>NC_138878.1:52733099-53933099 GCF_965194805.1 Balaenoptera borealis | reverse complement strand
TTTTAAATTTGTGCCTGAGAGCATCCAGGTGTTGGTATCTATATAGTAACATATGGCTTTTGAGTTCAAATGTTAGGGTCTGGTGATAAGGATGTGCAAGTCACAGTCGTGTAGGGAAGGAGGAGATGGCATCCCTTCAGGTGACTGCCATGCTGCTGTTGGGGACTGACTGCATGGTGGTACCACTTACCAAGATTGGCTCTTTACCAAGAAATATAATGATTGGCTTCATCTTCCACCACACTATCTGGTGGAATTATCCAGATTTTCTCCCCACCCACCCACCCCCAAATAATCTGCTTTTTAATGAAAACAGAAAAATTTACCTTGTTGCTGAAGGAAATTGAAAAAGAAAATCTCCATAGTTTCACCATATGCACCCAATTACTGTTTCCTATCCTTTTTATTTTAGTCTGTGTGACATTGTGATTTATAATAAGAAATATGTATTTGGTCTCTTCAGTGTCATTTCTGGTACAGAACTCCTAAAACCCTTGGGATTTCCTAAGTGATAAGAGGGATAAAGGTGTCTTTTGTTATTTGGAACTCAGCCCCTTTCAATCACTTCTGGGTTTTGTTTTGTTTTTTTTCCTCAGTTCCCTGACCAGGGATTGAATCCGGGCCCTCAGCTGTGAAAGCCCGGAATCCTAACCACTAGGCCACCAGGGAACTCCCATGGGTTTTGTTAAAGGAGGTAACTTTTGGAAAGCCCCTAAGGATGGGCTTTTTTAAATTATCATTTATCATTCCTGTTTTCACAGATGAGGAAAATGAGGCCCAGTGAAGTGAATTGTCTGGACTAAATCGCTTCAGTCAGTTAAAGGAATCACTGGCTTCAGACTTCTGTCTGAGTAACTCTCAGGCTCAAAGTCTTTCCAGAAGTTCCCCCTGCCCCAAACCCGGAGCACAGCCATCATTCAGATATGTCTACTGCCCAGTCTTCTGCAGGCTTCTTCCTCTTAGGCCTCAGAGAGTATTTGGGGAGGGACCATTTGATGACTCTCACCATGGGGTCTGCTTATCTTCAGGTTTCCTGAGTGCCCTGTACACCTTTGGGTCCCACCACCTCGCTGGACAGCAGGGCTCTCCTTGGGGCCCACAGGACCTTGGACACGTCTACAGAAGGCCCTGTCAGCAACTGCAGCTGAGGGTGAGTTACTGTTTTTTTTTTAATATTTATTTATTTATTTATTTATTATTTGCCACGCCACAAGACATGCAGGAACTTAGTTCCCCGACCAGGGATCGAACCCTTGCCCCTTGCATTGGAAGTGTGGAGTCTTAACCACTGGAACCCCAGGGAAGTCCCAGAGGATGAGTTGAGAAATAGAGCTGTGAGAGCCTAGGAGACCAGGTAAAAGACCCTCTGGTCCAGGAGAGGGGAATTTGGGACAAAAATCCCCTTCTGAAGGAGTCACCTAGGGTCCAGACCTCTTGCCAGAGCAAAGATTCCTACATAACAGGAAATAGCATCATCCCTGAGCCAGAAGTTTAGCAAGACTCAAACTGTTGTCTCTCCTTCCAGGGACCCTCCATGGCTACATGGTGGGAGAAGGGTTGGCCCTAAGATTCAGAGAGACAGACAGAAGTGAAGAGGGAGGCAGGGAAGGCCATGTTCTCTCATGTGATAGGCATGTTCTCTCAGGGGAAGGTGACATTGGTCCAACCCAGTGCATTCTGCCATCTTGTAGTGTGGCATGTGGCCAACCCACTCCCTTATTTTTTCTGGCCCTGTCTGGACTCTTAGCTGCATAGCCACGGAGACCAGGCTGAGGCTGAGTAGCCAAGTCCAGGAAGGTGAGGGAGGGAGTGTACTCTCTTAGAGTCCAGGAAGGTGAGGGAGGGAGTGTAGTGGCCCAAAGCTGGATTAACTGCCCCAGGCCTTTCCTGCCAGCTCAATTCCTAATGGACAGTTCAGTTCTCTCAGAGAACCCCGTCCCCTTTTCGAACCCTCATGTGACTTCCCTCATAATGAAAAAAGGCAGTGGGAAAATGAATGAAATATGTAAACAATGAAATGCATATGTGTTACAGTTACAGATTAGAGTAAGAAACATCTGCCACCCAAATCGAGCCACTAATAATATTTTATTGTATTTCATAACAAAAGTTTTTCTACATATATATTTCTTAAATAATGGGATTGTGGGTTTTTTTGTTTTTTAAAACTTGAGATGTAACTTACATAGAAAATAGCATGTAGCTTTATGAAATTTTCCATATATGCACCCTCATGTACCCACAGCCCAGATCATGATAGAGAATATTTCCAGCTCCTCAAAGGCTTCCCCACTTCTCCCAAGCAGTGCCTGCCCAAAGCCATCACTTAGGTCAGGGCTGCCTGTTTCTGAACTTCATATAAATGAAATTGAAACAAGTAGATCATACCTTGTTTTTTAACTGCTTTTTTGACTTACAGGTATAACTTGATTAATATATTATTTAAGCAAAGAAGTATCTGTATTTAACATTCAAGAAAATCACTTTTTATTTCTTCTGTAGAAGAGACAGGAATCTAAGTAGTTCATCTTAATACCATTGAGGCAAATTTGTTATATCTTGTGAACAGGATGTTCCTTAACAAAAGACATAAGGGAGCTTTCTGGGTGATGGAAATGTTCCATATCCTGATTGTGTGGTGATTACATGGGTGAATAATTTGTCAAAACTTATCGAACTGTACAGTTAGAATGGGTTCATTTATTATGTGTAAATTATACCTCAGTAAAGAAAAAACATTTTTTTAAGACACAGTAAGCTCATTGCTCAGTCTCTTCCGCTGCTGATTCGATAGTTAAATGCCACTTTCACACTAACCATGCTTTATGACTTATGCTTTATGACCTGTACAGTATTTCAGTGCATTTAATGGATATTTATTGTCTACTAAGAGAAAAGTAAAACATTAACTCACTTAGCACTGTAGTGTTAGGAATTTTTCCATATATGTACCCTCACGTACCCACCACCCAGATCATGATAGAGAATATTTCCTGCACTTCAGAATTATTCTCTTTTTCAAAAGATGATATGTCAGTAGGTTCATGAGAAAGAACTTCTGTAAAACAAAGCAAGGAAAATGTATTCATTTGGAAACAATTTTTTCCCTTAAAACTAGTGTCTTCTGCCAATCACTAAACTAATTGGAAGCTGTTCACTTTCCTTAAAAGGAGAAACTCATAATTTTATTCACATTCTTTCAGAGGTTCAGAAGGGCTTCTAGAATTTCCTCCTCTCAGAGAATCTTTATTTTTTCTTAGTAACAACTTGAACAGTTCTTCATCTACACTATTGGAATATATAAGTAAAGCAAACAACAATTTTTACCACCATTATTAAGATGTTGTATAAAATTCTTCCTAGCTTTTGAATAATTTAGTAGGTCTGGACCTTGGGTGACCTTGAGGCCTCAGTCTTCATCCTGAGGTAGTCTGACCCAATGAACCCTCTGTATTGTTAACATTTGGCATGCCTAGGCTATTTTACCAAGAAAGTTTACCTCCACTTGTCCAATTAGGACAAGTATTATCTCAGTTCGAGGATGATAATATTATAGGGATTTCACCTTCAGTGCTAAGCTCACCATGTGGGCAAGCTTAATATTTAGGGACACTGAAGTCCTGTTATACTTATGTGACATTTGGAATAAGTCATTTTTAAATTCTCAGGCTTACTTGACACATAAAAGTATAAAATTAAATAAAGTCTGTTCTTCCAGCCGTGGCCATTTCTTCTCAGTCTCCTCTGGTTAATTTTCTTTGATCTCAGAATTGACCAACTGTAAGAAAAGGGCAGTCACTGATTAGTGTTGGAGGGATTATTCATGATTATGTAAAGAAACCTCAGGACAGTAATTTGCTAGACCTGTTTTTACAGGAGAGAAATCAGGATAGTCAAATGATGTGAATGTCACTATACTCAGGAAAAGCTCTTCTCTGTCTTGTAGGAGAATTATAGTCTCTTCTTTTTGCAAAGGAGAGATATTAGTTGCTCTGTTTTAAAGGTTGTCCTCCTAGACTGTTTCTCAGTGGGCAAAGCCTGGATCTGGGGGGAGTCAGCTGTGGGGTTGACAAAGTTGGAGTTGTCAGCCATCAGGGCCACAACTCAAGAATGCCAATCAGGAGACAAACTCTTGTAGCCCCACAGTGGTGGGATGGTTTTCCTGCCCTCAAAGGCGTGAATCAGTTCTGGTGGATGTTAAGACTTATTTTGTCTGAGCCTTGCCTTTTGCTTTTTGCCTTTCTTTTCCTTTTCTCTTTTACTGAGGTATAAAATACATAGAGCAAAATGTACAAATCATAAATATACAACTTGATGAATTTTTAAAATACATATACACACTCATGTAACCACCACTTAGATCAACACTTCCATCACCTTAGAGCTGGGGTTGGCAAACTCTAGCCCACTAGCCAAATATGGCCTGCCAACTGCGTTTGTAATTAGTTTTATTGGAATACAGCCACACTCATTCGTTTACATATTATTGTCTACAGCTGCTTTCGTGCTACAACAGCAGAATTGAGTAGTTGTGGAAAACTCCATATGACCCCCAAAGCCTAAAATATTTACTGTCTGGTCCTTTAAATGAAAAGTTTGCTGACCTACCTTAGAAGGCTCCTTTCTGCCCCATCTCAGTGATTCATTCCCTTCCCCCATTCTGACTCTGTCTCCATATTATTCCTTTTACCCATTCTGGAACTTTCTAGAAATTGAATTATACAGTATATTCTCTCCTAAGTTTGACTTCTTTCATTTGGCATAATGTCTGTGAGATTTATCCATGTTGTTGCATGGATGTCAGCAGTTCATTCTTTTTTATTATTGAATAGTATTTCATTGTATGGATGCATCACAATTTATCTAGTTCTCCTGGGCAGTTTCTAGTTTTGACTCACTATGATCAAAGCTGCTATGAACATTCTTACATTAATACAAGTCTTAGTTGAACAATATGCATGTATTTCTCTAGTATATATCCAGGAATGGAACTACGTTCAGCTTTAGTAGATATGGCCAAATGGTTTTCCAAAATGGTTGAACCAAATTACAGTCCCCTCAGTCATGTGTGAGAGCTCTTGTTGCTTCTGGATGTGGATTTTCAATCCCAGGCTGTAAATTATTGGCAAAGTATAGTCAGACCTATTTGTAAGGTTTCTCACTATTGTAAGTGAAAAACTTAAAACATTCTTAATCAATGTTTGGTACAAATTTAGTTCCATATTTCGTAATATGGTAGATGTTTGCTCTCATCTGTTAAAAATTATTTTTTAGGGAATTCCCTGGGGTCCAGTGGTTAGGACTCAGCGCTTTCACGGCAGTGGCCCAGGTTCAATCCCTGGTCAGAGAACTAAGGTCCGGCAAGCTGTGCAATGTGGCCGAAAAAAAATTATTTTTTAATGACAATACTTAATAAACTGCTGGGTGAATAACAAGGTTTAGCCTTTCAGTAATTATTTGTACCATACTTTAAGTAACCATTAGTTGTATTAATGTTACACAGCTATTTTACTTTGCTTTGAGTTTTTTTGATAATATTTTTATTACAGATATAGAAGCCCCTTTTCCAGAATATACTTGGGGACAGTTATTTAAGTTTTAAGGATTTTGTTTTTTAATAACTTTCAGTTCTTACTTGGTAGCAACTTTTGTTTCCTGATAAGTCTCTTCTGTGCATCCACATTCTGAATTGAATGGCAACACTTTTTTCTTCTACCCCAGTGATCTAAAGCATGGGTTTTTGTCCAAGATTTACAGGGAATTTGCAAGTTCTAAAACAAGCCCGGTCCCTCACAGCTCTGTTCTCTTTCCCCATCCTCCTCCCCACCCCTCCCCCCATCTCTATCTTCACAGGCCGCAGATCTTTTTCCAAGAAAACAGAAAATGATCGAGTACCAGGTAAGTGTGACATTAACGCGCCTACTTTTGGGACTTCCTTGGCGGCCCAGTGGTTAAGACTCTGTGCTTCCAATGCAGGGGGTGCGGGTTCGATCCCTGGTTGGGGAACTAAGATCCCACATGCCGCACGGCGTGGCCAAAAAACAAACAAAATGAGCCTACTTTCCCTTCTTGGGGAAACTGTTCTAGAAAAAAATATATGCATTTCAACCACATATGCTTTGTCATAGGCTGGGTTCTCAGGAAAACAAACTTGGGGGTGGAAATTTGCACACAGAAGGTTTACTAGGGAGGCTCTTGGAACACCTGTAAATCAGTGAAGGAAGCAAGGTGGGCAGAGGGAGTTGTTGAACAGAGGCATCAGCTGATCTTATAAGATGCTCTGGAGCTGGGATGGTCCTCAATGTTGTCCTGAATGGAGGCAAGGAGGCCTTTGTATTCTGAAATCAACCAGTCATTGGTTGTAGGCTGCCCCAGGGAGGGGACATAACCTTGGGTGGGGTCGCTCCCTTCGGCCAAGGGAAATTCTCTAAAGGTTTCAGGCCGGCAACAGCCAGCCATCTCCTAGCAGCTGGGAGAAGTACCTTGGTACTGCAGGGAGATTTGGGTGGAATACCACAGCCTCTCTATACACATAGACACAATGGCCAGATACTTATTATACATACTACTCTACCCTTTTTTCCCAATTAAAATATCCTAGAGATTGTACCATATTAGTACTAAGAACCATGCTTTTTTTTTTTTTTTTTAATAACATACATAATGCTCAATCATATGCATGGAATACTTAACCCATCCCCCATATTATGGACATTTCGGTAATTTCCAAATTTGATATTTTAAGCAATGATGCAAGGAACATTCTTTGTTGGAATACAGATGTACAAGGAGAGAGTCCAGTGAGAGTCAACTGTGGACTTCCTGGTAGCCCAGCAAAAAGGCAAACACAGCCCATGACTTGCATTGGCCATAAGGGAGAAGCATATTGTTATTTCCAAGAGAAAACTAGCTTTTCAGGGCACTTTTTTAAGAAGTGTCTTAGACATTGATGTTCCTGTGGGTTTGAACCTTCTCTGGGGCCTCTGGGGGTGGTTTCATCCACTCTTAGGTTGATGCTGGTGCGTCTGCAAGTGACTCCCACATCCATACCTAAGTTGAGGCCTCCTCTGAGAGCTTCAGACCCCTTTGCCCAACATCTGCACCTGGCTGCCCCAGAGCACTTCAGATTTAATGTGTACAAAGTTGAACTCTTGATTTCTGTCTCCTCTTCCCTGTTTCTCATCTCAGGAGATGGTACCATCCCACGAGGCAAGCCAAGACCCTGAGATTTACCCTTGACTTCTCCCCGCCTTCCACCTCTCACACTCAGTCACCAAGTATTGCTGATTTTACAGCCTCAGTGTTTCTTCCATCTCTCTCTTCTTCATCCCTGTGTTCGGTGGAAATGACATGGCCTTTTAGGTGCAGGATTACGTCTTTTCTGCTTTGCTCTGTTCTATTCCCTCCTATTCTGTTTCATCCTGTCCTGTCCCACTCCACCCCATCCCATTCCAGTTAGCTCTTTTTGGGAAATACTGCCCAGAACCTGTCACTGAGCCAGGTCCTGTGCTCTGTGATGAAGCCTGACTGCTGCTCACCCACTACCACAGTATGTTGTTCTGGCATCAGAGAGGGAGTCTAGTTGGTACCTCCTTTGTGTGGGTCTTAGGGTCTCACATGCCAGCTTCCATGGCCTCCACCCTGGTTTTGGTCCTGCCTTCAGATGCATCTGCCTGGGCCACTACTCAAGTGCTACTGTTGCAGGAAAAAGAGTGGGGTGCGAGAGGGTGGTCACATCCCAGGTCTCAGGTGAGTCCCTGGGACGGCCGCCAAGTGTGGGTTCTTGGCTTCGTGCAGGAAAGAATTCAAGAGCAAGCCACAGTAAAGTGAAAGAAGGTTTATTCAGGGAGATACACACTCCACAGACAGAGTGCGGGCCATCTCAGAAGGCGAGAAGGGCCAGGGTATGTACGGGGGTTGTCAGTTTTTACAGGGGTGGGTAATCTCATAGGCTAGTAAGTGGGAGGATTATTCCAACTATTTTAGGGAAGGGGCAGAGATTACCAGGAATTGGGCCACCACCCACTTTTTGGCCTTGTATGGTCCACCTTGGAACTGTTATGGCACCTATGGGTGTGTCATTTAGCTTGCTGATGTATTACAATAAGCGTATACTGAGGTATACTGAGGCTCAAGGTCTAGTGGAAGTCAGTCGTCCACCATCTTGGACCTAGTTGGTTCTAACCAGTTTATGTCGTGTCCTCAATGGCTGTCATTCTTTTAAAGGTTGTGCCCTGCCCCCTTCCTGTCTCACCACCATAGGACCCAGCATTCTTCAAGGAGACCTACAGCCTCCTGAGAGTGGAGAGTGGCTGCTCTCAGCCCTTTCACCTCTGTGGGGCCCTATCAATGCTTCTTCCCTCTGGCCCCTCCCAGAGGTAGTGGGCCAGTGCCACTGGCACTGTGTGGTGCACTAGGGCTCTCCACCCCACTGACACCGAGGCACAGGTCCTGGGTGCATCCCCCCACCTTTTTTTCTGTCCTTTAGAATTGTTTTCCCTTTCTTAACAGATTTTTAAATATTGATTTACAATCTTTTTCTACTTAAAATAGGTACTTTTATATTGTGCTGTCATATGCCAGGCACAGTTTATAAAGGCTTTACACATGTTAACTCATTTAAACCTCATAATATAATAACTAAGAGACACACACTATTATTATATCCATTTAACAGATGAGAAAACTGAGGCACAGAGAGGTTAAAGAGCTTTCCCAGGGTCGCTTATTTAGTGGCTGAGCCTGTATTTGAACTCGAGCAGTCCTGCCCCAAAGTTCATGCTTTTAACTGATCTGCTCCATTGCCTCTCACATCTGTCAGTGACTGTAGAGCAGTGGACAGCAGTCCACAAAACCACCCTCACTTCTGACAGCAACTGTAAGTTTGGAGGTTCCCAAGACCACCCTCGGGTTTGATAATTCGCTAGGAAGACTCACAGAATGTTATATTCAGTTAGGGTTCATTACAGCAGACGTATACAGATTCAAATCAGCCGAGAAAAGAGACACTTGGGGCAGAGTCCAGGAGAGTTCCACACACAGGACTTCCATGTGTCCTCTCCCAGTGAGTGTGGACAGTGCGAAATTCTCTCAGCTACCATGTGTGACACTACAGAGTATTACCAACCAGGGAAGCTCACCTAAGCCTTGGTGCCCAGAGTTTTCTTTGGGGGTTGGTCAAGTAGACATGACTGACTGCTGACTTCAGTTTCCAGCCCCTCTGGAGGTTGAGCTGATTGATGTCTGTGAGCCAAAGCTTCCCCCAGAAATCATGTTGTTAGACTATCTGGTGTGGCCCAAGGCCCCCAGGTAAACAGAGACACTCTTACCTAGGAGGATGTTACAGGGGTTTAGCGATTAACTTCTAGGAACTGAGGGCAAAGGTCAGACCTCTCCTTGGGCAAGGTTAAATTCTCTACTATACAGTCACTTGAAGATAATATCTTAGGTACTAAAGAAAAAACTGTTTCCTCTACTCACAGGAGTAGAAGAAGTTTTTTCCCCACACAAAACAATTCTCCAATTCTATGCAGACCCTACAAGTTAGGGGGTCAGTCTTACAAGACTGCCCCCCACTTCAGATGCCTATTGGATATCCCAGGTGGTTACCTGAACTTCTGAGTAGCCAGCTATAAGTTGGGGGTTCCCATGACCCCCCTCCTCAGTTTTGATAATTTGCTATAACTCACAGAACTCAGGGAAACACTTTACTTACTATTACAGGTTTATTATAAAGGATATTATAGAGGATACAAATGAACAACCAGATAAAGAGGTATGTAGGGCAAGGTACAGAGGGGTCCGGAACACAGGAGCTTCTGTCCCCATGGAGTTTGGGGTGCACACCCCCTGGCTGAGTTCACGAACCTGGAAGCTCTCCCGGGTTTTTATGGAGATTCCATTATTTAGGCATAATTGATTAAATTATTGGCCTTTGGTGATTAGCTCAATCTCAAATCCCTCTCCCCTCCCCAGAGATTGGGGGGTGTATGGCTATAGGTTCCAACCATCTAATACCTGGTTGGTTCCTCTGGCAACCAGCCCCCATCCTCAAAGAGTTACATCATTAATATAAACTCTGAGATGATTGACACGGGCTTGTTACTACTAATAAAAGACACTCCTATTATTACTTCTGTCGCTCTGGAAGTTACAAAGGTTTAAGAAGCTCTGTGCCAGGAATCAGGCAAGAAGATCAAATATATATATATTTCTTTTTTTTTTAATTTATTTATTATTTTTGGCTGAGTTGGGTCTTCGTTGCTGCGCACGGGCCTTTCTCTAGTTGCGGCAAGCGAGGGCTACTCTTCGTTGCAGTGCGCGGACTACTCTTCGTTGCGGTGCGCGGACTTCTCATTGCGGTGGCTTCTCTTGTGGAGCACGGGCTCTAGAGTGCGGGGGCTTCAGTAGATGCGGCACGTAGGCTCAGTAGTTGTGGCTCATGGGCTCTAGAGCATAGGTGCAGTAGTTGTGGCACACGGGCTTAGTTGCTCCGCGGCATGTGGAATCTTCCCGGACCAGGGCTCAAACCTGTGTCCCCTGCATTGGCAGGCAGATTCTTAACTACTGCGTCATCAGGGAAGCCCTATATTTCTTAATATATCACAATATCACAGATGCCTTCTTAGGTTAGTACCTGTGGGTCTTTCAGCAGGTATCTGGTTCCGGGGCACTGGGCTCTTTGGAGAATTTGTTCTCTGTGCCCTAAACCAGAGGACTGACTGCCCGGACAGTGTAATCTGAGGCTTGCCAGGCTGTGGAGCCTCCTTTCCAAACTTCCTCCTCTGGGTCTCCAGCTGGACTCTTCTGCCATTGGCCTCTTGTGTTTTAGTGTCCCTTGGGCCTCTGGCCTGAGTACTCTGCTCATCCTGTCTCCTTGCTGAGAGAGACCACACTGTGTGACAACTTTAGCTACCACTTCTGTGCTGATGGTTCACACAGCTTTAGCTCCGTTCCTGTTCTTGCTCCTGACATGACTCATGTCCATCCTGCTGCCTGCCGAGTGTCTCCCCCTTTGTGTCCCCCAACACACCACGTCCTCTTTGCTTTTGCAGTTTTTCTCAGCTGCAATTGAGATTGGTGACCAGTGTCACCCAGCTGCATTTGAGATACCACAAAGGTAAGGGTGTTACCCTTACACCTTCTTCACACCCCACGACCAGTTAAGGTACAGGTTCTGCTCTTCTTTACATTGGTCCTTCTCTGTCTCACTGTTTCCATCCTACTTGTGAGCATCATCTTCCACCTAGGTTAGTACAGAGTCTTTCCTTTCTTCTCCCTCCAGGTCACCCACCACATTTCTCTTTCCATCCATTCACTTTCAGACTATCTGTGAGTTCTGTATCTCTTGTAGGCAGTATTACTTTTTTCTCCAGTCTAACAATCTCTGACTTTTTGGAGTGTTTAATCATGTATTAAATAACCTTATAATTTAATATAGTTTAATATAATTATTGGTAGGATTGGATCTATATCTTTTTAGCATTTAGTTTTCTATTTGTCCCATCTGCTTTTGCTTTGTTTCTTTTCTCTTGTGTGTGTGTTTTTGTGCGGATTAACTGAACATTTTTTAGAATTTTATTTACTTCAATACACCTCTTTGCACTGAGTTTAGTGATTACTCTAGGAAACAATGTACATCCTTAACTTTTCACAGTCTGCTTAGAGTTACCATTGTACAGCTTGACACAGAATGCAAGAAACTCACCACATACCTTCTAGAATGTGCTTTCTACATACCCCACTCCCTTGATAGATTTCTCATTGTCTTAAAGTCCATCATTTCATCACTCACAGGCCTCTGTACTCTCTCCTGTAACTGAGTGACTTGCCATCCTTAAAATCACTGTTTGGCCCCCGTGCCTTTGTTCATGCTGCTCCCTCTGCAAGGAAGGCAGTATTTCCACCTCTGCAGAGAAGATTCAGCTGCACATATCCCTTAGCTCTGAAGCCTAACTAGACCCTGATAATTTTAGTGGACCATTCACTTCTCTGCATGCCATAGCCCAGATGTCCTGCTATCACAGCTCTTACCCTTTCACCCTGAGGGCCTTACATATTGCTCTCCCTGCCAGGCTGTGAGCTCCTTGAGGTCAGGTGCCACCCATGACTGTGTCCCCAGCAACCAGGACTGGGTCAGACACAGTCTTCAGTCAATATGTGTTGACCCAAATATAAATGACAGTGGCTTCCAATCCCATCATATATAGTCCAAAGCCAGGAATATAAAAAGCATCCTAGATAAATGATCATAATAAGCTCTGACCTATGAACATTATAAAAAATCAGAACCATCCACCTCTGCCTACACTTTCCCCACATGACTCAATGTCATTTCATCTTCAGCAGAGACCTGTGTCATTCAAGGATGTGGTAGTGGGCTTCACTCAAGAGGAGTGGCACAGGCTGAATCCTGCTCAGAGGGCCCTATACCGGGATGTGATGCTGGAGACCTACAGCAACCTCGTCTCAGTGGGTAAGAACAGCTCTGCCACACAATTTAGATTATGCTTGAATGACCACCTTTCCTTTTTCAGTTGCTAAAAGTAACTGAAGTACCTAGAACCTCTGAAGTACCAAATACTTTCTATGTGCCAGATACTGTTTTAGCCACTTTTAAAATATTAACTCATGTAATCCTCATAAGAGCCTTATGAGGTAGGTACTGTTAGTACCACTATTTTACACATTTGGGAACTGAGGCAGAGAAGGTGAAGTAACTTGCCCAGTGTCACCCATGCAGTACATAGCAGAGCCAGAGCGGGATTTGAACCCCAGCAGTATGGCTGCACAGTATGTATTCCTAACCTTTATACTGTGTGCTTCAGTGAGCTTGGCTTGAGTTTCAGTGGTCCTGGATTACTAGTTCCTTTTGAGTTCTGGACAAAGTGTGTGTACAGTCTCCTCCCAAGTACAGTGTCTGTTGTGTAGCCTTTAATGCTGCCTGAGAAGAACAAGGAGCTCAGTCCAAGGCCTGGATCATTTCCCTGGAACAGGTTATGAAGGCACCAAACCATATGTGATCCTCAGGCTGGAGCAGGAAGAAGCACCATGGATTTGTGAGGCGTCATGCTCAGGCTGCCACTGTTGGGGTAAGTATGATAAATCCAGCAAAAGATGTACTAAGGGAGGCTGGCACCTTTGGGATTTTGTTCAGTGTCCAGCTTTTAAAAGCCTTAGAGCTTTGAAAGCCGCTGGACACATTTCTCTGAGAGCTTCAGCCTTCTTGGTGACCCTTCAGCCTCCATGCATCCCACCTCCCTGTGTGCTTGCTCCATCTCCTTTTCTCCAGAATCCTTGGTCTCTCTCTTGAGGTTATCAGTACACTTTCTCTTTCACATTCAGGCATTCTTACAAATAAGCTTCTGTGATTCTCTTGTTCTTGCTGATTCCTTCCTATTCTCTATTCTAACAGTTTTTGGGTAAAATGCCCCAGACCTGCCTGCCATACTCAGAGTCTCACTTCCTATCCTTTCTTTAATCCCTTATGTTATCCCTGAGTCCCTTAATTTCCTAAGTCACAGAGGAGGAAGCAGTGAATTCCAGGAAGTGAACAGGGACAGTTGGGTAGTGAAGGAGATGCCTGAGTTTGGCCTGTCTTAACCACTTCTATTTAATTTTCAGAATAACTGCCCCTCTCCCATCAGCTCTATAAAATATCTCAACAATAATCCCTGGTATCCTGAGTGTTGGTAACCTACTCTTTAGAATGCCTCTGGACTTCTGCTTCTCCAATAGAGTCATGAGTTTAGCAAGAAGAGTCAGTGCCATCTGTTTCTGGATCTCTTTATGCCATTTGTACTTGGTGTTATAATCCCATAATTGAATTAAATATTATATAAACCCCAAAAACATTCAAGTCATTTCATGCTTCTCCCCAAAATAATGTCTTTGAGATTACAACCATCCAGCTTTCACTGGTTGTAGTAGTAGCAGCAATAACATTAGCATTTCTGGCCAACACTCAGTGTGTGCTCACTTTGTGCCAGGTCTGTTCTCAGTCCTTTACATATATCAACTCATTCAACCCTTACAATACCTGTGAGGTGTTTATTACCAGCCTTTATTCCCCCATTTACAAATGAGCAAACAATCACAGAAAGGTTAAGAAACTTGTCTAAGAACATATAACAAAGTAAGGGACCAAATGGGGATTTGAACCCAGGTGGTCAGGCTCTAGAACCAGCATTCTTTTTTTGTAATTTTTTGGCCATGCCGCACGGTATGTGGGATCTTAGTTCCCTGACCAGGGATCGAACCCGCTCCCCCTGCAGTGGAAGTGCAGAGTCTTAACCACTGGACTGCCAGGGAAGTCCCTAGAACCAGTATTCTTAACCATCACACTCTGGTGCCCTCTGAGGTGTATATTGCTTCATGAAACTGCTCGTCAACCTTCCTGAAACCATTGTAACCTGGCTATCAACTGCTTTTCTTTTCCCTCTTTCAAGAATTTTATATAATAATTGCCAAAAAAAAGTATCTAGTCAGCCCTCCTTTCTAAGTTCTCTGTATCCTCTATTTCCCTGCCTGCAGCCCAGCCTTTTCCTTCCAAGGGACTACTGCATTTTCTGTTTTCCAAACTTGATTCTGTTCTCAATGATGTAACTCCCTAAAGAAGTCGTCCGTTCTGAGACCATATGATGCTCACAACCGTCCTCTTTGCCATTTTGCCACCTTTTGTCCGCCTTGTACCACCTAGGCTCCCCTATCCCCCATTTTACCAGTCTGGATCATCTCCACAGTTATGTCCACTTATCCCTGTTTTTTGTCGAGCAAGAACTGAAGTCATCCTCTTTTCTACTTGCTACCTCCCCTCCACCCAACACGCACACAAGTGCACGCATATATATACCTCACCTTACTTCTCATTCCAGAGTTTTGCTACCATGAGCTCATTTTGAATCTTCTGTCTCTGTCACCCTAATTGTTCTATGCATATGTGCTAGTTTTGTTGGTTTTCCTTTGAGAAATGACGTTAAATCTTCCTGTCTACTTTTCATTTTCCACTGACATCTCCTAAAGTTGGACCCAAATTACCTCATGCCTGAATGTCTTTAAGTTAGGGTTTCTTAATCATTTTTGTGCCATGGAACTCTTAACCATTCTGGTGAAGGCTAATAGACCCCTTTTTTACATATTAAAAAAAAATAAAACCCATAAGATTACATGAGAAACAAATTACTAAAATACAGTAATTACTGAAATAAAGTTAGAAAATGCAGTATCAAAATATTAATGATGTTAATGATATTAGTGATAGTAGTAGATATACTTCCTTATTTATACATTAAATTATGAGATCTCCCATCAGGTCAAATGAATTGTCATGATCTCAAAGTAGAGATGATTGTAAACATATTTTGAGAAATCTGTGACAACTATAGTGTGACATGAAAATACCTTATTCACAAACTAGGACAGTTACAGGAGCTAATACTACTGTGTTTTGTTGTTCACATCCATAATCAAAGGAAATGCTCAATTGTAGTTAGAACAGATTTCTATATACCAAGTTAAGAGCTCCTGCTTTAAATTCTAGTTAGCTTCGTTGATTCCTTCTTTTATCTAGTTCATCTTAGAGCCCTTGCCATTTATATTATTACTAACTAGCTCAACATAAGCTCTCTGACTGCTATAACAGTGCTTGTCAAACTCTTAATATGATAACGAAGCATCTGGGCAACTTGTTAAAATACAGATTCTGATTCTGTAGGTTTGGGGGTGGGGCCCAAGATTCTGCATATCTGCCTACATATCAGTTCCCAGATGAGGCTGATGCTGACCATTGAGAACCATGCATTGGGTAACAAGGTGCTTTATGACATTTAAACCCATTTCCTCTGTAACAGGGATCGGCAAACTTTGGCCTGTAGGTCAGCCACCTAATTTTGTGCATAAAGTTTTATTGGAACACAGCTGCACCCTCCTTACATTTACATACTGGCTGTGTTCTCACCATACAATGGGAGAGTTAAGTAATTGTGACCGAGACCATATGGCCCACAAAGCCTAAACTAGTCACTGGTCCTTTAAGAACATGTTTGCCAACCACTGCTATATAATATCTTCTCATCTTCAAAATTATTTCTCTCTATCATCTATGACATGTTCCATTACATTTGTGCCGGTTTCTGAATCTTCTATACTCGTATAATACTTTTCCCTGTATTGGTGCCTTTAGTTACGATTCATGCTCTCTATTCATATACTGTGCACCCTTTAAATTTTTAGGGCATTTCTCAAATAGTTTTATTCCAGGTCATAATAACAGATTCATAAGGAAAGATTTGCTGTACCTTCTCCAGAAAACATTTGGCAAGGTAACGTCCAGAAGAAGAGACAGCAAGACATGCTTTTGAGGCAAGGTACATTCATCAGCAAGAAAACGTTGCCCAAGGAAAGAAGCCATGAATGTAATAAGTTTGGGAAAATATCACATCTGAGCACTGATCTTTTTCCTTCAATTCAAAACCCTAATAACTGGGACTCTTGTGGAAAGAGTGTGAACCATAATTTAGACTTGAATGGTTTTAAGAGAAACTATTCAAAAAAGCAAGATGAGTGCTATGGATGTGGGAAATTATTACAACATACAAAGCATGATAGAAGACCTAATGGAGAAAAATTCTGGGAATGCAGTCACTGTGAGAAAGCTTTCAGCCATAACCCAGCACTTACGTATAAACCAGCAGTAACCAATTCTCTTGTGTACAAACGGAAGAGGGTTCCACCTACAGAGAAACCCCATGTCTGTACTGAGTGTGGGAAAGCCTTCTGCTACAAGTCTGAATTCATTAGGCATCAAAGAAGTCACACTGGGGAGAAGCCATATGGATGCACTGACTGTGGAAAAGCCTTTTCACATAAGTCAACCCTCATTAAACACCAGAGAATACACACTGGGATAAGACCCTTTGAGTGTTTCTTTTGTGGGAAAGCTTTCACCCAGAAGTCACACCGCAGAGAACATCAGAGGACACATACAGGAGAGAGACCCTTTGTGTGCAATGAATGTGGGAAGTCATTTGGTGAGAAGTCATACCTCAATGTACATCGAAAAATACACACAGGAGAAAGACCCTATCGTTGCAGAGAATGTGGAAAATCCTTCAGTCAAAAGTCATGCCTCAATAAACATTGGAGAACTCATACCGGAGAAAAACCCTATGGATGCGACGAATGTGGCAAAGCTTTCTACCAGAAGCCAAACCTCAGCAGACATCAGAAAGTTCATGCTAGGAAGAATGCTTACAGGAATGAAAACCTAAAAATTGTAGGAAAGCCTTGAACAAGATATCCTGTTTCATTATATGTGGAGGAATTCATCCTTAGGAGAAATCTCATTGATCTAATGACCAAGTGTTTTATCATAAGGCAAGTCATGCTCCAATTGTGACAGAAAGTTTTATACTAAAGATTATAGAAAATATTTTATAAAACATAAACCTGTTCATTCTGGCTTATGAAAGTTTAAATGATAACAGAATACAAAATATATGTGAAGAAAATTAGAGGTATATTATGGTATGTCCCACAGTGAGCCACATAATAAGCACTACTTATATTTTAGAATTATAAATGTGAATTTAATAAATTATGAATGTCAAGCACATATGTAGAATGCCATTCACCAAACTTTTTCACTCTAAATATCACCATTGTCTTTTGGTGTCTAACAATACAAAAAACAACAACAACAATCATAATAATAATATGGCCAGCTATTTTTTTTAAAAGTTTTAACATATTAAACCAGCACATTTTCTCCACCTTTTCTAGCACAACTGGCTTTTTAATCAGGAAGAAAGTAAAGTTGAACCAACAGCACAAACCATACGAAAAAAAAAACTGCAGGCAGACTTAAGATTTAAAATTTTAAAATAACAGTAAAATTCTTGAAATAAAATGAAAGGAGACTACATGTACAATCTAGGAATTGGGGGAGATTAACTTTACCAACCCAGGACACTCAAAAGCTGTTAAAAAATAAATATTTGACTACATAAAAAGTGCAATCAGACTTCCCTGGTGGTGCAGTGGTTGGGAGTCCGCCTGCCAGTGCAGGGGACACGGGTTCGAGCACTGGTCTGGGAAGATCCCACATGCTGCAGAGCAGCTAGGCCCGTGTGCCACGACTGCTGAGCCTGCGCTCTAGAGCCCGCGAGCCGCAACTATTGAGCCCACGTGCCTAGAGCTTGTGCTCCACAACGAGGAGAAGCCACCGCAATGAGAAGCCCACGCACCGCAATGAGAAGCCCACGCACCGCAACAGAGAGTAGCCACCGCTCGCTGCAACTAGAGAAAGCCCCCGCACAGCAATGAAGATCTGATGCAGCCAATAAATAAATAAATAAATATATTTTTTTAAAAAAGTGCAATCTTTTGCACGGCAAAAGATGCCATCAACAGTCAATAAACAATGATTTGGGGGAAAATATTTGCAGAGCCAATCAGAGAAAGTGGTCTTCGTATTGACAGGAAAGAAAATAACCCAATAGCAAAACATGGCAAAGAATGGACAGTTGAGAGAAGAGCAAATCCAAGTGGCTGATGGGCTTATCAAAAAAATGGTTAGGGCTTCCCTGGTGGCGCAGTGGTTAGGAATCCGCCTGCCAATGCAGGGGACACGGGTTCGTGCCCCGGTCCGGGAAGATCCCACATGCTGCGGAGCGGCTAGGCCCGTGAGCCACAACTACTGAGCCTGCGCATCTGGAGCCTGTGCTCCGCAACAGGAGAGGCCGCGACAGTGAGAGGCCCGCGCACCGCGATGAAGAGTGGCCCCCGCTCGCCGCAACTGGAGAAAGCCCTCGCACAGAAACGAAGACCCAACGCAGCCAAAAATAAATAAATAAATAAATAAATTTATTTTTTTAAAAAAAAGGTTAGCCTCAGTAGTTGTTGGAGAATGCAGATTTAAGTTATAATGACAGTATGCAATCAAGCTGACGAAAAAGAGCAGGAATGCTTTTTGCTCTCAGGACAAAGGGTGTTCTTAAGACACTGCTGGTAGAAACATGAATTGTTACAGCTCTTTTGAAAAGCAATCTGACATCTATTATAACTTAAAATACTTATGCCACTTTGGGGAATCTTCTCTTAGAAGTAAAACCCCAATACATAAGGGACATGTACATTTATTGTGAATTGTTCCTAGTGGCAAAAAACACTAGAATCAAAATAAATGCCCATCAGCAGGGAAACTTGAAGAGGGAAGGAACTATAGTATATCCATTCCATAGGATGTTTATATAGCCATTAAGGATTAAGGTGGACAAGTTAAAGCTATGCTAGTGGACTTGAATGGAATTCCACAATGTTTTCTTGAGAGAAAAAAGCAAGGGAGAAGTGTGTAAAATGACTCTGTTTTTGTAAATCAGTTACAAAATGCTTCTAGGTGCTTATGAGTGATAAACATGTATCATATATGTTTGTGTAAGATTTTATATGCATGGAGAAAAGTATAGAAGAGTATACATTGGGTTCGGGGAAGGTGGGTGATGCAGGTGGATAATGGGGTAGTCAGAGAAGGAAAATGAAAGCCCCAAAGAAAAATTATGTAAATAACTGAACCAAGTATGATATGTCAAATATGTGATTAAGAAATTTGAGGGGGAAGCTAGAACTCTACTAATTTGTGGAGATATTTGTGGTATATTGTTAAGTGAAAAGAGAAAATTTCAGAATAATGTATATGAATCTATTTTTTTAAATTAAAACACGTATATGTGTGTTTATGCATGTATGTGTTTATATGAACAAAGAGAAAAGTGTGGAGGGATAGATATAAAACAAGGTATTAACATTGGTTACCCTGGTGGGGAATGGAAATGTAAGTAGTTGTTTAATTTATATATCTTTGTATTGTTTTACTTGTTACAAACATATGTTACTTTTGTAATTTGAAAAACAAAATAAAGGGGGGAAGAGTGTTTTGAAATACATGAGGCCTTGCAAATGTTTTTATTTTCTGACAAGATGGCACTCTGGCCTGGTCTATTGCCTCTCCCCTAGCTCAGTCCTTGAGATATCACCAGAGTAAAAGAAAATATGTAGATATAAAGAGCAAAAGGCAATACTTTGAGAACCCCTCAAGTAGAGATTTTTTTGATTTTATTTTGAAATAATTTTTGACTTATAAAAAAGTTGCAAAACAGTTCCCAAATATTCTTCACACAGCTTCCCCTAATGTTAACATCTAATATAACCATAATACAATTATCAAAACCAGGAAATTAACATTGATATAATACTAGTAATTAAACTATAGCCCTTCCTACTGATGTCTTCGTCTAGCCCAAGATCCAGTCCAGATCCCACATTGCATTTACCTGTTATTTCTCTTTAGTCTCCTCCAGACTATGATAGTTCCCCAGTCTTTTCTTGTGTTTCATGACTTAGACACTTTTGAACAATACTGGCCAGTTATTTTGTAGAATATCTCTCAATTTGGGTTTGATTAACTGGGTTATGCATTAATATTACAAAAGTGATGCATCTTCAGTGCATCATATCAGAGGGTACATGATGGTGATAAATCTTATTGGTGATGTCAACCTTGATCATTTGGTCAAGGTGCTCAATGTCAGATTTCCCCACTCTAAATCTGCCATTTCTGCCTTTGTAGTTAATAAATATCTTGGGCAAGATACTTTGCAGAGAATTTTTTTTAAAAAAACATATTGGCCCCAGAGATTCTGTTTGATTAGTTCTGGCAGAGGGTTCAAGCATCCTTAGTAATTCTGATGGTCAGACAAGGGTGGAGCTGTGGTATGGATCACACACCTAATCATTAGCCCTGAAACAAAGCATCCTCCTCACAGAACAGATAGTAATGAGAAAAAATTATGACATTTGTTAACACTGGTCTCTAGCTTTGGTAACCTAAGTGTGTTAGTTACCTAGTGCTACCTAACAAATTATCACAAATTTAGTAGCTTAAGCCAACCCACATTTGTTATCTCACAGTTTCTGTCAGTCCAGACACAGCTTAGCTGGGTCCTCTGGTTCAAGTCTCACAAGGCTATAGTCATGGTGTTGTCAAGAACAGTGGTTTCATCTGATCCTCAACAAGAGAAGGAGCTGCTTCCAAGATCACATGGTTGTTAGCAGAATTCAATTCCTTGTGAATTGTTGGACTGAGGGCCTCCATTTCATTCTGGCTGTGGGCCAGAGGCTACCCTCAGTACCTTGTCACATGGGCATCTCCAAAGTCCAGCTCACAACACAGCAGCTTGCTTCAAATAAGGAGTCTGCTACCAATACAGAAGTTACACTCTTATGTAATATTATCATGCAAGTGACATCCTGTCACGTTTGCTGTATTCTGTTGGTTAGATGCAAGTCACAGTTCCCAGCCACATTCAAGGGGGAGAAAGTACACAAGGGGGATTTCTCTTTCCAGACTTCCAGGAGGTAGAAGTCATTGCAGGCCATCTTAGAACCTACCCACCTCACCAGGGAAATAGATTTGAAAAGTAGGAAGGAGTCAGGAAGGCGATTGTGCTGGAGCAGAGATCTGAGTGAGTCACAGATTCTGGATGTGCTTGTTGGGAGTTCTTGAACTCTAAATAGAAGTAATATATCCATTTACCCACAAGTGCATTCTGAGTGCTTACCATGAACCGGGCACTGTTCTTGGCATTGGGGATACATCAGCAAACAGAAAGGGAAACTGATAATTGTCAATGAGCAAAAAGTAAATAGGGAAAGGGTATATAAAATAGTAGGAGTATCGGGACTTCCCTGGTGGCCCAGTGGTTAAGACTCCGCACTTCCACTGCAGGGGGCGCAGGTTTGATCCCTGGTCAGGGAACTAAGATTCCACACGCCATGCGGCGCAGCCAGAAAACCCAAAAACTAAATAACTAATAAATTAATTAACTAGTAGGAGTGTTACAGAGCCCAAGCTCACTCTGCTCACTGTAGGACAGGCCAGTAAATCGGGAGACGAATTGTTCTGGCAAGGAATAACGACTTTAATTGGAAAGCTAGCAGACCAAGAAGATGGCAGACTAGAGTCTCAAAAAACCATCCTCCCTCAGTCCGAATTCGGTCTCCTTTTATACAGAGGAGGGGGAGGGGAGAGGCCCACTGTTGTGCTGACCAATGGCTGAGCGGGACTGCTATAGGTCGTGCCTGCGCCTCCCCTATTACAGGAGGGGAGTGAAATTTTAGATACAGTAGCCAAGAAAGGCCTCCAAAGTGACCTCTGCATAAAGACCTGAAAGAAATGAGGGACCTAATAATGCACCTGTCCCCCCCAGAAAAAAATTATTCCAGGCAGAGGGAACAGCAAATGCAAAGACCCTAAAATAGGGAGTGTGCCTGGAATGTTGGAGACCAGCAAGGAAGGTGTACTATCTATTGCCGAAAAACAAACTACCCCAAAAATTTACTGACTTAAACCAACAATAAACACTGTCTCACATAGTGACTATGGGTCAGGTTGGAAGCGCCATTGGAGCTGCACTCCCCCTTACTGCGGCTTCTTTCCCCTTGCCCTGCCCTTTCCCAAATCTTTGTCCACCCAGGGCCTCTTTCCCAACCCCATCAAGCCAGAGCCCAAGTGCCTTTTGCACTTATTGGAAGGTACCCCCTTGCCATGGCCTCTTTGGTTTCCCTACCCAGAAGCAGAATGTAAGATGCCTGGCACCTCCTCCAAAATGGTGGCGCCCAGGATGCCCTACCTTAACGCTAATAAAAACAGGTTGCAGGGCGCTGCTATTTTTCTTATGACCGACAACAGGTGATTAAGAGGAGACGCTGGCTGTTGTATTGCTGCAGAAGTGGCAGCGCCAGAGCTGGAGTCCCTGAAGAAAGGATGGGAGCAGGTCGGTATCAGTCGCCTATCCTACCTACAAGCAAAAACTGGGCCAGAAAAAGATTGGGGAATTGCCAGAAATATCCTTGATAATGGTTGCCCCCAGGGGGCCAATGGGCGCAGCTACCTGCTTCACCACCATAGACCCACCTGCAAAGACTGTACACAAATGTCTATAGCAGCTTTATTTGTTATAGCCCAAAACAGGAAATAATCCAGTGTCCATCAATAGATGAATGAATAAACAAAATATGGTATACAGTGGAATGCTACTCAGCAATAAAAAGGAATAACTATTCATACATACAACAATATGGATGTCTCAAACTAATTATGCTGAGTGAAAGAAGCCAGATTTTTTTTTCCTCCGCAGGGCGCAACTTGCAGGATCTTAGTTCCCTGACCAGGGATCGAACCTGTGCCCCCGGCAGTGGAAGCGCTGAGTCTTAACCACTGGACGGCCAGGGAAGTCCCCAAAAGCATACATTCTGTATGATTCCGTTTATATGAAACTCTATATAGAAAGCAGATCAATGGTTGTTTGGGGGATGGAGTTTTGCCCGGTGTGGGAGGGAGAGTTACAAAGTAGCACAAGTAACCTTTTGGAGTGATGGGCATGATCAAATATTGGTTGCGATGGTTTTACGTGTGTAGGTATATGTTGAAACTTATTACACTGTACACTTTAAATATGTGCAGTTTATTGTATGTCAGTAACATCTCAATAAGTAACTAACAGGGCAAGAAATAAATCTTTAAAACAATTTTTTACAATGAAATAAACAATTGTTATTTTAATATTTTATTTTAATTTTTAATATCTATATATTGAATATTCGAAAGTATTCATGTATTTTACATACCTTAATTTGTGTAATAAACCTGATCTTCCAAAAAAGTCCTATCACACATATGAAGCATTAATGTGAAAATCGTCCCCCTGAATTTATTTAAAAACCATGCCTGCTTTCAAACTCTAAGTATAATCTATTACTGGCATATTTTAATGGTCTGAGAGGCTTTTTCATCAGGAGCCATCCTGATGTGGGACTTCAGATGCACTGTTTTTTTCAGATATGTCTGGTAGGTCGGAAGGAGAGAGTTGGGGCAGGACCAGTTACATAATTTGTGGACCTAGGGCAAAATGAAAACGTGGGGCTTCTTGTTCAAAAATTGCCACAAACTTCAAGACAGCAACAGCAGAGCGTTAAACCAAGTGTGGGACCTTCTGAGTGTGGGGCTGTCTGCAGCTATACAGGTTGCATGCCCATGAAGCCAGCCCTGGGTAGAGGGGAGTGTCCTGGGTAGTCTGTTAACACCTGAGTGAGTTGCCTTGCCATGGCAGTCACTGTGTGTGTTGATGCTTAAAATTCCCTGGGTCTCTTAGTGCAGGAGCAATGGAAGCGGAGGTCCTCCCTTGGAAGTCAGTAAAAATGCCCTACACAAGAGTCAGTTCCTCAGAAGTTACCCCAAGATCAGCCCATTTGTAACCTTCTTCACGTTCTCTTCCCCTGTTACCCCTCTAACTTTGTATTATGAAAACTTTCAAATATACAGAAAAGTTGGAAGAATTGTCGAGTGAATACTCATATACCACCATTAACATTTTACCCTATTTGCTTTTTTATCTTTCCATCTATCCATTCATCAGTCCATCTCAATTTTTCATTCATTTCCAAGTAAGCTGAAGAAATCGGAATATTTTATAAGTGTACATTTGCTGAATTTAAACAAATGCATGCACTTGTATAACCCAAACCCTTCTGCAAAGCCCTTTTAATCTCAAGAAACTTTTACCTCCCAGTTCTTTATTCACTTTCTCTATCCTTTCTCCTCAAAACCTTGTTTCCTCTTCTTTCTAATAGACTTTGCAAATCTGTTAAACCCAGAACCAGAAGTAACTCAACAGCTAATCCCCCTTTCTCCCTAGGAAGTGTTAATCACCTCTGCAACAGCAGATTTAGTGCTTTAGAGCTTGGTGAAGAGCCAGACAGTATTTTCAGCTTTGCAGGCCTGGCCCTACAGTCTGTCACAGCTACTCAACTCTGCCCTTGTAGTGTAAAACCAACCACAGACATTACATAAACAAATGAGCATGGCTGTGTTCTAATAACCTTATTTACAGACACTGAAATTTGTGTTTCATGTAATATTCACATATCACAAAATATTTATTCTTTTTGATTTTATCTTAATTACTTAAAATTATGAAATCTTGGACTTCTCTGGCCATGCAGTGGTTAAGACTCTGCATTTCCACTGCAGGTGGCACGGGTTCAGTCCCTGGTCAGGGAACTAAGATCCCACATGCCACCAGTGCGGCCAAAAAAGTAAATAAATAAAATAAAATTATGAAATCTATTTTTAGCCATACAAAACGAAGGGACTTCCCTGGTGGTCCAGTGGTTAAGACTCCGTGCTCCCAATGCAGGGGGCCCAGGTTCGACCCCTGGTCAGGGAACTAGATCCTGCTTGCCACAACTAAAGATCCTGCATGCCACAACTAAAGATCCTGTGTGCCACAACTAAAGATCCTGTGTGCCGCAACTAAAGATCCCACGTGCCACAACTAATACCCGGCACAGCCAGATAAATAAATAATATTAAAACAAAACAAAACCAAGCAGCAGGCTGATTTAGTCTGTGGGCTGTAATTTATTAATTCCTGCTTTAGAACCTCACTGCTCCTAAGGTGTCCTCAGACTAGCCCTATGGCAGCTTATTTGAAAGAGATTCTCTGGTCCCACCCCAGACCTCCTGAACCAGAACCTGTATTTTCACTGATTCCTGGATGATTCTTGTTCACATGAAAGTTTGAGAAGCACTACCCCATAGCTTGGGTTTGGAGACCAGAATGCCAGAGGTTGAATTCATCCACTCTTACTGGATGAGTGACTGATGGTAAGTTACCATAATTGCAGGTTTAAAAATAGAATTCTACTTATTAGTAATTATGAGACAAATTAACAATTACTGATACAGATTGTGTAAAAAATTCTGAAGGAAAGAACACAATATGGGAAAATGAAAGAGTTGTGAAATGAATGTTATATCTATCTGATTGTTCACTTTATATGTGGAATAAACTCTTAGAAGATATATACTGGCAAAAACTCCTAAATATTTATGTACTTTAAAAAAACAAACAAACCTGATCTTACTAACAATTTAAAATATTATAGTGGTACAATTTTTTTTTTTAATGTGATATTGAATAGAGATAAAGTATAGTGAATACTGAGGTGTGCCACCCATCTCTCTCCCTTTCAGGGCCAAAGCACTCATCCCCCTAGCTGCTGGGATTGTTGGCTGCTGACAACTCACAGCTGAGTCCCTCTTCAGCAATTGCAAAGGTACAAACACCCAACCTCCTTGCCATTATTCGGGAAATCACTAAGAGCCATCTTAGTTTTAAACCACACCTGAATATCCATTTGGTGTCAAGGAACCCAGGATCTGACACAAATCAACAGGATATAGAAAGGACATCAGCAAAAGCAATACTACTGCAGTAGTAAAGATGCTCTTGTCTGAAAGCTAAAGAAACCAACTCTGGCTACCTTCAGCAGAAAAGGCAATTAACCAGAATACTAGGGTAAGGAGTGGGTTGAAGAAAACCCTGGACAACCAAGAATTATCTGATAATCAGCTAGGGCTGTTTTGAGAATGTTTGAACCTTCTATATTGCGGCAGCTCCCAGGCTAGGCATATCTCCCTTCCAGATTTCAGACTGCCAGGAGAGGGAAGGTGACTGGCTGAGCTTGGGGTGAGGGCAGCTCTGACAGGGTCGGGAGGTAGGGGAAAGGGGAGGTGGTGGACAAGACGTAGTCAAGACTACTTATAGGGTGACCAACTGTCCTGGTTTTCCCAGGACTACCCCGGTTTTAGCACTGAAACACCTGCTTCCCGGGAAACCCCTCCTCAGGACATGCAAAGTCCCAGTTTTTACAATGGGTGCAAAGGTTGTGGGTAAAGTAGAAAACTGATATGGTGGCCCCCAAAATAGGAACTGCTGAAAGCAACAGATTTTAGTGTCAAATGGATACAGCAGAGATTTTCTGCCTTCCATACTGCCTCTGACTGCTGCTGTTGATAACCATGATTGGTAGTTCACAATAAGGAATCATTCATTGATGCATCACTCTGAGCAACGCAATTTAGGTGTGTTGTAATTAGGAGCCGTAACTGTCTTTGCCTGTGCCTGTGGATTAACTCGTGCTTTGTATCAAGTAGTGCTAGTTTTAACTTCTGACATTGTGAATACTGTGATAATGCTTTCTAAGATTTTAGATAATGAAAAGAATGGTTACAATACCAACACCAGCATAACCCAGACCAAAAAAAGGCTAAGTGAATGTGTTCTTTTAATGACAAATGGAAGGACACATGGATTAGGGAGATAAAAAACCAAAACAGAGAATACTGAACAATATGGAGAAAAGAATTTAGGATTGAGTATTCGGGAGAAAGGTATGTAAAAGTACACACGGTGACAATCTCACAAGTCTGGGACAAGACAGGTAAGTACTTTTAACTTCGTCAAGGTTTTTCAGCTCCCCCAAAGACACCAATAAAAATAGTGGTGGTGAACTGGCTTAGGTATACCAAACACACATCATCATCATTCCTTTGACTGCTCTGTGAAACCAGGTACAGTTCAAGTACAGTTAATTTTCCGAACTCAGAGCTTGCAGCTAAAACGTCCCCGTGGGCAAGCTAAAGGGGAAATTTTGACAAGATATGTTGGTCCCTTACAGTCTAAAGCCTATTTTGTCAGATCTTGCCAGCCATCATTATAAGCTTTCTACAGTTTATCAGGTGGTATGTGGAGTCATTGTAACAAAAAATTTCCCCCTAGTTCTTAGGTACTCGAAAAATGGAGTTTCAAATCATCTTCTTGATTTCTATGAAGATTTTAATGAAACCACACCCACACAAACATAAAACGAAAGGGTGTTGATATCTTGTTCAATTAATAACTAGATTTTGTTCATCTATCTGCACATTTGGCAGACAATGTAGGTGTAATTTTGGTGAATTCCATTCAGTCCCTAAACTTTTCACCAAAGAAAATTAAAAGATATTAGGGACTTCCCTGGCGGTCCAGTGATTAAGACTTCGCCTTCTAATGCAGGTGATGTGGGTTCGATCTCTAGTCGGGGAGCTAAGATCCCACATGCCTCGTGGCCAAAAACCCAAAACGGAAAATAGAAGCAATATTGTAACAAATTCAATAAAGTCTTTAAAAATGGTCCACATCAAAAAAATCTTTATAAAAAAAGAAAATTAAAAGATTTTATCTGCAACACTGCAAAAAAAAAGGGGATGTGATTTGCTTATCTGAATACTGAGGCTTTCACAATGAAAGGTTTTGGTTATTTCTCGATTTCTTCAAAACATGCAGAAGCACTTGGTAAGATTTTAAGCTTTAAAGAAATAGACGGAGATGGCCTCCTTAGACATATGCCTACCAGATTGCTATTGATGCTAGCCATAGAAAAGATGTTAAAATGTCTTACTGTACAATTATATTTTCCAAGTGTGGAACAAGCATGTCCTTCTCTAATTTGGAGAATGAGGATGAGAATGGAGAAAATGATTATAGTAAAACAAAAGTTATATGCTGTTTCTCCAGAACTGTTTGATGATCTGATTAAATAGAACTTTCTCAATTTCTTGACTGAAACTTAAACTGTTAACTTCAATTTCACAAGTTCAAATTACCTTTCTCATTTTCCCTGAGAGGGGTTAACTTACAGTTACATTCAAACATTGAAGTGCTTAAAAAGTGTGGACCTTTTAGACATGGATAGCCTCTGTTGAATTTATAGACCCAAGACCCAGCAAACAGCTGCTTTACTAACATAAGCCTGTTAGATACAAAATGGATAGACATTTTTAGAGAGCTGGAAATGAATTCATCCAAATCTAAAAACCTGCTGTTGCTAGTAGGTAAAATCATTAAGTATCCCATGCTCATATGCTTTTGTTTAGAAGATATTTGGCTTGCTGTCATCAAATTGGGGTGACACCAGGAATTAGCATAACGTGGGCTTGATAGGAGCAGAGCTCCAAGTCAAAGTGAATTTTGTATGTAGTCAGTTTTACCACTACTGTTCATACAAGAAAAGAAGTATGTCTTGAAGGCCACAGGCAGTTCAGAGAAATATTATTGACAAAGGCAACAGAGTGAAAACATCCCACTATATCATGAGACAGAAATATTTCATTTTTAAAATTAAATATAGGTATTATCTTTTTCATTAGCCCTATTGCATTTATGTTCTCCTTTTAAAGTCTTAAACTTATATACTGTAGACTATAAATTAACATAGCCCACAGATTTTAAATATCCAATGGAGAGTTTTTAAAAAGTTAAACTGATGTATCAGAGGAAAAAAAGAAACATAAAATACTGGGGTTTCTTCCTTGCATAAAGTATGTTTAATTTGTTCTACTATTAATTACTACTAATTATCACAATTAACTGATTCTATTGTTTTACTCAGACCATTGCATGATTTGCCTCTGCACCCCTCACCCTATCTCTCTCCATCCCTTTATACTGTCTTTTCATTAGAGCACTCACCTGTGTTTTAAAAGTTTAATGTTGTCTATTGCTCAACTAGAACATAAGCTATTGAGACCCATCTGTCCTGTTCACTGCTGTGTGCCCCACTTCTAGAAGTGTCCAGCACTCAGCAGGAACTCAGGCAGTATTTCCTGAATGAATTAAGTGACGTGATTTGCACAAGGCCACGTTCTGAGCCACAGGAGAAGCCAAGAGTTAACAAGCTCAAGCTCTAGTCCTTTTTCTTGGTATAAATAGGTGTCATGAATCATGCATTCATTTTGTACTCAGAGGAGGTAAGATTTAGTTGTAAAGCGTAGAGTAAAATGAGATATAGTTGGGATTTAAAAAGAGCTGCTTACAAGCTCTGGGATCCCAGGGCAGGCCCCAGTTTTATGGCATGTAAAATGGGGACAATAGACGCCTCCAGAATTGGAGCCCCAGGATGTAACATCGAAGCATCAACCCCTGTCTTATTTATTTATATTTTTATTTTTATTTTTTATTTTTGGCTGCGTTGGGTCTTTGTTGCTGCACGTGGGCTTTCTCTAGTTGCCGCGAGTGGGGACTATTCTTCATTGCGGTGCATGGGCTTCTCATTGCGGTGGCTTCTCTTGTTGCAGAGCACAGGCTTTAGGCGCACGGGCCTCAGCAGTTGTGGCATGTGGGCTCAGTAGTTGTGGCTCGCGGGCTCCCGGGCTTAGTTGCTCTGTGGCATGTGGGATCTTCCTGGACCAGGGCTTGAACCAGTGTCCCCTGAATTGGCAGGTGGATTCTTAGCCACTGCACCACCAAGGAAGCCCTCTTCTTTTCTAATATATATATTCAATGCTATAAATTTCCTTCTAAGATCTGCTTTCACTGTATCCCACAAATTTTGATAAGCTGTATTTTCAGTTTTATTTATTTTAAGATATTTTAATATTTCTGAGATTTCTTTGACTTGTGTGACATTTAGAAGTGTGTTGTTTAATCTCCAGGTATTTTGGGGTTTTTCAGCTATCTTTCTGTTGTTAATTTCTTGTTCAGTTCCACTGTGGTGCGAGAGCATACATTTTATGGTTTCTGTTTTTTTAAGTTTGTTAAGGTATGTTTTAAGGCCACAGATGCTTGCTGTGTTTATCTTGGTGAGTGTTCTTTGTAAAATTGAGAAGAATGTGTATTCTACTGTTGTTGGAAGAAGTAGTCTATAGATATCAATTATATCCAGTTAATTGATGGGGCTAGAAGTCAACTGTGTCCTTACCGATTTTCCATTATTAAAAAAAGGGTGTTGAAGAAATCCAATTATAATAGTGGATTTATTTATTTCTCCTTGTAGTTCTAAAAGTTTTTGCCTCACATATTTGGATGATCCATTGTTAGGTACATATAAAGATTACTACTGCTTTGTTACACCTGTATCATTATGTAATGGCCTTCTTTATCCCTGATAATTTTCCCTGATCTGAAGTCAGCTTCCTCTAAAATTAATATAGCTGCTCCAGCTTTCTTTTGATTAGTGTTAGCATGCTATACTTTTCTCTATTTTTTTTTTTTAAATCAGGGTTGAAACCTTGCTTCCTTCCTGCTAGGAGGTGCCATGTCATTTATTGAAACAAAACAAAACAGGGCAAACACATTTCTTAATAAGCACAGTTTGTTAAAGTCCTGTTAAAACATATGGATCAAGGGGAAGTAAAAATAATCAGAGGATCACTGTAGGAAAAACCTTTAGGTCTGGCACCTGGGAGAGCTCTGGAGAGGAGGCAGTGAGAAACTTCATGTTCTGAAAGGAAGGAGCCCCCCAACTCCCTTCTTTCCTCTCACCCGATTAATCCCACCAGAAACTACCAAGACGCCCAGAATAAAAGGTTTCAAGTTCAATAGTCACACTCTCTCCAAATACAAAAGGCAGGTACAATTCAACTCAACACAGAAGCTTGTGTGCAAAGTTACGGGAAACTGAGACATTGTATAAAAAGTTAGGTTAAAGATGATTCTGTGGTTTTGTTTTGTGTGTGTTTTGTTTTGAGGGTGTGGCTCTTCCTCGGTCACCTGAACTCAGCAAAGAAATGGTTATCCTGATGAAATATCAACAGCTGACCCACAGTAAAAAGGGATAAATTCTAAAAATTAAAAAAAAAGAAGCATAATTACCAAAAAAAATCTGTTGCTTCTTCCTCCCACTGCATTTTGCTTTTTTAAACTTGTGTGTGTGTTTAAGTTTTTGATTTTTTTTTTTAAATCCTGAAAAGTAGACAGTAAAACAGCTCCTGGAAGAATTTACAACCAACTGCATGAGAATCTGGGAAGCTGAGGGGCTGGAGCAGGGCTGGGACCAGAGTACAGGAAGGGGCCCTCCCCACAGCCCTGTAGCCTCACTGTACGACCAAGGGAGGAGGGTCTTTAGTCAAAAAGGAGGAAGGGAGGAAGAGGAAGAGGAGGGGGGTGGGGGGACAAACAAAATAAATGGTCATTGTTGCCTGTTTGAATCCAGAGGAAAATGCCCGGCCCTGTGTGGGGGAAGAGCCCCTTGGAAGGGAGGCAGCCCTGGGAGGACCCGTCCCCCAGCACCACGTGACCCAGTGGGGGTGGACAAGGGGGGCCAAGGTGGGCGCTGGTGGAGGAAGCCGGCAGAGGCCTCCAGGACACACTGGCTACTGTGTGCTTGTGCCCCCCTGTGTGTTCCCGGAGTAGCTCCCGTAGTCGTAGTTCCCATAGTACGTCGGCCACTGGCCCTGGTTCTGATAGTACTGGTTCCGCTGCTGGGCATACTGTTGGTACTGGTTATAGCTGGGCTGAGGGTAGGTCTGTGCAGTGGGGGGTGGCGGAGGGGTGTAAGGGGCTGGGTTGTAGCCGCCGTAGCTGCCATAGTTGTAGGCAGGTGGTGGCGGAGGTGGAGGTGGTGGAGCTGTGTAGCCCTGGCTGTAACCTCCTTGGTTGTAGGGAGGTGGCTGGCTGTAACTCGGCTGTGGAGGGCTGTAGCTGCTGACAGGAGGGGTGCTGGTATTGGCGCTCGAGCCAGGGATGTTGCTGCTCTTCGTGTAGCTGCCAGCCCCCGGGGGGTTCCGAGCAGGGCTGTAGCTGGGTGGCGGTGGAGGCTGCTGCGGCGGTGGCTGCGGGGGCGGCGGCTGTGGCGGCGGCTGTTGCTGGGGAGCCCGGTTGTAGCTGCCTCGGGTGTTGGAGTTGTTGTTATCCCGGCTGTCGCTACCCCAGCCGTTCTGGTTGTCGCCACCACCTCCACTGTGGTTGAAACCTCCTCGGTAGCTGCCTCCTCCACTGCCTCCTCCCTGATTCTGGAAGCCTCCTCTGTTTCCCCCGGGGGGACCTCGGTTGTCATAGCGCTGGAAACCGCCGCCACCCCCAAGACCCCAGAAGCTGCCACTGCCTCGGTTGTCAAAGCGCTTTTCAGGGGATGGCCCAGCCTTGTGGCCTTCCTCATTGTATTGCCTCACCAGCTTGTCTGCTTCCTCTCGCTGCAGCTCAATGAACAGCACCTCGTCCAGGAAGTCCCCAACATCTGGCAACGTGAAGTTGGCTTTCATTTCTAAGACCGTGTGATCTGGGACATCCTTTGCTTCTTCGTTGGTTTGCTTTATTGTTCGGTCTTTTAGGTCCTCATCAGTGGGACAAATTACAATAGCTTTGCGCTGGAAGCCTTCAAATGGTCTCATTTTTCGTCTCTGGGCTGACCCATAAACATTTGTCTGATCTAGGATATAGTTGCGTTTCTTTCGGGCAGCGATCTGGATGAGGCGGTTGAGGCACTGGGTGGCCTGCTGGATCAGGACGTCCCAGCAGCCAGCGTAGTTCCTCTGACTGCGTAGGCCCATCATCCGCATCTTATCCATGATGGCATTGGTACCCAGGATGTTATACTTCTTGGAGGGGTTGGAGGCTGCATGTTTCATGGCCCATGTGGTCTCACCGGTGGCAGGCAGGCCCACCATCATAAGAATCTCACACTCTGCCTTGCTCTTTGGTCCAACAGTGCCCTGGATTCGCTCACTCAGGGGAAGGTGCTGGATGAAGGTGTAGCCTGGGAGGACAGAACAGTAGGGCTCTGCCCTCTGCCCGAAGTTGAACTCCACTGCACAATTCTTCACCAGGACATGAGGGTAGAGGGCCTGACCCCCTAAGTCTCCCTTCTGGATTCGGAAGGCAATGCCCATCTACTTCCCATTTTTGGTGAAGGAAAGTTCCACGTCATTTCCACATTCAAAGTCCGCAAAGCAGCCAATCACATCATTCTCTGCAAATTTGTCTCCATAGTTTTCAAACCAGCTATTGGTGGACTTCTTCCCAGTGCCTCCATAGCCATAGGAGAAAGGCTCTTCGCCTAGCTGAGTGCTGCAGGAGTCCAGAGACCAACCAATATGGACAACGTGTGGGTCGGGCTCTGTAGATGGAAGGTGCTTCACAGAGATTTCCTCATTGATCTTCATCTCAAAGCACACACGGCCCCTTCCGACCCCATAGCTGGCACGGGCTCCTGACCACAGGTATGCAAAACTTTCAGTTGTGAGTGGGTAGCCACTACTCCGGTCTCAGGCCACCTTGAAGTGGAGGTCGCAGTTATATGTGTCAATGGCAACAAGGGTGTCGTCAAAGTCATCTTCATCCTCTTCAGCAGGAGGCTGAGGAGAGCGGCCCCTCTTATCCTCTCGGTGCTCGCAATACCCCCATCCCCGGTTTTCTTCATAACGCCTCTTGCGACTCTGGAACTGCTGTCTGTCTGGTTTGAGTTGAGATGCTTCGGGCAGGAGGAAGCTGGTGGGTGCCTCTTGCTTCATCTCTGTCTTCACTTGTACTGGGCGATAGGTCCATTTCCAGCGTTCTCCTCTCGTAGCCTGACTCGTTCTCTTTCTTGATGACCTGCATCTCATAGAATTGGTTCTGCATGGTAATATTGTCCATGACATCTCCTCATTGTTGTGCCCGGGTCGCCCCGGTTCGTCATCGGCCTCGAGCTCCCGCTCGTCGACGGGCTCCTCGGCCTCCAGCGCCTCCTGCAGCCGCTCAGTAAGCTCAGCCTTGAGGCCACGAGTGTCCAGGCCACGGCGCTGCAGCTCCTCGCGAAGTTCGTTCACCTTCAGTCGGCGTACATCCATGGCCCGGGCCCCCAGGGCGGCCCCTGAGCCCGGCCCGGCCTCCCAGGGCCCAGTCCCCCTTAAACCTTTCCTGTCAGGAGGCAAAGGGGGAAAGGGGGGGCCCACTCCAATCTCTATTTTTTTTAAATTTATTTTTTATTTTTATTTTTGGCTGTGTTGGATCTTTGTTGCTGTGCGTGGGCTTTCTCTGGCTGTGGCGAGCGGGGGCTACTCTTTGTTGCGGTGCGTGGGCTTCTCATTGCAGTGGCTTCTCTTGTTGCAGAGCATGGGCTCTAGGCGCCTGGGCTTCAGTAGTTGTGGCATGCAGGCTCAGTAGTTGTGGCATGTGAGCTCTAGAGCGCAGGTTCAGTAGTTGTGGCGCACGGGCTTAGTTGCTCTGTGGCATGTGGGATCTTCCCAGGCCAGGGCTCGAACCTGTGTCCCCTGCATTGGCAGGCGGATTCTTAACCACTGCGCCACCAGGGAAGCCCCACTTTCCTCTATTTTTGATTTTATCTTTGATATGTAAAGTGGTTATTGATATAATTGGATTAATACCTATCATATTTATTACTGTTTTCTGTTAATTGTCTCTGTTGTTTTGTTTGTTTTTGTTTAAACCTAGACTTCATGTGCTGGGTAAAAGGAACACTGGTAAGACCTTTAGTGATGTGGTGATAAGGTGTAGGGGGAGGGGTTATGTTCTATAGTCCTGTGATTAAGATTCAGTCTTGGTGAAACTGCCACTGGACTGTGAACTTTGCCAGTGTCTCTCAGTCTACCTCCCTCCCTCAGGTGGGACAGGATGACTAGAGTGGGCTGGAGCTGAGCATTTCTTTTCCCTCAGGTTGGTGAGACACTAATGAAACCTCAGTAGGTTATAGGCTCTGGTACAATAGTTTCTCTTTGTGGCATGCCTTATTAAGAACAGAATGCTTTGAGAATATTTCAAAATAGCGACTTTCCCCCTCTCTCTGCCAGAAACACAATGGGGAGTTTTCTCCAGTCCTCACTATGAGGACTTGATTGGGCTCCTGGAGGTAAAGCTCATAAAAATGCAGGGGCTTCTTAAAGACTCAGACCCCCTTGGAGCATTTAACTCTCAGATTTGTCCACACTGAGCCTCCTGCAATTTGTCCATTACAGTTTAGGTTTTCCATCTTCTGTACTGGTTCCCACAGAGGTTTCTGCTAATGTGCCTATGCTCTGGTAAGTTGTGATTCTCTGTATCCACGTGTCTGTGGGCAGCAGTTTACCCTGTGACCTTAATTCTCTGATGGATCTACGCAAGAGTTGATTTTCAGTTCATTCTGCTTTTTACTTGTTGTTATAACGGATTGATGACTTCCAAGCTTGTTATGGACTAGAAACTGGAAGTCTTATCTCTAGTTGATTTTTTGTAGTGACACGTTTCGATTCCCTCCTCATTTCCTTTTTTGTGTATTCTATAAATATTTTCTTTGTGGTTACCAGAGGAATTACATATAACATCCTAAAGTTACAACAATCCATTTTAAATTGATACCAACTTCAATTGCATACTAAAGCTCTATTCCTTTACAGTTGGCTCCTTCTCTTTATGTTATTGATATCACAAACTGAATCTTTATATATTGTGTATACTTTAACCTAGATTTACAATTATTTTTATGCATTTGTTTTTAAATCTTGTTTAAAAAAAACCCAAATTTTGCAAATCAAAATTACATTAATACTGTTTTTATATTTATCCATGTCTTTACCTTTATCAGCGATCTTAATATTTTTGATGGCTTACAGTTGTGTCCGGCATCCTGTAGTGCCTGATATTAGGGAGATGGAAAATACTCCATCCCCAAATTCCTAGCTTACCTGTAATGATTTCTTTAATTTCATTCTTTGATTCATGATTTTAGCCAAAAAACAAAATAAAAACCCAAACAGTTCCCAAACATATACACTTCCCAAAAATGTTACCAGTAATTAGGAGCAAATAGGACTTCATGTTCAAATTAGTTTGGATCACACTTGGATAAACCAGTTAAGTGGGAGTTCTGTCTCTTTTTTTTAACTGCACAGTTAATATGCTGCTGTGCATTATAGGATGTGGGATTATAAGGCTATTGCTAAGATGCAGACATAGTATTTGGAGGTAACTCCTAAAGTCACTCATTATATCCACATTCATTTTATTATAGAATGTAACATACTGTTTTGTTTTTAACAAAATATTTTGCAAAGTGCGTGGCAATGGTGAGATGCATTAAACTATAGGTGACTGGTGTTTTCTGGATCGCTAAATATTTGGAATGTGGACAGAATGGTAGTGATGATAGCAGTGACATCACAGCAGATGGGGTAACAACTCATTTTGAGATCAGGTTGCATGTATGTTGACATATGTAAAATGGTGAATATATGTTATAAGAATATATTAAAAATCCAATTCTAGGGACTTCTCTGGTGGTGTAGTGGTTAAGAATCCGCCTGCCAATGCAGGGGACACGGGTTCCATCCCTGGTCCAGGAAGATCCCACATGCCATGGAGCAACTAATCCTGTGTGCCACAACTACCGAGCCCTCGTGCCATAACTACTGAAGCCCATGTGCCTAGAGCCTGTGCTCTGCAACAAAGAGAAGCCACAGCAATGAGAAGCCCGCACACCTCAATGAGGAGTAGCCCCCGCTCGCCGCAACTAGAGAAAGCCCTCGCACAGCAATGAAGACCCAATGCAGACAAAAATAAATAAATTTTTAAAAATCCAATTCTAATAATGCTTAGAAAAATAAAGCTCAAGGAAACATAGAAGATATTGGGGCTTGGTCAAACAAATTCTCAATCTTATGGAGTTTAGATATATAAACTCCAGATTTCCCATAGGAATTATCTTTTGTTGCATTTCAAGAATCCCTCACTATGGATCTATTTGTTTTCTGAGTTTGGATAGCACAGAATACTGTGTTAACCTAATCTATTTGACGTCTGTGTTTCAGAAAGTGACTCCAGGCATACCTCAGAGATATTGTGGGTTCGGTTACAGACCACTGCAGTAAAGAGAATATGGCAATAAATTTTTTGGTTTCCCAGTGCATATGAAAGTTAGTTTATACTATACTGAAGTCTATGTTTACCCTACACTGTGTAATCTATTAAGTGTGCAGTAGTGTCATGTCTAAACAATGTACATACCTTTAAAAAATACCTTATTGCTCAAAAATGCTAAGCATCTTTGGAGCCATCAGTGAGTTATAGTAGTAACATCAAAGATCACTGATCACAGATCACCATAACAAATATAATAATGAAAAGGTTTGAAATATTGCGAGAATTACCAAAATGTGACAGACACAAAGTGAACAAATGCTGTTGGAAAAATTGTGTTGATAGACTTGCTCAATGCAGGGTTGCCACAAACATCCAATTTGTAAAAAACGCAATACCTGAGAAATGTAATAAAGCGAAGTGCAATAAAATGAGGTATGCCTGTATCTAGAGCAAGGATTGATGAACTTTTTCTGTAACAGGCCAGATGATAAATATTATAGGCTTTGCAAACCACTTAGTCTGTCACAGGTACTCAACTCTGTTTTAGTGTGAATGCAGCCAAAGACAATATGTAAGTGAATACATGTGGCTCTGTATTAAAAACTTTACTTATGAACAATGAAATGAATTTCATATAATTTTCCAATATATTATTTTTCTTTTCATTTTATTTTAACCACTTAAAAATGTAAAAACCATTCTTAGCTTGCAGGCCATACAAAAACAGGCAATGATCTGAATTAGTTAACTGACCCCTGACTTAGAGTTTGATGGTAAGTTTTATCGAAAGTATTTGATTTCTGAGTTTAGGTAATGGATTCAGATTATGATGAATATCTGTATTCTTTTAATAGACTGCTAGAATAAATTTTCATGTTTGCAGACTTAGTACTATATGACACTCAAATTATTATATTTTTGACATCAGGATTATGTAAAACTCACAGAACAAGATGGCAAGCTTTTTCTCTCACATGATTTGTAAATTCCTTGAATATTTGATAGATTTTGCCCATAAAATGATCTGGCTTGGTGATCTCTTTAAGTAGAGATTACATCAAAATATTATTTCTGCATTGTTTGGGTCTATTAAGGGTTTACATCTTTTGGAGTTAATTCTGTCATTACATTTTCCTACAAATATCACATATTTCACTTGATTTCCAGATATTAGTAAATACATTAATCTCTCTAAACATAATCATGTCCATATATAATTTATGTATTCATCTGTCTTCTATTTTTTCCATCAGAGTTACCAATGCTTGTATCTATATGTATTTTTTTCGGACAAAGAAATAATTTTACTTTTTCCTTGAAGTATTTTTGCCTTTTATTTTTACTGATACCTTTTATTCTATATTTGGATTTAGTTTGCTTTTATTTTTCTAGCATTTTGGCTTGTACATTTAGTTCACTTATTAATAATTTCTTTTTTCCTTTTGGCCGTGACATGCAACTTTTGGGATCTTAGTTCCCTGACCAAGGATTGAACCCCGGCCCTCAGCAGTGAGAGCGCAGACTCCTAACCACTGGACTGCCAGAGAATTCCCTGTTAATAATTTCTTCATGTTTTAATATCCACATGCCTATTAGGCTATACATTTTAATCTAAATACAGATCTGGCTGCCTGTCAACCCTCAACGTTTTTCTACATAATGTGCTTATTTTCATATATTCATAATTCAGGGATTGATTTCCTTCTTAACTAATATTTGGAGGGGTGTTATCAATATTCAGATATTGTTGGCTATCATATTTTTTTCCCATTCTGGAAAAGAATGTGACCTACATGTGTTCTGCTTTGAGGGAGAAGTGATTATTAATATTTCATGTTTTGCTCTTTTTTGACAAATGTGTTTTCAACTACTATAAATAGGTTTTTTTGATGGGTATGAAATTGTGCAGCATGAAATATGAGGTGTGAATGTAGGCTTATTCACCCATTCTTTGTCTTTTTCTTAGGATTTTAATTTTCTTTTTAAACTTCATGCTGAATAAGGAGTAAGTGTTGGTGAGATGCTTTTCTAAAAACATTATACCCACTGGTCTTTTTTCATTATAAATTCTTTGATATAAATTAAGGTGTGAACATGATGAAACATGGTAGAAGTCCTTTCCACAAATAATAACAGTGAAAATATTACTGCTAACGTTGGATAACTATCAGCTAGTTACTGTATACTGGTAAGAGTCCCAACCATTTTACACTTAACTCATTTATCCTTACAGCAATCCAAGACACACATCATCAGTATATATTTATACAAAAAAAATTATAAAGCAGCACTTTTTCTACAAGCATTTGCTTATTTGGTTGTGTGTGCATGCACGTAAAAAAGTTTTTTTTAAAAGGTCTCAAAGGATAGGGCTTCCCTGGTGGCGCAGTGGTTAAGAATCCACCTGCCAATGCAGGGGACATGGGTTTGAGCCCTGCTCCAGGAAGATCCCACATGCCGTGGAGCAACTAAGACCATGCGCCACAACTACTGAGCCTGCGCTCTAGAGCCTGCGAGCCACAACTACTGAGCCCACCTGCCACAACTACTGAAGCCCGTGCACCTGGAGCCCATGCTCCGCAATGAGAAGCCACTGCAATAAGAAGCCCACATACTGCAATGAAGAGTAGGCCCTGCTCACTGCAAACAGAGAAAAAGCCCGCATGCAGCAAAAAAGATCCAACACAGCCAAAAATAAAATAAATTTTTAAAAAAAGTCTCAAAGGATAAAAACAAATTTGTAATAGTGATTATGAGGGAATTGGGAGTTATTGGCAATTTTTTATAGGAAGAAAATGTTCATCAGTTATTTCAGCACTGATATTTAATGTTTTTTTTAAGTTTCAAACAAAAAAAGTACTAAAGTTGCATTTAGAAGGCAACTTTTCTAACTGCAAAGTTTAAACAGGCACCAAAATGTTTATCGGTAGTTATTTAGCAAAATGATAGTCGACCACAGAAAAGATTATTATGATACCATTAAAAAGAATGATACATAAACATCTATACTTGCTGAAATAGTAGCATGATAAAAGCAGGTTATGGTACAGCATGCATGTCACGATTACACTAAATAAAGCCTGGAAGGATATGTTGTGATAATTTGAAGTAGTCATCTCTGTTTGGTAGGCTTACAAATAATCTTTATTTTTTTCTTGGTGTCCTTTTTTTTTTTTTTTTTACAATAAGAAAATATTAATTTTACAAAAGGAAAAAAGAATACAGCTGCCTTCAAAAACAAAGTTATAATTCCACCATGAATTCAAAGATAGCCTATGTAACATAATTTACAGTGTAGTAATTCTGTAGGCCACAGATATAGAAAAGACGGCCCTAAAACATAAGTTAATACAAGCTATATAACCAAAACAGAGAATAAATGGGAAGGAATTATGGAATAAGTAGTTTGGGGATAGAATCTTTTTTTGGGGAAAAGGGTGTTTAATTTAGACCTTGAATTCACATTTTAAAATACATTTGATTACCTTTATGTATAAAATTACAAATACATTAGAAAACAGTGTTAACAGAGTGTAATTGGTTGAAATATGCTGAGGTCCTAACACCTGGTATCTGTGAATGTGATCTTACATGGAAATAAGGTCTTTGCACATATAATCAAGTTAAGATGAGGTCCTTAGGGTGAGCCCTAATGCAATATGACCAGTGTCCATATGAAAGAAGAGACACAGAGAGAACACAGTGTGAAGATGGAGGCAGAGATTGGAGCAATGCGTCTACAAGCCAAGGTATGGCAAAAATTGCTGTTACAAGAAGCTAGGAGATAGGCATGGAACACATTCTTCCTCGGAGCCCCAGAAGGAACCAACCTTGCCAACAACTTTGTGGGTTTCAAGGCTCAAAAACTGAGAGAATAAGTTTCTGTTGTTTTAAGCCACCTAGTTTTGTGGTACTTGGTACTTTGTTATAGTAGCCCTAGAAAACTACTACAGAGAGGAACTTTGATCATGCATTATCTGGGATTTTTTGTTTATTTTTTGCATTACCTGTTTTAAAAAATATTATTATAAAGGTTATCAAAAGGGCCTATCATTTATCCAATATGAATTCCTTCATGGTGGATGAGGTCACAGCGACTACCAAAGGCCTTTCCATACTCCTTACAGTCATAAGGGCCTTTCATTTATCCAATATGAATTCCTTCATGGCGGATGAGGTCAGAGCGACTACCAAAGGCCTTTCCACATTCCTTGCAGTCATAAGGTTTCTCACCAGTGTGAATTCTTTGATGTCGAGTAAGGTTTGAGCCTTTATTAAAAGCCTTTCCACATTCATTACATTCATATGGTTTTTCATCTGTATGTATTCTCTGATGTTGAATAAGTTCTGAGCTCTGAATAAAGGCCTTTCCACATTCTTTACATTCATAGAGTTTCTTGCCAGCATGAATTCTGTGATGGTTAGTAAGTGTTGAGGCACTACTAAAGGCCTTCTCACATTCCTTACACTTATAAGGTTTCTCACCAGTATGCATCCTGTGGTGTTGAATAAGCCTTGAATGTTGAGTAAAGGCTTTCCCACATTCCTTACATTCATAAGGTTTCTCACCGGTATGAATTCTCAGATGTGGAAAAAGTTGTGAACTCTTAGTAAAGGCTTTTCCACATACTTTACATTCATAGGGTTTTTCACCAGTGTGAATTCTCTGATGATCATTAAGGTTTGAGCAATAATTAAAGGCTTTTCCACATTCCTTACATTCATAGGGTTTCTCACCAGTGTGAATCCTCTGATGTTGAGAAAAATATGAACTACAACTAAAAGCCTTGCCGCATTCTTTACACTCATAGGGTTTTTCACCAGTGTGAATCCTCTGATGTCGAGCAACAAGTGAGCCACGACTAAAGGATTTCCCACACTCCTTACATTCATAGTTTTTTTCAGCAGAATGAATTCTCTGATGTTGAACAAAGTGTAAGTTTTGATTAAAGGCTTTTCCACATATTTTACATTCACAGGGCTTCTCTTCATTAATAGTTTTTTGATGTGGAATAAGAAACGTGGGCTGAATAAAAGTGGGTATGTCTTCATGGGTAAACATCACTTGACTAAAATGTCTCTTCTTTAGAGAGAGTAACTTGGTCTCACACATGGATTCCAGATCTGGAAGAAAATAAAAAGGCATACGCTCATTTTTCCTATGCTGGGAAAGGTTAAACTTCTGAAAAAGAAATGCAAAGATTAAGCTGAAAATATTTGGGAAAGTAAATGCTTAGACAGTCCTCAAATATGGCTAGGCAATTTGTAAAATTGATAAGAAAAGCACAGACATTAAGGAGAAGCAACAGAGGAAGTTGAAGAGGGTAATTAGGGAAATAGATGGCCTCTATAATCCTGGTGTGGATCAGAATCACCTGCAACTTCAATGAATCCACACTATTCAGGGCCATCTTCCACATTATACAGTGATTCTAATCATATATACATTTATATAAGCATATACTCACAGAGCGTCATACTATATGTTTTGTTATTTGTGGATAACTGTCATACCTATAGGACTACTAAGGAATAAATGTGTTGAAATGTATAAATGGGGGTGGGGGAGGGTCAGCAACTCTAAGCAAAGGGTATGTTGTTGGCAAATTCACACTGGGGGACAGCCCTCAACAAGTCTAGGGTGCTGAATGAAACTGGTGAGAATGGCAGACACGTAAATTTCTTCTGTGAATAGAGCCTCATATATGTTGGGGATTCACTGAAAATAGTTTACCTTGGAATTCTGTGATGCTGATGCTGGGAAAGAGAAATGGAGTCTTCAAGTCATGGCAGTTACTAAGAAGGGAGGAAGCTTGAGTGTTAGAAAGAAGAGAATAAGAATGAAACATTCTCTGTGAGAAAATAGGAACTCCATGTCAACATTTTCTGCCACTCTGCATATGTCTGCTAATTACCATGAAAGCACTGTAAGTATTGATTTGGGGCTTACAAATAAATCTTAGTAAGTGAATTCATAAATAATCTGTGAGTAATGAGGGTCAATTGTATTTTTAATAAAAGGGGGGCATAATTTCTGTTAAAAATGGCAGACAGTATATATAAGTTTACCAATTCTTGTTCATGAATCCACAAGAAAATTCTAGTAAAAGCTTAACAAGGGGAAAGGAAAACCCCACTAGGACAAAAGATACTGGAGAAGAAACAGTAGCAATAAAACTTGGAAACTGGAAAGCCAATGGATGAGTGGTAAGTGAGTGCAGACTGGAGAATATCAAATTGAGCCAACAGTGGGTAAATTCCACAGTACTGATTCATGGTGCAAATCCCTACAAATGCACAAGAATTGGAGGCATCAGGCACTTCTAACAGTGGAGTGCAGAGAACAGTAAAAGCTGAAGGATGAGTTCAAAGACTGTATCTCCTCCCCATCGCACAGGACAGGATGATTATAGTTTTCCATTCTCACAGAAAACTAGAAATCTAGAAAAATGGAACCAGAGAAAATCTGGACTCAGGAATATCCAGCATAGCTGTGGGCATGGGTACTGAACTGAGGAGAAAGAATTAACAGAAAATATACATACTTGTGATACAGAAAATACATCTGGTCTTTGTTTCCAGTTCCTGGCACAGAGCTTCAAAAACCATTGGAACTTCAAAAACCACTAGACTGTCTTTTGTTATTCACAACAAGTGTCTTTTGATCATACCTGAATTATGATAAGGAGGTGATTCACAATGGACCCTTAGTTTCAAGGGATGGCACTGGTCACCACTTCCCACATAATGACACCCCCAGTAAAAAACTTGGCAAGGATTGGGGGAAGCTTCCTGGTTGGTGAACATATCTATGTACCAGAAGAGTACAATGTCAACACAAAGTGTGGGTAGTGAGAAGTAAAAGTGTTTTTGTATGTGACTGAAGTTAAATTGTTATCAGCTTAAAACATACTGTTATATTTTTGAAAGCCCAATGATAACCACAAAGAAGATACCTTATAGAGATTACAGAAAAGAAAAATAAAAAGGATTCAAAGCATATCAATACAAAAAATCAAAGAAACAAAAGGAAGGCAGCAAGAGCGGAAAAGCAGGACAAAAGAACTACAAAAAGAACAGAAAACAATGAACAAAATGGCAATAGTAAATCCTTCAATAATAACTTTAAATGTAAATGGATTAAACTCTCAAATCAAAAGAGACTGGCTGAATGGAGAAAACAACAATATCCAACTATATGATGTCCTCCAGAGACCCACTTTAGATTTAAGAACACAGATAATGGCTGAAACTGAGGGATGGAAAAAGATAATCCATGCAAATGGTAACCTAAAGAGAGCAAGGGTGGCTATACTTACATCAGATAAAATAGACTTTAAGCTAAAACAGATTTTAAGCTAAAGCTGTCACAAGAAACAAACAAGGATATTACACAATGATAAAATGGTCAATTCACCAAGAAGCTATAACAATTATAAACATACCTGCACCCAATATCAGAGCACTTAAGTATATTAAGCAAACACTGTCAAAACTGAAGGGAGACATAGACAAAAATACAACAGCAGGACACTTCCATAGCCTACTTTCAATAATAGATAGAACAATCAGACAGTAAATCAAGAAAGAAAAGTGACTTGAACAATACCACAGGGCAAATGAACCTAAATGACATATATAGAATATTCCATTCAACAGCAGCAGAATATATTCTTATCAAGCATACATGGAACATTCCCTAGGATAGATCACACGTTAGTTCACAAAATAAGTCTTAAGAAATGTAAGATGGAAACCATATCAAGTATCTTTTCTGACTACAGTGGAACAAAACTAGAAATCAACAGCAAAAGGAAAACTGGAAAACTCACAAATATGTGGAAATTAAAAACACACTTTTGAACAACCAATGGCCCAAAGAATTAGAAAATATCTTCAGACAAACAAAAACACTTATGGGATGCAGAAAAAGCAGTATGAAGAGGGAATTTTATAGTTCCTACATTGAAAAAGAAGAATCGCAAATATACAACCTAACTTTACATTTCAAGGAACAAACTAAACCCAAAGTTAGCAGAAGGAAGGAAATAATAAAGATTAGGGCAGAGATAAATGAAATAGAGAATAGAAAAACAACAGAAAAGATCAATGGAACTAATAGTTGGTTTATTGAAAAGATAAATAAAATTGACAAACTTTTAGCTAGATTAAGAAAGAGAGGAGACTCAAATAAAATCAGAAATAAAAGAGACATTATAACTGATGTCACAGAAATAAAAACTATCATAAGAGAATACTATGAACAATTATACACCAAGAAACTGGATAAACTGGAGGAAATGGAAAAATTCCTAGAAACATACAACCTACCAAGACTGAATCATGAAGAAACAGAAAGTCATGAAGAAACAGAAAGTCTAAATAGAAAGTCTATAACTAGTAAGGAGACTGAATTAGTAATAAAAAGCCTAGGCTCTTCTTTGTTGGGAGGTTCACTAGTGAATTCTACCACACATTATGCCAATCCTTCTCAAACTCTTCCAAAAAAACTGAAGAGCAGGGAAGACTTCCAAACTCATTTTATGAAGCCAGCATTACCCTCAGACCAAACCCAGACAAGGAAGTCATAAAAAAGAAAATTACAGGCCAACATCCCTAATGAATATAAATGCAAAAATTCTCAACAGCACACTAAAAGGATCATACATCATGACCAACTACGATTTATCCCTAGGATGCAAAGATGGTTCAACATACAAAAATCAATGTGATATACCACATTAACAAAATAAAGGATAAAAATCACACAATCATCTCAATAGATGAGAAGCATTTCATAAAATTCAACATCCTTTCATGACTAAAAACTCTCAATAAACTTAGAAGTAAAATTGTCCCTATTTGAAAATGACATAGAAAACCCTAAAGGCTCCACATAAAAACTGTCAGAATTAAACAAATTTAGTTTTCAGTTGCAGGATACAAAACTACAGTGTTTCTATACACTAACAATAAACAATCTGAAAGGAAATCAGGAAAACAATTCCATTTATAATAGCATCAAAAGGAATTAAATACTTAGGAATAAACTTAAATAGGGAGATGAAAGACTTGTACAGTGAAAACTATAAAACATTGAAGAAATTAAAGATGACACTAAATGGAAAGCGATCGCATGCTTGTGGACTGGAAGACTTCGTATTGTTAAAGTGTAATCTACAGATTCAATGCAACCCCTATAAAAATCCCAATGGCATTTTTTACAGAAATATTAATAGAAAAAAAATTGGAAGAGCTAAAAATAATCTTTAGAAAGTGTAAGAAAGCTAAGCGGTATCACACTTTCTGATTTCAAAGTATATGACAAAGCTACAACAGTTAAAACAGTATGGTACTGGCATAAAGACAATCACATAAACCAATGAAACAGAATATGCTAAGCACGTTTTAAAGATTTATTTAACCCATTAATGAGAGGGCCAGAGGAATGATCAAGCTAGTTCCAATTATCTAGGAGAGACTGAGTTCATATGGTATCCTAAAGAAAGAATGCAGGAATAACATCACTAAGTTGGATACAAAAATGAGTTACTGTGTTATAGGATAATAAAACTATACCTTTCGGCTACCTTTTCCACCAGACGAATCATTCGCAACTTATCAATCTTTTTAAATTTAACATCTAATTTTAAGAGAACCTGGTCCCTAATGAGTAGTAAATAGTAAGTGAAACAATGATACATTTCCCCAGATAATTAAATAATCCTCGAATGGACCTGATAGATGATACACTGGTATGACATTTGAAAGACATGAAGTATTTATCCTTTTGCATTATTTTCAATTTTAGATATATACCCCAAAGTGGGGCATATGTATACCTGTTTAAGTAGTACCAGATGGCTGTAGAGAAAGGCAACACCACTGTATACTTTCACCAAAAGTGCGTAAGAATTTCTTTGTCCCCACCCACAGTTGTCATTATCCAGCTTTCTACTTTTCTAGCCTAATAAGTGAAAAGTGATATTTCATTATTGCCTTCATTTGCATTTCTAATTATTAATAAGTATGAACATCTGGTAGGCTTATTAGCATTTTAGCTTTGTTAACCTTTATTGGTATTTTTATTGGGGTCACTAACTTCTTCCTCTTAATTAGCAAGTATCTTCTAGTCTACTCTGCATTAAATTTATCTATTGTGTCCTTCATTTAGCAGAAATCCTTAATTCAGATGTATTTCCAGTTCATGTTTTTGCTGTATGGTTTGTACTTTTGGAGTTTTATTTATTTATTTTTAACAATATTTACTTAAAAAGGGAAAAAGAAAAGCTTCAAAACCAGAGTGTGATGCCCTGTTAAGTATATCTAATATGCATTCGAAGTATTGGAAAGCAATTTTACCAAAGGGCAATGTCACTAGGACATGTGGACCGTAATTACAAAAGAAACTTTGAAACATAAAGGTGCCCATGGAAAAGAATAAAGAGAGGGAACAACGGCAAGGACACAGAACAATGAGCAGGTGCTTTGAGAGTAAGACTCTAAGAAATGACTTGGACATTGGCCCAGGGCTGAGGTGGATATCTGGCCAACAGTCTGGGTTCCGAAGGGGAAGAATACAATTAGCAGGATTCGAGAAGGCACTGCTGCAGCCTCCAAACAAGTCTCTAGTTCTCATTCCCAAGTGGATATGCTTTCCAGATTTCAACAAGGTCTCCTTGGGAGGATTAGCTCTCCGCTGTGTAGTAATGATACAGAATACCTAAGAGAACATGGTCTATGATGGGGAAGATCCAACACGACCAGCAGCTTTTGCATGTGTTGCTTTTTGGAGGGTCCTTGCTACCCTTTCCATGTTTTTTTGTTTGTTTTTAAAATATTTATTTATTTTGGCTGCACTGGGTCTTAGTTGCAGCACGTGGGATCTTTAGTTATGGTATGCACGAGGGCTTCTTAGTTGCAGCACACAGACTCTTAGTTGAGGCATCCATGTGGGATCTAGTTCCCCAACCAGAGATCAGACCCAGACCCCCTGCATTGGGAGCACAGAGTCTTACCCACTGGAGCACCAGGGAAGTCCCCCACTTCCAGGTTTAAAGTCATTCAGAGGCACATCACCAATATAGTACTGCTTGAGCACTTCTCTGGCCTCAGACGAGTGGCCTACATCTTCAAAGCTTTCAGTTGCATCTCCACGAGCTTGATCCAGCAGAACCTCTTCTCCACCAGGATGCTCGTTAAGAAAGCAGGTGACATCACAGACTTGCCCATGGATCACCAGCCATATCTCCTTCAGGGAGTTGCACTTTGCCACCTCCTCCAATCAGTAAAAGGTAACTGAAGTCTCGACTCCCTTGCCCTTTCCCATTGCTGCTGCTTGCTTCCACAGTCGCCACTGGGCCTAAGGTAGCTCTTCTCCACCGCTATCCAGGTTTCCGCTGCCAACTTCCTTGAGGTAGACTTCGTGCTCCTACTTTTGGAGTTTAAGGTAAGTTATCTTTCTTTGTCTATTTTTCACAAAGATTTTCTCTTTAAAAAGTTTAAATATTTAAAAATTTCCTTTTTAAATAATAGTTTTACCTTTCATGTTATATATTTAATACTATTTAATTAATTATTAAAAAGTGGAAAAAGAATAAACAGAGACCATGTGTAAAAGTATGGGGTCAAGGAAAGATAGAGAAGGGAGTGAGTAAGCAAGTTGGTAGGGAGGAAAAGCAATAAGAGAGACACAGAGAAATAAAAACAAAAAAAGGAAAAATACTCCAGAGGCTAAGCAAACCTTGGATCTGAAAAATAAGAAGGTGATATTAGATATTAAAAAATACAAGCCAAAGAAATAAAGACACTCGTACTGGCATTACACCATAACAAGACAATAGAGTGTGGAGAAAGACTCATATATGCGAATTTATTACCCAATAAAGATGGCACCAGAAATCAATGAAGAAAGCTCAATTCTTTTACAGATGATAGAGAGGAAAATGATTCAATTTATGGAGGAAAAAAATTCTGGATCCCTGCTTATAAAATATTTAAGGCTAGCTGAGACCTACTGAGGGCAAGGAAGGAGATTCACAAACTCCTGCCTAGATTCCTAGAGCTTTGTTGAATCCAGAATTCTCTCTCAATGGAGGCATGGTCTATTTCTATCACTATCTCGATAGGTTACATCTACTTCCAAGGATCCAACAATTAATTTCTACTTGAATCAATACCACTTCTGTACTTTTTGACTGTTCTATAACTTTCTTCTGAGCTTCCTATTTGTTCTTCTTGTTTGCTGAATTCTACTTTGTAGAAATAATTTACAGAAATGTTCTAGTTCCCACATTAAACAATGAATTTCTTAATAAGTCTACATATTTTTTAAACTATGTAGCACCTAGCAGACTACTTGCACAAATTAAAAAATCAAACTTTTTTAGAAGACTGTTCCAAAATGTTAATTCTCCAGAAACTGATGTATAAATTTATTTTAACCTTAATCAAAATGTCAGCAGTTATTTTTATGTGTGTGTGAATATTAATAAACTGATTCTAAAATTTATAATGAGGACTTCCCTGGTGGTGCACTGGTTAAGAATCTGCCTGCCAATGCAGGGGACACGGGTTTGAGCCGTGGTCTGGGAAGATCCCACATGCCGCGGAGATACTAAGCCCGTGTGCCACAACTACTGAGCCTGCGCTCTAGAGCCCATAAGCCACAACTACTAAAGCCCGTGTGCCTGGAGCCCGTGCTCTGCAACAAGAGAAGCCACCGCAATGAGGAGCCCGTGCACAGCAACGAACATACAACGCAGCCAAAAATAAATAAATAAATTTATGAAAAATAATTATAATAAAATAAAATAAAATTTATATGAAAATTACCAAGAAGAAGAAGCAGGAGAACTTGCTCTGCCAGATAATAAACCTTATTATAGACTACAGTACTATTATAGTGTGGTATTGGGACAAAGGTAGACAAGCCAATGGAACAGAATAAAGTTCAGAGACAGACTCACAGATATGGCAACACATGATTTATGACAAAAGTAGCATTATAGAGAGAGGGAAAAAGTCTTTTCAGTATACACTGCCTGGTCAATTGGATATTTATGTGGAAAAATAATGAAATTTGACCCCTACTTCATACTATATACAAATATCAGCTCTAGGAAACTGGAGATCTAAATGTAAAAGGTAAAACAATAAAGCTACTAGAATATAACACAGGAAGCATCTTCATGACTTTGGGGTAGGCAATGAGTCCTACACAGAACACAAAAAGCAACAACTATAAAGGAAAAGATAGATAAGCTTGACTACTTAAAATTAATAAAATTAAAAGACAGCACTAAAAGAATAAGAAAGTAAGCTATAGAGTGGTAGATGATATTTACAAAGGCTCATATACAGACTATACAAAAAACTCCTTCAAATCACTAAGAAAAATGAAGACAACCTAATGAATAGAACCAAGAAACTTAAACGGGCAAGTCACAGAACACACACACACACACCCACCCACACCCACCCACACCCACAGAATGTCTAAAATTAAAAGGTCTAGCAATATCAAGAACTGGCAAGGGCTTCCCTGGTGGTGCAGTGGTTAAGAATCCGCCTGCCAATGCAGGGAACACAGGTTTGAGCCCTGGTCCGGAAGGATCCCACATGCCATGGAGCAACTAAGCCCGTGGGTCACAACTACTGAGCCTGCTCTCTGGAGCCTGCGAGCCACAACTGCTGAGGACCGCACGCCTAGAGCCTGTGCTCTGCAACAAGAGAAGCCACTGCATTGAGAAGCCCGCGCACTGCAACAAAGAGTAGCCCCTGCTTGCCGCAACTAGAGAAAGCCCACACACAGCAACGAAGACCCAACGCAGCCATAAATAAATAAATAAATAAATAAATAAATTTATTTTAAAAAAAGAACTGGCAAGAATGCAGAGCAATAGCAACTTTCACACTGCTAGTGGAAGTATAAATTGGTATAACCACTTTGGAAAACTGGCATTATCTTTTAAAATTGAACCAACACATATCCTATTACCTAGTAATTCCACTCCTGGGTATACACCCAAAAGAAATGTGTACATATATGCACCAAAGGAATGTTCACATAGCTAAAAACTGGAAAACAACCCAACGGTCAATAGTAGAAAAGATATTTATTTATAATAATTAGCAATACATAATACATACTATAAAATATATTCATAGAATGGAATACAGCATAGCACTGAGAATGAACTAACATCAGCTATATGCAATAACATGGATGATGTGTCCCATAAACATAAAGTTGAGAAAAAACAAGGGCAAAAGAATAAATACTGTATGATTCCACTTATATTCAGCTCAGAAAAAGGCAAAATTATTTCATGGAGTTAGAAGTCAAGAGGAGGACAAAGAGGCTAGTGATTGGAAAAGGGCAGAAACGATTCTAAGGTGCTAGTAATTTTCTATTACTTGTCTGAAGTGGTGGTTACATGGATGCATTCACTTGTAATTCTTCACACTATACAATCACTCATGTAGTTTCCATATGTATGTTATATCTGAATTTTTTTAATGTAAAAAAAAATCAAATGTTTGATAAATGAAACAATGAACTACTATCCAGGACAACCTGGTTAATGAAGTTAACAAATACTTGGAAAGTAGATAAAATGAAAACCAGTATCGGAACACATACACACAACACACACACACTTCTTAGGGTGGGAATATCTACTGTTAATACAAGTCTAAATGCAGCAGATCCTATGAAGGAATGAAATCTAAAAGGTAGGTAGAATAACTCTTGGAAACGACAAAGGAAGGTACTTGCTACTTTGGACTAGGAACAAAGTATAAGAGAAAAAAAGCAAGATACCTTTTTTATGGAAGAGGGCTTGGGTTTTTGAGGGGAGTTTTCTGATAACATCTTATATAGGTAATACCTCCTCAGGTTCTGCTCCTGCTCTATCACCTCTCACTTACCTGAACAAAGGCCTCTCGTCAGCTCTCTGTCAACCATCCAGGGCTCTTTTCCTTGTTCCAATAAGGAGATCACAGCTGGCTTAGAACTGGAAAGTCCTGATCACAAGAAAAGACATGGGACATGGTTATGCTGTTGGTGTCCCAGAAGCCAGATCCAGTCCCTTGGTGATCAAGAAAGAGATGCCCCTATAGGGAAGGACCGGAGAAAGATGAAGATGAAGCTTCAGCCACAGCCCAGTGGAGCTGCCCATTTCCAACTCTTCCATTCCATTCCAACTCAACCATTCCTTGGGGAACAGAGTGCAGAGATTTAGCTGGTTACTTGAAATGAGTAATTCACAATGGAGAAAGGAGACATTCCCAAGGGCAGACTCTGAATTTCGGGGGAGAGTTATCCTTACCCACTGAAACCAGGTTGCTGAAATTCTCCAACATCACTTCTTTGTATAAATTCATCTGACCAGAGTCCAGGCACTCCCATTCCTCCTGAGAGAAGTTTATAGACACATCCCTGAACATCACTGACCCCTGAAACAACAAACATGCTTTCACAATGGAAAGAGAGAAGAAAAAGATGATAGTAGATGAGGTGGTAGAGGGCTCTACAGAAAAGGACAGGGATTATTAAGCAAACTGAAGGAGCTGGAATCGATTATATCAATATAAGTCAAGACATATCTCCTATATACAGAGGGGTATGTCTAGGAATGTGCAAACAGAGTGGACTTTTCCAATGAGATGAAATAGCAAGCATGCAGTTCAGTGCCTGGCCACAGTAAAGTCTGCATAAATGAGAATTCCTTCCCATGTTCCCTTTAAGCCCCAAGAGAGGGAAAAATGTGACGGACTTAAAAAAAAAAAAACCTTATGATATATTTTGGACTAAAATTTCAGAATATCAGGGAAAAACAGAACTTTCCAAAAGCTTCTGTGGATCACATAAAAATTTTCAGGAATCAGAATGGCAATGGATTTCTCAACAGCACCATTTAAAACAAGAAAATGAAGTGATTCCTTTAATATTACAAAAAACAACAAATTCTGGCCGAGAATTCCACACACAGCCAAAGCTAGTATGAAGATAATATACGAAGCAAGATTAAATACCAAAATTGGTTTGCAATAGTAAGTCATGCTTTTCCCCTAAAAGGGGACGGAGGGGTGGTAATCCACGAGATAAGCTAAATTCTTAGAAGAATCCCTTGATCGGAAATTATGGCTTTGAGTTTTGTTGTTCTATTTCCTGAAAATAACTTGGAGATGCTCCTGATTTGTCCACCTACTGCTTTGATTCCTTGGATACCACTCATTCTTTCACTTTAAGCAAAAACAAGTAATTGTTGCACAGGTCTCTGTATTTTGCAGCTGCCCTCTTGTAAGATGCACTTTTCCCAAAGAAAACAATTTTTAAAACCCATTAAAAAAAAGAAAGATTAAATACCAAGTTAGCGCGACGATTAAATCAAGACAATTCTAGGGACTTCCCTGGCGATCCAATGGTTAAGACTCCACACTTCCAATGCAGGGGGCGTGGGTTCGATCCCCGGTTGGGGAACTAAGATCCCACAAGTCATGTGGTGCAGCAAAAAAAAAAAAAAAAGAGACAATTGTAGAACCACAGAGAATGAATGTTAAATTATCTCCTGTCTAGCTTTTCTCAGGAAGCTACTGGCCTAAGTGTTCCATCAAAACTAGAGAGTAAATTAAGAAAATGAAAGGTATTATATTCTGAAACTAGAAAACTAACATGAGAATGGTGAACAAAGTCCAGTATAATTGTAAAAGGCAAGTCCCCGAACAATATCTAGACCTAGAGAGCAGACCTAGAGAGCAACACCTAGAACAGGAGGATAGAGGACTATAGTAAAGAAACTGACTACTGAGCAAAGAAAAGAGGAGTTCAGATTAAAGAAACAAAGCAGCTTAGTAGGTCCCCCTTTTCACACTGTAAGCTTCTAGCCTGAAGCAAGTCTGAGCTCAGAGAAAAGGCTTTAAATGAAATTTGCACATTATTACACTCAACTAGAGGTTGTAATTAGTAAAATGAGACTGATCTTGTGACTGAAAATAACCAAAGAATACCAAAGAGTGATCAAAACAATTATAGGGACTACACAAGCTTTTATTCAGGGCAACAAAAACATTAGCCATAGAATTGAGAGTGGAAATTACAGGGGGAAAAAATTCTTTTGCTTGCTCCCTATGGAGTCCTGCTTATTTCAAAGTGTTGGTTACAAGTTGATTTGATTTTCCAGGTACACAGTCATAGCATCTGCAGAAAGTAATAATCTTACACTCTCTTTTCTAATTTTTAACTTAATTTTTCCTCTTGTCTAAGTGCTTTGGTTAATACCTACAGAACAATGTTAAATAACATCGGTAATGCTGTATAACCTTGTCTTTTTCTGATTTTACCTGGAATGTTTCAGATATTTCCTGATTAAACATTAGGTTAGCTTCTAAGAACAAAATTCATTTTATTCCTTTTAAAATTTATTTTCCACTACAGTATACTACCTCCCTAGAGTTACTCCCATTAATATTGGGCAATAATCTTCATTACAGAGATGGCGAGTGTAATTAGAGGTTGATGGGGGAAGGGAACCAGATGCTCTGTTCGGGCTTTGGCACAGGAGAATGGATTAGAAAGACTCAGCCCTTTTCTGAAGAAATTCAGATAGAAAGGCCTTAAACTGAACAGACTTGGGGAGACTGATTCTCATCCTGACTTTCTTTGCCTCAGTACCAAACACACATTTTTAAAATTGAGAGTTCCAAATTTAGTTTCAGCTCCCAATTTATACCTTCAGAAAACACAATCCCTATTCTGAGTCCTCTACCTTGGTACACTCTAATTTTCAGATAAGAGAATCATAAAGTGAACTGATAGCCTTATGATTTGGTGAGCTCCCCAAGATTAGAAGTGTTGAAACATAACTGAATAAAGATATTTTTTTCTACCAGTTAGAGGAAGAACCCAAAAACTCTAGCTACCTGCCATGCCCTCCACTCCTGTCCTGAAACAAGGTAAAGTTCTTTTGCCTAATATTGCTTTGATTTTAGCTACAAGTATTAACTCTAAAAACCAAAAAGAAAGTAATAGACCAAAAAAAAAGGAGAGAAATTATAACCTGTGTATAATTAGAGCCTAAGAAGAAGAGAGAGAATGAGGCAGGGCAATCTTTGAAGATGGCTGAGGATATTCCTGAACACCTATCCACAAATTCAAAAACTCTTAACAAATTCCAAGCAGATAAATAAAAAGAAATGCACATTTAGGCACATCATACTTGAGTTACAGAAAGCCAAAAACAGAGAGAAAGCCTTAAAAACAGCCAGAGGAAGAAAAGTCAAATTACCTCAAATGAGGAGCTAGAATAATTAAAAATAGGTTAAGTAAATAAATGGGATTATCGTTTTAAATATAAATATAGAATATTTGCATAACCTTGGGACAGGGAAGGATTTCCTAAATAAGATACAAAAAGATACCACCAAGGGAAAAAAATTTGATAAAAAATTAGGGGGACTTCCCTGGTGGTGCAGTGGTTAAGAATCCGCCTGCCAATGCAGTAGACACGGGTTCGAGCCCTGGTCCAGGAAGATCCCACATGCTGCAGAGCAACTAAGCCTGTGCACCACAACTACTGAGCCCGCGCACCACAACTACCAAAGCCTGTGTGCCCTAGAGTCCGCGCTATTAACTACTGAAGCCCGCGCGCCTAGAGCCCGTGCTCTGCAAAAGAGAAGCCACGGCTCCCTGGGGGCGCAGTGGTTGAGAATCTGCCTGCCAATGCAGGGGACACAGGTTCGGGCCCTGGTCTGGGAAGATCCCACATGCCGCGGAGCGGCTGGGCCCGTGAGCCACGATTGCTGAGCCTGCGCGTCTGGAGCCTGTGCTCCGCAACAAGAGAGGCCGTGATAGTGAGAGGCCCGCGCACCGCGATGAGGAGTGGCCCCCGCTTGCCACAGCTAGAGGAAGCCCCTGCACAGAAACGAAGACCCAACACAGCCATAAAAAATAAATAAATAAATAAAATAAATAAATTTTTTAAAAAAAGAGCTATTATATGTAAGTTTAAAAAAAAAAAAAAAGAGAAGCCACGGCAATGAGAAGCCCACGCACTGCAACAAAGACTCAACGCAACCAAAAATTAAAAAAAATAATTTAAAAAATTCAAATTTTATTCATAAAACTACCTTAAGGGAAGTGATAAAACAATCCAAATAGTAGTAAAATATAATCAATAAAGGATCCATATCCCGATAATATAAAGAATTCCCATGAATCAATAAGAGATAATCCAGGGACTTCCCTGGTGGTGCAGTGGTTAAGAATCCGCCTGCCAATGCAGGGGACACAGGTTCCTGGTCCGGAAAGATCCCACATGCCACGGAGCAACTAAGCCCGTGTGCCACAATTACTGAGGCTTGAGCGCTAGAGCCCGTGAGCCACAATTACTGAGCCCGCATGCCACAACTACTGAAGCCTGCCCACCTAGAGCCTGTGCTCTGCAACAAAGAGAAGCCACCGCAATGAGAAGCCCGTGCACCGCAACGAAAAGTAGCTCTCCGCAACTAGAGAAAGCCTGTGCGCAGCAATGAAGACCCAATGGAGCCAAAAATAAATAAATAAATAAATAAATAAATAATTTATATCTTAAAAAAAAGATAATCTAAGAGCAAAATAAAAGATTTCAACAGGTGTGTCACAAAAGAAGAAACCCTGATAACCAATAAACATATGAAGTGGTGTTCAATCTCATTATTAATCATGGAAATTGCAACTCAAGCCTATGTGCATCTATGTATATGTGTTTGTACAAATAAATATTTTAAATAAGTGTTTAAAGATTTCATGTCTGACACAACTCATCTGACGAATAAACCATAACTCATTCACAAAAAATAGTGTATCTTTGAAAAATGGTATTTACAAAGATCATTTGACAACACAGGAGAATGATACTTTTTAGTGAAAATATAGGATATAAAATGGTAAATGAAGCATAATTTGATTTTGGAAAAATAATGAAAATACACCAAAATATTAACACTAGTTATTTGAGTGGTCTCATTTCATTTTTTCTTGGTAATCTGTGTTTTTAAAATCTCTAAAACATTATGCTTTTATTTTAAAGTCATAATAAATATTGCATTTAAAATTTTAGAAGAAAACTTGGGACTTCCCTAGTGGTCCAGTGGTTGGGACTTCGCCTTCCAATGTAGGGGGTGCAGGTTTGACCCCTGGTGGGGGCGCTGGGATGCCACATGCCTTGCAGCCAAAAAAACCAAAGCATAAAACAGAAGCAATATTGTAACAAATTCAATAAAGACTTTGAAAATGGTCCACATCAAAAAAAAAAAATCTAAAAAAATTTAAAATATAAAAATAAAAAGAAGAAAACATGGCAAACAGAGTGGAGCCATTTTCCAAATAAGTAAACGTTAGGTATATGGGAGTTACTGTGCTTCAGTAGCAGGCTCAACTATCCTTTTCTCCAGTGGGAAAATTATAGGAACCTATAATCAAATGGCATCTTTATTAAGCATTAACTTTCAGAAGAACGAAAGAAAAGAGGAAACCCCAACATACCCTGAAAACTGCTTGTAGAAGTTCAGCATGCATTGTTTCCTTCTCTTCTGCGCCTCACCTGGAGAAGGACAGAACTTGGAAAGTAGAAAGTCATCGTAAGACACCAGGTTTTTCTTGTTGCTCAAACTGGTCAGGTCACAGGTCAGCCCCATCCCCATCCCCCAGCACATAAAGGGAATGAGATCAGAGGAATGGGGCGTCCCGTCCAATCCCAGTGTCTCAGGAGAAAGCTGAGGTTACTGCTGTTGAGGTCAATAATCTAACCAAACCTCACAGAGATTTCCTAAGGACAGAGTTCTGGAGTAACAATCGCACAGTTGACAGGAGCCTCATACCCATACACACAGTGCCACATACCTTAAACAGTCGTTCTTAAAACAAGGGAACACGCACTCCACATCCGCACACAGAACCAAACATGGTATCACAGATACAATCACAAATTCAACACGAAACACACACACTCGCACAGTCGCAGGTACCCCAGTGTCGCGGGGCCACAAGGACACACCACCATAGGGGGGCACAGTCACAATTCCACAATGACAGGCATCCTATATCTGCACACGGGTCGCATAACCTCCCTCTTCTCACGCCGCTCCGCCCGCACAGGCCCAAGTACCGAGCTCCATATCGGCCTCCGGTCTCCTCAACTTAGGCCTTTCGGGTCCCCGGGGGTCCGAAGCTGCAGAGCTGAACCAGTTCCCCCAGGTGCCCACGATCTCACCTCAAGGATCTAACGCTCCCGCCAGGCGTGATGAGAAGTTCGAGTTCCCGCGAGAAGAGCACGAGTCGCCAGGCCCTCTGGGAAATGTGGTCCACAGCGAGCCCCACGGCCGATTCCTCTCAGCGCCCTCGCTGGGTCCACCCGAAACGACTGCTCCTGCAACTCTCAGAGTTTAGCCAGGTCTCAGAGTTGCAGTTCGCGGTAACTCGGCACGCTCGGGCTCAGCCACCAGAGCAGACCTGGCTCACCAGCCGCCCTCACACAGGAAACTCCTGCTCCGTTCTGGCCGGAAGTTGAGTCGGGCCGCGAGGGCTTCTGGGAGGCGTTGTGTAGTGGAACTTCCGTTGGGAGGCGGGTGCGGAGGGTTGGTTCGGCGTTACCGGCGTCTGGTTCGGGCCATCGTGCGTGTCACCTTCACCCAGCCTCCCAGAAACTGCGCGTTAGATGTGCACTCGGGCCTTTCCGGCAGGTGACGCTACCGCGTCCCCGGAGCGGGACTTGAAGGAGGGCCTCAAGCAATCTGGGCTGAACCAGCGCGCGCCGCTGACGGGGCGGAGCCTTTAAGGAGGCCCAGAGTGTCTGGAGTAGTGGCAGTGCAGAGTGCTCGGGGTGGGAGTACGCTCCTGGAGCGTGGCTGGAGTTGTTGGGACAAGAAACTGGTGAAGAGTTAGTGTGTGTGTGATTATGATGGACTGTGGGGTTGTGATCCTGTGTGTGTGTGTGTGTGTGATTGTGATGATGCGACAGTGATGGGGGTGTGGTTGTGTTGAGTGTGGTGGAGTAATTGTGATGGGATATTTGTGTCATGGTGATGTTTGTAATTGTCTGTGATTTATGATAACGTGTGTGGTGTTGTCTGTGATTGTCAGGTAGATGTGCAGAGTGTGGAGGTGTTTGCAATTGTGATATGTGTAGTGGTTCTTGTCTTACCTCATTTGACTTTTGTGTAGCCTTTGGCATAATTGGTAACCGCATGAAAAAATTTTCTGTATTTGGTTTCACGTGGTCTTTCCTCCCCATTGGCCACTCTTTCTTAGTCCCCTTTGCTGCCCCCAGCAGTTCTTGGCCCGGTTCTGTTGTGCTCCAGTTTCCCTTGGTGATCTTTTCCAGATTTATTATTTCATCTTCCTATGTCTTCTTTTATTATATGTATTAGTTATTGTGACCATAATAATGCTGCCTAACAAACCACTCTTAAACTCAGTGGCATGAAACAGCAAGCATTTATTCTCTTGTTCACAGGTTTGCAGGTTCTGTGTTCAGCTTATCTAGGCTGGGCTTGCCTGGGTGGCTGGACTGCAGAATCGATTCAGACCTGCTCCACATGTATTCTTTCTGCAGCTCAGGCTAAAAGGACAGTGGTTACCAGAACATGTGCTTCTCCTGGTGGATCACCAGCATACAAGACAGATCATAAAAACACCCTTAAAAACCTCTGCTCCAAAGTATACTAATATTAGGTTAGCGAAAGCTATTCAGGTGCCTAAGTGTAACATTAATTACACCCAGTCAGAGGGCAAGACAAAAAGTGTGAATGTGTAATCCTCTTAGCGGAGGGTGAAACATTGGGACCAAGATTCCAATCTACGACATTAAGAAACATGCCTCTTTATCCTGGTGAATGTCTTTTAGTCCATGTTCTCATTTGTCTGATAATATTGCTTCTCACGTTTTGTTATTGTATTTTCCAGGAATTTCATTTTACAACCCCTTCCCTTTATGTCTTTATACTTCAGGTCTGTCTCTTGTTAAGAGCATATTGCTGGGCTTTTCCCCTTTTTATCCTGTTTGACTGTTATTTTAATAGGTGAGTTTAATTCATTTACATTTATTGTGATTGCTGATAAAAATTTGTTTTATTTTCTATTATGCCTTCTTTTTTTATTGTGCAGGTTTACCTTATCCCCATTTCTTTCTCCAATGCTTTGGTTTCTTATCCTTGAATTTTTTTTTAATTAATTAATTTATTTATTTTTGGCTGCGTTGGGTCTTTGTTGCTGCGTGTGGCCTTTCTCTAGTTGTGGTGAGCGGGCTTCTCATTGCAGTGGCTTCTCTTGTTGCAGAGAACGGGCTCTAGGGCATGTGGGCTTCAGTAGTTTTGGCTCATGGGCTCTAGAGCTCAGGCTCAGTAGTTGTGGTGCACGGGCTTAGTTGCTCCGCGACATGTGGGATCTTCCTGGACCAGGGCTCGAACCCATGTCCCCTGCATTGTCAGCCGTATTCTTAACCACTGTGCCCCCAGCGAAGCCCTCTTATCCTTGAATTTTTAACATGCATGTTTAACAAAACCCAAACTTAAATAAGGTTTTAGAACACTTGAACTCCAAACTACCCACCCATTTCTATGTTATTCTTATCTGATATTTGGCTTTCTTCTAATTTTAATTACCCCAAATTAGTATTTATTCATTTGCTCAATATGTACAGCTGACCTTTGAACAACGTGGGGGTCCGATTCCCTCCCCACCCCTTGCAGTCAAAAATCTAAGTAGAACTTTACAGTTGGCCCTCTGTATCCTAGGTTCTGCAGCTGCAGATTCAACCAACCTCAGATCGTGTAGTAGTACTGTAGTATGTATTTACTGAAAAAAAAATCTGCGTGTAAGTGGACCCACACTGTTCAAACCCGTGTTGTTCAAGGGTACACTCTGTGTGTATTTTTTTTAATTGTGGTAAAATAGAGATAACATAACACATGACATAAAATTTGCTATCATAATATCTGTACCCCTATGTTCGTTGCAACAATATTCATAGTAGCCAAGATATGGAAACATCTATCCATTAACAGATGAATGGGTAGAGAAAATGTGGCATATATGTACACTGGAATATTATTCAACCTTAAGAAAGAAGGGAATCCTGACATTTGTGACAACATGGATGAACCTTTAGGACATTATGCTAAATGAAATAAGCCAGTTACAGGACAAATACTACATGATTCTTTTACATGAGGTATTGAAAATAATCAGACTCAAAGAAGCAGGGAGTAGAATGGTGGTTGCCAGGGGCTGGGAGAGAGGGAAATGGGGAATTGTTTTCCAATAGGTACAAAGTTTCTGTTATGTAAGATGAATAAGTTCTAGAGCCCTGTACAACATAGTACCTATATTAACAAAGTGGTACTATGCACTTTAAAATACGTTGAGAGTAGATCTCATGTTAGCTGTTCTTACTGGAAAAAAAACACAAAACACAAGGAAGTGTTTGGAGGTGATGGATATGTTTAGTACCTTGGTTATGGTATTGGTATTAACAGATATATGAATATGTCCAAACTGATCAGGACATATACACGTAGATTTGTGCAGGGTTTTTTTGTATCAGATATACCTCAATAAAGGCAAAAAAAATACACAAAAATTTTACCATCTTACCAACCATTTTTAAGTGTTCAGTGGCATTACATCCATCATGGCTGTGCCACCATCACCATCTGTTTATCCATAGAACTCTTTTTATCTTGCAAAACAGAAACTGTACCCATTAAACAATAACTCCCCATTCCTTCAGTCCCCCAGTTCCAGGCAACCACCATTCTACTTTCTGTCCCTATGAATTTGACTTTACCTCATTATGTACTCTGTGTACCAGATTGTACAGTATTTGTCCTTTTGTGACTGGTTTATTTAACTTAGCATAATGTTCTCAAGGTTCATCCATGTTAAAGCATGTGTCAGAGTTTTCTTCCTTGTTAAGGCTGAATAATATTTCATTGATTGTATATACCACATTTTGTTTATCCATTTATCTGTCAGTGGACAGTTGGATTGTTTGTTTCTTTTGACTATTCCAAATAATGCTGCTACAAACATGGGTGTACAAATACCTGTTCAAGTCCTTGCTTTCAGTTCTTTTAGGTATATATCCACAAGTGGAATTTATGGATCATATAGTAATTCTATTCTTAATTTTTTGACTGCCATACTGTTTTCCCTAGTGGCTATACCAGTTTATCAACATATTTTTTGAGCACCTACTATCAGTGGCAAAAAGACAAAAATAAATCCCTGTTTTCATGTATTTTATATGAGGAGGTGGAAAGACAATATGCATGATAAATTATATAATTTGTTAGTGATAATTGCCATTCGAAAAAAATAGAAACTGTGTGAGGGACAGTAGGAGTATATCCCAAGCATAACACTTCTCAAAATTTATTATAATTGAATGTTTTCTGTTTTATTATTTCTTTTCTGTCATTCAGAGTAAGGATTAGTCTACTCTCTTGTGTATCATTTTTTTCACCATAGATGATAAATTAATGTCATGTGACAATGTCACTGTGACATGAGTATAATTCTCATTTCAAATGACGAGCATGGGAGTTCTATGTTACAACTCTCGTTTATCTCAATTGTCAAGATAGATAGGAAATGGAGTAGCTGGACTTTTAATGCACCTCTCTTTCACACCAAATCTGGGGTTGCTGAAAATCTGAATGTTTTTTGACTCAGCTTTATATCTGTCACTGCATCAGGCCTACACCTTTATGCTTACAAAAGATATTTGAGGAGCAGATATTATGTGAACATCACTATTGTATTCACTTTGTTTCTAGACTCTTAGTGTTTCTATTGGTTCAGCCTGAGTTGCTGAGTCTTTGAGTTTTCTTCCAGACTCCTGCTGTCTCAGCATTTCTGGTCAGTGACTCCAGGGACTGTGAATTACAAGCAAGGAAGCTAATTGTTTGGGACTGTATTAATTATCTATTACTGTGTAATAAGGTACCTCAAAATTTAGTGGCTTAAACAACAATAAACATATTAAACAACAATAAACATTTATTATCTCAGTTTTTGGGGAGTGGAGAGTGACTTAGCTGGGTATTCTGGCTCAGATATTTCATTAAGTTGCAGTCAATTGCTGGCAGGGCTGCAGTCATCAGAAGGCTAATGGGGACTGGAGGATTTGCTTCCAAGATGGCTGGCAAATTGGTGTTGGCTGCGAGCACAAGCCTCTCCCTAAGGCTTGTTGAGTGTCTTCATGGCATGGTGGCTGGCTTCCTTCAAAGTGCGTGATTCAAAAATGTGCAAGACAGGCTTCCCTGGTGGCGCAGTGGTTGAGAATCTGCCTGCCAATGCAGGGGACATGGGTTCGAGCCCTGGTCTGGGAGGATCCCACATGCCACGGAGCAACTAGGCCCGTGAGCCACAATTACTGAGCCTGCGCGTCTGGAGCCTGTGCTCCGCAACGAGAGGCCGTGACAGTTAGAGGCCCGCGCACCGCGATGAAGAGTGGCCCACGCTTGCCACAACTAGAGAAAGCCCTCGCACAGAAACGAAGACCCAACACAGCCATAAATAAATTAAAAAAAAAAATGTGCAAGACAGAAACCATGATGTCTTTTATGACCTAACCTTGGAAGTCACACACTGTCATTTCTGCAATATCCTATTGGTTATACAGGTCAACTGTATTCAGTGTGGGAGGGGTATATGAAAGACATGAATACCAGAAGACAACGATCATTGGGGGCCACCTTGGAGGCTGGTTCCCATAGGGATCCAGTGAGAAGACATCAGGTAAATTGGATTTATATCATAAGCCCACAGGTCCTGGCTCCACAAAGATAAGACAGATCTGTGATGTGAGGATAAAGAACCGTGAAGAGCAGGTATCTATCGTGGAAGGAGACCTCCTGATCTGAGACCTTCCCTGGAAGCTGGGGAGTCCTGAGATAGAGTGGACCCTGGAATTGCTAGACCTGCACCCTATCTTAACCCCTCTGTTTAGAGTGGGAAAGGCCTGAATGACATCTCAACCTTCAGAGATCAGCAGTAGGCTGTGTGACAACGGAGCGTTTGACCCAGATGATGGAAAGGACAGGTGAGGTGGCTCAGAGATGGGCAGAGTTTAGGAGAGAGTCTGTAAAAAGAGTTACGAAGTTCAGTACTCCTACCAAGAAAGTTCACAAGTTATTGACCATGTTGACGTTTGTTTTTTATTTTATTCACTTGACAACTTTTTTAAAATAAATTTTTAATATAATTCCTATTTTTCTTAAATACATTTAGATTTTTTAAAAAGTACTGTTAAATATATAACTGTAAACAAAAGTTTCCTGTTCCATTCCTTCCATACCCTGGTCCCACTACCCATAGGCAATTACTTGGAACATTTTTTTCTGGATATTCTGGTATTCAGCTCTGCTTTCCTGAATAACATCCTCATACTGCTAATGTTTGAATTCAGTTTTAGATATTTCCTATTGACTTTTGACAGTAGAAATAAGGATTTATCTCTGTTTTCTATCTAACCCCTTCCTCATCACCCTCACCCCACCCCGACTCCCACCCACTCTTCTCCTTGCCCTTCTTTCTAATATGGTGTTTTGTTCGAGGTTGGAGGTTGACCAAATGTCAGGATATGTATGCATTTTCTTTTGAGCTAGTCAGTTTTCCCAGCAAGAAGTCCTAGATTGTTTGAGGAGTATAAGCCAGGACTCCTGCTTTTGGGAGGCAAAGAAAAGAAAAAAGTTGAGGGGAGCACTTCATCTTTCAATCTGACAGCTTTTACTTAATTCCCTTATTTTCTCTACATTGCTTCAACCCCACCTTGTATGTAGTTCCCTGTTTTTCAGCCCCACCCCAAACTCCTGCCTGTAGCAGTACCTAATACCTCCATTCCTGAGCCTTTCAAGTGTTCTGCCATGGTTTCCCCACCCTCACTTAAGCTTCATCTTTCTCTAAGTTAGAAACCAGTCATTTGCTCTCTATCTTTCAAAATTTTGTTGACATCTCTTATCCGCTAAAATCTTCTGTATTCTTTGTCCTTGTGAGATTGTTTCTTTTGTTTCTTTTGTTTTGGTTGTGTTTCAGAGAGAGCAGAAATAAATGCAAGTATTCAGTCTTCCATTTTTAACCTTAAGGCCCTGAAATTTTTAGGGTAAAAAATAAGTCAATTAAGTTATTTTAAAATGTCTTTAGAATTATAACTGCATTTCATTCCATCATATGAATGTTCCACAATGCCTGTAACGTGTCTCTGATTAAAGTTTTTTCCAAATTCTTTACAGTGCTTCATAAATAATTTAATCCTTAAATCTTTGTGGTATTTATTATTATGTACTTTAAAAATCTCCTATTAGGAATAAAATAGCAGGAAACTAGGGAAATAGATTCATTGGGCACCCTAGACTTAGCCCTCCAGAAATTCCCATAGAACCCTGTATGATTAAATTACAAGCCATCTATGTACATTTCAGTGTCTCTGTAGCCTGGTGGTGGTTAATATTTCTCAAAGGTCTGAGGATCATTATAGGTGATCTTATAGCTGGTGCTGAAGATTTCTCTAGTCCTTTATCTGGGGCTCTGAAGTAAACAGATTTTTATTTCTCTTTCCTCAGCTTGGTGTTCTCCAGATTCTGCCCTTTTCAAGGAAGAAGAGGATATGACCAGTTCTCTTGTACGTTGCTTTTTTTTTGTTATTAATTAATTTATTTTTGGCTGCGTTGGATCTTCGTTGCTGTGCGCGGGCTTTTTCTAGTTGCGGCGAGCGGGGGCTACTCTTCATTGCGGTGCACGGGCTTCTCATTGCAGTGGCTTCTCTTGTTGCCAAGCCCGGCCTCTAGGCGTGCGGGCTTCAGTAGTTGCAGCACACCGGCTCAGTAGTTGTAGCACATGGGCTTAGTTGCTCCGCAGCATGTGGGATCCTCCTGGACTAGGGCTGGAACCCGTCTCCCCTGCATTGGCAGGCAGATTCTTAACCACTGCACCACCATAGAAGTCCCCTCTTGTACGTTTTAAGTATTTATTTGTTTCCTGCATTATTTTACAATGCAGTTGCAATGGGTTACCTTAACATACCAGTAAGTTGGAAAAAACTAAATCAAAAATCAAGGTGAGGAAAAATACAGCTAGAAGGTCAGAACCTGGGGAAATTTGACATATGGCTATGCAGAAACAGGTCCATACAGGATTATAAAACTTGAGTTCAAATTTGAGGAACTTCCATGGCAGTCCAGTGGTTAAGACTTTCCCTTCCAATGGAGGGGGTGAGGGTTCAATTCCCTGGTCAGGGAGCTGAGACCCCACATTTCTCACAGCCCAAAAAGCAAAACATAAAACAGAAGCAATATTGTAGCAAATTTAATAAAGACTTTAAAAATGGTCCACATACAAAAAATCTTTAAAAAAAATTTTTTGAATATGATCTGGAGAAGCAAAAGCAACCTGAGACATAAAGTTCATCCCATAATTTGCACTACTTATGAGGAAAAAGCTTATAATTCAGGAAAGAAGAAAGCTTTTCATTGGCACCTAGGTCAAAAAGAAATCCAAAATAATTCCATAATTCTTAGGATTTTAAGCTCAGTTTATTAAAAGTCCTTCTTGGCCATAGATTAAAAACTAGAATTATCAGGAAGAGTAAATCGAGTACTTCTTTCAGATGATCCTCCATATATATTTCCTTCAGTTGAGACTTTTTTTTTTTTTAAAAGAATTATTTATTTATTTATTTTTGGCGTGTTGGGTCTTCGTTTCTGTGCGAGGGCTTTCTCTAATTGTGGCAAGCGGGAGACACTCTTAATCGCGGTGCGCGGGCCTCTCATTATCGCGGCCTCTCTTGTTGCAGAGCACAGGCTCCAGACGCGCAGGCTCAGTTGTTGTGGCTCACGGGCCCAGTTGCTCTGCAGCATGTGGGATCTTCCCAGACCAGGGCTCGAACCCGTGTCTCCTGCATTGGCAGGCAGATTCTCAACCACTGCGCCACCAGGAAAGCCCGAGACTTTTTAAGTTGAGCTAAAATATATACTAAAATTCTGTGGCAGAATTTTTATAGTTCTGGTATCTGTAACTCTCCACGTCTTTTTTTTATGGTCTCAAAAGATACAGTATTCTTCATCTTCTTACAAAATGACTCATTTTCCTCTGCTGTTGATTCTTTTTGTTTCCAACACTGGAATCCCTCATACTTCTGTATTTTAAATATTTTCCACTGCCTCTTTTTCCTCAGCTCATATCTTTTCCATCCTGAAACACATACACACTTCTATTGACCATATGATTCTGTGGCTTATCCAGTTATTTCTCCTTTTGGCAGAGTGGTTTTCTGGGCCTAGACAGACTTGGGTTCAAATCTTGGCTCAGTGACTTACTAAGTGCATGATTATGGGCAAGTTTCTTAATCTCTTTGGCCTTAGTTACATCATCTGTAAGTGGGGATAATAATAATACTTACCCCATAGGAATATTGGGAGGGTTAAATGCATAGTAAGTGCTCCATAAATGATAAATATTGTTAATAATTATTAGCTATATAAATCTTTCTACCTGAAAAGGTCTTTGAATGTGTTCGCTGTATTCATTGACCTACTTTTTTACTTTAACATATGAAACTGATAAGATAAAAGAGTAGATGCCTCATTTGTGTTCACAAAATTAATCCTTCTCTTCAATAAAACTACCATAAACACTGTAATAAGGCAAAACTGGAAACAGTTTTTGTAATACATATGCAGAAATATACTAGCAATTCTTGAAAACCAATAATTAAGAAAATAGAAAATTGGGTGAAGAACATGAGCAAGCAGTTGGAAAAAATGCAAGTGGCCAATAAATATTTTAAAATAAAAATGTCACAAAAAAAAAGACTATTCAGATTTGTAGATACATTTTTTAGATGTATTTTGAATTAGTGGGTAATGACCATCTTTTATGAGAGGATTCCAAATAATTAGTTCACATGTGAATTTTCCTTATAAAGTAAAAAGCTGGAGATAAGGAGTTGTGATCTACAAATAGGACACTCTATTAGCTTTCAAAAACTTCATTCAGTTCCTTTCAGACACTAGAGCCAGACATCTTGGTCTGGACTATCAAACAGAAATGGACTGCCTATGTTTCTGGGCATTCATTCTAGAATATGAATGTAAATATATTCCGTGGCAGCTTTTATTTATATTTGAATAGACTACCCAGCAGCTAGAAAAATCTTCTACAGCAATAAGTATAATAGCTTTACTGAGTACCTATTATGTGCCAGGTATATTGTGCTATAAGCTTAACATAGCTTATTTCATGTAATCATTATCAGAAGTGTGTAAGGTAGATATTATTTTAATTTTTACAGAGAAAGGAAGTGAAGCACAGAGATTAAGAAACTTACATAACTTCATGCATCTAGTGTGCAGTAAAGCCAGGATTCAAACCCATGCAACCTGACTCTAGGACCACACTCTTATGATACTGTACAAATGGAAATCCACTCATGAGTGAAGAAATGCAAATTTTGCCAATTGACTGTTCATATTATTTGTCCATTTTATGCCATTAGTCCTTTTTCTACTTGAAATTAAGGGATTTTAAGAATGCCTGCTTCAGCATTAGGATTTATGGAGATATCTTCTTCTAATTTGTCACTTATATGTTATTGTGTATCTTTTGTTGTATATAAACTTTAAATTTGGATAGTTTCATCTAACATATGATAAGTTTGTGCATACAGTAAGAATTCAGTCAAAATTAATATGCAACATTAATTTTTATTGTTGTTGTTAAACTTGGGAAACATTTATTTTTACTTTCCCATATCAGCAATCATGGATATAAGTGGTTAAATCTTGTATCTCCTCAGGAAGACATAGCACTGTTGAGTGACTATTATTACATTCCATGGAGAACTTCAGTCTTTGGTCACAGCATTAAGAGCTCCTGGTTTTGGTCTCATAAGCCCTCTTTGAAATGACATATGCAACATTAATGTTTAATGGTCTTCTTTCATGAGTTGCCAATGTTGGTATTTTATAAGATATCTTTCCTAATGTTATGTTACAGTTTCTTTTCAAAGCTTTGCTTTTCATATTTAGTCTTTGATCCAACTGGAATTCAATTTTGTAATTGGTCCAAGGTAGGAATTTACTGATAATTATATCAGTAAAATTATTTTTGCATGTAGGTGACCAGTGTTCCAATACCATTTGTTAAATAGATCTTTACTTTGTGATGCCACCTTTATAATATACATGCTTAATCGTTTCTAGACTCTTTATTCTGTTTCTTTAATCTATTTGTCTACATCTATACCAGTACTATGCTCTGTGTGTGTGTGTGTGTGTGTGTGTGTGTGTGTGTGTGTGTGTTTACATTGTCTTAACTACTTTAACTTTATAATAACCCTGTTTGCTTGGCAGGGATTTCCCCACTTCCCACTACACAAATGTTCCAGTTTTAAAAAATTTCTCAGCTACTTTGGGACCTCTGTGCTTTCATTTGAATTTTAGAATCAGTTTATCTAGCTCTAAGGAAAAAACGCTGTTGGGATTTTAATTGGAATTGCAAAGAATTGTAGACTACAGACCTTCCTGACTTACATCCTGATAAACCCATCATAACTTGAAAATAGCATAAATTGAAAATACATTTAATACACCTAACCTACCAAACATCATAGCTTAGTTTAGCCTACCTTAAATATGCTGAGAACACTTACATTAGCCTTCAATCATCTAACACAAAGCCTATTTGATAATAAAGTGTTGAATATCTCATGTGATGTATTGACTGCTGTACTGAAAATGAAAAACAGAATGGTTTAATGGGTATAGAATGGTTTTAAGGGTGTACTGGTTGTTTACCCATGTGATCACATGGCTGACTGGGAGCTATGGCTTGTTGCCGCTGCCCGGCATCACCAGAGAGTATCATACCACATAAAGCTAGCCTGAGAAAAGATCAAAACTTAAAATTCAAGGTATCTATGTTTTCTGTGTGTATCACTTTTGCACCATTGTAAAGTCGAAAATTCATAAGTTAAACTATCTTAGGTTGGGGACTGTCTGTAATTGGAGAAGAATTGAGTGAAACATTTTTTTCTGTCTATCAGAAAGATGTTTCAATTTAAGGAAATCCATTAATATAATTTATCATATTCAAAAAAATATATAATCAGCTCCATAGAGCTACTAATTTTTTTTTAAATCAGAATTTGAGATTTTTTAAAGAGGATCTATTTATAAAATAGAAGTAAAAGGACACTTCCTTAACATGATATTTTAAAAAATTATTCTACACACATACTAAGCTAAAGGCCAGAACCATGTTTCCTGCGGGAAATGATACATATTCCTACTAAAGTCAGGAACATAACCAGATTACTCATGGTACCACATTTATTTACTGTAATTCTATATGCATATAGAAAAGAAAAAAAAGATAAAAATTGGGAAGGTGCATACAAAATTATATCTAGGCGATACAATTATGTATGTGGGCAGTTGAAGAGGAAACAAGAGAATTCAATACAGTATGGAAACAAAATTAATGTACAGAAATCAACAGCATTTCTATATACAAACCACTAACCAGTTCAAAAGTAAAATGGAAGGTGGGAATTCCCTGGTGGTCCAGTGGTTAGGACTCGGTGCTTTCACTGCCATGGCCCAGGTTCATTCCCTGGTCGGGGAACTAATATCCTGCAAACCTCACGGTGCAGCCAAAAAAAATTAAAATTAAAAAATAAATACAATGGAAGAAAAATGTTAAGAGTAGAAACAAAATCCTAAAGGAAAAAAAAAATGTATCTGATGTATATGGGAGAAAGAAACCTTTAAAGCATTACTGAGACCTAAAAGGATTTGAATAAATTTTTAATACATACTTTTTTTGGAAAAGATCATCATTATTAAATCAATATAAAGTCTCTTTAATCTTGAGATTTATTGGAATCTCAAATATTCTAAATATTCTTTTTAAGGCAAGTCTATTCAAGCTGAGTGTAGAAGACATTTGAAAAATAAGTGTGTAAAATATCCAAGAAAAAATATGAAAAATGTTATGTGTTATACTCTAAGTTTTAAAAAGAAGAATATTCGGGCTTCCCTGGTGGCGCAGTGGTTGAGAATCTGCCTGCTAATGCAGGGGACACGGGTTCGAGCCCTGGTCTGGGAAGATCCCACATGCCGCGGAGCAACTAGGCCCGTGAGCCACCACTACTGAGCCTGTGCGTCTGGAGCCTGTGCTCCGCAACAAGAGAGGCTGCGATAGTGAGAGGCCCGCACACCGTGATGAAGAGTGGCCCCCGCTTGCCACAACTAGAGAAAGCCCTCGCACAGAAACGAAGACCCAACACAGCCAAAAATAAATTAATTAATTAATTAATTTAAAAAAAAAAAAGAATATTCGTTTAATGTTTGTGTGACTTTAAGGAAAAAAAAAAACTTTTACAAAAAGTTGCCGGTCAGAAAGAAAAAAGTTGCCAGTCAGCATATATACCATAGAACTAACATGTAATTACCTTTATGCCTTCACTGTAAACTTTGTTATTTTTAAAAAAAGATTTATCATATTAAGTATCATAAAAATGAAGGAGAGGAAACTGCTGTGATACCAGCAGGACCTCTGGAAATGCTAAGGCTTCCTGCCAGGGCCCAGGAGATACTCATCTTTTTCTTGGTTCTGTCTGACAGGAGGAGGAATAAAATTTAATGACACGAACTGTGAATTTGTGTTTTTTAACAATCCTCTTTGTTCCTTGCTCCTAATATGGAATTCTTGACATATGTATGTAAAGAGAGTCAGCATCTTAGGAAAATAGACTATTTGTTCTAAAGCACTGATTCATCATTTTATACAGTTAGAAATTAACCCATATTTACTTTTGTTACTTGTTTTATAATTTTTGGCAGGAGTACAATTTTTTTTTTGGTATGAAATTTATGCTAATTTACTAGTTAGTGGGAAAGATGTTTTAATGCTAATTTACTAGCACTAGTAGAAAATATATTTTCTTTGTTGTTGTTCTTCCCTAGTTTTTTTAGTGGTTCATATTCCATAGGGGTTATCTATTCCTGAAACATTTATTGAATGATTATTGGGTGCCAACCTCAGTTCTGAGTGCTTCACAGTTTTTGGTCTCATTTAGTCCTCATAACACCCCTTGGAGGAAAACGCCACTTTACAGATGAGGCTCAAATTTGGCTATTTGTCGATTTTAGTTTAAAAAAAAACTTTTTTTTGTTTTTGGCTGCGCTGTGAGGCTTGTGGGATCTTAGTTCCCAACCAGGGATTGAACCCGAGCCATGGCAGTGAAAGCGCCGAGTCCTAACCACTGGACTGGCAGGGAATTCCCACACGATTAAATTTTGAAGCCAGGATTTGAACTCATGATGTCAGACTCTACAGCCTGTTAACCAGTAAAAATATCTAAATCCAGCTCCATTTTGAGAGCCTAATTCTTTGAAAAATTTTCAATCAGGTATCTTTTCAGCTTTTCTGCTGCTTTTATGAGACCTTTATGCTCATGCAGGTTGACTATGTGGGCTTTGGGTTCTGCTTTGGGCTGCAGATCACCTGGCCCTGACTCAGGCTGTGGCATGGGCACATCTCCTCCACGTGCGTTCACTCAGGTGAAAGAACAGCAGCTTTCTGGGGCAGGGTCTTCACTTGCCTGATCACTGGAGTACATGAACCAAGTCAAGGATGTGTTTAAAAACAAAATTCAACTGATTACATTTTGAAGATCTTATTGGCTTTATTCAATGATTCATGAGTCAGGGAACATCCAATCTAGCAGATACATAGAACTCTGAGGAGCTGTACCAAGTCAAAGACCTTTATAGGCAGAAGGGAGTGGGAATAAGGAAGTTATAGTAGCAAAAAGTGGATTGGTTCTGGCCAGGTTACTTTCCTTTAGGGGATGATAGGGTCTATCAGGCAGATTACCTCACTAATGCTGATCAGGTGATTCCTGCTTGACTAGTTTAAGGTTTTATTTCTAGGAGAGGCTGAAATTGTAGGTAAGTCTCAGTTTGGTGACATGAGGCTTAGCATAAGTGACTCCATTTTGGACCTGTTGTCTTGTTTTTAACAGGTATAAGCGCGTTTCAGGCCTCTACTCACATCATGTTCACTGACATTCCTTTAGCTCTAACAAATGGCTCATTCAGGGCCCACACTGGGGGATGGGACATTAGCTAGAGACACAATATTTGTGGAATAATAATCAAGTTAATCAGTAACATTTTCTGATGGAATTATTTTTATTGGAATTTTTTTAAAACTTGAAATACATTGAAACGGTCTCACAACCTAAAAAAAACTTTGTTGACATATAAGTCACATACCATAAAATTGACACATTTAAAGTATATAATTCAATGATTTTTAGTATGAGTTGCCATTACCACAATCAATGTTAGAACATTTCATCACCCTAAAAAGGAACTCTGTACCCATGAGCTACCACTTCCCATTTCCCCCCAAGTCTCCTTTGTACTTTCTGTTTCTATGGATTTGCCTATTCTGGACATTCATATAAATGGAATCATATAATATATGGTCCTTTGTGACTGTTTTCTTTCACTCAGCATAATGTTTTCAAGGCTCATCCATTTTGTAGCTTGTATCAGTACTTTGTTTCTTTTTATTTCCAAATAGTATTCTCTTATATGAATATGACTTTTTTTATAAATGTATTTATTTATTTATATTTTATTTTTTTGGCTGTGTTGGGTCTTCGTTGTGGCAAGTGGGGGCTACTCATCGTTGTGGTGCATGGGCTTCCCATTGCAGTGGCTTCTGTTGTTGCGGAGCATGGGCTCTAGGCATGTGGGCTTCAGTAACTGTGGCACAGGGGCTCAGTAGTTGTCGCTCATGGGCTCTAGAGCTCAGGCTCAGTAGTTGCGGTGCATGGCTTAGTTGCTCCACAGCATGTGGGATCTTCCTGGACCAGGGCTCGAACCCATGTCCCCTGCATTGGCAGGCAGATTCTTAACCACTGCGCCACCAGGAAAGTCCTGAATATGACATATTTTATTTATCTTTTTATCAGTTAATGGACATTTGAATTATTTCCACTTTTTGGCTATTACAAATAATGTAGCTAAGAACATTTGTGTACAAGTTTTTATGTGGGCATATATTTTTAGTTCTCTCATTATATGTAGTGGAATTGCTAGCTTATACAGTAACTCTACATTTAACTTTTTAAGGAACTGCCCCACTATTTTACACAACAGTTGTACCATCTTACGTTTCCACCAGCAGTGGATGAGGATTCTAGTCTCTCCACATCCTCATCAACACTTATTATTATCTGTCCTTTTGATTATAACCATCTAGTGGTTGTGAAGTGATATTTCATTGTGATTTTGATTTACGTGTACCTGGTAATTAGTGATGTTGAGCATCTTTTCATGTGCTTATTGGCCATTTGTATATCTTCTTTGAAGAAATGTTTATTTAGATCCTTTGCCCATTTTTTAATTGGTTTGTCTTTTTATTATTTAATTGTAAGAGATTTTCATATATATTCTAGATATGTTTCTTATCTGGTATATGATCTGTAAATATTTTCTCCCAGCCTATGGGTTGTCTTTTCACTTTCTTGATGATGTCCTTGAAAGCACAAGATTTTTACATTTTTCTGATGTCCATTTTTATTTAATTTTCTTTTGTTGCTTGTGCTTTTGGTGTCATATCTAAAAAAACCATTGCCTATCCACAGTTACAATTTACCCTTTTTTTTCATTCGTTTTTTCCTTTCACATAGTCATAATATCTCAATTTTATTTCAACTCCAAGTTTTTTTTTTTTCCATTTGTGTTTTTGGGTTTTCTTTTATTCTGGTTCCTTGGCAATGTATATAGCTTTTAGATTAGATCTTCATTCTCCATCCTTCATGTTTGTATCATCTCTCAACATTTTCATCTCTGGTGTATGGGGCTGGGTCCTGGGCCCCCTGGTGGACAGGGTCATGTCCAGGGGTGGCTGTGGGCTCAAAGAATCTTAAGGCAGCCTGCTTGCTGGTGGATGGGTCTGTGTCCCTGCCTGGCTAATTGGTGGGCCTTAGGAGTCACAGTACTTTTGCCTACAAACTTGTGGGCAGTGTGGAGCTGAGTCCCAAGGCTAATAAGCTACAGAGAAGATTCCAAAATGGCACTTGCCAGCACCAGTGTCCATGTGGTTGAACGAACTCCCCAAAATGGCTGCTGCCAGTTTCTATGTCCCCAGGGTGAGCTCAAGTTGCATCCTGCCTCTCCAGAAGACTCTCCAAGGTCAGCAGCAGGGTCTGAACCAGGCTCCTTTCAAATTCCTGCTGCTCCCCTGAGTCCCAGAGCACATGAGATTTTGTGTGCGCCCTCTAAGAGTGGAGTCTCTGTTTCCTACAATCCTCTGGGTCACCTGAAAATAAGCCCCACTGGCCTTCAAAGCCAAATGCTCTGGGGGCTTGTCTTCCCCAGTGCAGGATCCTCAGGCTCTAGAGCCCGATGTGGGGCTCAGACCCCTTGCTCCTTGTGGAAAACCTCTGCAATTGTAATTATTCTCCCATTTGTGTGTTTCCCATCCAGGAGTATGGGTCTTGACTATACGTTGACTCTACCACTCCTACCCATCTTGTTGTGGTTCGTTCTCTTTATAGGTTTCAGTCTTTCTCATCAACAGTTTCTCTGTAAATAGCTGTAATTTTGGTGTGCCCATGAGAGGATGTGAGCTCAGGGTCTTTCTACTCCACCATCTTGAGCAGTATTTTATTCTTTCTGATGCTATTGTAAATGGGATTTGTTTTCCTTGATTTCATTTTTGGATGTTCACTGCAAATGTGTAGTTATACAATTGGGTTTTTACTATTGATCTTATATTCTGCAACCTTGCTGAAGTTGTTTATTAGTTCTAATAAAATTTTAGTGGATTTTTTATGTTTTCTGAAAATCATGTCATCTGAAAATAGAGATGGTTGTATTTTCTCCTTCCCAATCTGGATACCTTTTATTTTCTTGCCTAATTGCTCTATTTAGAACCTTCACTGCAATGTTAATAGAAGTGGTAAGAATGTACATCCTTGTCTTGTTCTTGACCATAAGGGGAAAGCATCTAGTCTTTCACATTTAGTATGATGTTAGCTGTGGGGTGTTTGTAGATGTCTTATAACACATTGAGGAAGTTCCTCTTTTTCGCTAGTTTGTTGAGTGTTTTTCTCATGAAAAGGTATTGAGCTTTTTCAAGTGCTTTTTCTGCATCTGTTGAGATGATCGTATGGATTTGTTCTTTATTCTATTGGCATCGAGTATTACATTAGTTTATTTTCAGATGTTAAATCAGTATTGCATTCCTGGGATAAATCCCACTTGGTGATGGCACATAATCCTTTATATATTTTTTTGTTTGTTTGTTTTTAAAGAGCAATTTCAGGTTCATGGCAAAGTTGAGAGGAAGGTACAGGAATTCCCCATATACCCTTTGCCCCCACACATGCATAGCCTCCCCCATTATCAGCATCCCCCATCAGAGTGGTACATTGTTATAATTGATGGACCTATACTGACACATCATAATCACCCAAAGTCTAATAGTTTACATTCAGGCTCACTCTTGGTGTTGTATAATCTATGGATTTGGACAAATGTATATACATGTGTCTGTCATTATAGTATCATACAGAGTATTTTCACTGACCTAAAAATCCTCTCTGCTCTGTCTAGTCATTGCTCTCCTCTCCTCCAGCCCCTGGTATCCACTAATCTTATTACTGTCTCTGTAGTTTTGCCTTTTCCAGAATGTCATATAGTGGAATCATACTGTATATAGCCTTTTCAAGTCAGCTTCTTTCACTTAGTTATATGCATTTAAGGTTCCTCCATGTGTTTTCCTGGTTTGATAGCACATTTCTTTTTAGCATTGAGTAATATTCCTTTATCTGGATGTACCACAATTTATTTATCCATTCACCTACTAAGGGACGTCTTGATTGCTTCCAGGTGTTGACAATTATGAATTAAAGCTGTTATAAACATCTGTGTTCCCTTTTTATATATTGTTAGATTAAATTAGTTAACATTTTGTTGAGGATTTTTACCTCTGTATTAATAAGAGATAGTGATCTGTAGTTTTCTTTTTTTTTTTTTTTTTGTCTGTGTCTGGTATATCAGGGTAATACTGGCCTCATAGAAGGAGTGTTCACTCCTCTTCTATTTTGGGAGATTTTGTGAAGTATTGGTATTAACTGTTCTTTGGTGTTTGGTAGAATTTACCAGTGAAGCCATCTAGCCCTGAGCTTTTTTTTGTGGGTAGTTTTTTGATTACTAATTGAATCTCTTTACTTGATACAGGGTTATTCAGATTTTCTTTTTTTCTGTCCTTGAGCAGTTTCATTACTTTGTGTCTTTCTAGGAATTTGTCCATTTCATCTAAATCATCTAATTTGTTACCATACTGTTTTTCATAATATTCCACTATAATCCTTTTTAATCCTGTAAGGTTAGTAGTAATGTCTCCTCTTTCATTCCTGAGTTTAATGCTTTGAGCATTCTCTCTTTTTCTTGGTCAGTCAACTTAAAGGTTTGTCAATTTTGTTGATCTTTTCAAGGAACCAATTTTTGGTCTTATTGATTCTTTCTATTATTTTTCTGTTCTCTATTTTATTGATTTTCTTTTTAAAATATTTATTTATTTATTTGGCTGTGTCAGTTCTTAGTTGCGGCACATGGGCTCTTTGTTGCGGCGCGCAGGCTCCAGAGCACGTGGACTCTGTTGTTGTGGCACATGGGCTCTAGTTGAGGCATATGGGCTCTCTAGTTGTGGTGCGCAGGCTCAGTAGTTGTGGCATGCAGGCTCATTTGCCCCGCAGCATGTGGGATCTTAGTTCCCTGACCAGGGATCGAACCCGTGTCCCCTGCATTGGAAGGTGGATTCTTAACCACTGGACCACCAGGGAAGTCCCCAGTTTTTGTATTAAAGTCTGTTTTGTCTAATATTAGTATATTCACTCCAGCACTTTTATGGTTATTCTTTGCATGATAATATCTTTTCCCGTCAATTTATTTCAACTTATTTTTACGTTTGAACCTAAAGTATGTCTCCTATAGACAGCATATAGTTTGATCTTGTTTTTCTATCCAGTCTGACAGTCTCTGCCTTTTTGATTGTTAAATCCATTTACCACTAATGTTGACACTAAATTATGTCTGTCATTTTCCTTTCTCTTCTCCATGTCTCATGTCTTTTTTTTTTTACATTAAAAAAGGCACTCCTCATGTATTTAATTTAATTAATTAATTTATTTGTTAACATCTTTATTGGAGTATAATTGCTTTACAATGGTGTGTTAGTTTCTGCTGTATAACAAAGTGAATCAGCTATATGTATACATATATCCCCATATCCCCTCCCTCTTGCGCCTCCCTCCCTCCCACCCTCCCTATCCCACCCCTCTAGGTGGTCACAAAGCACTGAGCTGATCTCCCTGTGCTATGCCACTGCTTCCCACTAGCTGTCTGTTTTACATTTGGTAGTGTGTATATGTCCATGCTACTCTCTCACTTCATCCCAGCTTACCCTTCCCCCTCCCCATGTCCTCAAGTCCATTCTCTACGTCTGAATCTTTATTCCTGTCCTGCCCCTAGGTTCATGAGAACCTTTTTTTTTTTTTTAGATTCCATATATGTGTTAGCATACAGTATTTGTTTTTCTCTTTCTGACTTACTTCACTCTGTATGACAGACTCTAGGTCCATCCACCTCACTACAAATAACTCAGTTTAGTTCCTTTTTATGGCTGAGTAATATTCCATTGTATATATGTGCCACATCTTCTTTATCCATTCATCTGTTGATGGACATTTAGGTTGCTTCCATGTCCTGGCTATTGTAAATAGTAAAATTTTTTGTTCTAATTCTTTGAGGAATGTCACTGGTATTTTGATAGGGCTTGCATTGAATCTGTAGATTGTTTTGGGTAGTATAGTCTTTTCACAATATTGATTCTTCTAATCCAAGAACATGGTATATTTCTCCATCTGTTTATGTCATCTTTGATTTCTTTCATCAGTGTCTTATGGTTTTCTGAATACAAATCTTTCACCTCCTTAGGCAGGTTTATTCCTAGGTGTTTTATTCTTTTGTTGCAATCGTGAATGGAATTTTTCCTTAATTTCTCTTTCTGATTTTTCATTGTTGGTGTATAGGAATGCCAGAGATTTCTGTGCATTAATTTTGTATCCTGCATCCTTACCAAATTCATTGATTAGTTCTAGTAGTTTTCTGGTGGCATCTTTAGGATTTTCTATGTATAGTATCATGTCATCGGCAAACAGTGACAGTTTTACTTCTTCTTTTCCAGTTTGTATTTCTTTCATTTCTTTTTCTTCTCTGATTGCTGTGGATAGGACTTCCAAAACTATGTTGAATAAGAGTGGCGAGAGTGGACATCCTTGTCTTGTTCCTGATCTTAGTGGAAATGCTTTCAGTTTTTCACCATTGAGTGTGATGCTTGCTGTGGGTTTGTCATATATGGCCTTTATTATGTTGAGGTAGGTTCCCTCTATGCCCACTCTCTGGAGAGTTTTTATCATAAATGGGTGTTGAATTTTGTCAAAAGCTTTTTCTGCATCTATTGAGATGATCATATGGTTTTTATTCCTTAATTTGTTAATGTGGTGTATCACATTGATTGATTTATGTATATTGAAGAATCCTTACATCCCTGGGATAAATCCCACTTGATCATGGCATATGGTCCTTTTAATGTGCTGTTGGATTCTGTTTGCTAATATTTTGTTGAGGATTTTTGCCTCTATGTTCATCAGTGATATTGGTCTATAATTTTCTTTTTTTGTGATATCTTTTTCTGGTTTTGGTATCAGGGTGATGGTGGCTTTGTAGAATGAATTTGGGAGTGTTCCTCCCTCTGCCATATTTGGAAGAGTTTGAGAAGGGTAGGTGTTAGCCCTTCTGTAAATGTTTGATAGAATTTGCCTGTGAAGCCATCTGGTCCTGGACTTTTGTTTGTTGGAAGATTTTTAATTACGGTTTCAATTTCATTACTTGTGATAGGTCTGTTTATATTTTCTAATTCTTCCTGGTTCAGTCTTGGAAAATTGTACCTTTCCAAGAATTTGTCCATTTCTTCGTGGTTGTCCATTTTATTGGCATATGGTTGTTTGTAGTAGTCTCTTATAATCCTTTGTATTTCTGCAGTTTCAGTTGTGATTTCTCCTTTTTCATTTCCAATTTTATTGATTTGCGTCCTCTTCCTTTTTTTCTTGATGAGTCTGGCTACGGGTTTATCAATTTTGTTTATCTTCTCAAAGAACCAGCTTTTAGTTTTATTGATCTTTGCTATTTTCTTCATTTCTATTTCATTTATTTCTGCTCTGATCTTTATGATTTCTTTCCTTCTACTGACTTTGGGTTTTGTTTGTTCTTCTTTCTCTAGTTATTTTAAGTGTAGGGTTAGATTGTTTATTTGAGATTTTTCTTGTTTCTTGAGGCGAGATTGTATTGCTATAAACTTCTCTCTTAGAACTGCTTTTGCTGCGTCCCATAGGTTTTGGGTTGCCATGTTTTCATTGTCATTTATTTCTATGTATTTTTTAATTTTTTCTTTGATTTCTTCAGTGATCTCTTGGTTATTTAGTAGTACACTGTTTAGCCTCCATGTATTTGTGTTTTTTACAGTTTTTTTTTCTGTAATTGATTTCCAGTCTCATAGTGTTGTGGTCAGAAAAGATGCTTGATACGATTTCAATTTTCTTAAATTTTCCGAGGCTTGATTTGTGACCCAAGATGTGATCTATCCTGGAGAATGTTCCATGTGCACTTGAGAAGAAAGTGTATCCTGCTACTTTTGGGTGGAATGTTCTATGAATATCAGTTAGATCTATCTGGTCGGTTGTGTCATTTAAAGCTTGTGTTTTCTTACTTATTTTCTGTTTGGATGATCTGTCCATTGGTGTAAGTGGGGTATTAAAGTCCCCTGCTATTACTGTGTTATTGTCAATTTCTCCTTTCATAGTTGTTAGCATTTGCATTATTTATTGAGGTGCTCCTATGTTGGGTGCATAAACATTTATAATTGTTATATCTTCCTCTTGGATTGATCCTTTGATCATTATGTAGTGTCCCTCCTTATCTCTTGTAACAGTCTTTATTTTAAAGTCTATTTTATCTGATATGAGTATTGCTACTCCAGCTTTCTTTTGATGTCCATTTGCATGGAGTATCTTTTTCCATCCCTTCACTTTCAGTCTGTATGTATCCCTAGGTCTGAAGTGGGTCTTTTGTAGACAGCATATGTATGGGTCTTGTTTTTGTATCCATTCAGCCAGTCTGTGTCTTTTGCTTAGGTCATGTAGTCCGTTTACATTCAAGGTTGTTATCGATATGTATGTTCCTATTACCATTTTCTTAATTGTTTTGGGGTTTTTTTTGTCGGTCTTTTTCTTCTCTTGTGTTTCCCACTTAGAGAAGTTTCTTTAGCATTTGTTGTAAACCTGGTTTGGTGGTGCTGAATTCTCTTAGCTTTTGCTTGTCTAAAAAGCTTTTGATTTCTCCATCGAATCTGAATGAGATCCTTGCTGGGTAGAGTAATCTTTGTTGTAGGTTTTTCTCTTTCATCACGTTAAGTATATCCTGCCATTCCCTTCTGGCCTGCAGAGTTTCCGCCGAAAAATCAGCTGATAACCTTATGGGGATTCCTTTGTATGTTATTTTTTGTTTTTCCCTTGCTGCTTTTAATATTTTTTCTTTGAATTTCATTTTTGTTAGTTTGATTAACATGTGTCTTGGTGTGTTTTTCCTAGGGTTTATCCCGTATGGGACTCTCTGTGCTTCCTGGACTTGGGTGACTATTCCCTTTCCCATGTGAGGGAAGTTTTCAACTATAATCTCTTCAGATATTTTCTCAGACCCTTTCTTTTTCTCTTCTTCTTCTGGGACCCCTATAATTCGAATTTTGGTGTGTTTATTGTTGTCCCAGAGGTCTCTGAGATTGTCTTCAATTCTTTTCATTCTTCTTTCTTTATTCTGCTCCTCGGCAGTTATTTCCACCATTTTGTCTTCCAGTTCACTTATTCGTTTTTCTGCCTTAGTTATTCTGTTATTGATTCCTTCTAGTGTATTTTTCACTTCAGTTATTGTGTTGTTCGTCTCTGTTTGTTCTTTAGTTCTTCTAGAGCTTTGTTAAACATTTCTTGTATTTTCTCAATCCATGCCTCCATTCTATTTCCGAGATTCTGGATCATCTTTACTCTCATTACTCTGAATTCTTTTTCAGGTAGATGGCCTATTTCCTCTTCATTTATTTGGTCTTGTAGGTTTTTACCTTGCTCCTTCATCTGTGACATATTTTTTTGCTGTCTCTTTTTTTTTTTCTTTTTTATGAGTGGGATTGTGTTCCTGTCTTACTGGTTGTGTGGCCTGAGGCTTCCAACACTGGAGTTTGTAGGCTATTGGATAGAGCTGTGTCTTGTTGCTGAGATGAGGAACTCCATGAGACCTCACTGTGTTGAGTATTCCCTGGGGTCTGAGGTTCTCTGTTAGTCCAGTGGTTCGGACTCAGAGCTCCCACTGCAGGAGCTACAGCCTGACCCCATGCTCGTGAACCAAGATCTTGCAAGCCACCTGGGGCGGCAAAAAAAAAAAAAAAAGAACAATAACAAAGTAAAAAATAAAATTAGACTGGGAAACTAACAGATGTGTTAGGAAGAATATAAAATTTAAAATATAGATGTATCAACAACTGGAAGGTACATCTGTACCACAATAATAAAAAAGAGGAGGGAAAAGAAAAAAGAAAAAGGAGGGGGGGAAAGGACTTGGCTGTGGCGGGCAGGGCCTAAGCAAGGGCAAGGTTTGGGTGGTGGGCGGCGCCACTGCTCAGGACCCACAGGCCTGGAAAAGGCCCTGGGGGCTGTGGGGGGTGAGGCTTAGGCTCAAGGAACAGAAGAGGCCCAGGCGTGTCCCCCAACCCTGGTCTCAGAGGGCAGCGGACCTCACCTGGGAGCCCAGGAGGCTTCCTGGGCTCGAGTGGGTGGGGCAAATGAACTCCTTCCTCTCCTGCTCCTCTGGTCTGGGAAGGCCCCTCCTGCCTGCCTCTCATGATCTCCCCGGCCTCTCTCCTATGCCCCCAAGGACCCACGCAGACTAGAGGGGGGTTTGGAGGGCAGGGGATCTGCCTGCAAACTCAGCAGGCTCCCCGTACCCGAGTGGGTAGGGCAGTCGCCCTTCTGCTCCTCTCCTGCTCCTCCCAGAGGGCCCCTCCTGCCTGCCTCTCTGGTTCTCCCCTTGGCCTCCTTCCTATGCCCCCAAGGACCCACGTGACCTGGAGGGGGCTTTGGAGGGCAGGGGATCCGCCTGGGAGCTCAGCAGGCTCCCCGGGCTGAGTGGGCGGGGCAATCTCCCTCTGCTCCTCTCCCGCTCTTCCCAGAGAGTCCCTCCCGCCTTCCTCTCCTGATCTCCCCCGCTTCAGGGGTGCTGATCCTGTCTGGCCTTCACTTCTCCTCTCCCCCCTCAGTCCCCCTATGTCCTACCAGTTCACTTTGGGGTCCCTCCCATCTCCTTGGGCGCCAGAGTGCCCCACCAGTGGCAGGCAGGCGCCCTAGTTGTGGGGGGATGCTAACTCCATGTCTTCCCACACTGCCATCTTCTATGTGTTCTTTTTAAATCCCAAGTGGATAATTGTATTTTTATTATTTTTCTAGCATATTTTGTGTTTTTCTAAAGTATAAAATTAATTTGTTTCTACATTTACAAAGTCATACATAGCAAGTATTTGCTCCAAAGTTATTTTAATGATTCCCTCAGTCTTCATGTAAAATCTAAATGCTAGTTTTTGTAAGTGCATTTGACTAATTTGGTTAATACAATATTGGATAGTAACAGCAAAAGTATTTTATATTGGCTTTTGTTCACATAGTGATTAGTGAAACCATTACACCAGAGGCCAGTTTTCTACATCTGGTTTTGTCTTCAGTCTTCCTCCTCACTGCTTCATCAGACTTCATTATGCTTCTTCAAGTCAGGGTGATGTTCCATTGTCATTGGCTTTTGATTTTTTTGTCATGATATTTATCCTACGGTTTCCCATCATTGGTGATTTCACATGCTTTCAACCTCAGCAAGAAAGTGAATTTTGAGTGCAAGAGTTCTTGTGTTTCCAATTGTCTATCTTGAATTGGTGAATATTTGTGGGATTCTGAGACTTCCTGCTGACTTGGAGAAGTATAATATGATGGATAAAAACATGGGCTCTGCAGCTACACTGCTTGGGCTGGAATTTCAGCTCTACCACATAGTAGCTTTATGACCCTAGGAAAGTTAACTCTTAGCACTGGTTTCCTTACCTTTCAAATGGATAATAACAGTACCTACTTCATAACCTTATTAGGGGAATTTTGGAAGTTAATATATCTAAAGAAATTCTAACAATGCTTGGCATATAAGTACTCAATAGATGACAGTGATGATGATATTGATGGTAGTAATGATCCTAGAGATAGTTTCCGAGACACATTAATTGTGATTCAGCTTTTAGTAATTTGCATTTATATTTCCCATTTTTCTATCTTATTTATACTATTTCTTGAATATTCTCCCAAATATGGGATATATATTTCTTTTTTAGAGCCTTTGCAGGTAAAGATTTTTCCATATTTGGATACTGAAGTTTTTAAATGGAGAGGAAGAGTTGGTTTTTGTGATCAAGTAACATTCTTTTCTAAAAATTTATCATTTGTTTTTTAGTTTCTGTCACACCGCTCTCATAGTTTTGATTCTCATCCCACGACTGTAAATATAAGCAAGAAACAAAAACCTAAGACCCTTTCTTTAATGCTTAACGGTTGATTCTGACCTTGGCCCTTTACCTACCATGTATGTTCTTTTTTTTTTTTGAATTTTATTTTATTATTTTTTAATACAGCAGGTTCTTATTAGTTATCTCTTTTATACATATTAATGTATATATGTCAATCCCAATCTCTCAATTAATCCCACCGCCACCAACACTACCCTGCCCCCGCTTTCCCCCCTTGGTGTCCATACATTTGTTCTCTACATCTGTGTCTCTATTCCTGCCTTGCAAACTGCTTCATCTGTACCATTTTTCTAGATTCCACATATAATCATTTATATACGATATTTGTTTTTCTGACTTACTTCACTCTGTATGACAGTCTCTAGGTCCATCCACGTCGCTACAAAACCCAATTTTGTTCCTTTTTATGGCTGAGTAATATTCCTTTGTATATATGTACCACATCTTCTTTATCCATTCGTCTGTTGATGGGCATTTAGGTTGCTTCCATGACCTGGCTATTGTAAATAGTGCTGCAGTGAACATTGGGGTGCATGTGTCTTTTTGAATTATGGTTTTCTCTGGGTATATGCCCAGTAGTGGGATTGCTGGGTCATATGTTAATTCTATTTTTAGTTTTTTAAGGAACCTCCATACTGTTCTCCATAGTGGCTGTATCAATTTACATTCCCACCAACAGTGCAAGAGGGTTCCCTTTTCTCCACAACCTCTCCAGCATTTATTGTTTGTAGATTTTTTGATGATGGCCATTCTGACTGGTGTGAGGTGATACCTCATTGTAGTTTTGATTTGCATTTCTGTAATAATTAGTGATGTTGAGCAGCTTTTCAGGTGCCTCTTGGCCATCTGTATGTCTTCTTTGGAGAAATGTCTATTTAAGTCTTCTGCCCATTTTTGGATTGGGTTGTTTGTTTTTTTAATATTGAGCTGCATGAGCTGTTTATATATTTTGGAGATTAGTCCTTTGTCCATTGATTCTTTTGCAAATATTTTCTCCCATTCTGAGGGTTGTCTTTTCGTCTTGTTTGTAGTTTCCTTTGCTGTGCAAAAGCTTTGAAGTTTCATTAGGTCCCATTTGTTTATTTTCGTTTTCATTTCCATTACTCTAGGAGGTAGGTCAAAAAAGATCTTACTGCGATTTATGTCAAAGTGTGTTCTTCCTATGTTTTCCTCTAAGAGTTTTATAGTGTCTGGTCTTACATTTAGGTCTTTAATCCATTTTGAGTTTATTTTTGTATATGGCTTTAGGGAGTGTTCTAATTTCATTCTTTTACATGTAACTGTCCAGTTTTCCCAGCACCACTTATTGAAGAGGCTGTCTTTTCTCCATTGTATATCCTTGCCTCCTTTGTCATAGATTAGTTGACCATAGGTGCATCAGTTTATCTCTGGGATTTCTATCCTGTTCCATTGGTCTATATTTCTGTTTTTGTGCCAATACCATATTGTCTTGATTACTGTAGCTCTGTAGTATAGCCTGAAGTCAGGGAGTCTGATTCCTGCAGCTCCGTTTTTTTCCCTCAAGATTGCTTTGGCTATTCAGGGTCTTTTGTGTCTCCATACAAATTTTAAGATTTTTTGTTCTAGTTCTGTAAAAAATGCCATTGGTAGTTTGATAGGTATTGTATTGAATCTGTAGATTGCTTTGGGTAGTATAGTCATTTTCACAATATTGATTCTTCCAATCCAAGAACATGATATATCTCTCCATCTGTTTGTGTCATCTTTGATTTCTTTCATCAGTGTCTTATTGTTTTCTGAGTACAGGTCTTTTATCTCCTTAGGTAGGTTTATTCCAGGTATTTTATTCTTTTTGTTGCAATGGTGAATGGGATTGTTTCCTAAATTTCTCTTTCTGATCTTTCGTTGTTAGTGTATATGAATGCAAGACATTTCTGTGCTTTAATTTTGTATGCTGCAACTTTACCAGATTCATTGATTAGCTCTAGTAGTTTTCTGGTGGCATCTTTAGGATTCTCTATGTATAGTATCATGTCACTTGTAAACAGTGACAGTTTTATTTCTTTTCCAATTTGTATTCCTTTTATTTCTTTTTCTTCTCTGATTGCCATGGCTAGGACTTCCAAAACTGTATTGAGTTATAGTGGCAAGAGTGGACATCCTTGTCTTGTTCCTGATCTTAGAGGAAATGTTTTTAGTTTTTCACCATTGAGAATGATTTTTGCTGTGGGTTTGTCGTATATGGCCTTTATTATGTTGAGGTAGGTTCCCTCTATGCCCACTTTCTGGACAGTTTTAATCATAAATGGGTGTTGAATTTTGTCAGAAGCTTTTTCTGCATCTATTGAAATGATCATATGGTTTTTATTCTTCAGTTTGTTAATATGGTGTATCACATTGATTGATTTGCGTATATTGAAGAATCCTTGCATCCCTGGGATAAAACCCACTTGATCATGGTGTATTATCCTTTTAATGTGCTGTTGGATTCTGTTTGCTAGTATTTTGTTGAGGATTTTTGCATCTGATTCATCAGTGATATTGGTGTGTAATTTTCTTTTTTTGTAGTATCTTTGTCTGGTTTTGGTATCAGAGTGATGGTGGTCTTGTAGAATGAGTTTGGGAGTGTTCCTTCCTCTGCAATGTTTTGGAAGAGTTTGAGAAGGATGGGTGTTAGCTCTTCTCTGAATGTTTGATAGAATTCACCTGTGAAGCCATCTGATCCTGCACTTTTGTTTGTTGGGAGATTTTTAATCACAGTTTCAATTTCCTTCCTTGTGATCAGTCTGTTCATATTTTTTATTTCTTCCTGGTTCAGTCCTGGAAGGTTACACCTTTCTAAGAATTTGTCCATTGCTCATGTTGTCCATTTTATTGGCACAGAGTTGCTTGTCGTAGTCTCTTATGATGCTTTGTATTTCTGTATTGTAACTTCTCCTTTTTCATTTCTAACTATTGATTTGAGTCTGCTCTTTCTTTTTCTTGATGAGTCTGGCTAAAAGTTATCAATTTTGTTTATCTTCTCAAAGAACCAGCTTTTCGTTTTATTGAGCTTTGCTATTGTTTTGTTTCTATTTCATTTATTTCTGCTCTGATCTTTATGATTTCTTTCCTTCGACTAACTTTGGGTTTTGTTTGTTCTTCTTTCTCTGGTTCCTTTAGGTGTAAGGTTAGATTGTTTATTTGATATTTTTTTTGTTTCTTGAGGTAGGATTCTATTGCTATAAACTTCCCTCTTAGAACTACTTTCACTGCATTCTTTAGGTTTTGGATCATCGTGTAGTCATTGTCATTTTGTCTCTAGGTATTTTTTGATTTCCTCTTTGATTTCTTCAGTGATCTCTTAGTTATTTAGTAACGTATTGTTCAGCTTTCATGTGTTTGTGTTTTTTCCTTTTTTCCTTGTAATTATTTTCTGATCTCATAGCGTTGTGGTCGGAAAAGATGCTTGATATGATTTCAATTTTCTTAAATTTGCCGAGGCTTGATTTGTAACCTAAGATGTGATGTATCCTGGAGAATGTTCCATATGCACTTGAGAAGAAAGTGTAATCTGCTGCTTTCGGATGGAATGTCCTATAAATATCAATTAAATCTATCTGGTCTATTGTGTCATTTAAAGCTTGTGTTTCCTTATTAATGTTCTGTCTGGATGATCTGTCCATTGGTGTAAGTGAGGTGTTAAAGTCTCCCACTATTATTGTGTCACTGTTGATTTCCTCTTTTATGGCTGTTAGCATTTGCCTTATGTATTTAGTTGCTCCTATGTTGGGTGCATATATATTTATAATTGTTATATCTTCTTCTTGGATTGCTCCCTTGATCATTATGTAATGTCCTTCCTTGTTTCTTGTAACATTCTTTAAGGTCTATTTTATCTGATATGAGTATTGCTACTCCAACTTTCTTTTGATTCCTATTTGCATGGAATATCCTTTTCCATCCCCTCACTTTCAGTCTGTATGTGTCCTTAGGTCTGAAGTGGGTCTCTTGTAGACAGCATATATATGGGTCTTGTTTTTGTATCCATTCAGCGAGCCTGTGTCTTTTGGTTGGAGCATTTAATCCATTCACGTTTAAGGTAATTATCGATACGTATGTTCCTATTACCATTTTCTTAATTGTTATGAGTTTGTTTTTGTAGGTCCTTTTCTTCTCTTGTGATTCCCACTTACAGAAGTTCCTTTAGCATTTGTTGTAGAGCTGGTTTGGTGGTGCTGAATTCTCTTAGCTTTTGCTTGTCTGTAAAGCTTTTGATTTCTCCGTCGAATCTGAATGAGATCCTTGCTGGGTAGAGTAATCTTGGTTGTAGATTCTTCCCTTTTATCACTTTAAGTATATCGTGTCACTGCCTTCTGGCTTGCAGAGTTTCTGCTGAAAAATCAGCTGTTAACCTTATGGGAGTTCCCTTGTATGTTATTTGTCATTTTTCCTTTGCTGCTTTCAATAAGTTTTCTTTGTCTTTAATTTTTGTCAACTTAATTACTATTGTGTCTTGGTGTGTTTCTCCTTGGATTTATCCTGCCTGGGACTCTGCACTTCCTGGACTTGGGTGGCTATTTCCTTTCCCATGTTAGGGAAGTTTTCGACTATAATCCCTTCAAATATTTTCTTGGGTCCTTTCTCTCTCTCTTCTCCTTCTGGGACCCCTATAATGCGCATGTTGTTGCGTTTAATGTTGTCCCAGAGGTCTCTCAGGCTGTCTTCATTTCTTTTCATTCCTTTTTTTCTTTTTTTTCCCACATCTTTATTGGAGTATAAATGCTTTACAATGTTGTGTTAGTTTCTGCTGTATAACAAACTGAATCAGCTATATGTATACATATATCCCCATATCCCCTCCCTCTTGAGCCTCCCTTCCACCCTCCCTATCCCATCCCTCTAGGTCGTCACAAAGCACCGAGCTGATCTCCTTGTGCTATGCAGCTGCTTCCCACTAGCCATCCATTTTACATTTGGTAGTGTATATATGTCAGTGCTACTCTCTCACCTCATCCCAGCTTTCCCTCCCCGCCATGCCCTCAAGTCCATTCTCTACGTCTGCGTCTTTTTTCCTGACCTGCCACTATGTTCATCAGTACCACTTTTTAAAATTCCGTATGTATGCCTTAGCATACAGTATTTGTTTTTCTCTTTCTGACTTACTTCACTCTGTATGACAGATTCTAGGTCCATCCACCTCACTACAGATAACTCAGTTTTGTTCCTTTATATGGCTGAGTAATAATCCATTTCATTCTTTTTTCTTTATTCTGTTCTGCGGCAGTGAATTCCACCATTCTTTCTTCCAGTTCACTTATCCGTTCTTCTGCCTCAGTTATTCTGCTATTGATTCCTTCTAGTGTATTTTCTTTTCAGCTATTGTATTGTTCATCTCTGTTTATTTGTTCTTTAATTCTTCTAGGTCTTTGTTAAACATTTCCTGCCTCTTCTCCATCTTTACCTCCATTCTTTTTCTGAGGTCTTGGATCATCTTCATTATCATTATTCTGAATTCTTTTTATGGAAGATTGCCTATCTCCACTTCATTTAGTTGTTTTTCTGGTGTTTTATCTTGTTCCTTCGTCTGGTACATAGTCCTGTGCCTTTTCATTTTGTCTATCTTTCTGTGAATGTGGTTTTCGTTCCACAGGCTGCAGGATTGTAGTTCTTTTTGCTTCTGCTGTCTGCCCTCTGGTGGGTGAGTCTGTATAAGAGGCTTGTGTAAGCTTCCTGATGGGAGAGACTGGTAGTGGGTAGAGCTGGTGTTGCTCTGGGGGGCAGAGCTCAGTAAAACTTTAATCCACTTGTCTGCTGATAGGTAAGGCTGAGTTCCCTCCCTGTTGGTTGTTGGCCTGAGGTGACCCAACACTGGAGGCTACATGTTCTTTGGTGGGGCTAATGGCAGACTCCAGGAGGGCTCCTGCCAAGGAGTACTTCCCAGATCTTCTGCTGCCAGTGTCCTTGTCCCTACAGTGAGCCACAGCCACCCCCTGCCTCTGCAGGATACCCTCCAACACTAGCAGGTAGGTCTGGTTCTCCTATGGGGTCACTGATCCTTCCCCCTGGGTCCTGATGTGCACACTGGTTTGTGTGTGCTCTCCAGGAGTGGAGTCTCTGTTTCCCCCAGTCCTGTCTATGTCCTGCAATCAAATCCTGCAGCCTTCAAAGTCTGCTTCTCTGTGAATTCCCCCTCCCGTTGCCAGACCCACAGGTTGGGAAGCATGACATGGGACTCAGAACCCTCACTCCAGTGGGTGGTATAATTGTTCTCCAGTTTGTGAGTCACCCACCCAGCGGTTATAGGATTTGATTTTATTGTGATTGTGCCCCTCCTACCGTCTCATTGCAGCTTCTCCTTTGTCTTTGGATGTGGGGCATCTTTTTTGGTGTGTTCCAGTGTCTTCCTGTCGATGATTGTTCAGCAGTTAGTTGTGATTCTGGTGCTCTCGCAAGAGGGAGTGAGCACACGTCCTTCTACTCTGCCATCTTGAACCAATCTACCATATATGTTCTTTACAACCACTCATATCCTTCTGCCATGGATTCAGCTCCCAATTTTCGGTTGATGGCTAACAAATTCTCATCTCCTTTCTTCATACCTCCAGTTGCATAGTGGGCATTTCCATCTGGAAGTCCTATAGAAATATCAAATTTTGCATGTTCAAATTTTCATACCTCTCCTCCTTCCTCCAGCCTTATATCTCTTCCTTCCCCACTATTTCCATATCCTCTTTCTTACTAGATCACACAATTGCTTGGACAGGTTCTGAGCCAGTTACCTATGTATCATATCTATGTCATCTCTGTCACAGCCTAGTATAAATCAGTGACCACTATTTCCAGCTTCCTGAATAATAGATGATGAATTCATCAGTTTGCTGATGCAATAATTAACATAATTCTACAGGATATTTCTATTATGGTATATTTTCCCCTATAGTATAAATACAAAATTAAATAAATATGCAAACCTGATATATGTTATCTGATCCCTGGATACTAGCTAATTGGGTTCTTACATGTTTTGACCACAGTGTTTAGTTTTGATGACTTCAAATTGTCTTTTTACAGGAAACAGTAACATTTAAGGATGTGGCTGTGGACCTCACCCAGGAGGAATGGCAGCAAATGAAACCTGCTCAGAGGGACTTGTACCGTGATGTGATGCTGGAGAACTATAGCAACCTAGTCACAGTGGGTAAGGGTAGCTTTGCAATTTTACACAGAATTCTTTTCTATCTGAAATGTGTGAAGACTTCAACTTGCCAGATGTCTTTAACTAGCCTTCCCTTTCTTCATTTGATTGTATGTGCTTGTCTTTAGGGTAAAGGCTAATTACTTTGTCTCACTGTGGAAGTTCCTCCATCCTCATCTTTTATAGGCCCTCAAGTCCCCAGGAATCAACCCAAGATCTGGATGGTTGTCTCCAACATTAATACCCAAGTCCTTTGTTGTCTCTCATCATAGGCTGCCAAGTCACCAAACCAGATGTGATCTTCAGGTTGGAGCAGGAAGAAGAACCATGGGTGGTAGAAGAAGAAATGCTTGGGAGGCCCTGTCCAGGTGAATAAGTGAAAGTGCAGGTCTGAATGAGAAAGACACATGACAGTTGTTCAGGGGGTTGATAGCATTTCACATTTTCCAAGATTCGCTTAAGTCTTCTAGAGTGACAAAAGGTATGAATGCCTTGGATTATGGTGACACTTCCAAATACTGTATTGGAGCTATCTTCCTTTTTTCAAATTTTAGGTACCAAAACTTCCCTAGTTCATTTACAGCATTACTTTCAAGATTAGTGTCCCTCTCTATGATCCTTAAGCTCGCTCTTTCCTTTGTGTTCATAGAGTTTTTTCTTATGCATTCAATATTTTGTGGATGTACAGTATTTTAAAAACATATTTGTTTCAGAGTTAGATTCCTTTTCTTTCTATTTTGAAAAGCCTCAGATTTGTTTTGTAACAATACTCACACTTTCCATTGTACTTCACAACTCTCACAATCCCACATAGGTTTAAAAGTTTCTGGCTTACAAATTGTTACCTCCTTCCTGCTTATTCACACCTTTCATTCCTTTAATTTTTTTGAAATATAATATATGAACACTTAGTTAAAAAATATAAACAGTCCAAAAGATAACATTGAAAAGTAAGTCTGTCTCTTACCCTTGACACTCAGTCCCTTTCTTTTCCCAGTTGAGTACACTTCTTTTTTCAGAGTTGTGCTGGCTATTCTTTTTTTTTTTTTTTTTTTAATTTTATTTACTTATTTTTGGCTGCGTTGGGTCTTCGTTGCTGCGCGTGGGCTTTCTCTAGTTGCGGCGAGCAGGGGCTGCTCTTCATTGTGGTGCACGGGCTTCTCATTGCACTTGCTTCTCTTGTTGCAGAGCATGGGCTCTAGGCGCATGGGCTTCAGTGGTCGTGGCACAGAGTCTCAGTAGTTATGGATTGTGGGCTCTAGAGCACAGGCTCAGTAGTTGTGGCACATGGGCTTAGTTGCTCTGCAGCATGTGGGATCTTCCTGGACCAGGGCTCAAACCTGTGTCCCCTGCATTGGCAGGTGGATTCTTAACCACTGCACCACCACAGAAGCCCTGTGCTGGCTATTCTTGATTGTTTATTTCACCATAAGTATTTTAGATTCAACTGTCTCTTTCCAGAGAAAAACCTGCTGGATTTTTTGTTGGGCATGTGTTAGAAGTATAAATTAACTTTCGGAGCACCGACATCTTTATAATGTTGAGGTTTTCTAGCCAAGAACATGTTCTCTGTCTTTGTTCAGATCTATCTATTTTTGTGTCCTGCAGGAATGCTTTCCAAGGTTTCCTTTATACCTTTTGTAAATTTCTTACTAAGTTTATACCTAAGTAATAGACAAGAGAAAAAAATCAGTACTAGAAGAATTGGAAAGGACCCTATAAAACCATCTTTATTTATAGATTAGAAGATTATATCCCTTAAAACACAAGAGAATCAACTGCAACAAATAGTAAGAGAATCCAGTGATATGGTAGGGTATCAAATTAACAAATAAAAATCAATAGTTTTCATGTATACTTCAACAACCGAGTAGAAGATATAACGAAAAGGAAACCACATTTATAGTCATAACAATATACATAAAATACTATTCTGGGCATGGGCTCATGGAGCTTATAATTTAGTGGGAACTGGAGTCCCTAAGGTTTTGCAAACAAGCAAATATCTTTTTTTTAAAACCTTTATATTTAGTTGAGAGTTGGCTGTGTATAAAATTCTTGAGCCATACTGTCTTTCCTAGAGGTTTTGTAGACAGTTCCCTGAAGACTTTAGATAGTCCTCTGCTGCCTCTTGGCTTTGAATTGTTGCTTGGAGAAATCTGAAGTCTGATTGTTTTCCCTCATAGGTGACTTGATTTAGTTGCCTGGATGCCCATAGGTTTGTTTTTCTTGAAAGCTTTAGAGCTTTATGAGGCTTATTGATCAGTCAATATCAGTTTTTCCTGTAAGCTTGTATATTCATGTTTTTTGATTCTTGTAGTGTGGTATAGATCTGAATACTGGTTCCTTTTATAACTATCATTCCTCATCTTTGAATAAGGTTATTTCCTGCTGGACCCACTATTTACAGAAGGAGAGTGCTGGAGATTGTCTAGAAAAATACTCTTGAGCTAGAAGGAAGCCTCTGTTGCTCGTATTGGCTTCCTGTGTCATACAAGGTTTGGTGTTAAGAGTTGGTTTGCCCTTTACTTCTTCTGAATCAGAGATTATTAATTGCATGCTTCCTCTAGCACTCAGTATCTCTTCTACCCTCCTATGCCAACATCCTGCTTATACAAGAATAATGGCTATTTGCATCTCCTTGTTTAGCTCTGCCTTCCCTACCATTTGACAGGGCCAGAAGAAGACCATTATGTTCCTGCCACCATGCAGTCTTAACACATCTGGATTCCATTGTTGTAAAAAATGACTCATTCATTCTGTCCACAGGGTGTGCCTTCTGTTTTGGAGAACTCTGTTCACCATGCTTTCTGTCTAAGATAAGAAAGAACAGCCAGTGTCTCGGTTTCTTCCCTACCTGGTTCAGTCTACCCTCTGGTCTTCCTTATACTCTGGAATTGGAGTTTAACTGTCTTTTAGTTTTATTGAGGATATATTTTCTTTTCTGTTTCTTCTTCATGTTTGCAGAGAGGAGAGGACACAGAGGTGTTTAATTCCACCATATTGAAACAGGAATTCCTCTTCTATATTTGATCCTATGGATCACCCTTCCTGGAAATGTCTTCTTTTCTCTAAAGAATTCTGATTTCTCCTCAGTTCCTGTTTATTTTTTCTTATTCCTTTATGAACTGTGTTTTACATGACTCCTTTTCTCCAGCCCTCACTGAGCATTATCCAAAATAGTTCTAAATTACATATAGACTCCTTTTTCCTTTATGTACCTTCATGATATAGATGTGTTCATGCCTTCAAATCAGTATATAACTACAGACTTTAAATTAATCCTCTGTTTTTCAGCCCCACTCTTATCCCTGCCTTTTAAGTACCTAAATCCTCCAATTTTTGAGCTTTTCTAGTGTTCTGTTGTCAAATCACTTTGTTGTTGGACATTTGCATCTTCGTAGCACAAAACTTGAATTTCTTAGCTAAGCTATCAGTTGACGGTTTTCTTACCCTTTTGCCTTCCATTATTTTGTTGAAATGTCTTGTTTACCCTTCTTTTTACTCCTATTTCCTTTGTTCTTATGGGTTTGAATCTTTATTCTTTTTTTTTTTTAATTATTTATTTATTTATTTATGGCTGTGTTGGGTCTTCGCCTCTGTGCAAGGTCTTTCCCCAGTTGCGGCAAGTGGGGGCCACTCTTCATCGCGGTGCGCGGGCCTCTCATCATCGCGGCCTCTCTCGTTGCGGAGCACAGGCTCCAGACGCGCAGGCTCAGCAATTGTGGCTCACGGGCCCAGTTGCTCCGCGGCATGTGGGATCCTCCCAGACCAGGGCTCGAACCCATGTCCCCTGCATTGGCAGGCAGACTCCCAACCACTGCACCACCAGGGAAGCCCTGAATCTTTATTCTTTTACTGTCATTTCAATGGAATTTTAAGAAGTGGGAGAAATAAACATATACATTCGATCTGTTTTGTTTAACCACAAGTGTTAATTTTATCCTCTAGTCATTTGACTTGCTATCCAGTCATTTATGTGTTTGCCCTTTCATCTTAATTATTCTATTCATTTTACTGATATCTGCATTGTATAAGTATGTTTTGTAAATCAATCAAAGCAGGTTGGGCCTATTAATGGCAGTTTTCTCTCCATAATATTATCTATAGGCGTTAACTTCTCAAATCTTAGAAACTAGGGACATTTGCACTTTGGATTTCTTTCATATTGGGAGACTAGAGCCAATATCAAAGATCAACCCCACTTTGGCAAATTTCTGAAATGTTATCAATAATGCAGTAGGAGAAAAATTCAAAAGTTATAATTTTTGGTCCTCCATTTTAGAAGTTTGGGAAGATGGTGAACAGATCAAGGAGCAGCAGGAAACACTTGTGAGGAAAGTCACATCCATCTCCAAGAAAACTCTAATTAAGGAAAATGTCATTGAATGTAAAAAAGTTGCAGAAGTATTTCCTCTGGGCTCAGACATTGTTACTTCAAGACAAAACTTCTATGAATATTATGACTCATTTGATAAGGGTTTTGAACATAATTTAGACTTACTTAGTTATGAGAAAGGCTGTATAAGAGAGAAAAATTATGAGTGTAATAAGTATGGGAAACCATTTTACCATTGCTCATCCCATGTTGTAACCCCCTTTAAGTGTAATCAGTGTGGACAAGACTTTAATCATAAATTTGACCTCATCAGACATGAGAGAATTCATGCTGGAGAGAAACCGTATGAATGTAAGGAATGTGGAAAAGCTTTCAGTAGGAAGGAAAATCTTATTACACATCAAAAGATTCATACTGGGGAAAAACCATATAAGTGTAATGAATGTGGAAAAGCTTTCATTCAAATGTCAAACCTTATTAGACACCAGAGAATTCATACCGGAGAAAAACCTTATGCATGTAAGGATTGTTGGAAGGCCTTCAGTCAGAAATCAAATCTCATTGAACATGAGAGAATTCATACTGGAGAAAAACCCTATGAATGTAAAGAATGTGGAAAAGCCTTCAGCCAGAAGCAAAATCTTATTGAGCATGAGAAAATTCATACTGGCGAGAAACCTTATGCATGTAATGAATGTGGTAGAGCTTTTTCTCGAATGTCATCTGTTAATCTACATATGAGAAGTCACACAGGGGAGAAACCTTATAAATGTAATAAATGTGGAAAAGCCTTCTCTCAATGCTCAGTATTTATTATACATATGAGAAGTCATACAGGTGAGAAACCCTATGTATGCAGTGAATGTGGGAAAGCCTTCTCTCAAAGTTCATCCCTTACTGTACATATGAGAAATCATACAGCTGAGAAACCCTATGAATGTAATGAATGTGGAAAAGCCTTTAGCCGGAAAGAAAATCTCATTACACATCAAAAAATTCATACTGGAGAGAAACCTTATGAATGTAATGAATGTGGGAAAGCTTTTATTCAGATGTCAAACCTCATCCGACACCAGAGAATTCATACTGGTGAAAAACCCTATGCGTGCGCAGTATGTGGGAAAGCCTTTAGTCAGAAATCAAATCTCACTGAACATGAGAAAATTCATACTGGAGAGAAACCCTATCATTGTAATCAATGTGGAAAAGCTTTCAGTCAGAGACAAAATCTCCTTGAACATGAAAAAATTCATACTGGAGAGAAACCGTTTAAATGTAATGAATGTGGTAAAGCCTTCTCTCGAATCTCATCCCTTACTCTTCACGTTAGAAGTCATACAGGGGAGAAACCGTATGAATGTAATAAATGTGGAAAAGCCTTCTCTCAATGCTCATTACTTATAATACATATGAGAATTCACACTGGTGAGAAACCCTTTGAATGTAATGAATGTGGGAAAGCATTCTCTCAAAGAGCATCCCTTTCTATACATAAGAGAGGTCATACAGGTGAGAAACGCCGAGTATACTAAATGAATAAAGACCTTCTCTTAAATTCAATCCATGCTTTACTTAACTTTAAAATATCTTGGCATAGTCTCAAAAAATGAAAAAGATCTTTATGAAAAAATTGTAAATCTTTATTGAAGGGCAAAAGACTTGAGTAAATGGAGGGAAATACCACAGATGTAGATGGAAAAACCCAATATCATAAAATGTCTTTTCTCCCCAGATTAATCTATGGACCTAATATAGTTCCAAACATCTAACAAGAATTTCCTAGGATTTTTACCAAATGCTTCTAAAATCCATATGAAATAAAAGTCTATGGATTGCTGAGACAATATTGAATAAGAACAGAGAGGACACACCTTCTACCATATACTACATGTATTATGAAGTTATGGTCATATAATAGTGTGTGGCATTAGAACATTAATGGATAAATAAAAAGGTTTTACAGAATAGAATGCCTAGAAGTAAATGAATGAGTATATGCCAACTTGTTGTATATTAGACATGACATCGTGAATCAGTAGAAGAATGACGGCCTAGTCAATAAAAACAGTTGGAGTATTTGAATCTCTATATTGGGGAAAATAAAATTACATACAACCTTACAACATATAAAGAAAAAGAATTCCAAAGGATTTGAACACTGAAATGTGAAAAGCCAGACTTTGAACTTCTTGAAAGGAAATAACAGGATATTGTCTATGACTTTGAGGCAGGGAAATATTTTTTAAAAGGACCCTGCCATTCCACTTCTGGATATACATCCTAAAGAAATTCATAAATATGAATAAGAAATATATATATATATCTGAATTGAAAACAACATATATATTGAAGGGATAATGGATGAATAAAATGTGATATATTCAAATAATGGAATGGTATACAGCAGTTAAAAGCAATGAGCTTGGTCTGTATTGTGTAACATGGTTGTTATCTAAAATAATGTTGAGTGAAAAAAAAATCAAGATCCAGATGAAACATACCATATAATAACATTCATGTAAATTGGAGTGAAATCATTCACAAAGAATAGAACTATGTTTTTATTATTGAAATATGTATGTAAAACTATTTTAAATGGATTAAAAAGGACACATACCAAATTATTGACAGTGTTGTCTCTGGCAGGAGATTAGGATTGAGGGTGTTGGTCAAAGGGGGCTTTTAGCTTTACTTGTAATTTTTATGCCTTAAAAAAAGATGGGTAGCATATAAAATAAATTTTAAAAGTTAATGATACACAATGGTGATATGGATGTCTTATCTTAATAGTGTTTTTGTACTTATTTCTCAGGATTTATGGGCTAGGGGAAGCCTATACCCAGAGAAGAAAATGTTACAATGGATTCATGTGTCCTATCAGGTGCTGAACTATTTTGTCAAAAATATTTCCAGAAAAGTAGTAATTAAAAGTGATAGTTCTGTTTACTATATAATATGAAGTTAACATGTTTTATCAATCCCATGATGCTTTTTTTCCCCACATTTTCACATTTTGAATTTAGAACTCAATTTTCAACCAAGTATATCTTAGATTCAAGGAAGTATATTATTATTTATTAAAAATTTGAAAATCAGAGGGCAGTGTGACAAATCAAATGTGATTTTATTTACTATTTTAGGGCATCATCAAGGTCTAATGATCCCTACTCTCTCAATGTGTCTTGCATTATTTGGCAACTGACTTGTTGGAGTCATAGCTAATAAGTTAGTAAGTTAGTAATATGCTTAGAGTCATTGTGGAGAAAAAAAGATTTTCCTGAGAAATTAACTCTACAATATTAGTCTTGCACTGTAAGTTTCCATACAACCAGCATAGGCATTAATATCATTGTTAATTATTACAATATTTTGAAACAAGAAAGCCTTTTATAGGCCATTTTAAAATTTTAATTAATTAATTAAATTATTTACTTGGCTGCGTCAGGTCTTAAGTTGTGGCACGCAGGATCTTCACTGAGGCATGTGGGATCTTTTGTTGCAGTGAGCGGGCTCCAGAGCACACGGGCTTTCTAGTTGTGGCACGTGGGCTCTCTAGTTGTGGCACTCAGGCTCTAGAGCGCATGCTCAGTAGTTGCAGTGCACGCCATGTGGGATCTTAGTTCCCCGACTAGGGATCGAACCGAACCCACATCCCCTGCATTGGAAGGAGGACTCTTAACCACTGGACCACCAATCCCAAGAAAGACTTCTATTTTCTTGAGGTGGCCATAAGCAATTATGTAAAATTGCTTCACTCTTCTACAACTCTTGTTTTATGTACCTATCTAGTTTTGGTTGGAAGCATTGGTGGTCTAAGACCCTGAGCAGTAATAAGAGTTTTGCTAAAAGGATCTCATTCTCTGTAACAATACATGAATCAACCCTTCAGGTAATTTTTTTTTTAATTATACCACCTCTACAGTATTACTTGACATACAGAAAACCATTAGTGCCTTTTTAAAAATGTGATTAGGATTGGCGATGTTGTTCAAAAGGAACCTTTAGCTTTGAATGTTTGAATGTCAGCCGCATTTACTTTGAAGCTGATTTCACAAAACTAAATCTTTCTCAAACTAAATTTATGAAGTACAAGCATGAATAATGTCAGTTTTACTTTTATTAGCTATTTCTGAAGACCGACAGTGACTTATAATTGTAAATAGCAGGTGCTGATTTTTATAAAATCAGTAATTTACCAAAACTTAAAATCTAAATGAGTGTTGTAATTTCATAATCTCTTCTTTCATAGCTTTTGTGCTGAGTCCAATTTTGCCAGCACACTTTTTTGTAGACTTCCTTTTTTTTAAAAATAGTTTTCAAAGTTCATGTGTTACATACATAACAAGATCTGTATATTTTTAGTTGCAAAACTTATTTTTTGGGTATAAACTGTCATTTTTCACTCTGATTTTCTTCTTTTTTAAAATAATTAATTTTTATTTTTGGCTGCGTTGGGTCTTTGTTGCTGCATGCCAGCTTTCTCTAGTTGGGGCTAGCAGGGGCTACTCTTCGTTGCAGTGCACAGGCTTCTTATTGCGGTGGTTCTCTTGTTGCAGAGCACGGGCTCTAGGCGCACGGGCTTCAGTAGTTGTGGCACGTGGGCTCAGTAGTTGTGGCTCACAGGCTCTAGAGTACAGGCTCAGTAGTTCTGGCACACAGGCTTAGTTGCTCCACAGCATGTGGGATCTTCCCGGACCGGGGCTCGAACCTGTGTCCCCTCCATTGGCAGGTGGATTCTTAACCACTGTGCCACCAGGGAAGTCCCCTGATTTTCTTCTTCATGTTTTTTATTTTTATTTTTGTTTGTTCGGTTTTTGCCGCACCACACAGCTTGCAGGATCTTAGTTCCCCAGCAGTGAGACACAGAGTCCTAACCACTGGACTGCCAGGGAATTCCCAATTCTTCATGTTTCTTTATTTGGCTCATATCTCATTTAAATCTTCTGCCCCTTTACATAGCTTTGGAGTCCACAGAAAGTTTTAAAATTTCACCTGCAGTCCATAAGGACTATCTTAGGGGCCTCTTTTAGCCTCTCCCCCTAAGAGTGGCTGTGCTTATTGGGTGAGATAAAGTGCCTGAGAGTAAACCTGAATCTCAAGTCTAGGAAGGTTGTTCTGCTGACTATATGTCAACAAGAAAGTGATCTGGTCTCTAAGTTTTTTCCCTGTCCTAAGGAACAGAAATAAGGTATAAGTGACCGAGATAACATCTGAAAAAAAATCATTAATCAAATTACGATAAATCCCTCTCCACTTGGACGCATGTGAACTGCTGCCTGGAGAATTTCCAGTCTAGGTTTCAGACTTAATTTGAAGTTTGCTGATATGAAAGATGAGGAAAAGAGAGATAAAGGATAACTCTTATATTTTTGTGGAGAGCAACAGCTGGATGGTTGCCATTTGCTAAAAATGCAGCAGACTAGGGAGAAACATTTTGGGGTAAAGATTGGAGGATGGAATCGAGTTCTATTGTGGACATTATTTTACCTTGTATCTGCCAGAAGCAGACCTTAAGATGAGGATTCCTATGCAAGTGGTTTATTAAGGAAGTTCTCCCAGTAAGAATGGTAAGGGCATGAAGAAGCAGGAGGTAAAGAGGAAGTTAAGGGTGTGATCTCAGCTGTAGTCCTGCCATGGATCGTTTCAGCCTGATCACTAAGGGAACTCTAGAATGTAAGTTATGCCTTAGACTTGTCAAGATTCCCCCCTCATTGTGCTGCCAGCTGCTGAGGATCTTGACTGCTGACAGCTCACAGCTAAGTTCCTCTATAAGGGTTGCTCTTGCACAAAGAGAGCTGGGTCATGCACGGTTAACACTGCCTCCCCAAGGGCAATTTAGAGCAAGTCCAAAGAGCCAATCCAGTCCTAGATCTCCCCAACAGATTGCAACCCTATCACAGATCAACTTCACCTTCCACCCAATCTGTTTCCTCTCAGATTCTGTTTCCCAGGGAACCTGACCTAAGACAGGTGGACATTTTGCAACAGCAAGTCTCAAACTGAAATAAAAAATTTAAATTCATTTAAAAATGAATAAACTCATCACATGTTAACATGATAACATTTTATGAAAGTAATTATTTTCCAGAACAAAAATAATGAGAGTGGCATCATTATATAATTTTTCAGATACCTTTAATGGTTTAATGGAAGACAGCTGGTTTCTCATATCTGCATTCATTCTGTAGCAATGTCACATGTTATATAGGCTGGGAGACTCTACACTCATGAGAGAATGAAAGTGAAAAAGGAAAATAAAGTCTTGGAATTACTATGAAAATATTTTGACCTAAGGGACCCCTAGGGATTCTCCAACCACTCTTTAAGAACTGCTGTTTTGACATCTGCCCTGGTCTCTTCAAAAACTCATTGTTAATGGACTAAAAAGTTGTGAAGGGAGGGGAACTGAGGAGAGGTATTGGCATGCTATTTAAAAATATAAGTGGTCCTAGATAGAGGAGTTGAGAAACAAGAATAGTGAGCAAAGAAAATGTTAAAATGTGAGTAAATAGAACAAATATTGACAGTGGAACAGAATAGCAGAATTGACTTACGACATTAAAAACAACAGTGAAATTACTGGAAAACACTGGCATATAATTCACAGGATTGGTGTGGGTTTGATTTAAAGTATTTCAGGTCCCTTTATTGTTAAAGCTAATGTTTTGAGATACAGATTTAGAATGTAAGAGACCTCAAATAACAGTGCCTTAAAATAAAATTAAAAACTGATTTTTTTTATCCTTACTTTAATAGTCTGAAGTTAGGTAATACAGAACTGGTACGACTTCTCTTTCTTGTTTTCCAACACTCCTAGGGTGGTGACCTTATTCACACAGCCCAAGATGGCACACTATCATATTCACATCCCAAGGAGCCAAGTGGAAAAGGGGGCAGAGAGGCACATCAGTTTACTTTAAGGACAGGTATCTAAAGTTGGAGACATTACTTTCCTTCACATTCTACTGGCTAGCACTTAGTAACAAGAACAGAAATAGCTGCAGAGCCAGCTGGGAAATTACAAAGACATAACATCCAGCACTGATGATTATGCAAGTAAGTGAATGGTAATGATGTGAAATGTATGACTTTTTTGGAAATTAAAGTTTTCATACTGATTAAAAAATTCAGGATTTCTGGTTTCAGCTCTGACATTTAAGGAGCTTGGAAGTCATTGTTCCCATCCTTACAACAAGGAGAAAAATAAAACCTGAACAAACTGAAAATCAATGACTCCCCCCCCCCAACTCTGGGAACCCACAATTATTGCTATTATTTTTTAAAGATTTTTTTAAGGGAAGTTTTCAGTTAACAGGAAAACTGAGGGAAGGTACAGTGATTTCCCATATGCCCCCTGCCCCCACACATGCCTAGCCACCCCATTACCAACATCCCCCACCAGAGTGGTACATTTTTTACAATTGATGGACCTACATTGACACATCATAATCACCCAAAGTTCATAGTTAACATCAGGGTTCACTCTTGGTGTTGTACATTCTATGGGTTTGGACAAAAGTATCCCCATAAATCCACCATTATAGTATCATACAGAATATTTTCACTGCTCTTAGAATCCTTTCTGCTCTTCATTCCTCCCTCACCCCAACCCTTGGCAACCACTGATCTTTTTGTCTCCATAGTTTTGCCTTTTCCATATAGTTGGAATTAGATAATATGTAGCCTTTTCAGATTGGCTTCTTTTACTTAATAATATGCATTTAAAGTTCCTCCATGTCTTTTCATGGCTTAATAGCTTATTTCTTTTCAGCACTGAATTGTCTGGATATGCCACAGTTTATTCATTCACCTGCTGAAGGACATCTTGGTTGCTTCCAGGCTTAGGCATGTATGGATAAAGCTGCTGTAAACATCCGTGTGCAGGTTTTTGTGCAGACAGAAGTGTTCATCTCTTTTGGGTAAATATCAATACCAAGGAGTGTGATTGCTGGAATATTTGGTTAGAGTATGTTTAGTTTTATAAGAAACTGCCAAACTCTCTTCCAAAGTGGCTGTATCGGCTTCCCTGGTGGCACAGTGGTTAAGAATCCTCCTGCCAATTCAGGGGACACGGGTTCGATCCCTTGTCCGGGAAGATCCCACATGCCATGGAGCAACTAAGCCCGTGCGCCACAACTACTGAGCCTGCGCCCTAGAACCTGCAAGCCACAACTACCGAAGCCTGTACCCCTAGAGCCCATGCTCTGCAACAGGAGAAGCCACTGCAGGGAGAAGCCACTGCATTGAGAAGCCCAAGCACCGCAAAAAAGAGTAGCGCCTGCTCACTGCAACTAGAGAAAGCCTGCACACAGCAACACAGCCAAAAATAAATAAATAAATAAATTTATTTTTTAAAAAAAGTGGCTGTATCATTTTGCATCCCACCAACAATGAATGAGAGTTCCTGTTGCTCCACATCCTTGCCAGCATTTGGTGTTGTCAACGTTCCAAATTTTGGCCATTCTAATGGGTGTGTTTAGTTGGTATCTCATGGTTGTTTTAATATTAATTTCCCTGCTGACATATGGAGAATTTTTAAAAATTTTATTGAAGTATAGTTGATTTACAATGTTGTATTCATTTCTACTATACAGCAACGTGACTCAGTTATATACATATATTGTTTTTGATATTCTTTTCCATTATGGTTTGTCACAGGATATTGAATATAGTTGCCTGTGCTATACAGTAGGACCTTGTTGTTTATCCATTCTATATATAATAGTTTGCCTCTGCTAATCCCAAACTCCCATTCCTTCCCTCCCCTACCTCCCCTCCCCCTTGGCAACCACAAGTCTGTTCTCTATATCTGTGAGTCTGTTTTTGTTTTGTAGATATGTCGATTTGAATCATATTTTAGATTCCACATATAAGTGATACCATATAGTATTTGTCTTTCTCTTTCTGACTTACTTCGTGAAAACAATGACTTTTCTTAAACCCATCAGAGAATTGAGGTCACAAGGAAAACCACCACTCTGAATTGTGGAGAGATGGAAAAATACAGATAACAGCCAAAATCAGCTTACCTGGAGCAAAAGCCACAGGAGCCATAAACTGTTAAGAACACTTAAATGATAGTTTTGATGAATTGCTGAAGGGTGAGTGTGGATTAGCTTGAGTGTGAGAAGTTCTGAGGGCCCAGCCTTAGGGAACCCCCACACTTTCATGGGTTTTATTTCTTAAGAACCCACCAGGTTCTCAAGGTAAAGATCTAAGAAACACCACCCCCCCCTCATTTTTGGGACTAGAAAAGGGCAGCCTTTTTGAAATACACTTAGAGTGTTCTACATAATAAATGCCTGCTCTCCTAGGCAAATGGTATTACCAGAGCCCTATCTCCTGGAGGGAAGGGCAGCTAGCCAGTGCCAGCCCCCTTTAACCTTCCTGTCTCACTGAAATGGAGAAGGGAAAAAAAGGCTGAGAAATACTTCCAAAATATTCAGACCTACTAAAAAATGAGATTTAACTATAAGATTATAGAATGCTTCCCCTCCCCCACACCTTAGCACCACATTGATAGGGCTTCTGTATAATAACAGTGGATTGCAATGGAAAGAGCCACAAGATTCAGACTTGATTTAAGAAGGACATCTTAGGGAAACCCAAAGACAACAGAGGAGGAAGAAACAATGACACCAGAGAAAACTGAAGCCTCTGGCACTTACAGCTGTAGCAAACATTAAACATGGTCCAGCTACTGGCCAGATTTACATAAAATCTCACACTAAGGTATATTACTTCAGTTTATATTATCCAATACATCATATCCAGTTTTCAACAAACAATTACAAGCTATGCTAAAAGGCAAGAAAAAACTGAAGAGATGATGCAAGCATTAGAACCAGGCTCAGATATGACCCAGATTTTGGAATTATCAGGTAGGAAATTCAAAATAACTGTGATTAATATGCTAAAGGACTCTAATGGAAAATGTAGGCACTATGCAAGACAGTTGGGTAGTGTAAGCAAAGAGATGAAAACTCTAACAAAAGATCAAAAGAAAGTGCTAGAAATCAGAATACCTTTGATAGGTTCATCAGTAGAATGAATATGGTCAAAGAATCAGTGAGCTTGGAGCTATGTCAGTAGAAATTTGCCAAACTGAAATGTAAAGAGAAAAAAATCATTTAAAAACAAACAACTCAAAAACAAAACAAAACAAAAAGCCAGAACAAAATATCCAAGAACTGTGGGTAAACAACAAAAGGTGTTACATACATGTAATTAGGATTCCAGAAGGAGGAGAAAAAGGAGAAATATTTGAAATAATAATGGAGGAGAGTTTTCCAAAATTAATAACACCAAATGACAGATCCAGGAGGCTCAGGAAACACCAAGCAGGTGAAATACCAAGAAATCTACACCTATGAACAGTTGATCCTTGAACAATGCAGGGATTAGGGGTGCTGACCCTCGGAACAGTCAAAAATCCACATACTGCTATCTCTGTCTCAGAAACAAAGGAATTGATAAATGACTCACCCAAGGACAGCAGGCTGAAACAGTTTGGATAGAATCAGGACTCAAACCCTAGTTCTTTTGATCCCACATATTGTGATTTCTAATTGAACACAAACCTTTCCCCACACATAAAGATCTGTAAAATGAAAATATACATACTGTATTTATTGAAAGTAATCCACGTATAATTGCACCCGTGCAGTTCAAACCCATGTTGTTCAAGCAGCAACTGTATATCATATTGAAACTGGAGAAAACCAAAGACAAAGAGAAAAATCTTGAAAGAAGCTAGGTTTGGTGGTGGGGGGAACATCTGAACTCTGGAGGAACAAGGATAAGAATTACATTGGGCTTCTCTCCAGAAACCATGTAAGCATGAAGAGAATGGAGTGAAATATGTAAAGTGCTGGGGGAAAAACCCCTAGTATTCTACAAAGCTATTGTAATCAAAATAGTATGGTGCTGGCACAAAAACAGACACATAGATAAATGGAACAAAATAGAGAGCCCAGAAGTAAACCCACACATATCTGGTCAATTAATCTATGACATAGGAGGCAAGAATATACAATGAAGAGACAGCCTCTTCCATAAGTGATGTTGGGAAAACTGGACAGCTACATGTAAAAGAATGAAATTAGAACATTTTCTCACACCATATACAAAAATAAACTCAAAATTAATCAAAGACCTATTGTAAGACCTGAAATCATAATACTCCTAGAAGAAAACATAATACACTCTTCTCAGGTCTTAGCAATTTTTTTTGTTTTTTGTTTTTTTGGATCTGTCTCCTTATGCAAGGGAAACAAGAGCAAAAATAAAACAAGTGGAACCTAATCAAACTTAAAAGCTTTTGCACAGCTAATGAAACCATCAACAAAACAAAAAAAGCAACCTCCGGAATGGGAGAAGATATTTGCAAATGATATGTCTGATAAGAGGTTAATATCCAAAACATATTAGGAACTCATACAGCTCAGTAGCAAAAACAAACAACCTGATTTAAAAATTGGCAAAGGACCTGAATAGGCATTTTTCCAAGAAGACATATGGATGACCAACAGACACATGAAAAGATGTGCAACATTACTAATCATCAAGGAAATGCAAGTCAAAACCATAGTGAGATATTACTTCACACCTGTCAGAATGGCTACTGTCAAAAAGACAAGACATGTTCAAGGACTGGTAAGGAGCAGGACATTATGGTCAGAGAAAAGAGAGGTAAGAAGGGACTAGTAAGTGATGAAGTTTAGAAAGAGATTGAAGGCCAGATTAAGTTGTGTCTTGAAGATAAGTCTAGGAAGGGATTGGCTTTTGTTTTGTAAGGAGTGGGAAACCATTGGAAGGCCATACGTAGAGGACTAACACAATATGGCTTATGTTTTAAAGGGATTGTCTTATAGGACCTATTAATAATAGAGGGCAGAGGAGCAAATGTGGAACCAGAGATACAAATTGAGAGGCTTGAGGTAATAAGGGCTTGGATCTGGGTGATAATGGTTGATGTATTGACAACTAGTCAGTTTTTTGAGATATTTTCAAGGTAGAGCTATAAAGATTGGCTGATAGATTCGGTGTGGTTCATTAGAGAAAGAGAAAAATCAAGATGATGCCCAGATTTTTGGCCTGATCAACTTAAAAGATGCAGTTTCTATCTGTTGACATGGAAAAGCTACAGGACAAGCTTGTTTGAGGGTCTGGATGGACAGGTTGCTAGGGAGAGGCCTAGATTTCCAAGCACAGAAGTCTACTAGACAACTAGATATGTGGATCTGGAATCCAGGAGGGATGTCTGACTAGAGATATACTTTCATGAGTTGTTAGAATATTAATTGTGTTTAAAGCCATGAGACTGGATGACAAGAGATCTAAGGACTGATCTTTGGGGGGAACTCCATCATTTAGAGGGTAGAGAAACGAAGAGCAAGCAGCATAGGAGATAAGAAAGTGGAGCCAGGGAGTTAGAACAAAAACCCAGGGAGGAAAATGTACTGGGAGCAAAGTGAAGAAAGCGTTTTTAAAAGGAGCGAATGATGAACTTTCTCAAATTTTGCTAAATGGTCAAGTAAAAAGAAGACTGAGGGACTTCCCTGGTGGTGCAGTGGTTAAGACTCTGCGCTCCCAGTGCAGGGGGCCCGGGTTCGATCCCTGGTCAGGGAACTAGATCCCACACTCATGCTGCAACTAAGAGTTCGCATGCCACAACTAAGGAGCCCTCAAGCCGCAACTAAAGGAACCTGCCTGCCGCAACTAAGACCTGGTGCAACCAAATGAATAAATATTTTTAAAAAAGAAGACTGAGATACTGACCACTGAATTCTTTAGCAACAGTAAAGTTATTGGTGACCTTGACAAGATTAGTTTCAGTAAAGTGGTGGTAAGTAAAACTCTGAAAGTAGATAGAATATGTAGTTAAAATGACTATAGCGATGGGAGATTTTACAATCTCTGTAATTGACTGATCAAGCAGACAAAATGTTTTTAGGCTTATAGATAATCTAAGCAGCACAATTAACAAATTTGACCTGCTGGACATATCTAGAGCATGCATCTGACAACTTCAGAATATACATTCTTTCCAAGCAAACATGGAACATTTATAGAAGTTGACCATAAAGAAAGTATCAAGCAAATATCAGTAGATTAATATCTTAAGCTGCAATCTCATCACATTGCAGTTAAACCAGATATCAGTTACAAAAAGCCTGGGACCTTTCAGTATATCAGAAAGCAAGAAAGTTACCAGATTACTGGGGTCATTTCAAAGGACACAGGAGCCAACTTGAAGGGACTCTCACTGGCCAAAGATGACTTTAACAAGGAAAAGACTAATGACTACAGAGGACTGAAATATAACAATTTGTGAAAATCCATAGGATCAAATTATGCTGGAAAAAATAGCAAGAAATCAAAACTTATTTTTCACCAGTGGCTGGTGCACCAACTCCTTATATTGAAAATGTGATAATTAAAGAGTTCTTTGTATGAACTGTATTTCATAGTACCCAAATAGTCCTAATAGTGGTTGCAAATAGCTAAGTAGTTTAAAAAGAAAAGTCTGTACAGAGTAATTCTAGTTAATAAGTCTAAGAAGTATGCTAGAGAAAAAGTATGCTAGAATTAGAAAAATCAACATTTTACAACCTTAAATGAAATAACTGATACAAGCAATCATCATCAATCTATGCCAAAACCCTAAATAAATGTTTGATTGAGAAGTGGATATTTTTAGGATTCCAAAGTGTCACCGTACTTAAAAGGCAACTTAACTTTAAAGTGGAAGGATCACTGGTCAATCTCAGACTCAAAGTAGGACAACTAAATACTAGGTACTGATTGGTGTTATACAATATAAAGACAGGGCCAGTAATGTTTCATTGGAATCTCATTGAACGTTTAACTTCTAATTTACATAAAGAGTAGAGGAAAAGTAATGCCAAAAAGAAGCAATCAGGCAAATCCCAAATACTGCATATTCTGTTGAACAATTGATCTATTCAGTTTCAGTAAGTCAATGGCATGAAAACAAAGGAACATTCTAGATTAAAAGAGACTTGAACCTCAAAATTCAGACAATTTAAATCCAATAAATGTAAGCCAAATTTTAAAATAAATAAATAGACTTGAGAGACATAACAGCCAAACACAATGTGTAGACTCTGTTTGGATCCTTTTTTTTTTTTTTTAAATTTAGTTTTGGCTGCATTGGATCTTCGTTGCTGCACGCGGCCTTTCTAGTTGCGGCGAGCGGGGGCTACTCTTCGTCGCGGTGCACGGGCTTCCAATTGCAGTGGCTTCTCTTGTTGCAGAGCATAGGTTCCAGGCACACGGGCTTCAGTAGTTGTGGCACGCAGGCTCTAGAGCGCAGCCTCAGTAGTTGTGGCGCATGGGCTCAGTTGCTCTGCGGCATGTGGGATCTTCCTGGGCCAGGGATCGAACCCGCGTCCCCTGCATTGGCAGATGGATTCTTAACCACTCTGCCACCAGGGAAGTCCCTGTTTGGATCCTTTTTTGATGAAACCAGTGGCAAAAGGATATTTGGGAGTATAGTGGTATTTTATTGTGGTACCTTTTTGTATATTATTGGCCATTTAGATTTGCTAAATGCCTGTTGTAGTCTATTGCCCATATATTTATTGGATTGTCCATCTTTATTAATTTGTGGATATATATTCTGGATATGTATCCTTTGTCAGATGTATGCATTATCTTCTCCCAGTGGCTTGGTTTTTGACTCTCTTAATGATATCTCTTAATGAACAGAATTTCTTAAATTTGAGTGACATCAATATTTTTTCTTTTATGATTAGTGCTTTCTGTGTCCAATTTTAAAAATCTTTGCCTATAGAAGTATCATAAATATATTTCCCTTTAGTTTCTTCTAGAGGCCTTAATGTTTTATCTTCCACACTTACGTGTATTATCAATTTTGAATTATTATGTATAGTTTGAATTAAGGATCAAGGTTTATTTTTTTTCCTCACATGAATATCCAATTGATCAAGCACTGTGAATTGAAAAGACCATTCTTTACCCGTTGAATTTCAATGGCTTCTTTTTTATAAATCAGGTATCTAAATATGCTCAGTCTGTTTCTGGACTTTCTATTCTGTTCTGTTGATCTATTTATTTATCCTTGCACCAAACCACAGTCTTATTGGCTGTGACTTTAGCACAAGTCTTGGTAGATGGTAATTAAGTCCTTCAGCTTCTTCATATTTTCTTGGTTATAATAGAGCCTTTGCATTTCCATATCATTTTGGAATTAGCCTGCCAATTTCCACAAAAATTGTGCTGAAATTTTGATTGGGACTACATTGAATTTATAGATCAATTTGAATGAAAATTGACATAGTAACAACAATCTTGCAGTCAATGAACGTGGTATATCTGGGCCACCATTCAATCCAGTATAGACAGAGACAGCCTGTCAGGTCAGTGAGGAAAGAAGGGACAGTTGAATCAAAGGAGCAGGAAAAAATTGGTTTTTTATTTGGCAAAAGATGAAATTCAACCTTCAATAATACACAAGATCAACTCCATAAAGATGAAGGATTTTCATGTTAAACATAAAACTTTAAAACACTGGTTAAAAAAATATAGTTGCATGTCTTTTAGACATTGGGGTAGGGAAATATTTCTTAAATAAAACACCAAAGAGTTGATTAAAAAAGAAAGAATTAATGTATTTGGCCATTTTAAGTGGTCATTCATCAAATGATATCTTAAAACAAAAAAACAAGTTATAAATTAGGAAAAGACATTTGCCATACACATAGCTGACAAAGAATTGATATCAAGAAAACACTCTACAAATCAAGGAGAAAAGCAAAACAACCCAGTAGGAATATTGACAGGAAACATAAGCATTTCAAGAAAAAAATATATGAGATCAATAAATACATTAAGAGATGTTCAATGTAATTAGGAGTAGAGGAAATGCAAGTTCAAAACCACAGCAAAATATTATTTAACACCCATTGGATCAGCAAAAGTTAGAGTCTAACAATAATGTATCAATCCAGGCCTTGCAGGAAATAGGTAGTCATTCAAATTGGGTGCATTGAGTAGAGGTAATTAAAGGAACTATTTATAAAAATGTGGATAGAGTGTAGAGAAACCACAGTATCCTGAGGCAGAGATCCATTATCACTCTAAACCTGAGAGGAGTCTGGGGAAGAGAGTACCAGAACCCCCAAATAGAGAGGGCCATGTGGAGAGGGAATGTTTGTCAAGACCTGAGAACTTTAGTTGAGGGTCACAGCCAACATCACGCTTCTGCAGGGAAGGAATGGGGAAGGGATAAATGCCTCATCCACTTTCCTTTCTCCCTCTGATCTCCTGGTAAAGCTCCCATTGAAGGAATGCAATTAGAAAACACAAGTTACAGCTGGTCCGAAGGTAGTGCATTATCTCAATAGATTGTTCACAGTCAGTTACAGATCGAACTCCTCATTCTACTCTTTCCCCCCTTCTCACTACTGCACTTGACTAGTCTTAAAAAAAAAAAAAGTTACAAATTAGGAAAATGTATTTGCTATACACATAACTGACAGTGATGCCGGTCAGCCTCTCCTGCACAGAATAGGGTGAAAAATGATAGAGAATTGATCAGGAGAGGCAAAAGAAAGCTATTCAGTACAAATCCCAAATGTTGGAGAGGACGTGTTCCCAAGTTCTGTCATTCGTTGCTGGTAGGAACATAAATTAGTGAGCCATTTGTGAAAAGAGTTTGGCAGTTTAGTTTTTATCTTCTATGGTTGAACATTTACATGCCCAGGAACTGTACTCCTAGGAGTATACCCAAGATAAGCTGTTACACATGTACACCAGGAGACACGCACAAGAATGTTCATCGCTGAACCATTCTCAATAGCCAAAACATAGAAACAACCCAGATGTCCATCAACAGGAAAAAGTGCTTTACTCTCACAGTGGACTACTTATTAGATAGCAGTCAAAATGAATGAACTGCAATGACACACAACAGTACAGAAAGTCTTAGTGATATAATAATATTAGAAGAAAAAGTAAATTCCAAAGATTACATATAATGAAGTAACTTTTTTTAATCAAGTAAAAAATAATTAATAATATACTTTTTAGCAAACATATGCAGTAAAACTGCATAAAAGCAAACCAAGGGACTGATGAAAACAGGATTCAGGATGGTGATTACCGGGAGAGGAAGGGGGTTGGAGAGAGTTAACATATAGTTACATATAGGCTATTACCAAGGTTATATTTATTATGCTGGGTGGTGGGTTCATGAGTGCTTATAACATTATTTAAAATAACAAACTTCATTGATCAGTTTAGAATGAATTACCATGTTGTAATGAGTGAGTCTGAGATCTTAGTGACAAACAACAAAGAATTATTTCTCACTCATATTCATGTCCATTGTAAGTTGGCAGCTGGTCTGTTCCATGTTATCTTTATTCCAGGACCTAGATTGCAGAAGCAGCACTTATATAAAATGTGGCAGTCTCATGGCAGAGGGGAAAGAGAGATGGTGAAACCAAACAACTACTCTTAAAGCTCCTGCTCTGAACTGGCACATGTCACTTTCACACATTACCAAGCCTGATATCAATGGGCAGGCAGTATAATCCTCTTCTAAGGAGGGGCCCAGAGAAAAGTGGTAAAAAGTATGGTTTAATATCAAAGTCTACCACACTAGCCAACTAAAAAACCTCATGTGGGCCCTGAATGGACAAAGGTTGTTACTAATATAACTATGTGCACCTGAGGTAAAAATATCAGACAGGGACTTTCCTGGTGGCGCAGTGGTTAAAAGTCCGCCTACCAATGCAGGGGACATGGGTTTGAGCCTTGGTCCGGGAAGATCCCACATGCCGCGGAGCAACTAAGCCCGTGCGCCACAACTACTGAGCCTGTGCTCTAGAGCACGTGAGCCACAACTACTGAGCCTGCAAGCCACAACTACTGAAGCCTGCGTGCCTAGAGCCCATGCTCTGCAACAAGAGAAGCCACCACAAGGAGAAGCCCACGCACCTCAACGAAGAGTAGCCCCTGCTCACCGCAACTAGAGAAGGCCTGCACGCAGCAACGAAGATCCAATGCAGCCATAAATAAATAAATAAATAAATAAATAAATAAATAGATAGATAGATAGATAGATAGATAGAAAAAATATTTATATATCAGACAAAACCCAGCAAAACCAAAGACAAAGTTAGGAGACATGGATCTGGTATCTACATTTCTTCTCAGTAGAATTACATTCCTTACAATTCTGAAGTCCAAATAATGTCTTCAAAATTGACAGAAAGACTTCAAAAAGAAGCATCTCTGAAAAAGATAAATAACCACCTACTTCCCAAGCCTGTGATTAAGATATAATGTCTGTAAAGTCGAAGTTTTCAGATGAAATTCTGATGGAAGTTAGTTGCCCTATGATTTTCAAAGGATTTGGTGGAAGTCTCTATTTCTATTGGACTGTGTCTCAAGAATTACTAGGAAGGGTGTGTAAGGGTTTTGCTAAAGTAAGAAGGAGGGGTACTTGCTTTATTTACTCATGTTACATTGGCCTTTCTCTTTGGATTTAGTGCAACGGGCCTCAAAGTTTGCCCAAAGGTACCCTAGATTTTGGTTAGTTTTGTTTGTGGGAAAATTGGATGGTTTGGGGGCCTGTAGAAGAAATGGGTTCAAGAAGATCTCTAATAAGAGAGAATTCCATGTCCTATTGATCTGCACTGGGCCTAGTGAAATGTCCTTTCACCGGGAGTTGAATGGGAACAGGGTGTGTTGAACCAAGTTGAAATGTAGAAGGCAGAGGCCAAGATCCTTGGGGTAGAAGATTATTTCCAACTCAGAAGTGTGGGAATAAGGGAGGCAAAACACAGAGGGGAGAGAGGAAATGAAGGAAGAGTCACTGCTACTTTAAGATTGCAATAAACTTAAAGGACTTATGAAGGCTTCAGTACACTTAAAATCAAATAAATGCAGTAAAAAAACCCCACATATAGCCTACATTAAAATTATTTTTATGTAGCTCCATAGACTTATGTTGAATATTAAACCTGTCAAATTGAATTTTAGAGACATTTGACTATAAATGGTAATTTTTATATTGTAGATCTCATGTTTTAAAGCCTACACATAGGTCTGAAATATTTGTAGGCCCTAGAATAGTCCACAGGGATCAGGTGGTTTGCCCATCATCACTTCATCCTTTACTCTATCCCTGAGTCATGTCTCTAAAACTTCCCCGCCTACTTCCTTAATGACTAAAGGTCTTTTAATGTCTTTTTCTCCACTCTTTCCCTTTTAAAAAATTGAGGTATAATTTACATATAATAAAATATAAAAATATTAAGTATGCATCATGTGCGTATAACTGTGTATCCCTCACCCAGATCAAGAAATAGAATATTTTCCATTCCCTGAGAAAGTTCCCTTGGCTCCTTCCCAGACAACAGCTACCATCCTCTTCTGAGGTAATCACTCTTCTGACCTCCATTTCCATAGATTAGTTTTGCTTGCTTTAGAACTCCATATAAGTGGAATCATACAGTGTCTTTGGTATCTGCTTCATTTGCTCAGATGTGAGATTCATCTATGTTGTGTGTAGCAGTTTCTTTCTTTTCATTGCTGAGTAAGGGTACCACAGTTTGTTTATCAAATCACCTGTTGGTGAATAGTTGGGTTGTTTCCAGTTTGGGACTATTACAGATAAAGCTACCATGAACATTTGTGTACAAGTCTTTGTATAGATCTATGTTTCCATTTCTCTTGGATAAATACCTAGGAGTGGATTGACTGAGTTCTATATAAGGTATATGTATAAAGATTCTTAATTTTTGATACTGTTAATTCAGTCTCAGTAGTTTCATTTTCTTAGCTTGGCAACCCATGGAAATATTAGCCACAGTGGCAATTTCGACTGATAATTTTGGACCAACAGATACAGGTGAACATCAGCTGCACCAGGCTTTGGGCAGGGCGCCAGTGGAAAAGCCAAGGCAAAGCTTCAGCAGCTGTTTCTGGGGCATAATTAATGACTGTTTTAGTTTTCCCAGATAACCAGCTGCTAGTTCTTCTCTAAATTTGACAACCAAGAGCAACATGAGCAGCCATTTTATGCAATGCTCCCAATAGAGTCTCTGTTAAATGAACTTGGCAGAGAGCTATACTATGACTGCTGCCCCATCCCAAAGTTGTTTCAAGCCACATGAATTTATATTGGCCTCAACCTTTGTGAAATTTTACTTTCTTGTTGCATGTTGGATAATACCTTTCTAAGATCTCCTGGTGTCTAGTGCGCAGGCATGATTTCTGCTATGTCTGGGAGTTCCTTCAAGGGACAAATACTGAAGGCACAGAGTAAGTCATAAGTGTTATTTAAAGTATGAGGCACTCAAACTGATCTGATCTTTAAATAAAAACAGTGAAGTGAAGGTAAACATAAGAGGTGGTTGAGCTTGCAGCAGAAGACAAATAAGGTATGTCCCATGGGCTGACTGATGCCCCCAGTGTTAGAGGTAGAAGAGGGTACCTCTGAATAAAAGAATTTATCTTTTGCACTCTCTTAATTAGGACACTAGTTTGGTCTTTAGTTATTTGGGGACATACAAATGTTACAGGAGGGAGATTACAGCTGGCCTTGAAATTTTCATTAAGGATATAAATGAGATCTTATTTTATTTCTTTGGTCGTATTGACTAGAATACAGAAAACTATTAGCTATCTCTTCAAAGAAGACTAAGTAAATATCCCATCCCATCCTTTGTCTTTTAAAGTAGTGCGTCTCAAATTGTGGTGAAAGACAAGATCTTTTTTCTTTTCTTATTTAAAATTTGCAAACTGTTGTGGACCAAGATTTTTGGAAAATATAATAAACATAAATTTAATGAAAAATAAAAAAGACATACATAACAGCCCTAATTTTTTTCATTTTTAGATTCAACAAACATAAAATTAGATTTTCATAAATATAATCAGAACAAACATAACAGGGAAAAAGAAAATAATATTAAACACTTCACATTGTTCATTAAAGTGTGCATAGGGGTGATACAAAATTACTATTATACTCATAGCTTTTGTAGTTCCATAATCCTAACCAAAGAAAATATGAAGGAAATAGCAATTCTCCATACTGTGTCTATACACACACTTTGAATGAACACTGTGCATAACACATTTTTCAGTTTCTGTGACAAATGAGCTATTTAAGGTGTTGAGTAGGAACTTACCTCTTCTGTGCTACCCAACTGCCTGTCACTATTACCTCTATCCACAGGCCTCAGAGTGTACACTGTTTCTTCTACCCTGGTAATAAATGCTCCATCCAAAACATCACCAGCCTCTGCCACTTCCAGGAGAGTCTCACCTTGGCCCTTCCTCACAGGTTTTACCAGGGGTTACTCTCAGGGGTGATTTCTGTTTCTAAGGCCATGTCCTCTTATTTCCCTCCAAAGAATCTGATTTGCAGGTGTCTCTAGTTCTAACAGTGTGATTTTTGCCCATGTCTTAAGCTCAGAAACATTGTCTCTTTACCCAGAATCTTCACTCTGGGCCCAAGTTTGTATCTTTCCGGCAAGAAACCAGTTCTCTTCTGGTGGATGCTTGTGTTACACACTGATGTTTGACAGACATAATAGACAGTCTCAGCCCACCTTTACTTTGCTGATTTCCATTACAGATTTTGGAGGAATTCAGTATTTTATTTTCCAACCTACCTTGTGACTAAGGGCAACCATGTGCCATAAATCTGGCCAGTGATATATAAGCAGATATATTTGGGGGTCAGGGTGTCAGCATTTTCTTTCTTAATAGAAGGGGAACAGTTATCTAGCAAAATCTTTCCCCTTAATTTTTGCCAACAGCAGAGACCAACCTTGAGTCCCTGATAAGGCACCATTCCCTGTGAGGACCAGCCTGGTAGAAGGTCGATTACATTAGACATTTCTATCATGGATGAGACAGAGATTCATCCTCACAAGTATAGACACATATTATCTTAGATTTCCTTTCCCTCCCTTTAATGCTTCTGCCAGCATCACTAACCATAGACTCATAGAATGCTTCATCTACCATTATGGCATTCTGCACAAATTTTTGTCTGAACAAGAAACTCATTTCACAGCAAAGGAAGTGCAGCAGTGCATTAATGCCCAGGGAATTAACTGGTCTTATCACATGCTGTATCACCTGTAATCAGCTGGCCCAGTTGAAAGATGGAATGGTTTACTGAAGATTCAGTTACAGAACCAGTTGGAGACATCACCCTGAACGGCTGGAGTTCTGTTTTACAGGATGCAGTATATATTTTGAATTGGAGACCATTATGGCCTCCCGCATAGGCAAAACACATGCTCCAGAAATGAAGGAGTGAAGTGGGAGTAGCTTCTCCCACTGTGACACCTAATAACCCACTCATGGAATTTGAGCTTTGCTGCTGTGGAGAGAATAGTTCCCAAGGGGGCAATTCTTCCACCTGGAGACACACCAGTGGCACTTGGTCTATGGAATTGGAAGATGAGACTTACCTCTTGAACATTTTGGGCTCCTTATACCACTGTACCAACAGGGGAAAAAAGTTAATCTGCTGGCTGGAATGATTGACCCTAATTACCAAGGAGAAATCAGGTTACTGTTATACAATGGAGGTAAAGAGGGACATATCTGGACATCTCTGGCATTCCTCTTAGTACTTCCACGCCTCAAAGTAAAAATTAATGGAAAATGTAGGTAACAAAAAGAAAAAAATACAGAATGATTGAGGACACTGAATCTTCAGGAATGAAGGTTTGGGTAAATCTACCAGGTAAAGAATCTAGAACATCTGAGGTTCTTTTCGAAGGCAATGGAAATATGAAATGGGTTGTTGAAGAAGGAAGCCATAGACATCAACTATGACCTCATATCTAGTTAGACATGAGGACTGTAGTAGCTTTACATATTTTCTCTTTGCTTGTTGTATGAGTTTATTTGTATGTACTAACTACTTTTTCTTCTCATTTTTATTTTATATACAAGAAGTTGTTGGAGGTTAACTTTACAATTTATTCTCTAGGCAAGAGAATATTCAGTGGGGCTATTACTGAATCCCACTTTGGCTTGAGGAATAATTAATATAGCCAAAAATTAATTAATTAGTAATCATTATAGCTAGCTGCTGGGATTGTATATTTTCTTGTTTGGATAGTTGTACCTAGCTAGGCAGATATGTAGTGTTGTTTTGTTATTGAATGGGAGCTCAAATGTGTGTAGAAAGTTGTTTAGAAACTGAGTAGCCAAAGGGGTTGACTGTGCCTAGTTATTATTGCCTCTCAGCTCCAAATTCACCCTTCAATACCTGCTCTGTGACTATGGGCTGGATTTTTTTTTAATATTTATTTCTTTATTTTAGGCTGCGTTGGGTCTTAGTTGCGGCATGAGGGATCTTTCGTTGTGGCGCATGGGCTTCTCTCTAGTTGTGGTGTGTGGGCTCCAGAGTGCATGGGCTCTCTAGTTGTGGTGTGCAGGCACAGTAGTTGTAGTGCGGGGGTTAGTTGCCCCAGGGCATCTTAGTTCCTACCAGGGATCGAACCAGCATCCCCTGCATTGGAAAGCGGATTCTTTTTTTTTTTTTTGAATTTTATTTTATTTATTTTTTTATACAGCAGGTCCTTATTAGTCATCAATTTTATACACATCAGTGTATACATGTCATTCCCAATCGCCCAATTCCTCACACCACCACCCTTACCACCCCACCGCTTTCCCTCCTTGGTGTCCATACGTTTGTTCTCTACATCTGTGTCTCAATTTCTGCCCTGCAAACTGGTTCATCTGTATCATTTTTCTAGGTTCCACATATATGCATAAATATACGATATTTGTTTTTCTCTTTCTGACTTACTTCACTCTGTATGACAGTCTCTAGATCCATCCACATCTCAACAAATGACCCAATTTCGTTCCTTTTTATGGCTGAGTAATATTCCATTGTATATATGTGGCACATCTTCTTTATCCATTCATCTGTCGATGGGCATCTAGGTTGCTTCCATGACCTGGCTATTGTAAATAGTGCTGCAATGAATATTGGGGTGCATGTGTCTTTTTCTTTTTTTCTTTTTTTTTTTTGTCTTTTTCAATTATGGTTTTCTCTGGGTATATGCCCAGTAGTGGGATTGCTGGGTCATATGGTAGTTCTATTTTTAGTTTTTTAAGGAACCTCCATACTGTCCTCCATAGTGGCTGTATCAAGTTACATTCCCACCAACAGTGCAAGAGGGTTCCCTTTTCTCCACACCCTCTCCAGCATTAGTTGTTTGTAGATTTTCTGATGATGCCCATTCCTCACTGGTGTGAGGTGATACCTCATTGTAGTTTTGATTTTCATTTCTCTAATAATTAGTGACGTTGAGCAGCTTTTCATGTGCTTCTTGGCCATCTGTATGTCTTCTTTGGAGAAATGTCTATTTAGGTCTTCTGCCCATTTTTGGATTGGGTTGTTTGTTTTTTAAATATTGAGTTGCATGAGCTATTTATATATTTTGGAGATTAATCCTTTGTCCATTGATTCGTTTGCAAATATGTTCTCCTATTCTGAGGGTTGTCATTTCGTCTTGTTTATGGTTTCCTTTGCTGTGCAAAAGGTTTGAAGTTTCATTAGGTCCCATTTGTTTATTTTTGTTTTTATTTCCATTACTCTAGGAGGTGGATCAAAAAAGATCTTGCTGTGATTTATGTCAGAGAGTGTTCTTCCTATGATTTCCTCTAAGCGTTTTATAGTGTCCGGTCTTACATTTAGGTCTATAATCCATTTTGAGTTTCTTTTTGTGTATGGTGTTAGGGAGTGTTCTAATTTCATTCTTTTACATGTAGCTGTCCAGTTTTCCCAGCACCACTTATTGAAGAGACTGTCTTTTCTCCATTGTATATGCTTGCCTCCTTTGTCATAGATTAGTTGACCATAGGTGCGTGGGTTTATCTCTGGGCTTTCTATCTTGTTCCATTGATCTGTATTTCTGTTTTTGTGCCAGTACCATATTGTTTTGATTACTGTAGCTTTGTAGTATAGTCTGAAGTCAGAGAGTCTGATTCCTCCAGCTCCGTTTTTTTCCCTCAAGACTGCTTTGGCTATTCGGGGTCTTTTGTGTCTCCATACAAATTTTAAGATTTTTTTTTCTAGTTCTGTAAAAAATGCCATTGGTAATTTGATAGGGATTGCGTTGAATCTGTAGATTGCTTTGGGTAGCATAGTCATTTTCACAATCTTGATTCTTCCAATCCAAGAACATGGTATATCTCTCCATCTGTTGGTATCATCTTTAATTTCTTTCATCAGTGCCTTATAGTTCTCTGCATACAGGTCTTTTGTCTCCCTAGGTAGGTTTATTCCTAGGATTTTTTTCTTTTTGTTGCAGTGGTAAATGGGAGTGTTTCCTTACTTTCTCTTTCAGATTTTTTATCATTAGTGTATAGGAATGCAACAGATTTCTGTGCATTAATTTTGTATCCTGCAACTTTACCAAATTCATTCATTAGCTCTAGAAGTTTTCTGGTGGCATCTTTAGGATTCTCTATGTATAGTATCATGTCATCTGCAAACAGTGACAGTTTTACTTCTTCTTTTCCAATTTGTATTCCTTTTATTTCTTTTTCTTCTCTGATTGCCGTGGCTATATTGAATAATAGTGGCGAGAGTGGACATCCTGTCTTGTTCCTGATCTTAGAGGAAATGCTTTCACTTTTTCACCATTGAGAATGATGTTTGCTATGGGTTTGTCGTCTATGGCCTTTATTATGTTGAGGTAGGTTCCCTCTATGCCCACTTTCTGGACAGTTTTTATCATAAATGGGTGTTGAATTTTGTCAAAAGCTTTTTCTGCATCTATCGAAATGATCATATGGTTTGTATTCTTCAATTTGTTAATATGGTGTATCATATTGATTGATTTGCATACATTGAAGAATCCTTGCATCCCTGGGATAAATCCCACTTGATCATGGTGTATGATCCTTTTAATGTGTTGTTGGATTCTGTTGGCTAGTATTTTGTTGAGGATTTTTGCATCTGATTCATCAGTGATATTGGTGTGTAATTTTCTTTTTTTGTAGTATCTTTGTCTGGTTTTGGTATCAGGGTGATGGTGGCCTCATAGAATGAGTTAGGGAGTGTTCCTTCCTCTGCACTTTTTTGGAAGAATTTCAGAAGGATGGGTGTTAGCTCTTCTCTAAATGTTTGATAGAATTCATCTGTGAAGCCATCTGGTCCTGGACTTTTGTTTGTTGGAAGATTTTAAATCACAGTTTCAATTTCATTCCTTGTGATTGGTCTGTTCATATTTTCTGTTTCTTCCTGGTTCAGTCTTGGAAGGTTATACCTTTCTAAGAATTTGTCCATTCCTTCCAGGTTGTCCATTTTATTGCCATAGAGTTGCTTGTAGTAGTCTCTTAGGATGCTTTGTATTTCTGCGGTGTCTGTTGTAACTTCTCCTTTTTCATTTCTAATTTTATTGATTTGAGTCCTCTCCCTCTTTTTCTTGATGAGTCTGGCTAATGGTTTATCAATTCTGTTTATGTTCTCAAAGAGACAGCTTTTAGTTTTATTGATCTTTGCTATTGTTTTCTTTGTTTCTATTTCATTTATTTTTGCTCTGATCTTTATGATTTCTTTCCTTCTGCTAACTTTGGGTTTTGTTTGTTCTTCTTTCTCTAGTTCCTTTAGGTATAAGGTTACATTGTTTATTTGAGATTCTTCTTGTTTCTTGAGGTAGGCTTGTATAGCTATAAACTTCCCTCTTAAAACTGTTTTTGCTGCATCCTATAGGTTTTGGATCGTCGTGTTTTTATTGTCATTTTTCTATAGGTATTTTTTTATTTCCACTGTGATTTCTTCAGTGATCTCGGTTATTTAGTAACGTATTGTTTAGCCTCCATGTGTTTGTGTTTTTTACGTTTTTTTCCCCTGTAATTCATTTCTAATCTCATAGCATTGTGGTCAGAAAAGATGCTTGATATGATTTCAATTTTCTTAAATTTCCTGAGGCTTGATTTGTGACCCAAGATGTGATCTATCCTGGAGAATGTTCCGTGTGCACTTTAGAAGAAAGTGTAATCTGCTGTTTGGGGATAGAATGTCCTATAAATATCAATTAAATCTATCTGGTCTATTGTGTCATTTAAAGCTTCTGTTTCCTTATTTATTTTCATTTTGGATGATCTGTCCATTGGTGTAAGTGAGGTGTTAAAGGCCCCCACTATTATTGTGTTACTGTTGATTTCCTCTTTTATAGCTGTTAGCAGTTGCCTTATGTGTTGAGGTGCTCCTATGTTGGGTGCATATATATTTATAATTGTTATATCTTCTTCTTGGATTGATCCCTTGATCATTATGTAGTGTCCTTTCTTGTCTCTTGTAACATTCTTTATTTTAAAGTCTATTTTATCTGATATGAGTATTGCTACTCCAGCTTTCTTTTGATTTCCATTTGCATGGAATATCTTTTTCCATCCCCTCACTTTCAGTCAGTATGTGTCCCGAGGTCTGAATTGGGTCTCTTGTAGACAGCATATATATGGGTCTTGCTTTTGTATCCATTCAGCAAGCCTGTGTTTTGGTTGCAGCATTTAATCCATTCACATTTAAGGTAATTATCGATATGTATGCTCCTATGACCGTTTTCTTAATTGTTTTGGGTTTGTTTTTGTAGGTCCTTTTCTTCTCTTGTGTTTCCCACTTAGAGAAGTTCCTTTAGCATTTGTTGTAGAGCTGGTTTGGTGGTGCTGAATTCTCTTAGCTTTTGCTTGTCTGTAAAGCTTTTGATTTCTCCATCGAATCTGAATGAGATCCTTGCCGGGTAGAGTAATCTTGGTTGTAGGTTCTTCCCTTTCATTACTTTAAGTATATCATGCCACTCCCTTCTGGCTTGTAGAGTTTCTGCTAAGAAATCAGTTGTTAACCTTATGGGAGTTCCCTTGTATGTTATTTGTCATTTTTCCCTTGCTGCTTTCAATAATTTTTCTTTGTCTTTAATTTTTGCCAATTTGATTACTATGTGTCTCGGCGTGTTTCTCCTTGGGTTTATCCTGTATGGGACTCTCTGCACTTCCTGGACTTGGGTGGCTATTTCCTTTCCCGTGTTGGGGAAGTTTTCGACTATAATCTCTTCAAATATTTTCTTGGGTCCTTTCTGTCTCTCTTCTCTTTCTGGGACCCCTATAATGCAAATGTTATTGTGTTTAATGTTGTCCCAGAGGTCTCTTAGGCTGTCTTCATTTCTTTTCATTCTTTTTTCTTTACTCTTTCCCACAGCAGTGAATTTCACCATTCTGTCTTCCAGGTCACTTATCTGTTCTTCTGCCTCAGTTATTCTGCTTTGATTCCTTCTAGTGTAGTTTTCATTTCAGTTATTGTATTGTTCATCTCTGTTTGTTTGTTCTTTAATTCTTCTAGGGCTTTGTTAAACATTTCTTGCATCTTCTTGATCTTTGCCTCCATTCTTTTTCTGAGGTCCTGGATCATCTTCACTATCATTATTCTGCATTCTTTTTCTGGAAGGTTGCCTATCTCCACTTCATTTAGTTGTTTTTCTGGGGTTTTATCTTGTTCCTTCATCTGATACATAGCCCTCTGCCTTTTCATCTTGTCTGTCTTTCTGTGAATGTGGTTTTTGTTCCACAGGCTGCAGGATTGTAGTTCTTCTTGCTTCTGCTGTCTGCCCTCGGAAAGCAGATTCTTAACAACTGGACCACCAGGGAAGTCCCTGGACTGGATTCTTTAAGCATCTTTAAGTGAATATGATGTGAAGCTTTGTCAGTAGAGGGCAGTGGAGGAGGAAGGCAGCATCTCTTCCTGGTTCTGGTCACTGCATTTTGCTTTTTCTTGCTCTTGCTTCATGGTCCATGAGGGGTGTGTGTGTGTGCGTGTGTTTTTGTGTGTGTGTTTGTGAACCTTCAGTGATGCTCAGCACCAGCTGTGCTCCAGAGCATGCAGTCTCTTGGAGATCTCGCAGACTTGGCCTGGACCTAGTGACCACCTTGCTGAGGCCCTCCTGATGAGACACTGTGTGCTCCAGACCTCATGCCCATAGTGGCATACCAACTCTCTCTGCATGCCTGCCCATCAGCTTTGGCTTGCATGTGCCTTGGAGGGCTATTTCCTGGAACTCTCCTGATGTGGGTACCATGCATCTCAGGCCTCATACCTGCAGTGCTATTCCAACTCTCTTTGAGTACTTGGCATCCCAGCAAATGTCTTTGCCATCCAATGGGCTGCAACCACATTTTATCAAATGAGGTCTGAAACCCAGCTTCTGGGAGGGACCCTCCTTCCAAGTTTGTCCTTCCTCAGCCCTAAAGGACCCTTTCAAATTCTTTGATGTCTTTATAGTTACTCTCCTATCATTGCTTAATAATTCTTTATATTAAACTTCTGTTTAAATTCTGGTACAATTTTTGTTTTGTGAATGAACCCAAACTGATACAAACTGACTGTAGGAATTGGCTACTGGTGCAAAAACTTCTCATTCATTTTTGGCAAAAACCCACCATTATTCACCAAGACCTTCACACTTAAGTTCTCTATGATACACAACTATTAAAAGTCCTGTAAGGCAGGATAGTTTTTGCCATCTGCCTCCTTGACAGATCATAATCTCCACAATAAAGACTCTCAACTTTCTCTCCAAGATATGTGTTTCTGCCAATTTTGAGCATGATGGAGAAGCTCAACAACCTGAAAATGAATATTTATTTACAGTGATGTTATATTTTTATGGGGGTTAAATTCAAAAGTCAGGAACAGAATAAAAAATTGGTTGTAGTCTAAATTATACTATAAAATATCTTAAATGGTTCACAAGGCATATAACATGGATTGATTACCTAACACTGAGGAATAATGTGTATATATGTGTTAATAATACATCATTAATACACATATATAAAGTCCATATACAAAATACAATTTCATGGTTCATATTTATATGAAAGATTAACACATATATTAATTTATGTAACATGTACCTTATATTAAATATGCATCTGATTGTTGAGAAATAGGATATTCATGTGGTCCTAAGTTATCAGCCCTCAGGTTACTCACCAGTTAGAGAGGAAAAACTAGAACTTTACAATTAAGATATCTGGCCATTACCACCTTAACCAAATGATCAAATTTAGCATCACCAATAGTGACATGACCTGACTTCATGTTTCTCCTGATGTGATACAACAAGAGGACACAACATTGTCTATGTAGTATCCTTACCAAATATGTTTAACCTGTATTTTACCATGAGGAAATAACCAGATAAACCTAGAATGTAAGACATTCTGTAGAATAACTAAGCTAGAATCTTATTTTTTAGTTTTTTTGGTGACACCACGCAGCATGTGGGATCTTAGTTCCCCAACCAGCGATTGAACCCACGCCCCTTGCATTGGAAGTGCAGAGTCTTAACCACTGGACCTCCAGGGAAGTCCCTTTTTTAAAAAAAAATCAATGTTTAAAGAAAACAAAAAGGTGGAGGGACTGTTCTAGACTAAAGATACATAACCTCAAATGTAATGCATAAACATTGTGTCCTGATTAAAGAAAAACCTGTACAAGAAATTTTGGGGACATTTGGGGGAAATTGCAAGTGAATTGTGGAATTATTAATTTCCTTGGTTCTGATCATGGTATTGTGGTTAGAGATACATGGGATGTGCTACTGTGTTTACTGATGTGAGTGTGAGTGTTTTTTGTGGTATCAAAACAATTGAGTGTTTTTTGCGGTATGTGGTGATATATGTGTGAGACACTGTGTTTAGTGGTGTGTGGTAAGTAAATGTCCTTGTTTTTAAGAGATATGTGCAGACATATTTAGTAGTGAAGCATCATGATACTTGAATTTATTTTCAAATGGGAAAGAAAGTTTATCAAAAGTGGCAAGTTGTTAACAACTGATGAATGCAGGGGATAGGCATGTATAAGAGTACTTTGTACTATTCTTTGAATGCTTACAGAGATTTGAAAAATTTCAAAATAAAAAATTGAAGAAAATGTGCCTGTTGGGTGATTCCGCTGTACCGTGTGAGAGAAATAAATGTGGGAGGGCACTGAGATGCTTAAGGATGTACCCAAAGGCCCCACTGGAACAGGAGAACTAGGGAGCCAGTTCTCCAATTTGTTTATGTAAAAGAAGTTTCTGGAGAAGGAAGGCAGAATATCCTGGTTGGGCCAAGGGGTGGGAGGGAGGTGAAGTATCTCAGGAAGTGAGGCAGAAGGACTTGGCTTTCTGATGAATTGATAGGTCATTCCATTCCTCCTCCTGCTCTGAAGGAAGATTTACTCACCCAGACAGAGGTTAGAAGACTGAAAATGATCTTATGGGCTAAAATCAAGATGTTGGCAGAGCAACATTCCTTCTACAGGCTCTAGGGGAGCTTTTTTTTTTATTTTTATTTTTAATTTTTTTGGCTGTGCAGCTTGTGGGATCTTAGTTCCCCAACCAGAGATCGAACCCACGGCCCCCTACAGTGGAAGCGCGGAGTCTTAACCACTGGACTGCAAGAAAAGTCCCAAGGGGAGCATATTTTCTCTTGCCTTTTCCAGCTTCTAGAATCACCTGTACTCCTTGGTTCATGGCCCTTTATTCCCTCTTCAGAGCACATCATTCTAACCTCCCCTTCTTTCCTCACTTCTCCTTTCTGACTCTGACCCTCCTGCCTTCCTCTTATAAAGAACTGTGTGATTACTTTGGGGCTACTCAGATGATCCAGGATAATCTTCTTATCTCGAAAGGTCCTTAATTTAAGCATATCTGCAAAGTCTCTTTTGCTATGTAACATAACATAGTCATTCACAAGTTCTGAAGCTTAGGACTTAGACATCTTATGGGAGAAGGGGCATTATTCTGTCTACCACATTATCTTATTGGCATCATTTGATATATATATATGTGTGTGTGTATGTATATATATATATATATATATATATATATAATTTTTTCTCCTTTAATTTGTTCATGCAATACGTTTTGTCATTTTGTTGTTCTTTCAACATTAGGAAATCTTTTGACATAATTAATTGTACAAATTTTATACTACATTATTGAAATCAGCCTTTTATTTGGAATTTTTGCATCTATAATCACAAATGTTAAAGTAATTAAAGAAGGAGGCTATTAGACTGAGGTGACTCTAATGCCTTGGCAGCCTATGTAAGCAAACCAAAACCTAACCCAGAGTCAGTGCACTCAAATCGGAGAGAATAAACCTTAGGGACAACCAATCACAAACAGCCAACTCAGCTTTCCCAAATAAGACGACTGCTTAAGGTATAGCCAATCAAATAACTTCCTTGCTTTGCTTTGGGGTCTTCTCTGTAAAAACCTCTCCACTAGCTCCTATTTGTTGAGTGCTCCTAACCACTTTCGACTTGATGCTGCTTGATTCAAATTGATGTATGCGCAAGTAAGCTTAAAAAATTCTGTGTCTCAGTATATCTTTTAACACAAATGAAACTGATTAATACATTTCTTTTGGCCTGTCGTTATCAGGTTTTATGCTAGTTAAACAAAGTTAATTAGAGAGCATTCCTTCTTTTCCTAGGATCTGAATAAGCTGAACAATCGTTATTAGTTCAAAAATTAGCTGAAACTCAATTATAACCATCTGGTACCTTTTTAATAGTACATATTTTAAGATATATTTAAATTTCATTATAGCTAGTGTTCTGTTCAGGTTTTCTACTTCTTAGTAGAAATTAGTAATTTAAATTTTACTAGAAAATCTACAGTTACCTCTACTGTGGTTATAAAGTTGCACATAGCCTCAAAATTATTTTGAACATTATGTCTATGGTTTAACCTTCCACACTCCTAATGTTTTTTTTTAATTTTTTGTTTTGTTTTGTTATTGTTTATTGATATTGTGTTTCATTTATCTTTTAGAACCAAATTGTGAATTTTTAAAAATCCAGCCCACTTTTTTGCTTTCTAGTTCATCATTTTCAGAATATATACTGATAGAAGGAATTTTCATATATTGAGATATGGGGAAATCATTCTGGTTTATACATAATTTGGCCTGAACTCTATGTTCCTGGAACAGCCTTGTGTCCTGTTTATCATACATTACACATCTGCTTTAACCATTAAAGAAAAAAATGCATGATCCAGAAGTAAAGAATGTCCACTTTGAAGATAAGGATAAATGCCTCCCTTCCTATAAGCCCATGCCAGTTCTCCTTTAAAGATAAGGTTCCTTTCCCAGACACCAAGCCTATACTGACTCACTGTGTACGTGCTAATCTGTCTCTTTTGAAAGCTTGAAGGAATGTACCCATGTCATGTTTGATGTATGTTCTTTGTTCTGACAAGATATAAAACTATGCTGAAAGCCATGCTTCTCTGGAGCAGTTTCTCAGAACTACTGAGAGGCTATATCCCCCACTATAGTCCTCAGCGCAGCTGGAATAAAACTCTTCTATTCCTTATTGTAGATGGTTTATTGATTATTTGCATCCACAATAGTTATTCATTTTATATTTAACAAAATTTAATAAGTAATGTTTTATAAGAAGGACATGAAAATGGCCAAAATATAAGGTGATACTCTTAAAGTAAAAAGAAAAAACTCACACATCCTAGAAATTAACTACTGTTAACAAATGTTAGTGTGACTTTCCAGCGATCTTATTACCTAAGTGTCTTTTTATCTATATTTATGTACTTATAAAATGTTTGAAAACAGTATTACATAGTATACAGAGTTTAGTATTGGTTCCATTCCGGACTCAGGGTTGTCCTTCCTGAACCTCCCCAAGCCCTTCTCAGACTCCCCCACCCTGAACTCTACTGCTCCCTTTCAGACTCTCCCCCGCCACGTCCCCAACACGCTAGGCTGGTACTACATTTCCCAGACGCCTCCAGGGTGGGCCCAGCCCCTACCGGGCGTCCCTGGGGCCCCGCCCAAATCATGCTGAAAAGCCGGGACTTCAGGCTGCAGCGTTCTGGCGTTTCGGAGTGAGGACTGCACTTCCCGGCGGCGCCCGGGACTTGGGAATGAATTCTCAGCGGAAACTTGAGCACCCCCTTTCCCCGCCTGTGGGCCACATTTCCCAGAAGCCTCTACGGGCCACAACCCTTTCTTACCCCTCCGCAGCCACCTATTGCTACCTCGACCTGTGGGTTTGCCCAGGTTCTCGGAGGATGCTCGCGTGCGGCTGGGCGGTCAGGACTGGGCTTCATTGAAGCTTGGAATACGACGCGACTTGGGGCGGAGAAGACTGATGTGCCGGTTCAGGCTCTAGTTGGATTTTTCCCCCCTCTGGACTACATTTCCCCGAGGGCTCCGCGGTGTTTGCGGATTCGGCCGAAGTTGGCTGACCGGTGTGAGTTGCCGGGAGTTCGGGCGCAAAGGATCGGGGCATTCCAGGTTGCCTCGCTCACTGGTTTGGGGCGGATTCAATCAGACTGGAGTGAGAGGACCCCGGAAGAGTGGACGGTGAGGAGGCTCGTGGCAGGGCTGGGGTCTGTCGGGAGTTTTAAATATGGGTGGCCGTCGGGCATGTCCAAGCTGCGTGCCCGCGCTTGGAAAATAAAGGACGACGGGGAGGGTGGTTCTCTCCAGGCCGCTTGTCGACACTCGGGGGTGGGAGGTATGGGCCGCGCGCCATCACGGGTGGGTGTGGCTTCAGGCTGGCGCGGGGGGCGGGCTGGGGATGTCTGGAGGTCATGGGTGTCGCAGCTGTGTGGCCTCCTGCCTGGGGAAAGTCCGTGAGATACTCCCTGGTGTTGGTTTGTGCGCCAGACGTCCGGTGCTCGGCAACCAGTGCCTCGCAGGCCCGTGGTGGGTACCCTATCAAAGCGGGACTCTCTGTGGCTCTTGTGTGCGCGCGCCCAATGTGGCCACGTCGCAGACTCTGCCCTTTGGAGCTGGGAATGGCGCCCTCTTTGTACATTTTTGGTCGGCGCTGAGTGGGTTCCGCGGGTGAGTGGGTTCCGGGCGTCTACCTCAGGCCGGGATTGCGCTCCCATTGCACTCTCTAGCCCAAGAACTGGCACAGCTGCAGTCGCTCGCTCTCCAGCGCAGTGAATGGCGTTCTCCTGGGGCTGTTTATGGTGGTGTCGGGGGGGTTTCTAGAGCTTTGGGCTGGGAGCCCCCCTCCTACTTCCACTCCTCTGTTCTTTCACCGTGTGACCACCAAGGCCCAGGCAGGTGCCCTCAGCCTAAAGTTCAGGCATGTGGGACTCTTAACAGGTGAATCCAACTAGGATGTTTCTTGGAGGCACAGATCTGGGCTCAGTGTAAGGTACTGGGGTCTGAAAATACCCAAAGTCAGGCTCTTATGGAGGAAAGAGGCCACAGTCTGGGAGTCTTTCCCAGAACTCCCATCTGGGCCCCTAAGGTCGCCTGCTCTTCTTTTTGATGATGAGAGAGGGTGGTGGGGTTGCAGGCTTCTTTGGTTTGGGGCTCCCTCTCAGTGCCTGGGGTGGGGTAGGGATTTGTGCTGACTTGGCCTCCTCTGAGCTCCAGGAAGGAACTGCTGCCTCTTAGTTTCTTAACCATTTTCTACCTTTTTCCTTCTCTAAGAATCCAGAAGAGGAGGAGAAAAGAGCTGCTGGGCATCAAAAGTCATGGCGGAGGTAAGTTGTATTTGCAATTTTCTTCTTGGAAAGGGCTTCTCTGTTTTCAGGACACTATCCTATTTCAGGATTCTAGCCAAGAGATTTACAGTAGTGATTTGGAGAAAGGGGAAGAGATGGTTTCCTCCTAAACCAGCCAGGAACCTAAACCTGGGCTGTCTGCCTTGCATACATTGTCTTATCTGATCTGGATTTTCCATTTCCCTGGATTTTGTTCAGTGCTATAACAGTCTTGACAGGATGTGCCTCCATGGTTTGGCAGGGAAGTTGAAGAACAGAATAAGTTTAGTTAAGTCTCACTAATTTCTTTGTTGTCCCCTCCAGAGTCACATGCAGTAGCCTATTTGCTTCCAAATTTCTAACAGCTTGGAATGCCTGCCTGCCCCCTTCAGATTTAGATATCCCCCCCCCAAATAGAAATAACCTAATTGCTCTCTTTCTAACGATTAAAGTAATATAAGATTTTTGCAAAAATTTCAAAATTTGAGGAAGTTATTAAAGTTTATGGCCCATGGTCCCACCACCTAGAGGTTAATCACTATTAATGTTTTAAAATTATTTTGTCTGCACATATGTGTGGGTATGTAATTTTGTTTACTGAATGGGATCACATTACTAATAGAAGCAACTAACTTATTGGGTGTTTACTTTGAGCCACTTCTAGTTTGAAGTTCTTGGTATGTGTTATCTTGTTGAATCCACATAACAACCCTATGAGTCAGGTATGACTGTATTTCATTAATTCAGTGACGCTTTTTCCCCCACATTTTAACTTCTCTGAAATCAGGATGGGTTTTTCAATTCTCTGTAAGTTATAGTTTCATCGATTGCATTTTTTTTCTTTCGTGGTATATGAAGTAATGGTGGCTTTACAGTCAGTGGCATCTCAGATTTTATGAAATATATTATTATTCTAAGTTGACAGATGAGAAAATAGATTCTGTTAAGTCACTTGGTCCAAAATTACAGTTAATAAATGAATGATACAGTTGGGATTTCTAAATTGCCTACTGATTTCTTCTGCCCATTTGTCAGTTTATACGTTAAGCATATTTTCTCTTTGTCATTTATAGGTTGTTTTCGAAATATTTTTTCAGAGTTAATCTATCTTTTGTGTGTTTTTAAGATTCAGAGTTTTCAAAAAATGTTTTCTTTATGTCATGCCAGAAGGTCTTCTCTACAAAAATAGAAAGTCACTCATTTTTCTAAAGTATTTTTGTCTAAACAATTTAATCCTTAAGGTATCTGGTTTGAGATATAACTAGAGAATGTTGGCTGTAAAATTCCTAGTTGATTTTAAAGAATGGCATGCTATTTGTAGTATGTGAAATTTGGGGTTTTTTTCCTGGATGTGTCTGAGTGTAGGTCTTCCTTTATTAATTCTGTCCACTTGCTTTTCAAGGATTCTTTTCACCCTAAAGACTAAAGAAATATTCTTTCTTTTCTGGATGAATCTGTTTCTTCCTTTCTCTTTGACTTTTCTGAATCCTGTGAGAACTTACTGAGTTTGTCTTCCAATTTCCATTCTGGCCGGACCCTTCCTAAGATTCTCAGAAGAGGACCACATTCTCCCCATCAATTCTCAGCACATTTTGGTGAGGAAGAAAGTCTAGCTCCCTTTTGCCCTTCAACCTTCGACTGTCCATTTCTCCCTCTGTTTCCCCCTCTCCTCAGAGTGATCATTGTACTTTCGCTGTATTAATAAGAGGCTCTGCACTGCATAAAAGGATAGAGTCTTACCCCATTTCCGTCATTTATTAGCTCTCAGACCATGGCTTCCTCATAACTTCTTCTGTATAATGTAGTCTACAGGGTTTGGGGAATATGCTGGTAATGGAAATTCACCTGAATGTGCACTTACACCAGCAACCAGGAGGTCCCCAACTCCTACTTCCTGATCTCCCCAACATTCAGTGTGGCGGCAGATCCCTTTGCATCTGTACCTTTCCTGCTCCTTGGTCTCATGCCCTGTGACCTCACTCCACTGTCTGTGTGCCAGACGAGACTTTTGTGGAAGTGGGTGGTACGTTGACCTAATTGTACTCCCTGGCTCTAGGTTATTCCTCCAAAATAAAATAGGCCAGTTATGTCACTTCCTTTATTCAGTGAATCCCTGTTACTTTCAGGATAAAGCTCTAGCTGTTTCACATTCATTGTTTATTTACTAAAAAGCACATTCTATATTTACTAGAGCACCAATCCTAGTACTGGACTAAAGTGGTGAGAAAAGATTGTATGTTTAGTCCTGGCAGAGGTGACCGTCACCCAAGACCTTTCTGTTCTGATCCCTTTGGACTTCTTCAGCATCGCTTCTATGTACTCCTTGCCCAGAATCCCTCACCAGTTACCCCAGTGAACTGTCTGCTCCTCAGACACACAGAATTCAATTAGTCTCCCTCTCTACCTCCAACTTACCACGTTCACTCTGCTTGGAATGCTGCTTGGTCTGTTTTTGTTTGTTGGAGTTCTCTTCCTTTTCAGGGTCCCAGTTAATCTTCTACATGTTACATGAAATTCTCCACATTCCCCTCAACCTAAGTGAGTCACTGTACCTCATTTCCCATAGGAAGTTTCTTCTACTTGTAATCGGAGCTCATGTATCCTGCTTAAAATCCCTGACCTGTGAGGGAATTCCCTGGTGGTCCAGTGGTTAGGACTCCACACTTTCACTGCTCAGGGCACGGGTTCAACCCCTGCTTGGGGAACTAAGATCCTGCAAGCCACATGGCACAGCAAAAAAAAAAAAAAAAAAAAAATCCCTGACCTGTGAGAACCTCTAAAGGTCTCGTGAGCTGATACTTGTTTTCAGTCTCATTGCTCTGCTCCCTCTCTAACTTGACTTTAGCCGTTCTCAGAATGCACAGTGCTATCTCTGGCCTCCGTGGCACAAGAAGCACAAGAGGGGCACTTATCCCTCACCGCCACTTTCTCGGGGTTCTGTGAAGCCTACTTCACTTTCCTGATTATGCTTGCTGCCTCTGAGTGACTACATTCCCCTGTGTTGCATCTGTTCTTATCACACTGTATTGTAACTCTCGTTTAAAAACTGCTTTTATTAAATATTGAATAGTAAAAAGTGTTTATGGTGTGGTGAATGACTGAACACCCATATTTAAGAAGTAGAGCATTAAGCATTGTTAAAAACCCCATGTGTGCTGTGAATCATCCCAATCCAATTCCCTTTTCTGCCCCTCAGAGGTAACTGTTATTCTGAATTTTATGTTTTTCTTCCCTTGCTTTTCTTTACAGTTTTAATCATATGTGTTTATTGTCATTTTAAAATTTGATATAAATAAAATCAAACTTTGGAATCTTCTGCAACTTCATTACTTGTCTCTCAACGTATATTCATGAGATTCATTCACATTGTGAATTTATCCTACTGTATAGCCATCTACTGTATAAATATATATATTTTTTCTTTCATATTACTGTCATTATTCCTATGAGCATCCTTGAATTTGTCTCTTGGTATCATGCACAAGAATTTCTCTAGGTATATAACTGGAAATGGAATTGTTGGGTCATAGGGTATGTGCATCTTTAATCTTACTAGACATTGCCCAGTTGTTCTAGTGTTTATACCCAGTAGTAAATCCTGTTACTTCATATCCTCACCAAATACTTGGTACTGTCAGACTTCAATTTTTACCCATTTGGTGGGTGTGAATTGCTATGTTATTCTGAATTTAAATGTGCGTATCTTGGTTTTAAATGAAGTTGAGCCCCCTTTCATGCTTTCTCTTCTCTGAAGTACCATTTCATCTCATTTTCTAATTTTTCTATTGAGTTTTATATTTCCAGTTTTTTGTTCCCTTTAATGCTTTGTAGGCATTCCTTAAATATTGTGGATTGTCAGTCATATGTGCTGTACATGCTTTCTCTCATTTTTTGTCTTGACTTCTAACCTTTAGATAGTAGAAATTCTCAATTTTAATGCCGTCAAATTTAACACTGTTTTCCTTTACTAATTTATGTATGTCTTGTTTAAGAAATCTCTTTTCTCCTAAGAGTAAAGATATTCTCCCATAATGTTTTCTATAAATGGTTTTGTTTTGCCTTTTGTGTTTAAGCTTTTAATTCACTTGGGGTTGATTTTTACGATGGTGTATGGCAAGGGTCCAATTTTACTTTTTCCATTTGGATAACTAACATCCCAGCATCATTTATGGAAAAGGCCATTGCAAAGGTTTAGGCAAACTGCACAGCCTAAGGGAATAAACCCTGTAAGACTGCCTGCTCTCACTTCAGATGCCAGCTGCAAGTTTGAAGGCCCCAGGGCCACCCTCACTTCAGACCAGCTGGCTATAAACTTAGAAATTCTCACAACCACCCTCAGGTCCAACAATTTATTAGAAAGACCCACAGAACTCACTGAAAGCTATTATATTCATGGTCACATTTATTACAGGGAAAGGATACATTAAAATTAGCCAAGGGATCACTATATTGTACACCTGTAGCATATAATATTGTACATCAACTATACTTCAATTTAAAAAAAACTTGCAGTCTTACTGGACAGATAGAAAAACAACAACAACAAAATTAGCCAAGGGAAAAGATGCATAGGATAGAATCTGGGAGGGTTCCAAACTTGAAGTTTACCTTCCCAATATTGATATGTGATAACATGCAGGGAAGCTCACCTGAGCTCAGTGTCTAGAGTTTTTATTGAGGCTTCATTGCATAGGCAAGATTGAATCATTTTCATGTGGTTAAATGCAATCTCCAGCATCTCCCTTCCCTACTTGCCTGGAAGTCAAGCTGATATCACATAACCCAAAGCCCCAAGGTTCTGATGACATGGTTGGTCTTTCTGGCATGGCCAGCCCCTACCCTGCGTAGTTTCATTAGCATAAACATATGTGGTCTTGGGGGCCCACCATAAATAACAAAGACACTCCTGTCACTTGGGGAATTCCAAGTGTTTAGAGGTTGTCCTATTAGCTAGACAAAGGCAAGAATCTCACTTTGGAGGCCAAATTTCTTACTCCACAATCATCCTTTCCTCTCTGTACTTCAGTGGCAATTCTGTCATAAATTAAGTTCATATATATATATATATCTATCTCAATATATGCGCTTTGGTCTGTTCTGTCCTTTCTAATCCACTGGTCTGTTTGTTTTTCCCTACTGGCCTATTTGTCTATCCCTCCACCAAAACCACATTGTCTTAATTAAGACAGCTTTGTAATAATATTTGATATTTAGTAAGTCATGTTCCTCTACCATCATAGTCTTGTCCTCAAAGAGTGGCTTAGCTGTTCCTGGCCTTTGGATTCTCCATATAAATTTTAGAATTGGCTGATCAAGTTACATAGAAATCCAGTTGGGATATCAATTCACACAGCATTGAATCTTAGATCGTTTTGTGGAATGTTGACATTTTTACAGTATTGAGTTTCCCTCTCACTCTATGTGGTATAACTCTGCTGATTTCAATTTTGTATAATGGTTTCCAATAAAGTTTTTTAATTGGAGTCTTACACGTCTTTTGTTAATTTTATTCCTAGGTATTTTTATATTTTGTGTTTTTTGTAAATGGTATTAATTTTTAGACTAATTTTCTCATTGTTTCTTGTATACAGACATGAAATTGATTTTTAGATAATGATTTTATAGCCATCCAACTTGCTGAACTCATTTATTGTAATATCTTGTAGGTTCTTTCGGATTTGGGGTCGTCTAACTTAGATAATCATATCATTGATGAATAAGGACACTTTTTGTGTGTAAATAATTGTGTTATCTGTAAATATTGATGTTTTCCTCTTTTCAGTCTTTATTTGGTGCTAATTCTTGTCTTATCACACTGGTTCCATCTCCCAGAACAGTATTGACTGGTGAGAATTTGGGCACCTTTTCTTAGTCCCAGTTTTAGAGAGAATTCCTTTGATGTTTCACTTGTATTTATGATGCTTTCTCTTGGATTTTTGGTTTTTTTCAAGATGTCCTTTATCAGGTTAGAGACATTACTTTTTATTCCTAATTTGCTCTGAATTTTTAATCACGAATGAATATTGAATTCTTTGAAACATCTTTCTACATCTCTTGAGGTGATCTTATGGATTTTCTCTTTTAATTTGCTAATGTGTGCTTAGTAACTTTAATTGATTTCTAAAATCATTTATACCTTGTTACACCAGGAAAAACCTAACTTGGCCATGATGTGTTATGATTCTTTTTCATATTGCTGAATTCAGTTTGCTAATAATTTATTTAGAATTTTTACATCTGTAGCTTGTGTAAGATTGGCCTATAATTTCCATTCTTCATAAAATCTTTGTGCAAGTTATGTTGTCAAGGTTACTCTAGTCCAGGAGTCAGCAAACTGTGGCCCTGGCCTGTAAGCCAAGAATGTTTTCCACATTTTTAAATGGTTAGAAAAAAAATTAAAAGAATAATAATATTTTATGACATGTGAAAATGATATAATTTAGATTTCAATGTCCATAAATAAGGCTTTATTGGAACATAGCTGCACTCATTCATTCATGTAATGTCTATGGCTACTTCCATGCCCCGGTGAGAGTAGAGTAGTTGCAAGAGATGGTAATGACCCACAGACTTTTAAATATTTACTTGGGCTTCCCTGGTGGCGCACTGGTTAAGAATCTGCCTGCCAATGCAGGGGACATGGGTTTGAGCCCTGGTCCGGGAAGATCCCACATGCTGCGGAGCAACTAAGCCCGTGTACCACAACTACTGAGCCTGTGCTCTAGAGCCCATGAGCCACAACTACTGAGCCCACGTGCGACAACTACTGAAGCCCGCGTGCCTAGAGCCTGTGCTCCACAACAAGAGAAGCCACTGCAGTGAGAAGCCCGCGTGCAGCAACGAAGACCCAATGCAGCAAAAAATAAATAAATAAATAAATAAATAAAATTTTAAAAATAAAATATCTACTTTCTGTCCCTTTATAGAAAAAGTTTGCTGACTTCTGGTCTAGCCTCATAAAATATGTCATAGTGTTCCCTTCTCTTCTTTTTTCTTTTTCCCTTGGTAGGATGGGGGGAGGCTTTGAGTACAGTGTTAGTCATAATCTTCACTTCATGGCACATTGTTGTTGGTCTGGGCAAGGTTGTTCTCTTGTTCTGATGATTTATTTACTTCTCTTCCATTCCATTTACCACTCCCCCCCCCATAGGCAATCCTATTAAGGTGCATCTTTTTATTAGTATGTATTCATGAAAAATGTTTGTGTCTTGTCTTAAAGTCCAGAGTGGTCAGTTTTTCTGAATCTTCCAGATATGATTGAGATGATTATTATTTGAGTTGGGTGCATTTTTCTGTATGTGGCCAATAAATCAAGCTCACTAGTTTTATTATTTAAATGTTCTCTATTTTTACTGACTTTTTATCTGTGTTATCTATCAGTTATTTTGAGAGGTATGTTAAATCTCCCATAATGATGAGGGTTTATCTGTCATAATTCTGTTCCTTTTTGTTTTGTGTGTATGTGTATGTACTATATATATTTATTATTTGTTAGGTGTGTACACGTTATCTACTAGTCTTTTACTTCCAGTCTTTCTGGATGTTTATGTTTTGGATGTGTCTCTTGTAAACAGCATATAACTGGGCTTTGGTTTTTGACCAACTTTATCTTTTAATGAGAGCATTTAGTCTATACAGTGGTTGTAATTACTGACATAATTGAAAGTATCTTTGTTGACTTAGTTTGTGCTTTTTATTCTACCTTTTCTGTATTTTATTATCTCATTCCATTTTCCCTTCTGTGAGTTTGAAAGTTATAAACTATGTTTGTTTATTTATTGCTTACCTTAGACATTTTAACATACTTTCTTACCAGTGTCTGAAACTAAAGAACATCCTTATGATCTTGCTCAATAGTATGAGGAACTAGATATTCCAGCTGATCAAACAACTTATATTGTAGTCAGGTATTTTTCTTTCATTGTTTTTTTTTTAGTCCATAAAACATTTTTATTATTTTATATATTGAATGTTAGCTTAGTTTATCCACATTTTTGCCATTTTAAAGAACGGCACCATTCACCATTCTTACATCTCAAACCCTCTATCTGGGAACACTTTCCTTTAGTTGGAAGTACATACATTAATGAATTTCTGTTCTTTTGGTTTTTTGAAAATGTTTTTATTTGTCCTCACTTGTGAGAGAGAATTTTTATTCTGTCATCTCTGATTTACATTGTTGCTGTTGAATAGACATCTGTCAATCAGACTGTTATTCTCTTGTAGACAATCTGTCTTTAATATCAAATTACTTTTAACATAGTCTCTGTTTTTAATGCTCTGAAGTTTTGATATAATTGCCCTGGATTTCTTTTTATTTATTGTTTGAGACTCATTTGGCTTCTGAATAATGCTTTCTTTTGCCAGTTGTGAAAATTTCTTAGACATTATGTCTTCAATTACTACCTTTTTCAGTCCTTTCTCCTTTTTTCTTCTAGAACTCTAATTAGATATGTTAAACCTTCTTACTTTATCTTCTTAACCTCTTAATACTTTCCCACATTGTCTTTGATAGCATTCTGCGTAATTTCTTTTTAAATATTTCAGTCCAGTAATTTTTCTCTTCAGAGATATTTATTCCAGCCATTGTATGATTTAATTTTAAGTATTATGTTTTTTATTCTAGAAGTTTTCATTTTTTTCTTTTAAATCTACCTGTTATTTTCGTGGAGTTTTGTTTCTTAATACCTTACCCCCTTTCTAAAAAACATATACCTGTGTTATCTGCGTAATATGTAAATTTTTGCAGGTGTGATATTTTCCCTCCAACATTTTATTATGGAAATTTTCAAATATAATGAAAGTTGAAACAATTGATTTTCCTGACTCTTGGATCATGGAATTATGCCTCTTTGCCTGTTTCATTTTTATTTAATTTTTTATTTAGGTGAAATTCACATAACATACAATTAATCATTTTAAAGTGTACAGTACAGTGGCATTTAGTTCATTCACAATGTTGTGTTGTTTTATTATTTTTGACTCTTTGGTCATTTTCCTTGGAATTCTACCCATGGATTCTTGAGGTCTGGATGAAGGTTGTTCCTGTAGGACACATCTGGGCTTGCTTCTTCCAGGAGCACTGCCAAACCAGAACCACGTTAAAGTAGATTCATACATAGATGGTAGGTTTTTTAGATTCACTTTAGTAATAGGAATGTGAGCTGAGACCTGTGTGAGGGCTAATTTGTGGTTACAGTTCCTCAGGGGAGAATATTTTCCTTCCACCAGCAGCCAGAGTTCAAGTCAGGCAGTTTTCCTTGTAGCCCCTGAGAATGGGAGTGCTGCTTCTACTTTTCCCTTATTCTGAGGGCCTGGTCCTAGAGGTCCCAGGTCTTTGCAGTACAGAACCAATTGGACTCCCATCTGGGCCAGCTGTAGGCTTGATCTCCTATCTCCCTACCCTTTAAGGTCATGAATATCAAAGCTTATGGTCATCTGGGCTCAGCAGAGGTTCTCTGGTAAAATAAGCATCAGTGGCTCAGCACACTCCTCTTGGTTCCCATTTTGACTTAGTTTTAGCCTCTCGGGATTATTTTCTGTCTTTGCCAGTTCATCATTACATTCCGTTAAAATCTTTTTAATACTGAGTACATTGTTTTTCAGCTGGCGATTTGGTCGTGGTAACCAGTCCCCCACAGAGCTTGATGTCCGGTGATTGTCTCTATTTTTCTGTTTTTCTCCCTGATTCTGAGCTTTTTAAGGACAAGTGCTGGGTCAGACTCATCATGTCCCCAGTGCCCACACAGAGCCAGAGTCATGTGGGATTTTGGTTGAAATTTTTGGATAAAGGAATTTTGTTTGCAGAACTGCTTCTTTCCTCCTTTCACTTCTACTTTTGATTTTCCCTCATAGAGTGCTGTGCTCAGCAGTGACAGACAGAGCAGACCAAGCATTTTCTGCTTCCCTAAGTGCAGAGTCCAGCTCAGGGTTCTTGCAAAGAATCAGGAAATCCCTGGCTGCATCTGCAAGAGTCAGAAGTGGAAGGCATTCAGCTATAGAATTGGAGAAATCTAGATTTAAAGCCCAGCAATGCCATTGCTTACTGCAGATTTGAGTAAATGACTTCACTTCTCTAACCTAAAGTTTCCTTTGAGTTAAGATTCATAGGCCTCTCCTGAGGATTAATACATACAAGGCACCAGGAACTTAAAGTGCTTAATGCGCAATAATTGTGCTTGAGATGCAGTGAACACTGCCTATCAACAGGAAGGCTGAGGGTGGGGTGAGAAGGAATAATGTCAGGCAGGAAAGCCATGGGTGATCTTGGTTGGGAACCAGAATGTACTTGGCCACAAGGATTCTGAGAATTACGGTTTCATGTACTGGCTCAGTACTGGTGATTCTGGATAGGGTCTTTGTGGAAAGAGGTTCCAGTTTGGGTTCTGAGGGCCCTAGTTCTGGGTTATGGGAACAAAGCCAAGGAGGTACCTGAGTCTTAGGCCTGGAGGAGTCTGGAGACCTCTGTCGCAGAAACCGTCCAGGGCTGGGCCTTCCTAAATATCCTGTGCTCCTGGGCCTGAGGGTGCCGTCATGTCGTTGAGATGCCTCCATGGCTGAGGAGCTCAGTGTCTTTCAGGTAGAACAAGGGTCAACCCAGGGCAGGTTAGAGCAGGCCCTTCTGGGCTCAGATGAGCTCCTGACAGTGGGAAGGTTATTTCTTCTGAATACATTATGGACAGTTGGATTCCCTGGGATTCAGGGAAAGCAAAGGTTTGTTATTCTCCTTCAAATCAAGAAAGAGAAAGAGACTCTGTGTGTGTGTGTGTGTGTGTACTCACTGGGTTGCCAAAAGCAGGAAGATAGGAACAGAGGAGGAGAGAGGAAAATTCATTTTCAGTCCTTTGGGAACTCTGAGGTCAGTCTGGTGACTCAGGGCTGCTCTTGCTTCTTCTTCCTTTGCCTTTTTAAGCTTGCTTTTCTCTTAGATGAGCCCAGGATATAAATGATCTGGTTTTGCAACCCTAAAAGCCATTGTTTATATGAATTGATGTTTCTTCTCTCCTTCATTGAAAGCATTTTTTATTCTGGAAGATTTGAACAGTGGATTTCTTTTTCCTGAAACTGCCTGCCTCCCTGAGCCTTTCCAAGGGACTTGTTCCCCACTTCTTCCTATTCCAATGAGTGATGCTACCAAAGGCTGCTGTCCCATAAGTGTCTCTCTGTTCTCCAACAGATGTTTAGCTATTTATTCAGAAAACCCCTTAGCATTCCATGAGTGCTTATCCTTCTACCAGGAGTACTGATGGAATGGGAAAATCAACCCTTGCTGAAAATTTTGTACCTCCCTTGTTAGAGCTGTGCTTTGTTGAAGTGGAGGTGAGTCATTAAGTGAGAGTCCATGTTGCAAACTTGAGTTTTCCAGATAAACAAGAAGGTAATTGACACTGACTTGTTGCACTCTCAGTGTTTGCCCATATCTTTAGCTTTGAGATTCTTTTTGACTGGGAATATGATAGGAGATATGATAGATTCAGTATATGAAGTTATGTGATATTCCAAGGAGTCCGTGGGTCCATTTTGAACTTGTGTGGTGTATACTTATCTTGGGTCACATCAATGTGAGTCTGGATCTTACTCCATCAGTCCTGGTAGTTCTGGAACAAGGAGAGTATAGTTAGGGACAACTTATTGTAACAGGAACAATTTAACCAGATGCATAAATTATTGAGAAGTAACGACTCTTGTAACCGCAAGAGAACTTGTCTAAGCTAGTGCTGCAAAATAAGAACATTGAATACATAAGATGGGGCATCATACAGCCAATGAAAATGATGTCTATTTATAGTGACATGGAAAACAGCTAGGATTAAATATGAGCCTGAGTTTTTAAGAAATTAAATCACATAAGTTATATCCAAATCATAAGAGAGATTTTTAAAGATATCTTTGAATTCTTCAGACTTTTTTTTTTTGCCGTTCCGCGTGGCTTGTGGGATCTTAGTTCCCCGATTAGAGATTGAACCCAGGCCCTTGGCAGTGAGAGCACTGAGTCCCAACCACTGGACCTCCAGGGAATTCCTGAATTCTTCAGACTTTTAAACAAGTTTTTAAAACGAGAGAATGGAAGGAGATGGTCACAGTGTTATGTGCTGAACATAGCATGTGCTATGTACATGTACGTACAGTTTCATTTAATTGGAAGACACCAATTATCTGGACTTTGTTTATTCCCAGGCCTGGGTGGATAATGGAAGAGGATAATGCCAAGCGGTTATATCTGTAGTAGCAAGCATGTTTAAAAATGATTTGTACAACACAAGGAATGTAACCGATATTTTATAATAACTATAAATGTAATATAACTTTTAAAAATTGTGAATCACTGTTATATACGTGAAACATATAATTTGTACATCAACTGTACCTCAATTAAAAAAAAAAAAAAAAGAATGATGTGTGCACCAAGAACGTGTGCTGTGATCATCCTTGTTTCCACACTGACCTATCCATGTTTTCTTTTTTTTTTCCTAATAGAAGTATAATCAATTTATTGATACAATGTTGTGTTAGTTTCAGGTGTACAGCAAAGTGATTCAGTTATACATATATTGTTTTCAGATTCTTTTCCCTTATAGGTTATTACAAAATATTGAGTATAGTTCTCTATTCTATACAGTAGGTACTTATTGATTATTTTATAAAGAGTAGTATATATATGTTAATCCCAAACTCCTAATTTATCTCTCCCCTGCCCACATTTCCCCTTTAGTAACCATAAATTTGTTTTCTATATCTGTGGGTCTATTTCTGTTTTGTATATAAGTTCATTTGTATCTTTTTTAAAATTTATTTATTTATTTATTTATATAAACTTATTTATTTTATTTTTATTTATTTTTGGCTGCGTTGGGTCTTTCTTGCTGCGTACGGGCTTTCTCTACTTGCAGTGAGTGGGGGCTACTCTTCGTTGCAGTGCGCGGGCTTCTCATTGCGGTGGCTTCTCTTGTTGCAGAGCACGGGTTCTAGGTGTGCAGGCTTCAGTAGTTGCAGCATGTGGGCTCAGTAGTTGTGGCTCGCAGGCTGTAGAGCACAGGCTCAGTAGTTGTAGCGCATGGGCTTAGTTGCTCCGTGGCATGTGGCATCTTCCCAGCCCAGGGCTCGAACCCATGTCCCCTGCGTTGGCAGGTGGATTCTTAACCACTGTGCCACCAGGGAAGCCTGTATCTTTTTTTTTTTAGATTCCACATATAAGCAATATCATATGATATTTGTCTTTCTCTGTCTGGCTTACTTCACTTAGTATGATAATCTCTAGGTCCATCCATGTTGCTACAAATGGCATTATTTCATTCTTTTTTTATGGCTGAGTAATATTCCATTGTATAAATGTACCATATCGTCTTTATCCATTTATCTGTAGATGGCCATTTAGGTTGCTTCCATGTCTTGGCTATTGTCAGTAGTGCTGCAGTTAACACTGGGGTGCATGTATCTTTTCGAATTATGGTTGTCTCTGGATATATGCCCAGGAGGGGCTTGCAGGATCATATGGTAGCTCTGTTTTTAGTTTTTTAAGGAACCTCCATGCTGTTTTCCATAGTGGCTGTATCAATTTACATTCCCACCAACAGTGTAGGAGGGTTCCCTTTTCTCCAAACCCTATCCAGCATTTATTCTTTGTAGACTTTTTGATGATGGCCATTGTGACCGGTGTGAGGTGATACCTCATTGTAGTTTTGATTTGCATTTTTCTAATAATTAGCAATGTTGAGCATCTTTTCATGTGCCTTTTGACCATCTGTATGTCTTCTTTGGAGAAATGTCTGTTTAGGTCTTCTGCCCATTTTTTGATTGGGTTGTTTGTTTTTGATATTGAGCTGTTGACTGACTCATGTTGAAAGGTCCAGCACATCCTGTTTTCCCAACGGTGTTCCCCTATTGAATTGCTTTCTCAAAATTTCTTTTATTTTATTGTAAAGATTTTGCCCGTTAATTTCTGTGTATTTTTATCTGTGGTTTCAGGACTTGAAGTTCAAAGATGTGGCCATTTACTTCTCTCAAAAGGAGTGGGAGTGCTTGCACTCTGCTCAAAAGGATTTGTACCGAGATGTGATGTTGGAGAATTATAATACCCTGATCTCACTGGGTAAGTTTACCTGCTCTCCAAAATTCAGAATTGGCCTTCTGGAATTTTTATGTTTATTGTTATAAATTTCTTGTGAGTGCCTCCCAAGTGCTTGACTGAATTAATGATTCTTGCTTACCAAAGAATGCTTTTTGTGCCTTGTGAAGTTAGAAATTGGCTGCTCCATCGGACTTTATCTTCTTCAGCCTTTCCTCTGACCCTTAATTTACTTAGTCCTCTTTCCTGATAATCATGGATTGATTTTAATTCTGGGACACCCACAATATAACTTGGTCCTTTTTTTCTTTCTTGAACAGGATTTTCTGATTCTAAGCCAGATGTGATCTGCTTATTGGAGCAGGGGAAGGAACCGTGGATGGTTAACAGCAAGGAGACAAAAGAATGGTGCCCAGGTGAGTAATGGAACTCACCTAATGCAGTGAACATTGGGGTACATGTATCTTTTCGAAGTATTGTTTTCTCCAGATATATGCCCAGGAGTGGGATTTCTGGATCATATGACAAGTCTATTTTTAGTTTTTTGAGGAACCTCCATACTGTTTTCTATAGTGGCTGCACCAATTTACATTCCCACCAAGAGGGTAGGAGGGTTCCCTTTTTTCCACACCCTCTCCAGCATTTGTGATTTGTAGACTTTTTGATGATGGCCATTCTGACCAGTATGAGGTGGTACCTCATTGTAGTTTTGATTTGCATTTCTCTAATAATTAGCAATGTTGAGCATCTTTTCATGTACTTGTTGGCCATCTGTATGTCTATTTAGGTCTTCTGCCTATTTTTTGATTGGGCTGTTATTGAGTAGGATTACATAGATTTTTATTGTTGTGTAAAACTGTCAATATTCTAGGACACTGGTGTAGGCACATGAACAGATTTGCTCTAATGACAGGCTTGCTTCTGCGTTAACTGCCATATGCGTCGGAAGTGATGTAGGGAGAGCATATTGAAGCTGGGAAGGAATCAGAGGCAGGAAGACACCTCTATCACCTGTTAAATAATTAGAAGCATGGAGTGATAAGTGAATCTCAAGTCACTCTCCTAATCTCATTATCTTTAGCATATTTCTCTTTATTTCCATCTGAAAACGCTTAATCTACTGATTAGTTTATTTAACATTAATTGAACTGTATGCTGGGGTTGGTTATATCATGGAGCATAAAATAAGTATTATGTTAGTTCTAGGCCACTTAGGGAGAAATTGTACCAGTAGATAAACTGATGAACAAATATGTAATTCTAGAACTGAGAAAAAGATCGAGGGCAAAGAACAGGGTACATGACAGAAAATTAAGATATTTAGAATGAGAGAAGCTGGCCATGGAGAGATCTTGGAACACACAACATTCATGAAAGATGAAACATTTCCTGAAAGGGTCTAAGATGAGAAAGTAATTGGCATGATATGGGAGTCAAATGGATGCCAGTATAGTGAGCTCATGGTGAGTCAAGGTGAGAGCACCTCAAAATGAAGGTGAATAGGGAAGCAGGGGCCAGATACTATAGAATTTTGCAGGTCTGGTAGGGAATTTTGTTTTTTTTTTTAAGTGCAGTGGGAAAGGCACTGTATTTAAACAGTGAGTGCCACACTTTGAGTTGCCTCAATCAGTGAGGGAGATTAAAAAAAAAAAATACGAATGGCCATTCATTCACCAAACAGTCATTGAGTATTTACTCTGTATAGGTACAGTAAAGGGTGAGCAGACAATAGAGAAGTAAACAAGTTAAAATATAATCTGTTGAGTTTTGAGGTGAAGTATACTAATGTCTGCAAGATGGATTGATGGATGGAGGGGTAGATAGATGTGTGAAAACGCAAGTAGAGCCAAATGTTTATTGTAGAGTCTAGCTAGTGGGAATATGGGGGTTCCCTGTCTGATTCTTTTCATTTTTCTTTATGTTTGAAATTTTTCATAATAATGTTGGAGAAATAGATTAAATGACATGTGTACTGCAGAAAAATGCAGTAAGTAGTGTGATAAGGGTCCTGTTTTGTAAAGCGTGGTCTCTTGGGGAATCCCCAGGTGGCCCAGTGGTTAGGACTCGGTGCTTTCATTGCCAGGGCCTGGGTTCAATCCCTGGTTGGGGAAGTGAGATGCCATGGGGCATGGCCAAAAAAAAAAAAATAGTGGTCTCTTTAAGTCTGCGTTTGCATAGAGGTCAGTATGAAGTAATTGAAAGAGCCATATTGATATCTTAGGGAAGATATTTGCAGGCAGAGATTCTGAAGGAGAGGTGTGCTTGGCAAGTTTGAACATCCAGTTGGTCAGGGAGCTGGAACAGAGTCAGCTAAGGGGAGGAGATAGGCAGTGAGGTTAGAATGAGGTAGTGCAGGACAAGTTCAGGGAAGGCCCTGTAGATCACAGGAGGATTTTGACTTTTACTCTGCATGAGAGGGAAATACAGTGGAGAATTTTGAGCAGAAGAATGGCATGATCTAGCTTATTTTAACAAGAACAGTCCAGCCACTGTGTTGTGTGTGGAATGTAAGGAGGAAGTAGGGAGATACTCCAGGATAGTGTTTTGTTAATCTTGGTGAGGGATGGCTTTGGACAAGGTGATCGCTACTAGAAATACTAGTAGAAGTAGTCAAAACCTGGATATATTTGAGGCTAGAGATGAGAGGACTTGCTGTTAGATAATGTCCTACTCCTTTAGATTCTCATTTAGTTGCTTGGGTCCTGGACATTATATTTTTAACAAGTTCCCCAGCTGATTCTGATTCTTAACCAGAAGCGAAAAATCACTTCCTTCACAAGCTCCCCTCATTTTCTCTGTTCTTATTCCCCCCCTCCAACCCTTTTTTTCAAGTTGCAATGCAGTGTTAAGAGCAGTTTACATTATTATTTTTAGTTTGTCATTTCTACCTGAGAACTTTCCTCTCCTGCAACATGAAAATACCCACTATTTTCTTTGTTATCTTACAGACTGGGAGTCTAGAAGAGAAACCAAGATGCTAAAGGAGGACAGTTATGAAGTTCAATCATTGCAACCAGAGATAACAAAAAGACTTACAAGCTCTACCCTTGAGTGCACTAGGGTCAGAAGTAACAGAGAAATCAGATGCCACTTGGAGAGGCTACAGGAAGGACGTTTCAGACAAGCCATAATAACCTCTGAAGAAAGATCCACTTCCATTCAGCGCACAGATCATAGAACACCTCAGACAACTCATACTGGAGCAAAATCCTGTGAATCCAAGGAATGTAAGACTTTCAGGTACCAATCACACCATAGTCAACATGAAAGAAGTCATAATAAAGAAAAAGGCTCTAAATGTGGAGAATGTGGGAAAGCCTTTAATAGTAGGTCAGACTTGATTAAGCATCAGAGAATTCATGAAAGCAAAAAAAGTGATGAAAATAAGAAATGTGCCTTTATTCGTGACACTCAGATTACTAAATCTCAGAGCATTAATACTGCTGAGAAACCTCATAAATGTAAGGAATGTGGGAAAGCCTTTCATTCTAACTCACAACTTAGTAAACATCAAAGGATTCATATAGGTGAGAAACCCTATAAATGTACAGAGTGTGGAAAGGCATTTCCATCTACCTCACAACTTAATTTACATCAGAGAATTCATACTGATGAGAAATACTATGAATGTAAGGAGTGTGGGAAAGCCTTTACCCGTCCCTCACACCTTCTTCGACATCAGAGAATCCATACTGGTGAGAAACCCCATAAGTGTAAGGAATGTGGGAAAGCTTTTCGTTATGACACACAACTTAGTCTTCATCAGATAATTCATACTGGTGAAAGACGCTATGAATGTAAGGAATGTGGGAAGGTCTATAGTTGTGCCTCACAACTGAATCTACATCAAAGAATTCATACTGGTGAGAAACCTCATAAATGTAAGGAATGTGGGAAAGCTTTTATCTCTGATTCACATCTTGTCCGACATCAGAGTGTTCATACTGGTGAGAAACCATATAAATGTAAGCAATGTGGGAAGTCTTTTCGTCGTGGCTCAGAACTTACCAGACATCAGAGAGCTCACACGGGTGAGAAACCTTATAAATGTCGGGAATGTGAAATGGCCTTTACTTGTAGCACAGAACTTATCCGACATCAAAAAGTTCACACTGGTGAGAGACCCCATAAATGTAAGGAATGTGGGAAGGCTTTTATTCGAAGGTCAGAACTTACTCATCACAAGAGGAGTCACAGTGGTGAAAAACCCTATGAGTGTAAGGAATGTGGGAAGGCCTTTGGTCGTGGCTCAGAACTTAGTCGACACCAGAAGATTCATACTGGTGAGAAACCCTATGAATGTAAGGAATGTGGGAAAGCCTTTATTCGTGGCTCACACCTTAGTCAACATCAAAGAATTCATACAGGACAGAGGAGTGAATGAAGACATGTGGCAAGCTTGGAATTTAATTGACACCTGGAAATTCATACTAGTAAAACACAAACAAAAACCCCTGTAATTGTAAGGAATGTGGGAAAGCATTTAAGGATAACAACTTAATATCAGAGTTCATACTGTGGATGTGAGGCAGTCCAGAATTTGACATTTGTTACTGATAAAAAACCTTATAAATGAATTGGGAGGGGTGTATTTGTGTTTCAGAATTTATTAGACATCAGAGTTCAATCAATTGGTGAAAAAGTGAAGAACTCCATGAATATAAAGAAAGTGGGAAGGCTTATTAGGAAAGCAGTGTTAGAGACATTAATCATTCTAACTTTTCTCAACATCAAGGGTCATTAGCCCTTATGGGAAATCAGGAGTCACAATATAAATATTTATATGGAGCACCAGTTTGCTTTAGCTAATTATTCATCTGATAATTCGTACTAGAGGAAGGCTACATTGTTAAAAATGCAGCAGATTCTTCCATTCCATTCAACTCTTGTTAAATGTTTGCAAGCTCATTCTCTAAAATTAATCTGAACTGAATCAGAGTGGGAAAGGATTTAACCAATATTTACTGTTTACTTGGCTTCACCATTATTACTCATTTCTTATAGGGCTAATTACTTAACCAAATTCTCTCATTTATCAATTAGTAATATTAGCACCATATTTCTTAGTAGCATTGTGTATATTGTATCCCTTAGAATAGTGTCTGGCGCATATTGAAAGTGTGTTAAATAAGAGGGGCTTTATTCTTAATTTTGTTTTCCTAATTGTGTATTAGAGATCATATGAGAGGAAGGCCTTATGTGTGCAGTGACTATATGAACATCTTACATCATCTTGCTTCATGGAATGTTAGATAGTTCCTTCTGCAGAAAAATTTTAAAACTGAAGCTTTTCATAGGTTGCCCTTTCCCCCGTTAGGGGATTCATGATGTAAAGAACCCCAGTAGAATAAAAGTGGGGTGCTATGAGGTCAGAGGGAAGACTTAGATAATTTTTTTTAAGACCTTCCAAAAAACAAGAGACATATACCATGATCTCTGGCCTCTCTTTTAGTGAATTAGAAAATAAAGCCTCAGCCAAAATCCATTTCTCCACAAGGAAATTTAAGATACTTGTATAAATAATTTTTACATTAAAAAGGAAATCAAAGCAGGGCTTCCCTGGTGGCTCAGTGGTTAAGAATCCGCCTGCCGATGCAGGGGACACGGGTTCGAGCCCTGCTCTGGGAAGATCCCACATACTGCCGAGCAACTAAGCCCGTGTGCCACAACTACTGAGCCTGTGCTCTAGAGCCCGCGAGCTACAACTACTGAGCCCGAGTGCCACAACTACTGAAGCCCGTGTGCCTAGAGCCCGTGCTCTGCGACAAGAGAAGCCACCCAATGAGAAGCCCGGGCACCGCAATGAAGAGTAGCCCCTGCTTGCCGCTTAGCCCATGCGCAGCAACAAAGACCCAACGCAGCCAAAAATAAAAATAAATAAATAAATAATTTTTTTTTAAAAAAGGAAATCAAGGCAAATTATCATTAGGCAGATTGTCATTCAAATGAATGACAAAGAGACAACTTCATGTTAAAATTTGTAGGACGCAACCAAAGCTTTACTCTGAGGGAATTTAACTTCTTTCAATATATGTAGAAAACAGGGACAATTCAAAGCGAGGATTCATTCTCACTTCCTTATACTTAGTGCACTGCCTATTCCTGGTAGGTTCCCAGTAAACATTTGTTGATCAGAGGAACGAGAGAGTGAATGAATAAGCATCCAACTCTAGTATGTTGAGGTGCTCTAACAAAATAAGTGCAAAGCCCAAAAAAAACCTTAAACTTTTTGAAGTGAAAAAGATTGCACCCTAGAAAGAAAAAACTCAACCGTCATAAGTGAGAAAGGATATGTAACTACAGAAATGAAGGAGGTGAAGAAATAAGCCAATATTGTGGCCGACACTGTTGGTTGCCTGTCCATTGGTATTAACCATTCTCCCTTTGCCAGGATTGCCTGCTGCCCGCCTAAGTCTAAATGCCAGATGCCTGCCCTCCTAATTGCTTTGCAGCTGGGCATGTGTGTAACAGTCCCGGCCATAGAAGATCTAAGCAAAAAGTCTGCAGGTGAGCGTCAGTTAAATATTCTTTACTAACAAAATAGGAGGAAATGGTCTTCCTATATACAGGATGCATGTTTCTGTGTCTGTGTGATACCTGGAATTATGGCCATTTTGCAACCAGGGGAGGCGAGAAACTGAGATTGGCACAGGAATAACTTGTGTCTTTGACATTATTGAGATGATGAAACAATTCAGAACTGCCCTGTGCCCGGACTGGTGTGAACTAAGAAATTCCATGCCTATCTGTTGTAAGTTTATATTCAACTTTATATATCCGAGTCCTGGAAAAAAGTATTTTCCTATATATACACGTTTATTCCACTTTAATTTAGTAAGATGAGAAAATGTTTATATTAAGCTTTTTATAGTGTATGTGAAATTATAGAAAAAGCATTATTTTCCTAAACGTATATGTGTGTGTATATATATACAACTTTGATTTGTTAAGATGTAGGAAATGTCTGTTTGCATTCAGCATCTCACAGTATATGTTTATATGCAATTTTTTTAGTATGACTGAAATCCAGGAAAAGTAGTAGTTTCCTGAATATAGTAAGAACCAAGAAAAAAACTAATTAAAGAGCTACACCATATAATTCCTCTAGTACTAGAGTAACTTACAGATAAAATCTAAGTCTTTAAGATATAAAGAGTATCAGCTATGAGGCTAACACAACCCCTGTACCAAATTTGGAAAAGGACAGCATCCAGCTCAAATCAGCTATAAAAATAATCCATTGTACTCATGGTATATGAGTATTCCAATTAAAATAGCAAGCCAAAGCTAGCAGCCTATTAAGAGAAAACAGAGGGTTGTTTTGTCTAGAATAAAATGGTTCATGACCTGATCTGTCAGACTGTAAAAAATGTGATGTATAAATGTAGTGTTTGCACGTTGAAAACTAGACACTAAAACAACTTATCCACTGAAAGTAGTAAACTATTAACAGCATATGCATATTCAACTGCTGTGAGGTCACTGCATTGTCCTCTTAATCACAGCTCATGGGGTGTAGTCAGTCACAGCATTTGGAATAATCACCATCCAGTGTATTCCACCTTTGCCCCACACTTTAGAAAAATATTACATACTAAGTTTAATGTAAACATGTATTATGTGACAGATTAAATTGGTCATAGCTAAATATCAATCAACCCATTGGAGGACAACTTAAAAATTCGAGCATTTTTTTAAAAGAGGGAAATGATCACTAAATTTTATCTATACTTTCTCTACAATTTCTAACATTTTTTGAGTTATAATAAATGTTATAATGAATGTCAAGAAATGATTCTCTGTAGGCTGGGGGTTGCCAAGGGGGAGGGGGATGGGAGAGGGTTGGATTGGGAGTTTGGGATTAGCAGATGAAAACTGGTATATATAGAATGGATAACAACAAGGTCCAACTGTATAGCACAGGGAACTATATTCAATATCCTGTGATAAACCATAATGGAAAAGAATATGAAAAAATATATGTATAACTCAGTCACTTTCCTGTACAGCAGTAATTAACACATTGTAATTCAACTATACTTCAATAAAAAATTTAAAAAAGAAATGATTCTGATTTTTTGCCCATGTATACATATTTCTATTATCAAGATTTGAGAGATCTATATTCCAAATTTATGTAACATGTTTTGCCAAAAATGAGATATACTGCAAAGGTTTAAACAAAACAAAAAGAAGAGCTATCTATACCTATTTTCTGAAGTGCCAACATCAAAAGCCTTTCATCCTTTTCTCCATACTCTCTCATACCCACATTGGAGCTTTATTTTCGTGATGGGGGTTATGGCTGGGAGCGGTGTAGTTTGAATGGGATTGTGCTGACACATTGAAGTATACCCTCCTTTTCTCACTTGATAACATACCAGTGGACTTCCTTCCAGTCAAAACCTACAGATGTAACTAGTTAGCTTTAAATGCTTACATAGGAAAAGCACATGAAAAGATGCCCAACATCACTAATTATTAGAGAAATGCGAATCAAAACCACAAGTACCATCTCACACTAGTCACAATGACCATCATCAGAAAGTCTACAAACAGTGCTGGAGAGGGTGTGGAGAAAAGGGAACCCTCCTACGCTGTTGGTGGGAATGTAAATTGGTACAACCATGATGGAGAACAGTATGGAGGTTCCTTAAAAAACTAAAAATAGAATTACCATATGATCCATCAAGCCCACTCCTGGGCTTGTATCTGGAGAAAACCATAATTTGGAAAATTACATGCACCCCCAGTGTTCACTGCAGCGCTACTTACAATAGCCAGGACATGGAAACAACCTAAATGTCCATCAACAGAGGAATGGAGGAAAAAGATGTGGTATATTTATACAATGGGATAATAGCCATAAAAAAGAATGAAATTATGCCATTTGCAGCAACATGGATGAGATCATACTAAGTGAAGTCAGAGAAAGACAAATATATGATATCACATATGTGGAATCTAAAAAAAATGATACAAATGAACTTATCTACAAAACAGAAACGGACTCAGACTTCAAAAACAAACTTATAGTTACCAAAGGGGAAATGGGGGGGGGGTATAAATCAGGAGTTTGGGATTAACATATACACATTACTGTATATAAAATAAACAACAAGGACCTACTGTATAGCACAGAGAACTATACTCAATATTCTGTAATAACCTATATGGGAAAATGAAAAAGAATTGATATGTATATGTATAACTGAATCACTTTGCTGTACACCTGAAACTGACACATTGTTAATCAACTATACTCCAATATAAAATTAAAAAATTTTTAAATGATTACATAATAAAGACAAACCCTATTCTACCAATGAAAGTCCAGGTTTGTTATTTTTACAAATGATTGTACAATTTTACTGCACATGTATTGTTTCATGTTGCTTTTTTAATTTCTGGAAGTGGGTAGATTCCTATCAGTTGGATTCCTTGCCTGACAACATAGTATATTTAAAATGTAGTTAATGCCTTATTTTTTTTTAATTTTTTATTTTTGGTGAAACTTGCCATTAAACTCTATAGGAATTTGTATCTATTTCCAACCTAACTTCAACCAGGACTGAACCTTTTTTGTTAAATTGGATGAAGAAAAAGAATGTGCCCTCAATTTGCATTTTCTTAACTGCCAATGAGGTTGAGCATCTACCATGCCTGACTCATTTGAATTTTATTTCTGTGAATTGCTTTTTTTAATCTATTCCTTTTAATTAGACTAGCTTTTAAAGCAATTTGTAGAAATTTTGTTAAGGAGATTGTTTTGTCATATATTTTGTAGTCTGTTTTCTTAGTCTAGCATGTATCTTCCTTTTTGTGACAAAAAGTCAAACTTTTGTGAAGGACCAGCCAGTAAATATTTTAGGCTTTGTGGTCGTACAGTCTCTACTGCCTTTGTAATATGAAAACCCATAATAAACCAGCGGTTCTCAATCAGAGGTAGTTTTGCCTTCCCTACCCCCAACCCCCAGAGACATTTGGCAACTAAAGAGACATTTTTTGGTTATTGCCATGAAGGGGAGTGCTGCTGGCATCTCGGATGCGCTAAACATTCTACCCACCCTCCCCGCCCCCACACCAACAGAATGATCTGGTCCAGAAAGTCAGTGGTGCTGAAGTTGAGAAATCCTGACCTGTAAGCAAGTGGGCATGGCTGTGTTCCAATAAAACTGTATTCAGAAAAACAACAGTCCACATTTGGCCTACAGGTTGTCGTTTGTTGACGCCTGTTTTAAATTATCTTTTTGCTATATGAGATCTCGTTTTCTGGTTTTGTTCCTGAATTGTCTTTCATCTCATTTTTTCCAAATTTTCTTCCATTTTATTTTATGCTTTTAAATCTTGACTAAATAAAATACAAAACAATAGCAACTACTGCCTAATAATTAGGCCTCTTATTGTTTTGTTTTTAAAATGTTTTTATTTATTTTTGGCTGTGTTGGGTCTTCGTTGCTGTGCACAGGCTTTCTCTAGTTGCGGCGTGTGGGGGCTACTCTTCGTTGCAGTGCACGGGCTTCTCGTTGCAGTGGCTTCTCTTGTTGCGGAGCACAGGCTCTAGGTGCACGGGCTTCAGTAGTTGTGGCACACGGGCTCAGTAGTTGTGGCTCGCGGGCTCTAGAGCACAGGCTCAGTAGTTGTGGCGCATGGGCTTAGTTGCTCTGCGGCATGTGCAATCTTCCCGGACCAGGGCTCGAACCCATGTCCCCTGCATTGGCAGGCAGATTCTTAACCACTGTGCCACCAGGGAAGTCCCCCTCATTGTTTTTGATTAAAATTTTATAAATCATCTCAGAAACAGGTCAAGTCTTTTCCCTTCAGTCCTGCTTTTCTCCCTGGGTCTGTAGAAGCAATAGAAAACCAACACTTGGTGTACACATAGAACTGCGTAGTATGAGGTACCACCTAAGTAACATAAGCAGTGATACATCTGTAATTTTCTTTATTGACAGTATTTTAGTAGGATCTAAAACTATTGAAAAATACTTATATAATTCTTTTACTTGCTGTTGTATTTTTATGCATTTATCGGTCTCTTTACTGATAAAATATAGAAAAACAATTGCAAATAAGAATCCATTCTATTCTAAGCAGCAATGGATTTAATAAGAGGTATTGGGCTTCCCTGGTGGCGCAGTGGTTGAGAATCTGCCTGCAAATGCAGGGGACACGGGTTCGAGCCCTGGTCTGGGAAGATCCCACATGCCGCGGAGCGACTGGGCCCGTGAGCCACAACTACTGAGCCTGCGCGTCTGGAGCCTCTGCTCCGCAACAAGAGAGGCCACGATAGTGAGAGGCCCGCGCATCGCGATGAAGAGTGGCCCCCACTTGCCGCAACTAGAGAAAGCCCTCGCACAGAAACGAAGACCCAACACAGCCAAAAATAAATAATAAATAAATAATAAATTAAAAAAAAAAAAAAAAAAGAAACCTATGCACTGCAACAAAGAGTAGCCCCCGTTCACCGCAACTAGAGAAAGCCCACGCGCAGCAATGAAGACCCAATGCAGCCAAAAAATAAATAAAATAAAATAAAATAAAATAAAAAAATAAGAGGTATTTTGTAATTTGAAGAATCTTCAGGAGGCCAAGGAATCGGGCCTTTGGAGTGCACCATCCAGGAAAAAGTAGTAAGAATGAGGCCCAAATATAGCACAGATGCGCTGATAAAGGCTCAGATACACTGTTCCTTGAACAGTACTTGGATGGTACTGTGTTAAGGAAAACTGCTGCTGCTACTTACTGCATATCACCTAGTGTTCTAGGGAACGGATGCTAGAAACTTCCATAGCTGCCTCAGGAGAACCAGTCACTCCTGCCACTGTGGGTCCTACCCCTGGATATGCTGCCACCACCTCATTATACTCATGTCTTCCACCTCCAGTGTTCAGGTAGTGCCTGGTAGAAGCCAGGGAGTTGCATTCCAGCTCCCAGCTACAGTGAGGTCCAGGTGAAGTATGTGAATTGTAATGAGCAATCACAAGTTGGGGGATGACAAGGCAGATTCATTCTTATTTTAACATATTATTCTAATTTGGTAGAACAAGTACTTTCTCTGACCCCGGAAATCATGGGCAGACCATGTATAGAAAGCAAAACCTTTATTTTTAATTAATTTATTATTATTATTATTATTATTTTTAAACAGTAGGTCCTTGTTGGTTATCTATTTTAAATATAGCAGTGTGTACATGTTAATCCCAAACTCCCAATCTATCCCTCCTCCCCACCCTTTCTCTGTCTGACTTACTTAAACATCGTTTACAGGTGGGCTTCTCCCTTCCCTTACCTCAGGCATGTTGGAGGGTGGGTAAGATGGCAGCTGAGAAAGAGACTGGAAAGGCAGAAGCCATCCATGTCATTTTTTTCCTCATCTCCCAGCTGTCCTAGTTTCTGATTGTTTCCTTTATGGAGCTTAAGTATTGGAGAGAGAGTCAAGTTCCTATTTGCATGATAATGGTGATCCTGCCACACTGCTCCCTGCACTTGCTGGTTTTCTGCTGGGGTGCTTTAAGTTCTTTGCAGGCCCTCAGCATATAAAACTGATGACCTATTCAATACTCTTTTTTGCATTCCTTTTTTTTTTTTTTTTTTAAATACACCTTTATTTTATTTCTTGGCCATGCCTTGTGGCATGCGGGATCTTAGTTCCCCTACCAGGGATCGAACCAGTGCCCCCTGCGCGGAGTCTTAACCACTGGACAGCCAGGGAAGTCCTGCATTCCTTTTCTGATTTGTGTCTACTTTAGTATTCTCAGGTTTATCTTTTTCTAAATATTTTTTCTTAGCTGTTAATGTGATGGATTACTCAATTTGAGTCTGTTAAGGGTTCCCTCATGATTAAGTTCAGAATATGCATCTTTGCTTTTATGAATTTTTGGCAAACACTAATCTCTCTTCAGACATTATGTGAAGGAATACATGATGTGGCTATCTTATTATTGGTGATGGTAACTTAATCACCTGATTAAGGTGATGTTTTCCAGGTTTCTCCACTGGAAAGAATATCTTTCTCTTTGTAGTTAATATGTAACATGTGGGGAGATGCTTTTAGATTATTAAAATAATTGTTCTCCATTAAAGGTTTAATATCATTGATGATTCTTCATTGAATCATTACTATGATCGTCATATCCTATGATTCTAATCCTTTTGAGATTTGTTGAAACTTGTTTTATGGCTCAGAATATTCTCAATTTGTATAAAAGTTCTGTGCTTGCGTGAAAAAATGCCCATCCATCGAATCACTATTCATGAGCTTCTCAGGCTGCTTCTAAAAGGTTGTACCAAGAATCATCAGTTCAACAAATTAATGTGCGAGGTGTTTAGAACAGATCCTAATTGACCTGTTAACTGTTGATGAAGATAATACACATACTGTTATGTAAATATTAGCTGCAATTTATTACTAACTTCAACAGTTGTAAATTTTCTATTATTTTATAGTAAATTCATATAATTTCAGCAGTGTTTTATTGTGGAATTGAGTCTTGGTTTCAGACCTACTCTCCTAGGAGAGAAATCCAAAGTGGAAATGTGTTCTGTTGGTTAACATTTGAGAGGGAAGCTCCTTTGAGTATGGGTAGAAACCAACAATAACAGTTATCCATAGCCTTGATTGTTTTTAAAGATAACTTAGCACATTGCAGAAAACATTGTGACAATTACAGTGAAAGTGTGGCATAAAACTAGGAGGGTCCACATAGGATAACTAAACAAGGAACAGAATGACCAGAGAAGAGACAGACTTGTGATTACATACCATGCTTATTTCTGCTTTCTCCCTTAAAATGACAGTCAAGTGTAAAACCAAAAGAACAGGGAATTCCCTGGCGGTACAGTGGTTAGGACTCAGCGCTTTCACTGCCGTAGCCTGGGTTCAATCCCTGGTCAGGGAACTAAGATCCCACAAGCCAGGCGGCACAGCCAAAAAAAAAAAAAACAAAAAGAGGATGGATGAAAGGGGAATTAACAGAAAAAATGACAGATTTTTAGAAGATGGAAAGCATATGAGGACTTCCCTGGTGGCACAGTGGTTAAGAATCCGCCTGCCAATGCAGGGGACACGGGTTCGAGCCCTGGTCTGGGAAGATCCCACATGCCGCGAAGCAACTAAGCCCATGCGCCACAACTACTGAGCCTGTGCTCTAGAGCCTGTGAGCCACAACTACTGAGCCTGCATGCTACAACTACTGAAGCCCGCGTGCCTAGAGCCTGTGCTCCGCAACAAGAGAAGTCACTGCAGTGAGAAGCCTGCGCACTGCAATGAAGAGTACTCCCGCTCGCTGCAACTAGAGAAAGCCCGCGCACAGCAACGAAGACCCAATGCAGCCAAAAATAAATAAATAAATAAATAAATTTAAAAAAAAAAAGAAAAGAAAGCATATGGGAGAATATCAACTGATACCACAAGCTTGGGAGCTTAATGAAGAAGTCTTGAAGAGAAATTCAAAGTGAGATTTTGTACCACAAAACACCAGAAAGGCCTCCAGCAGTCCCATGGCAGCAATAGTGGTGACAGCAGAGGCAGTTGGGACAATGCCAAAAATTTGAAGGGAGGAAAACCTTTCTCTCTGACCAGAGGAACTGTGTTTCCAAAAACATGTGGGGAATCCTGTTGCTTTCTTTATATCTGTTTACTGCATGGCCCTAGAGGTTCACAAGAAATGCATGGTAGAACAGAAAAGCAAGTTGTCTCACCTACCAGAGGACAGGGAGGAGGGTGTCTCTGGGTAAAAAATATCCAAATGAAAATTTTAGAACTGAAAAATATAACTCATAGTTCACCATATGGGCTCAATATCAGAATGAAGGTGATAGAGGAAAGATTAAGTGAAGTTGATTAACAAAACTAATCTGTTTAACAAAAAAAAGATCAGGAACTTCTGGTTTCGGTGCTGAGATTTAAAGTGATTGGAAGTCATCACTCCCATCTCAAAACAAGAAAAAGCTGGACAAATTAAAAAACAAAACTTCTCTTGGACACATCAGAAAACAGGTTGCAGGGCAATCCACTATCCTGAAATCTAGAGAGACAGGCAAACTCGGACACAGTCAAGATCTGTTTATACCTGCATCAGAGCAGACTTCAGAACAAACATTATCAGGATTAAAGAGGGGCACAACATAATGATAAAGAGGCAATTTCCAAGAAGATAATCCTAAATGTATGTACTTGACAACAGAACATCAAAGTTCATGAGGCAAAAACTGATAGAACTGAAAGGAGAAATAGACAAATCAACTAGTTACAGTTGTAGACTTCACTCTCCTGTCAGTAATTGATAGATCAAACGGATAGAAAATCAGTAACGATATGGTTGACCTTAATAACATTACTGTCAATTCAGCATGATTGAATTCATTTTTTTAGTTTTGAGTTTTTTGTTTTATTGAGCTGACATACAGCACAAGTTTAAGGTGTACAATGTAGTGACTTGACATACTATCCTGTGCAATGATTACCCCAATAAGGTCAGTTAAATCCATTACCTCGTATAGGTATCAAAAAAAAGTTTTCCTTGTGAACACTTTTAAGATTTACTCTTAGCAATTTCCAAATGTACAAGACAGCAGTGTTAACTATAATCATGTCGTACATTACATGCCCAGTGTATTTATCTTATAATTGGAAGTTTGTACCTTTATAGTATACTCCATTCAACAATAGAATATACATTCCTGTGCTCCCATGGAACATTCACCAAGTTAGACTACATTATTGGCCATAAGACACACCCTAACAAATTTAAAGTAGAAATCATACAAATATATTCTCAGACCTCAATGGAATTAAACTAGGAATTGGAAAGATAGCTGGAAAAATCTCTAAATACATGGAAATTTAACACAGTTCTTTATAACAGATGGATGAAAGAATTCTCGAGACATTTTTAATATTTTAAACTAAAAGAAAGAAAATACAACTGTAATAGGCTGAAAAATATACTCCCCCCAATAATATCCACATCCTAATCCCTAAACCTGTGATTGTTACATTATTTGGGAAAAGTGTCTTTGTAGATATAATTAAGTTACAGATCTTGAAATGGAGAGATTATCCTGGTTTACCTGATTGGGCCCTAAAAAGGAGGAAGAGGGAGATTTGACACACGCAGAAGAAAAGGTAATGTGAAGACACAGCCAAGATATATTTGAAGATGTCAGTTCCGAGGGCTAAAGTGAAATCACCCAAAGGAATTACAGCAATTACCAGAAGCTGGAAAAGGCAAGGAATGGATCTTCTCCTAGAACCCCTGGAGGAAGCATGACACATGAATCCTTGATTTCAGCCCAGTTATTCTGATTTCAGACTTCTAGCCTCCAGAACTGAGCGAGAATAAGTTACTGTTGTTTTAAGCCATTGAGTGCATGGTAATAAGTGAAAACGGTGCTTAGAGGGAAATTTATAGCATCACATGCATATGTTAGAGAAGAAGAAAGATATAGACTCAAGAACCTAAGCTTCCACCATAGGAAAGTAGAGAAGAGTAACTTCAGCCTAAAACAAGTAAGAGAAAAAAAAATTTAGAGCAGAAATCATTGAAATTGAAAACAGAATAGAGGAAATCAAAGTTTTAGAAAAGATTAATAAAATTGATAAATCTCTAGCCAAGGTAAAAGAAAAAGAAAATACCAACCACCAATATCAGAAATGAAAGAGGGGTCATCAGTACTGATCCCATATACATTAAAAGAATAATATGGGAATATTATAAACAATTCTACATCTACGACTTTGATAATTTAGATGAAATGGACCAATTCCTTGAAGACACAAACTACCAAAGCTCACACAAGGAGAAACAGATAACCAAGTAGCCCTTTATTTTGAAGAAATTGAATCAATAATTAATAACCCCCCAAGAAGAAAGACCAGGCACAGATGGTTTCAACAGTGAGTGCTACTAAACGTTTAAGGAAGAAACAAAACCAATTTCCACAATCTCTTCCAGATAATGGAAGCAAGAGAGAACACTAATAATTCATTCTATGAGGCCAGCATTATCTTAATACCAAAACCAGATAAAATTTATAAGAAAACTACAGACCAATCTCTCTCATCAATACAGATGCAAAAATTCTCACAAAATATTAGCAAATCAAATTCAAAAATATATTAAAAGAATTATACACCACGATCAAGTGGGATTTATTCCAGCTATTCAAGGCTGTCAACATTAAAAAAAAGAAAAAAAGTTAATGTAATCCACCACATCAGACAAAAGAGAGAGCATGTGATTATATCAGTGACACAAAAAGCTTTTGACAAAATCCAAAATCCATTCCTGATAAAATAATTCTCAGATAATTTGGAGAAGAGGAGAACTTCCTTATCATGATGAAGAGCATCTACAAAAAACCTACAGCTAACATCATACTTAATGGTGAGAAACTGGATGCTTTTCTCCTAAGATCAGGAACAAGGCAAGCATATCCTCTTTCACTATTCCTATTCAATATCAGACAGGAAGTCCTAACTAGTTCAGTAAGAAAATGAAATAAAATGTGTACAGATTGGAAGGAGGAAATAAAACTTTCTTTGGTCATAGATGACACAATAGTCTATGTAATCCCAAAGGATCAAGAAAAAATTCCTGGAACTAACATGCAAGTATAGCAAGGTCACAGGATACTAAGTCAACTGCTTTCCTATATACCAGTAATGAACAATAGGAATTTGAAATTTAAAGATGCAGCACCATTTATATTAGCATGAAAATAAATAATTAGGTATAAATCTGTCGAGAGTTTAGGTAAGCTACTCAGAGTATTGCTGTCTTGGCATCCATTTTGTTTGGCTAAGCAGCCTGCAGGGACCATCAACTGACACTAGCCCCCTCATGCTAGCACATGCCCTAGATAACAGTCTGCAGAGTCACTAGCAAATGTAAGTTCCTAAAAAAAAAAAAAAAAAAAAAAATGTACGTTCCTGATACGACCTCCTCAATACCTTTGTGATCAACTATCTCCCCTGCCTCCCAGCACTTTCTTGTGCACCCCCTAGTCTTCTGCAGCCCCTGTGGGCCTTGTCAAAGCTCTCTTTTGATTTGAATTGGCCAATCCAGCCTTAGCCCAGGAACCCCAAAGCCTTCCTTCATGACCCTAATAAAGGTATGTGCCTCAGGTCCTATCTCTGTCTGCACTCTGCCTTGACCTCCTCCAATGTCCCCTTGATGCATGCTGGGTACTTTCTCCAGGACCTGTGAGTAAACTTCCCTATTTCAATTTCTCTTGTGGTCTATTGTTGAATCATAGCTATCTGGCCCTGTGCTCCACTTAACAAGTATTAATTAGACAGACTCAGAGCAAAATGTAAGTGTGTGTATATATATATGTATTTATTTATATATAGGATCTATATGTGAAAGACTATAAAACTCTGATGAAATAAATCAAAGATCTAAATAAATGGAGAGAATCAAGTTCATAAATTTGAATACTCAAGGGGGGAAAGTGGCGGGGGGTGGTGGTGGTGTGATGAATTGGGAGATTGCGATTGACATATATACAGTAATATGTATAAAATGGATACCTAATAAGAACCTGCTGTATAAAAAAATAAATAAAAAAGATTCAAAAGAGAAATTTTTATACTCAATATTGTGAAGACGTCAACTGTTCCAGACTTGATCTGTAGATTCAATACAATTCTCAATCAAAATGCCAGAAATTTTGTAGATATCAAAATTATTCTAAAGTTTACGAGGAAAAGTAAAATCCTCAGAATAACGAAAACAATTCTTAACCACTGCACCACCAGGAAAGTCCTTGTTGACTTTTAAAATAACCTACTGAATGAAGCTTACTTGTTTATAGTTTTTAATATCTTTGTGATAGTTAATTTTGTGTGTCAGTATGGCTGGACCATGGTGCCGAGATATTTTGTCAAACATTCTGTGTCTGCTGGATCATATGGTTCACGTGGCAGAGCAGCTTGCATGGCAGCCTGGACCTGTTGCAGAGCTTTCTCTTGTTCTGGGCCCCACTTAAAACCACCAGATTTTCAGGTCACCTGGTAAATGGGCCAGAGTAGCACACTGTTGGGCTGCAAGCCTTGTAGTTGCTCAGCCTAGAGACCAAAGAAAGCCTGGAGACAGCAACAGAGACGTCAATAGTTTTTTGGACAGGGGATCTTAAAGACAGTGGGCAGGACATTGCAGCAGTCTTCACTACTCAGGGGAGAAGGAGGCTACCATTTATAGGGGGATTGATGTCAGCTTGGCTCATCAGTTACCAGGGAAACCAGCAACTGGGGCACATCCCTCACAGCCCCTCAGATTAACAAGCATCACTAGGGCAGATGTTTCCCTTTAGTAAACTAGGAGGTGGAGCCATTCCAGCCTGAGGATTAGAACCATTCATAGCTAGGGCAAGGGGCAAAGACATTCACGTGAGTAGGGTGCAGGTAAAGAAAAGACTGATCGAGGGCTTCCCTGGTGGTGCAGTGGTTAAGAATCCGTCTGCCAATGCAGGGGACACAGGTTTGAGCCCTAGTCCAGGAAGATCCCACACGCCACGGAGCAACTAAGCCCATGCACCACAACTACTGAGCCTGCGTGCCTAGAGCCCGTGCACCGCAACGAGAGAAGCCACCGCAATGAGAAGCCCGCCCACCACAACAAAGAGTAGCCCCCACTCGCCACAACTAGAGAAAGCCTGTGCGCTGCAACGAAGACCCAACACAGCCAAAAATAAATACATTTATTTTTTTAAAAAAAGAAAGGACTGATCGAGCAGGGGATGCACAGAGCAAGAGAACAGCCACCTTGAGTGACCTGACCAAACACTCCACCCCTACATACCCTGCACGACCCTTACAATTTTGGTCCACCCCTCTTCCGAGATATCCCTGGGGTCAGGTATGTAGAGGTGCACTGCAATCAAATACCACAAATGCAATACAGACAACAGCATCTAAAGGATATCAAGAGTCCAAGAGGTGGAAAAACTTTGTAGCCAGACGCTTATCAGGTCAATTTTTCATGGAAGTCCAGGAGGACACCAACAGCCTGTCACTGTAGACCCAGCAATCAGACTCATTTCACAGTGAGGCCTCCATTGTGACCCAGTCCACGAACAAATTCCCTCCCCTCAGACTAGGGACAAAATGTAAGATGTTTAACAGGCACAACACAGGGAAGGTCGTGACCATTAAGCAAAATACAAGCAGTAATCACATTCTGAGATAATACCACCTCTGCCTGTGGTCCTGGCCTGCAGTACCATTCCGCCAGTCCACCCTTAGCCCCACAGCTGGTGCCGAATACTGGAGAGGTGGTGTAACAACCCACCACAGAGTTAATATGATGGCGCCTTTCTCTAGTAAGGGGCCCGGAGTAATTACCTTAGTAGTCTTAGGTGGGCTGAGTAGGAGACAGGTGAAGTCTGTCAGTCCCTTTCTAATCCTGTCCCCCGTGGGGCAGCAAACCCCAAACACCCGGGACTTACCTGCCAGTCCCAGGGCCATTTTATAACGTGTTCCCCTGGAGGTAGACCCTGTGGCAAGGGCCAGAGTGAGTTACTGTCCTGACCAATAGTTGGCAACAGTCCTTCGGTGGGCAACCGTTGAACTCAGATTGCATTGACTAGTTGTCTCTGGGTTAATATGGCTTGGCCATTGGGACAATTGCTCCTGAGATGTTCAGTTATAGTCCTTAGGGCTTGAGTTAGCCTCTGGTCCGCATATTGAGAGCATGGCTCTCCATCATCAGTTGTTAAGGAGTCCATTTATTCTTTCCATTAGCCCGGCAGCAGTGAGGTTGGAGGGCAGGTGGAAATGCCAGCGTATGTCATTTTTAATCAGCCCATTCCTGAACATCATGGCTGGTAAAGTAGATTCCTTGATGAAGGAAGATTCCTTCCTTCCTGATGTCCATGGGGGTCCTATATGTTGCACACAGGTGTTCCTGACCCCAAATAGTGGGGGTTTTTTGCATTGTTAGATGACTCGGGTAGGTCTTTGGTAATGTCTTCCACCTTTGCAATGCATATAGCTGTTCTTCCATCGCACTAGATCGTTGCTCTGCCCTCTTCCATAGCTGGGACCAGAAGTCCAAGGTTACTATTATTTTGCCATTGCCACAGGCCCCAACCAAACCCTTCCGGGTAACTGGCCACGTCCAATTCACAAGCCTATCCCTGAGGTAATATCCCTAAAGCTTGTGTCTGTAATTGTTTAGGGGTGAGGGGTCGGGGGGTGATGCTTGTCTTTTGTAGATAATCCAGGTCCTTGTGTGTTGTATTCATCAGCCATCCATGTGCAGTCAGATAAGACATAAGCATTGGGCTGCTACTTTTAAACTGGAAAGAGACTCTGAGGTTAACAGGATATCATTAATGTAATGGAGGAAGACATGCCTCATAGTAGTCAGCTGCCACAGGGCCCCACATGTTAGTGGACAGCCACCTCAGGATCACCCCCATAACTTTGTGTTCCCCATCTTTATATCCTGACCTCATGGCACTTGTGGGAGTTCCCTCGGCCTCCTGGCTGGCCAATTATTGGGCTGTACCCCACAGAACTGCAAGCCTTGTAGTTGCCCAGCCTCAAGACCGAAGAAAGAGCCCAGAGACGGCAACAGAGACATCAATGGTTTATTGGGTGAGAAGATCTTACATACCTGAAAGAAGGTCCTGGAGTGACACCCCACAGCGTGCATCAGACAGCGAGTAGGACATGGCAGCAATCCTTACTACTCAGGGGAGAAGGAGGCTACAATTTATAGGGGGAAATGACATCAGCTTGGCTCATCAGTTACCAGGGAAACCAGCAGCTGGAGCACGTCCCTCACAGCCCCTCAGATTAACATGCATCATGAGGGTAGATGTTTCCCTTTAATAAAGTAGCAGGTGGAGCCATTCTGGCCTGAGGATTAGAACCATCACTAGCTGGGGCAGGAGGCAAAGACGTTCACGTGAGTAGGTTACAGGTGAAGGAGGAACTGGTCAAGTAGGGGATTCACAAAGAGCAAGAGAACAGCCATCTTGAATGACCTGATCATTCTGACACCTGTCGGAATGGCTATTATCAAAAAGACGACAAATAATAAGTGTTGGCAAGAATGTCGAGAAAAGGGAACCCTGTGGGTGGGAATGTAAATTGGTGCAGCCATTCTGGAAAATCATATGGAGATTCCTGGAAAACTTAAAAATAGAACAACCATATGATCCATCAATTCCACTCCTTGTTATGTATCTGAAGAAAATGAAAACACTAATTTGAAAAGATACATGCACCCCAATGTTCACTGCAGCATTATTTACAATAGCCAAGACATAGAAGCCGCCTAAATACCCATCAACAGATGAATGGATAAAGAAGATGTGGTATTTATTATAATGGAATATTACTCAGCCATTAAAAAGAATGAAATAATGCCCTTTGTGGCAACATGGATGGACCTAGATGGTATTATGTTAAGTGAAATAAGTCTGACAGAGAAAGACAAATACTCTATGATTTCACTTATATGTGGAGCCTAAAAAACAAAACAGATGAACAAGCATAACAAAACAGAAACAGATTTATAGATACAGAGATGAAACAAGCCAGAGGGGAGGGGTTGAGGGAAGTAGAGAAATAGGTGAGGGAGATTAAGAGGCACAAACTTCCAGTTGCACAGTAAATGAGTCATGGATATGAAATGTACCTTGTGGGAAATATAGTCAATAACTATGTAATATCTTTGTATGGTGACATATCGTAACTAGACTTATTGTGGTAATAATTTTGAAATATATGGAAATATCGAATCATTATGTTGTGTAACAGGAACTAACATAGTCTTGTAGGCCAATTATACTTCAAAAACAAAGAAACAAACATATTCATGGAAAAAGAGACCTGATTTGTGGTTATCAGTGGTGAGGTGGCGGTTGGGAGAGGGGCAATTGGATGAAGGTAGTAAAAAGGTAGAAACTTCCAGTCATGAGATAAATAACTAGTAGGGATATAATGTACAACATGATAAATATCCTTAACACTGCTGTATGTTATATATGAAACCTGTTAAAGGACTAACAGTAAAATTGTAAGAGTTCTTTCTCATCACAAGGAAAATATTTTTTTGTTTCTTTTATTTTGTATCTATATGAGATGATGGATGTTCACTAAACTTACCATGGTAATCATTTCATTATAGATGTAAGTCAGATCACTATGCTGTACACCTTAAACTTATCCAGTGTTGGGGCTTCCCTGGTGGCACAGTGGTTAAGAATCCGCCTGCCAACGCAGGGGACACAGGTTTGAGCCCTGGTCCAGGAAGATCCCACATGCCCTAGAGCAACTAAGCCCGTGTGCCACAACTACTGAGCCTGTGCTCTAGAGCCCGTGTGCCACAACTATTGAGCCTGCGCTCTAGAGCCCATGAGCCACAACTACTGAGCCCGCACGCCTAGAGCCCGTGCTTGGCAACAAGAGAATCCACCACAATGAGAAGCCCGCGCACTGCAACGAAGACCCAACGCAGCCAAAAATGAATAAATAGATAAATAAATTTATTAAAAATTTAAAAAGTTGATAAGAAACTCATTTAGCTGGGGTGCATTCCTTGTAAGTAGGCTAAAGCTCAGTTATGCAGAAAGGGGAGTGGGTAGGGCTGCAGGCCTAAGATGAGGCTGACAAAATAGAGTTAGTGTGGTTCAGCCACACAATTTAATTTTCTGTTACATACAGGCTATCATTTAAACAACAGGACTAGTTAACAGTAGCAATTATTAGGACTAACTAAATTAAATGTGTAAGAAAATATAACTATTTTTATAAACTTTCTGTTCTCTGATTCAGCAATTTAACTCTATTTAATATTTAAATTATGTAGGCCATATTGTTGTGTAGTCTTTTTTTAAAAAGAGATTTTTTTGATGTGGACCATTTTTAAAGTCTTTATTGAATTTGTTACAATATTGCTTCTGTTTTATGTTTTGGTTTTTTGGTCGCGAGTCATGTAGGATCTTAGCTTCCCGACCAGAGATTGAACCTGTACTTCCTGCATTGGAAGGTGAAGTCTTAACCACTGGACTGCCAGGGAAGTCCCTGTTGTGTATTCTTTTTTTTTTTTAATATTTTTTTTATTTTTGTTTATTTTATTTTTGGCTGCATTGGGTCTTTGTTGCCACGCGTGGGCTTTTCTCTAGTTGTGGCGAGCGGGGGCTACTCTTCGTTGTGGTGCGCAGGCTTCTCATTGTGGTGGATTCTCTTGTTGCAGAGCACGGGCTCTAGGCGCGTGGGCTTCAGTAGTTGTGGCACGTGGGCTTCAGTAGCTGTGGCACGTGGGCTTCAGTAGCTGTGGCTCACGGGCTCTAGAGCGCAGGTGCTGTAGTTGTGGTGCACGGGCTTAGTTGCTCCGCGCCATGTGGGATCTTCCCGGACCAGGGATCGAACCCGTGTCCCCTGCATTGGCAGGCAGATTCTTAACCACTGCGTCACCAGGGAAGCCCCTGTTGTGTATTCTTAAGAACCATACAGGTAAGACTTTTTTAAAAAGAGAATGGAAATATAATAGGACCAATTAAACAGATGTTACCTATATAAAATAAACAATAACATGTTTCTCTCCATCCCTTGGTATAGTAGGATATTTTTACTCTTCTTTCCTTTTCCAATAATACTTCTTCTGAACTACCTGCACCCTTTAAGACATCGTGTTATTCTTGTATATTGGTAAAATAGAATATAGGTAAACATAAAATTCACTTTGACTTGCAGCTCTGCTCTTATTAAGCCCACATTACAAAGATTCTCGTTGTCAGCCTAATGTGATGACATCAAGTTAAGTACAAAGCATTTGAGCATTTGTGGGATATACATATAGAATTTTACTTACAGGCAACATGTCCTTAGACTTGTAATCTCTAGACCCATAGAATGTCCTGCCTGATAGGAGGGTCTTTGTTTGCTTGGGGGCTCTGGCCACCAGTCTAACAATGTGATTTATGATAGAGGTTTTGGGACACACCATATCAGTTCTGACCACTGGAAGAACTGGAGACTTGAAACTTCGACGCTCATACTTGAAAGGTGTGAGCTTGAACCTTCTGAAGGAGTTGAAGGCTAAAGATCAGCCTAACCTCATGGACAGAATGTGAGCACCAACAAAAAATCTGGAGACCACAGGCTTGGGCAAGGTTTCTTGTGCATATTGTCACAACTCATGGCCAAGAGGAGGTAATAGCATCCTTGTGTTCAAGGAGAAGATGACCAGAATCTCCACATTTGGATCCCTCCCACACTTTGTCCTATGCATCCATCTCTCCCTTTAGCTGATTCTAATTTGTATCTTTTCATTGTAATAAAACTAATCATAACTGCACTACATTCCTGAGTTCAGTCAGTTGTTGTAGTGAACTACTCAACCTAAGAATGGTTATAGGAACCCCTGAATTTGTCAAGAAATCTGTATAATTCATCACATCAGATAATTAAAGGAGAAAAAACAGGTTCACACCAACAGATGATAAAATAGCTCCCAACAAAATCTAACAGGCATTAAGTAGAACAGGGACTGAATGAAACTACTTACATATAACAGACTATTTACTCTAAGTCAATAAGCATTACACTAAATGTTTAAATAGATATGTGATTTCCATTAAATTGGAAAAATGAGGGAAGTTATTCCCACTAGTATTCAACTTTATTCTGAAAACTCTGGCTTACTGCAATAAGAAATAGAAATAAAATAAATAATAAAAAATACTGAGGGAACTTATTTCTATTTGCAGATGCATGGCAGAAAACATAAAATATAAAAAAGAAAAAAGAATACAATTATTTGGTATGGCTTAAAATGAAAATTGTATCTAAACTTAATGTTAGCAAAACAATAAACACCGTAACACAGTTAAAACACAAGCCACCTTGAGAGAAAATAAGCCCAACATTTATAAATGTGTAGTACCTGGAATTATCAATACCTGGATTATTTTAAGACTCCTTAAAAAATCAATGAGATAACCCAAAAAGAAAGAGAGAAAATGTGTGAATAAAAAAAGCACTAAGGGAAACATCATTGGCCAATAAACACATATGAAAAAATGTGCTCAATTCACTTGTAATCAGGGAAGTACAGACACTCATATTCAATAACTTAAGGGATTCAATATTGGTGCAATGATGGAGCAACAATCTAGCAATATGTGAAACACAGTATACACAGCACTTCTAGATATGCACCTTTGAGTCTCAACTCTTCAAAGAAATAAGAAAACGGCTTTCAGCGACTGTGAAGCTGGGGAGGTCCCGGCTGGGAGAAGGACATCGGATCTCATTATCCTCCCAGCCTTTCGACCCTCCCCCAAAGCCCCTCAATAAAATGGCTTGATTCCAAAAAAAATAAAAATAAGAAAAAAAAAAAAAAACGCACAAAATGGTATTCAATATAGCATTTTTATTACAATGAAAAATCATTTTGTCCTAATCACTGTTTAATAGAATATTTAAGCATGTTTAATACATACATTATCAAGCACAAGGCTGGAATCTTTTCCATTCTATAGAAAATCACTAGCCTTCCGTTCAAGCAGGAAGCTGATTTCAGAGTATAATGTGAGCTGCAAAAGAAAAGTGCCCTTCCTCACCCCTTCCCAACACAATCACTCACCATGTCTGAAATGACATCCTTGAAGACATTCATTGTGGTTATGGTAGCATCTACCAAAGTGGTTCACATTCTAAAGGTGTTAAAAGGTATTTGGAGTGAGAAGTGCACAATGAAGTAAATTTGAGATACACTATGTTAAATGAAAATTTCTTTAATACATCTTTCAACAAGCTGATAACGTGTACTTGGATTTCCCCCAGAAGTAGATGCTTTATCCTTCGTTTCATTTACACTTTTTCCCAAGATACCTTTTTTCAAATATCATCAAGGACTAGTATTCCTTGAAACAAACTTGTGGAGAATGTTGGTTAAACACTGGTCTTCTGGAGATACTTTGTACTTGGGAAAGGCAAAACACTGGCCTATTAGTGAAGACTGATTTTGTAAGAAATTCTAAATATAACTATTTAGAATTATGAAGAATAGAATTTTCATAAGTGAAGCTGGTCTAGATTTTGCTCCTTATCTTCATCTAGTTTTGTATCAGATTATTTCACCTGTGTAAAATTAATTGGTAAAATCTTGTTAAGGATTATCTATTCTTAAGGTTTTTACCTACACAACTATCACAATTTTTCCTTAAACAGGAACTTCGTACACAGACACATTTATTTGTTGGTCTGTGGGTTCTAGAGCACAGTCAATTGTGATAACATACTTAGAGAAGAAAATGTAATCCCTCTATATTTTTACACATATTGGAATATATATAGTACATACAGTGTTACCTTATAATTAAAAGGAAAATTTATTGATAATCTGTAATCACTTTTATCATCATTAATGCTGAATGTTTATATTTCATTTTCTTTTCCTTGATTAGACCTGCCAAGATACAGTCATTAACATTGGAAGTCTACTAGTGTCTAATCTCTTAATTTCTACTTTCAATTGTTCTTTGCTTCTCTTGTGTTGGTTTTACTTTGTTCTGTTTCTTGTTTCTTGACATAAATGCTTATTCATTCCTTTAATACATTTATCTATGTGACAGGCCCAGCACTGATTGCTGCAGGTAAGTGAAGATGAAGACTGGGTCCACAAATGAAGTTTCCTTAATGCATTCAGGGGCACACATTTCTCACTGAATAGAACTTTGGTTACATCTGACAAATTTAGATATGCAGGCATCTCATTAACAATCATTTCTTAAGTAGTGTATAATTTCAGCTTTGATTTTAAATATTTTATTTCAAATACATAAAAAAGTAAAAATGTTAGAACAATGAACCCTCCATAAACAGCCACTCTACTTCAGTAATTATCAACATTTTGCTAATCTACTTTCTAGCTCTTTGCCAATTTGCTACTTTCTTTTTCTTTTGCTGGAGTTATTTTAATGCAAATCTGGGTATCTTATTTCATATATATGTATCTCTAACACATAGGATGTTCTATCTTTTAATAACCACATTGACATTATCATCCCTAACAAAACTAATATTTCTAAGAATCATTTAATACTCAGTGCATGTCCACATTTCCCCCAGTCTCCAAAATGTTGTTTTACATTTTGTTCAATCTGGGTCCAAATAACACCCACATATTGAATTTAGTTGATATGCCTCTTGTCTTTTTAAATCTGTTAACAGTGCCCTTCTTTTCTTTTTCATGCCACTCATTAGTTGAAGAAATCAGGTCATTTGTTTTGTAGAATTTTACACATTCTGGATCTGCTTGGCTGTTTCCTTGCGGTGCCATTTACTTTTTCATCTATTTCCCAAATTCTTGGCTTTAAAATTTTTTTTGATTTAAAGGTTTGATTCCTTCAGTTCATTATTTTGGCAATAAGACTTCATAGGTAGTGGTATGTACTTCCTAATTGCATTGTATCAGGAGGTGCCTATTGTCTGATAGTCCCACCTTTATAGAGGTTAAAATTGAATAAGGGGCTCAGAGGTGGTCAGCTTGATAAATCCAATATAACGTTCTCACTATAAACTTTTTCCCAAATAGTTTTAATATCCACTGAAGATCATTTTCTGGACCCATTATTCCATTAGGAACTAGAAAAATTTTCTAATCCTATCAATTTTTCTGTATTTACTGGTGAGATTTCTTAAATTAAAAAAAAAATTAATTTGATGAGCTTTGGGTGACTCTGAAAGTTGATTCACATGGGAAAAGCAAAATAAATACTTATTTTTCCCTTTATTTATTGGTTTTCAGAATGATGAGTTGGTACCCAAGCATTTTCTATAACAGCCATAACTGAGTAAACTATCAAACTGCTATTGGGGTCATGTGAAAAGACCCAACTCCCACTGGCTGAAGATGGGGCAATTTGAGCATCAAAATGTATATTGACTGTAATGGAATGTTTTCTTTCTTTTATACAAGAGTATCATACACACACACACACACAATTAAATTTCCAAGTGGTTAGTTCCTTTATGCCACCTTTTTGATAATTTCTAATTAATTGAATGGTGGTCAGAGATGAGGGATTATAAAACATTTACTCTTTGGAATTTATTACGGGAAAATAATTTCATATTTCTCTTTGATTCTTCTAATAGTTGTACTCTTAACAACCTCATATTCATGAAATTCATAAGGTTTCTTTTCAGCATGAAATTTTGGATGCAGCTCAAGTGATGAAGAACTTCTCACATTCAATATAACCTCCTAGATTTTATCCAGAATAAATTATCTTAAGTTTAGTAAGTGCTGAGCAGTGACAGGAGGCATTTCTACATTTATTACTTCTATAGGATATTCCTTTCATATGAATTCACTAATACTAATGATGTTAATAACAACTATAGGTAATATTTACAGAAAACATGCTTTGTGGCTGCTATTTTTCCAAGTATTAACTACTCACTCCTCACAAGAATTCTATTACATGATGTAGCAGGCTGACTCTGAATTGGCCCAAGTGGTCCCTTCCTCCTGGTATTCATACTCTTGTGTAAGCCTGTTCCCTTGAGTGTAGGGTGGCCTAGTTCCTTGCTTCTAACCAAAAGAAGATAGCAAAGGCGATGAAATAATGTCATTTCAATGATTAGATTACACAAGATGATAGCTTCTTTGATGCTAGCAGCCTCTTGCTTCCTTGGCTTTCACACTCTGAAGAAGTAAGCAGCCACCTTGAAGAGGCCCATGTAGCAAGGAACTGAAGTCAGCCTTTAGCCAATAGCCAGCTAGAAACTGAGGACCTCAGCGCAACAGCCCTCAGTGAATTAATTTGGTCAACAACCACATGAGGTTGGAAGTGGATCCCTTCCCCAGCTGAGCCTTCCGATGAGACTCAGCCATGGTTGAAATCTTGATTTTAGCTTTGTGAGAGGCCCTGAAGCAGAGGACCCAACTAAGTTATGCCTAGACTCCTGACCCACAGAAACTGAGATAATGTGTATTATTTTAAGCTACTAAATTTGTGGTAATGTATTACACAGCAATAAATAACTAATATACATAAGTACTACTATCACCATTTTACAAGTGAGCAAAATGAGGCACAGAAATTTAAGTACCTTATCTAATAACACACTGGTAATAAAGGGGTGAAATGGCAATAATGATAGATAAGGCTAAAGATTTTCCTGCATTCATTATACTATTTCCTCATATAAATTTGCTGAAGATAAACAATGTTTGAATGGTGGTGGAAGGTTTTAAAGCAACAATTTTTTCTGAAATATAAACTTTTTAATGCTTAGTTATGAGCATGAAATAAATTTTCTCAAAAATGAATTTTCTGATGTTCTGTAACATAATGTACATTTGAAAGCCTTCTTGTATTAAATTCCATTATGAATTTTCTGATGCTGAGTAAGGTGTGAATGTTGTCTAAAGGCCTTCTTACATTCCTTACATTTGTAGGGTTTCTCACCAGTATGAATTCTCTGGTGTTGAGTAAGAAAAGAATAAAGTCTAAAAGCTTTACCACATTCCTTACATTCATAAGGTTTCTCTCCAGTATGAATACTCTGATGTTGAGTAAGCTGTGAGAGCAGTCTAAAAGGCTTTCTACATTCCTTACATTCATAAGGTTTCTCACCAGTATGAATACTCTGATGTTGAGTAAGTTGTGAGAGTAGTCTAAAGGCCTTCCCACATTCTTCACATTCATAAGGTCTCTCACCAATATGAATGCTCTGATGGGAAATAAGTTGTGAGTAACTACTAAAGGTCTTCCAACATTCCATACATTCATAGGGTTTCTCACGAGTATGAATTCTCTGATGGCGAACAAGTTGTTGCCTTAATCTAAAAGTCTTCCCACATTCTTTACATTCATAGGGTTTCTCACCAGTATGAATACTCTGATGGACAGTAAGCTGTTGGCATATTCTAAAAGCCTTTCCACATTCCTTACATTCATAGGGTTTCTCCCCAAAATGAATTTTCTGATGTATTCTAAGGTCTGGACCACATACGAAGGCCTTCCCACATTCCTTACACTCATAGAGCTTCTCAGAAGTATGAAGTCTCTGATGTCGAGTAAGGTGTGTACACTGCCTAAAAGTCTTCCCACATGCCTTACATTCATAGGGCTTCTCACCAGTGTGAATTCTCTGATGTCGAGCAAGCTGCTGATGTACTCTAAAGGCCTTTCCACATTCCTTACATTCATAGGGCTTTTCACCAGTATGAAGTCTCTGATGTTGAGTAAGTTCTTGGAGGACTGTAAAGGCCTTCCCACATTCCTTACATTCATAGGGTTTCTCACCAGTATGAAGTTTGTGATGTCTAATAAGGTGTGCACGCTGTCTAAAGGCCTGCCCACATTCTTTACATTTGTAAGGTTTTTCACCAGTATGAATTCTCAGGTGTTGACTAAGTGTTGAGCGACGAATAAAGGTCTTCCTACATTCCTTACATTCATATAACTTTTCTCCATTATGAATTCTCTGATACTCAGCAAGAAGATTATGCCTTTTGTAAGTGGACATTTTTTCAGAAGCAATTTTCACTTGCCCAAAATATCCCTCTTGTGGTTCCTTTTGCCCCTCAATCTTGCTTTTGCATTCCCAATCATTTCTAAAAATGGAGTCCTGAAGGCCATAGCTTTTAATTCTTTCCATTATCTCCCACTGGAATGAATATATTTCATAAATGTCCTTTCCTGGAGATAAAGTATTGGTCCTGTATCTGGACTCCAAGTCTGAAAGAAAACAAGAAAGCAAATACACGCTGTTTTCCGGTTCCAGAAGAAAGAAAACTATACAGAAATAAAAAGCACCTAAAATAATGCCTATTACTGAAACTGAGCAGGACCCTGTGGGGCTCCTGGGCACAGAAGTCTTTCTGTATCCCCCATTTCTTTGTTTGCAGGGAACAGACTCCAGCCTCCATGACCTTCCCTGAGTTCCAAAGGGCAGATTTGAACAGCTGCTCATCAGGGAAGGGAGGGGATGCAGAAACAAGGAAGGAGCAGCCAAGAAACAACAGTACAGCCTTGGGGGTGGGGGTGGGGGTCCTGGTTCCACCTCAAGGGATACACATAACAGTAACTTTGAGCTCTTCAGCAGAACTAAAACCCCTACCAAACGGAAGACGTTCCAGAGAGAAAGTCACAGTTTGATAACCTCGAGAAGCTCATCAGGAGACAACCTGAGGCCAGATTAAAGGAATACAGGCCCTGCACACACTCTGATCCTTATCAGCAACCCCACCCTTGAACCACTGCTATAAAACTCCTCACCAAATCCTCCTGGGTTGGGACACACAGTTTTTGAGGCACTAGCCTGCTGTGTCCCCCTTTGCCTGGCAAAGCAATAAAGCCATTCTTTTCTACTTCACCCAAAACTCCATCTCCGAGATTCAAATCGGCACTGGTGCACAAAGGCTGAATTTTCAGCATCATTACCAGTGAATGGATTAGACATCTCTAGAAGATAGGCATTCCTGCTACAATAACACATATGTGTACCTAAAAAAACCTATCTTCTGTAAAATTACACACCAAAAATTACAGTTTATGGGGAAAACAGGGCTGGAGAAGAACACTCAAATCTACGCAATTTTATCGGCAGAGCACTAACAAATATAATAATTGATATCTCAAGAGATAACCTGAAAGGCAGCTCAACACAGCTGAAGGCTGCATCATGGATATTAAAATGCACACACAAAAAACTGAAAACACTGGATTTCAGGTGCTGAGACACTGTACATGAAAATAAAGCCCTGAGCCAGTGAGGCTACCATTAAGATGGAAATAGGATGAAGTGAAACCTGTCATCAGCTAGGAGACATGCAATGTTGATGGTATCCATGTCTGGGGAGGGAGCCCTGAATGTAGGCATTTATTATTAATTTTCTTAATATAGAGGTGTAAGGGCTCTTAACAATAAAGTATCAAATTAAAGGCTTTTGCCTTTCCTGCTGAATGTTATAAATCTATTTCTACTATTCTGGCAGAATAGTACTATTCTACTATTCAACTAGGAAAATTACCTGTGAAACAACAAAGTTCCACATTATACTGATATCATTCCCTACTTCATATCATTACTAAGCTAATTTGTATTACAGATTATTAACTGTATTATGGAACAGACTATATTCTCATACATTTCAAAACAAGGCAAAGGAAACAGAGAATAAAGAAAGTTCAGGAATGGAGGTGAGGTTGGTGATTAGGGAAACAGTGTGAATCAGTGGAGGCCTGATTTAAGTGTGTGTAAGAATCACCTAAAGGTCTGTTAAAACTATAGAGATATGTTTGACTGAAACAAGATCTACAGGACTAGTTCCTGCACGTTTTTGTTTTGTTCTTATTTATATCTGACAATAAATGACCGTTGCTGATCAATGTTTGAGTCTCTCTACTTAAACGTTTTCAATGATTTCTCTTTACAATTAGAATAAAATAGAAATACCTGAGCATGAATAAGGCTTCTGCTTATCAACTCCTCTCCCATTTACTCTCTCTGTTCATGCCATAAAGGCCTCTTTTCAGCTCACAAAATGCACTGTTTAATGTTTAATGCAACTGTTGCCATTAAATAGGGCTCTTGACAGGTTGCTCCTTCTTTGAGAAATCCTCTGACTTTGCGTGGTTGACTTCTCTTCATCCTCAGATCTCTAATCAAAAATCACTTCTTCAGAAAAGATATTCCTGTTGATCCTATTTAAGTCTAGGCACTTTATGCTCTATCCCAGCAACGTGTTGCTCGTCTCTATAACACTTTTCTCAATTTTGGAATAACATATTTATTAATTTTCTCACTTGTTATTCTGTTAGTCTCTTACCCCTAAGTTTTCCCAGTGGTAGAAACGATTCTAAGTTCACTTACTATTGAATAAGCAACCCCAAATTCACAATAGATGTTACTCATTTAATTCCCACAATTATGTAATCACTAACAAATATGTACATCTGTCTCTAATCTTTTTTTATTTTATTTCTGGCTGAGTTGGGTCTTCGTTGCTGCATGCGGGCTTTCTCTAGTTGCAGTGAGCAGGGGCTACTCTTTGTTGTGGTGCATGGGCTTCTCATTGCAGTGGCTTCTCTTGCTGTGGAGCACAGGCTCTAGGCATGCAGGCTTCAGTAGTTGGGTCACGCGGGCTTCAGGAGTTGTGGCATGCAGGCATCAGTAGTTGTGGCACGTTGGCTCAGTAGTTGTGGCTCGTGGGCTGTAGAGTGCAGGCTCAGTAGTTGTGGTGCATGGGCCTAGCTGCTCCCCAGCATGTGGGACCTTCCCAGACCAGGACTCAAACCAGTGTCCCCTGCACTGGCAGGTGGATTCTTAACCACTGCACCACCAGGGAGGCCCTGCCTTTAATCTTTTATACTGTACTACAATGACTTGCTTATCTCCACCGGAGTTCATACGATTACTACATCGGTGCTACATTTACTCAAACACTTGCTCTTCCATATCTTCCCTAGGTGCTCCTCTCCAATCCCACATAGCCGCAGCAACTTTCATACTTCCCAGAGAACGATCTCAAATATTTTTCAATCATGCTAATATTGACAGGCTTATTAAATCCTGAGCAAAAAGGCATGTGTAGATATTGAGTACAGCAGAATGGCTGTCAACTACGGAATGGGATTTGGTATCACCTGAGTGCAAGAGAGTAAAAATAAAGGCTATGTTAGATGTGAGCGTGCAGACAGTGACCCAGATGGGGGACTTGAGTGAAGAATATCTAAATGCAAATGAAGTAAGAAAAGAGATGGGAGGAGATGGGATAGGAGAGATAGGAAAGTATTTTTCTGTGACTACAGTATAAATGTATAAAACTGTTAAAATGACTCAAACCATAGCCTAATCACTGTGAAACAAAATGAGAAATAAAATCATAAAACCAAGAGACATCTTCACTTCCGAATTTTAAAACTATTTACTAAATTTTAAAAATTGAAGAATTTCTAGAATATTGAAAACACCACATTATCAAGAATCTATGAAATACAGCTACAGATCTTAGAAGAAAATTCATCAATACATTTAAATAATTAGAGCAATAGAAATGAAAGAAAAAAATATATGAGTATCCCACTCAAAAATTAAGAAGAGGGGCTTCCCCGGTGGCGCAGTGGTTGAGAATCCGCCTGCCAATGCAGGGGACACGGGTTCGATCCCTGGTCCGGGAAGATCCCACATGCCGCGGAGCAACTAAGCTTGTGTGCCACAACTACTGAGCCTGTGCTCTAGGCCCGTGAGCCACAACTACTGAGCCCACGAGCCACAACTACTGAGTCTGCGCGCTTAGAGCCTGTGCTCTGCAACAAGAGAAGCCACCACAATGAGAAGCCCATGCACTGCAACGAAGAGTAGCCCCCGCTCGCCACAACTAGAGAAAGCCCACGCACAGCAACAAAGATCCAACACAGCCAAAAATAATAAATTAAAAAAAAATTTTTTTTTAAAGAAAAAAAAAGGAAAGCATTCAAACAAAATAAAAAATAGCAACTAGGCATCAGAGCACATCTTGCAAGCAGAAGCACTGACTACCTTTGTTCTGGACTATCATTTTGAGAATGTTTGTATAACAAATACCCTTGGAAGGTAGAAATACTCTCTGTAAATCAACATACAGGTTTGCTAACTGTTCAATATAATAAAGGTAGTACCTCCCTCAAAGCAAAGGTCATGCGTATGTATTGCCCATTATGAAAGATTTGGGTTCTCTAAACTCCAGGCCCTCTCCCATAAGGCAGCTCACTGAACGTTCAGTTATCTACCTGGACCATCCGTATCACCCCCATGGAACTTGTGGGCAAAGAGGAACAAGGCAAATATGTTGATGTTCATGCTGCTTGTTGTGCTTTGAGCAATAAAATCCTTTGCCTTTGGCTTAGGAGTCTTGTGTCTTCTGCCAGCAACCATGACACTGCTGTAGGCTACTTGTTAGCTTGCAAGTAGGGTAAAATTTCAGACCCTTTACACTTCTTGACACTAACAAATTATTAATAAAACAGAATATTTTGAAAATCGTAAGGAACTACTATGGCAATAAAGGGTAATTTTCTAAGAAAATATAGAGAAAGTAGTCAAAGACCTTCTCCAAAAACTATCTTGAAGATTATCAAAACTTTAGAAAGCATGTAGCCCAATATTTAAAGTAGCCCAGCATGTTAAAAAAAAGAAAAAAATTCCAAGTTATTTAAAAATTTTTATTTATTTTATTTTTGGCTGCGTTGGGTCTTCGTTGTTGCAGGTGGGCTTTCTCTAGTTGCAGCAAGCAGTGGCTACTCTTCATTGCAGTGTGCAGCCTTCTCATTGTTCTTGTTGCGGAGCACGGGCTCTAGGCGCTCAGGCTTCAGTAGTTGTGGCTCGCAGGCTCAGTAGTTGTGGCTCACAGGCTCTAGAGCGCAGGCTTAGTAGTTGTGGTGCACGGGCTTAGTTGCTCCATGGCATGTGGGATCTTCCTGGACCAGGGATCGAACCCGTGTCCCCTACAGCGGCAGGCGGATTCTTAACCACTATGCCACCAGGGAAGCCCCCTAAATTATTTTTAAGTGAGTTTAAAAATGAAATCTAAACCTAGTAAAGGAAAGCTACATGCCAATATCACTTATAAAAATTCATTCCAAAACTCACAGCACACTAAAAGAAAATATATCATAACTAACTGTGGCTTACCCTGAGAATGGAAGGGCAGTTCAACATTAGTAAATCTACTAAAAAATTTATAATATTAATTATTCTTTTTTTAAATTTATTTTTATTTTTTTGGCCACATGGCATGTGGAATCTTAGTTACCTGACCAGGGATTGAACCCATGCCCCCTGGATTGGAAGCATGGAGTCTTAACCACTGGACTGTCAAGGAAATCCCTATAATATTAATTATTCTATTAAAATTATACACTTATTTCTAAAGACACTGGAAAGCCATCTGACATTAACTCAGCACTCATTATTTATAAAAAAAGCACTCAAAATAAAAGGAATATACAGTTACTTTCTTAACATGATAAAAAATATATTTCTTGGCCCAAAAGCTAGATTTAACCTAGTGAAGAAACACTGGGAGCATGAGGAGACTTAGGAACTGTTCTAAAAATTGATTGTGGTGGTAGTTACATAACTATATACATTTATTAAAATGCCTAAAACTGGATACTAAAAAGAGTGAATTTTAATGTATGTCAATTATATATTCATCAATAAACTGAACTTTTTAAAGTATTTTAAAAATGTAAACACAAAAAAGATGTAGATTCCCACTAACTTATAAAAATAATGCAATCCTCAGGGAGTATGTGGAAAATTTCTGTACCTTCCATTCAATTTTGCTGTGAACGGAGACTGTCTATGAATGAAGTCTATTTCAAAAAAATGAGTGTGAAGTGTCTTGTCTCTCTAACTCACCTATATTCTACTTCTTTTTTCTGGTTCTGAAATATTTAATTATGAACTCTAAAAGTCATTTTTCTTTTTGCCCAAACTCTGTTCCAAAAATTAATTTGTAATGGCTTTCTTTAGTCACCAGATTATCACCTAGAATGGAAAAAGCCTGTAGGTCAGAGATATAAGTGGCCTAATGCAATGCAATAATGCTACAGTGATTCGAATTAAGGATCAACACTACACTTTAAATCCATTTGTGTAAATGGCTTTTAAGTATATGGTTTATTATTTTTTTAAATTTTTTATTAATTAATTATTTTTGGCCGCCTTGGGTCTTCATTGCTGTGAGCGGGCTTTCCTTAGTTGTGGCGAGCGGGGGCTACTCTTTGTTGCGGTGTGCGGGCTCCTCATTGTGGTGGCTTCTCTTGTTGTGGACCACGGGCTCTAGGCGTGTTGGCTTCAGCAGTTGTGGCATGTGGGCTCAGTAGTTGTGGCTCATGGGCTTTAGAGTGCAGGCTCAGTAGTTGTGGTGCACAGGCTTAGTTGCCCCACGGCATGTGGGATCTTTCCGGACCAGGGCTCGAACCCGTGTCCCCTGCATTGGCAGGTGAATTCTAAACCACTGAGCCATCAGGGAAGCCCTTAAGTATATGTTTTAAAAGGATTAGCGAAATATTTTTGTTTGGGGCTTTCTACACAAATATATAGGTACCATTGATAAACTGGGGTAGCTGACGCCCTAAATCCAGGTCAACCTCCACGAGATTACACTACACAGTCCCTATTTATTAGGTAACACAAGCAGACCCCAAAACATGGAAAGTCTGGAGGATGTCTCAGCAGGGCAACCAAAGAGATCAGGATATGACTCCACCTGAGCTGCAAAATTCTGAGACCTCCTGGACGAAGTGCTGCTACTGCTTTGGAGAAAGCAGCTTTCAGAGAAATCAGCACCATGTGGTTCCTTCCTGAGAGATCCCAAAAGCATAAGGGGGTGGCCATAAGGTGGCTTGCAGTTTTAACTGATACTCTGTGATTCTGAATCCCAGTGGAAAATTCTACTCAACAAGAGGAAGAAGAAAATAATTTATTCTCCTCTAGAACTAGAAAGTTAGTCTTTTATCAGAATAATATGCCAGTCAAATGATTGATTTCTTTCTTATAATGTTCCTTAGAAATGCAATCTTGCTGTAAGATCCAACAGATGCATTTTATGCAAACAGAGAGGTAGAATGAAATTAATGCAATCCAAATTAAAAATACCAATGAATTTTTTTTTCTAGAATTAGACATGTTAATTCAAAAATCCATATGGAGAAATAACCAAGAATTTTTTAAAAACTGGAAAAGAAGAGTAATAAGAAGGGAATACCCCAAAGGTTAGTAGAGGCACACTAAAAAGCTCCAGTAATTATAGAGGGACTTCCCTGGTGGTCCAGTGGTAAACAATCCACCTTCCAATGCAGGGGATGCGGGTTTGATCCCTGGTCAGGGAACTAAGATACCACATGCCACAGGGCAACTAAGACTGTGCACCACAACTACTGAGTCTGTGTGCCTCAACTAGAGAGCCCGTGTGTCACTAACTACAGAGCCCACACGCTCTGGAGCCTGCGCGCCACAACTACAGAGCCCACGTGCCCTGCAGCCTGCACACCACAACTAGAGAGAAGCCCAAGTGCCACAACAAAGAGCCTGCGTGCCACCAAAAAAAGATCCCGCATGCCTCAACGAAGATGCTGTGTGCCTGCAACTAAGACCCAACGCAACCAAAATAAATAAAATACAATACATATTTAAATAAATAAATAAATAAATAAATAAATAAATAAAATAATATTGACACTGATGACAAAAACCTGCATTAAAATATTAAAAAAATTTCAGGTTAAACATATTGTTGAGAAGCAAGAACTACAATCCTGCAGCCTGTGAAACAAAAACCACATTCACAGAAAGATAGACAAGATGAAAAGGCAGAGGGCTATGTACCAGATGAAGGAACAAGATAAAACCCCAGAAAAAAACTAAATGAAGTGGAGATAGGCAACCTTCCAGAAAAAGAATTCAGAATAATAATAGTGAAGATGATCCAGGACCTTGGAAAAAGAATGGAGGCAAAGATTGAGAAGATACAAGAAATGTTTAACAAAGATCTAGAAGAATTAAAGAACAAACAGAGACGAACAATATAATAATTGAAATGAAAAATACACTAGAAGGAATCAATAGCAGAATAACTGAGGCAGAAGAACAGATAAGTGACCTGGAAGACAGAATGGTAGAATTCACTGCTGTGGAACAGAATAAAGAAAAAAGAATGAAAAGAAATGAAGACAGCCTAAGAGACCTCTGGGACAACATTAAACGCAACAACATTCGCATTATAGGGGTCCCAGAATGACAAGAGAGAGAGAGAAAGGACCCGAGAAAATAACTGAAGAGATTATAGTTGAAAACTTCCCCAACATGGTAAAGGAAATAGCCACCCAAGTCCAGGAAGTGCAGAGAATCCCATACAGGGTAAACCCAAGGAGAAACACACCAAGACACATAGTAATCAAACTGGCAAAAATTAAAGACAAAGAAAAATTATTGAAAGCAGCAAGGGAAAAATGACAAATAACATACAAGGGAACTCCCATAAGGTTAACAGCTGACTTCTCAGCAGAAACTCTACAAGCCAGAAGGGAGTGGCATGATATACTTAAAGTAATGAAAGGGAAGAACCTACAACCAAGATTACTCTACCCGGCAAGGATCTCATTCAGATTCGATGGAGAAATCAAAAGCTTTACAGACAAGCAAAAGCTAAGAGAATTCAGCACCACCAAACCAGCTCTACAACAAATGCTAAAGGAACTTCTCTAAGTGGGAAACACAAGAGAAGAAAAGGACCTACAAAAACAAACCCAAAACAATTAAGAAAATGGTCATAGGAGCATATATATCGATAATTACCTTAAACGTGAATGGATTAAATGCTCCAACCAAAAGACACAGGCTTGCTGAATGGATACAAAAACAAGACTCATATATATGCTGTCTACAAGAGACCCACTTCAGACCTAGGGACACATACAGACTGAAAGTGAGAGGATGGAAAAAGATATTCCATGCAAATGGAAATCAAAAGAAAGCTGGAGTAGCAATACTCATATCAGATAAAATAGACTTTAAAATAAAGAATGTTACAAGAGACAAGGAAGGACACTACATAATGATCAAGGGATCAATCCAAGAAGAAGATATAACAATTATAAATATATATGCACCCAACACAGGAGCACCTCAATACATAAGGCAACTGCTAACAGCTGTTAAAAAGAGGAAGTTGACAGTACCACAGTAATACTGGGGGAGCTTAACACCTCACTTACACCAATGGACAGATCATCCAAACAGAAAATTAATAAGGAAACACAAGTTTTAAATGACACAACAGACCAGATAGATTTAATTGATATTTACAGGACATTCCATCCAAAAACAGCAGATTACACTTTCTTCTAAAGTGTGCACGGAACATTCTCCAGGATAGATCACATCTTGGGTCACAAATCAAGCCTCAGGAAATTTAAGAAAATTGAAATCATATCAAGCATCTTTTCTGACCACAATGCTGTGAGATTAGAAATGAATTACAGGGGAAAAAATGTAAAAAAACCCAAACACATGGAGGCTAAACAATACGTTACTAAATAACCAAGAGATCACTGAAGAAATCAAACAGGAAATCAAAAAATATCTAGAGACAAATGACAATGAAAACAAGACGATCCAAAACCTATGGGATGTGGCAAAAGCAGTTCTAAGAGGGAAGTTTATAGCTATACAAGCCTACCTCAAGAAACAAGAAAAATCTCAAATAAACAATCTAACCTTACACAAAAAGGAACTAGAGAAAGAAGAACAAACAAAACTCAAAGTTAGCAGAAGGAAAGAAATCATAAAGATCAGAGCAGAAATAAATGAAATAGAAACAAAGAAAACAATAGCAAGGATCAATAAAACTAAAAGCTGGTTCTTAAAAGAAAAAGAAAAAAAGCTGGTTCTTTGAGAAGATAAAGAAAATTGATAAACCATTAGCCAGACTCATCAAGAAAAAAAGAGGACTCAAATCAATAAAATTCGAAATGAAAAAGGAGAAGTTACAACAGACACCGCAGAAATACAAAGCATCCTAAGAGACTACTACAAGCAACTCTGTGCCAATAAAATGGACAACATGGAAGAAATGGACAAATTCTTAGAAAGGTATAACCTTCCAAGACTGAACCAGGAAGAAATAGAAAATATGAACAGACCAATCACAAGGAATGAAATTGAAACTGTGATTAAAAATCTTCTAACAAACAAAAGGCCAAGACCAGATGGCTTCACAGGTGAATTCTATCAAACATTTAGAGAAGAGCTAACACCCATCCTTCTCAAACTCTTCCAAAAAAGTGCAGAGGAAGGAACACTCCCTAACTCATTCTATGAGGCCACCATCACCCTGATACCAAAACCAGACAAAGATACTACAAAAAAAGAAAATTACAGACCAATATCACTGATGAATATAGATGCAAAAATCCTCAACAAAATACTAGCAAACAGAATCCAACAACACGTTAAAAGGATCATACACCATGATCAAGTGAGATTTATCCCAGGGATACAAGAATTCTTCAATATATGCAAATCAATCAATGTGATACACCATATTAACAAATTGAAGAACGAAAACCATATGATCATCTCAACAGATGCAGAAAATGCTTTTGACAAAATTCAACACCATTTATGATAAAAATTCTCCAGAAAGTGGGTATAGAGGGAACCTACCTCAACATAATAAAGGCCATAGACGACAAACCCACAGCAAACATCATTCTCAACAGTGAAAAACTGAAAGCATTTCCTCTAAGATCAGGAAGAAGACAAAGATGTCCACTCTCACCACTATTATTCAACATAGTTTTGGAAGTCCTAGCCACGGCAATCAGAAAAGAAAAAGAAATAAAAGGAATATAAATTGGAAAAGAAGAAGTAAAACTGTCACTGTTTGCAGATGCCATGATACTATACATAGAGAATTCTACAGATGCCACCAGAAAACTACTAGAGCTAATCAATGAATCTGGTAAAGTTGCAGGATACAAAATTAATGCACAGAAATCTCTTGCATTCCTATACACTAATGATGAAAAATCTGAAAGAGAAATTAAGGAAACACTCCCATTTACCACTGCAACAAAAAGAATAAAATACCTAGAAATAAACCTACCGAGGGAAACAAAAGACCTGTATGCAGAAAACTATAAGACACTGATGGAAGAAATTAAAGATGATACCAACAGATGGAGAGATATACCATGTTCTTAGACTGGAAGAATCAATATTGTGAAAATGACTATACTACCCAAAGCAATCTACAGATTGAAAGCAATCCCTATCAAATTACCAATGGCATTTTTTACGGAACTAGAAAAAAAAATCTTAAAATTTGATGGAGACAGAAAAGACCCCGAATAGCCAAAGCAGTCTTGAGGGAAAAAAACGGAGCTGGAGGAATCAGACACTCTGACTTCAGACTATACTACAAAGCTACAGTAATCAAAACAATATGGTACTGGCACAAAAACAGAAATACAGATCAATGGAACAAGATAGAAAGCCCAGAGATAAACCCACGCACCTATGGTCAACTAATCTATAACAAAGGAGGCAAGCATATACAAAGGAGGCAAGGATATACAATGGAGAAAAGACAGTCTCTTCAATAAGTGGTGCTGGGAAAACTAGACAGCTACATGCAAAAGAATGAAATTAGAACACTCCCTAACACCATACACAAAAATAAACTCAAAATGGATTAGAGACCTAAATGTAAGACCGGACACTATAAAACTCTCAGAGGAAAACATAGGAAGAACACTCTTTGACATAAATCACCACAAGATTTTTTTTGATCCACCTCCCAGAGTAATGGAAATAAAAACAAAAATAAACAAATGGGACCTAATGAAACTTCAAAGCTTTTGCACAGCAAAGGAAACCATAAACAAGACAAAAAGACAGCCCTCAAAATGGGAGAAAATATTTGCAAATGAATCAATGGACAAAGGATTAATCTCCAAAATATATAAACAGCTCATGCAGCTCAATAGTAAAAAAACAAACAACCCAATCCAAAAATGGGCAGAAGACCTAAATAGACATTTCTCCAAAGAAGACATACAGATGGCCAAGAGGCACATGAAAAGCTGCTCAACATCACTAATTATTACAGAAATGCAAATCAAAACTACAATGAGCTATCACCTCACACCAGTTGGAATGGGCATCATCAGAAAATCTACAAACAAGAAATGCTGGAGAGGGTGTGGAGAAAAGGGAACCCTCTTGCACTGTTGGTGGGAATGTAAATTGATACAGCCACTATGGAGAACAGTATGGAGGTTCCTTAAAAAACTAAAAATAGAATTACCATATGACCCAGCAATCTCACTACTGGGCATATACCCAGAGAAAACCATAATTCAAAAAGACACATGCACCCCAATGTTCATTGAAGCACTATTTACAATAGCCAGGTCATGGAAGCAACCTAAATGCCCATCAACAGACGAATGGATAAAGATGTGGTACATATATACAATGGAATATTACTCAGCCATAAAAAGGAACGAAATTGGGTCATTTGTAGAGACGTTGATGGATCTAGAGACTGTCATACAGAGTGAAGTAAATCAGAAAGAGAAAAACAAATACCGCATGTTAACACATATATGTGGAACCTAGAAAAATGGTACAGATAAACTGGTTTGCAGGGCAGAAATTGAGACACAGATGTAGAGAACAAACGTTTGGACACCAAGGGGGGAAGTGGCGGGGGGTGGGGGTGGTGGTGTGATGAATTGGGAGATTGGGATTGACATGTATACACTGATGTGTATTAAATGGATGACTAATAAGAACCGGCTGTATAAAAAAAATAAAATAAAATTCAAAAATTAAAAAAAAACGATAAAAAATATTGTTGATAACAATATTATGTACTTAAATAAAGTAAATTAGGAGATATGTAAATTTCATTAGGCCCCATCAGCCTTTCTTGAGGAATTCAATAAAGAATAAATTAAGAAAAGCAAGAGAGACCTGGAAAGAAGAAAAAACAAAACTAAGTCATAACAATTGGTATGAGTATTGAACCTTTTTAACTCTATGACTAATATTAACAAAATGTGTTAATAATGTGAGAATTAGGGTTACAGAACATAATTTACATGTTATTTGCTCTAAAATATAGAAATACTATAAGAAGAGGTGGGAAAGAGACTTCTGTTTCTGGCTATGACGGAGAAGCTAGTTTTAGACTAACCCACCCAAGACAACTGAAATGGTTAATTAAAATAATTGTTTGATGATAATAATTAAAAACCAAAGCAGCCAGGACTAGACAGCCAACGTCCTGGAGAGAAAGCAAATATGTTGAATTAAGCCAACACTCTGCATGGAATTTCCCCTGAGGTATTTGCTGACTCTCAAACTGAGCATCAATCACGGCAATGATGTTAAGCAGAAAGTAACTTCTAAAAGGCTAAAGGTCCAAGTAGAGATGTTGGCAGTCTCAAAGTGCTGGGGAGACAGAAATTAGAGTCCAGATCCCCCTAAAGAGGAAGTTTCCTAATAATCATCCCAGACTTTCAGCTAAGACCCCAGAAGAGCTACAAACAGGCAGTAAACAGACTATTCTTAAATGGATGAAGTTGATCAGCCCATGCTCTGTATGCTTACCAGAGGCAAATTAAATCATCTCTGAAGAAAGACAACATATTGTTCAGAAACAGTATCATTCAGAGCCTCTAAAAATTTTCAAACACAATGTCCAGAATTCGACTATAAATAATCAGGTATAAAAGACTGGAGAAAAATGACTAAAAAACCAAGGGGTTAAGCAGACAACAGAAACAGACCCAAGCTATTCCAAAACTGTGATTAATATTCCAAGAAAACAGGGACTTCCCTGGTGGCGCAGTGGCTAAGACTCCACGCTCCCAATGCAGGGGGCCCAGGTTCAATCCCCGGTCAGGAAACTAGATCCTACATGCATGCTGCAACTAAGAGTTCGCATGCCACAACTGAGGAGCCTGCGTGCCACAACTAATGAGCTGGTGAGCCGCAACTAAGGAGCCCATGTGCCACAACTAAGGAGCTGGGGCGCCACAAGTAAGGAGCCCTAGAGCCACAACTAAGGAGCCCTGGAGCTGCAACTAAGGAGCCCGCCTGCCACAACTAAGGAGCCCACATGCTGCAACTATAGAGCCCACGAGCCACAACTAAGGAGCCCGCCTGCCACAACTAAGGCCCCACACAACCAAATAAATATTTTTCAAAAATTCCAAGAAAACAGATATAAGATGGAGAATTTAACCAGAAGTGGAATTCATTAAAAATATCCAAATAGAATTTTTATAACTTAAAAATACAATAACTAAAATTAAATATTTAACAGATAGCTTTATGGGAATTCCCTGGCAGTCCAGTGGTTAGGACTCCATGCTTTCACTGCCAAGGGCGCAGGTTCAATCCCTGGTTGGGGAACTAAGATCCTGCAAGCCGCACAGAGCAGCCAAAAAAATAAATAAAATTTTTTTAAAAATCCCTTTGCCTAACCACAGAGCCTAAAGATTAAAAAAAAAAATTTAACAGATAGCTTTAACAGCAGATTAGACTTAGTAGAAATACTAAAGGAAGTTCTTCAGGAACAGAGAAAATGATTCTAAACAGAAGGATTACAATGCAGAAAAGAAAAAAGACCACTGTAAAAGGTATGTGTGTAGGTAAATCTAAATCAATACTGATAATATTATATAAATTAATACTCTGTGAGGATTTAAATGTATATAGAATTAAGATACATGACAACAATGGTACAAAAAGTAGAGGATACATAAAAGGAATTTAAGTGTTCTTAATATCTCTACAATATTGGGAAAGATATAAAGGAACTAATTTAAGGTACAATGTAGTAAGTGAAGAATGCATGTGTTAATCTCTAGGGCAACTAGGAAAAATAGAAGTATGTATAACACACTCAAGAGGCAAAAGCTAAAATAAAAATACTTGATTAATCAAAAAATAGGCAGGAGACAGTAAAAAGGAAGAAAGAACATGTTGAACAAACAGAAAACACTAGGAAGACAGTAGATTTAAACCCAAATATATAAGAAAATTACTTAAATGTAGATGTATAAAATACACCAATTAAAAGACAAAGATACCCCTTATCTACATAGGGGGGAGGAGGCTGTGTGAGGAGTCCAATCCGGGTAAAGAGGACATCCACTTGTGGGGGGAGCCTTGTACAGGTTGTTGGGGAGTTCCAGTGAGAAAAGGAGAGGATCCAGACAGAGGAGCAGCCCAGCATCTTCTGGGGAAACCCACCATGAATCTAGTATCTGTCATTCCACCAGTACCATTCAAATTAAAACCACTATCAGGGACTTCCCTGGTGGCACAGTGGTTAAGGATCTGCCTGCCAATGCAGGGGACACAGGTTTGAGCTCTGGTCCAGGAAGATCCCACATGCCATGGAGCAACTAAGCCCAAGGGCCACAACTACTGAGCCTGCACTCTAGAGCCCACAAGCCACGTCTACTGAGCCTGCGTGCCACAACTACTGAAGCCCCTGCACCTGGAGCCCGTGCTCCACAACAGGAGAAGCCACCACAATGAGAAGCCCGTGCACCGCAACAAGGAGTAGCCCCCACTCGCCGCAACTGGAGAAAGCCCACGTGCAACAAGACCCAACGCAGCCATAAATAAATAAATAAATAAATAAACAAACGAATGAATGAATGAATGAATAAATTTTTTAAAAACCCACTACCATATTCCACTGGAACAAATGAAATAGCCTCCTAATTGGTCTTCCTACTATCCATCTTGCCCCCATTCGATCTATTCTCCATAGAGTGATAATTATAAAACAAATCAGCTCATGTCATTCCCCTGCTCAGAAATCTCCAATGACTTTCTATCACACTTAAAAGTCACATGCCAGGAGTTCCCTGGTGGCCTAGGGGTTAGGATTTCAGGCTTTCACTGCTGTGGCCCGGGTTCAATCCCTGGTTGGGGAACTGAGATCCGGCAAGCGGTGCAGCAGGGCAAAAAATAAAAATAAAGTCACATGCCTTCCCCTATGACATACAAACTTCTACGTGATTTAGCCCTTGCCTGACTTTCTGCCTTCATCTTGTTATTCTACTTTTCACTTACCTTTTGAATAATCATCCTGGTCTTCTTGCTGTTCCTCAAACATCAAAGCCTTTGTTCCTCCGACCCAAGACCTCTGCATTTACTGTTCCATTACGACTGCTCTTGCTTCTTGCTTTAGATATTCATATGGTTTGAGCTCTTTTTTCATGTCTCCACTCGAATATCACCTCCACAAAAAGCCCCAACCACCCTAAAACAAACCTGTCTACACCTGCCAATTTCTATCCCTTGTTCTTCTCACTTTTCTTAATAACACTTGTCACTATATAATACTGTTTATTCATTTACTTGTTTACTTAATGTCCCTTCTCCTATTAAAATGTAAACAACAAGACTGCTGGGAACTACCACTCTTGCTCACAATTGTCCTACTGGTGTCTAGGACAGTGCTTGGTTCAGACTGGGCACACAAGTATTTGCCGAATAAATGAATGAACACATTTTTAGGCAAGCAAATATATATATACTAGTTAGACTGGAAAGAAACTGGATCCCATATAGATATTGCTATGGACCAAATTGTGGCCCTCCAAAATTATACATTTAAGCCCTGACACCCAATGCGACTGTATTTGGAGAAAGTGCTTTTAGGAGGCAATTAAGGTTAAATGAAGTAGTAAGGGTGGAGTCCTAATTCACAGGACTGGTGGGTAGAATAGGATAGGATAGGACTGGTGGTCTTACAGGAGGAAGAGAGAGATTGTGCTCTCTCTCTTCACCATGTGAGGACAGTGTGAGAACAGAGTCATCTGCAAGCCAGGAAGAGAGCCCTCGTCAGGCCCCAAGATGCTAATCTCAGACTTCTAGCCACCAGAATTATGAGAAAATACATTTCTGTTGTCTAAGTCACTCAGTCCATGGTATTTTGTTATGGCAGCCTGAGCTGCCTAATACAGATTTAGATATAGATGAATTGTAGTCATTGATCAAGAAAAAAGAGTAGCTCCTCTCTTTGTCAAATCTTTTACCTATCACCCCCAACAGGACATTTTTTATTTACTTTTATTTTGAAATAACTGTAGATTCACAGGAGGTTGCAAAGAAATGTACAGGAAACTCTCATGCAGGCTTCACCCAGCCCCTTTCAATGTTAACATCTTACAAACTATAGTACAATATTCAAACCAAGAAATTACCCTTGGTATAATCCATAGGGCTTACTTAGATTTCACCAGTTATACATGCCATCACGTATGTGTATGTATATAGTTCTATGCAATTTTATCACATGTGTAGCCTTGCATAACCACTACCACAATGAACATACTCAACTATATCATAACCACAAAACTCCCTTGTGTTATTCCTTTATAGCCCAACCATCTCCTCCCCTCCCTACATTCCTAACCCCTGGCAACCACTAATCCATTTCCCATCTCTATAATTTTATTATTTCATAAATATTAGACAATTAGAGTCATACAGTATATAACCTTTTGTGATTGGTTTTTCTCACTCTGCATAATTTCCTTGAGGTTCATCCAAGTCGTTGTGTGTATTAATAATGTATTCCTTTTTGTTGGTGAGCATTATTCCATGGTATGGATGTACCATTTACCCATTTTTTAATTGGGTTGTTCATCATTATAGTGTTGAGTTGTAGTGTAGAGACTGGATACTGGTCCTTTGTTTTACTACTATTTTCTCTCAGTCTGTGACTCACCTATTCATTTTTTTATTAGTATATTTTGATAAGACAAAGTTTTTAATTTGGATAAATTGTGACTTATCAATTTTTAATTTTTATGGTTATTGCTTTCTCCTAAGAAACCTTTGCCTACTACCAAGTCATTCCCCTATGTTTTCCTCTAAAAGCTTTATATTTCTCATATATAAAATGTATACTTAGTTCTTAAATTTTCATTTTATTTTTTATACTTAGCTTTTATATTTGGTTTTTAAGATTTTTTAATGTTTAGTTTTTATATTTATGTTTAAAATACATCTCAAATTAATTTTGGAATGAGACAGAGTTCAAGATTTTTTTCCAGCTATTCCAGCATCAGTTGTTGAAAAGACTTTCCTTTCTCCACTAGAATGCTTTGATGCCTTTGTCAATAAATAAATGACCCTTTAAGTGCATGTGAGGTCTACATCTAGGGTCTCTGTTCTGTTTGTTGATCCTTAGCCAATACCATAATGTCTTGATTATTAGAGTTTTATAATATATCTTGAAGTATCTTGAAGTCATGTAGTCTAAGTTCTATAATATGTTCTTCCTTTTTCAAGACTGTTTTAGACATGCTAAGTCCACTGCTTTTCCATATAAATTTTAGAATCAGCTTGTTAATGTCTACAAAAAAAAAAAAAAAAAAGGTTCCTAGGATTATGACTGGAATTGTGTTGAATCTATACAATTGACATTTTTACAATACCGAGTCCCCATCCCCAAAATGGTATCTTTCTATTCATTAGGTCTTCTTTTATTTCTCTTAGCAATGTTCCATCATTTTTATTATAGAGGTTTTACACATTTTGTGAAATTTATTCCTTAGTATTTTGTTTTTTTGACACTACTGTAAATTGACTTAATTGACTTTAATTTTTCTTAATTGACTTTAATTTTCTAATTTTTTTCACTCTTAGTTTATAATAACACAATTGATTTTTGTAGCTCAACCTTATATCCTGTGATCTTACTGTGATCTTCACTTACTGCTTTGAGCAGCTGTTATTTTGATTCCTTACAATTTTCTAAGTATATAATTATGCCATCTCCAAATAGTTTTACTTCTTCCTTTCTCATCTTTATAATATCTCTTATCTCTTTTTGCCTTATTGCAATGCTAGAACCTTCAATACAATGTTAAGTAGAATTGGGGAGACTGGGCATCCTTGCCTTGTTCACAATCTTGGGGGAAACTCTTCAATCAAGTATGATGAAGTTTATGATGTAGTATTTTTTCAGCAGATGTCCTTTATCAGATTGAGGAAGCTCCCCTCAGTTTCTAGTTTCCTGAGAATTTTTATCATGAATGGATGTTGAATTTTGTCATATGCTATTTTTACATCTATGGAGATGATCACATGGTTTCTCACATTTCTGTTAATATGATAAATTACACTGATTAATTTTTTAATGTTAAACTAAGCTAGGGTTTTCCTGGGATAAACCCTACTTGGTCATCATTTTTATATATTGCTGGATTTAATTTCCTGATATTTTTTAAGCATTTTATATCTATATTCACAAAGGATAGAAATTACCAAAGGGAAAAAAATTATAGACTTATATCCTTCATGAACTTAGTAAAAGAGTTATAGTAGTCTCATAAAATGAGTTGGAAGGAGTTCTTTCTTTTTCTGAAGGAATTTGTGTAATACTGTAATATTACTTCCTTAAATATGTAATAGAATTCACCAGTGAAACCATCTGGGCCTAGCATTTTCTTTCTGGAAAGACTTCTGATAATGGATTCAATTACTTTAGCAGATATGAAATTATTCATATTTTCTTTTTTCTCTTGTGTCAGGTCTGGTAAGCTATATTTTTCAAGGAATTTTTCCATTTCATTTAAGTTGTCAAATTTACTGACATAAAGTTATTCATGGTATTCTCTTATTATTTTTTTAATGGCTGTAAAATGTGAAGTGAAAACCTCTCTTTCATTCCTGGTATTAGTAATTTATGTTGTCTCTCTTTCTTTCTTGATTAGTCAAGCTGGTGTTTATCAATTTTGTTGATCTTTTCAAGAAATCAACTCTAAGTTTTATTAATTTTCACTGTTTTTCTTTTTCTATTTTGTTGATTTTAACTCATATTTATTATCATTTTTTTCCTTCTACTGAGAACAGTTTCTCTCTTTGAAGTGGGAGAGAAACATGAGACAAGAAACACAGAGTTGTAATCAAGGCCAGTAGGAAGTTCCTTTGCTAGCCCAGGCTTAAAAGATTTTAATTTGCTTCCTAGGTCTCAGGCCTTTTCTCCACAGGCTATGGGCTTTTGAAGAGAGATGTGTAACATCTCAAGGGTATGTCTCTACCCTAACATACTTGGCTATTACCTACAGTAATGACTTCCCCATGCCTGCTAAGCCCTCACTCACCAGGGTGATGTCTTCTTGTCCCTTCCCTTACAACCATCCAGGGCTCCTTCCCTTCATCCAATAAGGTAATCACATCTGGTTTAGAAATGGAAGGTCCTGCTTAAAAGATAATGTGACATGAAATTATAAGCCCCAAAGTCCTTAGGTTCAGATTTGGTTAAATTTATAATAAACGCTAGATCAAAATGGTACTTTATAAAGCCTAAGAGCAAAGAAGTGCTAGGGAGTTGAAGAACACTCATACTAGGGTAACCTCAGGACCACAAGGAATAGACACCAGATGGGTAAGAACAGGCCTTAAAACAATTTAAACTCATACCTCATACAAGCTCTGTTGAGAGGCAGTCTTTTGTAATAGTTGAGAACACAGAATATGGATCCAGACTGCATGGGTTCATATCCTGCCTTTGTTGCTATGTTACCTCTGCAAGTTATTAACATTTTGTGCCTAAATTTTCTCATCTGAAATAAGGATAATAATAGCATATTTCTCATAGAGTTGTTGTGAGGATTAATTAATAATGTACAATGCTCAGAATAGTACCTAAGTATATGTAGTTATATGTATATATATACACATAATATGTGTGTATACTAGCTATTAATTTTTATTGTTATCAATTTGCTGAGAGGAGAATAAGAAGCTTCCTCAGACATCCTCATATCCTTACTAAGATATTCATTTAATGTTGAATGCAAAGTTCTTAGACTTTAACTTTCAACCACAAAGCAAGTAGAACTGAATATGTCTGTTATAGGAAACAGAATGCACTTACTTGAGTTTTAGATGAACTTTGTGGATCCACCTCATACTATGTAAGTTCTACAGGCTCCTCTGATTTTTAAAGAGACTCAGAATCCCTGAGTCTAGGTATTCTCTTTGCAGGTGGATTATAAAGGAGGGTTAAGCATCTACATCAATTCCGAGCTCAAATACAAAGTGAAGTCTGGTTTCTTGGAGAATGCTTCTGTCGTAAAAAACCCAGAATTCAAACCCAGCCCCTTGGATACTAAGGAAACATGGAAACAACAGAGCCTGAAGCAAGTCTGAAGGACCTAGCCTGCTGAACCTGAGAGTGATGAAGTGTTAAAAAGAGGGGCCTACTTCCAACCTAACAAAGCTTGAACCATTCCTTTGGAACAGAGAGAAAAATTTTATCTAGTTTCTCAAAACATAGTCCTGATACTGACAGAAGAGAAAGCCAGTATAATTTGGGATAAACAGCCTTACCTAGTGAGATGAAGTTGCTATAATTCTCCCACATGACATCCTTATATAAGTCCCTCTGAGCTGAGTCCAGGAATTCCCATTCTTCCTGTGAGAAGTCTATGGCCACATCTCTGAATGTCACTGAACCCTGAAAAAATAAAACTCATGGATAACTTGTGAAAATAAATGAAATATTTTTCAAATGGAAAGAGAGATCAATGATTGCATTGCAAAGAGGGAGGGAGCACACAGCAAGCAACTTTATGACATGTGTAAGGAACAGTAACAAAATTAGTATCACTGAAGCATAGTGCTACATGTCTTGAACAGTCCTGTGAGTGCAGATAAGATTAAATTTTTACCCAAAAATATCAGGAAAGGAATAAAATAACCAAAAGAAGTTCCAATTAAATGAAACAGTGCACACAAACCCTCTGCAAGCTGTATCTCCACCACAAATTCTTAAGAAATATGAGGTCTTCTACCTTCTTTCCCCTTTACTGATCATGAAAAAACATTGATAAAAATGAAATGTACTACAAAATCTCTAAGAAAATAGACTCAAGTTCACCATAAAGTCACATTTTATTATAAGCATCTTCCCTGTTATGACAAATTCTTTAGTAAATTTTTTAAAATTTGCTACATGCCAGTCCACATTTCAAATGTATTAAATCCAATCTTTTTTTCCTCTCTCTTTAGATGTCTGGATTCAATACAGTCTCAAAAATCTTCCTCAACTCTCACATTCTACTTTATCTATTACTTATGCATCTGGATGATCTTCTTACTATTTATCATCCATCATCCCTCACTGAACACCTTTCCTCACTCCTGAGTTAGAGGATACCGAATGGTAAAGGTATCGTATCACCCTGGACCAGTGGTTTTCAATGAGGAGTGATTTTACTTCCCAGAAGACATCTGGTCATGTCTGGAGACAATTCTGATAGGCACAACTAGGGAGAAGGGGTGTGAGTGTTAGAAGCGTCTAATTGGTAGAGGCCAGGGATACCGTTAAACATCCTACAATGCAGAGGACAATCCCCCACAATAAAATATTCTCTGGCTCAAAATATTAATACAGTTGAAACTTGAACAACACAGATTTGAACTGCGTGGTACCAGTTATACATATATTTTTTTCAATAGTAAATACTACAGTATTATGCAATTCTCGGTTGGTTGAATCTGTGGATGCAGAACTGCATATAATGAGGAATTCCAGATATGGAGAAATGGCATATACAGAGGGCCAGATTTTCAACTGCACAAAGGATCAGTGTCCCTAATCCCTGCGTTGTTCAAAGGTCAAGTGTAGTTCCAAGGTTGAGAAACCCTGCTCTAAACCAGAACATCCTGTAAAACTACACGATGGACTCTGCTCCTAGTATCCTTCTGTCAGGGGTTCCTGGAGATGATTCTTCATCTCTATTTGCAGTTCTGTTCAGATCACCTCCTACTCGCCCCATAGCTGAAGGAGGGATCCCTCACCCTAAATGGTATGAGGTGACTGAATATCCGACACCTGACAGATAAGACTGACAGCAGGCTATTAGTCACATATACTCACAGCCCGGGAGAGGAAGACACCACACGTCATGCACGGCCACACAGGGGTTGCACTCAGGAATAGGGTGAACAAGCAGGATCTGTGGGAGGCAGGCTTTATAGTAAAAAGAGGATGAGGGGTCCCTGGCCAATGCAGGAGGATGTGATGGGCTTGTTTGAATAATTCTGTGGGCTGGCAAGGAGGTGAAACCTATTAGGTTGAGGACTAGGAGGGGTTTAGCTGGTCTAGCTGATAGGGAAACTAGCCAGGTAAAGAGTCTTTTCCATTGCATGGGGGCCACATCTGGGGAGAGCAGGGGAACTCTTGGTTAAGTCTTTGGAGACTTGATAAGATATCAAGGCAGCATATGAACTTTTAGGCCTCACAATACAAGGCCGCAATCATATCCCTACCTAATCCACCCAATCCTAAAAGCCTTACATACCATAAGATCTCAACGCATACAGGGACTAAGACCAGCCAATACTAAATCTCATCTTATGTACTTAAAAAATTCAGGTCTGTGGAGAAGTTTGGAGTTTTCCCTATAAGCAGTCAAATAAGACCAAATTCTCTCTTTCATCAAACCACAAGATCATCAAGGAAAGTTCAAAACAGGGATCTCCCACTTAATATTAATAATCCATTCCTGAAAATCAAGACATTCTAACACTACATTATTTTCCCACCATTTTGGGTGGGTGCCTATTTTCCCATCATTTTAAAGCAAAGAATTATACTGCATTATACATCAATGCCAACCCTCCAACTAGCTTCACATTTCCCCCAGGACAGAATTAGAGTACATGTGGGTCAGTGCACACATGATATCTCTGGCTTTAGTACTTTCACTGTCTCTTTTACCAAATTTTTTTTTCTCACTTGCTTTGCTTCTTTCTATACAAGTTTCTTCAATACTTTTCCAACTTCTTAGGAACTCATTTTACAAAATGACAAAAACAGGGGCTACATGTGAAGTGCACTTTGCAAATGCGTTTCCAAGGAGAACATAATGGCAGGCCTGGCTCACACTCTGTATGATGCCCTGAGGCCCCCCTTATCACCAGCAGTACCAGTTATACACATCCCCTTTAATGATATCTGCATGCATTTCAAAACATCTGCAGATGGTTCTGATGATCCAGCAATTGTATTTGGAATATAACAAGACTTCCTACACATTGTTTTTTGTTTAAAAAAAAGTTACATTGAACTATACAATTTCACTTACATAAAGTTCTAAAAATAGGCAACATTATTGTATGGTGTGCAAAGTCAGGATTACATTTGGTTACATTTGGACTGGGTAGGTAGAAAGTGACTGAAAGGGGGGCATGTGAATGCTAGTAATAGTCTCTTTCTTGACCTGAGTGCTGACAGCATAGATATACTCAATTTATGAAAATTCATTCAGCTGCACACTTCTGATTTGTGCACTATTCTCTATGCACGTTACACAGCAAAACAAAGTTAAAAAAACTTTTAAAAGATGTCAAATTGTGTATTGGGGATGTAAATTTTTCCCATATAAAACTAGACCCAAAATCACTGTAATTCAGAGAAATATGCTTTCTCTGAAGTTTAGGTATTAAAATCAAAAGCTAAAATCAAAAATGTTAACGGGGGGACACTCTGCAGAGAATACCCACATTCTTCTCAAGGTATTTCACTTTTGCTCCTTGATGGCTATTGACAGAAGATTCTGTAGATAGGAGATGGTCCACATTAGTGGAAAAAAGGGAAGGGGGCACATAGGGGACACTGAGCTATTTGTCCCCAACTCTCACAGGAATGAGAGGAACTAGAGTGGGTTCTTGGATGGAGTTCTGTTAAATAGGAAGTTTCAGGATACGGAATAATCATTCCTTATGCTGAAACATGGCCTAGAAATTGGCAATATTTCAAGAACGAAGAAGAAACACCAACTTACATGGGCCATTGTTTTCAACTGCAAGAACCGGTCAGTCCTTTTCAAGACTTCTCTGTTGGAGAACTACAGAGTCCAGATAAGCCAGACCTGGAAGAAGAAAAAGCAGCCATGAAACCAGATGTGCCTCAGAGCTCCCAAAATGACTTATGTTAGTATGAGCTTTTTTTCTCTTCCATTCCTGCTTCCAAACTACTCCTCACCGCTATACCCACATGCTCTCATACCCAACTGGAGGAGAGTATAGGGAGTCTGAAGAAATCCAAGCCCTGACGAAACTCAGCTAAACAATGATGATCTTTGCGCAGAGCCCAGATACTTCAGCGGGAGGATTTCTATCCAGTTTCCCGTCTGGCAGTGTGGATCTGGTCCTGACACTGGATTCCTCAGACTTGTCCTGAGCAGCATCTACCCTTTCCAGTTCAATTTTTCAGGGCTGAGAAAGGGCCACACCATGCACACAGAGCCCCCTATGAGCCCCAGGATCCTGCCTGAAACTCCTAAACACAAAGACTGAAAACCACACAGATTGGGCCTGGCAGCTCCTGCCACTGTAAAGCTGCACTGGCCTTTCCCCAGCCAGGACAACTCACTACTCTGTTTCCCAATCAGAACCTCTCATACCATGACGTCCTTTTCCACCCCCTCTCTTTCAGTAGAGGATTCATGATTGTTGCAGTTAGTCAACAACAAACATTCATTGAGAACTTTCATGTGATGGCTGCTTTAGGTGCATCACTCAGCATTGTTCTGCAAAGTAGTTCCTCTCTCCTTTCCATAGTTCAGAAAACTGATGCTCAGGGGTCAGATCATTTGCCCAGATTCACAGTTATTAAGTGGCAGAGCTTTGTTTTGAGTCCACATTTCCCTAACTAAAAAGCCATCTTTCAACTTTGGTTTTTGCCTCTGAAGGGTAGAACTTCTACTTCACTGAGAGAAACCTGAGCAAGGGCAATTCACTAAAAAATAGAAATAACCTTTCAAAAGATACTAGACCTCACTACTAATTAACGAAATGTGTTAAAGCAACCAAAAACTACCTCTTTACAGCGACTAGATTGGGAGATCTAAAAGACTGATGATACGCTGTATTAGCAAGGTCACAGCACACCAGGTTGGTCCAAATTTAGAACTGTGTGAAACGGCATTTAAACCCCGTAACGCTGTAAACCAGAAACTCCACTTCTGGGACTAAAGGAACTATTTGCACATGTATATAGAGATGTTTGCAGAGATATGCAAACAGATTTGGTTTATAATGAATAAAAGCTGAAAATAATTAAACTGGGGAATGATTAAATAAACTGTACTGCATCTATACCACTGAAAACCATGCAAAGAGTAAAAAATGATGATGCTGCCCTAACTCTGATGAAATGGGTAAAGCCAGTATGTTAAATACAAAAACCCCCCAGCATGTGTGGCCTTAAACTATTTTGACAGAAAAAAAAAAATCACATGTATGCCTAGAAGGACCAGTTAAAATGTTTACAGTGGTAGCTCACAACACTCACCACCATATTAAACACAGTGTGACCCTAGAGTATGCAAATACTCCAAAGAAGGGAAAGACTTTCCCAATTCAAGTTTTCCTCCAGTCTTCTGCTGAACTGAAGAAAAAAGTTCAGGATACTCTTAAAAACAGCTGTTGTTTTTCCTGAGTGGCTTTTCTTCTTTACTTCAGCGTCTAATTCATGATTTAATCATGAACCAACTCTATGATTTAATTTACCCATATGTTAGAGTACTACCTAGAAAAGGATGACAAAGTCTCTGATATCTTTTAGGCACTGATGACAGTCTCATGGCTGCTTCCTTTCACAGCGTCCTGACAAATGGGTTTCTTTTGCTTCTGAACCAATCCTTTGGGCCAAGGTGCCTATGAAGCCCTCCAACTGCTATTAGATCTTCTTGTCCTATCTGTCTAACCTTGCATGTAACATCATTAAAATAAAAATTGTAAGGCATAAATCGTACTGTATGAAATTCTTTTACAGAGACCTCACAGCTATAACCTGGACATAACTTGACAGTGCTTGCTGTCGTCAGCTTAATATCACCCCCCTCATGATGGATTACTGAGTAAGGTGGGAAGGATTTGTTCAAGTATACGTGATGACGAGATTTGGTATACTGTTGTAATTACTAACATAGGCTTTGCTGTCAAACTTCCAAGATATAAATCTCAGCTCTGACAGTTATTAAGTGTGTTACCTTGGACACGTTACTTAACTTTTCAGCCTTAGATTCCTCCTATATAAAATGGTGATAACTATAGATTCTATCCCAAAGCATTGTTATGTGTATTAAATAAGACACTACATATAATAACACACTAAAGTAGCAAATAAACATTTAATAAACATCAGCTATATCACTGAAGATGAAGAATACTATACTGCTTCCCACAGTTATTAAAGAAAATTCTCTTCTGTGCTTTCTTTTTTCTTCCGCAAAAAATTTGAGCTTCTCAGCCCCGCTCTTCCTTAGAATGCTAATAAATTTCAGAGCTTCAGACTGATAGGCAATTCCTCTTGATTAACAACAATTTACAAAGGGAGGGTATGTGGATGGATGAAGCACACATGGCACAATCCTCATAATTTTTGGATCTGGGTGATGAGAAAAAACATGGATCACACTTTAATAATATCAACTAAATCTACTGAGCACTTATGTATCAAGCATTATCTGAGGACTTTACATATATTAATTCACCTATTCTTAGCAACCCTATACAGTAGGTTCTAATATTATCCTCCTTTTACAGATGAAGGAACTGTGGCACAAAGAGATGAAATAAATTGCCCCAACTTCACCCAGCTCTAAGGGTGAAGGATTAGGATTAGAACCCTGATAATTCAGCTCCATAACCCATACTGCAACTATACTAAACTGCCTGTCATAAGACCACATAAATATGTGGCCTGAAACAAACTCATGCCGTCAAAAACCTCAAACCACTTTTCAAATTTCTACTGATGTTTCCCTTCCCTCCCACCAGTAATCCCTTGTCTTGTCAACACAGAGTTCCCTGTTAAAAATCTATCACCTTACCACTCCTAAAAGCCTCAAAAGCATAAGACCCTGTCACCAATCAAACCATCTTGTATCTTTCCCTGCTTTTGACCTCAGGGCAGTGGAAAAGATCAAAGCACCTAGTGTATGATTCCAACTAAACTATAATAAATAAATCACAATAAATCACAGCCTAAAATAAAGCTCTACGGTTAGCGTCCCTGCATGAGGTTTACCTGCAGATCATTCAAATTATTAGAAAGCAGCAGCTCACAGGCGGAATTAAATGACTGCCAAATGTTCATCTGAATAGCCACTGGAGAGGAGAGGATACCCTTGGTGGAGGTGGGGGACTCTACCCTCATCCTCTCCAGCATTCACTGGGAAGGAAGAACAAAGTACCACGCCAATGGATAGGATATTCTGGTGTTAAAGCCTAACCAGCTAAAGACTACCTGTAACAATCCTGTACAGTCCAACAAAATAAGATTTATTGACTCAAAAGAGGGAGGAAATTCCACAGGAATGGCTGGAATGTGATGGAGGAGAGGGATAAGAAAAGCTCTTTTGTAAAGAGCTGAATTCCAGCTGAAGGATTCTGAGGAAGTGGGGAACCATTCTTCAGTGGCTGCTGTTTCAGAGGTGAGAACAGGAGAGGCAGGGATTAATTGGAGATTGAGTGCTAGAAAGTGAAGTGAGGGTAATTTAGCAACTGGGTATCCCCACTGATAAAATAAAATCAGCAAGGCAGGTCTGGAACAACACTGGTAAGAAAGCTATAAGCTCTCCAAAAGGGAGTCTTTATGGCATTTTAGAACTGCTGCATGACCTGGGCAGAAATAATGTTTTCTATTAACTCTGCAGCTTGCTTTATCTGTCTATTCTCTCCCATCCAGATTAATGGCAGGGCCGCTTTTTCTTTTTTCAGTCCGACCTGATTTTTCACTCTTTCACAGGAGAAGCAAACGTCCCCACGTCTAGAAAAAAATAAAAATTACATTTCATGGAACAAAGAGGAAAGATAAACATATATATAATTATATATATATACACACACACACACATATAATTGTATATATATAATTATTTTCCCCTTTCTGACTCCATTCCTAAAGATCACCAGGTTGGGGGAAGGAGACGGGAATCTGGACACATTGCGCCTTTTTCGGAGCTCAACCTGTCCAGATTAAGGACACACCCCCGTTACCACATTTGCTCCCGCCATCCACCACACACATAACCCGATGGAAGTAAGAGGGAGCCTGGGGAGAAGCTGACCCTTCCGGGTGAGAATGGCCAGAGTACAAAGACCAGGGCTGGAATATGTCTCTGAGTTCTCAAAAGCTGCCTTGGGAGGGAGCTCTGGTTAAGCTGTGGTTCTGAGAGCTGTTGTTCTTCTGCGTCTTTTTGTTAGGGGCCTTCACTGTGAGGTTCATAAATCTAACTCGGAGCCATTCTGGGCCGCTGCATCTGTGCGGCCCTGAAGCAGGAGGACAGAGGACGCACCAGGGCGCCCAGTGTCCAGTCAGCGTCACAAACTACACAGTCACTTCAGCCCAGTGCACACAGAAGCCCGCGCAGCCCCCGCGACGCCCCCGCGCCCATTTCCTCAATGCACCAGACCAACTCACCTCTCCGAGCCGACACCAGCAAGGAAGGCGGAAGGAAACTAGGTGCAGAGGCTTGTGGGGAATGTAGTCCCGGTAGGGAGGGCCTGGTCCTCGCCCCAACGGGCCGAGAGGAATGCGCAAGCGCGGGCGCGAGCGCTTGGGGCGGGAACGGGCGGTGGACCTCCGGACTTGGAGATGGGCTACTGGGGGAGGGGTTTCGAAGCTGCCCCGGGCTGAACGAGGCACACGCTGGCAGCTTGGATTTGCTTTGTCCCTGAGGAACCCCTACTAGGGCTTAGAGAGGTCTTGGCACCAGCAGGCGCCTAATATATGTACTAGGCACACGGCAGGTGCTCAGTATATATACCCAAGCAGGACGTAGATACACATCAAGTCTCAATATCCCCCAAACCCTAGCAGAACCTGGACCCACAGAGGTTGCTCGCGCTCTCGCTCCCCCCCTCCCTCCTCTCTTTGGGTTTTTTCCCTCTCTCCCCCCTGCGCTTGTGAACGTTTAGTTCTATAAAAGTCTATTAGTTTAAGGTGGTTGATATTGTCACTTAGATGTTCTTTATCCTTACTGATTTTTAAAAATCTAGTTCTAGTAATTACTGAGATAGGTGTGGCTATTTCTATTTTCCTTTTAGTACTACTAAGTTTTGCTTCAAGTATTTTCAAGCTCTGTTAAGTACATACATTTATGATTGTTTTCCGATGAGGAGGATTTAAAAGCAAACATTAGGGAGGGTGTCTTCAGAAGTCTCCCAGATGAATAATAATTGGATTTGTCCTGTCTTGAGTTCATTCAGGAAAGAAACCGGATAAGCCTGCCAGCGACCACACTCCAGCATCCTCCCCATCTTAAATTTTTTATGTATTAGTTATACATAGATGGAAGGATTTTTCTCCTCTCAAAAAACTTTAGAAATTATCTGAAAATATCTAGGCTAATCTTAAATCTCATTTTTCGAACAGTAGAATATGTATGAAGTAGGAGATACATGAAAACTGCGATTGTGGATTTGTCTATTTCTACCTTTAGTTCATTCAGTTTTTGCATCATGTATTTTGAAGCTGTTATTATAGTATATGCACATTTATGATTGTTTCTTCCCAATGAATTGACCCTTCTACTATGAAACATTTCTCTGTGTCTCTTGTCTTGACATCTGTTTTATCCAATATTAGTAGAGTCACTCTAGTTTGCTTGTGCTTACTGTGTGCACAAATATATCTTTTTCTACCTTTTTTCCCTTGAACCCATCTGTGATTACATTTAATATACATTTCTGGTAGATAGCATGTAGTTTGGGTTTCACATTTTTTATCCAGTGTGGCAGTCTTAGGGCTTTTCACTGAAATATGTAATCAATTTATATTGATATAATTATTAATTTGTTTGGATTTATGTTTACTATTTTGTTGATTTCTATTTGCCACATTAAAAAAACTTAACTATTTCTCCTTTCTTGCTTTTTTTTGGGGGGGGTTGATTAATTTTTTCTTATATATTTGAATTCTGTTGGCTCTTCAGCTATACCTCTATGCATCTTGTTAGAGGTTGCGCCAGGGATTAAATATGCATCTTTAATATAGTTTACACTAGAATTAATATCATACCACTTCATGTAAAATATAAGAACCTGTAACAATATCATTTCATTTGCACTCCTCATTCTTTTTTTTTTTTTTTTTTTTGGCCACACTATGGGGCATGACGATCTTAGTTCCCCAACCAGGGATCGAACCCACACCCCCTAGGGGAAGGGTGGAGTCTCAACCACTGAACCACCAGGGAAGTCCCTGAACTTTTTATTCTTTCTCCTACTGTTGTCATTTCAACTACATACCTTATAAAACCCACCGTACCATGTTACATTATTTTGCTTTAAACAGTCATATATTTTAATAACATTTAGGAAAGAAAACAAATTTTATAGTTACCCACATATTTTCCATTTCTGATACTCTTCTTTCCTACCTGTTGGTCTTTCCTTCCTGTTTCATCCAATGTCAATTCCCTTCAACCTGAAGAACTCCCTCTAGTGTTTTCTATACTACAGTTATACTGGTTATGATCTAAATCTTCATTTATCTGAAAATATCTTCATTTCATCTTCATTTTAAAAGGATATTTTTCTGTGGGGATAGAATTCTGAATTCACATTTTTTTCTTTAGTACTTTAAAGATGTTATTCCATTGTCTTTTGGCTTTTATTGTTTCTGATTAAGTCAGCATTATTCATATTTTTGTTTCCCAATAAGTTATGTATTGTTTTTTTCTATCTGATTACAGGATTTTCTATTTATTAGATTTGGGGGATTTTGGCCATAGTTTTTGCTCTACCACATTCTATCAATCCTCTCATTCTAGGACTCTATTTACAAGTACAGTAGGTCACTTAATATTGTTCCATAAATATCTTTCTTTTTTCAATCTTTTTCCTTTTTGTACTTAAGATTGGATAATTATTACTGATCTATCATGGAGATTACTGACCATTTCTTCTGATGCCCACCATCTGTTCTTATGCTCATTCAGTGAAATTTTTGTTTGTTTTTTCAGTTATAAAACTCTCATTCCCAATTCTATTTTTTTTTTTTTTTTAATTTATTTATTTTTGGCTGCACTGGGTCTTCATTGCTGCGTGCGGGCTTTCTCTAGTTGCGGCGAGCGGGGGCTACTCTTCGATGCGGTGCACGGGCTTCTCACTGCAGTGGCTTCTCTTGTTGCGGAGCACAGGTTCTAGGCGTTCAGGCTTCAGCAGCCGTGGCACGTGGGCTCAGCAGTTGTGGCACATAGGTCCTAGAGCACAGGCTCAGTAGTTGTGGCGCACGGGTTTAGTTGCTCCGTGGCATGTGGGATCTTCCCGGACCAGGGCTCGAACCCGTGTCCCCTGCATTGGCAGGCGGATTCTTAACCACTACGCCACCCGGGAAGCCCTCCCAATTCTATTTTATCCTTTCCATTTTTCTGCTGAAGTTCCTGTCCATTTATTCATTATGACTATATTTTCCATTAAGTCAATAAACATTTTTATACTACCTCCTAATTAATTCCAATATCTGGGTAATCTCAAGTTCTATTTCCATTGGTTGCTTTTTTCCTGCTTATGGATCACATTTTCCTGCTTTTTTGAATGAGTAGTCATTTTTGATTGTATGTTATACATTGTGGATGCTATGTTGTTGAGAGTTCAGATTTTGTTATCTTTCTTTAAAGATTATTGATTTTTTTATAGCAGCCAGTTAATTTACTGGCAGATCAGTCTGATCCCTTCAAGGCCTATTTTAAAACTTTCTTCCCTTAGATCTAGAGTAGCCTTTGCTTAGGGCTAGCATAACCGTACTCTAAAGGTGTGGCCTTTTTAGGGTGTGAGCTGACTACTAGGGTGTTCAGAAGTGTCTGTCCACTCTAAATGTTTGGAATTTCCTTTTTCCCAGGACTTCTAGAATCTCTGTTCAGCTCGTAATTCCCCAGCAGCTGTTCTCTGCTAGGCTTTGTGGAGTCTCTTCCTGTACATGCACAGATTAGTATTGATTAAAAATGTAAGAAGATCCCTAGGCACAGTTCTGGGACTCCTTCTTTGCAGAAAACTATTCTCTTGACTCTACCCCACTAATTCCAGCCACTTAACATCCCCAAACTCTTAGGCTTAGGCCAAATTCTTAGCCTACTCCGCTCAGCGAGACTCTGAGTTTACTTGAGCTATACCTCTCCATACCATACTCCAGAAAGTAGCCCCAGGCAGAAAGCAGAGACAATCATGGGCTTACTTCATGTTTTTCTCTTCTATCAGTGATCATAGTCCTGCACTGCCTATTGTCCAAAGTTTGAAAACCATTGCCTCATATATTTTGCCTAGTTTTATGATTGTTTTTGGCAAGAAACCTAGTTTGATATCAGTTACTCCATCATGGTCAGGAGGCTTTAAAATTTTTTAAATTCCTGCAATCCATACCTTTCTTGTATTTCTAGTTCACTAGGATTGTTGGTTGGAGACTGAACCAACATCCTTTGCTAGTTCACAACCTTAAGTAAGTTAATTAATTGAGTTTTTAGTACATTTGACCTGTCTAGCACTTAGGAATACATTGCTTTTATTACAGTGCTCATGATGTACTTGATTGGATTCAACAAAAAGAATCTGCAATTTCAGGCATCTCAGTGGAAAAATGAAACCGTGTCCTGCAGTGATTGTATTTTATTTTTTTAAATCTAAGATAGCTGCATTTTTCTTTTACTTTAATGAGACAATTAGGCTTTTGGTACCACCCTGTCTTTAGGTGTTACTTTTAAAATGTTAATACTTTCTCTTAGTCACATTTACCTGAAAGAAAGTCCTTCATAATTTATTCACCAAATACTTATCATACACACAGACCAGGCTTTTTTTTTTTTTGGCCATGCTGTGTGGCGCAGCATGTGGGATCTTAGTTCCTAGACCAGGGATCGAACCCATGCCCCTTGCATTGGAAGCACAGAATCTTAACCACTGGACTACCAGGGAGATCCCAACCAGGCATTATTATGCATCAGATACATTAATTAATTAATAAGTAAAATCACACACAAAAGCCCAGTTACTACCCTCAATGAGCTCACAGCCAAGAACTGAAAAATGACCATTTTATATTTATTTATTTATTTATTTTTATTTTTGGCTGCGTCAGGTTTTAATCGTGGCATGCGGGATCTTCCATTGTGGCACGAGGGCTCTTCATTGCGGTGTGTGGGCTTCTTTCTAGTTGTGGTGCACAGGCTCAGTAGTTGTGGTGTGTGGGCTCTCTAGTTGTGGCACGCAGGCTCCAGAGTGCATGGGCTCTGTAGTTGCGGCGCATGGGCTTAGTTGCCCTGCAGCATGTGGGATCTTAGTTCCCTGATCAGGGATCGAACCCACATACCCTGCATTGGAAGGCAGATTCTTAACCACTGGACCACCAGGGAAGTCCCTGAAAAATGACCATTTTAACACAACATGTTAAGTACAAAATTAATCTGACAAGACTGGCTTGATCAGGACTCTTATTCACCATTTCATCAGCAGCATCTCACCTAGTTCCTGGCAAATATCAAGCGCTTAAACATATGAAAAATGAACACATGGAGACACTAGGGTATAAAAATCTCCTTTTAAGATTTGAGTATATAGTATAGCCAATTATTGGGTGAGAATGTTTACATACACAATTCAGATAGCAGTTTGTTCCACTGAGAATAGTAGATACTTCTTGACTGTCGATTTTGATAACACTGGTAGATTCTGGGCATAAAAATTATAGAAGGAGATTATATTCATATAAGTGCAATAATCAAGGTAAGTACAGGATGCAATGAGAATTCAAATGATGGGTAAATGGTTTCTAGACCTTACGTTTGAACTGAATCTTAAAGCACAAGTATGATTTTTTCAAGAAATATATATGTTCCCACCAAAAGTATGGAGTTATATAGAAAGATAATGTTTGGAGAACTCATATTACTGATTTCAAGACTTTCTATAATGTAACAGCAATTAAAACAGCATGGTATCAGTAAAAGAACAGATAAAATATCAGTGGTACCAAGGAGAGAGCCCAGCAATAGATCCACACAAATATAGTCAACTAATCTTTGACAAAGGAGCAAAGGAAATTCAATGGAGAAAGGATAATCTTTTCAACGAATGGTGCAAAACAACTGGATGCCCATATGCAAAAAGAACAAAAAGCAAAATATCACAAAACCTTGATACTCAAAATGGATCATACCCCTAAATATATAACACAAAACTATAAAACTTTTAGAAAAAAAATAAGGAAAATCTGTGTGACCTTGGATGGTTGATGAATTTTTAGGTACAACAACAAAAGCATGAGCCATGAAAGAACAGATCAATATGTTAGACCTTATTAAAAATCAAAAACATTTTGTTGTGTGAAAGACACCAAGAGAATGAAAAGACAAACCATAGACTGGAAGAAAATATTTGCAAATACATATCTAATAAAAGATTTGTATCCAGAATATATTTTTAAAATCTTAAAACTCAACAATAAGAAAATAACCCATTTGAAAAATGGGCAAAAGCTTTGAGCATATACCTCACCAAAGAAGATATACAGGTAGCAAATAAGCATATGAAAATATTCTCAACATCATTTGTCATTAGGGAACTGCAAATTAAAACAACGAGATGTCACTACTATCTTAGTTTGGGCTGCTATAACAAATTAGGATAGGGACTTCCCTGGTGGTCCAGTGGCTAAGACTCCATGCTCCCAATGCAGGGGGCCCGGGTTCAATCCCTGGTCAGGGAACTAGATCCCACACGCCACAACTAAGAGTTCGCATGCCACAACTAAACATCCCACATGCCACAATGAAGATCCCGCACGCGGCAATGAAGATATCACGTGCCGCAACTAAGACCCGGCGCAGCCAAATAAATAAATAAATAAATAAATAATTTTTTAAAAAAATAAGGGGCTTCCCTGGTGGCACAGTGGTTAAGAATCCGCCTGCCAATGCAGAGGACATGGGTTCGAGCCCTGGTCCAGGAAGATCCCACATGACGCTGAGCAACTAAGCCCATGCACCACAATTACTAAGCCTGCACTCTAGAGCCCGCGAGCCACAACTACTGAGCCCGAGTGCCACAACTACTGAAGCCCACGTACCTAGAGCCCGTGCTCTGCAACAAGAGAAGCCAGTGCAATGAGAAGCCCACGCACCACAACGAAGAGTAGCCCCTGCTCGCCGCAGCTAGAGAAAGCCCACGCACAGCAATGAAGACCCAATGCAGCCAAAAATAAATTAATTAATTTTTAAAAAAATTCTTAAAATAAATAAATAAATAAAACAGATGCTCCATATAAAATAATAAACAAGAACAAAAACCAAATTAGGATAGACTGTGTGGCTAAAACAACAAACACTTATTTCTCACAGTTCTGGAGGCTAGCCAGCAGATCAAGATCAAGGCATAGGCAGATTTAGTGTCTAGTGAGGGCTTGCTTCCTGGTTTGCAGATGGTTATCTTGTTTCATCTTCACATGGCAGAGAGAAGAAAGAGCTTAAGCAAGCTCTCCTGTCTTCTTATAAGGGTACTAGTCTAAAAGGCTACATACATACATACATACATTTTATATGACATTCTGAAAAAGGCAAACCATAAAGACATTAAACAGTTCACTGATTGCCAGAGGTTTAGGGATTTGGAAGAGTTGAACATGTGAAGCACAGGGAATTTTTTAGAGTGGTGAAACTATTCTGTATGTTACTGTGGTAGTGGATATATAACACTATGCATTTGTCCAAATCCATAGAACATCACAGCACAAATAGTGAACCTTAATGTTTATACATAAAAAAATAAATTAGGAAGTTGACCCTGAGGGATCCCAGGATGAAATTCAGACAATGATAAAAGAATCCAATTGTATTAAAAATGTATGCTAAACCTCACTGAAGGATATGGGGGGGAAAAGAAGCTGACTTAAGTAACTTTGGGAATGAGTAGAAACTGTAAGTCTAAAGACAAGTGTACATAAATGGTGTATGGGTAAACAATTCTGAAACCACTACATGTAAACAAATAAATAAATGGATGAAAGACAATGAAAACCAGGTTCCTCAGTCTTGGAGTGGGAAGTTCCAGACCACCAAAGGCGGGGAGGTAAGAGGGTTCTAGTTACCAATTACAATGTGTGCAGCGGGTTTCCCACACACCACCAAGCAATTTTTGGACACCAGCTGGATGTCCTACAATTCAACACAATTCTGACACCATTTTCCCAGAGATAGCATCAGATTCCACAGGCTGAGGGCTCAGTCCTATAAGACTGCCCACTCCTCGCCACTTCAGATGCCAATTGCAAGCCCAGAATGTTACCTGTGCTTCTGACCAATTGGAAGCTAGGTTTTACCTGTTTCTGTCCAATTGGTTATGTTCTCACAACCCCTTCTTCAGGTTTGACTAATTTGCTAGAATGGTTCATAGACCTAAGGAAACCTGTTTACTTACTAGATTACCGATTTATTATGAAGGATATGAATGAACAGCCAAATGAAGAGATATGGAGGGGAACATCCCAAAGGAGCGTCTATTCTCATGGAGTTTGGGGCCCGGCACAGTGGCACATGGAAGCATTCTGGTTCCCTAACCTAGAAGCTCTCTGAACTCCCTCCTTTTGGGTTTTTATGGAGGCTTCATTATATAGGCATGATTGAACTCAATCTCCAGCTCCTCCCCCCTCCCCAGCGGTGGGACGGTAGTGAAGGAGAGGAAAAGGGGGACTGAAAGTTTCAACCTCTAATCACACGGTTGGCTCCACTGGCTACCAGATCTCATCCTTAGGTGCTTTCCAAAAGTCACTTCCTTAACACAACAAAAGACACCTTTATCACTCTCATCACGTAGGAAATTTCAAGGGTTTTAGAAGCTCTGTGCCAGGAATGGGGTATAAGACCAAATATATATTTCTTATTATAACACAATATCACAGAAGGCAGAATGAACTATTTGTTACTGGATTAGAGTCAGAGAAATCAATATGAATTCATATTTAGCTTAATACATACACATATATAAATAATATAGATTTGTATATATACCTGGGTTAGTATACACAAATATGTTCTCTAGCTCTGTCTGCTGAGAGGGCCTAGAAGCAATCCCAGGAAAAATGAGCAATCCCTGTGCCCAGCATTTGGTTTCTAATACCATTCAACAATGAAAGAAGTGTGAAATGTGAAATAAAATGGAGTCACTAATGTCAAGGGGTTTTAAAATGGAGCCAGAAGGCCATTAGAAGGTGGACCTTATGCACGTCCTCACCAGGTGGAGCCAGGTGAGGCCAAACCACAGATATTCCAAGGACTCTGCAAGAACACCTGCAACTTGTCACAGTAACGGACTTTTACCTCCCTGCTGTGGTAGCCTTAGCACTCAATCATGTTTAGCCAAAACTAGCTTCTGCCTCCAATTCCAGTTAAGAGTCTGTAATGCAAACTTCCATTCTTTGCCTTTGAAAGTCCCTGACTTTTACTCCCTAGTGGGACACTGGGTTGTTACCAGAATCTATGTGCCTCAAATTGCAATTCTTTGATCCCAAATAAATGTTTTTTTGCTTGATTATTGCCTCCTAGGTTTATTTAGGTTGACAGGAACCAGAATTCCTTGGAGAAATGGCTGATTCTAAGACTGGGCAGGAAATATACAAGATGAGCCTGCAATGTCTTGTAGTACCAGAAAATAAAGGAAGTGCTTCAAAAAACAAAATGATGGGGTATGTCAAAGGGACACAGGAGCCAACTGAAAGAGCTCACAATAGCCAAAGCTGGAACAATTTGAGAAAAACAAACAAAAACAAAAACAAAAATACATCGTATTGAATTATAACCCAAAGTATAAAATAAATATCAATGAGTCCATCCTGACATAAATAAATGGTTGAATAAATAAATGGGGGATATTGACCAAATCTCCCATATAAAAGAATTCTAAGTAATTTGTGTGGATTACCCCTCCTCGAGTAGTTGAAGCATTACTCCCCACCCCTTAAGTGTGGACTGTGCATGGTGACTTCCTTCCAAAGAGCATAGTCTGGGAGGAGGGATAAAGTAACTGTACAGTGGAGAAATCTGGCAAACACTACCTTGGCTAGGAATTCAAGGCTAATATCATCAGTGATAAGTTATGTTGATAGCATATACCTCTAATATGATGTTGTAAGAATGGCAGTTAGTGTGGTCTTCCTCCCCCAAATTCAAACCCCCAGCCTAACTAGGAAAAAAACATTAGACAATCACAACTTCAGGGACATTTATAAAACAACTAACCAGTACTCCTCAAAACTGTCAAGGACATCAAAAGCAAGGAAACTCTGAGAAACTGTCACAGTCTTGAGGAGCATAAGGACACAGAAGACTAAATGTAATGTGGTATCCTGGATAGGATTCTGGAACAGAAGGACATTAGGTAAAAACTAAGGAAATTTGACTGGAGTATGGGCTTCAGTTAATAAGAATATACAAATGTACTATAGTAGTATAAGACGTTAACAAAAGGGGAAACTGGGTGTTCATTATTCGGGAACTCTGAACTATTTTTGCAACTTTTCTGTAAATCTAAAACCATTCTAAGAGAAAAAGCTTATTTAAAATAAAGTAGGGACTTCCCTGGTGGTCCAGTGGTTAAGAATCCGTGTTGCAATGCAGGGGATGCCGGTTCGATCCCTGCTTGGGGAATTAAGATCCCACATGCTGCAGGGCAACTAAGCTCGCGTGCCGCAACTACTGAGCACGCGAGCCACAACTAGAGAGCCCGTGCACCGCAGGTACTGAGCCCACGCGCTCTGGAGCCTGCGCACAGCAACGAAAGATTACCGAGTGCTGCAACTAAGACCTGACGCAGCCCATAAATAAATAAACAAACAAACAAACAAACAAATAATTTAAAAAATAAAATAAAGTATGAGACTATAGAACAAGACAATGGGTGCAGGAAACTTGCATTAGACGTTTTAAATTAAGGAGTAACAGTGAAAAGTGAGATTTATATTACTATACTAGAGTGTTTTAAGGATCCCAATGGCAAAAAAGTGGCTGAACCTCAAGAATTTGGAACAGAACTTTAAAAACTCAATTAGGCCTCTGCCTTGCCCCCCCACCACCGCCCTCCACCTCACTCCTTACCTTCTGAAATACCAGAAAGGAAAGAGTATGCATAAAACCAGATTAGGCTTTTCTAAAACCAATCTGCTTTCTTGGAGATTAAACACATGAAGTAAATAACTCAACAGCTTGGCTGAATAGTAGAATTGGAGATATATGGAAGAGTAACTATAAGAATAGAAAAATCATGCTTAGAGTTTCTCCCAAAATTCTGTGCAGAAGGATAAAAGTGGAAAACATGAGAGAAAATGACATGTGAAAGGCAGTGCCAGAAATTCTAATGTCTAATAGGAATTCTACAAGGAGAAACCAATAATAAGGAAGAAAAGGGAATTTTAAGAAAAAAAGAAAAAAGGAAGACAGAGAAAAATTTTTGGAGGTGAAAAAAGACAAATTTTCAAGTAAAAGTTATAAAGCTAAAATTTAAAGTGCTCTTTCTTTTACCAGGCCTAGTTTTAAGAATGTTACATGCATTAATTATTTTTCATAACAATCCCATCATGTGGGTACTATTTCGATCCTCATGTGACAGACACAGAAACACAGAGGTGAAGTGACCTGTTCAACATCACAGAGCAATTAATGGAGGAGGCAGAATGCAAACCTGCTTTCTTTGTTAATGAAACTTTTTATTTTGACATAATATCAAATGTACAGAAAAGTTGCAAGAATAGCACAAAGAATTCCTGTATACCCTTCACACAGATTCTGTAAATGCTAACATTTACTGCATTTATTTTACAATCCTATCTTTTTCTGAACACTTGGAATTTCATTCAGAAAAGTCAGTTGCCCACGTAAGGCTCCTTTACCCCTAAATGTTTCAGTGTATACATCCTAAAAGCAAAGACATTCTCTCCCGTAATCTCCATAATTACAATGATCAAAATTATGAAATTTACATGGATATAATACTTTTATTTTAATATTTACCTTATTCAAATTCACAATTGTTCCAATAAAGCCTTTACAGAAAAAAAATTTCTGTTCCAGGGTCATATATTACACTTGTCATGTCTCTTTAGTCTCCTTTAACCCGAAACAATTCCTCAAGCTTTGTCCTTCTTGACCTTGACATTTTTGAAGAGCAAAGGCCAGTTACTTTGTAGAGCATTGCTCAATTTGCATTTTTCTGTGATTTCCTTATGATTAAATTCTGGTTATGCCTTCTGGCAGGAATATCACAGGAGTCGCTCTGTTCTGGAGGTACAGGATGTCATTTTGTGCCACACTGGTTATGTTAACTTTGATAACTGGTCAAGATGCTGTCTGCCAGGTTTCTTCACTGTAATGTTACTACTTTCCCCTTTGTAATTAATATTTGTGGAGAGAGACTTTACGATGGTATCAAATTCTGTTTCTCATCAAATTTTCACCCATTAGTTTTGGCATACATTGATGATTCTTACCAGAATCAATGATTACTGTGATGGTTGATGGATGGTGATTTTCTAGTTTCACCATTCCTTCTACATTAGTAAGTTGGCATTCTACTATAAAGCATGTTTCATGGATGCTTCTTTTAGTCACTGTATTAGTCAATGGTTTTACTCAATCTGCTACTATTATGACCTGTTTTGATGCTCAGATTGTCCAGATTTGGCCAGTGAGAACTCCTTGAGATACTGTGACTTTTTGACATATTTCAACCATTTTTTGAGCACTTCCCTACTTTCTACCCCCTCAGAATGTTCCAATCCCATCTTGTGTTTTCTCTGCTCAGTGTCTTATGCTATTTCTCCAAGGAGCCCTTGTTCCTGGGATCTGGGTGCTGGATATTCTCATTGCTACAGCGGTGTAATTGCTTCTATGTCCTCTCTGCTAGGGGGACATACATACACACACCTTTATATGATCTCTAAATTTTTTTTTTTTAAAACACGACTTTGTAGTGATACCTCCAATTGCAATCCAACACCACAGGGTTCATCCTAGCCTCCTGCTCTCCCTATTGCAATGCCCTTCTCCAGCAACAACAAACCTGGCTCCCATTATATTTACTTACTCCGAAATACAGTTACTTTTTTGCTTGATTCTAGAATACATGAAATAGTTCCAGAATTACTAATCTGTAATCACTGTGTAAATCAATCCTACTAACGAGAGTTAATTACTTGTTTACGGGTTTTTTTTTTCTTCTTCTGTTTTTAGCCTGAGGGAATATGGTCAAATTGTCTTCAAAACTTGCTTGCCTAAGTCTTTTTTCCCCCTTTAGTGTGAAGGAAACTTTTTTTTTTTGCTTATATTCCAATTTAGGTTCTCTCCTGTTATTCACTTTTTTAAAAAACTGAACTATAGTTGATTTACAATATTGTGTTAGTTTCAAGTGTACAGCAAAGGGATTCAGTTATACATATATATTCTTTTTCAGATTATTTTTCGTTAGAGGTTATTATAAGATATTGCGCATAGGGATTTCCCTGGTGGTGCAGTGCTTAAGAATCCGCCTGCCAATGCAGGGGACACGGGTTCGATCCCTGGTCTGGGAAGATCCCACATGCTGTGGAGCAACTATGCCCGTGAGCCACAACTACTGAGCCTGCGTGCCACAACTACTGAAGCCCACGCGCCTAGAGCCTGTACTCCACAATGAGAAGCCACCGCAATGAGAAGCTCGCACACCGTAATGAAGAGTAGCCCCCGCTCGCCACAACTAGAGAAAGCCTGCGTGCAGCAATGAAGATCCAATACAGTCAAAAATAAATAAATAAAATAAATTTATTTTAAAGAAAGATATTGAGTATAGTTCCCTGTGCTATACAGTAAATCCTTGTTGTTTATGTGTTTTATATATAGTTGTATGTTAATCCATACTCTTAGTTTATCCCTCCCCACTTTCCCCTTTGGTTGTTTTTGACTTTTTAAAATTATTTACTTATTTATTTATTTATTGGCTGCGTCAGGTCTTAGTTGCAGCACGCTGGATCTTTTGCTTCAGCACATGGGCTGTTTGCTGCGGTGCGTGGGCTTCTCTCTAGTTTTGGCATGCGGGCTCAGCTGCCCCGCAGCATGTGAGATCTTACTTCCCCAACCAGGGATCGAACCAGCGTCCTCTGCATTGCGAGACAGATTCTTAACCACTGGACCACCAGGGAAGTCCCTGTTATTGACTTTTAAAATTTGTAAAACATTAATATGGTCCCCAAAGTAAAAAAATACAAAAAATAAAAAGAATGTGTCACGTCCCTGTCCCTTTATGTACTAAAATCCCCTATGTATTTAGGTTTATTTATGGAATTCTGTTCTATTCCACTGGTCTGTTCATGAGTACCACATCGTTTCGATTATAGGGACTTTTTAGTATTTTTAATTATCTGATTGGACTAGTACCACTTTGCAGCTTTCCTTTTTCAGTGTTAGCCTGGCTATACTTACATAAAACCTGTATTGCTGCCACTATAGATACTGTATACACTTGAGATGAAAAGATTAACTGAATTGTCCCCCTCCAGTAACTCTCCTTCCCAGTACCTTTCTCTTCATGACCCTTATCAATATGTGAGGTTTTCTTAGTTAGGTACTCACCGGTTTTCTGCTTTCCAGATTTTCCTGGAGATTGGGGATCTTGTCTTTAATATCCACTAACATATTGAAATAGCCAGAGCACATCATGGCACCCTCCAGGTATGCATTATGCACAAGCATTTGCACGCATTTTATTAGCTATTCTGGTGGGTGTACAGCCATATCACATTGTGGTTTTAATTTTTCCGTTTTCTTGATAATTAACGAACATGAGCACAGTCTGATATCTTTATTGGCCATTTGGATATCCATTTTTTGGAAGTGCTTTTTTTTTTTTTGGCCGTGCTGCACGGCCTGCAATGGAAGCACGGAGTCTTAACCACTGGACTGCCAGGGAAGTACCCTCATTTCTTATTTGGTTGTCTGTCACTTATTGATTTGTAGTGGTTCTTTATATATTCTTGGTCAAATTTATGTATTGTGAATATAGTCTCCCAGTCTGTAGCTTGCCTTTTCACTTTAATGGTGTCTTTTGATGAAAATAGATTTTTAAATTTAATATAGTAAAATTTACTTTTTTTTCTCCATATGGTTAGTGCTTTTTGTGTTCTGTTTAAGAAATCTTTCCTACCCCAAGGCTAGAAAGATATTCTATGTTTTCTTCTAAAGCCTTTGTCATATCATCTACAATTACATCATTAACACATCTGGAATTGGTTTGTGTGAAGTGTAAGATAAGAGCCAAGGTTAATTTTTTATCGATATGGATATGCAATTGATCCAGTGCTACTTATTGAAAAGAACATCACTTCCTCTGCAATCACACTGCGAGGAACCTTTGTCATAAATCAGATGACCACATGTATGTAGGTCTGTTTCAGGGCTCTTTATTTTGTTCTATTGGTCTACTTGTTCGTTTTGCATCAGTATCACGTTGTCTTAATGACCAAAGTACACCTTATCACATTAACAAATTCAAGAAGGAAAATATATCAGTGTGCCAAAAAGGCATCTGAAAATATTCAGCAGGCATTTTTAATTGAAAAAAAAAAAAAGTTAAATAGGGACTGAAGGAAACAAGTGAACCACACAAGGTCTGTTTACCTCAAACAGAGAGCAAACATTACACTAAGTGATTTCCATTAAGTTGGGAAAAACAACTAGATGCCCGTTATCACCACTAATACTAAATCTTGTTCTGGAAATTATTTCTGTTAGAGTAAGAATAATAAAATAATCACTATAAATATTCAGGAAAAATCATATCTATTTGTAGTTGACATAACTGATTGCCTAAAAAATTAAGAGTCTAGTAAAAAAATGAATTTTAAAGGTTATTGGGTAATAATGAAAGTGATGATTGTATCCATATTTAAAATTTTAATATGTCAATATCACAATAAAAACAGAAATAAGCCACAGTCTGGGAGAAGGTGAGTCCATCATAATACTAGGTAAAGGATTACTATCTAGAATGTTATTTTTAAGAATCCCACTATTTTTATATGAAGATTTTTTTAAAAAGGAACATGGGCAATACATATGAATTGGCAAGCTATAGTATTTAGCAATAAACATATGTGAAAAGATGCTCAACTCATTATTTACCAGGAAAATATTAAAGCACATACCAGAAGTGGGGATATAAGGAAATAATATTTCACTGGTTGAAGGGGTTGTAAATTGGTACCATAAAGATGTTCTCCTCTTCTACGGCAATATCTAGTGAGGTTGAACATGAACATAACCTCTGACTTACCAATCTCACCTTTTGATAAATACCTCAGAGAAACCCTTGTTATGTATAGCAAGAAACTCAGATATTCAACAAGATATTTTTCAGTGAGAAATTATATATAACCTAAATATTGACCAATAAAAGGCCTCAATACATATGGTGTATTTATATAAAGAAAAGGACTAGGGGTTTTCTATTCTACTGAAAAGCACCATGTTAAATCCAAAAAAGAGCAAGCAGCTGGTTGGACAGCATGCTGAGTTGCTTGCCTTGCTAGATAACCATACACCTGCCACAATGCTGACATTTCCATCCTTGAAGCCTCTCCTTTTGGTTAGGGCAACATCTGCCAAAGTGGAATTACACCTACAATAGGTATTGGGAATGTGAGCTCTATAGTGAAGTATGAGATACATTGAGTTTGATAAAATGAAACATTTTTGATAGTCTTTTGTTAGGCACTTAATGTGATTTTTTTCTCCCAAGAAATATAGAATATAGAGCTTGCATGCTTGTTTGAACACAAAATCATTTTCTTCAAGAACCATTAAGTACTGGTGTTTTGTGGAACATACTTTAAGAAATTTTGAGTTAATGTACTGTCCCCAAAAGACTTCAGTTAACAAGAAAATGTTACCAGGGAGAAGAAACACATAATAGCACTTAAAATGCTCATTGTGTATGTTACATTTTTGTGTAAACACTGTGTTATGTCCACAAATTAAAAGCAATTTGAAATCATGAGTGGAAGAGATTTATTATTCTAGATGGTGACTGATTATTCAATGACATCTGCCCAATCTGCCCACTCTGAGCAAAATGGACTTAGAGGTACAAGTCAGTGTATGACAGTGACATTCATTTGGCTGAAAATAAAGTGCTGTGGCAATACTTGTTTTTCTTTTGTAGAAGGTAATAATTTTTAAGTATTGAATGCCTATTTTTCAAATAATTTTTCATTCCTTTTATAAAATTGATGAAGCTAAAATAAACGAGAAAAAGAAGAGAAACAATAGAAAGAAATTATTGGGGCAGGATCACGTCATTTTTCCCAACACTGTTACACTGCTCAAGTTAGAAAACCTAAATGCCTAACTAAATCACAAAAGGTCAGGCCCTGGGTATTCCTGGTAAATCATTTTATGTTTTATAACTGTTTTTTTAGACTACTGAGTTCAATTTACTGAACTTTATTTGGAATGTCTGCATGTATCTTAAATGATACTGGTCTAGATTTTGCTTTTTAGGGATTACCCTCATCTAAAATTTTATTATTGGGATATCTGCCTTATAGAATGATCCTGCAAAATTTTGTTAGAGGTTACCTATTCTTTAAAACTTTATTGCCTGAAAAACTATCGATTCTAGTTTTTAAAAAAACAAGAACTCCACTTAAATTTCCTTTGTTTACAGATCTCATACATTATAAAACTATAACTTATAAAATCTATAAATTATAAATTGTATAAAATATAAAATCTATACATTGTTCAGGCTTTCTATAGTCTCTTGAGTCAACTTTGATCATTTAGGTTTCTCTAGATAGCTCATTCTCTATATTTTTATACATACTGAAATATACGTATATAGTAACATATAAATTTTAAAACTTTTAAATCTCTTTGATATGTGTACCTATTTCACCATTCCCATACATAAAGCTGTAATTGAATCATCTTTTGTCCCTCAATAATAACTGCTGATTCTATATTAATGGTATTTTCAAAGAGAATATTCTTGGATAAAATCTACTACTTTATTAACTATTCTTTTACTTAAAAAAATTTTTTTTAAAATTTATTTATTTTTGGCTGCATTGGGTCTTTGTTGCTGCGTATGGGCTTTCTCTAGTTGCAGTGAGCGGGGGCCACTCTTCGTTGCAGTGCGCGGGCTTCTCACTGCAGTGACTTCTCTTGTTGCGGAGCACAGGCTCTAGGTACGCAGGCTTCAGTAGTTGCGGCACATGGGCTCAGTAGTTGTGGGTCGTGGGCTCTAGAGTGCAGGCTCAGTAGTTGTGGCTAAGTATTTGGGCTTAGTTGCTCCGCAGCATGTGGGATCTTCCCAGACCAGGGATCGAAGCCATGTCCCCTGCACTGGCAGGTGGATTCTTAACCACTGCACCACCAGGGAAGTCCCTCTTCTACTTTTTTTAAGTTGTACTTTTACTTTTATTGTATGAATTACTTCCTGCTATTTACCTTAATTAAAAAAAAAAGGGGGGGGGGGCTTCCCTGGTGGCACAGAGGTTAAGAATCTGCCTGCCAATGCAGGGAACAGGGGTTTGAGCCCTGGTCCGGGAAGATCCCACATGCCAGGGAGCAACGAAGCCTGTGCGCCACAACTACTGAGCCTGCGCTCTAGAGCCAGCAAGCCACAACTACTGAAACCCACGTGCCTAGAGCCCATGCTCCACAACAAGAGAAGCCACCGTAATGAGAGACCCGCGCACCACAACGAAGAGTGGGCCCAGCTCGCCGCAACTAGAAAAAGCCCGCGTGCAGCAACAAGACCCAACGCAGCCAAAAATAAATTAAATAAATGAATAAATAAATAAATAAATAAATAAATGTTTTCTGGGAATTTCCTGGCAGTCCAGTGGTTAGGACTCCGCGCTTTCACTGCTGAGAGCCCGTGTAAAAAACACGTTTTCTGGCTTAAGTTAATGCTTTTTTTCCCCAACACTTCTGTCAACTGCCTACTATGTGACAGGCACGGTATGTGTGGTAACAGAGTCGTGAACTAACTGCTCAATCCAGGTTTTCTAAATGCATTAAGGTTGTTTATTTCCTACAAAGTAGAGCTTTGGTGGCTTCCCACAATTTTTTTAAAAAATTTATTTATTTAATTTATTTATTTTCGGCTGCGTTGGGTCTTTGTTGCTGTGTGCGGGCTTTCTCTAGTTGCGGTGAGCGGGGGCTTCTCATTGCAGTGGCTTCTCTTGTTGCAGAGCACGGGCTCTAGGCGCCCGGGCTTCAGGAGTTGTGGCTCACAGGCTCTGGAGCGCAGGCTCAGTAGTTGTAGCGCATGGGATTAGTTGCTCCGTGGCATGTGGGATCTTCCTGGACCATGGCTCAAACCCGAGTCCCCTGCATTGGCAGGTGGATTCTTAACCACTGCGCCACCAGGGAAGCCCTGCCCACAAATTTTTATCTGTAGGGATCAAATTATCATTTATCACTAAGTAGTCTAAAATTTCAGATTTTCTACTTAAACAAAAACTTTATTATGGAAGTTTTCAAATATATGCAAAGGTAGTAAGAATAGCACAGTGAACCCTATGTACCCATTACCCGGCTTCAACAATTTACAGCATTTTTCCGATCTTGTTTCATCTATCCTTCCCATTTTTTCTTTAGTATTATAAAGCAAATCATACATATAATTTCATCCTTGAATACTTCAGTATGGCTCTCTAATGCATAGGATTTATACACACATACACACACCCACTCCCATGCCATCATCATGCCTAACAAATGAATAATAATTATTTAATATAATTTAATACCCACTCTAGGTTTACTTTTTCACAATAATGTAAAAAGTTGTCTTTTTTTTATCTGTCCAAATCAGGATTGTATTGCCTGTATTTTCTTATTTTCCGTATTCTTGATGCTCTGGCATTTGGGGACTTGATCTTGGAAAGACTACCACTTCTAGGGCTCGCAAATTCCTTGACAAACAACCCTCCTGCAAGCATGCCGTTGATATATAAACCAACCAATCCAAAGTCCACACCCCTTTATCAAACATCTCCTTTATCAAACTCTCACACACCAAGCCAATATTCCTCCTGCCCTAAATCACCCCAGGGCCAGGTACTGGACAACTGAGGACCACCACTGGAGCTCAGAGCCCACAAAATTATTCAATCTACCCAGTCTTAAACTTGCTCAGTGTACCTACCTGGCATCACGTCACCCATTCCTTCCTGGGAAAACTCCAGTAAAGGTTCTGAGTCATGCTCTGCCCTCTTCCGCCTTCTGCCTCCTAACAGGACTAGGTGCTCCTTCCATGTTCTCCTATGTGTACTCAGTTCCTCCTGTTTGCAGAAATCTCCGCGTATAAGCTTCTTCCTTCATGATAATCATTTCCATGTCTTCGTGACTTACCATACCTGATTAAAGCAAATCCTGGGTACATTTTAACACAAGCATCTCAATACATTCCATACACTGTATTTAATTAATATGTCTCAAGTCTCTTTTAATTTGTAAAATTCTGTTATTATTCTCTTAACATATATTGGTTAAGAAACTAGGGCTTTTATTTTGTGGAATTTCCCACATTCTGGATTTGGCTGTTTGCTTCTTTGTGTCATGAATTTGTTCATTTATTTCCCAAGTTTCCTGTAAACTGGTAGGTTTAGAGACTAAATTACACTTCTGAATCAATATTTTGGACAAGAATACTCCACAGGTAGTATACATCCATTGCATTACATCAAGAAGCACATAGTCTTGCTGATTTAATTTAGAGATGTTACTATAGGTTAACGGGTTGTCATTCTGCTCTGTCCTTTAAAATCTTAGAATAATCTCTCACCTAGTGGTTTTCACATCCACTGATACCATCAAGACCCATTATTTCATAAATAAAAAGTGTGACTTTTTGGATTCTATCATTCCTTTGACCTTTATTAGCTAGAATTCTCTAATAATAAAGAACTTTCCTTCATCAACTTTTGGTTGTCTTGAAATATAGTTCATAAAGGAAAGGCAGGATAAATGCTCCATTTTCCCTTTATTTATTAATAAATGCCCTAATGTGCTCTGTAGCTGACCAATGCATTTTGTTAGAAAAAAAGGAAGTTATCACAGGCTACAGTAATCATGACAAAAGGACAAAGGATCCAAATTGAGGGGATTCCCACTGGCCAAATATAGGACAATTTGAGCATTTTTTTAAAAGGCTACAATGGATTTTTTAAAATTGATGCTGGACTTATAGGTGATTTTTAATTTCCAAATAGTTTCTTTTTATCTTATTCTTTGTTAATTTTATTTATTTAATTGAAGTATAGTTGATTTACAATATTGTGCTAGTTTTAGGTGTACAGCACAGTGATTTGGTTACATATACACACATATATGTATATACATACATACAGTGTGTATATATATATTCATACAGTGAATATATATATATACATATATTCTTTTAAAAAATTATTTTGCATTATAGGTTATTACAAGATATTGAATATAGTTCCCAATGCTATACAGTAAATCCTTATTGTTTACCTATGTTATATATGGTAGTATGTTATCTGTTAATACCATACTCCTAATTTAATTTATCCCCCCACTTCCCCTTTGATAACCATGTTTGTTTTCTATGTCTGTGAGTCTGTTTCTGTTTTGTAAATAAGTTCATTTGTACTATTTTTAGTTTCCACAAACAAGTGATACAATATTTGTCTTACTCTGTCTGACTTACTTCACTTAGTATGACAATCTCTAGGTCCATCCATCCTCTGTTAATTTTAAATCAAATTTATACTGAGGCCAGAGAGTATAGATTGTAGAATATCTTCTTTTTTATGAAAAAATTGAAAAAGGATTTCTCACTTTCACTATTTTAACAAGAATAAGTTATCTGACATTCAATAATGGATGAGTGTTGGTGGAAGGCATTTCTATATTCACTGTGCCCATAGTCTTTCATATGGATTTTCAAGAGAGTAATATTAATGATGATAATAATAAAACAATATTTAGTAGCTTAAAACAACAACCATTTAATTATATCTCATGATTTCGTGGGTCAGGAATTTGGGCAGGGGCTCAGTTGGTGGATTTTTCTGTTCTACATGGCATCAACTGAGGTTATTCACTGGCATTCAGCTGATGGCTGGTTTGGAGGATCCAAAACTATTTCACTCAAATGTCTGATGTTTTCATGGGCAATCTGGAAGACTGGGCACAGCAGAGTGCCTCTCCTTCTCTATGTAGTCTCAGGGCCTTTCCATGTGGTCTGTTCAGCAGAGTAGCCAGACTTTTTAACATAACAGTTCAGGTCTGAACTTGAGAGGGTATTCCAAGAGATGAGGCAAAATCTACCAGTAAAGTCTGGGTCCAGAAACTAGCACAGCAGTACTTCTGCTATTCTACTGGTCAAAGTAGTCACAGCCTGCCCAGATTCAAAGGGAAGGGATGTGGATTCCACGTCTTGATGGGTGGAGTACCAAAGAATCGGCAGTAATCTTTATTCTGCTACAGTATTATAATTTTATAAATGAAGAAATTATAGCATCTAGCAGTTAAACATCTTGTTCAATATAACACAGGTAGGAAAGTGATGGGCTAGAAATGATGATGTGTCTTTCCCACATTTGTTGTATTAATAGGATTAGTTTCTAGAATGAATGTGAAGATTCTCAGGTCTGAGTGATGGTGGAATATATTAAATTAACACATTCTTTTAATGATTTAAACCCCGTTATGCCAAGTCAGGTGCATGGAGGAAGCAAAAGGAACTAATTACTACATTCATAGACTAAAAAGGCTTTCTTATATTTTTACATTATGAATTTTCAGATGATGGGTAAGGTGTGAATGTTGTCTAAAGGCCTTCTTACATTCCTTACATTCATAGGGTTTCTCACCAGAATGAATTCTCAGATGCTGAATAAGAGATGAATTAAGCCTAAAGGCCTTCCTACATTCCTTACATTCAAAGGGTTTTTCACCAGTATGAATGCTCTGATGTAGAGTAAGTTTTTGGCGCAATCTAAAGGCCTTCCCGCATTCCTTACATTTATATGGTTTCTCACCAATGTGAATACTCTGATGTTGTGTAAGTTGTGAGAGTAGTCTAAAGGCCTTCCCGCATTCCTTACAGTCATAGGGTTTAACACCAATATGAATACTCTGGTGTGAAATAAGTTGTGAGTAACGACTAAAGGCCTTCCAGCATTCCTTACATTCATAAGGTTTCTCACCAGTATGAATTCTGTGATGTAGAATAAGATGATAACCACGACTAAAAGTCTTTCCACATTCCTTACATTCATAGGGTTTCTCACCAGTATGAATTCTCTGGTGGAGTGTCAGTTGCTGTCGTACTCTAAAGGCCTTCCCACATTCTTTACATTCATAGGGTTTCTCACCAGTATGAAGTTTGTGATGTACTCTAAGGCCAGAGCCACACAAAAAGGCCTTCCCACATTCTTTACATTCATAGAGTTTGTCAGCAATATTAAGCTTCTGATGTCGAGTAAGGTGTGCATACTGTCTAAAGGCCTTCCCACATTCTGTACATACATAGGGTTTCTCACCAGTATGAATCCTCTGATGGAGAGTAAGTTGTCCACGAACTCTGAAGGCTTTCCCACATTCTTTGCATTCATAGGGTTTCTCACCAATATGAATTTTTTGATGTACTCTAAGGTCTGGGCCACATATGAAAGATTCTCCACATTCCTTACATTCATAGAGTTTTTCACCAGAATGAAGTCTCTGATGTCGGGTAAGATGTGCAGTCTGTCTAAAAGCCATCCCACACTCCTTACATTCATAAGGTTTCTCACCAGTATGAATTCTGTGATGAAAAGTAAGTTGTTGGCGTACTCTAAAGGCCTTCCCACATTCCTTACATTCATAGGGTTTCTCCACAAAATGAATTCTCTGATGTGAAGAAAAAGATGAGTGTTTTTGGTAAGAGGACACTTTTTGAGATGTAATTTTCACTTGATTGAAATATTCCTCTTGTCCTTCAAATTTTCTTTTGGACTCCCAATCATTTTTTAAAATGAGTCTCTTAAGGCCATGGTTTTTAATTCTCTCCATTATTTTCCACTGGGATAAGTTTATTTCATGAATGTCATTTTCTGAAGATAACTTCTTGGTCTCATAGTTGGTCTCCAAATCTGAAAGAAAACAAGAGAGCAAACATGCAGTTTTCTTTTTCTAAAAGTAGTAAAATTTCTACAGTAGAAATAAAAGACAACCAAAGTACTACCCAATGAAATTCTAAAAATAGTTACATAGCTAAAAAAAAAAAAGCAAAAGGCAACACCAGGAAAATGAGAGTTCATTCAGGAAAATGAGATTAGTGACTAAGTAAATATTTTAAGTCAGTGTTTCTCAAGCTGAAATGTGAATCAGAATCACAAGGGAGCTTGTTACAAATACTATGATTTAGACACCACCTAAACCACTTGGATCAGATTCTACAGTCCTGGGCAGTCCTATATTTAATATTCTCCATTCAATGATTTTGATGGACATGAAAGGTTGAGAATTCATACATAAATTCTTTCAACAATTTCTCTTTATTCTTAGAATAAAATCAAACTCGCTAAAAGGCCTCTGCTTACCTATAACGCATCATCTCAAACCACTGTTCTCTTTACTGCTACCTGGAGAGGCCTCTTTTCAGATCTTAGAACATGTTCCCACTTACTTCCATCGGACTTTTCAGTCTGCTCTATTTCCCCACAAATCTTCTGTTTGGGCTCTTTGCATGGCTGGCTCCTTCTCACTTTGAGGTCTTAGATTAAGTTACTCACGCTAAGGCTGAATCTACTGACAGTACTTAAAGCTATGTGCTTATTATACAGTTGACCCTTGAACAACATGGGTTTGAACTGTGCAGATCCACTATACATGGACTTTTTTCAATAAATATACAAACATATATGTGTAGAACATCATGTGCAAGACTTGTATTGAAGTGGATAATCTATCCTTACATAGGCATAAGGTGAGTGATATCTAATATAAAATTAATAATATGTTAGCTTTCTTACTGTTTTACAACTTTGCTTTTAAAGAATTACATTACTGTACAGTGTGCTTCTCTCTTTTGTGATTGGATAAACTGCATATCAGCTTATCATCACAGTAAGTGGTTTTTTAAAAAATGTAACAATGTTTCCAATACTGTTTTATAAATGTGACTGTAATATTGTATGCCAGAAAAGTTTTATGCTGATTCATTCATTACTGTATAGGCTAGGCTACCATGAAGCATTCACATCAATTACACTAGGTTACCGTAAAGCAATCATATTGCTGCTTCTTCATTACCAATGCATGAGTCATTATATCTGTAAAGAAATATAAATTTTTTTCACATTATCTTTTCATTTCTGATGTCCAGTGTTAGTAATACATATAATACGTTCTGTGTTTATCATATAAGACAATATTGATGTAGATACTGACAGAAAATTTATCTTATAAACAGACAACATAAACTTATGGTATCAATAAATACAGTACAGTACTGTAAATGTATTTTCTCTTCCTTGTGATTTTCTTAATAACATTTTCTTTTCTCTAGCTAACTTTATTATAAGAATACAGTATATAATATATATAACATATGTGTTAATCTACTATTTATGTTATTGGTAAGGCTTCCGGTCAACAATAGGCTAATAAGCAGCTAAGTTTTGGGGGAGTCAAAAGTTATATGTGGGGACTTCCCTGGTGGTCCAGTGGTAAAGAATCTGCCTTCCAACGCAGGGGACACAGGTTCAATCCCTGGTCAGGGAACTAAGATCCCACATGCCACGTGGCAACTAAGCCCACGTGCCACAACTACTGAGCTCATGCGCCTCAAAAAGAGAGCCTTCATGCCACAAACTACAGAGCCCACGTGCTCTGGAGCCCGCGCGCCACAACTAGAGAGAGAAAACCCCCATGCCACAGCTAGAGAGAAGCCCGCGTGCCACAAAGAAGACCCAACGGAGCCAAAAAAGTAGAAAGAAAATAAATAAATAAAATAAATAAATATGTTTTTAAAAGTTATATGTGGATTTTTGCGTATGCTGGGGGATCAACACCCTAAACCCTGTGTTGTTCAAGGGTTAACTGTATATCTGCATTGTTATTATACATATATCATATACAACACAGATCTATGTTGAAATTATCTATTTATTAATTTTTCCAATTGTTATTCTGCTTATTTTCTTACCCCTAAACCTCATTAAGGGCAGAAACAATCCCTGCTTTACTCTCCATTAAATAATAAATCCAGAGCACAAAATAGATTTCACTCATTTAATTCCTATATTTATATACTTATTTTGAATATATTTCTCTGCCTCTAACCTCTCACATCTTACTACAATGATTAAATATTTTCTTTATTCATTCAAGCTAGCCCAGCTGACTATATAAATGAAAAATGGTGGTTGTATTTTCCTGTACATCCTTCCATTGCTTATACCCTTATTTATGCAGTATTCTCTACATTGCCATTCCCTCCTTCACATAGCTATGGGTTGCTCTTTCTTTGTCTCCACATCACAACAAAGACACTGAGAAACTCTATGTACTTAAGCTCCTTTTAAGCTTATTCTATTACTCATCCATTTTGCAAATGCTCAGTGGATTTTGTTCCTTCATCCCCTTATTCTGGTCTCCTCCCTTCCATCCCCTCAGAGGCAAGACCATTCCTTATTTCCTAGAAATGTGACTTTCAGACAGGAAAACATGTTTATACCTTACTGAAGTTTATGAAATCCTTAGCAAAAAAAAAAGACGTAATTTGTAAGTAACTCACTAATAGGGTCAAAGGGTTTTGTAGTAACTTGAGTGTGAAGAACTTGCTAACAAAGGTCATGATAGATGTAAACCAGAGGATGGTAAGCCAAGAGGAGAAATAGCCAGAGGGGAATTTAAGTGCTGAATGAGCTGTGTATGAGAGAGAAAAATGATGATGTTTTCAAATATTATAATATAGTCTGTATAAGAAAGCTGAAATCATATAGTTTCTACTAAAACTGGGAATTAATAATAACAACAAAAAAGTAAATCCACTTGGAATTTTAGAAGTCTATCTTAAATAACTCTTAGATCAATAGAGAAATAAGATCCCAAATGGTATTTGTTTAAAGAAAACAATAGTAACAATAAAAAAAAAAAACCTACATTAAATTACCTGTGAAACTGTAACCACAGTGCTTAGAAGAAAATTCAAAAACTTAAATACATGGGACTTCCCTGGTGGCGCAGTGGTTAAGAATCCACCTGCCAATGCAGGGGACAAGGGATCGATCCCTGGTCCGGGAAGATCCCACATGCCACGGAGCAACTAAGCCCATGAGCCACAACTACTGAGCCTGCACTCTGGAGCCTGAGAGCCACAACTACTGAAGCCCGTGCGCCTAGAGCCCATGCTCTGCAACAAGAGAAGCCACTGCAATGAGAAGCCTGTGCACCGCAACGAAGAGTAGCCCCCGCTCACCACAACTAGAGAAAGCCTGCACACAGCAATGAAGACCCAACACAGCCAAAAATAAATAAATAAATTTATTTTAAAAAAAATCTTAATACATACAGCAAAACAATGAAAGAAAAAATTAACTAAAAATCCCACCCAAAAATATTAGAAAAGCAAACTGAAGCAAAGCAGAAAAAAGAAATTAACTATATAAAAGCAGAATTAGAATAGTTAGAAAACAGAAAAAAAGAACTAACACACAAAGTAAAACCAGATTCCTTTTTTATAAATGAATCAGCAAAACAGATAACCATTAGTTAATATAATAAAAACAGCAAAAACGCACAGACATAGAAATTAAAAAATGGCAAAGTGAAAATAATGATTAAATACAGAACATAGTTGGAAGAAAGATTACTTTGCCAATAAGTTTTAAAACACAGCTAAAATGAATAATTTTCTAAGAAAATATAGTTTACCAAAACTGACCACAAAAGAGATACAATGTTTCAACAGATTAATTTCCATAAAGCAAACAGAGATTGTAGTCAGACTTACCATCTCCTTCTTCAAGGAAAAAGCTTTAAAAAGGTTACTAACGCTTTAAAGAACAGGCCATACAAATTCTGTTTAGACTGAGAACTAAGAAAAAGGAGGACTTCCAAACTATTTTCATGATGTAATATTATCATACTAAATCCTGTTCATAAAAAGAAAACTACACACCAGTTTTCTGAAAACTGATGTAAAAATTCTAAGCATCTAATAAAACAGTGTGTCAAAAGACCCAGCGTCGTTTATTCAAAGAATGTTAAAGAGGTCCAGTATGGGGAAATCTATTAAGATAATTCAACACATTTAATACAGCTGAGGAAAGGGAAAAATAAAAATCACATGATTGGGGGCTTCCCTGGTGGTCCAGTGGCTAAGACTCCACGCTTCCTATGCAGGGGGCCCGGGTTCTATCCCTGGTCAAGGAACTAGATCCCACATGCCGCAACTAAAGATCCTGCACGTGTCAACGAAGATCCCGCATGCCGCAACTAAGACCCGGCACAGCCAAATAAATATATTTTTTTAAATATTTATTTATTTGGCTGTGCCGGGTCTTAGTTGTGGCTCACTGGCTCCTTACTTGAGGCATGTGAACTCTTAATTGTGGCATGCATGCGGAATCTAGTTCCCTAACCAGGAATTGAACCTGGGCCCCCTGTATTGGGAGCGTGGAGTCTTAACCACTGCACCACCAGGGAAGTCCCAATATTTTTTTTTTTTAATTCACATGATCAACTCCATAGACGCTGAAAAGGCAACTAAAAAAAGGGAAACATTCCTGATTTTTAAAAAAAGCTCAATAAAGGAGGAATAATTACCTCCCTAAAATGATAAAATACATATTACCTTAACAAAAAGACAGCTTTGAAAAAAAAAAAAAAAAAGACAGCTTTGGAGTTATTAGTCAAGACACTTAAATATCAGAAAAAAATGAGCGGTAGTCTTAAGAATTTAAAAGAAGAGATAAAACTGTATTTTCAGATGATAATTCATAATTGGAAAACTTAAGAGGTTTAAATAATATAAATGATAACAGAATTTAATAAGGTAGGAGGATATAAAAAAAAAAAACTAATAGCCTTTATACATACATTTAATAATAAAATATGATGGAGAAAAAAAGATTCCAGTCACAACAGTTTCAAGAGTAAACTTAAAATATATATGTAACCTTTATGAAGAAAACACTGAAACACTCATGAAGCATCTGGCATTAGATTTTCTAAAGATATCACACACGAAATCACAAGAGGGAGATTACTCTGCACAAGGGGACAGCAGTCTATCAAGGGTGTTCATGCTGAGAAGCTGAGCAGGTATGGAGACAATGGCAAACAACAGGGTAAATTCTGTATTCAAAGTAGCCAGGTATATCGAATCCTGCAGATTATCACCCCTGGGCCAGATAGCAACTTCTGTTGTCTGCCTGCAGAGTAGGCAACAGATATGCGGGCTAGGGCATGAGAGACAGTCCAGTGGCTGGTCACGTCCAGGGGATATGGCCACCTCCACAGGCCCAGTTGACAAAGCACTCCTATCTCACAAGAGTTAACTCTGTTTGTTCCAAACAAGTTTAGGCCAGTTTCACATTTTCCTGAAAGTACCCAATTTAATTAAACAATATGTAAACTTATAAGTAACTATGAGAAGAAATTGGTTCTATGAAAATGAAATTGAACACTTTGGAAAACCTGGTCATAAATACATTGTTAAAAATCATGGCTAACAGGGACATCCCTGGCGGTCCAGTGGTTAAGACTCTGTGCTCACAATGCAGGGGGTAAAGATTTAATCCCTGGTCAGGGAACTAAGATCCTGCATGCCACATAGCACAGCCAGAAAAAATAAAAACAAAAACAAAACATGGCTAACAAAAACTAAGTGTGGGAGAGACAACAGTAAAAGATGGGGAAAACATAATAATCAAGAAGTGTTCTGTACTTGTTGCAAATTTGGTTCTTGTTCTACTTAAAAAATTTTTAACTAGAAATAGTAATAGACTATAAATTGTATGTGTGGTTTAGATGAAAAATTAAATAAGAGACACAATGGAAAGAAAGCCTTAGACACATGTCAAAAGTATTGACAAAGAGCTACATTTTAATGTTGAGATTAAAAATATTACTTTTATGGTATGTACATAAAATATCTAACCCATTTTTATGAATAAGCAAACCAAATACCAGTCCCAATTCTGTTGAACCAAAGGATTTCTGTTCTATTACACAATGCTGATGAGAATATAGAAAAATATAAGCCCTTTCTTTGATCAGTTAAAAATATATAAATATAAAAAATCACAAATGTGATTCCCCCGTTTCAGAGAACCAGCTTTAATTAAATGGAAAATGTCACGTAAATTACCTGAACTTAGTACTTAGTCTGTTTAGGCATTTTATTATTAACCACCTTGCTTTGTTGATACAAAAAAAATTGGATATAGAAGATTTGGTTCCAAGGTAATCCTATTTGCATTTCAACACTGTGGACAGAGTACAAAGATTGGAAAATAATAAAACCTAACATCCAAGGAACTGTACTTCTGAAATTATCAATTTTAGTCACATCCTGAATAAGGCCATAGTGAATGCTACCATTGAATAATCCTCATTCTATTCATGATCATCTTTCTGATTTCACTGAGGAAATAACAATAGAAGAATACGCTGTCCTCTCGCCACTACCCAGACCAACTTACTTGCATTCATAACTACATTGTTTTCCCTTTAATTCTCTCTTGTTCCCTGGATCCTATCCCCTTCCTCCACTCCCACCTCAAGGACACTGTTTCCAAATTTATGCCCTCTCTACTGCATCAATTTCCCCCACCTACAGAATCATTCCCATGGGCACACAAACATGGTCTATTATTGCATACCATAAACTACACTGCTTATAACCCAAAACCCCAGTGTAACTACCAACTCTATCTCCCAGCTTCCCTTCATATATACTTCTTCCAGAGTTGTCTTACACCCATCTCATCACTGCCTTACCTACTCTTATTAAGTCACTCCAATCAGGTTTTCACCCTGACTCCACTAAAATCATTCTTGACAAGGTCACCAGCATTCTCCATCTTGCCAGAATCTGGGGTCAATTCTCAGTCCTCATTCTCTACTCCTTCCATTTTGAAACATTTTCTTTTGTTTTTATCGTGGCTGCTCCTTCTGCATGTCCTTTGCGGCCCCCTCTTTCTAACGTCTGAATAGGGGAGTACCCCATGAATCAGTCTTTAGGCCTCTTCTCTTTATCTGCTTTCTTCTACCTGCATGTGTTCCTTAGATGTACACATTCAGACCCATAGATTTCAATTTTAACCATAAAGTGAAGACACCCAGATGGACATCAGGCTGTAACCTCTCCCTGAGCTCCATGTGTATATACATATTCAGCTGCCTACTCAACATCTAAAACTGGAAAAATAAAAGACAATTCAAACTTAAAATATCCAAAACAGAAACTCTCAACGTCTACCTGCTATCCTGCTCTTCCTATCTTCCCTACCTCAGTAAATTGTGCTTCCATTCACCTAGTTGTTCAAGCTAACACCCTTATCTCCTCCTTTGATATGTCTTTCTTACTTACTGCATTTATAAGTCCATCAGCATGTTCTTTTGGCACTACCTTCATACATAACCTGAGTCTAACAGCTTCTAACTACCTCCTACTGCTGCCATCTTTATCCAAACCACCATTACTTCCAGTCTGAACTGAAACTGCTTCCACACTGGTCCTTCCTACTTTTGCACTTGACCAGAGGGATCATTTTAAAACAGAAAGCAGACTATAGCTTCCAATTTCTCTTAATGATTATATTATATGGCCCTTGACTAACTCTGATCTCATCTCTTATTACTTTCCCTTCCTCTCCCCCATGTTCTAGCCATAATGGCTTTCAAACATGCAAAGCTAACTTCTTCCTTAGGCCTTTTCTATCTGCTCAGAATGCTCTTCCTCTAGAGTCAAATGGCTTGAGCCCTTACTTCACATCTCTCCTCAAATACCATCTCCTCAAAAAAACCTTCCTTCATTTGTCCACTTTTCTATATGCATTTATACTTCAATAAAACTTACTAAAAGGAAGAAAGAAACAAAGAAAGAAAAGGAAAGGAAAAAAATAATGACCTTGTTTAAGATGTCTAACTTTGAATCAACAGTTGTTATTTTGGCTAAATATTTCCTGACTAAACTGATATTATCTTATTCACTTGGAACCACTGTATTTCATTATTTTTGTAGTATTAACAGTTGTAAATATCACTTAATCAGATGATAGAAAATAAGTTAGGATTGGGAAAAACAGCATATTTTTCTTTCCTTTGGTAGAAAGTGAATCAGAAGATATAACCTTATAAACAGTATGGGCACTGAAATGGCCCTGGTGTTACAAAAGAGCTTTTAGCCTAAAATGAGCCTCCTCTGTCAGACCTGAATATAACACAGAGCAAAATATAAAGTGACAACATATATCTCTATATCAAGAATTTTAAGGATCTTCTTTTAACAAAAGGTCCAAAGAGAGATGAAAATAGCACAGAGGTAGAAGCTAAACCAAGGGATCATTTTCCCTATAGTCTATTACATTCATGTTTCTTCCTGACATGAAGGTAGATATATACATACATGGAAAAAGGTAAATAAAAATGATATTCTGTAAACTAAGGATCTATCTTCTAGAGTAATTCACATGAAACTTCAGTTGCTGATAAAACGTATGATATTATTACCACGTCAAGCACACTCATCTCCATAGTCTTCTATTTCCCATTTTAAATTTTATGAGAAAAGTTAGGGAAGAAAGGCTTTCCTGACCATAACTAAAACAGCCTTCCCATCCCATACCATTCTCTATTCCCTTACTGTGCTTACCTTTATTCATAGTACTCCCTTATTACCTAACATATTTTCTATTTACTTACAGTTACTATGTTTCTGTAAATCAGGGTAAATCCTCATAGGGACAGGGATTCTAGTGGTTTTATTTACCACTGTATTGATGGTGTCCAGCATAGTGCCTAGCTCAGAGCCCAGTTGGTCGATCGATCTATCTGTCTGTCTGCCTATCTATCTATACATGCAAAAGAAGAAATGAAAATATAGATAGAATAATATTGGGAACAGAGAGCACCTTTCCATACCTCATGCCCCCTTCAAAGGGGAGGAAAATTAGAGAGAACAACAACAATAAAAAAAAGGAGAGTGGTAAATAGGATACAGTAGTACTATTAGTAACCCCAGCTAAGTCCTTAATTTGCTCCCAGGGTCTCAGACCTTTTCTCCTTAGGCCATGGTCTTTCAAAGTGGGCTTTCTAAACAACATCAGAAGGGTGTGCCTCTTCCCTAACTAGCAGGGCAGTTTTCTCTGGTGATGGTTTCCCCTATCTTATTAGCCCTCACTTACCTGGATATCGTCTTCTTCCTTTCCTCACTACTTTCCAGGGCTCTTTTCCTTGCTCCAATAAGGAAATCACATCTGGTTTAGAAACGAAGCATCCTGGACAGAAGAAAAGAAATGTAAGGTAACATGGAAATAAAAAATAAATTCAAAATTACTTTGATTCAGTCTTGGTTAAAGTTTTAATAAACTATAGGTCAAATGGTAATTGATAAAGCCTTCAGAACAAAGAAAAATGAGATGATTAAAAAAATCATGTTAATATTACAGAAGAAATGGAGATTGCAGAGGGAGGGAAAAGGTCTTATTTTCATTTATATTCACACAAGTACTCCTTTTCTTGAGAGCAACCGTGGTTGATAGACATCTGGGTTCAAATTTTGCCTTTGCCATAACCCAGTAGTGCGACCTTGGACAAGTTACCACTATGCTTTATCTTCCTCACCTATAAAATAGGGATAATTATAGTACCTATTGTACATGATTGTTGTGCAGGTTATATTAATATATATCCATACCTAAACATTGCCTAGAATATACACTAAGTGCTACATATATTTTATTAGCTATTATTTACTATAATTATTTTTTTTAAACATCTTTATTGGAGTATAATTGTTTTACATTGTTATGTTAGTTTCTGCTGTATAACAAAGTGAATCAGCTATATGTATACTTATATCCCCATATCCCCTCCCTCTTGCATCTCCCTCCCACCCTCCCTATCCCACCCCTCTAGGCGGTCACAAAGCACCGAGCTGATCTCCCTGTGCTATGCAGCTGCTTCCCACTAGCTATCTATTTTACATTTGGTAGTGTCATATGTCAATGCTCCTCTCTCACTTCGTCCCAGCTTACCCTTCCCCCTCCCTGTGTCCTCAAGTCCATTCTCTCTACGTCTGCATCTTTATTCCTGTCCTGCCCCTGGGTTCATCAGAACCTTTTCTTTTTTTTTTTTTTTTTTAGATTCCATATATATGTGTTAGCATATGGTATTTGTTTTTCTCTTTCTGACTTACTTCACTCTGTATGACAGACTCTAGGTCCATCCACTTCACTACAAATAACTCAATTTCATTTCTTTTTATGGCTGAGTAATATTCCGTTGTATATATGTGCCACATCTTCTTTATCCATTCATCTGTCGATGGACACTTAGGTTGCTTCCATGTCCTGGCTATTGTAAATAGTGCTGCAATGAACATTGTGGTGCGTGACTCTTTTTGAATTATGGTTTTCTCAGGGTATATGCCCAGTAGTGGGATTGCTGGGTTGTATGGTAGTTCTATTTTTAGTTTTTTAAGGAACCTCCATACTGTTCTCCACAGTGGCTGTATCATATAATTGCTATTTTAATGAGAGGAAAATAAGAAGTTTCCTGAGGCATTTACTGTTTTTTCTTAGGATATTCATACAATGTTACATGCAAAGTTCTTGGATTTTTAACTTTTAATCATAAAAGTAGGTTGGAGTGAATATGTTTGTTTATTAATATAAGATATGAGTTCTCTTGAACTGTAAATAAATCCGGTTGATACAACTTACCACTAAAAAAATTATGTGTTCATCTGAGAGTCAGAGAAAAACCAAGATATAAGGTCTAGCTATTTTCCTTATAGGTATACCAACAAACAACAAAACACCTATAGCAATTCTGAGTTCAGATACAAAGTGAAGCCTGCTTTCTTTGACACTGGTAAGGTTGTAAATCACCCAGATTTCAAACCCAGTCCTTTCATCATTAAGGAAGGCCTGAAGGCCTCATAAGGATGGGAAAGATGAATATGCTTAGTGAAGGTGCTCACTTCCAAACAAAAAAAGCTCAAACCATTCCCTTGAGAACAGGGAGCAGAAATTTATATAGTTTCTTGAAAGACATTCCTGAAATTTCCAGAGAAGAAAGCTAATTTTGCAGAGAACAGAGTTTAAATTTCTGGAGGCAGATAACTTTACCCAATGAGACCAAGTTGCTGTAGTTCTCCAACATTACATCTCTATACAAATCCCTCTGTTCCAAGTCCAGGTAGTCCCACTCCTCCTGAGAGAAATCTATGGACACATCACTGAACATCACTGATCCCTGAAATGACAAACCATACAACTGAAATTAAAGAAAATTTGTTTTAAGATGGAAAGAGAAAAAAATGGAAGAGATACTGCAGGAAATGGATCATAGAGCAAGCAAACAGGCTTGGGCTGGAAGCCTGTAACACAGTAGTTAGGAAATGAGTGTGCTTAAAGCAGGATGCCTATATGTTCCTGAAGGATCCTGTTGTTACAGATACAGCCTCTTGTATACTCTAGCATATCTTAACTATCCAAACACATCTGGGAAAAAAAAATAATCAGTATGTATGTATGTATGTATGTATGTATGTATGTATGTATGTATTTATGCTGTGCCAGGTCTTAGTTGTGGCATGCGGGATCTTTAGTTGCAGTATGCAGACTTCTTAGTTGCAGCATGCGGACTCTTAGTTGCGGCATGCATGCGGGACCTAGTTCCCTGACCAGGGAGCAAACCCGGGCCCCTTGCACTGGGAGCGTGGAGTCTTACCCATTGGACCACCAGGGAAGTCCCTCAGTTTTCTAATTAAATGAAATACTGTGTATAAGTCTTCTGCCTGTTATATGTCTCCCTCACAAATTCTCAAAAAATGTGTTCTTCTACCCTTTCCCCTTAAAGAACAGATTTTTTTAAAAAAGTTTTCCTATGATATCTCTATGTTGGAAAAGGATCCAAATACAATTAAAAATTTCTTCCAAGTTCATCATTGAATCAGATCATATCATAAGCATTTCCCCATTTATGACAAATTCTTTAATGAAATTTTAAAAATTGGTTGTATAATAGTCTATGCAATAGATATCTGCATGATCTTCTTATCTATCATTTTCCATCCCTCACTGTATGCATTCCTTGTTCCTGAGTTAGAGGATACTGATGTAGATTCTGGATACTGGTGATCCAGAATCACAAAGATGTCATTCTAGACTAGCTCATCCTGTTCCAATATAAATGGTATACAACTCTTAGGGATTTCCAGAGAAGATACTTGAACTCTCTGCATGCAAGACCCAACCATAATCCTACCTAGTCCTAAAAGCCTCATAAAGCATGAGATCTCACCATGTACTGAGGCTGAGGTCAACCAACAGCAAATCTCACCTACTTGGAAAACTCAAGTTTGGAAAAATTTAGCGTTTTCCCATGAGCAGTCAAATGGACCCATACTCTCTCAACTACTCAAAAGAGATGGTGAAACGTCTCCCTAAAGGGATTTCATTTCTGCTCCACTGCAGCTTTTAGCAGAAGACTGAGCACATATAAGAGATGCTGAATGATTTGTTCAATGAATACATGAACAATGACTGGAAAAAAGCGGACTCACAAGAAGGGCATTGTACTATTTATTTGGCCTCATCTCTCACTGGATCTGGAGGAAATGGGTCCTTAGATGGGGCTCTGATAAGTAAAAAGTTTCAGGATAAAGAAAAGTTTATAGGACCTTAACTTCCAGAAGGTGAAAGAAACAGCAACTTACATGGGCCATGGTTTAGAAATTCAAGAACTGGTCAGTCCTCCTTGGGGTTTACTTGCCTGGAGAAGCACAGTTCACAGAGGCCAGAGCTAGGGGGAGAAAAAGGGGGCCATGAGATAGGCCTCAGAACTCTCAAAACGACTCAGTTTAATATATTCTTTCCCCTCCCTGGACCTCCCCACCACACACACACACACACACACACACACACACACACACGGAAATTTGAGGAGGTATGGACAAATCTAATCCCTACTTATAAATTTCAGGGCTGATAAGGGACCACATCATCTAAACCAGAATCTCTTTCAAAATCTCACAAGCCTGCTTAAATTAAACAGATACAAAGAGAGAAATTCATAGGACTAATGCTAGCAGCCGTTACCACTGAGAAATTACTACACTGGCAGCCCTGCCTGCCTGCAGTCAGAACAATAACTTCCAGAATCCTCTGGGCTCATCACTATTTTCAATCAGAATCATCCACATTGCTTTCCTGGATGACTTCATTTGTCATTCTGCTTCTTACAACCTAGGCTGAAGAGGTGTGGATTCATGTTCTCAGCAGTTAGACAATAACACATATCTATTTGTCAAGACTTTCCACAAGAAAATGAAATAAAAGGCATCCAAACTGGAAAGGAAGAAGTAAAACTATCTCTATTTGCAGACATGATATTATATATAGAAAATCCTAAGGACCCCACAGAAAAACTGTTAGAATAAAAGAATTCAGTAAAGTTGCAGGATACAAAATCAATTTACAAAAATCAGTTGCATTTATATCTACTAATAATGAACTATAAGAAAGAGAACTTAAGAAAACAATCCCATTTATAATTGCATCAAAAGAATAAAATAACTAGGAATATATTTAACCAAGGAGGTTAAATAGACCTGCACACTGAAAACTAGAAGACACTGATGAAAGACACTGAAGATGACACAAATAAATAGAAAGATATTCCATGTTCATAAATTAGAAGAATTAATATTGTTAAAATGTCCATACTGCCCAGAGCAATCTACAGATTAAATGCAATCTCTATCAAAATTCCACTGGAATATTCCACGGAACTAGAACAAACAACCCTAAAAGTTGTATGGAACCACAAAAGGCCCCAAATAGCCAAAGCAATCTTGAGAAAGAAGAAAAAAGCTGGAGGTATCATGCTTCCTGATTTCAAAATATATTACAAAGCTACAGTAATCAAAACAATATGATATCGACCCCCCCAAAAAAAACCAGCTATATAGGTCAATGGAACAGAATAGAGAGCCCAGAAATAAAATCCATGTGTACATGATCAATTAATTTACAAAAAGGAGCCAAGAATATACAGTGGGAAAAGGACAGTCTCCTCAATAAATGGTGTTGGGAAAACCAGACAGCCACATGCAAAAGAATGAAATTGGACCACTATTTCATACCATACACAAAAATGAACTCAAAATGGATTAAAGACTTGAATGTTTAAGACCCGAAACCATAAAACTCCTAGAAGAAAACACAGGAGGTAAGTGCCTAGACATAGGTCTTGGTGATGATTTTTTGACACCAAAAGTAAAGGCAACAAAAGCAAAAATAAACAAGTGGGACTACATCAAACTAAAAAGCTTCTGCACAGCAAAGAAATCATCAACAAAATGAAAAGGCAACCTACTGAATAGGAGAAAATATTTGCATTCATATATCTGATAAGGGATCAATTCCAAAATATATAAAGAACCCATACAATAGCAAAAAACAAAAACCTTGATTAAAAAATGGGCAGATCTAAATAGACATTTTTCCAAAGAAGTCATAACAGATGGCCAACAGGTACATGAAAAGGTGCTCAGCATCACTAATTGTCAGGGAAATGCAAACCAAAACCACAATGAGATATCATCATACACCTGTTAGAATGGCTATTATCAAAAAAAAAAAAAAAAAGAAATAACAAATGTTGGCAAGAATGTGGAGAATAGGGAACCTTTGTGCACTGTTGGCAGGAATGTAAATTGGTACAGTCATTAAGGAAAACAGTATGGAGGTTTCTCAAAAAATTAAAAATAGACCTACCATATGATCCAGCAATTGCACTACTAGGTATTTTCTGAAGAAAATGAAAACACTAATTTGAAAAGATTTATGCACCCTCATGTTCACTGCAACATTATTTACAACAGCCAAATTATGGAAGCAACCTAAATGTCCATCGATGGATTAATGGATAAAGAAAATGTGAAACACACACACACACAGGGATATTATTCAGCCATAAAAAGAATAAAATTTTGCCATTTTCAACAACACAGACGGACTTTGAGCGCATCATGCTAAGCGGAATAAGTCAGACAGAGAAAGACAAATACTGTATAATCTTGCTTATATGTAAAATCTAAAAAACACAAACCAACAAGCTCTAACCAAGTTCACAGATACAAAGAACAGATCAGTAGCTTCCAGAGGTGGGGGGATGGGAGGGGTGGAGAGGGTGATATGGTTGAAGGGGGGGCAAAGGTACAAACTTCTAGTTTTAAAATTAATGTCATGGGTTGTAATGTATAGCATGGTGATATAGTTAATATATATATATATAATATAGTATTGCATATTTGAAAGTTGCTGAGAGAGTAGTTCTTATCACAAGAAAAAAAAATTGTAACTATGTATGTCCACAGATGTTAACTAGACTTACTGTGATCATTTTGCAATATATACAAATATAAAATCATTATGTTGTACACTTGAAACTAAAACAGTGTTCTATGTCAATTATACATCAATTAAAAAACAGAAGAGAAAAAAAGGACTTTTATATGATAGGTATTTTATATGTTAATTGTATCTGCAGGATTGCTATGTAGTATTGTAATTATCCTATCTATGCAATGGATCAGAAAATTCACACTAAAAGAAGTGAAATCACTTGCAGAAATTCAGTTAATAAGTAGCAAAGCTGCATTTGGAATCCTTATTTTTCTAACCACAAAGTCAGCTCTCTTTCACCTCTAGCTCTTGCCCCTGAAACCCAGAATCTCTTGTCCCAGTGAGAGAAACATGAGCCGGTATGACTCACTAAAAAATAGAAATAGCACATCAAATTACCTAAAGATATTAAACCTCATTTTAAGAGTACTGATGCCCATATTAGCAAGTTTGTAAGGATATGAACATTCTAACCTGTAGACTGCACAAAATTTAAAGTAGGTACAAGCAGCATTTAAACCATGAAAACCCTTTGATGCAGAAATTCTAACTTATGGGATTAAAGAAAATATTAAATAATTGTATATATGGACAAAAATGTAAAAGTGTGCTGACAGACATTATTCCTAGGGGAAAAAACCTTTCCAGAACTGAAGCATCCTTCAGAAGGAATAGATTTAATAAATTATAAAGCATCCATAGCGTGAAAAAACTTTCCATTTAAAAATTATGATGTAGGGCTTCCCTGGTGGCGCAGTGGTTAAGAATCCGCCTGCCAATGCAGGGGACACGGGTTCAAGCCCTGGTCCAGGAAGATCCCACATGCCCCAGAGCAACTAAGCCCATGCACCACAACTACTGAGCCTGCATGCCTAGAGCCCGCGAGCCACAACAAGGGAAGCCCCCGCAATGAGAAGCCTGCGCACCACAATGAAGAGTAGCCCCCACTCGCCACAACCAGAGAAAAACCCACGTGCAGCAACGAAGACCCAAAGCAGCCAATATAAAATAAATAAAATTTTTTAAAAAAATTTTAATAAATAAAAATAAAAATTATGATGTAGATCTTTAATAGGAAAGATGGAAATATGTTTACTACATGTTGCTGATTGAAGAATGCAGGTAACAACAGTTGTGAGTACTGTGATACTGTCATGGCAGGTAAAAACACCTATATGTATCTATATATTCATGTATGTGCAAAGTAATCACTAAATGCTAACCTTTATTATTAAAATAATATTTTCGATTGAGGCATAGTTGATGTAAAATATTGTATAAGTTTAAGCTTTAGAAAATACACAGACATACAAAATATTCAAGATATGCAGTCTTTAGAAAAATAAAATGAAATGGATATTATAATTATATTTGTAAAGTATACATATATATTGGCATAAAGAGGTACTAACAGGCATCGACAGAAAAAAATCTGCAAAGATTGCTTATTTCTACATTGTGATCTTAATTTTCTTCTTTTTGCTTACATTTACTTCATAATTTTATATGGCCATATATACCCTTGAAATATATATATTTTTAAAAATTTTATAAACAGGAAGTTTTTCTTCAAGTAGGTGAAAGGGATTTTTTTAAAGCAGTCATCCCTTGAACTTGGAGGAAAAAAGCTGCTATTTTTTAATTTATTTCAGCTCCCAATATCTGAACCAACTCTATGATTTCTAAGTTTCTGCTGCTTCTCATAACTTTTTGACTGATGAATTTATCTTGGTTCTGAATTAGTCATTTTAGTCACGATGCCCTCCAAAGAGCTAATGAATTGTCTTTGTTCTGTTGGTCTCGCCCTGCATCAACATCATGAGGAAAAAATAAACTGTGAGAAAAAGCTTATTACATAAAATCCATTGACCTCCACAGAAATCTGATGGGTTTGGTACTATTTGGTCACAACCTGATAGTGCTTGCTATAATCAGATGATGTCTCCTTTCCAGGAACTCCCAAGCCATGCCATCAGACTTCTTCATTGACTTTATTTTAGTCTTACTCCTGTAGAGGTTTATCTACCTTGATAGACAAAAAGCAACTTAAGGATTTTAGTTACTGTATTTTCCCCAAGCACTAGCACAGGATCTGGCATGATATGAGTTCTTTTTAAATGTCTGATAATTTAACCTAGAAATTCCAATTCTAGGAATTTATCCTTAGGGAATATTTGTAAAAGTATACACAAAGAAGTATATGCAAGGAAGTTCTTCAAAGAATAATTTATAACCAAAAGAATACCTAACAATAGTCAACAAGCTAAATAAATTATGTTCCACTGTATGCTGGCATATTATACAATTATTAATAATGATGATACTGGTTCATATTAATTAATGAAGAAAGATATCCATGATAAACTGCCAAGTACACTAGGCAGACTAAAAAGAATATGCACAATGTTGGGAGGTGATTGACTCTCACATATGAAAAACACAGGCTTTGCTGTCAGGATGCAGGATGTGAATCTAAGCTCTGACAGTTATCAGCTAGGAGGCTTTGGACACGTTACTAATTTCCAGTGCCTCTGTTCCCTCATAGACAAACTGGAGAATAACAGTATCTAGGGGACTTCCCTGGTGGTCCAGTGGTTAAGACTTCACCTCCCAATGCAGGGGGTGCAGGTTCGATCCCTGGTCGGGGAACTAAGATCCCACATGTCTGGAAGCCAAAAAACGAAAACATAAAAACAGAAGCAATACTGTAACAAATTCAACAAAGACTTTAAAAACGGACCACATCAAAAAAATAACAGTATCTTATAGGGTTGTTGTGAATCGTTAATATAATACATATAAAGAACTTAAAGCAGCTTATTATAAGCACTGAATAAAATGAAAAACATGACATGTCCTTCATTCTATTTATTAAAGAAAATTATCTTTAATAATTTTTAATTAAAAATTTAAAATTTTTGATAAATCATCTCTAATAATTATTTTTTTAAGGAACATTTATTTTTTGGCCTCATTGGGTCTTCGTTGCTACGTGCAGGCTTTCTCTAGTTGCGGTGAGCGGGGGCTCCTCTTCGTTGCAGTGCGCGGGCTTCTCATTGCGGTGGCTTCTCATGTTGCAGAGCATGGGCTCCAGGCGCGCAGGCTTCAGTAGTTGTGGCACGCAGGCTCAGTAGTTGTGGCTCACGGGCTTGGTAGTTGTGGCTAGCGGGCTCTAGAGAGCAGGCTCAGCAGCTGTGGCGCATGGGCCTAGTTGCTCCGCGGCATGTGGGATCCTCCTGGACCAGGGCTCGAACCCGTGTCCCCTGCACTGGCAGGCGGATTCTCAACCACTGAGCCACCACGGAAGTCCTCTAATAATTTTAATACTAGAATGCCCTTTCTCTTTTTTCTTAACAGTAAATTTTTTGAGATTTTCACAACTGGTCTTTCTTACAACATCAATAAATTTTAGAACTAGGCTTGAGAAAGTAATTAACAAAAATCAATATCTCCATAACTAAGAAGTGTAAATTCTTGAAAAGTTTTTCAAATTAGAGGGGAACCATTGCACTCCCTTTTACCCTGCATAGGCATAACAATATAATAAATCTTATGACTGCACTGGATTGCTTTTTCAAAGTGTTGGAGAATCTTTATCTCCTTAAATAACCAATTTTTATGATTCTATTTTGCAAACCAAACATATGTACACAAGTGCACAAAAAAATATTTGGAAAAACAAACATCAAAATTGTAATATTCATTAACTCTGGATGATGGGACTAAGGGCATTTAAAATTTTCTTCTTAAAACTTCCTTAGGTTCCTGTATTTTTTTTCTTTTTACAATAAACCTGCATGAATTCTATCATCAGAAACAAAAATTACTATTTCCATATAAATAAAATAGATGGGAGAGGGAGTACCTTCCAGTTGTTTAGAGAAATGTGAGTCATAGGCCTGTGACATGAGAGGGTTCCACACACACACACACACACAAATTAGTATGGCAGAAATAAATAACTGTTCTTTTACTGTTCATCAAAACGATAAGCGATCTTCACAATCCTTCTCCTGTTACTGAACACAATGAAGGTAAACAGCATACCCAAATTTAGAAAGAGTATACCAAAGCAGACAGAACAGTATTTGGTATACAACAGATGCTTTATCTCCTCCTTTCTCCACTGAATAACTAATTAAATTTTCATATTAGATATATCCTTGCAAAATGTCACACAAATCCCTAGTTTATTAAAAGGAATTCATACATAACTAAAAATGTCTTGAGTCATCTTGTTCAAAACTGTAACTATTGCTTAAAATTGATCATTTTACTTCTTTTCCTTCCCATGAGTCAATACCAATGGCATAAAATCGCATCACATGGATGGAATGTGATTTATTTAATAATTTCCTATTATTAGACACATTTTATTTTCTCTTATCTTACCTTATTTTATTTATTTTTGTCTGCACCACGCAGCTTACAGAATCTTAGTTCCCTGACCAGGGATTGAACCCAGTGGCCCATGGCAGTGAAAACGCGGAGTCTTAACCACTGGACCCCCAGAAAATTCCCATAGATACTAATTTTATATAGTTCTTATTTCAAAGAACATTCTCAGACATTACAGTTTTTGATTCTAGGCCAATGGATATGAATCTTTTTGGGTCATGTTTGATAATCTCATTAAATTATGGACTTCCTTCCCAGAGAAATGGCATATTAACAACTATTATAATTTTACATACAATCTCAAGGGGTTTCTGGTAAAGTGAAAGCCCCAAATGGATTTAAATTACCACTAGTTAAGAATTCCTATTCAAACCATTTGAGCACCTCATTTTTTTTTTTAAGTTTTATTGGAGTATAGTTGCTTTACAATGTTGTGTTAGTTTCTACTGTACAGCAAAGTGAATCAGCTATACCTATACATATATCCCCTCTTTTTTGGATTTCCTTCACATTTAGGTCACCGCAGAGCATTGAGTAGAGTTCCCTGGAGCACCTCATTTTTTTAAACTAGGAAATGTTCAACACAATTAGCACGGTATTTCCATTTTTCCTGATCTATTGGAGGCCGATGGGGAATTGCTCCAAACCACCACTTAACAACAAATAGCTAATGTTTATCAAGTACTTATGAAGTATCAGGCACTGTTACAAGACCTTTACACATAGTTAAAAAACAAAGAAAGCTCTCAGAAGTAAGGGGAAGTATCTGCCACATGGATATATGCATATAGGCACTAGGGAGGGGAACTAGATATCAAGTTAATGGACAAGTCATATTAAGCAGAAGGAAGCAAATGTTCCCAGGTCCTAAAAAATAAAAATGCATTTCACAGAACAAGAGGAAATACCCACTCGTCTTGACCTTGACTTTGAAGTGGGCAATAGCAATTCATTCCTCCTCCTCATCAGAGCCCTTTTCTTAGTTTGACAAGACTCAGGAAGAAGGGAATCTTAAGACAACATAGGCCTTTCTTGGAGCCCTGCCCACGCCGGCTAAATTAGGGCACGCCACGACCACATCTGTCCCCACCAACCACCACCCACGCACGCCCAGAGTAAGGAAGAGGAAGAGTACTGACTCTTCCCAGTATTAGAGAAAAGCCAGGGTCACGGCTGTGCGGGACTGGAATTGGACTTCAGAGAGGGAATTCCGTGGCTCCGAAACCTGCAGGTGGAAAGTGCGGAGCTGTGTGAGCAACCGCGCGTGTGTGTCCGCGCGCGCCCGCCGGAGGATGTAGTGCGCTGGGAATACTCCCAGGAGCCAGCCTGGGGGGCACGTTCAGTTCTAGCATTCTTATCCCAAGACGGGTCTGAGTCTTTTTGTTGGAAGTCTTTTCTCGGGCTCTCAGTTATCTGACTGGGGGCCATTTCTCTGCGGCTGGCAGAAGATTCAGCCGTGACGCTAGGGTCGGAGCCACCCAGTCCACGGCAACCGACGGTCACACAAGAGGCTCTGCACCCCATTCAGTCACACAAACGCCATCACCCACTAGTTCCGGCCTCACAACCGCACATAGTCCCGATGCCATACCCCGGTGCAGGCACGCCCACAGACACACCACACCGTTACACCTCCCCGGTTCTCACGCCCACTCGGGGCTGAGATGCTGGGCTCCCGACACTCTGAGGTGCTGCAGCGCTTCCCTTCCCTCTCCCTCATCGCCGGGCCGCAACGCCTTTCCTACCGATGGCCAGAACAAATGCTACGAGCCTGGACTGCTCACCTGGGGCGCCGAACCCGTCTCACAGTGATGCCCAGTGGAAGAGAGCGCGCGACAGCTCAGGTAAGTCCACAGCCCCCGGGGCCTAACGGGCCGCGCGCGGGGCTTGTTGGGAGCGCAGGCTGCACGCACGGAGTGCGCAGGCGCGGCCGAGCCCCAGTGGGCGGGGCATCAGTGAGTGAGCTGTTTTGAGTGGGATGTGTCGACTGAGCCCGAGATCCAGTCGCTCCCCAGCGGGGCGGGGTTCTCGGCTCTTTGTCCTGAGGAAGTCGCGGCAGGGCCTGGAGCGGGGCGGGGAGGGACGACGGGCGCATTAAAGAGGGATGTGTATGCGAAAATAGGACTCTCCGTGGGGCCAACCGGAGAGGTGTGTGACCAAGGACAGCGCTTGTGTATCTGTCTTTGGAGTGGTTCTGGGTGCGATGTTTTTCACTGAATGTGGCTGGTTGTGTTTGAGATGGTGCGACTGTTGGGATTGGAATGCGGTTTATGAAGATTTTATGACTGGAATTGTGTCGGGCTGTGTCGGACTGAGAATGTTGTGAGGGCCTGTGAGATAGTGGGGCTGACTGAGTGCATGAGGTTGCGTTTCTGTGAACCTGTCTGTAATTGAGCATTTATGTGGCTCGGTTTTGGTAGATTTGTTTTCCTTGGGCCTTCTCTGCAGACCCTGAATGTGAGTCACTCAGTGTGTGTCTGAGAAACGACCTGCCTGATTGTGTGGCGAGTGTGTGTGCTTCTGGTATGTTCCTGCAGGACTGTGAGGAGGTGGCTCTCTGGATGATTGGATGTGACCAGGAGCCTCACTCTCCTCAGCTCTGAAACAGAGAAAGGAATATTGCATCTTCAAGGAGCATCAACTTTACTGAAGGATTTAGTGAAAAAACGGACTTTTCTGGGAAATTATTTCACATTTAATCACAGGTTTCTTATGGAGAAAAATGCAAATAAGCATTACTTTAAAAATAAGATTTCAAAGGAAATTCCCGCATAGAGTAGTTGATTAGCTTCTGCCCCAAATTCCCATGAGTGGGCTTTTCCTCTCTCATAGTGTTAAGGGGATTTTGTTAGGAAAATTTAAGAAGCCCTAGTCTATGAAAAAACATCTTTACACATAAGAGAAGCAGTATGGCTAGAGCAGACAGTCCAGGATTAGGAAGTCAGATATCTTGAGTTCTGGATCAGACACTATTTTCCCTTTGTTAAAGGAGGGCAAGAAACTTGTTTAAGACTCAAAGCATGAGTTCATACTGACATTACTAATTCAAATTTAACACTACAGGGTTTTATTCTTACCTTTTATTTTATATTTCTGCTTCTTTTCTCTAACAGAAATCCTAGTTCCTAGTAATATTAACATATTTATTTATTTCCCTTAGCCTAGAATTGCTATAAAATAGTTTAAAATTGTAATACCAATATTATTACTAACAATCAAGCCTGTAAATATAATTTTAGACTGTAGTTCTTTTAAAGCAGGGGTTGGCAAGCTATAGCCTGCAGGCCAAATCTGGCCTGCCACCTGTTGTATAGCTAGTGAGTGTCTATGGTGTCTGTTTTTTTAATGGTTTAAAAAAATCAATAATAATAATAATCAAGAAGAATAATATTTCATGAGGTGTGAAAATTATATATTTCAATTTCAGTGTCCTACACAAAGTTTTATTGGGACATAGCCATCCTCCTTTATGTATTGTCTATGGCTACATTTGAACTACAAGGGCAGACTTGAGTACTTAGTGTAGACTGAATGGCCTGTGGATTCTCATTATTCATGGTAGTTATATTCTATAAAGTTGTTGCAAACACTGAATTAGTGAACTGTTGCTCCTAGCAGAGATATAAAGTTAGTTTCCTATAAATATCTGGTTACAACACTTTCCTCAACCAGTGAATACATAACATTGTTTTATGTGTTTCTATTTAAAGATACTTTTTATATGTTATTGATTTATTGACATTGAACTCAAGTCCAACAACAGCATAACTCATTCCTGAATGAAGTTTATCTAACACATGTATTGTCTCTGTAAGGCACATCTCTGTAATCCTTCTTGCCCTTAGGAACACTAGACAACACTTCAGCATAAACTTTGGGGCCATTTTAAACAGCAAAATCACCAACAAAAAGCACAAAGATGAGGGACTTCCCTGGTAGTCCAGGGGGTAAGACTCCGTGCTCCCAATGCAGGGGGCCAGGGTTCAATCCCTGGTTGGGGAACTAGATCCTGCATGCATGCCACAACTAAAGATCCCACATGCCACAACTAAGACCCAGCACAGCCAAAAATAATAATAATAAATAAATAAATATTTTTTTAAAAGCACAAAAATGAGAGGAAAAAAGTAATACCACACTGAGAAAAGGATATGTATTTATGGTATAAGAACAGAAACAAGGGCTTCCCTGGTGGCGCAGTGGTTAAGAATCCACCTGCCAATGCAGGGGACACAGGTTCCAGCCCTGGTCTGGGAAGATCCCACATGCCATGGAGCAACTAAGCCCATGTGCCACAACTACTGAGTCTGCACTCTAGGCCCCGCAAGACACAACTACTGAGCCCGTGTGCCACAACTACTGAAGCCCATGTGCCTAGAGCCCATGCTCCACAAAAAGAGAAGCCACCGCAGTGAGAAGCCCACGCACCGCAACGAAGAGTAGCCCCCATTCGCCGCAACCAGAGAAAAGCCCGCGCTCAGCAACGAAGACCCAACGCAGCCAAAAATAAAATAAAATAAATTAATTAGAAAAAAAAAAAACAGAAACAAGAAGGCAGAGGGTACCCTATTTGACTTCAGCTGAGAACATGTGTGTCGGGAGACTCATAGGTCATCGATTTTCACATGCCAACGAATGACCAAAAAGGTGCTGGGAGTATTGACTCTGGGGTTACAAATGAATTTTAGCAAGTAGGTTAGTTTGCAAATATGGAATCTGCAAATAATAAGGATAGATTGCATTTACTATCTGGCCTTTTACAGAAAAAGTTTTCTGGCTCCTGTTTTAGAGTATATCCTTCTTAATTATAGAGTGTTTAAAAACTACTTGAAATAATTCTTTTCCTGTGCCATCAATAAATTCCGTAATTAATTATAACCCATTAAATAAATTAAAATCCATAAACAAGAGAAAAAGAAGAATGCCAGCTAATAAGTTTGTTTTACATGGCTGTGAACTCTGCTTCAAGTACATTTACAATATTTGGATTTGATGAAGATTTTTGTATAGTATGATGTTTTCCTTTAAGTTCACATTCATTTCTGTTGTCTTCTCTCATGTCACCTATCATCTGCAGTTAGGTAAGATAGTGACATTGTTAAAATGGATACATCTTCATGGCATGAAGGCTAGCCATTGGTAGGATAATATTGTAACAATTTATCAGGCAATACTGAGTTTTCTTTGAAGTCAGTCTCTATCTGATTTTTCCCAGTGCTTAATGTTTGCCTTGCCTGCTGCTGACCAGCACTTCTGCTTCTTTACAGAGCCTTGACACTCATAGTGCCACTTTGGTGGCACTCATTGGTGCAAACAAGGTGCCCAGAGAATAGCTTTTCCAAAGCCGGGCAATAGCTGGGTGAATGAGTTCTGATTACAGAAGATGTGCTGGTAGTTTGTGTGCATCCTCAAATGGATTTCTACTGGTCCCTGTCCAGGGAGGGAGGGCACTATTGCACTGGTCAGTCCTTAGGTGTAGATTGCCTAGACTAAACCTCATATTTGCTTACTAAAGGGTTCTGCATCCAATTTCAGTGTGTGTGTGTGTGCGCGTGTGTGTGTGTGCGTGTGTGTGTGTGTGTGTTCCCCACACCACCAAGCAATTCTCGGACACCAGCTGGGTGTCCTGCAATTGGACTCAATTCTGATTCTGTGTACCTGGAGATAGTGTCAGATCCCAGAGGTTAAGGACTCAGCCCTACATCTCCCCACCCCCAACTTCAGATGCCAGTTGCAGGCATCTGGCATCCAGGTTATCACCTGTGCCTCTGACCAACTGGTTATAGATTGGAGGTTCGAACAACCCCCTCCTTGGGTTTGATTAATTTGCTAGACCAGCTAACAAAACTCACAGGAACATTTTGCTCCGTGTGCCACTAACATATATGCTGTGTCTATGGATTTCTTTTGATGGCGTTCCATTAAGTCCCAGACTGGATAATTTCAAACGAGGTGTCTGCTACAATAGTTCACTGATTCTTTCTTTTTATTGGTCGACTCTGCTATTGAAGCTCTCTATTAAATTCTTCAGTTCAGACATTGTATGGTTTAGCTCTAGGATTTTTTTTTTATGATTTCTGTTTCTTTGTTGAACTTCTCATTTTGTTCATACATTGTTTTCCTAATTTAGTTTAGTTGTCTGTCTGTGTGTTCTTGTAGTTTGCTGAACTTCTTTAAGAGGATTATTTTGAATTCATTGTCAGACAGTTCATAGATCTCCATTTCTTTAGGGTCAGTTATTGGAGCTTTACTAGTTTCCTTTGGTGGTGTTATGTCTACCTGATTTTTTGTGGTCCTTGTATCCTTGAGTTGGTAACTGCACATTTGATTAAATGGTCTTCTCTTCCAGACTTTACATATTTGCTTCAGCAAGGAAAGAACTTCACTAGTTTACTCAGCTTGGGGTACTGGATTGGTGAGCTGGTAGCAACCATGAGCAGCTGGGGCTTGCAATCAGGGTCTCTAGATGGGTGAGGCCACTGCCCATGCTCTGAGGTCAGGGGTTGCCACTGCCTAGGCTCTGCTGTTGTGTGGAGTCACTTGCTCGGCTCTGCAATCACTTCTGGTCACATGGGGATATCAGGCTGTGTTCCCTGACAGAGCAGTGCCACTGGTTGGCTTCTGTGATTGGGCAGGGTGGCAGGCTGTGCTCTGAACTGATCTTGGTTGGCTGGGCCTCAGGCTGTGCTTCCTGACTAGATGCTGCCACTGGCTGGAGTCTAAGTTCAGGCAGGGCAATAGGCCAGGCTTCATGGTAGTTTGGGGCCTCAGGCTGTACTCTGCAATCAGCAGGGGCTGCAGGTTGTGCCCCAAAGTTGGGTGGGGCTGCAGGCTGGGCTTTGTGACTAGGTACACCATTGGCTCCACTATTGGGCATGGTCACTGGCCAGGCTCTCTGGTCAGGCAGGGGCTCCTGCTGTACCCCACAGTTGGTTGGGTCTGGAAACTGTGCTCCATGGCTAGGCTGGGTCATTGTTCAGGCTCCATGGCTAGGTGGGACCACAGTCTATGTTTTGCAACTGGGTGGTGTCACTGGCTGAGCTCCCTGCCTATGCAAGGACCCAGGCTGTTTTCAGTAATTGGGCAGGGTTGTGGTCCGGGATCTGCTACTGGGTGGAGTTGTAGGCTGGGCTCTGTGGTTGGGCCATAGGATGTGCTCTGCAGCTGCTGAGCATCTGTGGCTACACTCCCCAGAGGAATGGAACTAGATGCTATGCTCAGCTGTTTGGTGGTACTGTTAGTTTGCAACCCTGCCTGGGTAGGCCAAAGGATATGCTCTGTGGGTCCTAGGTGTCTGTGGTCAGGCTTCCTGGTGGGGTGAGACTGGTAACTATGCTTAGCAGTTCCTCTCCTGCCTGAGTGGAGCCACAGAATGGGCTCCATGGCCAATACAGCTCATTGGCTGGGGATCCAAATCAGGTAGAACTGCTGACTGAGCTCCCTGGCCATGGGACCACTAGCTCAGTTTTACAGGTGGGCAAAGCTATTAGCTAGGATCTTTGCTCAGGCACTGCTGTAAGCAGGAATACAGTCTGTAAAGATCTAAATGCTAGTTGCTTCTTTGTCCACCTCCCTTCTTCATCTCTATCTGATCACTTGTGGTAGAACTCTATAGGCTCCCCCAGTGAATCCCATGAGGTAACACCTGAGTGGGTTTCCTGGAAAGTGTCCCACAATTCTGGGGAAGCTACATGTCCACCTTGGGTCCTCTTTTTCCTACTGGAATAACTGTAGGCCTGGGGGGCCCTTCTTGGTACAGTGTTGTGCTGGACTGGGGGAGGGGCAATGTGGTCAAAAGGAAGCCACTCTTCTTACCCTTCTATTGTGGTTCTTCTCATTCTTTGTGATCAAGCAGGGGTGCTTCAGCTCAACCCTGGGTTCTGGGATTTTCACAATAGTGTCTTGTCCATGGATAGTTTCTGGTTGGTCTTCTTGTGAGGGGGATTGAAGTTGGGAATGATCGATGATGCCATCTTATGTGCCCAGTCTCTAAAATGTTCAGTTTCCAACAAAAAATTGTGACACATGCAGAGAAACCAGAAAGTGTGACCCATACACAGGAAAAAAGCAACAAACAGAAAATTTCACTAATAAGGTTCAGACAAAAACTTCAAAGTAGCCATTATAAATATCTCAAAAGAACTAAGTTAAACCATACTTAAAGAAGTAAAGGAAGTTATGATGAAAATGTCTTACAAAAATAGACAACCCTCAGAATGGGAGAAAATATTTGCAAATGAAGCAACTGACAAAGGATTAATCTCCAAAATTTACAAGCAGCTCATGCAGCTCAATATCAAAAAACAAACAACCCAATCCAAAACTGGGCAGAAGACCTAAATAGACATTTCTCCAAAGAAGATATACAGATTGTCAACAAACACATGAAAGAATGCTCAACATCACTAGTCATTAGAGAAATGCAAATCAAAACTACAATGAGGTATCACCTCACACCAGTCAGAATGGCCACCATCAAAAAATCTACAAACAATAAATGCTGGAGAGGTTGTGGAGAAAAGGGAACCCTCTTGCACTGTTGGTGGGAATGTAAATTGATACAGCCACTATGGAGAACAGTATGGAGGTTCCTTAAAAAACTAAAAATAGAACTACCATACAACCCAGTAATCCCACTACTGGGCACATACCCTGAGAAAACGATAATTCAAAAAGAGTCATGTACCAGAATGTTCACTGCAGCTCTATTTACAATAGCCAGGACATGGAAGCAACCTAAGTGTCCATCGACAGATGAATGGATAAAGAAGATGTAGCACATATATACAATGGAATATTATTCAGCCATAAAAAGGAATGAAATTGAGTTATTTGTAGTGAGGTGGATGGACCTAGAGTCTGTCATACAGAGTGAAGTAAGTCAGAAAGAGAAAAACAAATACTGTATACTAACACATATATATGGAATCTAAAAAAAAAAAAGTTCTGAAGAACCTAGGGGCAGGCCAGAATTAAAGATGCAGATGTAGAGGATGGACTTGAGGACACAGGGAGGGCAAAGGGTAAGCTGGGACGAAGTGAGAGAGTGGCATGAACTTATATATACTACCAAATGTAAAATAGATAGCTAGTGGGAAGCAGCCGCATAGCACAGGGAGATCAGCTTGGTGCTCTGTGACCACCTAGAGGGGTGGGATAGGGAGGGTGGGAGGGAGACGCAAGAGGGAGGAGATATGGGGATATATGTATATGTATAACTGATTCACTTTGTTATAAAGCAGAAACTAACACACCATTGTAAAGCAATTATACTCCAATAAAGATGTTTAAAAAATAGGCAATATAAATAAAGAGAAAGAAATAAGAAAGCCAAATGGAAATTCTGGAGTTGAAAATAACAATAACCAAAATAAAAAATTTACTAGAGCGGCTCAGTAATAGATTTGAATTGGTGAAGAAGGAATTAGCAAACTTGTAGATTGATAGAGATCTAACAATCCAAAGAACAGAGAGAGAAATGAAGAAAAGTAGACAGCACCTCAGAGAAATATGGGACACCAATAAGAGCACCAAATTATGCATAATGTGAGTAACACAAGGAAAGGAGAGAAGGAAAAGAGCAGAAAAATATTCAAAGAAATCACAGAAGAAAAATTCCTAAATTTGATGAAAAACATGAATTTACACAGCCAAGAAACTTAATGAACTGCAAGATGGATAATCACACAGAGATCGACACATAGAAACATCATAATAAAAACACTGAAAGCTAAACACAAAGAAATCTATTGAAAGCAACAGAGCAAACCAACTTGTAATGTATAAGAGAACACCAATAAGATGAATAGCTGACTTTTCAATAGGACAAATGGAGAACAGATAAAAACTGAGAGATTTATTTACTAGCAGATACACCTTGTAAGAAATACTACAGGGGAACTTCCCTGGTGATCCAGTGGTTAAGACTCTGTGCTCCCAATGCAGGGGGCCCAGGGTTCGATCCCTTGTCAGGGAACTAGATCTCGCATGCTGCAACTAAGAGCCCACATGCCGCAACTAAAAGATCCTGCCCGCATGCCACAACTAAAAAGATCCCACATGCTGCAACGAATATCCCACATGCACCAACTAAGACTTGGCACAGCCAAATAAATAAATAAATATTTTTAAAAAGATAAGAAATACTACAGGAAGCTTTTCAGGTTAAAAGCAAGTGACCTCATACAGTAATTCAAATCCACATGAAAAAAACAAAGAGTACCAGTAAAGATAATTACTTAATTATAAAAGTATATAAATGCATATTTCTTTTCTATTCTTCTCTTTACTCATTTAAAAAATAACTAAATAAAACAATATGTATATAATAGTATTTAGGACCTATAACATATAGAAATATATTTGCCAGTAACAGCACAAAGAAAGTGAATGGGAGCAAAGATGTACCAGGCTAAGGAAACAACACCCAGTAAAGGGTGGTAACTCGAATCCACAGGAACAAATGAGACCCATAAATGGTCAACAAGAAGGTTAATATAGCAAACTCTATAAATATATACTTCTTCTCCTTTCTTATCTCAGCTTCTTTAATAACCATAAAATCATGTAAAGCAATAGTTAAAATAATGTATTGTTGGATATGTAGCATATATAAGTATAATATGGATAACAATATAGCAAGAAAAGGGGGACAGGGAGGGACTACTGCACTGGTGGCGCAGTGGTTAAGAATCCACCTGCCAGTGCAGGGGACACGGGTTCGATTCCTTGTCCGGGAAGATCCCACATGCTGTGGAGCAACTAAGCCTGTGTGCCACAACTGCTGAGCTTTCACTCTAGAGCCCGTGAGCCACAACTACTGAAGCCCGTGCACCCTAGAGCCCATGCTCCGCAACAAGAGAAGCCACCACAATGAGAAGCCCATGCACTGAACGAAGAGAAGTCCCTGCTCACTGCAACTAGAGAAAGCCCATTTGCAGCAACAAAGATCCAATGCAGCCAAAAATAAATAAATAAAATAAAATAAATAAATTGACAAAAAAAAGAGGGAGAGGGAATAGAGCTATATAGGAGTAACATAACCATATCTCTAAATCTGAAATAGATTCTGATAATGTAAGATATGTATGGTAAGCCCTAGAGCAACCACCAAGAAAATAACTTTCAAAATATGGTAAAAAAATCATTAAAAGAATTTAAATGTTATGTTAGAAAATATTCACTTAATGCAAAATAAAGAAGTAAAGAATAATAGAGGAACAAAAAGGGCATAAAACATAGAAAACAAAAGTAACAAGGCAGCAATAAATGCAACAATATCAATAACATTAGATGTGAATGAATTAAACAATCCAATCAAAAAGCTGAGATTGTCAGACGGTATTTATTTTTTAAAGATCCAACTATATTCTGTCTACATGAGTTACACTTTTGATTTAAAGATACAAAAAAGTTAGTTATAAACCAACCATAACAAAGCTGGATTGGCTATACTAATACCAGTCAAAGACAGAGTAAAACATGGGAATTCCCTGTCAGTCCAGTGGTTAAGACTTGGCACTTTCACTGCCATGGGCCCAGGGTTTGATCCCTGGTCAGGGAACTAAGATCCCACAAGCCCCATGGCATGGCAAAAAAAAAAAAAAAAAGTAAAACAAAAAAGTTACTAGAGATAAAGAGGGACCATTTATTATGATGAAAGGGGGCTTCCCTGGTGGCACAGTGGTTAAGAATCCGCCTGCCAATGCAGGGGACACAGGTTTGAGACCTGGTCTGGGAAGATCCCACATACCGCAGAGCAACTAAGCCCGTGCACCACAACTACTGAGCCCGCAAGCCACAACTACTGAAGCCTGCACGCCTAAGCCTGTGGTGCTCTGCAACAAGAGAAACCACCGCAATGAGAAGCCCACGCACCGCAATGAAGAGTAGCCCCCACTCACCGCAACTAGAGAAAGCCCGCGTGCAGCAACAAAGACCCAATGCAGCCAAAAATAAATAATAATAAATAAAATAAATATTAAAAAATCTTATCTATGATAAAAGGGTCAATCCATCAGGAAGATATAACAATTTGAAACACATAAGCACCTAATAATAGAGTCCCTAAATACATGACTTAAAAATTAGAAAAAATGAAGAGAGAAATATACAATTCAACAATAACAGTTGGAGAATGCAATACCCCATTTTCAATAATGGATAGAAAAACTAAGTAGAAGATCAGCAAGGAAATGGAGGACTTGCACAACACTGTACACTGACTAGACCTAACAGACATCTATAGAATACACCATCCAACAATTCTGGAATACATATTCTCCCCAAGTACACATGGAATTTTCTACAGGATGGACCACTTGCTGGGTTATAAAATAAGCCTCAATAAATTTAAAAAGATTGAAATCATGTGCATCATGTTCTCTGACTACAATGGAATGAAATTAAAAATGAATAACAGAAGAAAATTTGGGAAATTCACAAATATGTGGAAATTAAAGAACACACTCCTAAAGAATCAATGGACCAAAGAAAAAAAAATCACAAGGGAAATTAGCAAGTACTTTGAAATAAATGAAAATGAAGACACAGCCTACCAAACTTACAGGAAGCAGCTAAAGCTAATAGCATTAAAAGGCATATATTTTTTTAAAAAGATCTGAAATTAATAATCTAAAGTTCTGGACTTCCCTGGTGGTTAAGAATCCACCTGCCAATGCAGGGGACACGGGTTCAAGTCCTGGTCCATGAAGATCCCACATGCCGTGGAGCAACTAAGCCCATGCACCACAACTACTAGAGCCTGCTCTCTAGAGCCTGCGAGCCACAACTACTGAGCCCGTGTGCCACAACTACTGAAGCCCACGCGCCTAGAGCCCCTGCTCCACAACAAGAGAAGCCATCGCAATGAGAAGCCTGCACACCACAACGAAGAGCAGCCCCCACTCGCCACAACTAGAGAAAGCCAGTGCACAGAAACGAAGACCCAACACAGTCAAAAATTAAAAAAAAAAAAAAATTATCTGAAGTTCTACCTTATGACACTGGAAAAAGAAGAGCAAACTAAGTGTACAAGAAACAAAAGAAAGGAAATAAAGATTAGAGTGGAAATTAATGAAATAGGGAATAGAAAAACAAAAGTGAAAATCAACAAAAATAAAATGTTGGTTCTTTGAAAAGATCAACCAAATTAACGAACTTTTACCTACATTGACTAAGAAAAAGGAAAGACTCAAATTACCAAAATCAGGAATGAAAAAGAGGACATCATTATTGACCATACAAAAATTTTTTAATATTATAAAGGAATACTATGAACAATTATATACCAATATATTAAATAACTGAGGTGAAATGGGCACATACTTAGAAAGACATAAAGTACTGACTGAAGAAGAAACAGAAAGTCTGAATAGATTCATAAAAAATAAAGAGATTGAATTAGTAATTTAAACACTACCCAAAGAGAAAAGACTGGGCTGAGATGCCTTCACTGGTGAATTCTACCAAACTTGTAGAAAATTACAACCAATTCTTAACAAACTCTTCCAAAAAATAGAAGGGGAGGTTATACTTCCCAACTTAGCTTTAAGTCCAATATTAGCCTAATATCAAACCAGAAAAAGACATCACAAGGAACAAATTCTACAAATCAATATCTGTTATGAATATAGATGCAAAAATCCTCAACAAAGTATTACCAAACCGAATCCAGCTATACATATACACCATGACCAAGTGGGATTTATCCCGGGAATGCAAGATGGGTTTAACATTCAAAAATCCATTAATGTAGTACACCATATCAATGGAATAAAGGACAAAAAAGTCCCAATCATCTCAATAGATGCACAAAAAGCATTTGACAAAATCCAGTTCCCCTTCATGACAAAAATACTAAACAAACCAGGAATAGAAGGGATTTTTTTTCAACCTGATAATGTTCTTCTACAAAAAATTCACAGATAACATCATATTTAATGCCAAAAGACTGGATGCTTTCCTCCTAAGATTAAGAACAAGATAAGGATGTCTATTCTCACCACTTCTGTTTGACATTGTACTGGAGGTTATAGGTACAGCAATTAGGCATGAGAAAATGAAATAAAAAGCTTCAAGAATAAAAGGGAAGAAGTAAAACTATCTCTTTGAAGATGGCATGGTCTTGTGTATAGAAAATCCTAAGGAATCCACTAAAAAACTGTTAGAACTAATAAATGAGTTTAAAGAAGTTGCAGGGTACATGATCAATATACAAAAATTAATTGTATTTCCATAGACTGATACAATGAGTATCAGAATTGAAAATAAGAAAAAATTCCATTTGTAATAGCATCAAAAATTAAATATTTAGGAATAACTTCAACAAAATAAGTGTAAAACTTATACTTTTTAAACTATAAAGCATTGATGAAAGAAATTAAAGAAAATCTAAATAAATGGAAAGGCATTTCATGTTCATGAGTCAGAACACTTAATATTGTTAAAGTGGCAATATTTCCTAAATTGATCTACAGGTTCAGTGCAATCTCTATAAAAATCCCACCTGGCTTCCTTGATAAGTTGACAAGCTGATCTGAACATTCATATTTGAATACAAGGGACCTAGAATAGACAAAACAATCTTGAAAAAGAACAAAGATGGAGGACTCACATTTCCTAAATACAAAACAGTACACTACAGTAGTCAAGATAGTATGATAGTGGTATGAGGATCAATGGAATAGAACTGAGAATTCAGAAATAAACCCTCAGATTACAATCAATTGATTTTTTTAAAATAAATTTATTTATTTTTGGCTGTGCTGGGTCTTTGTAGCTGCGCGTTCTTTCTCTAGCTACGGCAAGCGGGGGCTACTCTTCGTTGCAGTGTGCTGTCTTCTCATTGTGGTGGCTTCTCTTGTTGCAGAGCATGTGCTCTAGGCACGCGGGGTTCAGTAGTTGTGGCACGCAGGCTCCGTAGTTGTGGCTCACAGGCTCTAGAGCGCAGGCTCAGTTGTGGCGCATGGGCTTAGTTGTTCCACGGCATGTGGGATCTTCCCGGACCAGGGCTCGAACCCATGTCCCCTGCATTGGTAGGTGGATTCTTAACCACTGCTCCACCAGGGAAGCCCTACAATCAACTGATTTTTGAGAAGGGGCAATTCCATAGGGGCAGTAATAGTCTTTCAACAAATCATCTTGGGACCACATTTTCACATGGAAACGATGAAGTTGGACCCCTACATCACACCATAAACATAAAGTAACTCAAAATTGATCAAATACTTAAATATAAGAGCTAAAAAGTATAAAACATCTAAAAGAAAACATGGCTGTAAATCTGTGAAACTTTGGATTAGGCAATGATTTAGATATGAAACTAAAAGCATAAGTAATAAAAGAAAAAATATATGAATTGTTTTTTATCAAATTTAAAAAACAATTTTGTGCTTCAAAAGACACTGGTGAAAGAAAGTGAAAAGAGGACTTCCCTGGTGGTGCAGTGGTTAAGAATCTGCCTGTCAATGCAGGGGACACGGGTTCAAGCCCTGGTCTGGGAAGATCCCACATGCCACGGAGTAACTAAGCCCATGTGCCACAACTACTGAGCCTGTGCTCTAGAGCCCGCAAGCCATAACTACTGAGCCCGTGTACCACAACTACTGAAGCCCACGTGCCCTAGAGCCCATGTGCCACAACGACTGAGCCCGTATGCCTAGAGCCCATGTTCTGCAATGAGAGAAGCTACCACAACAAGAAGCCCATGCACCACAACGAAGAGTAGCCCCCGCTCACCACAACTAGAGAAAGCCCATGCACAGCAACAAAGACCCAATGCAGCCAAAAATTCTTTTAAATTTAAAAAATAAAAATAAATAAATTAATAAAAGGAAGTGAAAAGACATCTCACGGAATGGGAAAAAATTTTGCAAATCATATATCTGATAAGGAACTTTCATCTAGAATTATATAAAGAACTCTTACAACTTAATAGTAAAAAGACAACCCAACTTAAAAATGGACAAAATATCTGAATAGACATATCTGCAAAGAAGATATATACAGGCCAATAAGCACATGAAAATATGCTCAACGTCACTAGTCACCAGGGAAATGCAAGTCAAAACTATGAGATACCACTTCATGTATTAGGGTAGTTGTAATAAAAAAGACAGATAACAACAAGTATTGACAAGGCTGTGAAGAAATCAGTACACTCATACACTCCTGGTGGAAATATAAAATGGTGCAGCCTCTTTGGAAAACAGTCTGGAAGTTCCTCGAACTGTTAAAGCCATATAACCATACAACCCAGCAATTCCACTCTTAGATATATATACCCAAGAAAAATGAAACTATATGTCCACAGAAAAATTTCATGAATGTTCATAGCATTATTAATCATAACCAAAGAGTAAAAACAACCTAGATGTCCAGCAACTAATGAATGAAGGAATGAAATGTAGTATACATACAACAGGATACTATTCAGCCATAAAAAGAATGAAGTACTGACACAACTACAACATGGATGAACCTTGAAAACATGCTCTGTGAAAGAATGCAGACACAAAAGACAGCATATTATATGATTGCATTTACATTAAACATATTGAATAGGCAAATCTATAAAGACAGAAAATAGATTAGTGGTTGCCTAGTGTTGGAAGGTATGGGGGAAGCAACCCCAAGTAATTAAAGAATTGTGTTTGAAGTCTCAAAAAAATGTGGGCAAATGAATTTTGATATGCTCATACCATAGACTATTATTATAGAGTAGTCTTCCCTGACTCCCATATTTTTATTATAATTGATATATTACTTAAACTTATGACTTGAGCTTCTTTTTTATTCACTGCCCAACCCTGAATTCTTTCAATCCATTTAAAAATAAAAGTGATAAATCTTAGTTACCCTGGTTTAGGAAATATTTCTTAGATAGGATGTAAAAAGCATGAACCATGAAAGAAAAAAAAATGACAAATTGATTTCATCAAAACTAAAAACGTTTTCTCTTCAAAATCCACTGTTAAGTAAATGAAAAAGCAAGCTACAGATTGGCAGAAAATAGTTGCTGACCATATGTCTAATAAAGGACTCGTATCTTGAATATACAAATAATTCATATGACACAATAAGAAGGCAAATAACCCAATAAAGACTGGTAAAAGATTTAACAGATACTACACCAAAAATTATATGTGAATGGCATAACAAAACAAAATAGAACAAAAACCCACATGAAGAGATGCTCAACATCACTAGTAGATTAAAACAGTGAGATGTAAATTAAAATATAAATTAAATGTAAATTAAAACGAGATGATACTATACACTCATTAAAATGGTTAAAATTTTTAACTGAAAATATTAAGTGTTGGCAAGTTTATGGAACAACTGGAACTCTCAAACATTGATGGTACATATCAATGTTCTTATAAAGTTAAAGATATACTCAGCATATGACTTTATTTACCCGAGAGAAATGAATACCTGCTTATACAAAGATTTGCACTTGAATGTTCATAGTAGCTTTATTCACACTGCCAAAAAATGGAAACCACCCAATGTGCATCAATTGGTGAAGAGATAAACAAATCAGAGTATTTCTGTACAATGCTGTATTACTCAGAAAGAAAAAAAGAATTAGATAATCTACTGATACACAGAACAACATGAACGAATCTCTAAAGAATTATGTTAAATACAAGAAGTCTTACATAATACATTATGTACTGTAGATTCCATTTATATGAAATTCTGGAAAAGTTGAAATTTTTGTGGACAGAAAGTAGATTAGTGGCTACCAGAGGCCAAGGGCAGGGATTGGGGAAGGGGTTGATGACAAAAAGGCATGAAGGAACATTTTTTTTTTTTGGCTGTGCCGCACGGCATGTGGGATCTTAGTTCCCCAACCAGGGATCGAACCTGCCCCCCTGCATTGGGAGCATGGAGTCTTAACAACTAGATCACCAGGGAAGTCCCTGAAGGAACTTTTTGAAGTGAAGGAAACATTCTAAATCATGCTTGTGGTAGCAGTTACATGATTTTATACATTTTTCAAAAGTCATCAAATTGTACACTTAAAATTGGTGAATTTTACTGCATGTAAATTGTACCTCAATAAAGCTGATTAAACAAAACCAATAAAAAGTAAAAAAGATTCTAGAAAAATAGGAGTTACATTAGCAAAGTTTTTAAATCGTCCCAAATCCCCACATAAATATAGAGCAAGCAGCCAGTAAAACCAAAAACCTATTGGCAACATTTAAGTAAAACTGAATGAAACAATTTTGGCTCAATTGCACCTCCCCTCAAATTCATATGTTGAAACCCTAACCCCCAGTACCTCAGAATGTGACCATATTTGAAGACAGGGGCTTTAAAGAGATGATTAAATTAAGATGATTAGTGTGGGCCCTAATCCAGTCTCTTCTTATAAGAAGAGGAAATTTGGATACTCTGAGAAACACTAGGGAAGCGCTGGCCCAGTGGAAAGGCTATGTGAGGACACAGTGAGAAGGTGGCCATCTGCAAGCCAAGGAGAGAGGCAGGAAAAGACTTCCTGACATCTTGATCTTGGACTAATAGCAACCAGAACTGTGAGAAAATAAATTTCTATTGCTTAAACCACCCGGCCTGTGGTAATTTGTTATGACAGCCCCAGCAAACTAATACAGATAACATCCCCATGAATCCCCAAATAAAAGCAGATAGGGAAAAATCATAATGCAATACCTGCATGGTGAATCTGTGCATCTGTGAAGAAGGAAGCCAAGCAAAGTAATTGGACATCTGAAGTAACCTGAAAACAAGAGAACACCAAAACATATTCACTGGAAAGCACAGTGGGCCAAGTTGAGAACAACAGCTGAAACGGGATGCAGCTTTGCACACACCAATGGGAGAGGAGTGCAAGTTGTCCATGACGGAAGATCTGAAGGGGCTTGTGAAGCTTTGTCTGCGAGAACTCTCAAAGTAGACAGCCCAAATTTCTTTCCAGGAGAAAGTTCCTCCCTGATGAGAAAATGCAAAGAATGGGGAATCATAATTGAGCCAGACAGGGAAAACAGACTCAAATTCAAGGTCCAGATAAAAGTGGGAGGGAGGAAGAGAGCAATTAAGTGTCAGAAAGCCCATATATATATATATATGTGTGTGTGTGTGTGTGTGTGTGTGTGTGTATTTCTTTTTCAACACTGTGTGAAGCCTACAGAAGGAGCTCTGTAGGTGTAAAAAATTACCCTGAATCAAGCCTCCTTCTAAAGTGGTTCAGGGAAACTACCATATAAAAATAAGTAACAGAAAGGTATCAGACCAACTCCATAAAAGTTACTATTTTAAAAGAGAGAGAGAGAATAAGGAATACAATAACATCCTTACAGACAATGAAAGCATATCAGAAAGATCAAAATTGGGACCTACTATTTCAAAATGAGCTAATATTGCATTTAGAAAATGATACAAAATATGAAAGAACAATATAAATTAGAACCAAAAAAAATTCAGAAATGGGGTGCTAACTCAGAAAAGAATAAGAAATAAAAGAGTCATTTCAGAAATAAAGACTCTCCTTAAAAAAATAAAAATAGAACTACCATATGACCCAGCAATCCCACTCCTAGGCATATACCCAGAGGAAACATAATTTGAAAAGATACATGCACCCCAATGTTCATTGCAGCACTATTTACTATGTACAATAGCCAGGACATGGAAGCAAACTAAATGTCCATCAATGGAAGAATGGGTAAAGAAGATGTGGTACATATATACAGTGGAATATTACTCAGCCATAAAAAGAACAAAATAATGCCATTTGCAGCAACATGGATGGACCTAGAGATTGTCATACTGAGTGAAGTAAGTCAGACAGAGAAAGACAAATATCATATAATATCACTTATATGTAGAATCTTTAAAAAGGGTACAAATGAACTTATTTACAAAACAGAAAGAGTCACAGATGTGTAAAACAAACTTATGGTTACCAGGGCATGGGGCGGAGGGATAAACTGGGAGATTGGGATTGATATATCACACTACTATATATAAAATAGATAACTAGTATGGACCTAGTGTATAGCACAGGGAACTCAATACTCTGTAATGGCCTATACGGAAAAAGAATCTAAAAAAAGAGTGGATTTATGTATATGTATAACTGATTCACTTTGCTCTACACCTGAAACTAACACAACATTGTAAATCAACTATACTCCAATAAAAAATTTTTAAAAAATGGAAATAAAGACTCAACCAGAAGGAATACAACAATGACTAAACCAAGAAATGCCTAAGAGAAATAGAAGGTAAAAATGAGGAAAATTTCTAAAATTGGAAAGAAATGAAGAAAGAAATTTAAAAAGACTTGAGAGACAGAGAAAAATATTGGAGATAGGCAAAGAAGATCAAACATATTAACGGAAGTTCCTGAAGAAGAAAACAAAAGCAAAGGAACAGAATACTAAAAACTTATAATAATAATAATAATACTGATATAAAAAAGATTTGCAATTGCATATTGAAAAAGTAGATGGTGTACCTGAGAATATCAATTCAGAACAACAAACTCCAAGTCATATTAGTAAAATTACTTTAAAGAAAAGAAAAAAATTATTTGGGCACCTAGGGAGAAATAAATATAAGTAACTTTTTTTTTTTTTTTTGGCCGCACTGCTTGGCATGTGGAACTTCCCCAACCAGGGATCAAATCCGTGCCCCCTGCATTGGAAGCATGTAGTCTTAACCACTGGACCATCAGGGAAGTCCATAAGTGACTTTTAAAAAGAAAAAAAAAGTCAGGTTATCACCAGACATTTTGACAGTAAATACAGTATATTTAGAAATATAAAATGGAATAGCATATTTTAAATACTCAATGAAAGAAAATATGAGCCAAATATTTTATACCCAGCAAAACTAAAAAACATTTATTAACATATGAGTATGGAGAAATATTGTAGGTTAAAAGAAACTTAAAAGACATGTCAAATTAAAAAAAGGGGTAAGGTAAAACATAGTGTTTAGAGATGTACAAATGGATAAATTATAAAGAAACACAAGGAAGAAATAACACAAGGAAGAAAAGTTAGGAGAGTGGTAGTGGTTACTTTTGGAGACAGGGCAAGGTAATGATTCGGACAGAACACATGGAGGAATTTCTGACTTATCTGGTAAATTTCTATTTTTTGACCTGAGTGATGGTTACAGGGGTATTTGTCTTATAACAATTCATTTGGGTGTATTTTTGTGGTTTTTCTGTGTGTGTTTTATTTTTGCAATAAAAAAAGATTAAAAAAAAACAACAACGACGAAAAACAGAGTCTCAGGAATTATAACTTTTCTCCTCCTTCACAGCATGTAAACATGGAGGGGAAAAGTCAGTGCTGTTGAAAGCCACTCAAGCCTGAAAACATTTGTATTTGCTGGAAAACTGTTCCAGTTACACAGAGAATGAACAAACACTGAAATTCTAAAAGGATAAGATATCATGCCTACTAGCCCTCAAGCATATTTAGAGCCTGAGTAGACAAAGCCTGTATGGGACAGGAATTCAAGCCCTGAACATGGTTTAAGGTAATCTACAACAGGTACCCTTATCTTCCTGGCAGAAGTAATATTAATTGTTTCTTGATCTCAGGGAATCTTCACAAATAATTATTTTCAAGATCAATGAGAAGCATGTGGTAAAAGAAACTAAGCCCTCAATGAAACAAGGTATTATGAAAGAGAACCAGCAGAAACACAAGATAGTGACAATAGGCCTTCATTTGAATCATAGATACAAGTTACCAAAGAACTTTGCTTATGTTTAAAGCTCGATTTTATTTCTTTAAAATATGTGTAGGGAACTATAAAAATTACGATTTGAAAAAGAACAAAGTAAAACTTTCATACATGAAAAGTACAGTAACTGAAATTAGATACTTATTGTACAGGTTGGGCACAAAATTGGACAAAACAGAAAAGAGAATTACTTAACTGGAAGAAAGATAAAAATACACAGAATCTATCACAGAGAGATAAAATGAGGCTGTATATAAAAGAGAGTTTAAAGATATGCCAGACAGAGTTGGAGTTGCAGCTAAACTTCAATATTAGAAGAAACAATAAATGAACAATTTCCAAAGATGAAGGCAGTCTCTAAACCATTGACTCAAATCCTTCAACCTAGACCCATTATGGAGAAACTGCATAAAATCAAAGACAATGAGAAAATCTTAAAACAGCAAACAAGAAAGGATAAATTACCTTCAAACTAGCCATTAGACTGACAGCTGACTTTTCACAGCAGCAATGAAAGTAAGGAGAGTGGAATGATAGCTGAAATAAAATACTATCCACTGAAATAAAATAATAATGAGACATAGGGAAAATGATCCCCAATGGAAGTGTTGAGAAACAAGAATGAATGAAAAGCAATATAGGAATTATGGGGGCAAATGTAAATGAACATTGACTATAAAAAATTATGTCAGGGCTTCCCTGGTGGCGCAGTGGTTGAGAATCCGCCTGCCAATGCAGGGGACATGGGTTTGAGCCCTGGTCTGGGAAGATCCCACATGCCGTGGAGCAGCGGGGCCCGTGAGCCACAATTGCTGAGCCTGCGCGTCTGGAGCCTGTGCTCTGCAACCAGAGAGGCCGTGATAGCGAGAGGCCCGCGCACCGCGATGAAGAGTGGCCCCTGCTTGCCACAACTGGAGAAAGCCCTCGCACAGAAACGAAGACCCAACACAGCCATAAATAAAAATAAAAAAAAAAAAAAAAAAAAAAAAAAACAGTGAATTGGCTGCAAACACTTTAAAAAAAATTATGTCTATGAGGTTAAAAAAAGATAATAAAAATGCAAGAAAACAATAATCTACGTTGGGATATGGGTGGATAAATGTAGCTAAAGTACTCTAAGTATGTTCTATTGTCATGGGAGTGAATAAAGATATGAACTGTTTTAGACCATGATAGGTTTTAGTATTCATGATATTTTCTGAAGTAACCCTTAAAGCATAGAAATAGTATGTAGAATTTCCAATAATAGAGGTAAAAAACAAAATGACAATTTTTAAAATCATTAAGAAAACAAAGAGGAAAAAAAGAATATAGAATTGGCAAGATAAACAGAAAAGATTAAAGATGGTAGATTTAAAGCTAAATATATCAGTAATTACATTGAATAAATTAGATCTAATACTCTATTTAAAAGACAAAGAATGTCATATTGAATTTAAAAATGCAACTATATTGTGTTTAGAAAACACATCTATAACTTAAGGATACAAAAAATTGAAATTAAAATAATTGAAATTTAATTAATTGAAATTAAATTATATCATACAAACAATAAACAATTCATGTAACTATACTACTAGCAGACAACCTAAACTTTAAGACACGATGCATTATTAGAGATACCTGTTTGAAGATCTTGTCTGATGTAGTTATCTTGCAATAGTGTTACTTTTCTCATGCTCCACTCCCCTTATATCCAGACCATAAATTATAATCAAATCTCAGCATATTTTGAAAGTCAAACCTAAATATCAAAAACATTGTCTAAGGATAATGTAGAGAATATATGAAGAAATACTTTCACCAGTGGACACAACAGTGATTCCAATACAATGTAAAGTGAGCCTATAACTTGGCTATTTAGAGCTCCTCGTGACCCTGGACAACAGACCAAAGGCTGGGGTGGAAGAAGAAGAAGGGTGTAGGTTGGTGTTTGCCAGGCTGATTGATCCTGGCTCTCAAGGGAAAGATAGGTTTGAAATTTCCAAATGGAACATGGATAGAACCCAAAGATTCCCCTGGGTCAACTCCTACTTCTAAATCATTTCCAGTAGTAAAAGTTAATAGAAAACTATAATAACCAACAAGGATTCAGATCCTTTTTTCATCAAGGTTTAGGTCACTTTACCTATAAAAACTCCCCAATCTACTAAATTAAAAGGGAGTGTGTCACAACTGTCATTTACAGAGAAGAAGACTGGAGCATCTACCTAATTTATATATACCTATATATTATGATTACATTTCTTTTTACTCTTTTTCTTATAGGTAGGTTGTTACCACTTAAGACAAAATTTACAGAATGTCTACAAAGGATCCTGACAGATATAGAAGAGGTATAGACATTACCCAGCACATTTTCAGTTGAGTGGGGGAATGGCTATATTATTTTAAGTGAGGTTTTCATTTTCAGCTGTGGGAAGAATTATGTATGATTAATAGGATGCCATCTTATAAACACTGGCCATTCATTTCGCTGCCCAGTTCATGTGTACCCTTGCTATGATGGGAAACATCCGTCTTTAAGAAGCAGAGGCTGGAGGCTTCCCTGGTGGTGCAGTGGTTAAGAATCCACCTACCAATGCAGGGGACATGGGTTCGAGCCCTGGTCCGGGAAGATCCCACATGCCACGGAGCAACTAAGCCTGTGCGCCACAACTACTGAGCCTGCACTCTAGAGCCCACGAACCACAACTACTGGATCCCACGTTCCACAACTACTGAAGCCCACACACCTAGAGTCCGTGCTCTGCCACAAGAGAAGCCACTGCAATGAGAAGCCCGCACACCGCAACAAAGAGTAGACCCCGCTTGCCGCAACTAGAGAAAGCCCGTGCACAGCAACAAAGACCCAACACAGCCAAAAATAAATAAATAAATAAATAAATAAATATATATATATATATATATATATATATATATATATATATATTTAAAAAAAGCAGCAGAGGCTGATCCTTACTAATCTGAAAATGTATCTGTCTCCACAGCAGCTAATGCACAGGGATGGAACCTAGGCTTCAGCACTCAAACACACTCCTCTCCAAACAGCAAGCTGATGGTACAAAGGAACAAGGACTGTGGAAATTCCATCTGGGTGATGGGTAACCCCAGGTACACAGGTGGCAGTAGCAGGAACATCCAGAGCCCAGCACCCATGGTGTCAGTAGTGTAAGCTAGGCATTCTGTGTACAGCAGCAGCAGTGGTGATCTCACCACACAAGCTCTGTGTCATCATTTGGAGCATTGTTTCTGGTTCTGTATCTTTGTTTTTCAGCACATTAAGATTTTCCATGAGCAACTCAAAACCATTTGAATGAATTCTTTATCCACTCAAATTAATAAAATGTAGAACATATTGACTGTAACTGATGTATTTCCATTAAAATTAGAAATAAAACAAAACTGGCTATAGAAAAATTTTTTGTGGGTGATAATTAACTATAACTCTCTCATCCTGATTTCTGGACTGATTGAGAAATAGAACATTTTTTTGGTAATGCTTTATTGAAAGAGGCAGCTTGAACCTGGAGTTAAAATGCACAACCTAATACTTCATTCAAACTCTAGATATTGGGACATATACCAGCAGAGGAATGGGTCTGCAGAGTCAGCATAGAGAATCATAATCTGCCCCAGGAAACATGAGAAATTCAGGGTCAAATAAAGGGAGGTAATTTATGTGTTTTAATACATTTCACCAAGGTAATAAATCAATTCTCTTATGACACACAAACAAGAGTAGGGATGAAAACAGGAAGCAGAAATTATCCTCAAAATCCAACTCTTCAGTCTGTAAAAATGGGGAAAATCTGGTAAAAAAGAAGAAGACCTGCTCAAAATCCACTGTCATCAGGTCTACAACATGAAATAAGACAAGAAAATAAAATAGGTGTAATACTGTGAGATGGGTATATCTTTTATCTGCACATTATAAAAGATCAAAAGAATCTATCACTTTATAATCAATACCCTAATAAAATATGTTAAACTTTCAGCTATTACTAGCATACCTTAAGGACTATATATATTATATTTTATGTACATTATAAAGATATTAGAGAGTAAGGAGGATGAAGAGTTCTCAAAGAAATTTCAAGACATACATATATATTAATGAATATCCAGTGTCAATCATGCATTCATTTGGGATACTCTGTATTTAAACTTAATAATTCAAAATATAATCCCAATGAGGATCTTTACTGGAACTGGATAAAAAAATTTTTTAATTCTTATGATGAAACATTTGTCTTTATTTTCAAATAAAAACTATGTAATTATAATATATGTATTTTTATTTACAAGTAATAAGTTACTGAAAAGTATAAATCAAAGATTGCTGGCAAATAGGTTTGAGGATATGAGCATTTAATATATGATAGATAGTATTTTAATTCAGTAGAAGATGAATAGTTTAATAGTTCAATAGTTTAATAATTGTTTCTGGCATAATTGGCTTTATTTCTGGATGAGAACAAGCCAACATACTATATTACACCATATGTAATAATCAGTCCAAATGGATTAAGTGTTAAATCTGTGTGTGTACATACCCACATAAACGAAAAACTGTACTTTTTTCCTTTATCCTCCTGTCCTCTGAAATTTTCTACAAGCAATACTTTTCTAAGAAACATGGAAAACATTGGAAATGTTTTGGGAAACCTATTTTATAGAAATAAAATAAATAGACAAGAATATAATATATGAATGTTTATTGCAGCACTAATTTTAAATGGCAAAGAAGAGGAGATAATATGAAATATCACAACTGCGGAAATACTGTAGTTGAGTAGTATTGGTACAAGCATACTGTGGAATATACTGTAACCGTTAAAACAACTAAGTTCAATCATCATTTACTGACTTGAAAGAAAATCCAAAATGTACTGTTGAATGTAAAAAAGCAAATTACAGAGAAATGTATAAAGTATCATCCATTTTTGGGGGTAAAAAATACTAAAATAATTTATTTGTGTTACTGTTTAAGCATGAAGAAATATATGGGGGAGATACACGAGGTTTAGACATTACTCAGAAGGAAATGGACAGAGGGGAAGGGAGTGAGGAATGGAGAGGAGCAGAGATACTGTTTTTTTCTTTTTACTGGCATTGTTTCATTGGTTCGAGTGCAAATGCATTACTTGTGTAATTTTAGATGAGGAACTCAATAAATGACTTTAAAATGACATAAGAATATAAAATTCCACTTAGTTCTCATTTTAGTGTAATGCAAAATATTAGAACAAAACAGCCTCGTCTTTACTAATTCTTCCAGCTGCAGATATGTTGCTCACTCTACTTATCTCAAATTGATTATTAAATATTTTACTTCTTCATGCCTCGTAAAAAATAAAGTAGCTCAATGTTTTGTTTTGTTTTTTAAAGTCCTCTAATATGGGATCTAAGAAAAAAGAGAGTGGGGCATAGAAGGACAGATCTATAGTAACTTTGGATATATGGATTTTCCTTCCACAGAATGGTACCATTCAGTGTAGGAAGCTGCTTGCTGAGCATGAAAATTGAGGAACAGTAAAAGCCCATCTCAAACACTAACCTAAACCTAAACAAAGCTAAGCTGTGGGACACATTTTTTTTTAAATTTCAGGATTTCTTAAGAAACTTTAGTAGGCTTCCACACTATAATGGCAGAGGTGAGTAGTTGCAACAGAAATAGTATGACATACAGAGGGTAAAATATTTATTTTCCGGCCCTTTACAGAAAGTTTGCTGACCCTTGGTCTGAAACAGAATGCATAATTCCAGTGACATATTTGCTGCTAGAGTGATGGTCTGACTATTTATTTTTCTCAATAGGTTAACTCTTTATTCTTATTTTCAGTTGTGTGTTTATAGTTATATAGCTCAAGAATGGGATTACAACATATAAAATATACCCTAGTTTTTAAATGACATGATGCTGAGAATAAAAAACTGCATGTAGAAAATATGGGACTGGATCAAGTCCTTAAAAAAAAACTATATTTGGAGCTTAGCTACTTTATCTCTGAAAATACTTTTCACATCTAATAAATTCCAGGTAAATTATCTTGTATTTCACTATTCCCCTGCCGCCCTTAAGTTTCCTTGGGGCTAAGGGATTTGCACTATTAAAAACTCCTCCTGTGAGCCTTTTGCACGCTCACTGCTCTAGTGTCCAGAACAAAAGTAAGCTATGGGTCACTTGCTACTTGCAGCGTCAATATATCTTTGGTCCATACCATGTTTAAAAAAAAACCAAACAAAACCCTAGCTGCCATTTAAAAAATCAAGGGCTATCACATACTGAAAAAATGTAGATTTCTGGATTTTCCCCAAAAGTCAGAACAGCTGGCAAAACAAGGCCTGCATTTTCTCATAGCACTCATTAGCTGGAACTGGGCACTGAGGATCCTCTTCAGTTACTGTCCCAATGCAGGTTCATTTCTGTTCATTTAATAGATACCTACAGTTTGCTATTTTCTTTAGTATGCTTGTATATATCTTCATGGATGACCCTGAAAAATAGCTTCCTGTTTGTGTTCTCCTAATCCATATCTAACATCAGGATTATGTTAGAGTATGTTATGAGATGTCTACTTCTATATAACAAATAGTTCCTTGAATACTTGATAAAGTCTTGCCTGTTCTCATCACAAGAAAAAACATTCTGTAAGTATGCATGGTGGTGGATGTTAACTAGACTTATTATGCTGGTCATTTTCCAATGTATACAAACATCAGATTATTATGTTGTGCACCTGAAACTAATATAATGTTGGTATCAATTATACCCCAATTTTTTTAAAAAAGAGTTCTGCCTGAAAAGAAATTGGGTTTGATGCTTCATTAGTAATAGCTACTATATCTCACGCTAAATTTCCCCTTTTACCTGTGTTTATGAGTCTCCCAAGAGTTCTAATTCTCTTTGAGTCAATACTGTAATTTTTATTTTCCTAAAAAATAATTTTGTTTAGGTTTTCAAATGTATTGGAAGTACTGTATTCAGTATAACATTTAAAATCAGTCACTATAAGGTTTCTCTTTATGTACATATGCATATTCATTTTCAAACATAATGCTGTGTCTTTTCATATTTTTTCATCAGTGTCACCAATGTTTTGTCTATATTATCGTCTGTCTTTATATTAGGCATTATATGATGTAGTGAAAAGGACACCAGTCTGAATACAGCGTTTCCTACTCATTACAAACATTACTTTCCCCACCAACACCCAGGATTACTTCATGTTCCATAGGAAGTAACTGATAATGGAAAATTTCTTAATTCATTACCCTCAATGGGTCTTTCTTCAATTATCTATCCTGTCTGATGTTGAGTAAGGTCTGTAGAAACAGTTGCTTTTCAACAAATAATACTAATAATGACAACAGTGAATACAATTAACAATGACCAACATTCTGTGGGTATCTATTTATTATATGACAGGCACAATTCTAAGCACTTTGTGTCTCTTTATTTGATCTTCACACAAAATTATGAGGTAGGTATTATAATTATCCCCATTTTATAATTTCTATCAAAACATATATGTATAAAAACATAGAAAAATGCTCAGGAAGGATAAATACTAAACAGGGAGGGATATGGGTACAAGGATAGTGGTCAAAGGCCTTACTTGTAATGTTTAAACCTATTATAAGGAAAATATATGTTGAGGCATTATTTCTGCAATTAAAATAAAAGACCTGACACAAAGATATACCTAGGGAGAATGCCCGTCAGGGCACTGTGTATAATGGCAAAAATGCTGGAGGAAACTACAATGTCTATCAATAAGGATTTGATGAAATGATATTATAGCAACACAAGGAAAACACCATAAAGATAGTAAAGGATCTCTATTTACTGAGTGGTAAGTCATTACATGAACGTTTTTACAACAAGAAAGTCTAAATTTTGTAAAGAGCAAAAGGAATAAGCTATCTTCAAAAATAAAGAGGTCACTGCTCTTGGGTTTTAAAGGTATCTTAAAAATAAAGATATTTTACAAACCATGATATACACAGATGGACTTTACAGTTATATAAATTTAAATGGATTAAAAGATTAAGAATATTACAACTATAGACAAATTGGGGGGAAAATAAAATGAAAATCACAGGATTACATTTCAGCATGTATTCTCTGATGTTTAAGATAAGATTAGAAAGGTGCCAGAAGTGCTGTTGTCATTCTGAGTATTTACTAGACTGAATTACCTGATGGCAAGGGAAATAGGGGCTTTTATTAAATGGCTTCCAAAACATATTCTACTCATAGGGTGTTTCTCCTACATGATTTTTCTTGGGCTGAACAAGCTGTAGTCAGCAAATAAGATGTTTCTACCTTCTTCTATTTAGAGGGATTAATATAGAGATAAATTCTCTTTTGTTGAATAGTTGATGTTAATAGTTTTGAGCTGTAAATAAAAGCATTTGCACACATTTCATATAGTCTATGTTTTATCACCAGTACAAATTTTGATGTTGAATCAGCTGTGAGTCATAATTAAAGGTCTTCCCACATTCCCTATATTCATAGGGTTTCTCACTAGTATGAATTCTATGATGACTAATAAGTTGTGAACTCTGAGAATAGGCTTTCCCACATATCTTACATTCATAGGGCTTCTCACCAGTATGAATTCTCTGATGTCGAGTAAGGTCTGAACCAGAACGAAAAGCCTTTTCACATTCCTTACATTCATAGGGTTTCTCACCTGTGTGAATTCTCTGATGTTTAATAAGTTGTGAACTCTGACTAAAGGCATTGCCACATTCCTTACATTCATAGGGTTTCTCCCCTGTATGAATTCTCTGATGTTGAGTAAAGTTTGAGCCACTACTAAAGGCCTTCCCACATTCTTTACATTCATAGGGCTTTTCACCAGTGTGAATTCTCTGATGTCGAGTGAAGTTGGAGCCACTACTAAAGGCCTTTCCACATTCCTTACATTCATAGGGTTTCTCACCAGTGTGAATTCGGTGATGTCGAGTAAGGTCTGAGCCACAAATAAAGGTTTTTCCACATTCCTTACATTCAAAGGGTTTCTTGCCAGTATGAATTTTCTGATGATGACTGAGTCTTGAGGGATGTCTAAAGGCCTTTCCACATTCCTTACATTCATAGGGTTTCTCAACAGTATGAATTATCTGATGGGTGGTAAGCTGTGAGTCATGTCTAAAGGTTTTCCTATATTCCTTAGTTGCACAGTATTTCTCTTTATTACTAATGATTTGCTGTAATGTAAAGGATGGATGTTGACTAAAAGTGGGCATGCCTTCATGGGTGAATATCAGTTGACTGAAATGTCCCTCCTGAGAGCCATGTTGTTTCTCAAACTGGCCATTACATTCCCAATCATCTCTGAAACTAGAGCACTGAAGGTCATGTCTTGTAAGTCTTTCCATTATCTCCCACTGGGCTGACTCTATTTCATAAATTTCCTTCTTCAGAAATAATTTCTTGGTCTCACATCTTGACTCCAGGACTGAAAGAAAATATGAAAGCAATCACTCACATTTTTCTTGTTTGGGAGAAATAAAACTTCAATTAAAATGGGAGAATTAAACTGAAATTTAAAAAAATGGACAAGAAAAGAAGAGTGAAGAGAGATGACATAGTAAGGTGAGGACAGTAAGTAAGCCACTGGTTTCTAAACGTTGCTATAAATCAGAATTACTTACGGGAGCTTGCTAAATATACAGATGCCTTAGACTCCCTTGTTACAGGATGGCTCTAATCATACATACACACACACAAAATCTCACAGCATATGCAAACACACATATAGCGCAGAGCATGAACTGTAAAATAAGGGGAATGATCATACCACTTAATAGGGTGGTTGTCAGGATTAAATGAATATGTCTAAGGGAGAATGTCCAGGGGTTGGCAAACTATGTACTGCAGCCCTGCAATAATTTTTATAAGTAAAGTTTTACTGGAACACAGCCACATTTATTCATTTACGTATTGTCTATGGCTGTTTTTGAGCTACAGTTGCAACAGAGACCACATTGACTGCAAGCCTAAAATATTTATTATCTGGCCTGTTGAAAAGTTTGCCAGGCCCTGGTTAGATCTGTGTTGTCCATTACAGTAGCTACTAGCATATATGTCTATTTGAATTTAACATAATTAAGATTAAATAAAAATTCAAATTCAGTTCCTCAATGGCAATATCCACATTTCTAGTGTTAGAAATAGCCAAATATAGCCAATGTCTACCATACTGGAAATCACAAACATCAGACATTTCCACCATTGCTGAAAATTCTAGATTAAGTAACTAGAGGCTTAGGTTCTCTTCAACCAATGACAGGGAAACAGAAGGTGGCAATCCAGATGGGAGAGTACCTTAAGAAAAGTCAGGTGCTGAATGAACCTAGCATGAGTGTTATATAGGGAGGATTTTCTGTGGCTCGATATGGTATATGCTTGAGGTTTGATGAAAATACTATGCCTTGGAATTCTGTGATTCTGAACTTAGGAAAAAAGAGGAGAGGACTTAACAAGTGCACAAGCACTGTAGTAGTGATGACCAACTGACAGGAAGGGCATTTGTAGGTTCAAAGAGAAGTGAAAAGAATATAATGGGAGGCAGTGTATTGTTATTGAAAGATCAGAGGTACAAGATTCAGTTGTATGAGTTTTGAACTCAAACTCAGTTAATTACAAGCTTTGTTTTCTTGGGCAAATTAGTTCATCTTTCTGAGTTCCCAAGTGTCTGTCTCTATGATAGGAATAACTAACTCTTATAATCATTGTGAGGACTGGGAATACTACATGAAAAAATACTTGGTATTAAATAATTATTTAGTATTTGGGAGATAATATTATGGAAGAATTTCCATATAAAAATAGGGATGTTAGGCAAGTGAAGTGTTTTGAAGACCACACTATGGACCCAGAGGAAAAACCTCAAGCCAAAAAAGTGAAGATCATTCTAGTACCATCTTATTCATCTTCCTCTCATATAATTATTTAGCAAATACTGTTTAATATTGCTCCTAAATATATCCTGACACTCTTCCCTTTATATTCAAGATAATACCTAATATGAAATATCTCTCCCTTGGAATACTGGAATAGCCTCCAACCTAGTTTCTCCACTTGAGGTTTGTAGTCTTGAATCCATGTCACTAGAATGGCATTAGCCTGCCAATGCTCCGCTTAAAATCCTTTGGTGGTTTCCTATACGATATTGCTCTTACAATAAAAGTCAAACTCCTGAATGTGGTCTACAAAACTCTGAATGATCTGGTTCCTGCCTACCTTTCAACCAAATCTCACACCATGCTCCATTTTGGTTTCTAAGCTCCATCCACATTGGTCCTATTTTATAGTTCTTCAAATGCTCCTAACTATTAGTCCCTGTTTAGACCTTTCTAGGTACTTTTCCTTATGTATAGAAGGCATTTTCTTTTACTCTTGGCCTTGGTAACTATTACTTATTTTCCAAATCTCTACATAAAGGTCATACTTTTTGAGGTCTTCTCTGATCCTATGACCAAATTACACCCTCCTTGTAATTATATTTTTAGCAATCTGTTCTCTTCCTTGACAGGATTTTCATAATTTGTAATTACATACTTATTTAGGTTCATTTACTATCTTATCCTTCAATAGGTCTTATGTTCTGTGAAGGCAAGGAAAATGTCTATTGTCTTCATCAATGTGTATCCAACTCTGAGCATGGCACATGGTACATATTGGAAGATCAACAAATATTTACTGACTGACTCAATTAGAAAGTATTTAAATATATACTCCTTAATGAAAAATGTCTAAAAATTTCCTCTAGGGAAAAAGGACAGGGACTTCCCTGGTGGCGCAGTGGTTAAGAATCCACCTGCCAATGCAGGGGACACAGGTTCAATCCCTGGTCCGGGAAGATCCCACATGCCGCAGAGCAACTAAGCCCATGTGCCACAACTACTGAGCCTGCGCTCTAGAGCCCGTGAGCCACAACTACTGAAGCCCGTGCATCTAGAGCCTGTGCTCCGCAACAACAGAAGCCACTGCAATGAAAAGCCCGCACACCGCAACGAAGAGCAGTCCCTGCTCGCTGCAACTAGAGAAAGACTGCACACAGCAACGAAGACCCAACGTGGCCAAAAAAATTAATTAATTAAAAAAAAAAGGACACACTTTTTGCAAATATGGTACATTGGATATATGCATTTATTACTGCTCTTTCATGAAGTGCCACTAAAGACAGTAATGAGATTCAACAAAAGAAGAAACTCCATGAGGACAATGAGAGTGGGGAAAAAAAAGGGCATCAACAAAAATTTGGAAACTAGAGAATAGATCGAATAGTAATAAATGATGTATTAACCTTGAGCCTTGAAACCTAAGTCACAGATTAGTCTTATTGTAGAATACCAGATATTTTCAAGAATGCAATCACCAGATACCCTTGAAACTAGGGTGCATAAGGGTTGCAAAAAGGATAATTAACTGAAAATCTATAAGAAACAGACAGACTGCAGATTCTCAAACCTACTCCATATAGCAGGCTGATTCCACAGTCCACTATACCCAAAAGCTCTCAAGAATCGGGCAGCCATGCTTATATTATTAATTCCAGAAAGAAAGTAGAGGAACCCATTCTGGAGAAAATCAGCCCAAGAGAAAAGACCTGATAGGTGGTGTCAGCCAATGAACTGTTCTAGGCAGATCACGCTACAGTGACTACCACCAATAAATCTACAAATCCTGTCACAAATAAGCTCAAATCAGCTTTTTAATGCCACAGTTTTATATGAGCAAATAGCTTTGAGTCACTAGCTATTTCAGGAAAACATTAAATATAAGAGCTTAAGGGACTTCCCTGGTGGCGCAGTGGTTAAGAATCTGCCTGCCAATGCAGGGGACACGTGTTCGAGCCCTGGTCCGGAAAGATCCCCCATGCCATGGAGCAACTAAGCCCATGCACCACAACTACCGAGCCTGCGCTCTAGAGCCCATGAGCCACACTACTGAGCCTGCGTGCCACAACTACTGAAGCCCACGTGCCTAGAGCCCGTGCTCGGCAACAAGAGAAGCCACCACAATGAGAAGCCTGCGCACCACAACGAAGAGTAGCCCCCACTCGCCACAACTAGAAAAAGTCAGCACACAGCAACGAAGACCCAACACAGCCAAAAATAAATAAATTAATTAAAAACAAAAACAAAAAAAACATAAGAGCTTAAAATACACAAAGAGAAACAGGAGAGACAATGGAGGAAAAAAACCAAAATTCAAAAGAAGAATGCTTCTAAAAAAAAAAGAAAAGAAAAGAATGCTTCTAAAAACAATATTATATAGCAATTCCATAAGAAAATGATGTCAGAAAAAGAAATACTGAAAAATTTTTTTAAATAAAAATACAAAGATGAGAACTTAATAAAACCTCACGGAAAGTACAACATAAAAAGAGAGATGGAACAAGAAAAAAAAAAAAAAGAGCAGATACAAACTACTATATATAAAATAGATAAACAACAAGGTCCTACTGTATAGCACAGAGAACTATATGAAAAAATAATATGTATATATACATGTATAACTGAATCACTTCACTGTACACCAGAAACTAACACAACATTGTAAATCAACTATACTTCAATTTAAAAAAAAGAAAAAGAAATTCTAGAGATAGCACAAAAAATTTAAGATCTGAATTACAAGTGTTCAATCATTCAAAAAATTTAATGAGCTCTTACTATGTGTCAGACATGGTGCCAAGCACTGGACATAAAAAATGATCAATCAACATTTGAAACATAGAGAACACAGAAAAAGAGAAAACAATGCGGAACAAATGATCAACAAAATAACAGAAGAAAATTTCAGAGATTTTTAGTTTCTGGAATAAGTGAGTGCCCTGGTACAAGAAAGAATAAAATCAACACCATGATACCTCAACACGAAATATTAGAACATCATAAATAAATAACAAATGCTAAAAGCTTCCGAAGAGATTAAACAGGTCACTTAAAAGAATTAAGAACCTGAATGGGTTTTGGACTTCTCCACAACACTAGATAATAGAAGATTTTAGAAATCCTTGGAGCAATGCCTTTAAAAAGTTGAAGTCAGTTTTTCCACCTAAAATGACATCTCCAGTCAAATTATCAATCAAATTATGAGAGTGAAATGAAAACATTTTTATTCATGAAAGGATTCACAAAATATACTTTCTATTTACTTCTTTTGCATCCTTCCTTTGGTTGCTTTTGAAAGATGTGCTTCAGAATAATAAGAAAACAAATCAAGAAGGAGGAAGGCAAGAGATCCAACAGTCTAGGTATACAAAAGTATCCAAGGCATGCAAATACAGAAGAGAATCAAAACGAATTCAAAGGGGGGGAGTTAAGGGAATCAAAGGGATGATCCTAAGGGAATCCACTGGATGATAATAAAGGAAAATTCTAAAATAAAGCTATGTTACAATCACACCTGGGGAGGAAGAACAGAGGATTAGAGGAGGGATATCTCAGTTAAAAAACAAACCACAGAACTGGAGAAAATATTTGCAAATGAAGCAACTGACAAGGGATTAATCTCCAAAATACACAAACAGCTCATACAGCTCAATATCAAAAAATCAAACAACCCAATCAAAAAATGGGTGGAAGATCTAAATAGACACTTCTTCAAAGACGACATACAGATGGGCAAAAAACACATGAAAATACGCTCAATATCACTAATTATTAGAGAAATGCAAATCAAAACTACAATGAGGTATCACCTCACACTGGTCAGAATGGCCATCATCAAAAAATCTACAAACAGTAAATGCTGGAGAGGGTGTGGAGAAAAAGGAACCCCCCTACACTGTTGGTGGGAATGTAAATTGGTACAGCCACTATGGAGAACAGTATGGAGGTCCCTTAAAAAACTAAAAATAGAGCTGCCATATGACCCAGCAATCCCACTCCTGGGCATATATCCGGAGAAAACCATAATTCAAAAGGATGCATGAATGAACCCAATGTTCATTGCAGCACTATGTACAATAGCCAGGACATGGCAGCAACCTAAATGTCCATCAACAGAGGAATGGATAAAGGAGATGTGGTACACATATACAATGGAATATTACTCCGCCATAAAAAGAAACGAAATAATGCCATTTGCAGTGACATGGATGGACCTAGAGATTGTCATAGAGTAAAGTAAGTCAGAAAGAGAAAGACAAATATCGTATAATATCACTTATAGGTGGAATCTAGAAAAATGGTACAGATGAACTTATTTGCAAAGCACAGAGTCACAGACGTAAAAAATAAACTTATTGTTACCAAGGGGGGGGGGTGGGATGAATTGGGAGATTGGGACTGACATATATTCACTACTATATATAAAACAGAAAATGAGTGAGAATATACTGTATAGCACAGGGAACTCTACTCAGTGCTCTGTGGTGACCTAAATGGGAAGGAAATCTAAAAAAGAGTGGATAGGGGACTTCCCTGGCAGACCAGTGGTTAAGACTCTGCCTTCCAATGGAGGGGGTGCAGGTTCTATAGGGAAGCTAAGATCCCACATGCCTCAGGGCCAAAAAACCAAAACAAAACAGAAGCAACACTGTAACAAATTCAATAAAGGTGTTAAAAATGGTCCACGTGAAAAAAAAATCTTTAAAAAATTAAAACAAAAAAATTTAAAAAATAAAAGAGTGGATATATGTATAACTGATTCACTTTCCTGTACAATAGAAATACAACATTGTAAAGCCATTATACTCCAATAAAAATTAAAAACAAAAAAAATAAAGGACACACCAGGCTAGTATACAAAAACAAAAACAACAAAACAAAACAATACCCCACAGTTACCTGATGTGTCTGAAAAGAGATTAGTGACAGATAAACAGAAAACTAAGCAAACTCTCAATTAAGACAAGGTTTAACTCCATGGTAAAGAAAAGTTGTACAAGGAGTGAAATGTGACTACAGAGCTCAGCAACAAAAAACATTTACATAGTCAGTGAGTGAATTGAACAACAATTTAATTACAATTGTGATATAGTATATATGGAGGATTATATATACTATATACAGTATATATGGAGGATGAGGAAAGAGTATATGAAGTAAGCTAAATCTTCAAATTCCACAGTGAAAAGTGAATCATCACTATAACTAGAATTAACTCTTGAAAAAAAATTCTCAGAAGAGAAAAGATAGAAATGGTGACCCACCCCCCCCCAAAAATATGACAGGGTCATGGGGAAGGAAAATTATATAGGAAATAAAATAAATGTGAAATATGAGTTCCAGAAGGAGAATATGGTGATGATGCAAAACCAACAATAAGACAAATTCCCAGAGTCAAAGAAAACTCTTAGTAATCAGATGGTTCCTTTCTGTGCTGAGCAGAATTTATGAGGAAAGACTTTTTGTTTTTGTTCTTTTAAATTTATTTATTTACTTATTTGGATGTGTCGGGTCTTAGCTGCGGCAGGCAGACTCCTTAGTTGTGGCTCGTGGGCACCTTAGTTGCAGCTCACCAGCTTCTTAGTTGTGACATGTGGGCTCCTTAGTTGCAGCTCATGGGCTCCTTAATTGTGGCTCGCCAGCTCCTCATTTGTAGCATGCGAACTCTTAGTTGCGGCATGCATGTGGGATCTAGTTCCTGGACCAGGGATCGAACCCAGGCCCCCTGCATTGGGAGCACAGAGTCTTAACCACTGTACCACCAGGCAAGTCCCAAGGAAAGAGTTTTAACTAGATATACCTTGGTAGAATTTCTGAGGTTCAAAGAAAAAGATAACTCTATATAAGTAGAAACCCAATGAATCAAGTTGTATCCTATTCACATGTTTGTGTTTGGTGTTGCCCCAATAGTTCTCTAAAGTTTTGAATTAGTTACCAGTGTTGACATATCAGGAGATTTAATACAGAAATCTGGATTTCTGCCTTTCCTTGAAGGACCAGATTATGCGGCAGCACTAGGCCTGTATTCTCATGACTGCTGTCTCCTAGACTTAACAAGTGCTTACTCCTTTGAGACAGGGTACAGACTCTCTCTCATTACCCACTGTCCCCACTATTTCCTAGCCCCACATGGATGCTCAGGCCAGAGTTTCAGTTGCCATGTACATTTGCAATATTGTCTTTTTAAATTTTACTTGCATTTCTGAAGAGATTTGCAGGCTATGGAATTCTGGGTTGACAGTCCTTTAGCAAATAAAATATTGTTCCACTTTTTGCTGACCTCCATGGTTTATGAAGATAAATCTAGTCATTCAAATCTTTGTTTCCCTACAAGTAACACATTATTTTTCTATGGTTCTTTCATTTACTATGGTCCTTTTGGGACTTCAGTGACATAAATATGAAAGCTTTGTTGTTGTCCCACATGTCCCTGAGTCACTCTTTTTAAGTTTTCAATCTTTTTTCTGTTACTCATATTGGCTAATTTCTCTTGATCTACCTTCTAGTTCACTAATTTCCCTCTGTTCTCTCCATTCTCCTATTGAGCCTATCCAGTGAGTTTAAAAATTTTTGGCCATTGTATTTTTCAGTTCTAAAATTTCCATTTGTTTCTTTTTATATTTTCTTTAAATTGTATTTTTTTTTTGCTATTGAGTTGTATGAGTTCTGTGTGTTTGCGTGTGTGTGTGTGTGTGTGTGTGTGTGTATAAAACAGATATTAACTCCTTATTAAATATATGATTTGCAAATATTTTCTCTCATTCAGTAGGCTGACTTTTTCACTTATGGTTTCCTTTTCTGTGCAGATTTTTAGTTGGATGTCATCCCATTTGTTAATTTTTGCTTTTGTTGCCTTTGCTTTGGTGTCATATCCAAAAAAATACAAGACTAATGTCAAGGAGCTTACCCTCTGTGTTTTCTTCTAGGAGTTTTATGGTTTCAGGTCTTGTATTCAAGTCTTCAATCCATACTGAGTTGATTTTTGTGTAAGGTGTCAGACAGTGGTCCAGTATTTCCAATACCACTTATTGAAGAGACTGTCCTTTTCCCATTGTATATTCTTGGCTTTTTCATTTTAACTGACCATATACATGTGGGTTTATTTCTTGGCTCTCTTTTGTTCCATTGATTTATGTGTTTGTTTTTATGCCAATACCATACTATTTTTACTACAGTTTTGTAATCTAGTTTGAAATCAAGAGGCATGATGCCTCCAGCTTTGTTCTTCTTTCTCAAGATTACTTTGACAATTTAGAATCTTTTGTAGGTTTCATACAAATTTTAGAATTGTTTGTTCTATTTCTCTGAAAGATGCCTTGGAATTTTGATAGGGAGTGCACTGAACCTGTAGACTACTTTGGGTTGTATGAACATTTTAACAATATTAATTCTTCCAATCCATGAAAATGGAATAGCTTTCCATTTATTTGTGACTTCTTCAATTTCTTTTATCAGTGTCTTATAGTTTTCAATGTACAGGTCTTTTCACCTCCTTAGTTAAATTTATTTCTAGGTACTTTATTCTTTTTTTTCTTGATGCACTTGTAAATGAGATTTTTTTCTTAATTTCTCTTTCTGAGTGTTCATTACTAGTCTATAGACATGCAACTGATTTTTGTATGTGGATTTTGTATCCTGCAACTTTACTGAATTCATTTATTAATTCTAACAGTTTTTCTAAAAACAGAATTACCATATGATCCAGCAATCCCGCTCCTGAGCATTTGGATTAGACAAAACTCTAATCCAAAATGATACATGCACCTCTGTGTTCACAGCAGCACTATTCACAACAGCCAAGACATGGAAACAATCTAAATTTCCATCGACAGAGGAACGGATAAAGAAGATGTGGTAAATATATACAATGGAATACTACTCAGCCATAAAAAAGAATGAAATAATGCCATTTGCAGCAACATAGGTGCAACTAGACATGATCATACTAAGCGAAATCAGAAAAGGAAAGACAAATACCACATGATATCACTTATATGTGGAATCTAAAATATGACACAAATAAACCTATCTATGAAACAGAAACACACTCACGGACATAGAGAACAGACTTGTGGTTGCCAAGGGGGAGAGGATTTGGGAAGGGATGGAATGGGAGGTTGGGGTTAGCAGATGTAAGCTATTATATATGGAATGGATAAACAACAAGGTCCTGCTGTATAGCACAGAGAACTATATTCAGTATCCTATGATAAACCATAATGGAAAAGAGTAGTAAAAAAATGTATATATAGGACTTCCCTGGTTGCACAGTGGTTAAGAATCTACCTGCCAATGCAGGGGACACGGGTTCGAGCCCTAGTCCGGGAACATCCCATGTGCCACGGAGCAACTAAGCCCGTGCGCCACAACTACTGAGCCTGCGCTCTAGAGCCCGTGAGCCACAACTGCTGAGCCCGCGTGCCACAACTAGTGAAGCCCACGTGCCTAGAGCCTGTGCTCCACAACAAGAGAAGCCACTGCAATGAGAAGCCCGCACACCGCAACAAAGAGCAACCCCCACTTGCCGCAATTAGAGAAAGCCCGTGCACAGCAATGAAGACCCAATGCAGCCAAACAAAATAAATAAATAAAATATTAAAAAAAAGAAAACATTAATAGTGCTTTAAAAAAAGTATATATGTATAACTGAACCACTTTGCTGTACAGCAGAAATTAACACATTGTAAATCAACTATACGTCAATAAAAATAAATAAATAAGGGGCTTCCCTGGTGGCGCAGTGGTTGAGAGTCTGCCTGCCAATGCAGGGGACACGGGTTCGAGCCCTGGTCTGGGAAGATCCCATATGCCGCGGAGCGACTAAGCCCGTGAGCCACAATTACTGAGCCTGCGCGTCTGGAGCCCGTGCTCTGCAACAAGAGAGGCCGCGATAGTGAGAGGCCCGCGCACCGCGATGAAGAGTGGCCGCTTGCCGCAACTAGAGAAAGCCCTCGCAGAGAAACGAAGACCCAACACAGCCATAAATAATAAATAAATAAATTTTTTAAAAAAAAATAAATAAATAATTCTAACATTTTTTTTAGTGGAGTCTTTGGGATTTTCTATATATAATATCATGTTATCTGCAAATAGTGACAGTTTTACTTCTTCCTTTCTGATTTGGATGACTTATATTTCTTTTTCTTCCGTAGTTGCTCTGGCTTAGACTTCCGGTACTATGTTGAATAAAAGTGGTGAGAGTGGGGATCCGTGTCTCGTTCCTGATCTTAAAGGAAAAGCTTTCAATTTTTTACCACTGAGTATGATGTTAGCTGTGGGCTTGTCACAAATGGCCTTTAGTATGCTGAGATATGTTCCCCCTTTGTTCAGAGTTTTTATCATGAATGGATGTTGACAAAAAACAACATAAATGAAATTTTACTTAATTTTAAAATTTATATGAAAGACCAAAAAGACAAGTATAACCAAATACTTCTGAAGAAAAAGGTGGAGGGACCTGTCCCATCAGAGATCAGGACTTTTGATAAAAGCAAGAGTAATTAGGACAGGTATAGATAAAAAGGCCAATGGAATAAGAGTGACCTATGTATACATGGAGTTTTAATATGTGACTGTGGATCAGTGGAAAACAAATGGACTCTTCATTCAGTGGTGCAAAAATAATTTGTTTTCTCTACGGGGAAAAAATTATAACTGATCTCATACCATTTGTGAAAATCAACTCCAGTTACATTAACAGGGCTTTAATAAGAGAGTAAAAACATAAACATTCTTGGAAGAAAAAACAGGAGAAAATGGGGCTAGGAAAAGGTTTCTTATGACCCCAAAGGTGTGAAGCCTATGAAGGAAAAAAGTAGAATTTTTTAATAAACTTATATAATTATAATTATGTATAATTATATAAAATTATATAATTATATATAATTTAACTATTAAATATATAATGTAACCATAATAACACAAAGAATTACTGTTCATCAAAAGATCATAAAGAAAATGAATAAATAAGCTACCACAGGAAAAGATGTCTATAAAACATGCTACTGACCAAAAATTAGTACCTAGAAAATATATAAGGAATTCCTATAAATTTTAGGAAAAAGACAAATAGTCTAATAAAAAAATGATCAAAATGGCATTATAGGGACTTCTGTGGTGGTCCAGTCGTAGAGAATCCATCTTACAGTGCGGGGGACGTGGGTTTGACCCCTGGTTGGGGAACTGGGACCCCACATGCCACGGGGCAGCTGGGCCCACACGCCACAACTGCTGAGCTCACGCGCCACAAATGCTGAGCTCGTGTGCCACAACTGCAGAGCCCATGCGCCCTGGAGCCTGCATGCCACAACTAGAGAGGAGAGGGCCTGCACACCACAACTGGAGAAAGGCATGCGTGCCACAGTGAGGAGCCTGTGCACCACAGTGGAGGATCCTGAATGCCTCAACGAGGATCCGGTGTGCTGCACCTAAGACCCGACACAGCCAAAAATAAATAATAAATAAATCTTAAAAAAAAAAGTGCAGATTATCAAATCAGATGAAGTGGAACATAGCTGCATTGCAGCTACTGCAATTAAAAGAAGGGAGGGATAGCAGTTTAAAAAAAAAAAATGGCATTACACAGAAGAGACACTATTGGCCAAACATGTGGAAAGATAATCATCTTCAACAATAACCAGGAAAACTCAATTTAAAACAATGAAATAAGACGTTTTTTTTGGCTGCATTGGGTCTTCATTGCTGTGTGCAGCAAGCAGGGACTACTCTTCATTGCGGTACACGGGCTTCTCATTGCGGTGGCTTTTCTTGTTGTGGAGCACGCGCTCTAGGCGCGTGGACCTTAGTAGTTGTGGCATGTGGGCTCTAGAGCACAGGCTCAGTAGTTGTGGTGCATGGTCTTAGTTGCTCTGCGGCACGTGGGATGTTCCCGGACCAGGGCTCGAACCCGTGTCCCCTGCATTGGCAGGCAGATTCTATTCTATTCTACTTATTTATTTATGGCTGCGTTGTGCCTTCATTGCTGTGCATGGGCTTCTCATTGTGGTGGCTTCTCTTCTTGCGGAGCATGGGCTCTAGGTGTGCGGGCTTCAGCAGTTGTGGCACACAGGCTCAGTAGTTGTGGCACATGGGCTTAGTTGCTCCGTGGCATGTGGGATCTTCCCAGACCAGGGATTGAACCCGTGTCCCCTGCATTGGCAGGCGGATTCTTAACCACTGTGCTACCAGGGAAGTCCCAGCAGGCGGATGCTTTTTGTCTTACATCTTTATTGGAGTATAATTGCTTTATAATGGTGTGTTAGTTTCTGCTGTATAACAAAGTGAATCAGCTCTACATACACACATATCCCCTCCCTCTTGCGTCTCCCTCCCACCCTCCCTATCCCACCCCTCTAGGTGGTCACAGAGCACCGAGCTGATCTCCCTGTGCTATGCGGCTGCGGCAGGCAGATTCTTAACCACTGTGACACCAGGGAAGCCCCAAAATGAGATTTTATACTCACCAATCAGATTGTTAAAAAATGAAAAAAATCTTACAATATCAATTACAGGGAAAGATGGTGATACAGACACTTGGAAAACAGTTTGGTATTACCTGGTAAAGCTGAATAAGAAAGTATGCCTATTTAAAGTCAACTGGGCCACACAGCCTGTCTGGTGTGTTTTAATATCCACTAAATTCTCAGACAAAGCCCCAGAAGCCTTTACCCTCTTTTTTGGCTATATGTCTATACAAGCTAAGTGGAATGGAGACTTGAAGTGACTATCTGGAGATATCAGGATCCAACAGGTTAACTGATTTTTTAAAGCAAATTTTAAAAAGTTTAATAAAAATCACTCTTTAAAGGTGGGGGGGAAAAAATGTATGCCAAGACCCAGCAATTATATTCCTAGGTGTATTTCCTAGTAAATCTCTTGTATATGCAAATCTAGAGATTTATATGTTATTATCTTATAATTTTATGTTAATTGTTATATATATCCTATTGTGCATGTACTATATTTTATAAATAACTATACTAATTAAAAAAAAAACTTAGTGGATAAGCTGAAGAGCCAAAAGGTCATACATAACTGAATAATATATTAGTGAATCAATACAAATCGAGGCAAGGAATTCTACGTAAAGGCAGTATAAATGGAAAAAGAGATGAAGAGTTTAAGCCATTGGAGGTGATCCAGATGTTCTAATGTCTGTTTAATAGGCGCTTAAGAGAGAAAAGAGGAAATGGTAGCAAGGTAATGTTTGAAGAGATGACTGCCAAGGATTTCCTATCACAAGAAAAAGATATAACTCCTCAGATTTAAAAATACAACCGGGGGGCTTCTCTGGTGGCGCAGTGGTTGAGAATCTGCCTGCCAATGCAGGGGACACGGGTTCGAGCCCTGGTCTGGGAGGATCCCACATGCCGCGGAGCAACTAGGCCCGTGAGCCACAACTACTGAGCCTGCGCGTCTGGAGCCTGTGCTCCGCAACGGGAGAGGCCGCGATAGTGAGAGGCCCGCGCACCGCGATGAAGAGTGGCCCCCGCTTGCCGCAACTGGAGAAAGCCCTCGCACAGAAACGAAGACCCAACAGAACCATAAATAAATAATAAAATAAATAAATAAATAAATAAATGTCCATTAAAAAAATAAAAAATAAAAATACAACTGGAAGCAAAATATGGCAGAATAAAGGTAACCACACCTGAATATTACAGTAAAAATTTAGCCCCTTAGAAGAAAAGTTTATAAAGGAACAACAATCATACATTGAGAAGAAAACATTGGAGAATATCTTTATGGTCTTATGGTAAGCAAAGGTTTCTTAAACAGGACAAAAAGTACAGATAGCATGATCTGTTTATATAAGATTCAAAAATAGGCCAAGGAAGAATTTCTTACATAAGTCCTAATAAGTGTGAAGCACAAAAGGAAAGATTGATAAATTTGACCAAAATTAAGAACTTCTGTTCACAAAAAGAAACCATAAAGAAAGCTAAAGGACAATTCAGAGTGGAAGAAGATATCAGCAATTTTTAGAACATGGAATATACTCATAAGCAAAATATATAAAGAACTCTTACACATCATTAAGAAAAATACAGGCAATACAACAGAAAAACAGGTAAAAAAGACGAACAGGCAATTGACTAAAGAATTTCAAAAGACGAATAATGATATGAAAATGTGTTCAAGCTCATCAGTAAAAAGGGAAATGCAAATTAAAACCACACTGAAGGGGCTTCCCTGGTGGTGCAGTGGTTGAGAGTCTGCCTGCCAGTGCAGGCGACACGGGTTCGAGCCCTGGTCTGGGAAGATCCCACATGCCTCAAAGCGGCTGGGCCCGTGGGCTACAATTACTGAGCCTGCGCATCTGGAGCCTGCGCTCCGCAACAAGAGGCCGCGATAGTGAGAGGCCCGCGCACCGCGATGAAGAGTGGCCCCCGCTTGCCGCAACTGGAGAAAGCCCTCGCACAGAAACGAAGACCCAACATAAATAAATAAATAAAAATAAAACCACACTGAAGTATCACTATATGCTCAGCAATTGGTAAAAATCTAAGTTTGACAATACCATACATTAGGAAGCATGTGCAACAATGGGAGCTCCTATATACTGCTGGTGGGATTGTAAACTAGTATACGCATTAAAGAAAAGTTGAAAAATGGACAGCTAAAGATATGATGTCTTATGATCCATTCATTTCTATCCTATTCAAATAACATAGAAAATGTTCATAGTAGTGATTTATAACTGTCAAAAACTGGAAACAACCTAACTGCCTATGAAAAGTAGAACTGAAAAATAAACTGTGGTATATTCATATAATCGAATGAATTAACTCTGACTATAAAAAACTGGGTGGCTCTCTTAGGTGGTAAAAGTATAAAGGGACACAAAGATACTATGGACAAAGAGAGATCTGTGCTGATAGTGTTGTAGTTCTTGACCTGGGTGATGGTTCCATGAGAATTCATTCTATAACTGTTTGAATATCTACCTATAGTTTGTTACTTTTCTGTACTTGAGATAATTTCCAATAAAAAGAATTAAAATATATTAAACTGTCTCCTGGGCCTGTCTATCTCTGCAGGTACAAGTGGATAGATGGATAAAAGAAATAGAAAAAGAGGCCCTGAAATACAAACTAACATAAATCAGAACTTATAACTGAACAGGCAGATAAAACAATGATGATATAAGCAGCTGTTCAGTAAATGGTGCTAAAATAAGGTATGGGGGCACGGGAGGGGGGATTGATTTGGACTCTCAATTTACAGCTTATTGTAAAAGAACTTTAAAATGGATTTAAATGCTATTGAAAATAGTAGAAAAATGTTTTAAAAAGAACAAAATATCTATGAAGTTTGTAGAAGTCAGTTAATTTTCTAAAATTAGAAATTGTAATAACCACAAAAGAGCTGACTACAGACACATTAAAGCATACACTTAAAGATGCCAATCCAAATTAAAATTTAAAAAGTAAAAAGCACCCTGTGGAAATGGGTATATAATGTTTTTATTTCATAAAGTCCATAAAAATTGACTGAAAAAAATTAGGACAGTAATAGATTAAAAGTGTAAAATATAGTAGCAAACAAGTTAAAAACAGTAGCACCATTAAGGTGAAAATATTCCTCTCACTAGTACTCAGTAGAATGACACTAAAACAATCCAGTGTACCAAGAAATCAGTGTAAAAGTTATTAGGGATGATAAAGCATTAAAGTTATATAAGGGAGAAAATTTCCATATTTTTTAGAATTACATATTGAGGTTATACAAGGGTGAAATGACTTGAAGTCTTGGATTTGAAAATACTTTAATAATAACAACTGGGATAGATGAAGCACTGGCCTCCTGGCTGCTCCTCACACAGAGCCAATGCATACCTGCCTCGGGCCGTTGAATGTTTGGCTTCCTCTCTCTGGAATGTTCTTCCTCCCAGTAATCACATACAATGATTTACAGCTATACTTCTTCAGGTCTCTGTCCCAATGTCATCTTATTAGAAAAAGTTTCTTGTACCATATCACATAAAATAGCACCCCCCCATCCCCTTTCTCCACTTTGTTTTTCTTTTCAGCACTTACCATTATATATTATATATTCATTTATTTGTGTATCTCTCCGTGCACCAGAGGGTAAACTCTGGAAATAGAGAGTCTGCACATTCTATTCACTGCTGTAACCTCAGTGTTGACTGTAGTGCTGGGCATGCAACAGGTATTCAATAAACATATACTGATCTATCGACAGATGAATGGATAAAGAAGATGTGGTACATATACACAATGGAATATTACTCAGCCATTAAAAAGAATGAAATAATGCCATTTGCAGCAATATGGATGGACCTGAAGATTATTATACTAAGTGAAGTCAGACAGAGCAAGACAAATATCATATGCTATCACTTATACATGGAATTAAAAAAAATAATAATACAAATGAACTTATTTACAAAACAGAAACAGACTCACAGACTTAGAGAATGAACTTATGGTTACCAGGGGGAAGGGTTGGGGGGAGGGATAAACTGGGAGTTTGGGAATGACATGTACACACTGCTATATTTAAAACAGGTGACCAACAAGGACCTACTGTATAGCACAGGGAACTCTGCTCAATATTCTGTAATAACCTAAATGGGAAAAGAATTTGAAAAAGAATAGATACATGTATATGTATAAATGAATCACTTTGTTGTACACCTGAAACTAACACAACATTGTTAATCAACTGTTCTTCAATATAAAATAAAAATTAAAAAAAAACACATATACTGAATTAAGGAATGTGCTGTCCTGGTTTTTCCTTTTTTAAAAAAAATTTATCTTTGCTAGCACTAAGCTCTCAATGGAGGCACAGAGCCTTTTTTCCTTTTTTCCATTAAAGTCAATGACATGCATGCTCAAATTTCCCTCTATGACATCTATGTGGATCAACTCCTCTTCTACCTCTTTAGCCCTCACTTTCTGCTGGGCTCCCTATTTTAACCTCACTTATGGTGCCTCTACATTTTAGGAGTTATATATAGTATCCCTATAAAGCTATAAACTCTAAAATTGCTTATCCATTTCTTGTTGTTTTTTTTTTTCATTTTTGGCTGTACCATGCAGCTTAAGGGATCTTAGTTCCCCGAACAGGGATCAAACCCGTGCCCCCTTCAGTGGAAGCGTGGAGTCCTAACCACTGGACCACCAGGGAATTCCTGCTTGTTTGTTTTTTAATCTCTTCAGTACCTAGCAGACAGAGTACCTCACACACATTAGAAAATCAGTAAATGAATGAATCAATGAGTGTATGAGCTACTGTATCATAAAAACCCTAAAGGAAATAAGTCTTTGGTAATGTAGAAAAAAAAAATATTTCAGGAGACAGTGATGCTTTTTAAAGACTAAATACGAAAGAGGATAAGCTGATAAGGAAGTAGATCCAAATTTGGAAAGAAAGGAATATTATTAGAGAAGGTGGAGGAGGGCACCAGCTGTTTAGAATTGGGACAGAAGTACACGAGAAGAGCAGGTGGAATGTGTTACGTAAGGGGAAAAGGTAAGATCATTTGAAATGTCATGCTGAAAAGGTTTACTTTTGCACAACAGGCCTAAAGTTTTTAAGGAGAGTTTCCCAGATTTCATCTCAAAGGTGCAGTCTCTCCACTGACCAATTGGGTCATTACCTGCCATGCCTCACTTACCTGGCCACTGGTCTCTTGTTAGTTCTCTGTCAACCAACCAGGGTTCCTTCCCTTGCTCCAAGAAGGAGATCACATCTGGTTTAGAAATAGAACGTCCTGCTTACAAAAGAAGTAATGAGATAAGTTTATGATGAGAATGTCCCAGAATTCAAATCCAGTCCCTTCATTATTAAGAAAGAGTCAAAGAAAGATACATCAGATTTATGAAACATAACAGAGGACTTGAAACTTGCCTCATAACTCAATGCAGCTTCCTCTTTCTAACTCTACAGTATTAAAATTATTCCTCTGGAAATAAGCTGTAGAAATCCAAATGGTTACTTGAAATGTAGGTGAGTATAACACCAGAAGAAGTAGACCTTCTCAAGGCAGAATCTGAATTATTATGGATGTCCTTACCCATTGAAACCAGGTTGCTGTAATTCTCCAACATCACCTCTCTGTATAAATCTCTCTGAGCATCATTCAGGTACTCCCACTCCTCCTGAGAGAAGTCTATGGACACATCACTGAACATCACTGACTCCTGGAACAACAACCATGTTAAATTGTTAAAAATTAGATTGGATTAATAATCATAAGTGTTTTTGTGATGGAAAGAGAGAAGAAAAAAATAAAGCTAGAAGAGGGACTTCCCTGGTGGCGCAGTGGTTAAGAATCTGCCTGCCAATGCAGGGGACACAGGTTCGAGCCCTGGTCCGGGAAGATCCCACATGCTGCGGAGCAACAAAGCCAGTGCGCCACAACTACTGAGCCTGCGCCCTAGAGCCTGCGAGCCACAATTACTGAGCCCACGTGCCACAACTACTGAAGCCCACGTGCCTAGAGCCTGTGCTCTGCAACAAGAGAAACCACTGTAGTGAGAAGCCCGCGCACCACAAGGAAGAGTAGCCCCCGCTCACCGCAACTAGAGAAAGCCCGCGCACAGCAACAAAGACCCAACACAGCCAAAAATAAATAAATAAATAAATTTATTAAAATAAAGCTAGAAGAAGTGAAAACCAGCAAGCATACAGAGTGGGGCTGAATGTCTGGGATGCATCTGGAGGACTGTAAACAAATAAGCAGGACTGAATCACTGAGTTTCCAAGTCATCTGTTTCCTCCAAGGAAACTGCCTGTGCATAGTGGGACACTTCCATTATCCAAGTAAGTCTGGGAAGGTACAAAATCCAGCCAAGACGAGTTTCCTCATTAAATGAAATAGTATACACAAACAACTAGCAAATGCTTGTCATATAATATGTTATGAATACATGTGACTATCTTTTCCAAAATAGCTATAAGTAAAATTTCAGAATAAGGGATAAAAAGAAGACATTAAAAGCAGGTTGGACAAAAGCCATCAAGAATCAGAGAGGCGGGGCTTCCCTGGTGGCGCAGTGGTTAAGAATCCTCCTGCCAAGGCAGGGGACACGGGTTCGAGCCCTGGGCCGGGAAGATCCCACATGCCGCAGAGCAACTAAGCTCGTGAGCCACAACTACTGAGCCCATGTGCCACAACTACTGATGCCTGCGCACCTAGATCCCATGCTCCATAACAAGAGAAGCCACTGCAATGAGAAGCCCCCGCACCGCAGTGAAGAGCAGCCCCTGCTCGCCCCAACTAGAGAAAGCCTGCGTGCAGCAAGAAAGACTCAACGCAGCCAAAAAAATAAATAAATAAAAAATAAATTTTAAAAAAAGACCCAGAGAGGCAATGGGGTTCTTAAGAAAACCACTAAAAACAAGAAATGGTAAGAACAATTCTTCAATATGCTGATGAAGAAAAGAAATTCTGATCTAGAAATCTATAACCAAATTTTCATTCTGTTGTGACAATTGAAAAAAGAAATTCCTAGACATGGAACGACTCAGCACAATTTCTTAGGAAACTACCAGAGGCTGTGCTCCACCAAAATCAGAGAGTAAACCAGAAAAGAGGAAGACATGAGATTCAAGAAATAAGTGAATTAACATGGGAGAACAGTGAAGGAAAATCCCTGGGGGGGGGGGGGGGGAAGGGGAAGTCTTTGGGAAACAGACCTAGAGAGCAACTAGATGGGAGCAGGGTGAAAAAGGGAATAGGGATGGATGTCTCCATGTTCAAAAGGAATTGATGTGTTTGACCAGATGGAAAACGTATTGATTGGCATGTGGCAGTGATTCTGGAGATTTTGGATATAAATACATGGAAAACTAAGCAAATGGGGGGAAGAAAGCAATTAACCCCAGGTAAAATGAAAGCTTGTAACAGAAAAAAGCCATGAGCTGGCTCAGCAGTGAGTGATATTTACAGTCCTAAGAACGTGTACACTATTGATTTAACCAAAAATTGTGATATAATAACAGAATCAGAGGAAATGAAGGGTGCAATATGTAAGTATAATGTCCTTTCCACTCTGCAGTAAGTCAAGAGATAATGAGTAAAACTGATTATCAATATTCAAGAGTTGAGGGCAGCTACCTTTTGGGAGTGGAACTGGTAGTGGAGCCAGATTGAAACAGCACTACTTTACTTCTGAACATGTACAATATGACTTTAAAAAATATTTTAAATTTCCATATAATTCAAGACTGATCCATTCTAATGTCACACTACTGTATAATAAGTTATTCCTTGTTAAATTCTTTCCATAAGCATATTTTTTTCACTGAATAATATTCTATAATATGGACATAAGTGACAACTTCTCCTTTGCTTTCAGACGTTGAGGGTGAAGGTGATCTTTAAAGACCTTCCCAACATTGGCCCAATCTCACCTAAAACCGCCCATTGCTCAACTGTAAATTTCCTTTGTTCCTGAACTACAGGAAATTGGCAGAACGTGATCCAGTTTCACACAATGGCATTACTGATGTCTATTTATCATGGATGATCTCGTGGGGTGTCAGAGCTTTGTACCAACCACCAGTCATACCTCCAAACCTGAAAGTCTCATACATAGGAGATCTTTCTGTGTGTTAAGAATGAAATCAAAGAAAACCATTCCACATACTTTCTTACTGGAAAACCTAGGTCTGTGGAGATGATCAGGGCTTTTTCCTATGAGGTGCCCCTAATTACCCATCTCCATCCTATCAAATCACTGTCCAAAGCAAATTAGATTAACAAATGGAAAACACATTTCTGTTCTACCAAGATTTCTGACACAACTCTGAGAGAAGATGCTGAAGGACTTACTAAATGGATTTGTAAACACTGTTTAAAAGAAGAAGGGGGGACTGTGGAGGGCACTGGGTAGTTTAGGAGGAAATAGGGGTCAGGTTCCTGAAGGGGGACCATGTTAACCAGTGAAAAAAACTTTCTTCCAAACCTGGTCTCAGTCAGACTGTTTTTACATTATGTAATTAACAATTTGTGGGAACAAATAAAGATACTTGATGAACTCCATAAGCAATTTTCTAATGGATTTCAATCTGATTAAGACCCTTCAGAGAAACTTGTTATCTAACCCCTCAGCCCTCTAACAGTTATCTGTAATTTAAGAGTATAAAGATCTTTAACCAGACATTCCTTCCTTTTTTCCAACAATGATTATCTAACCACTTATTTTTTCTATAAATATTTCCACCGCGAGAAATTTTTGAATTGACTTATTAGAGACCTTTTCTTTAGAGCAAGAGTAAGAGAATTTTGGCATTGCTTATAACTAAACTGTCTGAAAGTTGTTTTTTTAAGACACCTAAAAGCTCATGATGAGGAAAGCAAATATTTACATGTATTGGGTAAAAATGACTCTATTTGAGCAAAAAGAAACAGCATCTCACCTGAGCCATGGCTTTGATATTTGCAGAAAAGGACCAGTCTTCCTCTGGGCTCCTCTTCTGGAAAAAGGCAGAGCTGAAGGAGACGATAAGAAGCTATATAAGATCCCACTTGCCTCATAGCTCCCAGAATGATCATATTTCCCCTCTGTTCACTCCACACAAACAGTTGAGGGGTATCAGTGAGAAGAATGGGCAAATCTCTCATTATCCCCTACTCCAGAAACCTCAAGCTTTGACTAGAGCCAGATAGATCTGGACAACTTGACATGGGTTAGAGAACATAGCTTGTATATATACACATATACACACAAAGATGTACTTTTGAAAAGTACAAATTTTAGCATATTATACACACTGTTACTATTTTTACTTAATATATCTTGGACCAGATCCCAACTAGTACATTCAGAGCTACATAATTCTCTTAGCTACATTGGATTCTACTAAATGGATACACTTTAATTTATTCAACCAATTTGCTGCCAATGATCATTTGGGTTGTTTCCAGTCTTTCACTATAACAAACAATGCTGTGATATATATTCTTGTACATATATCATTTTACCTGTATATAAATTCTGAATGATTAATTCCTAAAAGTTGATCATATGCATTTTAATTTGGATATACATTGGTCAAACCAATTTTCAATGATCTTGGATTGTACAATCAGGTCCCAAGTCCTGACCAAGAAACATCTGGTTGATAAACCAGATCCTCTAATCTTGCCTAGTTGAGAAGACTTTTGGGGTTAATGAGCCTTGACTTAAGAAAACTGAAATCCAGAAAAGCAAACAAAGTAATTTTACAGAATTTACAGTAATTTGGGGAAGATATTAAAATTAGCATAACAATATAAAGGAATTAAAAACTACAGAAATAACATAGAAATGGACTAAACCCACATCACTGATGCTTTAGAACAGCTTTTGACTATAAGTACAGTAATAAAATTCATAATTGTGTATATTCTGTGTGCTTCTATACTAATAGAAGTCTAAAACTGTTTAAGGGGAGTAACTGAATTTGTCATCGATGTTTAAATGTTTAAGAAAATTTGTGTTTTTTTTGTTTATTGGATATAGGAATGTAATAAACTGAGCATTATAAAAGTATAACGGGCAGTGAGCATCCTCTATATATACCAAGCTCCTTGATCATCAAACAATTTATCAATAATTTCATGTAAAACTGACGACTCAGGAAGTAACACCATGGTATCATGTTATAAATTATTTAATGGCTACTTCTACCCCTAGTTACTCACTGCATTCCCCCACAGGTAAACACATTCCAGGAAATGAAAACCAAAGTAATCCACAAATGCCTCTTCCTTAAAACCTGAAAGCATTCCTTTAAATAACTATTATTACTACTTACTAAGTTCTTAGTATTTTTATCAACCACATAGCCTCTTACATGCCAGGTATTGTGCTAAAAGAAGAAGGGGGGACTGTGGAGGTCACTGTTGATACTAAAGAATCAACAGTAATCCAGAAAGAAAGAGTTCCTTCTCCTATACTCCTCACTTTTAAGTCCCCCTTTCTGGTGTCTCTTCCTGGCCTTTCCCTGACTTTAAAGGGACTTCCTCAAGTGCTATACCTTCCAAGCAGAATGGGCAGGAAACATCTCACTTCAATAGCTCCATACTATGTTTGTCACATTCCCAGCCCTCTTCATCTTTGCCCCAGATGGTATCCTCCCAGGCTGAATTCTTGCATCTGGAAGATCTGCTCCTCCCTTTTAAAGCCAACAATCTCTGTGGCCAAGACCATCGTATATTTGCAACATGACGACACCTGGGGCATGGAGCACTGCCAGAAGATACCACTACGGAGAAGAGAGTCTTACAATCTAATAGGTGATTTAAAATTTTTGAGAATTTTGCACTCTTCTAAATAACACACTTCTTTTAATTAAAAAAAAAAATGTAATGTATTAAATATTTCCAGCATTACCCTGAAAATTTCCTGTATGCTAGGAACTGTAGTTGTCTGCTAGTAACAGAGACCTGAAAAGCAGTTTAATTTTTCTTATATAATGAGAAGGCTAGAAGTAGGTAGTGGCTGACTTGGGTCCCCATGGTTGTTTTAGACACAATATCTATCATACAATTAAAGATTACTAGACATGCAAAGAGATAAAAACAGAAAACAGCAGCAGAACCAAAGACAATTTAGATACTGGAGTTGGCAAACAAATAATTTTAAATGGCTATAATTAAAATGTTAAAGGCAACCAAGGAAAAGATAGGCAAATGGATGATAAGACGAAGAAACTAAACAGAATTGAAATCCATAAAATTTTGGCAAATTAAGAAACAAAGAAGTCATTGCATGGTTTTGAGGTCAGACAAGCAGAAGACAGGATCACTGAACTCAAAGACAAGCCAACAAAAAATAGCCACATGAAGTGTGGGAGAAAAAAAATAACAGGAGTATAAAAGACACATGAGACACAGTTAAAAGATCTACCACAAACATAAGTGGAGTCTCAGAAGGAGAAGAGATTGGAGAGGAATTAATATTTGAATAGATGTATACACTGATGTGTATAAAATTGATGACTAATAAGAACCTGCTGTATAAAAAAATAAATAAAATTAAATTAAAAAATTAAACAACAACAACAACAAAAGAGCCTATGGGGGAGACCGATCTGAAAAAATTTTTTTAAATTAAAAAAAAAATTTTTTTTTAATTTGAATACATGAATTGATTAAAAGTCTCAACAAGAGTTTCAACCCCCTTCTTCAGGTTTCTTCAGCAAACCTGAAGAATAATATATAAGAAGGTAAACAAAACACACAAAACAAAAGCAAAACCACAACCAAGCATATCAGAGTCAAACTGCTAAAAACCAAAGAGAAAGGAAAAAATTATTGATAGTACCCAGAAGAATGAAAGATCTATTACCAACAGCACTGATAAAAAAGAAAGGGATAACATGAACAAAATCAGGAATGAAAAAGGGAACATTATGAAAGATAGCATTGACGTTAAAAAGATAATAAGAGAATATTAATAACTTTATGTTCTTAAGTTTGAAAGCTTAGATGAAATGGACAAATTCCCTGGAAAAAAAAAGCCAAAACTGACAAAACAAAACAAACAGAAACAACAGAATAGCTGAAAAGTTAAATTGATTCCATAATTTAAAATTTACCTATCAAGAAAATTTCAGGCCCAGATAGCTTCACCAGTGAATTCTTCCAAAGTTAAGGATTAACTGTAGCCTTACAATGTAGTGAAAAGAGAACACAAGGAATTCTTCCCAACTCATATGAGGCTAATGTAAGCCTGACACCAAAACTTAATGAAGACATTAGAAGAAAAGAAAATTATAGGCCAATATTTCTCATGAACACACATGCAGAAATTCTACAAAAAGTATTAGCAAATCTAACCCACTGGGGGAAAAATGTAATACATTATGGCTAAGTAGGGTTTATTTCAGGAATAAAAGGTTGGTTCAACTTTTGAAAATCAACATAATTTACCAGATTAATAATAAACAATACCACATTTGATCCTTTCATAGACACAGAAAACGCATTTAACTAAATTCAGCCCTCATTAATGTAAAAAAGTCTTAGCAAATGAGAAAGCGAACTCCCTCAACCTGATAAATAGCATTTACAATAGGTGTTTTTGTAGATGCTAATACAAGGACAAATACAAAAAGCAATTGTACTTCTAGCAGCAATTGGAAATTTTTCAAAATTTAAATGCTGTTACAATTTCAACAGTAAATGTCAAATACCCAGGTATAAATCTACAAAAGATGTGCACTGAAAACCATAGCTAACTGATGAGAGAAATTAAAGACCTTAACAAATGTAGATATAAGCCATATTTAATAGTTGGAAGATGCAATACTGATGTCAATTCTCCCCATATTAACAAATAGATACACAAACAAAATCCCAGCAATGATTTTTCTTTTTTGGTGAGAATTAACAAATTGATTCTAACATCTACAGGAAATTGATTTCTTGAAAAAGAAAAAAAGTCAGAGGATTAATACTACAGATTTCAAGACAGTGGTACTGACAAAAGACAAAAAATAAAAAAGAATACAGTTCAGAAAGAGAGCCACATATATAATACCACCTGATTTATGATAAAAGCTCCTTGCAATTCAGATGGGCAAGGATGGTATGTTCAATAAAATAGTGGTGGAACAACTGGGTACTTGAATGGAAAAAAAATTAACCTTTATCCTTACCTCTCACCGTACACAAAAATTAATTCAATATGGATCATAGTCTTAAATGTGAATGATAAATTTATAAAGCTTCTAAAAGAAAACATAGGAGTGTATCTTCAAGACCTTGGGAATAATCAAAGATTTCTTTTCAAGACATAAAAAAACCACTAATCCTAAAAGACAAAGGGCTAAAAAACTGCTAGAAAAATGGGGAAAGATATAAATAGGCAATCACAAAAACAGATTTTAAAATGTTCAAGCACATTCATAATTAAAGAAATTAGAAAACAACACCGAGATACTATGTTTCATGTATTAGATTGGTAAAAACAAAAGGCATGCATGAGGACACATTCTGCTCCTAGGCTGTGGGGAGAAAGAGACACTCTTACACACTGCAAGTGGGAATGAAAACTGGTACAACAGCTCTAAAGGAGAATTTAGCAACACCTAACAAAACTGCATACACACCTACCTTTTGACCCAGCAATCCCACTTCTAGGAATCTACTCTGAGGATATACCTCCAGCAATACAAAAATACATATATACAAAGTATTCATTGCAGCAGTATTTCTAGTAGTAAAATATTGACCTAAATGCCCATAATAGGAGAGTGGTTGAATAAACTATGATTAAATCCATATACTGGAATATTATGTAGCTGTAAAAAAGAATTATTAGTATCTCTTTGAATTGCAGTAGAATAATGTCCAGGATATGTCATTAAGTGAAAGAAGCAATGTTCAAAAGAGTACCTAGAATATGTTATCTTTAATGCAAAAAAAAAGAGGTCATTCAAAAGAGTACCTGTATCTGCTCATTTGTGCAAAGGAAATACCAGAAGGATAAAACAGAAACTAACGAGACTGATTATGTACAAGAAGTGGGCAGGAACCATGTTAATGTTTTCATACTCAAAATATTATGACATGTTACAATCAACCAGGATGTGAAGGAACCCAAAGTGTAACACACAAAGCTAAATGTAGGAAAAATGAGTAACAAAACTATACTGAAGAGGGTAGTGAAGAAAACTAAATTGAGTAACTTTGGAAACAGTTTTGACTATATAAGGTTAAGTTAAAGAACAAAAAAGTTGCACACAAATACTTTACTGTACTTAGTACATTTATTTTTTACACGAGTATGGGGTTAGCAATTCTGCAACTACTTTATATACATTCTAGGATATGTGTAAAAAAATTATTGATACTAAGAAGCAGGTTTCTCATTGTTGGAGAAAAGAGTTACAAATAAGGAAATGGCCAAACCTGAAGGGAGACAATTCTCCATGAGTCTTGCATGTTTCTGCACATGTTGCCAGGTCGGAGACTAAGTGCTTTTATTCTGGATAATTTCTGCAAGATGTTTATATAATGAACAGCCTTGGAGGACAGAGATAGTCTCTCTCTAGAGCAAAAGCCAGGCATGCTTATTACCCATTATAAAAGGTTCAGGTTCCCTAAATTCAAGGGAGCACATAAATACCTGTGTATTTTGCATCACCCTATGGATGCAAGTGAACCAGTGCAAGGAAAATATTGATACTTTGGCTACTGTTACCACAATGAGCAACAAACTTTCATCTCTGACTCCGAAATCTCATGTCTTCTACCAGCATCTGTGAAGCTGCCCAAGGTAACTTTTAACTTATAAGTAGGGTAAAATCTCAGACACTTCACAGTTCTTGACAGAATCCCATGGTACTGAACTGGAATTGAAAGTATGAGTATGAACTGGTGGTTTTTAAATATATACAAATAAAGATAGACAGATAGATAGATAGGTAGATAGATATGTGTGTATATACATTTGCTTATTTTCTAGCTCTGTCCGTTGCCAGGAACTAGAGGAATTACACCCAGATAGAAATGAGCACACCAAGTGCCCAGAGCTTGGTTTATAAATCCACTCTCCAATAAAAGAAACCAGGGATCCTTGGAGAAATTGCTGATTCCAGGGCTAGAGGAGGGAAAAATACAAGCCTGGAACATATTGGTGCCAGAAAGTAAGACAGTGCTCAAAAAAATAATGGCATGTTGAAAGGACACAGAAGTCAAACTGAAGGAGTTCCTAGTGGCCAAATCTGGGACAATTTGAGCAACAAAATATGTAACAATAATAGATTATGAACTCATAGAATAATATATATATATATATGAGTTCATAAATAATTGAACACATAAGAGGAATAAGGGACAACTCTTCTTTACACTAGAATTTAAATTAATAAATGTAGAAGGAATGATGGTAAGGGAAAATCACCACTAGGCAAACATCACAGTAATAATTGTTACAGATAAGAATTATCAATGGATATTAAAATTAATGAGTGAAAGTATAATGAGAAACAGTATTTTTGCATAGTCCCAAAGCACCTCCCCACGAGATACTTATTAATTAAAAAGAGGAATACAGTAATTTTACAAAGGAGAAACCAGGCAGACACCACCTTTAACCAAGTGATCAAAGTTAACATTATCAATAATGAGATATACTGATATAACTCCTGATATGACACATTGAGAAGAACACAACATCATTTCTGTGATCTTTTTGCCAAAAATGCATAGTCTAAATTTAGTCACGAGGAAACAGCAGACAAATCCAAATGAAAGACATTCTACAAAATAACTGGCCAGTGCTCCTCAAAAGTGTCAAGGTCATAAAAGACAAAAAGGACTAAAGAACTATGTCAGATGGGAAGAGACTAACAAAACAAGACAACTAAATCAATCTGGGAACTTAGATTGGATTCTGGAACAGAACAGGGCACTGATAAGACAATTAGCAAAATTTAAATAAGGTTTGTAAATTAGCAAATGTTTTGTATCAGGGTAAATTTCCTGGTTTTCATAATTGTACTGTGGACACCTGAGTGAAGAGTATATTGGAATTCTTTGCACTATGTTTACAATATGAAAATTAAAAGTTTTTTTAATGAAAAAAATTAAAAGGACAAGAGAACACTTTTAAAAATTGGATATTCAAATGGCCAATAAAGATATGAAAAGGTGCTGAACATCATTACACACCAGGGAAATGCAAATTAAAACTGTGATGAAATTCCACTACACATCCACCAGAATAGTTAAAAGATTGATAATTTCAAATAATGGAGACGATGTGGAACACCTGAAACTCTCATACATTACTGGATGGAATGTAAATTGGTACAACATGAGATATTGGTAGTATCCATTAAACATGCCTGCCCAATGATCTAGCAATTCCACTCCTAAATATTTACTCAAGAGAAGAGCATTTACGTGTTCACCAAAACCACAGTAGAATGTTCATAGCAGCAACACAATTCGTAATAGCCCCAAATTAGAAAATATCAAATGTCCCTGAACAGTGTAATCAATTAATAAATTGCAATATACCCCGAAATGTAATGAGAACTAAGTACAATTACACTCAAAAACATAGATGAATCTCATAGACATAACGTGGAACAAAAGAAGCCAGGCATAAAAGAACACATGCCATATAATTCCATTTATATATGAAATTCAAGAATGGGTAAAATTAATTAATGGTTATAGAATTCTGAATATTGATTCTGGGAGAGGAATAACTGGGAAGGGGCATGAGGGAAACTTCTGGGGCGCTGGCAAAGTTCTCTATGTTGATCCAGGAAACTGTTTTATCACTGTATACTGAAGATTTGTGCACTTTACTGTATATATGCTGTATGTCATAAAAATGTTTTAAAAAAACTATCAGAACCATGTTTTGGTAGGGACATGGAGCAATGAGATGTTTCAAACACTGCTGTGCAAATATAAATCTGGCACCCTCTTTTGTAAATATTTTGGCACTATTTGGTAAAGTGTAAGATATATGACCTAGCAACTCCATTGGTAGGTAAACTCATGCATGTGTACCCTATGTAAAAGAATGCTCCTGGCAGCATAGTCTATAAAGTCAAAAACTAGAAATAACTCAAATGCCCATCATTACTAGAAGGGATGAATAATAGTAGTATACTTTAAAGGGATGGAATACAATATAGCAAGGAAAACAAATGAACCACTATTATATCTAATATGCATAATTCTCAAAAACAGTTGTACAAATAAGCAAAGTAAGAGATAAAAGACAGTATGGCAACATTCATATAAAGTTTAAAAACGGGGGGAAAACTACAGTATAATGCTTAAAGAGGTAAACACAAGCGAAAAAACTTCAAACATTTAGCCAGTCACACAAACATAATCACACACAAACTTAAATCACCATGGTGACATACAGCTAGAGATAACCCACAACCCAACAACAGGGCCGCATACCCAGGGCCCCAAATGGTCACATAAGCACAATCACACATTTACCAAGAGGACAGTCAGTCACAACCGGCACTGTCACAGGCACTGCACACCTGCACATGGTCGCACAGTCACAATCACACTAACCACAGATTAAAACCACACAGTATCCACAGGTGCCCCCACGTGTACTCTGCAGCCCACAGTCGCACAGTCACACCCCTCTACGGGGACAAACGCTATCACATCCACCGAGTCACAAGCTCCTCACACCCCTACATACAATGCTGCACGTGATTACACGCACATCACCGGGTCGCATCCCATCACACCAGCACAGTCACAGGCTCTCAGATTGTGCTGCACACGATTATCACTGGAACCACACACGCGCTCACTACAGGAACAGCCAGACACAATCACGCGTTCATTCATCACATACCACTACACAGACACAATCACACAATTTCAAACTCACCCCCTCAGCGGTACAAAGCCGAGGCTCCGGTCCCGCCCTCTCCTCTGGTTCCCCACTTCAGGTCTTCCAAGCTTCCAAAGCAGCACAACCTTCCAAAGGACTGTAACAGTCGTCTGTGCAGACCTGAGGGTCCCGCCAGCGCGTGACTTTGAGGCTGAATTCGCGCGAGAATAACGTTCTTGCCGAGAAGTCCTCTGGGAAGTGTAGTCAGAGACGTCCCTGCGGTGAGCAAGATGGCCGCCGGCCTCCCGGATTCCTCTCAGAGCTCAGCTGCGACCCAGCCGAAAGGATCGCATTCCGTCATCAAACCGCGCATCGGAGGCTTCACGGAGCGTGGCTCAGCCTCGGGCCGTGACTCCCAAAGAAGCTCACTCTGAAGCGTTTGAAAATGGATCTTCCGGGCCCGCCCTACTATCCCCTGGAGTTGAACAGGCTCTGGAAGAAAAGAACTAGTCCGCAAAGGGAGATAATTTGCACAGCCGAGCCTTCTGGGAAATGTAGTTAGGGAGCAGGAAAAGCGGTGGATGGGTCGTTTGAAATTCGTCTTGATTCTTCACAGCCTGCGCTTGGTCACACCCCGGAGATTTCTGGGAGTGTCCCTGCGCCCAAGGAGTGCGCAGGCATCCTGGGTCGCCGTTTTGGCTTTTCGGGCGTGAGTTTGGTTTGGGGGTTCCTCAGTGCAGAGGGCTTCTGAGACCTGAGCTTCTGAAATCTAGTCAGGGAGGACAAAGGGGAGGAAACCAGGAACCTGCAAAGTTATTGGGGAGGTTGAAGGGGGAGGAATCGCTAAACGTGAAACAGGGAGGGGTAAACTGAACGGGATGCGTTTCCGATGTTGCGAAGGGGGTTGATGCTATTCTGTGCTACTTACTGATTTCTCTGTGGTAGTCGGGGAGTGAGGAGAATGAGGGGGCGGTGAGGCAGGTTGTGCAGGAGGCAAGTAACGAAAGCCCGGATGTGTGTGACTTAGGGTGTCAGGGGTAGTAGAGAGGGGCAGGAACAGAACTGTGTGTGTGTGTGTCTGTGTAATTGATAATTTAAATGAGTATCACCGTATGTATGACTGGGATTGTATACTGGAAAATAATCTCTGAGCCTCATTGTAAAACAATAACAAGAAGGATAGATCTGGAAGCCTTTTCTTTCTTTTTTTTTTTAGATTTGATGGGAGAAAGGTTACGTAATTGAGCTAATAAATTATTGAAAGCTTGACTTTTATGTTCAACCAGAAGCGTCAATTTTGGAATAGAAATAAAAACAGCGCTTTCGTTAAAAAGAAAGTCGGTTTGAAAGGAACTTTTTTTCTATTTTCTTTTTTTTTTTAATGGGGTGCTTGCCCTTGCTTAGAGCCCAGACCCTGGAGTCATAGCCATTCAATCTTACGTGTTCTTTTAATGTCCTGGGGGAGGGGTTTAGGTCTAAGGGAGCTGATTTGTGAAGTCTCGGACTAAGAAATGACTTTAAAGTTTGATGAGCAGTATCGGCCATTGGAAACAAGCAGAGAAGTGAATTAGGGAGTGTTATTCCCATTTTCTGATGAAAACACCATGGTCTAGAGAGATCAAGGAATTTAAGTTTAAAGTTCTTCAAGGAGCCTAGTCATATCAACGGATTTACTAATTTTTTCTGGTTACCGCCCCCCGCCAGGCCAGGTGGATTTTGTTAGGTGTAGAAATAAATTGCTTCTAATTGCAAAGATACTTTCTCCAAGAATTTTACTACAGTTACTTTTAATGTAGTTTTAAATAAAAGGAGAAAATACGGTTGTTGGGTATAAAATTCGTGTAAATAAACTTCATATGTACAAACAAAACCTTGGAATAGGATAAAATGCTTAAGAATTATCTTAGCAAGAAATAAATAAAACCTACATAAAAAACTTAAACACTATGAAGGACACACAAAGAATTAACAAATGAAAAGTTATACCATATTCTTGAATAGAAATCTTTAACATCATAAACATGTCATTTAAAATTAATTTATGAATTTAATATGATTCCATTGAAAAGAATATATTTTTCTAAATAGGGGTTATTCTAAAGTTCAAGTGGAATGACAAAGGAAGGAATAGACAGTATATCTGGGGGAAAAAAAGCAGTGGGAGGCAGTTGGGGCTAGTCTTACCCGATCACAAAACATACCCTAAAACTTCAAGAATTGAAATAATGCGGGCTTGTTATCTGACTGGACAGACCAGTGGAACAGAACAGAGAATCCAAAAATGGAACCAAATAAAGAATTTTAGTGTCTGGTGAATGGGGCATCTCAGATCAGTTGGAAAAAATGGACTTTTCAATAATGGTAATAGAAACAATTTGGTAGCCTTTCTGGAAAAAAAAATAGATTATGCCATGTACTGAATCCAGAGTTAACTCCAAATGGGTCAAAACTTAAAACTTAAACAAAAAAATAAATAAATTACAGAGACTGAAAGCTTGAATTAATTTATAACCATGGAATGAGGAAGGCCTTCCTAACTTCAAAATCCCAAAACCAAGACGTAAAAGATTGATCATTGCTACTACATGAGAAAAAAAAAAAAAAGTTAAAGTGACAAGCTGGAAAAAATTTGCATTTTTTGTTACAAACAAATAGCTAATCTCCCTAGTATATAAGGAGCACTCAAAAAATTGATTAAACAAAAAAGACAACCCAATAAAAACTGAGAACGAGATTAACAAAAAGTACTCAGAACAGAGTCTACATATTGTTCTCAAGTATATGAAAATACACTCCACCTCATTCATAGGAACATAAATGCCATTAAAACTATGTAGAGATACTGTTTCTTATAGACTTGAATGGCAAATATTCCCAAAATTTGAAAACTTACCTTGTTAAGAGGGACTGCGATTGGTACAAACTATTTGGAAGGCAATTTGGCAGCATCTTTCAAAATTCCAATTGCATTTATCCTTTGACTGAGCAATCCCACCTCTGGGATTTTATCCTACAGATCTAGTTATGATGATGCATATCCAAGATCTTTGTGTTCATTACATTTCTTTTCAGAAAGGTATCACAACCCCATTCTTGACAATTTCCTTGACTTCCTTCAAACCTCTCTTTCATTTTTCTACTTCTAATCCTCTGATCACTAAAACAAATAATAACAGCAACAAAAACATTAGTGAATTGTTTTTCCACTTGACTTCTTAAAGTTAGGATTCTGTTATTGACCATCTTCTCTTAATCTGTAATTTTTTTCTTTTTGAGCAACTATATCCCACTACGATGGCTTCAGCAACATTTACTGACTCATGACCAACAGATTTGTTTCCATGCTAGGCCTATCTTTTTTGTGTATGTGATAAATTATGCATAACATAAAATTTACCATTTTAATCATTTTTAAATGTATAGTTTAGTGGCATTAGTACATTCACATTGTTGTCCAACCACCACAACTATCCATCTCCAGAACTTTTTCATCATCCTAACCTGAAACTCTGTACACACTAAACAATAATTAGTGATCCCCTCTCCCTTCTGGTAACCACTATACTACTTTCTGTCTCTATGAATCTGACTATTCTAGGTACCTCATGTAAGCAGAACCATACAATATTTGTTCTTTTCTGCCTGGCTTATTTAACTTAGTATATAATGCTTTCATGGTTCATCCATGTTGTAGCCTGTATCAGAATTTCATTCCTTTTGAAGGCTGAATAATATTTCATTGTATGTTTATACCATATTTGTTTATCCATTTATCTCTTGAAGGACATGTGGGTTGTTTCCATCTTCTGGTTGTTGTGAGTAATGCTGCTGTGAACATGGTATACAAACATATCTTTGAAACCCTGCTTTCAATTAATTTGTGGGTATACCTAGAAGTGGAATTACTGGATCATATGGTAATTAAATGTTTAATTTTTTTGACGAACCACCATACTGTGTTCCACAGTATGCTGCTTCTGTTTCTGCTGCTTCTTCTTCTTCTTCTTCTTCATATTGTTATCATTGTTGTTATTATTATCATTATTATTATTATTGGAGTATAATTGCTTGACAATGTTGTGTTAGTTTCTGTTGTACAATGAAGTGAATCAGCTATAGGTATGCATATATCCCCTCCCTCTTGGACCTCTCTCCCACCCCCCCCATCCCACCCATCTAGGTCATCACAGAGCACTGATTTGAGCTTCCTGTGCTTTATAGCAGGTTCCCACTAGCTATCTGTTTTACACATGGTATTGTATATATGTCAATCCTAACCTCCCAATTTGTCCCACCCTCGCCTTCCCCCCCCTGTGTCCACATGTCCATTCTCTATGTCTGCGTCTCTATTCCTGCCCTGGAAGTAGGTTCATCCGTACCATGTTTCTAGATTCCACATATATGTGTTAATATACAATATTTGTTTTTCTCTTTCTGACTTACTTCACTCTGTATGACAGACTCTCAGTCCACCCACATCTCTACAAATGACCCAATTTCGTTCCTTTTTATGGCTGAGTAATATTCCATTGTATATATGTATCACATCTTCTTTATCCATTCCTCTGTTGATGGACATCTAGGTTGTTTCCATGTCCTGGCTATTGTAAATAGTGCTGCAATGAACATTGGGGTATTATTATTATTATTATTATTATTTCACTGGCTAGGACATCCAGTATGATGTTGAATAGGAGCAATGAGAGTGGACATCATTGTCTTATCCCTGATCTGGGAGAGAAGGCATTCAATCTTTAACCACTAGTGTTAGGTCCTCTATTAGGCTAAGAAAAGTCATTTCTACTCCTAGGTTGCTGAGAGTTTCTATTATGAATAGACCTTAAATTTTGTCAAATGCTTTTTCTGCATAAGTTGATATGATCATATGGTTTTTCTTTTTTTTAGTTTAATATGGTGGATTACATTAATTGATTTCTGAATATTAAACCAGCTTTGCATTCCTGGGATAAACCCAACTTGCTTGTGATACATACTGTATTGCTGGTTTTGATTTGCTAACTTTTTGTTGAGCAGATTTGTGTCTATGTTAACAAGGGTATTGGTCTGTGCTTTTACTTTTTTTTTTTTTTTGGTACTGTCTTTGTCTGGTTTTGGTATCAGAGTAATGCTAGCCTCATAAAATGAGTTAGGACATTTTCCCTTCTGTTTTTTTGGAAGAGATTATGCAGAATTCCCATTATGTATTCTTTAAATATTTGGTGGACTTCAATAGCAAAACCATCTGGGTTGGAACTTTCTCTTTTTGGAATTTTTAAACTATGAATTTAATTTCTTGTTTACATTGAATTATATTTGATATATAACATTGTGTAAGTTTAAGGTATACAACATGATGATTTGATACATTCATATATTGCAATATGATTGCCATTGTAGCATTAGCTAACACCTCTATCATGTCACATAATTATCATTTCTTTTTTGTGGTGGGAGTTATTAAGAGCTAGTCTGTTACCCGGTGTGATGTTTATAATACAAATTTGTCGCATATAATCACTGTACTGTGCTAATGTACTGTGCTAATGGTGATCCAGTGATCACCAGGACTTATTTATCTACTAGTTGCAAGTTTGTATCCTTAATCTCTCTCCTATGCCCCCAGCCCCTGGTAACCACCATTTTACTCTTTGTTCTTATGAATTTGGCTTTTTTTAGATTCCATATATAAGTGATAACATACAGTATTTGTCTTTTTCTCTCTGATTTTTCTCGCTTAGCGTAAAGTCCTCAAGGTCCATCCATGTTGTGAAAATGGTAGGATTTCCTTCTTTCTCATGGCTGAATAATATTCCACTGTGTGTGTGTGTGTATGTAGATATATATATATATCTCACTTCTTTTTTATCCATTCACTGTTGAAGAGAAATTAGGTTGTTTCCATACCTTGGCTATTGAGAATAACGATGCAATAAACATGGGAGTGCATATATCTCTTCAGTATCCTGTTTTCATTATCTTTGGGTATATACCCAGAAGTGGGATTGTTGGATCATATAGTAGTTCTATTTTTAACTTTTTGAGGAACTTCCATATTGTTTTCCTTAGTGGCTGAACAAATTTACATTCCCACCAACAGTGTATAAGAGGTTCCTTTCTCCACATCCTTGTCAACACTTGTTATCTCTTGTCTTCTTTATGATAGCCATTGTAACAAGTGTGAGGTGATATGTCAATGTGGTTTTCATTTGCATTTTCATGATGATTAGTGGTGTTGAGCATCTTTTCAGGTGCCTGTTAGCCATTTGGATTCCTTCTTTAGAAAAATGTCTATGTAGTTCCTCTGCCCATTTCTTTAATCAGATGGTTTGTTTTATTTGCTATTGAGTAGTATGAATTACTTATATATTTTGGATATTAACCCCTTATCAGATATATGATTTGCAGATATTTTCTCCCATTCTTTAGGTTGCTGTTCATTTTGTTTGTTTCTTTTGCTATGCAGAAGCTTTTAAATTTGATGTGGTCCCACTTGCTGATTTTTGCTTGTTGCCTTTGCTTTTGGTGTCATATCCAAAAAACTGATTACCAAGACCAGTGTTGAGGAGCTTCTTCTATATGTTTTCTTCTAGGCATTTTATTGTATCAAGTCTTACGTTTAAGTCTTCCATTCATTTCTAGTTAATTTTTGTTAGTCATGTATGACAGAGATCCAATTTCATTTTTCCGCATGTGGTTATCTAGTTTTCCCGATACCATCTGTTGAAGAGACTATCCTTTTCCCCATTCCAAACCAAGGGTGCTTGGCTCCCTTGTTGAATATTAGTTGACCATGTATGTTGGGGTTTAATTCTGTGCTCTCTATTCTGTTCCATTGGGCTATGTATCTCTCTTTATGCCAGTAGCATACTGTTTCATATTATAGCTTTGTAGTATAGTTTGAAATCAGGGGGTATGATGCCTCTGGCTTTGTTCTTCTTTCTTGTATTGTGTTGACAATTTGGGGTCTTTTGTGATTCCCTACAAACTTTAGGATTGTCTTTTCTATTTCTGTGAAAGATGCCACTGGAATTTTGATATGGATTGCATTGAATCTATATATGGCTTTGGGTAGTATGGACATTTTAACAATATTAATTTTTCCAATCTATGAACACAAGATGTCTTTCCATTTGTTTGTGTCTTCTTCAATTTCTTTCAACAAAGTCTTATAGTTTTTATTGTAGAGATATTTCACTTCCTTGGTTAAATTTACTTCTAGGTATTTTATTGGTTTTGATACTATTGTGAATGGGCTATTTCTTTTTCAGATGTTTCATTGATATTATATAGAAATGCAACTGATTTCTGTTTGTTGATTTTATACCCTGCAACTTTAGTGAATTTGTTGATTAGTACCAACAGTTTTTTTGGTTGAGTCTGAGATTTTCTATATATAGAAATCATATAATCTACAAATAAACCCTTTTACTACTTTTTTTCTGACTTGGATGCCTTTTATTTCTTTGTCTTACCTAAGTGCTCTAGCTAGGACTTCCAGTACTATATTGAATAGAAGTGGTGAGAGTGGGCATCCTTGTCTTGTTCCTGATCATAGGGGAAAACTTTGAATTTTTCACTGTGGAGTATGATGTTAGCTGTGGTTTTGTCATATATGGCCTTTGTTATGTTGAGGTATAGTCCCTCTATACCCAATCTCTTGAGGATTTTAACATATTTTTAAATTTTATTTATTTATTTATTTTTGGCTGCTTTGGGTCTTCATTGCTGCCTGTGGGCTTTCTCTAGTTGTGGCGAGCAGGGGCTACTCTTCATTGCAGTGTGCGAGCTTCTCATTGTGGTGGCTTCTTTTGTTGCAGAGCATGGGCTTCAGGAGCACAGGCTTCAGTAGTTGTGGCATATGGGCTCAGTAGTTGTGGCTCATGGGTGGTAGAACACAGGCTCAGTAGTTGTGGCGCATGGGCTTAGTTGCTCCACGGCATGTGGGATCTTCCTGGACCAAGGCTCGAACCCATGTCTCCCGCATTGGCAGGCAGATTCTTAACCACTGCACCACCAGGGAAGCCCCCTCTTGAGGGTTTTTATCATGAAAGGACATTGTATTTTGTCAAATGATTTTTCTACATCTATTGAGATGATCATGTGATTTTAACCTTTTATTCTATTATTGTGGAGTATCATTTATTGACTAGTGAATGTTGAATCATCCTTCCATTCCAGGGATAAATTCCACTTGGTCATGATGTTTAATCCTTTAATGTGTTCTTGAATTCAGTTTACTAATATTTTGTTGAGAAGTTTTGCATTTACATTCATCAGGGATATTGATCTATCATTTTCTTTTCTTGTCCTTTTCTGGCTTTGGTATCGGGTTAACGCTGATGTGGTAAAATGAGTTTGGAAATATTCCTCCTCTTCAGTTTTTGGAAAGAGTTTGAGAACAATTAACATTAATTCTTTAAATATCTGGTAGAATTTGCCAGTGAAACCATCTGGTCCTGGGGTTCTCTGTGTTGGGAGGTTTTTAATAATTGATTCACTTTTTGTTACTCATTATTGGCCTGTTCAGATTTTCTATTGCATCCTAATATAGTCTTTTTATAGATTTTATTTATTTATTTATCTATTTATTTATTTATTTATTGGCTGCATTCTGTCTTCATGCCTGTGCACAGGCTTTCTCTAGTTGCGGCGAGTGGGGGCTACTCTTTGTTGCTGTGCGAGGGCTTCTCATTGTGGTGGCTTCTCTTGTTGCAGAGTACAGGGTCTAGGCACACAGGCTTCAGTAGTTGTGGCACGCGGGCTTCAGTAGTTGTGGCTCACAGACTCTAGAGCCCAGGCTCAGTAGTTGTGGCGCACGGGCTTAGTTGCTCTGCGGCATGTGGGATCTTCCTGGACCAGAACCTGTGTCCCCTGCATTGGCAGGCAGATTCTTAACCACTGCGCCACCAGGGGAGCCCCCAGTACAGTCTGGGTAGGTTGTGTGTTTCTAGGAATTTGTTCACTGCTTCTAGATTATCTAACTTGTTGGCATATTCATAGCAGTCTCTTACGATCCTGTGTATTTCTGTAGTAATCAGTTGTAACATCTCTATTATTATTTTATTTATTTGAACCTTCTCTCTTTTTTTCTTTGTCTAGCTAAAGGTTTGTCAATTTTGGTTATGTTTTTGAAAAATCAGCTATTGGTTTTGTTGATATTTCCTATTGTTCTTCTGGTCTTTATTTATTTACTCTGATCTTTATTATTTCTTTCTTTCTGTTAACTTTGGGCTTAATTTGGTTTTCTTCTTCTGGTTTCTTGAGGTGTGAAGTTAGGTTGTTTATTTGAAACTCCAGTCTTTTAGTGAAAGAGGCCTATTTGCTCATCTTACAAGCTGCAGCCTGAGGGGTATGCTTCTAATTTAACACATATATAGGGGCTAACTGCAATTCTCCCCAGAGACCAGGACACCAGTTGGCCCCATCTTTATGCTCTCCCTTTGCCCCTGCATGCTGGAGTCTTCATGAAAGGAGCTTGTGCACAAGTCTAGCACCCCAGTTATGGTGGCTGCTGTCCAGAGGACACATTCCTTATAGCCAGATTCTGGTGGCCAGTGGTGCTTGTGTTCATGGGTTCAACGGGACGGTAGAAAAAACCAAAACAAAACTAAGCAGTTCTTAACTGGCTATTCCTCCAGGGGTTAGTACAGAGGGAGCAGACAGAAACACCCATCTCTTAGTCTTCCCCAGAAAAGGTATATCTGCATACTTTTTTTTTTAATTTTTATTTTTTGGCCATACCACGGGGCATGTGGGGTCTTTTCGATCCCTGACCAGGGATCGAACCTGTTCCCCGTGAAATGGAAGCACAGAGTCTTAACCAGTGGACCGCCAGGGAAGTTTATATTTGCATACTTTAAAAGCTGCTGTCTGACCAACTTCTTTAAGATGAAAGAAAGGGTGCTAATTAGTAACAGGAAAACATATGAAAGTATAAATCTCCCTGGTAAATGTAACTATTTAGTTAAGTTCAGAATAATCTAATGTTGTAATCGTGGTGGGTTAATCACTTATAAATCTAGTATGAAGGTTAAAAGACAAAATTAGTCTGCTGCTTCTGCACCAAGCCCTGGGAGAATAGCCACAGTGATTCTTCACAGGACTGTTAAGAACTGTTTCTTAGTTCACTATAGCCTTGTGAGTCTTGTGGACACACCTCATTGGCTTACAGAGCTAGATATTTTGGGGGTCTGTCTCTCAGGTGGAATTCTTAAAAGTTAGGGTGCCAGATACGTGGTCCAAACCTTTTACCCCTCAGGGAGAAGCTGGGAGTTGGGTTCTCTCTTGACTGTGTGTCACTGTGCCAGCAGTGGGGTTTATGGCGAGTTTGTGTCTCAGACTTTCCTACCTGTTTCACTGTGGATTTTTTCTCATTTTCCTGATATGTAGGAGTCACTCAGCTAGTTTCTGGGTTTCTTTCAGAGGGAATTATTCCATAGGTGGCTGTAGATTTGGTGTGTCTGTGGGAGGTGGTATATTAAGGAGCCTCTTATGTCAACATCTTGAACCCAAACCTCCACTGGCTTCTTAATCTGAGTCTACATTTTGAGGGGGCTGAGTGAGTGAGCAAAATGTGGGTGTGACAACCGGACTGGAGGCTTGAGTATAGTAGGAAATGCTCACTAATCATTTTCAGTCCTCTCTCTTAACACTTCCAATTCTGTCCATCCCACTGCTGCCTAATAGAAACTTTTCTTCCATGGTTTCAACTGTCTTGGGTCCAAGTATTAAGTCCCCTTGGTCTGAAAAGTGAGCATGGGGTTTTCTCATTCATTCTTATAGATCATGTTGTGGCAAGTCTGGATTTTTCTCCTCCCAAAAGCTATTTATGGAAATTACTATAAGCAAGATCATAAAAGCATAGGATAGTCTGTAAAATTTTTATATCAGTGTGCCATGTGACATTGTGTGCTGGGGCTTCTGAAGAGGCCAAGTATATATCACCCCATTTCCTCCCATGAATTGTTATTCAACTGAGATTTGGGACAAAGTGTTAAGACATATGGAAGCTAAATATTGCCTTTATTATAGATAAAGGCAAATTGGAGGATGGTTTGTGTGGGAGTCCAATGAGATTCCTGACTGGACTCCAGAAACAAATAGACTGGCTTAGTGAATCATGACGGTGGAAAAAACAGACTCTTAATACCCAGGCCCAAGGCGTGGGCTAGGGAATGCATGCTCTGTGCTCTATGCAGACAGGCAGATTCCACAGCAGAAGAGAAAAGAAGCAGGGCCAGGCCAGTCTAGGTTTAATCAGAAGACAGGAAACTACACAGTAACTGAAACAGGGAAGTTTAATATAAAGAATTATTAAGCAATAATAGTAATTATATAGAGCTATTTTTATATACTATTGAGATGGAAAGGGACTCAAGGGTCTCTGGGGCTGAGGCAGTGTACCTAAGGAAGGACCAACTTGGAAGGGGAGGGGTTCATACTTCCTGAAAGACCACTGGATAGCAGAGAAGTTTTCTGAGTTGCTCAGACCCCAGATATGATTTACACCAGGCAGTGAGATGAGCAGAAGCTGATAGATAGACATGTAGAGGGAGTTGGGGCATCACTATGGACACTACTGGAATGTGGAGCTATAGAGGCCTCCCTTTGTAGGTACCTAGCATATATCCATGAAGGGCTTGGGCCAGGACAGCTCCTGGTAGCTGTCAGCTGATAAAGGCCAGGTACTGGCTTGCTAGATGGCTGGCTACATGAGGCCCACAAGTGTGCATTTGTAGGGCTTTAGAAAGGGTATAGGGAGTAGAGCCCTGGCTGGGACACAGACACATTTGTTTGAAGAGCTCGGCTATGATGTCTGTGACTGAGTAAAGGACTAGAGAAAACATGGTGGCCAAATGCTGGAGAAAGCTGTGCCAGAAAGGCACTTTGTACTGGAGAAAACTATGGAACCAAGCAATAGAGAATAGAGCGTATTTTCAGGAACTTGGAGAGAGAGCCACACTCAACCAAGAACTCCTTCCTGCTGCATTGTTTCTCCAGCACCCTCTAATGACGAAACTAAACATCATGCTAGCTGGTGAAAGAAAAAATGTTTAAAAAGAAAAATCTCTTCTCACAGATCAGGCAACAAAGGGTTAATTTGGAGCTAAGCGGCAATAAATTCTCTAATCAGCTATTTTGCTCCACCTTTCCAGGAGAGAAATAAGAGGTAAGGCAAGAAGCCAAGAATATTTAGGGAAAAATCTCTCCTCTTGAAAAATGGATGAGTGGGAAAGAAGTATTATTCACTAACGTTCCCCAGGTTTTGTTCTGTTAACTCAACGGATATGGCCAAAACCCTCTGGAGTCAATAATTTATTAGTATAGCCTTGCTTGCATGTTCGTGAGACCACTGCCCCACTACCAACCCTTGTTACTTGGGGCATCCTTTTGGACTGCTAATGAAAATGTATAATTTGCCTCCAGAAGTCTCTGAATTGGGTCATTCATAGCACATTAGTTTAATTAACCCCAGGTCTTGCTTTGCCCAAATGCCAACAATCCTGTGACAAAAATTCTTTGCCTGACCAAACTTTAGTCAGATTCTTGAACCATCTCCTAGGTCTATCTGTGCACTTATTATGAAATCTATATGTAGCAAGAACTCTGCTAAGTCAGTTGAACTAGAACCCTTCACCCTTGACATCTGATCACTCTTGATATCTGATCAGGTTCCTCATCATCCACCATCCCCCAAGTGACAATGGATCATGCTGGCCTGCCTTCAACAAGAACCCTGTTAGGTTGATTTAGCCAGAACCACGCTTACCCCTGATGTTTCCTCTGAGAATTTTTCATCCACTGACCCTCATCCTGTTCCCTGGCTATAAATTTCCACTTGTCCATGCTGTATTCAGAATTGAGCCTGAGGTATCTTTTCCCCTATTGATATAGTCCTGAATAAAATGTACTTTTACTATCTTAGCTACTCTTCGGCTCTGGTTTTTCACATCAGTCTATAATTTTTTTCCATCCCAAATTATGCTTAGTTCTACTGTTTAATAAAGCCCATCACAGAGATTCTGCAATAAGGACTAATGAAATACCCAACATAAGATGTACCAAATTTGAGAAAATTTTCCTTCCACTCGTATTTCCTGTTTAAAGTCTAAAAACTAAAACCACTCAAAAGTTAAAGTCCAAAGTAGTGAACATTCAAAAGAGTTGAATCTGAAAACTAATCCTGTTGCTCCTTTGAAATAAAGTCCTATGGCTGAAAAATATTCCATTGTATATATACCACGTCTTTTTATTCCATTCATCCATTGACAGACGCTTAAGTTGTTTTCATATCTTGGCTATTGTGAATAATGCTGCAATGAACATGGGAGTGCGGATATCTCTTTGAAATCCTGTTTTCATTTCCTTTGGATATACAGTTGACCCTTGAACAATGCAGGGGTTAGGGGCACAAATTCCCAACGCAGTTGAAAACCGAGTATAATTTTACAGCCAGCCCTCTGGATCTGCGGTTCTGCATCTGAGGATTCAACTAACTATGGATCGTGTAGTACTGTAGTATGTATTTACTGAAAAAATCCATATATAAATGGACTCAGGCAGTTCAAACCCATGTTGTTCAGGGTCAACTGTATACCAGAAGTGGGATTGCTGGATTATATGGTAGTTCTATTTTTAATATTTTGAGGAACCTCCAAACTGTTTTCTAGTGTGGCTCCACCAACTTACATTCCCACCAGCGGTGCACAAAGGTTCCCTTTTCTCCACATCGTCACCAACATTTTTTATCTCTTGTCTTTTTGATGACAGCCCTTCTAACATGTGTGAGGGGATAGCTCATGGTTTTGATTTTCATTTCCCTGATGATTAATGATGTTTAGCACCATTTCATGTACCTGTTTGCCATCTGTATATCTTCTATATACAATGGAATATTATTCAGCTACAAAAAAAGTAGTCTCATTTGCGACAAAACTAATGGACCTTGAGGGCATTATGCTAAGTGAAATAAGTCAGACAGAAGACAAATGCCATATGATCTCACCTATATGTGGAAAGAAAAAAAAATCCAAAAACTAAACTCACAGATACAGAGGACAGATTGGTTGTTGCCAGAGGTGTGGAGTGGGTGTGGGTGGGTGGGTGGGTGAAGTGGATGAAGGTTATTAAGAGGTACAGACTTCCAGTTATAAAATAAATAAGTCCTGGGGATGTAATGTGCAGCATGGTGACTATAGTTAATAGTATTGTATATCTGAAAGTCTCAAAGAAAGTGAATCTTAAAAGTTCTCATCACAAGAAAAGAAAAATTATAACTGTGTGGTGATGGATGTTAGAGCTATTATGATCATTTCACACTATATACAAATTTCAAATGATTATGTTGTGTTCCTGAAATTAATATAATGTTATATATCAATTATAGGGGGAAAAGAGAAAGAACTATGAAAAGCAAATCTGTTAGACTCTTGAAAGAAAATATAGTACAATAGCTTTGATACCATGGAGTAGGAAATACTTCATAAGCAACATCCCAAATGCAAACATAAAAGAGTAAGGTGATTATATTAAAATTTAAAACTATTGGGCATCCAAAAATATCATAAAGTGAAAAAAGAAGTTGTAGTCTGAGAGTAGATATTTGCAACATGTATAACCGACAAAAGATTAGTATTCAGATTATATACACAATTCATACATAATTATTTGTAAATGCAAAAAAAAAAAAAGAAGTGGGTGAAGGGTATACATGAACAGAAAATCCACAGAAGAGGAAACTAGATGGACAACAAACATTTGAAAAGAAGCTTATCCTCACAAATAACCAAAGAAATGCCAGTTATAGCCATAGTGAGCTACCATTCCACAATCAATATGTTTGGGAAAATTAGTGTGAAAACAAGAGTTGGTGAGGATGTGGGTCAGTGGGGATTCTCATACATTGCTAAACGACTATAAATTGGTACAACAATTTTAATGCAATTTAGAAATATTTAATAAATATAGAAATATAGGTACCATTTGTCCTAGTATTCCATTCACAAATACACCATGAATCACTTGTGCGAAGAGAGTAAAAAAGCACAGTAGAAGTCATTCCCATTTTATCCAGGGCAGATAATGGGAATATTTGTCAAATCTGAGATCTCATCTCACAGTTCCCTGAGAGATGGAATAATGTGAATATCAGTACCCAAAAGAGAGAGAGAGAGAGAAAAATCACTGCTTCCAAAGTCTGTGACCTTTCAAGGTCATTTGAGAGCCCTTGGAGATGACCACAAAAAAGAATGGTACAGTGGTTTAAGAAGAATATAACTTTGTCTTTATATTGATGGAAAATGCTGAATTTCAAAATATCTACAAAATTTTCCCCTAACCCAGGGCTTTTTGTTATTGAAAAGAGCCCTGACCAGAGATCAGGAATCCTGGGGATTTGTCTTCGTCTTCTATTTATCAGTCATAGGCAACTCACTTGTCATGTCTTGAGGGGGTTTATTCGTTTCATTCATTAATTAATTCCTCAGATATTTATTGAGCACCTTCTGTGGTCCAGAAACTGTGCTAAGAGCTGTGGAATACAATTGTGAATAATAGTAAACATGTTTTCTGTCCTCCTGAGTCTTGCAGCATAGATAAGGAGACAGGTATTTATCAGTAATAAAAAAAAATGGAAATTCTCAGCAGTTTTAAGTGTTACAACAAGGATTTATATAGTTTGATGACCAGTAAAAATAGCAGTTTTGCCCTAATCAGGTATCTCAGAGGCTACTTGCCTGAGAAACTAACCACTGAGCTGATGAGTCAGAACCAATCAGGTAAAGTGGGTGGGAAGCTGCTCCTAGCTTGGGGACAGCATATTTACAATTTCTGTAATATAGCCCTTGACCAATTGCACATAGGGTATCCTTTGCCTAGGAATGATCTTTTCTCCCTTCTCTGCCCAGTGATGTCACTCGCACCCTTCAAGACTCAGTTTAAATGTTACCTTCTCTGAGAAGCCTCCCCAGACCCAGCTTCAAAATTTGTCACAGGCTCTTCTGTACTCTTGCATATCTTTCACATGCTTCTATTCCACAACATTTATGATTATTTAACCCTATATCTGTTTCCTGTACTACACTATGTGAGCCTCAGGGAGCCAACTGTGTATTACATATCCATTAGCCAACAACAGGACCTAATTCGATGATGGGATCAATAAATAATTGAATGAAAAATAGATTTGACTTTTTGCACTTCATACTTAGGACATTTGGCAAAGTATATGACTGAGGCTTTTCTAGAAACACATAGCTCCTCAGTGGCCTGGGCTATAGTAGATATTCAACAAATGTCTCTATGGTTGCAAGATGGGAAAAATGTTGCCTGACTGACATACCCTTCCTTTTCACATTTGAGGGATCACTTCAAATAGTTTCTGTTCATGACCCAGGTTGTCTATGGAGACTATGCCAAATGAATGCATTTTGGGTCACAGAATCTGGATTCAAAACCTTCAAGACCTTGAGGTACTAGAGAGGAAAATCAATTATACTGGAGTTGGCAAGATTTACTCTTCCTGTACTCCATTTCAAGTTTTTCACATTGTATTCTTCCCTACATCTGCCTCTTTTATTATATGCTCTGTCCATATAAAAACATCCTCTGATGTTAATTTTGCATTCCTACCTGAGATGAAAAGACTCTTTCAATTAGCATTGGTCTCTACCTTCTCTGAACAAATATTATTCTTTTAATCATAGCTTAGACCAATATTGTAGATTTATTATTTTTTAACTTACTGATGTGAGACTACTCATTTAAATACTAGATAATAATTATGATTAACATTTACTCATCGCATACTTATTACCAGGAAATAGATTTTTTATTGTAGTAAAGTATACATAACACAACATTTACCATTTTAACAATTTTTAAAATTGAAGTATAGTTGATTTACAATATTGTATTAGTTTGAGGTGTACAGCAAGTGATTGTTATATATATATATTTTTTTCAGATTATTTTTCATTGTAGGTTATTACAAGATACTGAATATAATTCTCTGTGCTGTAGAGTAAATTTTTGTAACTTATCTATTTTATGTATAATAGGTTGTATCTGTTAATCCCATATACCCAACTTTTACCCCCCCTTCCCTCTCCCCTTTGGTAATCATAAGTTTGTTTTCTATGTCTGTGAGTCTCTTTCTGTTTTGTATATAGAGTCATTTGTATTATTTTTTAGATCCCACATATAAGTGATATAAAGCATTTGTCTTTTCTCTGTCTGACTTACATCAATAAGTATAATATTTTCCAGGTCCATCCATGCTGCCTCAAATTGCGATATTTCATTCTTTTTTATGGCTGAGTAATATTCCATTGTATATATATACCACATCTTCTTAGGCCACTCATCTTGTTGATGGGCACTTGGGATATTTCCATGTTTTGGCTATTGTAAACAGTGCTGCTATGAACATTGGGGTGCATGTATCTTTTCGAATTAGAGTTTTCATTTTTCCTGGATATACACCCAGGAGTGGAATTGCTGGATCATATGGTAGCTCTATTTTTAGTTTTTTAAGGAACCTCCATACAGTTTTCCATAGTGGCTGCACCAATTTACATTCCCACCAACAGTGTAGGAGGATTCCCTTTTCTCCATACCCTCTCGAGCATTTATTATTTATAGACTTTACAGATGGCCATTTACAGATGGCCATTCTGACTGGTGTGAGGTGGTACTCATTGTGGTTTTGATTTACATTGCTCTAATAATTAGCGATGTTGAGCATCCTTTCATGTGCCTGTTGGCCATCTGTATGTCTTCTTTAGGGAAATGTCTAAGTCTTCTCCCCATTTTTTGATTGGGTTGTTTTTTTCAATATTGGGTTGTATAAGCTGTTTATATAATTTGGATATTAACCCCTTATCAGTCTCATTGTCTGCAAATATTTTCTCCCAGTCCATAGGTTGTCTTTTCATTTTGTTGACAGTTTCCTTTGCTGTGCAAAAGCTTTTAAGTTTGATTAGGTCCCATTTGTTTATTTTTGCTTTTATTTCTTTTACTTTGGAAGACTGATCTAAGAAAATATTGCTATGATTTAGGTCAGAGAATGTTTTGCCTATGTTTTCTTCTAGGAGTTTTATGGTATCACATCTTATGTTTAGGTCTTTAAACAATTTTGAGTTTATTTTTGTATGTGGTGTGAAGGAGTGTTCTAATTTCATTGATTTACATGTAGCTGTCCAGCTTTCCCAGCACCACTTGTTGAAGAGACTGTCTTTTCTCCATTATATATTGTTGCCTTCTTTGTCATAGATTGACTGTAGGTGTGTGGGTTTATTTCTGGGCTCTCTATTCTGTTCCATTTACCTATGTGTCTGTTTCTGTGCCAGTAACATGCTGTTTTGATTACCATAGTTGAGTAGTATTGTCTGAAGTCTGGAAGGGTTATGCCTCCAGCTTTGTTCTTTTTTTCCTCAGGATTGCTTTGGCAATTCTGGGTCTTTTGTGGTTCCATATAAATTTTAGAATTATTTGCTCTAGATATGTGAAAAATGTCATGGGTGTTTTGATAGGGATCACATTAAATCTGTAGATTGCTTTGGGTAGTATGGCCACTTTAACAATATTAATTCTTCCAATCCAAGAGCATGGGATATTATTTCCCTTTCTTTGAATCATCTCCAATTTCCTTTATCAAAGTTTTATAGTTTTCAGTGTATAGGTCTTTCACTTCCTTGATTATGTTTATTCCTAGGTATTTTTTTAATGTGATTTTAAATGGGGTTTTTTTTTTTACTTTCTCTTTCTGATATTTCACTATTAGTGTAAAGAAACGCAACAGATTTCTGTATATTAATCTTGTGTCCTGCTGCCTTGCTGAATTCATTTATTAGTTCTAATAGTTTTTGTGTGGAGACTTTAGGGTTCTCTATATAGAGTATCACGTCATCTGCAAATAGTGAGTTTTACCTCTTCCTTTCTAATTTGGATACCTTTTATTTCTTTTTCTTGTCTGATTGCTGTGGCATCCTTGTATTGTTCCTGAATTTAGCAGGAAAGCTTTCAGTTTTCATTGTTGAGTATTATATTTGCTGTGGGTTTTTCATAAATGGCTTTTATTATATTGAGATATGTTCCCTCTATACCCACTTTGGTGAGAGTTTTTATCATGAATGGATGTTTAATTTTGTCAAATGCTTTTTCTTTGTCTACTGAGATGATCAGGTGGTTTTTGTCTTTCCTTTTGTTAATGCAGTATATCACACTGATTGATTTGCATATGTTGAAGCAGCCTTGTGACCGTGGAGTGAATCCAACTTGATCATGGTGTATGATCCTTTTTATATATTGCTGTATTCGGTTTACTAATAATTTGTTGAAGATTTTTGCATCTATATTCAACAAAGATATTGGCCTGTAATTTTCTTTTTTGATACTGTCTTTATCTGGTTTTGATATCAGGTTGATGGTGGCTTCATAGAATGACTTAGGAGTGTTCCCTCCTCTTCAATCTTTTGGAATAGTTTGAGAAGGATAGGCATAAATTCTTCTTCGTATGTTTGTTTTTGTTGTTGAGTCGTAGGAATTCTTTATATATTGTGGATACTAATATGTGTGCTGCAAATATTTTCTCCAATTCTTTTCTTTTCACTCTCTGTTTTTTTTTGGGGGGGGGCTGCATCAGGTCTTAGGTGTGGCACACGGGATCTTCACTGTGGCATGTGGGATCTTTTGTTGCAGTGCACGGGCTTGCCTTAGTTGTGGCATGCAGGCTCTAGAGTGCGTGGGCTTAGATGCCCTGCAGCATGTGGGATCTTAGTTCCTCGACCAGGGATCAAACCTGCGTCCTCTGCATTGGAAGGTGGATTCTTAACCACTGGACCACCAGGGAAGTCCCTCTTTTCACCTTCTTGATAGTGACCTTTAATACACAAGTTTTTAATTTTGATTTAGTCCAACTTATCTATTTTTTCTTTTGTTTGCCTGTGCTTTTGGTATCATATCCAATAAAATATTGCCAAATCTATTGTCGTGAAGCTTTCCCCCTGTTTTCTTGTAAGGGTTTTATGGTTTTAGGTCTTAAGTTTAGGTCTTCTTTTCCATTTTGAGTTAATTTTTGTATATGGTTTTTGGTAAGGGCTCAACTTCATAACAACCTGAGCCAGTTTTCCTAGCAACATCTGTTGAAAAGATTGTCTTTTCCCCATTAAATGGTCTTGGCACTTTTGTTAAAAATCAATTGACAATATACACAAAAGTTTGTTTCTGGGGTCGCTATTATATTCTGTTTGCTATTTGTCTGTCCAGTGCTGCACTGTTTTGATTACTGTAGCTTTGTAGTAAGTTTTGAAATCAAGATCAGCAAACCTTCTAACTTTGTTCTCTTTTTCAAGATTGCTTTGGCTGTTCAGGCCACTGAAATTTCATATGAATTTTAGGATACGTTTTTCTATTTCCACCAAAGCACCACTGGGATTTTGATAGGGATTGTATTTAATCTGTATATCACTTTGAGTGGTACTGTCATCTTAACAGTATCATCTTCTATTGATGAACATGAGATGTCTTTCCATTTGTTTATGTTTTCTTTAATTTCTTTCAGAACTATTATGTAGTTTTCACCATACAAACCTTTGATCTCTTTGGTTAATTTATTCCTAAATAGTTTATTCTTTTTGATGCAAAATTGTTGCAAGTGGAATGGATGCTATTGTAAATGGAATTGTTTTCATAATTTGCATGGGGAGGGGTTTTCTCATTGTTAGTGTATAGGAATGAAATTGATTTTTTGCATGTTGGTTTTGTATCCAGCAACTTTGCTGAATTCATTTATTAGCTCTAATATATTTTATGGAATCCTTAGGGTTTTCTACATAAAAGATTGTATCAGAGAATAGAGAAAATCTTACTTCTTCCTTTCCAATTTAAATGCATTTTCTTTTTCTTGCCTAATTGGTCTGGGTAGACCTTCCAATACTATGTTGAATAGAAATGGTGAATGCAGATTTCCTTCTCTTGTTGCTGATTTTAAGGGAAAAGTTTTCAGTCTTTCAACATTGTATCATGTTATCTATGGGTTTTTCATATATGGCTTTATCATGTTGAGGAGGTTTCTTCTATTATTAATTTGTTGAGTGTTTTTTTATCATGAGTGGGTGTTGACTTTTGTTAAATGCAGTGTATTACATTAATTGATGTGTGCTGAACTATCCTTGAACATGTTGAATCATCCAGGAATACATCCCACTTGGTCATGGTGTATAATCCTTTTCATATGTTGTTGATTTCATATGCTATAGATATATCCTTATGGTTACCATAGGTATTACATATAACATCCTAAATGTTATAACAATCTAATTTGAATTAATACCAACTTATTTACAGCCACATAACAAAATTCTTCTCCTATAGAGTTCTGTTCTCCCTTTGTTATTAATGTCAAAATGTTGCATCTGTATACAATGTGTGCCCAATAACATAGATTTGTAAATATTTTAATCTATTTGTCTTGTAAATTCTGTAGAAAATAAAACGCGGAGTTACAAACCAAAATTATGAAAATATTTGCCCATGTATTTTACTCTCCTGGAGTAGAGTTTCTTCTTATATTGTATATCTTCAACCTGAAGGACTCCCTTTAGCATTTATTGTAGGTCATCTGGCCTCTAAGGTTTTGGTGTGAAATTGAGTGACAGTCTTATGAGGATCTGTTGTATTAAATGAGTCACTTTTCTCTTGTTGCTTTCAAGTGTCTCTGTCTTTGGCTTTTGAAAATTTGACTATATTATTTCTCAGTCTGGGTCTCTTTGGGTTTATCCTAGCTGGGGATTGTTGAACTTCTTGTAGATTCATGTCTTTTTTTTTTTAAATAAATTTATGTATTTATTTATGGCTGCATTGGGTCTTTGTTGCTGCGCTGGGCTTTCTCTAGTTGTGGCAAGTGGGGGCTACTCTTCATTGCGGTGCGCGGGCTTCTCATTGCAGTGGCTTCTCTTGTTGTGGAGCATGGGCTCTTGGCATGTGGGCTTCAGTAGTTGTGGCACACAGGCTCAGTAGTTGTGGCTTGCAGGCTCTAGAACACAGGCTCAGTAGTTGTGGCGCATGGGCTTAGTTGCTCTGAGGCATGTGGGATCTTCCCAGACCAGGGCTCGAACCCGTGTCCCCTTCATTGGCAGGTGGATTCTTAACCACTGTGCCACCAGGGAAGCCCCAGATTCATGTCTTTTATCAAATTTTTAAAGTCTGGGGCCATTATTCATTCAAATAACCTCTCTACCCCCTTCTCTAGCTCTTCTGTTTCTGGGACTCCATAATGCATATGTTGATCTGCTTGTTGGTGTCCAACAAGTCCCTTATGCACTTTTCTTCATTTGGGTTTCTATTTGCTTCTTAGACTCAATATAAAATAATATATTATTTAATATATTCAAGTTTGCTGATTTTTTTTTTTGTCTAATCATGTCCACTGTTGAACCAACCCCTCTAGTAAATTTTTCACATCAATTATTATATACTGTAGCTCCCGAATTTGTTTGGTTCCATTTTATAATTTCTGATTGTTGATATTCTCATTTTATTCATGTGATTTTCGTGGTTTCCTTTAGTTATTTGTCCATATTGTCACTTAGCTCTTTGACCATATTTGAGACAATTGTTTAAAAATCTTTGTCTAGTAAGTCCATGACTGGGCTTCCTCAAGGGCAGTTCCTGTCAATTAACTTTGCTCCTTTTAATGAGTCATGTTTCCTGTTTCTTCATGTGCTTTATGTTTTGTATTGTAAATTGGACACTATTAAAAAGTGTTAATTCCGGAAATCAGAGTTTCCCCCTCCCCCAGTTTCAATGTTTTTGATTGTTAAAGGCTGTGGTAATCTGATACTTTTTCTAATTATTTTTGCATAGACTGTTTCTTGCATGCATGATAACTTAAAAGTCATTTTCTGTTTTTTAAAAATATTTATTTATTTGGCTGTGCAGGGTCTTTGTTGTGGCATGTGGGATCTTTAGTTGTGGTATGTGGAATCTTTGTTTTTAGTTGTGGCATGCAGACTCTTAGTTGCAGCATGCGGGGTCCAGTTCCCTGACGCGGGATCAAACCCAGGCCCCCTGCATTGGTAGTTTAGAGTCTTAACCACTAGACCACCAGGCAAGTCCTTAAAAGCCTTTTTCTTTAGTTCATTTTGTGTATATCTGCTTTTAACTGTTTTGACAGAGATTTTCTTGAATGCCAGAAGCTGAAACAAACAACACACGAACACGCACACACAAGAGAACAGCCACCTTCCCTAGTCTTTGCAGGTTGGTTCTGTGCTGGGGCATTCCTTCACCATTTAGCTAGAATTGCTCTGAGCCTAGGGATCACCCCAAGGTGAAATCTTGTCTTCTCAAGATTAAGTAAGACTTCTTGGCGTGCTTCTCGTGTGGACATATGTATATCTTTTTTTCTTTTCTTTTCTTTTTTTTTTTTGGCTGCACTGTGTGGCATATGGGAACTTAGTTCCCTGACCAGGGAGCAAACCCACACCCCCTGCAGTGGAAGCAGAGTCTTAACCACTGGATTACCAGGGAAGTCCCTGTGTGGACATGTGTATGTCTTAGTAAAGTCCCCCCTATATACATCTGCTTTTGAATGTCTTATTTTCCCAGAGTTTTACCCTAGTTTTTCCTCCAGGCCATAGTTTGTGTCCCCACCAATATCTCTTGCCCCAGGCATCCCACCTTGAAGGTTTTATGAGCAGTGCATGCTCATTTCCCCACCTGCATTCTGAGTAATGTAAAACAGCAGTGTGCCTTGCATCAGTCCTTCATGTATCCTCAAGATAGGTTAGAACAGAGATACACAATAATTTGCAAACATGGTCTGCTCTGCTCCTTCAAGTTTGAGAAGGAGAAACTGGGTTGCCACCAGGTCACGACCAAGATCACTGTTGTGCTGGGGAGGGGTGGGGAAAGAGTAAACATGCCACAAAACTTTTGAAGATGGCTTTTCTTAATTGAGCATTTTCTTGTTTCAAAAAAGCTTTGACTGTTTTTCAGAGGTACTACAAAGTTGGTTCAGAAAGCTTCTGGGTTTTTTTTGTTGTTGTTGTTTTTCAGTTTCTGTGGGAAAACAATAGCTTGGAGCTTCCTAGTTCAACATTTTGGTGATGTCATTTGCAGGAACTGTATTTTCCACATATTTCCCATTCCAACAATTTTTATTTTAAAATGAAGAAATTGAGACTTAGGAAGTTTTACAAATTGCCAAAAATTACAGAGCTTGTTAATGGAGTTGGGATTATACTCTTCTAATGAGAAGTGGCTTTGTCTTATTTACCATATATCAGGAGCTCATAGTAAGCATCTGACAAGATGTTTACCTCATATTTAACTGGCTGGGGTAGAATTAAGCAGGAAGGGGACTGTCTTAGCTTGAGCTACTATAACAAAATACCATAGACTGGGTGGCTTAAACAACAGACGTTTATTTCTCACAGTTCTAGAGGCTAAAAAGTCCCAATAGCAAAGTGCTGGCAGATTTGGTGAAGGTCCATTTCCTGGGTTGTAGACAGCTGCTGTCTCACTGTGTGCTTGGTGCATACACGAGGCATTCCTTATAAGGGCACTACTCCCATCATAAGTGTGCCACCCTCATGACCTAATCTAAAACTAATTAATCTCCCTAAGGCCCCATCTCCAAATACCATCACATTGTAGATTAGGGCTTCCACACATGAATTCTGGGCTGGGGTGGAGGGGAGATTTCCTTATTCACCGAACAAAATCTTTAATATAATGGTATTAAGCAGCGATGGGCTTCAAATTACTTTGTTCAGAATCCTCATGCTGAAGGACGTGAATCACAATTTGAACAAATGCAAAGGCATACTATGTTTTGGGACAGAAAGACAGTATCATAAATGTCATTTCTCCCAAAGTAAGTGTATAAATTTAATGTAATTCCAATTAGAATATCAAAGGGTTTTTTTAATTTGAGAAAACTATCTTAATTTATATAGAAAGAAAATTAACTTAGCCAATAAAACTGAAAAACAGCAGGGAGTGGGGGACTTGCTGTAATACTCAGTATCAAAATACAATAAGGCTAATGTTAAGTTATCAATTAATATGGTGTTAGTATAGGAATAGAAAAACAGATTAATGAAGCAAGAGAATATAGAAATAGGTCTTGGTATAAATCAAAATATAAGGCAGTTTAAGTTGAATGAAGAAAAGATCATATGGTTAAAGGATTACATAGCAAAGTTTTAGTTGAGTAGGAAAAGTGTGGTATCAGTAAAGGATTAAGAACAGGCCTTTCCCACTGATTCATCTCTGGAAAGATGACTTTAGATTTGCCTTTCTACCACACTTTCCTTGAAGAAAACACCACTGTAAATCTCTCATTTGTAGCCTGTATCTGGATGGGACGAACTGTTAATTGGCATGTAGACATTGACAGCCTATATAACTAAGGCATCACAAGTCTTGGGAAACCAAGGCAGTGGCTTCTCTGTGCTTAAATGATTATCATTGTTACAACTGAGTGTGCCCCATGTGATGGTGGCACACCGTGCAGATGCCCTGGTTGATTATTATAAACTGTGCTGGATGAGAATGTTAATGTTTCCCAGTGCTGAGGTGAACCACGCCCATTTTGATCTTTTCTCCTCTGTGCAGTGCTGAAGCAGTGGAAGCTGTGCTTGCTTGGGTAGTTGCAGGACTGTCTGATGAACATGCTGTGAAGACATTTTCTTGTCAGGACAAAGCTAATAATAAACCTAATGCTAGGTTAAAGCTTATTCTGCTCTCCCTCTCTCTTTTTTTGATTGCTGGTTCAAATCTGTGATTGCTTCTGGTGGACATGCAGGTGTCAGAGCTGTGTGACTTGCTGCTAAACTGGCTGCTGGATTATTTTAATAAATTGTGCTTGTATAACTGGCAACCCATCTGAAAGAAAAGAAAATGAACCCTCATACATGACATTAAAAATTCAATTCTAGATGGATTATTTATATATTGCAAAAAGGAAATAGACAACTTATAAGAAAACCTAAGAAGTAACATATACAATCTAGAGATTAAAATATCTCTATAACCAATCCATAAACTTCCTAATGTCTAATACGTGAAGTCTTCAAAACTGACAAAAAAATAAATAATCCTATAGGAAAATAGGCTAATAATATGAAATTTTACAAAGAAGCAAATCTAGGAAAAGGTGAGGTTTATACTCATCAGACAAACATGAATTTTAGTATAATACCACCTATTGCATGGCTGGAGGAAACCTGTCTTTTTAAAAATAACTGATTGCATCTATTAAAACTTTAAAATAGCACATATCCTTTAATCTAGCAGTCTCTTGCCTATAATCTATCCCCCAGAAATAAAAATAAAATGTAAGGGCCAATATAAAGGTGTTTACTATAGTGTTGTTTGTGATGCCAAATAACTAGCAACAAGTAGAATTAGTAGGGGGATGGCTGAATAAATTTATAGCATACAATATCACTGAATACTGTGCAGCAACTGCTTATCTTACTCTATTTGATCATTATAATCATTCTTGTTGCTGGGCCTTGGCACTGACCAACTATAGGCACGAAAAGGTAATCCTCCTTATTTGGTCTGGATTAGAGTTCCTAGTTGCTCTGGTAACTTCAAAGCTGCACCAGCACAAGTGGATAACACTTAAGGAATATGAGAGAATGCTTAATGAGAAATGGAAGAAAAGAGAGGATAATTTAGATTCACATAGATATACATGTATCTTATTTGGATACATTACCTCACAAAGTCAACCTATGGCATTTATAATCTTATCTCAAGACCAACCTTCAAATATGCTAATAAGCAGTGCAGTGCTATAGTTATAGTAGCATAGTATTATTCTGAGTTTAAAAGAAATTGATATATTTGAAAGCAGCCTAAGGTTTAAGTGTTACATACTCATTTTTATCACTATTCAAAAAGAGCACTAACTGCTTTCTATATGTCAAGTTATTGTGGAAAAGAATCAAAAATCCTCAAAAAGATTTGCTTTTAATAAAAGAATTCTGTTTAGGTCTGAGATCTCCCTTTTCAGTGCCATTTTCCTGAAGGAAACAAACAAACTAGAGGTGGGGGAAATTGACTGTGGCAGATTAGAGGAAAAAAATAGTCTGAGTTTAAAACTCAAGCTGAAATGCAAGAGTTGATGTTTTACTCAATGGCATACAAAAAAATGTAAGAGTGACATGTTTTCCTCATTTAAAAAATGTCAAATTTCTAATGCCAATACTGTATGTGGACTATTAAAATTCCTGATAAGTGTTTCTGAAAAACGAATTATCTCTAACAAGTCTGTGCATGTATTACTAAGTGATGTATTACTAAGTGATATGATCCTTAAATGTATGTGATTCAATCACCTGTTGCAAAATCATGCTATAATCTACTGTGGTCTCAGTAAAGACCACACAGAGATTAGTGATATGACATTTGAGAGTAAATTTAAATAACTAGATTTGTTACCATTCCAATTTTTAAAATTCATATTTTATAGTAAAGATATGATTGTAGAAATATCTTCTGTAAAATATCTGCATCTAACTGGGAATGTGAATCCACTATAACATGTACTCCATGTAGTTTCCCTACTCCTATCCCTATCTTTTTTAATTTTCAGAAGTTTAAAAGAAACAGCATAAACAACAGAATAAACTCATATATTATTACAATTCAGAATTAACATATTTTGTTTTATTTACTTGGAATCTTTATTTCTTTTTAATGAAATAGATATTTAGATACAAAACTGAAGTATCCTTTAACTACCATGTTTGGCCTCATTTCCCTTCTACTGCCTTTCTTTTTAGAGACAACCACTTTTGGGAACTGAGTGTGTATTCTTCCAATCCATTCTTCATAGCTTTACATAAAAATGTTCACCCATAACCAATGCTTTAATACTAGTGTTGGTTAGTGTTGATTTAATTTAAATTCATACAGGAATAATTATAATATATTCACTTCATTTGTTTTCACTCTACATGACTTCCATATCTTTCTTATTAATACATATAGATTTAATTTGTTATACTTAACTACTAGAGAATATTATACAGTGTGACTGCATCACATTTTATTCATCCATTTCAAAAGTGACAGACATTGGTTTCCAATTTTTTGCTAATATAACTCATGCTGCAATGAACATAAAGGTACAGGACTCCCTGGGTACATGTATCAGTTTCTTCGCTATATGTATGTATACTCAAGAGTGGGTATTCTGGAATCTGTTTTCGAAATTCTTTCCTACCCTCAGGTTTGAAAAAATTCTCCTATAAAATTCTTATATTACTAAGTTTTGCTCTTTGCATTCTAACCTTCATAACACTTTTGGATTTTTAAATAAATACTTTAATGTATAACAACAGCAAAGATCTAATATTTTTCCACATGAAGAGTCAATTTACCCTGAGACCATTTTTTGAATCATCCAGATTTTCCTACCAACTTGTGATTACCACCTCTATCAATTGCCAATTCCCCATACAGACATGCATATGTTTCTGGATATAATATTCTGTCACAATCTTTGTTTTCTATTACTGCATCAAGAGCAAATAATTTTGATGATTATACATGTAGCAAAACATGTAACAAAAAAATGACAATTTTGTCTCTTAATTTCACATCTTTATACCTCGCATATCTTTGTCTGAATGCATCAGGTAGGCCTTCCAGAACCATGTTGATTACTGTCCATGACTGGATCCTTAATGAGAATGCTCCTAAAAGTACAGCATGAACAATGTTTGTTGTGGGGTCTTGGGGGTGTAGGTTTTCATGATACTGTGATAGTTATTAAATTCTCAGTATATTACATTTTGAGCTGTTGCTGAAGGATTTTCCACATTCATGTGAATTTACTGTAAAATGAATTTTCTGATATACTGTTTAATATGAATTCTCTTGAAGGTGTTCCCAAATTCAAGGCATTCATAGAGTTTTAATGAGTATGAATTCTCTGGTGTCTAATATGATGTGACTTCTGGCTAAAAGCTTTCCCACATTCATTACACTGATAAGGTTTTTCTCCAGTGTGGATTCTCATATGCAGAGCAAGAGTTGAGAACTGAGAGAAGGCTTTCCCACATTCATTACAGCCATAGGGCTTCTCACCTGTATGGCTTCTCATATGCACAGTAAGAGATGAGCTTTGACAGAAGGCTTTCCCACATATTTTACATTCATAAGGCTTATCACCTGTGTGAATTCTCACATGTACAATGAGAGATGTGATTCGAGAGAAGGCTTTTCCACATTTATTACATTCATAGGGTTTCTCTCCTGTGTGAATATTGTGATGTTTAATGAGGTACTGCTTCTGCCTAAAGATTGTTCCACATTCATTACATTTATAGGGTTTCTCTCCAATATGAATTTTCTCATGCTCAGTGAGGTTTGATTTCCCACTGAAGGCTTTTCCACATTCCTTACATATATAAGGTTTCTCTCCTGTATGACTTCTCTGGTGTCTTATGAGGCTTGACTTCTGAATGAAAGCTTTCCCACACCCTTTACATTCATAAGGTTTCTCGCCAGTATGAATTCTTTGATGGATAATGAGGTTTTCCTTCTGGCTAAAGGCTTTTCCACACTCATTACATTTAAAGGGTTTCTTTCCACTATGGATATTCTGATGTTTAACAAGGTATTGCTTCTGGCTGAAAGCTCTTCCACATTGATTACATTCAAATGGTTTCTCTCCTGTATGAATTTTCTCATGCTCAGAGAGATATGATTTGCCATTGAAGGCTTTGCCACATTCCTTACATACATAGGGTTTGTTTCCAATATGATTTCTCTGGTGTTTAATAAGGCTTGGCATCTGAATAGAAGCTTTCCCACATTCATAAGTTTTCTCTCCAGTATGATGTTTTTGATGAGTAAGTAAGTTTCCCTTCTGGCTGAAGGCTTTTCCACATTTATTACATTTGTATGGTTTCTTTCCTGTATGACTTCTCAAATGTAGAGTAAGGGATGAGACTCGAGAGAATTCTTTACCACATTCATTACATTCATGTGATTTCTCTCCAGTATGCATTTTCTTATGCTCTATGAGGTTTTGCTTCAGGCTAAATGTTTTTCCACATTCATTACATTCATAAGGTTTCTCTCCAGCATGAATTTGATCATGCTGAAGGAGATCTGATTCAGGCTGAAGGCTTTCCAACATTCTTATCATGCACAGATACCTTCTCCAACAAGAATTCCTTAGTATCTCTTGACATGTGACATGGATGAAAGCTTTTCCATATTCAGTAAATTCATATGGTTTCTCTCCAATAGTAATTTTCAGCTATCTATCAAAGTTGAATATATGATGAAAGACTTTTCACATTGGTTATCCTGTGATTAGCTGATTACAAATTGGGATGAAATATAGCATCCTCATTATATTCTTAATGGTTCTTTTTTAGACAGCTTCTCTCATATTTAAGTGTAAATTAAATGTTCCAAACTCGTTTAAACTGAGTCCCATACACAGAGGAGTAGTCTTAAAGAATCAATGTCTGTGCTCAGAGGAAATACTTTTCTGCTACCTAGGTTTTCTGAGTTTTTCTTTAGCTGTGTTTTCACGGAGAAGGATGAGACTTAACCCACAAGTCTTTCCTGTTGTGTCTTTATTTACTTATAAATTTCCCAGGCCTTTTCTAAAAAGGAGTACAAAAAAATCATCATTGAAAAGAGTTAATCACTGTAAAATATTTAATGCCTGGCATGTAGTAAACATTCAATAAAGTAGCAATCATCATCATCAATATCACACTTGTAAATTTTCCCACTATTTTTAATAAAATTTCAAAAATATGCAATTTAAAAATAGACTCTTTATTTCAAACCTAACCTACCAGTATAAAGGAAAGCTCAAATACAAATAACATCCATGGGTGCATGTAGCTTAAACTGCTTTTAAATGAAACAATGTATACTTTATAAATCAGTAAAGTAAGGGAAAACATAAAAAACAGGTGACAAACAGGATGAAAGACAAACACGTAACATTTGGAAAGCCTAGGATGAAGGGATAAAAAATAAAATGAATAGGAGTATTAATAAGGGATATGTGGTTAAATAAGATATTTATTTCTACATTTTCCTGAAACTCCATTAAAATGACAATAGGGGATGAAGGGCATTACTCATAAAATCTAAAAGGTTGAGGAGACAACAGTGGATGAAAGTATTAGGAAATTTTGAAAGGAAAGCAAATAAAGGACTGTAAATTAACAGCAGAACTGAGTGACTTAAATAAAATGCTAGCAGATGAGGATGCCACTTAGAAGCAAGGCAATCTGTGACACAGCTGTCAACAGAAAGGCACTATAACTGGAGACACTGCATAAGAGTGGAAGGTGGGGCTTATAAAATGAAAGGAGCAGCTGATACACCCAATTCTCCTAACTGGAAAGAAATAGGAATTATCCAAAGTACAACTGAGAAACTCCAAATTTAGTGATGACAGGGAAAGTAGATGAGAGTACCATAATGAAAGAAGGGGATGAGTATAAGTTTATATATAGTATAGGCTCCCAACTTCTTTCTTCTGCTAGACTCCAAGAATGCTGGTAGTTGTCAGATAATGGAAGGGTTCTTGTTTGAAAAAATGAGAAGATCATGAGAACACCTACAGATACTGACATTTGCAGTCATATAAAAGACTTAGATATCTGACTGAATGCTGCACAGTGAAGCCCACCATTTCACAAGACCCACCCATGGACACAGAGATTAAAATAATCTTTCTGGTACCTCAATGTATTAATGTAGAGTTAAAGATCACAAAAATTGGACAAAAGCCATAATGTAAAAGATCAAACAAATAGGAAAAAACAAGGCAAGGAACAAAAGAGCACATACATACAATATATAATTAGTATCACAGAAAGCTAAGAGATTATATAGCAGTGAAATATTAATAGGTTCTATAAATAAGTGCTTTTGGAAATAAACAATATGATGCTGACCTTAAAAATTCAATAGGTTGGGAAAAAAATTCCAGAATATCTCCCAGAATAAAAAAATTTAAAAAAAAAAGAAGGAAGGAAGGGAGAAAGGAATAAAGAAGGAGAGTAGGGCTTCCCTGGTGGCGCAGTGGTTGAGAATCTGCCTGCCAATGCAGGGGACATGGGTTCGAGCCCTGGTCTGGGAAGATCCCACATGCCGCGGAGCAACTAGGCCCGTGAGCCACAACTACTGAGCCTGCGCATCTGGAGCCTGTGCTCCGCAACAAGAGAGGCCGCAATAGTGAGAGGCCCATGCACCGTGATGAAGAGTGGCCCCCGCTTGCCGCAACTGGAGAAAGCCCTCGCACAGAAACGAAGACTCAACACAGCCATAAATAAATAAATAAATAAATATTTTTAAAAAAAAAAAAAAAAAAAGGAGAGTAATGACTGGGAAATTAGTAGTCTAGTGGAGGAAGCCAGGAGGTTCAAGAGAAAATATGAAGCATCAGAGAAAGGAGTTTCAGAGAAAATATGAAGACAAATGAATGCAGGAAATTTTCTGAACCCCATCTTTCATATTAGCATGTTGATAATGATTAAATTGATTACATTTAAAATAGGTAAAATAGCTGTATAAAATACGGGAATAAACACCAACAGACACAGTCAAATAAGTTGAAAGTGGCTGTCTATGTGGAACAAAAACTATGGGTGAGGAAGAATGGAGCAAGCATAGCTATAATCCTATTTGACTTTTAAAAGCCCCTATTTGTTATACTTACAGAGATCTCGAAGACTTGGGCCTTTTAACTTGACTGAGTCTATAATTGTATAATAACTATAGACAGTGCTCTTTTTATCTACTTACAACTGAGTTTCACATGGGCTAAACAGCAAAGTACACATATATTTAATGGGAAAGAAAAAAAGAAAATATGACAGAAAATAGCCATTTTTGCTTCCAAATCTGATTTTGATTTCTATTTTGATTACTGATACTATCATTTCTTGATACAGAAACTGTCATTGCCATCAAATTCAATTTTCATTTGTTTTTCTCCTTTCATTATGCCTGATATACTGGCACCCAAGCTCTTTTTTTTTGTCAAGAGCCCTTTCCTTGGCCTCTCTTTAAATCCTTTCTTTTATAACTGTTTTCCATCCACTCACTGCAAACCTTGGACATTATCCTGATCTATCTGTCTTAAAATTATAACCTCATTTTCTTATAAATCATTTCAAGAACTGATTAGTAATATGCTACCACTCATATCAGCGCTATAATTTCCATAACTAGAAAAAAATACCTCAACCCTCACTGCATACCATAAGCAAAAATTCACTCAAAATCAATTATAGACCTCAGCATAAGAACTAAACTTATTAAAACTATTAATAAAAAAACTATTAATATAAAAGAAAAAATGGTAGACTTCATCAAAATTAAAAATTAATTAACGCCCTTCAAAAAACACAGTTAAGGACTTCCCTGGTGGCACAGTGGTTAAGAATCCACCTGCCAATGCAGGGGACACGGGTTCAAGCCCTAGTCCGGGAAGCTCCCACATGCCGCGGAGCAACTAAGCCTGTGTGCCGCAACTACTGAGCCTGCGTGCCACAACTACTGAAGTCTGCACACCTAGAGCCCATGCTCTGCAACAAGAGAAGCTACTGCACTGAGAAGCCCGTAAATTGTGACGAAGAGTAGCACCCGCTCAACGCAACTAGAGAAAGCCCACACACAGCAAGGAAGACCCAATGCAGCCAAAAAAATTTTAATTAATTAATTAATTAAAGAAAAGAAAAGAAAACACAGTTAAGAAAACAAAAAGGAAAGCCATAGACTGGGAGAAATTAATAAAGGGCTTGTATCCAGAATATATACAACTCTTGAAACACAATAATAAAAAGATAAACAATTTAGTTTTTAAAATGGGAGAAAGACTAGACATTTCACAAAATAAAACATCTTATTTGTGCTCAAGAATGCAGACAAGAAGGATAAAAACTGGCCTTTCTGCCAATGAGCTTCAATGTATGTCTTAGACATCAAAGCGAAAAATACAAATCTAACAGTGTATACACTTAAGATCCAAGTTGCTCTGGAAGCTACAATATAAGATGGAGATACAGAGATTAGCGAGATTGGGCTAGAAGTGAGAGACAGTTTAATAAAAATGAAGGTCAAGGTTGAACAGTGGATAGGATTTTGATAGATGGGTCACTGCACAATCAACGGCAAAGATGCAAAGAATTTCATACATATGAAGGGAGAGGTGAGAACGGTGCAACCATTACTACTTAAAGCTAGAATAATAATCACAATCACTAACTGTGCAGTGAAGGGAAGAGGGAGACTGAAAATATGTATTGTAAAATGTATAAAATATACTGGTAACAGATAGTAAATAGATATTGTCTCAAATCAGGGATGAAGACTAAGAAAATTATGAATATAAAGGCAACCATAAGAAAAAAATATAAACTTTCCAAATTTTCGGGAAAAAAAGACATATATTCAAAACAAAGAAAGATCTTACGCAAAAGATACAAAAGATAAAAGATGAGGCAGAATTTAAAACAGTTGGGAATTCCCTGGAGGTCCAGTGGTTAGGACTCCATGCTTTCACTGCCAAGGGCATGGGTTCAATCCCTGGTCAAGGAACTAAGATCCCACAAGCTGCGCTGCATGGCCCAAAAATAAAATAAAATAAAATAAAAACAGTATATAAAGTAAAATCAGAGAATCAATACCAACCATATTGTTCCTGTCAATAAGTGCAACTAGAATAAAAATAACTATTAAAAGAGCTATGATAGGATCATACAGAAAATTCTCAGGCCTCAAACCAGACCTCCAGAATCAAAAAACCTGTGTGTAGGGCCCAGCAATCTGTATTTTACAAGCCCTTCAGGTGACTTTGATTCATGCTAAAGTTTAACAACTGATATGGCAAAACCCTCCTAAACTATATATATACAAGATATGCATCTAAAACAATATATAAGAAATGCTAAAATAAAGACTAAAGATAAAATAAAGAAGATAATCATGAATATATAAAATACAGATATCCAAGATACAAAAACACATTAGCAACTGAGAAGACTACCTCTCTCAACCTCAGAGATCAAATCCATGAAATATGCAAACATATAAAAAATGGGAACATGAAATAAAAACATGCACTTATTTATAATATAGAGCTAACTAGTTTATTTTGTATCTTGAAAATAGTGAACCATCTTTTAAAATGCTCAGAGAACATTCTCAAAATCAGTCCACATGGTAGGCCTATAAAATCTCAAATATTCCACAAAGTAGAAAAGGACAGATAAAAAATAAAATACTCTGACTAAAAAAAAAAGTCATAAATTAGAAAAATGAAAATCTTTCACTTGTAAATTCCAAAATCTACTGGCTTGAACAAACTCTTTGGTCAAAGAGGAAATTAAAATAAATTGTGTAATGTTCAGAATATTATTCAGAACACAATGTATATGAGAACCCAGAACCCATAGAACACATTTGAAAATAATGCTTGGAGAAGTTTTAGCATAAATGTTTACATTATTTTTAAAAGAAATAATCATAATAAACATTCCAACTAAGGAATTATAATAAGGAGAAGAAAATAAAAGAAAAACAGAAAAATTAGTAAAGATAAGAAAAGTAATTATTACAAACAAAAATAGAAGTAATAATAGATTCATGAGTTGATTCTTAGGGAAAAACTAAAAGGGAATAAAAGCAAAATTACAAAAATAAAAAATGATTATTTGGAAGTAAGGATTGTAGAGATTATTTTGCTCAACCCTATGCAAATAAATTTGAAAACCTAGCAAATACAACCTCTGAAAACTGAGACCAGAAAAGACAGAAAATCTAAACAGAAAAATAAACATAGGAAAAAAAGAGATAATCATTCAGACATTTTATCACCCCAAAGTCCCAGGTATACATGGTTTAAGATGTGAATTTTACTAAACTTTTAACAAAGTACAGTAATACTATATATTTAAAATTTTCCAATTTTTAAATTCATTAAATTTGCAAAAGCATGATGCTCAACAGATCAGGACTAAGTTCTGTATTACTAATAAGCCAAAAGAAAACACAGAAATTACATCTCCTTGGTAATTAAAGCCCCTTGTATTTTTACAGGGATTATATCAACATCCTTCACACATACTTATCAAAACTGAATTTTTTTAAATACATCTTTAATGGAGTATAATTGCTTCACAATGCTGTGTTAGTTTCTGTTGCACAACAAAGTGAATCAGCCATATGCATACATATATCCCCCAATCCCCTCCCTCGTAAGCCTCCCTCCCACCCTCCCCAAACTGAATTTTTTATACTGTGAAATGACAGTCCTGAACTGAACTAGGCAACATTGTCTGAATACCAGGCAAAATGGTCCTTTCAACAGCATTTATCTTGTGGTTTAAAAAGTATTTTCAAAGTATAAATCAAAATGCTCTAATGCTAAGCAAACTAACTGTGCTATAATGCCTGAGTTGAGTAGTTGCAACAGAGATCCTATGGCTTACAAAGCCTAAAAAACTTACTACCTGGCCCTTTACAAAATAATTTATTGACCCCCCCCCACCCAGAGTGGTGGTTCCTCTCTCCTCTACCAGGCTGGAACCAGGATGCATTGTTGATCCAGCTTCAACCACAACTAAATGTTAAAGAGACACCTGGAAGAAATCTGGATCTTAAAGTACCACAAAGACCAAAGCTACCATGCAAATTTTGACTACTCACCACATAACTGATATGTGACCAAGAAATGAATTCCTACATTCCTTAAACCAGCACATTTTGCGGTTTATTATAGTCACTTAGCTTTACCATGATTGATAACACTTTTTAGTCCTGTTTCATTGCTTTACATATCATGTATCTGCAGATGCCAACTCAACTCAGGCATTGTAGCCTGAAAGTAGTCTCAGACCATAAGAAAATGAATGAACTTTTTACAAAAACACATAGTAGGGTATAGTTGCCAACCTCTGCTCTTAACAGGTCACCATTTAAACAGAATACATTGAGTTTGCTTCACATTTGAGCATTTTGATATATGTTACAACTCTTCTCAACATAGCAATCACAGTAATCTTGTCACAGGCAAATCATGTCACTGCTCTGCCTAAAAGTCTCCTTGTATACTCATAAAACATTTAGAAGCATACAATGTTAATAATTGCTGCTTCCAGGGAGCAGAAATGGAGAACTGAGAGCCAGGAATAAGGAGACATATCTAGTCTTTTAATTTCTATCAAGTATATGTATTAGAGTTTAAAAATAATAGTTCTATTTCTCTTTAAAAGTAACAGGGAGTTGAACTAGTAGGAAGTCAGCACTCATTTCCAAGCCTGCATTATTGTTAAAAGGCAGGAGTTGGAGAAGAGTTATACTATGATATCTGGAGGTAAGAAGACAATAAGAAATAAGGATAAGGGGGTAAAATTCAACTCTGAGGTATATAACGATAGAAGGAGGGAGAAATGATAGTTAAATTTTAAAGAAAAGAATCTACGTGCTAGTTTTTGAAAGATTACAGATCTATAATCCTTGGCAAGAAGGACTGAATGAAGGAAAGGAGTCTAGGCATATAGGGAGAAGTAAAAAATGGAGAATGTTAGAGAGAGAAGGACGAAATTTAGGCTGTAGAAGTCCTAAAATTGAGACTGCAAATGAGGTAGAGAGGCTGGCATCCAGAATAGAGGTTAGAGAGGCACTCAGTCCTCCAGAATCTGAGAAAAGAAGAGCACCAATCCAGGAAGAACAGGTGGAAATGTTACCTAGGTATCTAAAGAATTCCTAGCAATTTTCACTCCAAAGGATGGGGGCTGATAAGAAAACCTCCTCAAAAAAAGTTTCAGATGTTGTAAACTCACTGAATAACTGTAATGAGCCTTTATTCCATTCATACCTGCTGGGTTCTTCCTAACTCACCTGGAGAACACCTCCTTTACATTTCTTCCTCAATCATCCATTGCTCTTCTTGTTTGAACTGGTGACTTTAAAATTCGAAATACTAACATAGGATTTGGATGTTACTGCTGAAGGTCAAAGCAGCATCCCAGAATTCAAGCTGAGCCCTTAGACCCTCAAAGGAGTTGAAGGATAAGGAAAGTGCACCTCCTGGAGATGCACAAGGAAGCTGGCTTGTGAAAAAGAACAAAGTAACGCTGAACCTTTGGCTTAGAAACTGGAGCACATACATACATGTGAGCACATGGAAAAAAGAGTATTTGTAATTTGCATCTCAGGTCAAACTCATTATACCATTTAAAGGCTCCATACATTTCAAAAAATGAGAAACAGAAGGTATCGTATTTTCAGAATTTAGGTTACACAGAGAAACTACAAGACTGAGTTGCTAGAGTTCTCTAGAATCACAACCTGTACGGGTACCTTTGAGCAGGTGTCACTTGTAGCCTTGCTCCTGACTGAACAGTCACAGTCACAGTTTTGAGTATCATAACAACACTTTTCTCATAAGTGTGAAGTCGTCAACCTTGAGTGATATGGATAAAATACAAAGGGAGTGACTCTGAAATAATTCATGAATCAGAGTTCTTAAAATTTTTAGAAGCCTAATATTTTACCTAGGTTATGTTACTCTAGGAGACATTAAATATTTTAAGCGTCCTATAATTATATGGTCATTCAATTCATTGGTTCAGCAAACATATATACATTTCTCACTTATTATGTGTATTGAAAAGACCATGGTCTCCAATTTGTAATGGGGTATGACAGATAAAAGGATCATACTTCCTCACAAGCTTGATCCAATGTAGTATGCTTAGAATCTGCCCGGACAGTGCTATGAACTGATGAAAACAGGTAATACAGAAGGGGGAAAGGATGGAGGCAAACTGCAGGAGGAAAGACATAAGTATAACATTCTGGACATAAAGAGTTTGAAGTTCCTATGCAACCTCCAGATGGTGCTGTCTATTAGGCAGTTGGATATGTGCATGAGGAGCTCAGGACAAGCCTCAAATAGGAATGATCATTTGTTAGTCCTGTGTCAGCTGAAGCCACAGCAGTGGAATTTTTTTGCTCATAGAGTTCTTAGAGGTGAAAAAAAATGATCAAAGTCAGAAACTTAAGAACACTAATATTTAAGGGAAAAACAGAAACATAAGTCACTAATTGAGGGTTTTTCTTTTTCTTTTTTTTTGGAGGGGGGGAGTTGTTCCTTGGTTTTGACCAGAATTATAAAAATGAGAGAAGTATTATGGAAATCAAGGAAACGTTAAAGAATGAGGCAGTGATAAACTCCTGAAAAGGAATGGAGTGAACACAGAAATCTAATTCCTCCATCCCAATTAAAAATGGAAGTGTACAAAACACGCAAGCAAGAATGTGATTCTTATCCGTGCCCTAGCTGCTGCATCCCCTCACAGCTATTTTTATTTTCTGTGTAACTACAAATATACATTCCTATCCCCACTTACTAAAAAAAGTAGTGTATTACACCAAACATACACTTTACTTTCTTCATATAACAAAATACATTGCAGACTTTCAAAATCTATCTAACATATAGTATATATTTCCATTTGCTCAAGTCTTCTTTTGGGTCTTTCATTAACATTTAAAAATAATCTTCATAAAGGTTTTATACATTTACTGTTTATCCCTAGGTGTTTTATCTGATTTGTTGCTATTGTAAATAAAGTAGTCTTCTTTATAACTATTACTGATTATTTTCGGTATGTATCAAAGCTATTATTTCCATACATGAATTTTTGTACTGTGGTACTTTTCTTTTTCGTTTTATTGAAAAATATGTTAAGTGTGATAAAATACTGGGAAAAATTCTCTTTGTAGATAAAAGAAAAATTTGTTTCGCTACATTTATAAAGGCCATTTCGTTTGGGGAAAACCTGGCCAAATTAGGAGTCAGACTGCCATGCTCACTGACAAACCAGGGAGTCTTAAATCCGTTACTTGATTTCTGCACCAAAGACAGGACAACTTGCTTCCCAATTCCGTCCGTGCTGTCTGCACTTGTGGAAACTACCTCTTAAAGCTATTCCTTAGTCCAGGACTTCTCAAAGCAGCCTTACCAAAATTCCTTCAAAGAATTAAGAAAATTCAATACCTACAGAGAGTCTAGACAACAAATAACAAGTTTCCCGGAAATCTTTCCAATTTAAAAAAAAAAAAAAAAAAAGGAATGCTGATTTTGTTTTCTACTCCACAATGAGTCTGCTTTTAGCCTTTTCCCTTTCTCATCTTTCACAGAAACGGATGCTCCAGAGAGATGCATCCTTATCATTATTTTAGAAACTAGAAAAGCGAGGTTTACATGGTACTACCCCACTAAGTTCACAATGCCACCCAAACTCACAAACCTGGAACCATACAGGTTGCAACTCTACAACCCTCTCACACTCCCTCACAACCTTTGTCACCCACCGGAGAACCCGCCCGTTTCCTTCTGTACCCCTGCCCCCATCCACAGAAGCTTTGAACACTGCACGTCACAGGAGGCGATTCCTCCCCTTCAGTTTCCCCAGCCCGGTAGTAGGCTCCACAAAACCTCCCTTACAGCCTACCCGACCGGATTCTAAAACCAGAAACCCAGGTCCCGCAACAAGATCTGCGTTTCGTTGAGCCAAAACCAAACTCACCAGCAGACAAAGACGACGATGGCGAGCCGGAAAGCCTGCGCCTGCGCCTGCGCCTGCGCACTCCAGGCTGGCGAGCATTCCCAGAGGTCTCCTGGGCTCCGCCAAGCCTGGGCTCAGTACCGGGCAGAATCAGTCGATATTGGCCGGTTGTCCACGTTTTTTTGACTGTGGACTACATTTCCCAGCAGTTTCAGTGGTTCGAGTCGGCTTTTCGAGTCAGCTTTCGCGCTTTCTCAACTCCACCATAGCTTGTGGGACTGTCTTCCTGGTTGGGGGAGTAGTGTACGTAGGCTGAGCCTCAGGACTTAGGTAACACTCTATCTGTGCTAACTCTACCTCTGGAAGAGGGCAGTGGTGTGCCTTGGGTTATAAGAAGCCCAGTTCAAGCACGCCAGGGAGACTCCAACTAGGAGCCACGGTGCAAGGCTACGCCAGGAGCGCCAGAAGACTCCAGGGCGCGGTTCGAGGCTGGGGTGGAGTAGGAGTGAGGCAGGGAGTGATTGTGGGGCTCTCTTTGGCAGGGCTCAAGCCCAGCGCCATCTTGTCCCTCGCGAGTGCGGCTCTGAACTACATTTCCCAGAGGTCGCCGCGTTCTCCGGCCGGAGGCTCTGAGCAGAGCTGTACGGGAGCCGGGTGTTAGTCTCTGAGCTGTTGGCGGCTGACGCCGCGCACGGGAGATTGGAGGTGAAACGTCCAGAGCTCGGGGCGGGGATGGAGACTGAGTATTAAGTCTGTTCAGGCGGAACGGACGGGGTTGGGGAGGGGAGTGTCGGTTACGAAATTCTGTGTGACTATGTGTCCCAGTGATGTGTGTGTTATTCTGACTGTGTGTGATACCGTGTGTGTGTAGCTTTCTGTGGATGAATCTCCGTGGTATGATTGTTAATGTGTGACCGTGTGTAATACTGTGTGCTGGTGTGGGTTACCTGTGACTATGTGTCCCTGTGGTGGGTGTGTGGATTGTTTCTGTGGGATCGTGTATTCCTCTTCTGTGCAGGCATAGGGAGCTTTGTTACTGTGCCTCTGTGACTGCGCCCTAGTGGGGATTGTGAGTGTGTAGCACTGTGTGCGGAAGGAAGGGGGAGTCTGTGACTGAGGCTGTTAACTTTGTGTCTACTGGTGGGTGTGTGACTATGCAGCACTGGATGTGTGAATTTGGGGAGACTGTGTCAGTTACTGTGTCACATGTAGTCATGTATGAGACACAGGATGGCTCTGCCCCTGTAAAAATCCTGATTCTTCTCTATGACGTTGAGGTTGAGATGGAAGCCCGGGTCTCCTCTGATAGCCTTCCCCTGGTCAGGGAGGGGCAAGTGAGCAAGGTGACCTTGTCATCTGGACCTCAAGAAAGGTTTGTTGTCTCCTTGCCCCATCTCTGTTACCGGGCTCAATGGGTCTGTCCCTTGTGGTGCCTAGCCAGTCAACACACCAAGTACTTTTGAGTAAAGCAGAAGCATTTATTATTTGTGACAAGTAAGGAGACAGAGAGCTAGCTCTCAAAGTACTGTCTCTCCAAAGCTGGATGGGGAAGTTTTAAACCTGGGGGGCATGCATAGCCCTGAAAGGGCAGGCATGGTAAAGAGCTAGAGGTTACTCTAGGTTGTCAAAAACTGCAAGCAAGCAGGTGTTTTGGTTGTTTGTTTGCACTGTAACCTTTTTGAAACATCTGGCGTTTGGAACTTTCTGCAATTTAACAGTTTCTGCAAAACAAAGCACACTTTGGTGTGCTTTAACCCCATCCTTTCCCCACTGCTGCTTAGCTAACATATCCTTCTCCAAGAGAGATCTCCAAGGAGGAGAAAATAATGGTTGTGACATCTAAAAGTCGTACATAAGGTGGCTTGGTATTTTCTCTTTGTTTGTAAAATGCTTTACTTTTTCAGGAGGTGATTTTTTTTCTTTCTTGGCTAACTCCTAACAAAGACCCATGAAGTAAACTGGAACCCACTATTTCTCTTTGGAAATATCTTCCTTGCATTCGTACTTTAAAAAATTAATATGTATGCTGAGTATTCTGATTTTACATATGTACATATATGTAACCATGTAGATACATATATATACACACGTATATATACACACATGTGTATACATATATTTTTTTAAAATACTTTCATTTAAGTGATGTTGTAACTTCCCACATAATTGAAAGTTATTTGAGAATATTTTTAATATTAGACAGTGTTGTTTTTTCATGTGTGACTAACGCAATATCCATTCTCTCCTTTATTGCTATAAAAATCCGGATTTTTGTTCGAAGGGGCAGTGTGCTCAGCTTAACAAAAAACAAATAGGAAGGTAATTCCCTGGCGGTCCAGTGGTTAGGACTCCCAGGCTTCCACTGCAGGGGGCATGGGTTCAATCCCTGGTCAGGGAACTAAGATCCTGCAAGCCGCACAGCATGGCCAAAAACAAACAAACAAAAAACATGTTTTAGTTTCCCTTATGGTTGTAAACAAAAGCTGTTAGATTGGATTTCTTAGTTCTTTAAAGGGGTGGGGATGGGGCAGGCTCAGTGGGTATGTATTCTTTTGGCCTTCCTCCTTTCTCCTTCCTGCCTGGAAAGTGGATATAGTGCTGCATATGGAGCAGCCATCTTATAACCATGTATTTACTAGGAAAGGAAGCATAAGAGAATTTACAGTATTAAATGAAAATAGAGGATTTTAAATGGTATATATTGTATGAAAGTTTTTGGTAAACGAAACAAAATTTACCTATAGGTGCATGAAATGTGTAGTAGCATTTTAATTCTTTTCATTGTAATGTGGACTGAGATAAAAACACACGTGAGAACTGTGAGTTTCAGTTTTATTTGGGGACTTACTGAGCACTATACCTTGGGAGACAACCTCTCAGATAGCTCTGAGAAATTACTCTGAAGAGGTGAAGGGGTACACGCAGTTAAGGATACATCTTGGTAGAAGGTTACTGCCAGTCACGAGGAACAAATAAGTAATGATTTTAGTGCTTTTCTAAGTATGGGAAGATGCAAGAATCCAAGTTCATTTAAAAATTCTCCTGAAATAATTCTAACTATCTAAAGGCCCATTTTTGCAGAGCACAGAGTGACTCATCCTGAATTCCTTTCAGGATGTAAGTCAGTGACTGTAGTGGCTAATGGCTTGATTCTTGTAGAACTGGATGGTGGACAACATTTTTTGTTTTACAATTTCCCCCTTTTGGTCATAAATTCAACCAAGGTTTGGGAGGCATTTTGTGACCAATTTGTCCCATGGTGCTAGGAAGGCTCATTCCTAGGTCTGGCAAGGATTTCATTGATGGGCCACTCAATGTGCTATTACTGGACTAGGCATTGTTAATGGTAGTCATAAAAGCCTCTGTACCATCTGTCTTACTAGTCTGTTATGGTCTAGGAAATGATTCCCTCTTGCTGCTTCTTCCCATATCTAGGGTTACACTACTACAATCATTTTGATCTTATATGTATATGTAAAACTATATTTAGTTAATTGTTTCAGGTTGCTTAGTCATCATTATCTTTATTGGAGGCTCAGTCACATTTGGTAATGCAAAAAACAATAATTTTATAAAATTGGCAGAGTATAAGTAATACAGCTAGTAGCATTGATAAGATCATAAGTAAGAATTTAAACCAAGCGCTTCCATTAGGTGTGGCCCAGTATATCCCCAGTCATCTGACCCAGTCTGTTCCTTACCAATCGCTATCTTTAAAGGTAATGATATATAAGCATTGTTCATAAGGCACTCAGCCCAATTTCCTAGTGTTATTAGGCTGGTTATCTTTAGTATGATTTAATTGTTCCCAACAAACAAATTGTTCCGTTAAACTTAAACAACCATAGCCTGGTATTAGCCATATAAATCCATCCCATGACTGAGGGAGGGTCCCTCCTAATAATCAGGAGTTTATATTCTTTCACTGAAATTAGCTCATTTCTCTGAGCTTGAGTAACTTTAAAAGAAAATTCATATTTATGTCCAGGGTCAGAGCAAGTATGATTGATTGGCCAACTGAGGGGGTCCAATCTAGTAATATCAATAGTGGCCCGAACAGAACTATAACTTCTTTCTTCTATAATAAATTTCCTACGGACTATCCAATCATTGCCTTGGAGAGGAGAAATCCACCAAGGTAACCCAAAAGTACTGGACATAGGTAATTGACCATAAGCCCAACAACTGGATTAAGTTTTAAACTCTGTATAGAATTTTGCCTGTAATAGAAAACATTTGATTCATATGCAAAAGTCCAAGAGATCAAGAGAACACTATAAATAATCATACAAGTTAGGTCTAGCATCTTGGGATAGCTCTCTATTTCTGATGTTGTCTTCTTGTCCTGGTGTGTCATTTCCTCTCTGTTTGAGCATTGTTTTAAGGTGAGTTTGAGGTCAGCAGTCCTCTATATAGACCAGTACAGTGTAGGGGCCCATTTTAAGTGGGAAATATGATTCTAAGAGTGAATTTCTTCACTTTTGCTGCACATCAACTAGTTTAAGGGTCCTTTCATCTAGGTTGGAGACAGTCCTTTAAATCAGGGGTCCCCAACCCCTGGGCTGCGGACCTGTACTGGTCCATGGCCTGTTAGGAACCGGGCCGCACAGCAGGAGGTGAGCGGCTGGCGGGCGAGTGAAGCTTCATCTGCTGCTCCCCATTGCTCCCCACTCCTCTCATTACTGCATGAACCATCCCCCTCCCCCTTCCCACCCCATCCGTGGAAAAATTGTCTTCCACAAAATCAGTCCCTGGTGCCAAAAAGGTTGGGGATTGCTGCTTTAAATGATGCTTCTTCATATGTACATAATCTCCTGGTTGTAGGTCACAGGGCATCTGATCTTCATCTAAAGATAGACTACTGTGATAAGCTTCAGAAACAAACCTAGAATGTCTTTTAATAATTCAATTAAACTTTTGTAATAACACAACATAGTAACAAGGAGTCATCCAGGAAGTGAGTCTTAGGTAGTAAACACAAACCCTCAGAAGCAATTAACAACACTAGAACTTAACATACATAAAGTAATATCACTAAACCATAATTTTTCTCTCTAAAATTATCCTCATTTCTACCAAAGATAGTCAAATTAAGACTGTTCGCAAAGTAAGTTTGGTTTCAATAAACTTAGCCTGATTATTTACATAAGTGTAATTCATCCTACAGGCTCTTTTAAATTGGCTGTGCTGGAACTTTTTATAAGGAATCTCAGATTGAACTTTTAAAAGGCCTCTTAAGGCCAGGAAAGCCATGCCAAGGACTTGCCACCTGTGATGGGTATAGATCTGGATGAATTCCTCCCTTCTCAACGTCCCCAAAATAACTCAAAATTCCTGTACCCGTCAGGTGGCCTTCCTTATTTACCTGGTAAGGCTGCTGGGAACCTAGGAGTTTCCAATTTCTGGAGGGATCAGGTAGAAAAGATAAATGTTTCTACTCTGCTTACAAAAGTATAGTTTACCAAATTGCTGTCAGTTATAATTAGCTTAAGGGGGAGGGTTTCCTTATATCTGGAAAACAAAGATTAAAAGCCAGTAATATTTCAGACAAAAAAGTCATAAAAACTATCATTCAGCCCTATGTAGCTAATTCTTGTTGATCTTGCTCTTTTGTTAACAGTTTTATGAAGCCATCAGGGTTTCCATTAGAATTCTTTAATTTCTTACCCAGTTCGGTGGTAGGATGTAAAAATTATCAGAAACCTGTACTTGTCAAAAGGCCCTTTCTATGAATCTTCTTGAAGATGAAGCATTTTTATAAAAGCATCAGAGTACAATAACTGCTTATAAATGAAAAAAGACTTAAAAAGGCATGGTTAAAGATCTGATTACAATGCAATTGGCAAAGAAACTTGGTTACTTCTGTGACAGAACAATTAAAGATAATAACTAGAATTATGACTGATAACATTATACTAGAACATACCAGACTTTTAGGAATTCCATGTAATTTCTAGAATAGCTATATTAATATTTATCCATACAGTATATCCTAAGAGGGTTTATCACCACTCATTTGATAATGCTTCCCATGTTCTTTAATATACCAAATAAGCCTAATTAGTTTAATATCTTTCTCTGATAAGGAGAGAAAACAAATCTCTTCAGATGTTCCAGGGGACCTCTGGAAAATGTCAAGTTTATTTCACGTCAATAACACTTCATTTAGAAGTTGATTTTTGGAAAGTTTGTCAAAAACATCAAATAGGATTATAGGTGCTGTGAAACAATACTTTTTCACTTAACTAAAGTGACAATAAAAGATTTCAAAGGCAAATACAGATCGTTAAAACAGATTACTTAAAAGGCAAAGAAACTTTTATAATCTGTTATTAAAGCAGATCATTATTTCAGGAAAACTTTGTCCTCTTAACAGAGAGGGAAACAAATTCTAGTTTTGCACCACCTTACCTTTAATATTAAAATTCATTTACTTAATTAAATTTATTCTAATCTTAGTCCTGATCACACATTAAACTCTTTGCCCGGGGTTTCTTTTCCATTACCTTCTATAATTTCCTTTTTATCTCCAGATTTTGTCCATTTCTCTTCTCTCTATCTGACCTCTCTTTCAGACAAAATTACTTTCTTTTCCCTTAACAAAATGTATTTCAATTCCTTATAACTTCTTTTTCCTTGCATACAAGGATGTTTCCTAATTAATTTTTTTTTTACTTTATTTTTGGCTGTTGGGTCTTCGTTGCTGCACGTGGGCTTTCTCTAGTTGCGGCGAGCAGGGGCAACTCTTTGTTGCGGTGCGCGGGCTTTTCATTGCGGTGACTTCTCGTTGCAGAGCACGGGCTCTAGGCGCATGGGCTTCAGTAGTTGCAGCACGTGGGCTCAGTAGTTGTGGCATGCGGGCTCTAGAGTGCAGGCTCAGTAGTTGTGGCTCATGGGCTTAGTTGCTCTGTGGCATATAGGATCTTCCCGGAGCAGCACTCGAACCCATGTCCCCTGCATTGGCAGGCAGATTCTTAACCACTGTGCCACCAGGGAAGCCCCAGAAGTTTTTAATTTTAATGACATCTGACTTATCAAGTTTTATTTTTCAGGGACCGTACTTTTGGTGTTTCTAAAAAAAATCATTGCCAAACCCAGAGTCACCTAGATTTTCTCCCATGTTATCTTCTAGAAGTTTGTGTGCTTTTGTTTTTGTTTTTTTTTAGTTTTACACTGTAAAGTTAGGTCCATGATTTATTCTGATTTTTTTTTTAAGTTGTAAAGCCTGGTCCAGATTCATTTTCTTAATGTGGCTATCAAGTTGTTCCAGCAGTATTTGTTGATTGTTACATTTCTCCATTGATTTGTCTTTGCTGCCTTGTCAAAAATCAGTTGGCTCTATTAGTTTGGATCTATTTCTGAGCTCTCTATTCTATTCCATTGATCTACTTGTCTGTTCTTTTGCCAGTACACACTGTCTTGATTACTGTGTCTTTATAGTAAATCTTGAAGTTGATAGTGTTAGTCCTCCAACTTCTTCATCTTCAGTATTGTTTGACTATTCTGGGTCCTTTGTCTTTTCATATGATCTTTAGAATCAGTTTGTCAATATCCACAAAATAACTTGTAATTTTAATTGATATAGCATTGACTCTATAGGTCAAGTTTGGAATACCTGTCATATTAACAATATTGGGTTACAAACATAGAATTTTTTAATATTTATGAACATAGAATATTAATTTATTTAGTTCTTTGATTTCTTTCATCAGAGTTTTCTAGTTTTTCTCATATATCTCTTGTACATATTTTGTTAGATTTATTCCTCAGTACTTTTTTGGTTCTAATGTAAATAATTATGTGTTTTTAATTTCAAATTCCAATTTTTCATTGCTGGTGTATATAGGAAAGTACTTGACTTTTGTACATTAACCTTATGTTTTGCAACCTTGGCTATAATCATTTATTAGTCCCATGAGTTTTTTTTATCATCCTTCAGGATTTTTACACATTCAACCATGTCATCTGCAAATAGCTTTATTTCTTACTTCCCAATCTGTATACAGTTTCTTTTTCTTGTTGCATTAGCTAGGACTTCCAGTACAATATTGAATATGAGTGGTGAGAGCAGATATCCTTCCCTTGTTCCTGCTCTTAGAGGGAAAGCCTTTAGTTCCTCACCATTAAATATGATGTTACCTGTTAGTTTTTGGTAGATGTTCTTATCAAATGGAAGAAGTTTCCTCTATTTCCAGTTTCCTGAGAGGGTTTTAATAATGAATGAGTATGGAATCTTTTCATATGCTTTTTCTGCATCTATTGATATGATCGTATGATTTTTCTTCTTTAGCCTACTGATATGATAGATTAATTACTTGATTTTGAAATGTTGAGCCAGTCTTGCAAGCATGGGAGAAATCCCACTTGACTGTGGTATGTAATTACTTTTCTACATTTGTTGGATTTGATTTTCTAATAATTTGTTGAGGATGTTTGCTTTTATATTCATGAGAGATATTGGTATGTAATTTTCCTTCCTTACAATGTCTTTATCTGATTTTGGTATTAGGGTAATGACAGCCTCATAGAATGAGTTAGGACATCATTCTATTTTCTGGAATAGATCACAGATAACTAGTATTTCTACCTTAGACATTTGTAGAATTCACCAGTGAAATCATCTGTGCCTGATGCTTTCTGTTTTGAAGGTTGTTATTCATTTTCTCTAACAAATATGGACATATTCAGATTATCCATTTTTTTGTGTTTTGGTAGATTTTGTCTTTTTTGGAATTTTTTTTGTAAGTCATCTAATTTGCTGGGATACAGGTATTCATAGCATTTCCTTATTATACTTTATATTTCTGTGAGGTTGGCAGTTAAGCCCTCTTTTTCATTCTGGATTTTAGTACCTTCTCCCTTTTTATTTTCATTGTGGTTTTAGCCAAATATTTGTCATTTTGTTGATCTTTTACTTGATTTTTAAAAATTTTTTGACTGCGGCATGTGGGATCTTAGTTCCCCAACCAGGGATCAAACCTGCGCCCCCTGCACAGAGTCTAAACTGCTGGATCACCTGGGAAGTCCCTTGTTGATCTTTTAAAGAAACAAATTTTGGTTTCATTTATATATTTTTTCTATTGTCTCATCCATTTATTTCTCATCTATTCCTTATTATTTCCTTCTTCCTTCTTGTTTTAGGTTTTTCCTCCTAGCTTCTTAAGCTGCAAAGTTAGGTTACTGATTTGAGATTTTTTTTTCTCTTTTCTTTTTTAAAATATAAGCATTTACAGCTATAAATTTACCTCTGTGTGCTGCTTTATATGCATCTCATTAGGTTCATTTTCATCTGAAAATATTTTTCTAATTTTCCTTATTTTTTTGTTTGACCCTTAGGGTTAATTAGTAATGTGTTTAATTTCCAAATATCTGTGAATTTCTCAAATTTCTTGGATTTCTAATTTAATATCATGTGACTGAAGTATATACTTTGTATGACTTTAATCCTTTTAAATTTATTAAGATTTGTTTCATGTCTCAGTGTGTTTTATCCTGGAGAATGTTTTACATGTGTATGCTTGAAAACAATGTGTATTTTGCTCTTATTGGGTGGAGTTTCTATTGATGCCTATTATTTAAGTGATTCATAGTTTGTTCAAGTCTTTATTTTCTTGTTGCCCAACTACCTAGTTGTTCTAGCTGATATTGAAACTGACTTTGAAGGCTCTACCTATTGTGAAATAGTCAATTTTTGCTTCATGTATTTTGGAGCTCTGTTTTTATGTGCATTCCGTGTTTATTTGGGCATTTTTATATAGTAACTTTAAAATCCTTATAATTCCAACATCTTTGTCATCTCGGGTTTTTTTGTTTTGTTTTGGTCTTTTTTCATTCAAGTTGAATATTCCTTGTTCTTGCTAGGATGAGTAAGTTTTGACTGTACCCCAATGATTTGGGTTATAATCTTAAGACACTCTGATTCCTATGTAAATCTTGTTACTTGTTGATAAGCTGGAATTTAATCATGGCTCTGTTTACATACATAGTATTTGGAGCCCCCACTGGCTGGAAAGGGAAAGGACCTTTGTTACTGCTTCATTGGAGTGATAATTCACATATTGCCCCTGTAAATGCCTGTCAGATAGTAAGGGGAGGAACACCACCCAGTAAGTGCCAAGTCGCAACAGTAGTCAATGCCCCAGTTGTACTTACACCCTCTTAATGCGTCTGCCAGCCAGGAAATGAGGTGTGCTTCATGGTTCTTGGGCTAGGTTGGCAGTCCATGCTCTACTCACATACACGATCTTTATAGATGTCCATTATTGATGGGCCAGGATGGCAGTCAGGTCTCTGCTCACACACACAGCATCTGCATATGCCCATTGCTTGGGAGAAGAGGCATTACTGCTGGGCTGGGATCTTAGGCTGTGAACACACAAGGCCTCTGCAGATGCTTACTGGCAAGAAGGGAGGATGGTGCTGCTAGCTGTTGTGCACAATAGTGTGAAAGATTGGCATTTTTAAAATGTTCAGCTAATGTAGAGTTGGCATTGTCAACAGGGTATTGTTCTGCAGGGCAGCAACCTTCTCAGCCCTTTGTATAGGAAAAGCAAGCATACCTTGGGTGTTTTATTTTTTTGTTATTGTTTGGTGTTTTGGTAGTTGTTTGCACCTGGTGGTATTTCTAATTTCAAGTCTCTGGTGCTCAGATAGGAATATATGGGAAGACAAAAACAACAAAACATCCAGTCTTCCGCCAGGGAACTCACCACTGGGCTGGGTTGTTACTCGAATCCCAAGGTCAATAGAGTTGGGCCTTCATTACTCCAACTTTCAGATTCTTCTTAAGTTTATTTCATGTATTTTTTCCATGGATTTTAAGTCTAATAAGTGGAGAGTAATAGGGCAAAATGTGTTTACTCCATCATGTCTAGAAGTATGGTTTCTTATCTTTGCTCTTTTGCACATACAGGATATTTCTCCCCCTCCCTGCTTCTAAGATTTTCTCTTTGGCATGGATTTTAATCAATTTCGTTATGATTCCCTTGGAGTAATACCCCCTGTCCCCCATGTTTCTTGTGATTGGGATAGGTTGAACTTCATGGACCTGTGGGTTTATAATTTTCATGAAATTTGGAAAGTTTTCAGCCATTATTTTTAAAAATTAATTAATTTATTGATTTATTTTTGGCTGCATTGGGTCTTCGTTGCTGCACGTGGGCTTTCTCTAGTTGTGGTGACCGGGGGCTGCTCTTCATTGTGGTGTGTGGACTTCTCGTTGCAGTGGCTTCTCGTTTCAGAGCATGGGCTCTAGGGTGCATGGGCTTCAGTAGTTATGGCATGTGGGCTCAGTAGTTGTGGCTCACAGGTTCCAAAGTGCAGGCTCAGTAGTTCTGGTGTATGGGCTTAGTTGCTCCACAGCATGTGGGATCTTCCCGGACCAGGGCTTGAACCCGTCTCCCCTGCATTGGCAGGCAGATTCTTAACCACTGCACCACCAGGGAAGTCCCTCAGCCATTATTTCTTCAATTATTTTTTTGTCCCCTGCCCATTCTTTTTCCTCTCTTCTAGGGATCTCAATTACACGTAATTAGGCTAGTTGAAGTTGTCGTACAGCTCTCTGATACTCATATTTTCTCAGTCTGTTTTTCTCTGTTTCAACTTATATAGTTTTTATTGCTATGTCTTCAAGTTTACTAATGCTTGCTTTTGCAATGTTTAATCTATTAATCCTAGCAACTGTATTTTTATGTCTCAGACATTGTTGTTTTTACCTCTATATTTGTTTGGGTCTTTTAAATATTTTCCACATTGGTACTTAACATGATCAATCTCTCTTCCTTGTTGGATATGTAGAATATAGTTATGACTTTTGTATTGTCAGTATCTATTATCAAATACAAAGTCTGTTTTTGTCATTTCTAGTTCTGGTTGTGTTTCTATTGATTTTTCGCATTATAGTCATGTATGCCTGCTTATTTACACTTCTGGTAAAATTTCTTTACTACAGACATTATGAAAGTTACCTTCAATGTGCTTGGTATTTTTGCATTTCTATAAATATACTCAAACTTTGTTCTGTAATATACTTATGTTACCTGGAAACAATTTGTTCAAGATTTGCTTTAAGCTCTGCTAGGTGGGACTAGGAAAGCCTTAATCTAGTGCTAACTTGCCTCTCTACTGAGGCAATAGCTTTTTGAGTAATCTAACCAGTGCCCTATAAATTATGAGGTTTACCACTCTTGCTGGTGGGGACACAAACTATCCCTGGCTCTGTGTGAGCTCCAAGGATTACCTGTGCTCTTAAGCATTTCTTTTGCTGTCCTCACGTGGTTTCCTTGATCCCATGCACTGATTAGAACTTGGCTTAATACTCTGCCCTGCAGACTCTAGCCATCACTGCCTCCCTGCACTCTCAGCTCCATCTTGTCTACTTAGGGAGATTACAAAGCTCCCCTTGTATTCCCCCTTACAGTGCTGAGATGTGGAAATGCTCTCTAGGCAGTAAGCTGGGTCAAGTGTATGGATCACATTTGTTTATACTTTCTTAGGCATTACCATTGTGTCGCCTGGTGTCCAATGTCTGAAAACCTTTATTTCTCATATTTTATCTAGCGTTTTGTTATTTTAGGCAGGAAGGTAAATCCTGCCTCTATTATTCCCATTTTGACTGGAAACAGAGTATTAAAAAAAAAAAATTCTATTCTTAAGAATTGCAAGAAAAAAAAAAAAAAGAATTGCAAGAGGACTACAGAGCTTCCATATGCCCTTCTCCCAGTTTGCCTAATACTAACATTTTACACTACTGTAGTATAATGATCAAAACCAGGACATTGACATTGGGAACAATACTATCAATCAAATGACAGGTTTAATTGAATTTCATCAAGTTTTCTCTGCTAATGTTCCAAAAATTGAATCCACAATCCAGCATTGTATTTAGTTCCCTTGCCTTTTATGACCTAGAAAAGTTATGAACTTTTGGAGTATTGGGCAAGTTATTTTACAAAAGGGTATTCATTTTGGGTTTGCCTGCAGTTCCCTCATTATTAGAAAATAGTTATGCATGTTTTGGTGAGAATACTACCCAAGCGTTTGCCCTTCTTAGTGCATCACCTTGATGCCAATGTCTCACTGTTGGTGATTATTTGGTTAAAGGGGTGTGTGCAATGTCTTATCTTTGTAATTAAATACTTGGGAGAGATACTTTGAGACAATTCTAATATCCCATTTTTTCCTTATACTTTCACCTTCAACTCTTACCATCCATCAATGGATTTTGTATATAATTACCACTATTATTATGGTGATTTCCTATTTCCCTCATTCCCTTTAAATTTATTAATTAGAATTCTTCACCATTAAATTGAACCAGAATCCCTTCTTTGCAGTAGCTAATTTTATGGTCAGGACAGCAATAAACAGGATAGGTCTGGAACATCCCCTTGTATTTGGGGAAAGAACCCAAAGCTTCCAAGTAGGCTAGAGAAAATGTGGAAAGGATAAAGGAGCAAATGAAAATGGAAAGGAATAAATTTTATCAATTTGAGCACCAAGAAAAAGTACCAGAAAAAGTACCAAAAGTTACATTTTGGTTTATCAGATTAGCAGTCTGTGAAATGACAGGAGTTCATAACAAAATTCAAAGAAAAATGTTGTGGATGTGTTGAGGATGTGTTGTATTTTTTTTCATTTATTCATTAATGATTCAAAAAATAAGTGTCAAGCCACATGGTTATTTTATTTCTGTCATTAATTTTAAGTCCATATATAAGGTTTGGATAGCTCATTGTTTTAATTTGTTCGAGCAAGCAAAAAATATTAAAAACACACAAAGAAGTGTAGGGCAAGTAGCTCTGGAGTACTACGCAAGACGAGGGAAATTAATCAGCATTGATGGTAACTCAGAATAACCAGATAGAGTAGGATAGAAGAGCAAATCAGCAGTGTGGTCACATGACAGCTCAGTAAGTAGAGTGAGCTATTAATAACAACATTAATAATTATAATACAATTGAACTATTTCAAAGATATGAAACAGCAGGTATCCTAATAAAAAGGGTAACAACAGAGACCCATTCTTTTACTCTGTAGGACATGAATGATCTATCAGTTACATACTTTTAATAACTGCTAACTTAAATAAATTACTAATAAGGAATATGTAAAGAAAACATAGCTCAGTATACCCAATGAGAAAACACCTTACTTACTACTGCTGATCATGCAAAACTGGGCAAGACACCAATCTCAAAAATTAAAATCTAATGAATGACAGTGATGTAAATGTATGTAAATATAATAGGTAAATTTTCTTATAAAAATTAATAACCAGTGGCTTTTGATCACTTTGATTATATAACCAGGTCAACTGTCGTAAGAAAGAGGTGAGGAGTAGCTAAGATTTGCAACCTTATTAACTGTCTCATTTTTTGTTGTTGTCTCTTTGTTTTTCCTGAGTCAGGGAAGATTGCTAAAATCAAAGGTCTACTGATTTTCCAACTGCCAAAACACAGTAAGACAACACTGAACGGAATAAAAAGGAAAATTATAAATAGATACAAAACCCAATTGAAGCCATGGTAATAGCAGCGTTGTAAACCCTCTTAATTTTAGTGACCAGTTTATAATCATTGCAATAGCTGTAGATTTTCTCCTACTTTTAAAGCTGCGTAACAAATTTAAGAGACTGATAAGATTGGGTTAGAATATTTTATGAAATATTTAAAATGCTCATTTCATTTGGATGCCCACTGGTACTGCCTAGAGGTGAAAAGCCTCCTTAAAGGAATTGTGTTGCAAAAGGTATTTAGGGAAATCTGTTGTGTCAAAACAAAATAGAAATTCAAAAAGAATTCAAACATTTGATGACAATGGAAAAGTTAAAACATCTACCATTAGAACAAAATCAAGAGAAAACAAAACAAAACAAATCTACACAAACACCTTGCAGGACCACAAAACTTTAAAACCACATAGTATCTGGGGGTTCTAACTCTCTGGAGAAGATAAGTATGCCATATAAAACAAGCAAAAAATTAGAATGCAAAAGATATATTTGAGCAATATTACAAATCACTAAGCCAAAAACGATAAATAGGCAAAAGAACAAAAACACAAACACCAAAAGTAACTGTAAGCAAAACATCCCTGGACAAGAAACTCATATGAAAATAACTCAAATAATTAATAATTAGGGAAATACATTTCCCATGCATTTAAGAAATGGATTGATAGGCATCATCCTACATAAACAGATATTCAGAACGTTAATTGATATAAAAAGGAGAAATATTTGGTGATATTGAACAAAGCTGAAAGTATATATCACTTATGAATGAATAATTCTAGTTTTAGAGTGGCCATAAAGTCTGGAAATAGATTTAAGAGAGGTAGAATCTCTGCGATAACTTCTACTTAAATACACAGATTTTTCCAATGAAACTCAGAAACAAATGGGCTTTATATATGTCTTTCATTCAAAAGTCTTCTCACCAGTACAACTTGTTCAATATCAAGTAAGTTGCCTGCCCACTCTAAAGGCATTCCCACATTCCTTACATTCATAGGGTTTCTTACTATTATGAATTCTCTGATGTTTTGTAAAGGATGAACTATGTCTAAAGGCCTTCCCACATGCCTTGCATTCATAAGGTTTCTCTCCAGTATGAATTCTCTGATGTTCAGTAAGGGCCGAACTGTGTCTAAAGGCCTTCCCACATACCTTACATTCATAAGGTTTCTCACCACTATGAATTCTCTGATGTTGAATAAGGGCTGAAGTAAGTCTAAAGAACTTTCCACACGCTTTACATTCATAAGGTTTCTGACCACTGTGAATCCTCTGATGTCGAGTAAGTTCACTACCTACTCCAAAAGCTTTCCCACATTCCTTACATTTATATGGTTTCTCACCAGTATGAATTCTCTGATGTCTAGTCAGGGATGAACTGTTTCTAAAGACCTTTCCACATGCTTTGCATTCATAGGGTTTCTTACCACTATGAATTCTCTGATGTCGAGCAAGTTCTCGACAGACTCCAAAAGTCTTCCCACATTCTTTACATGCATAAGGTTTCTCACCAGTATGAATTCTCTGATGTTCAGTAAGCTGTGAACTAATTCTAAAGACCTTCTCACATTGTATACATTTGTATGGCTTCTCACCAGTATGAATTCTCTGATGTTCAGTCAGTTGTGAATGAAATCTAAAGTCCTTGCCACATTCCATACATTTGTAAGGTTTCTCATCAGTATGGATTTTCTGATGTCTAGTAAGTTGTGCATGCACTCTAAACGATTTCCTACAGAAAGTGCATTCATAGGGTTTCTCACCATCATGAATTCTTTGAAGTGGAGTGATTTTTTCAATCCTTCTAAAAATCCTTCCATATTGCTTACATTTATAGCACTTCTGATCATCACAGTGTACACTACGGTCTTCATAAAAACTAAATGCATTCCCACATTCCATACATTTACAAGGTTTCACACCAGTATGAATATTCAGTTGTAGGGTATGTGGGTCATCTACTCCAAAGGTTTTCCAATATCTACTACATTCAGAGGTTTTCTCACTAGTATATATTTTCTCATATTCATCAAAGTTTAAGTCACAACTAAGGACCTTCCCATATTCCTTACAGGGCTTCTCACTATCATGAATTCTCTGATGTAATGTAAGAGATTTATGATTTTTGTAATTGGGCACTTTTTCAGAGATGATTTTCATTTGACTGAAATATCCCACTTCAGGTCTTTGTACTTCAATCTTCCTTTTGCTTTGCCAATCATTTCTGACAATGGAGTTCTCAAGGCCAACTAATTTACTACTTTCTATTACTTCCCACTGAGAATCATTTTTTTCAATAATGTCCTTCTCTGTAGATAAAGTCTTTTTGTCATACTTGGATTCCAAGTCTGAAAGAAAGGGAAAAAACAATTTCTTTTTTCATGTGTCACGAAGATAAAATAGTTATGAAGTGCACAGGAGAAAAACTGAAAATAATTCACAGTATAAGTGAATGATTAAAATACTGTTATGAAGTTTGAGGAAAGGTAAAGAGAACTCAGAGAATGATAAGAGTATAACATAAGGTTGTGAGGTTTGTGCTAAGAGAAATGGATTAAGTCAGTGGGTCTGAAATTTTGGTGTTGATCATCACCTAGTAAGCTTGTCAAGTACTGATGTTCATGAACTAATCCAGATAAACTGAATCAACACCTATAGATGTGGAATTTAGTCATCAGTATCTTGTAGAGATACTGCAAATACAGATCAAAATTTGATTATCGATACATACTAACAGTTTTCTGATACTTTTCTTTTTTTCTTTTACAATATAATCCCAATACTTTACCATCGATAACAGGGTGCTGCTTGTAAAACAACATTTTAATCCATTATCCCCTAATCATTTTCACCTTCTGCATCAAACCACATTTCCTATCATTTAGAGATACCCACAAGATATTTCATTTCTCAGAAATGGAATCCTTATATACTACCTCCTTTTCGTTGTCTGGGTCTAAAAGTTACCACCCTCTGAAATGATGTACTAGCTGACTCTAAGTAAGTTCATATCTATGTCTCTATTCCAATATCTAGTTCCTTGCCCTCATACCCATTTTTTCAATTGTGTAATCTGTAATTTTCTCTGTTATCATACTGTTTATTTCCTTATTAAACTCCAAAAGGAAAAATAAAATCATTCTTCTATGTGCCACTGAATAGCAAGCCCCAAGGTCTTGTAAATAGTAGTTTACAATTACAGGAAAAGCAAATCACTGGTTGAAAGCAATGTGAGAATAAAAGCCAATATTACAAAAATAAGTCACTGGAGAACACAATTATCAAAATAATTATATAACTATAAGAATCTCCATGCCTTTAAAACCTCACACTACACTAGTGATTTTATATATATAAATTTATATACATGAAATTTATAATATAGTAAGATACATTCATATATATAATAGTGTTTATAAATGATTGTTTTCCAATTGCCTCTCCACCTACGCATACTGTCTCCATCACTGCTGTTAATTTCCTCCTATGCAAAACCATAAGTTTCTTCATCCCAATAAAGATGGTGTTTTATTTACCTCTCTTCAGTAACATTTTCACTATTATTCATCTATCGTCCTGAAATCCTAGTCTATATTTAAATGTTTTCCTTTATGCTCTTTCCCAGGTATTCCTTTCCATTTTCCTATTCTCAAAGCTAACCACTGCTATATTGCCTAAAAAAGTATCAGAATGTTTTAGATATTATAATAGGTATTTCCCATATTTTAAAGCTTATGCAATTCTGAGTAAACCTGTGGCTGAAAAGGAGAATTTGGTAACAGAATGGTATGTAAAAGGTGGTGGAGGTGGGCAAGAGTGTAAGGCACTTTGTAACAAAAGATCTCTTGGACCTAGCTGGAGATTGGCAATCAGATGAGGGAACAACCTAAGGAAAATCCAAAGTGACTGATATACATTGCATGATAAAAGGCAAAAATAATTTCCTGTGACTGAATTATGTATAATTAAGGTGAAATAATGCAAACACCATTATTTGACTGAAACAATAAAATCATAAATGAATGCCAGTATCAGTAAACTAAAAGTACTTCCACTTAGAAATGAAGAAACTTTCTATCAAATAACTGTTTAGTTATTGTGGAAATGTAACTGAAATTACAAAACTTTCAGGGACTGGTGGCGTTGAAAATATTGCACATTAAAAATCTATGAAACTCAACATTAGTCACATAGAAAGTAAGGATTTAAACACTTATATTGATAAAAATGAAAGAATGAAAACCAATGTATACATTCCACTCAAGAAGACAGAAAAGAACAAAGTGACCTAAAGAAAAGTTGAGAGGAGAATTCAATAAATATAGAATCAGAATGTGATGAGTTAGAGAACATATAAAGAATATAATCAACAAATATAAAAAGTGAAAGAAATCAAAGATGACATAAACAGTTGGAGAAATATACCATGTTCTTGGATTGGAAGAATCAATACTGTGAAAATGACTATACTACCCAAAGCAATCTACAGATTCAGTGCAATCCCCATCAAACTCCTAGTGGTATTCCTCACAGAATAAGAACAAAAAATTTTACAATTCGTATGGAAACACAAAAGACCCGAATAGCCAAAGCAATCTTGAGAAAGAAAAACAGAGCTGGAGGAATCAGGCTCCCCGACTTCAAACTATACCACAAAGCTACAGTAATCAAGACAGTATGGTACTGGCACAAAAACAGAAAAACAGATCAATGGAACAGGATAGAATGCCCAGAGATAAACCGACGCACATATTGTCATCTAATTTACAACAAGGGAGGCAAGAACATACAATGGAGAAAGGACAGCCTCTTCAGTAAGTGGTGCTGGGAAAACTGGACAGCTACATGTAAAAGAATGAAATTAGAACACTCCCTAACACCATACACAAAAATAAACTCCAAATGGATTAAAGACCTAAATGTAAGACCAGACACTATAAAACTCTTAGAGGAAAACATACAAAAAACACTCTTTGACACAAACCACAGCAAGATCTTTTTTGTCCCACCTCCTAGAGTAACTGAAATAAAAACAAAAATAAACAAATGGGACTTAATTAAACTTAAAAGCTTTTGCACAGCAAAGGAAACCATAAACAAGACACAAAGACAACCCTCAGAATAGGAGAAAATATTTGCAAATGAAACAACAGACAAAGGATTAAGCTCCAAAATATACAAACAGCTCACGGAACTCAATATCAAAAAAAACAAACAATCCAATTAAAAAATGGATGGAAGACCTAAATAGACATTTCACCAAGGAAGACATACAGATGGCCAAGAGGCACATGAAAAGCTGCTCAACATCACTAATTATTAGAGAAATGCAAATCAAAACTACAATGAGGGCTTCCCTGGTGGCGCAGTGGGTGAGAGTCTGCCTGCCAATGCGGGGAATGTGGGTTCAAGCCCTGGTCTGGGAAGATCCCACGTGCCGTGGAGCAACTGGGCCCATGAGCCACAATTACTGAGCCTGCACGTCTGGAGCCTGTGCTCCACAACAAGAGAGGCTGCGATAGTGAGAGGCCCGCGCACCGCGATGAAGAGTGGCCCCCGCTTGCCGCAGCTAGAGAAAGCCCTCGCACAGAAACGAAGACCAACACAGCCAAAAATAAAAAAAAAAAAATTAATTAATAAAAACAAAAAGAATGTCCTGGAGGGATTGCTTTAAAAAAAAAAAAAAAAAAACACTACAATGAGGTATCACCTCATGCCAGTCAGAATGGCTATTCTCAAACAATCTAGAAACAATAAATGCTGGAAAGGGTTTGGTGAAAAGAGAACCCTCCTGCACTGTTGGTGGGAATGTAAATTGAAACAACCACTATGGAAAACAGTATGGAGGTTCCTTAAAAAACTAAAAATAGAACTACCATATGACCCAGCAATCCCACTACTAGGCATATACCCTGAGAAAAGCATAATTCAAAAAGAGACATGTACCACAACGTTCATTGCAGCACTATTTACAATAGCCAGGACATGGAACCAACCTAAATGTCCATCGACAAACGAATGGATAAAGAAGATGTGGCACATATATACAATGGAATATTACTCAGCCATAAAAAGAAACGAAATTGAGTTATTTGTAGTGAGGTGGATGGACCTAGAGTCTGTCATACAGAGTGAAGTAAGTCAGAAAGAGAAAAACAAATACCGTATTCTAACACATATACACGGAATCTAAAAAAAAAAAAAATGGTATTGATGAACCTAGTTGCAGGGCAGGAATAAAGATGGAGACATAGAGAATGGACTTGAGGACACGGGGTGGGAGGGGGAAGCTGGGGCAAAGTGAGAGAGTAGCATCGACATATATACACTACAGAATGTAAAGTAGTTAGCTAGTGGGAAGCAGCAGCATAGCACAGAGAGATCAGCTCTGTGCTTTGTGATGACCTAGAGGGGTGGGATAGGGAGGATGGGAGGGAGGCTCAAGAGGGAGGGAATATGGGGACATATGTATGCATATGGCTGATTCACTTTGGTGTACAACAGAAACTAACACAGTATTGTGAAGCAATTATACTCCAATAAAGATCTATTTAAAAAAAAAAGTAAATGACAAGTGAAAGAACCATCACAGAGGGTATTTTTTAAATGTTATAAGACTCGTATGCCAATCAATTTGAAAATGTTGACTTATGAATTATTTTCTAGGTAAATAAATACTGAAAACCCCAGAAGCCATAAAAGTTGAAAAAAGAACAATTTGCTAGAAAGAGATAAAATTGTCAAAGACTTACCTTCCATGAAACAAAAAATCATAAGCATGCCTATTGCCCAGGTTGTGGCAATAAACCAGGTAATGAACCAGGGCTCCTAAAGTAAATATCTGAGTCATGACCTGGAGCAGGGAAGGTAGAAGATGTGCCCTTGACTGTTGTGACAGAAGCAAGAATGTTTTATAATATTAATGAATCATAACAAAAAGACACAGAAATCATCGAAGGAGACCACCATTTTGACAATACAAGAATCAAAAGAGGGTGAAAAGTACTTTGTGTACTAAAACATTAACTAAACAACTAAAAATTTATAGCTAGTATTAATTTTTTTAAAAGGAACAAAACACATAAAACATGGAAGACCAGAAGAACTCACTTTTAACCAATTCAGGTGTTTGGTCTGGGATAGGGAGGGTATAGGGTGAGCCTGGGAAAGCTTCAGAAAGCATTAGTAAATTCAAAGAATAAAGAATCAAGTCAAAGGTACACAAAAATCCATAAGGAATTAGTATTTATATAGCTAGGCATCAACAATCAAAGACTGTGATGGGCTAAAGTATACTAAACCAATGAAAATCAACAAATCCATAATGATACATAAATAAGAGGTCAGAAAATTTCAAGTGCACCATTTGAGGTGGCTAATTAGTTACAATCATATAAAGAGTATAACCAAACACTTGCTGCCTTTTCCATTAGATTTCAAGTTTATCAAGTAGCATGAGGGTAACTAATTAAATGTATTAGAAGGAATGTTGGACTTAGTACAACACTGATTTAAATGAAGGTTTTCAACTGTAAAAAGCATTAAGTGAATTGTTGATGAGGAACTGTATATTCATAGAATGCTAAAATAGGACCACAGAGATCCCTTTCTGACCATAATATCTGAATTAGTTCCATCATTCTTCATCCCTTTATTTTGCTTACTTTTCTTCATAGCACATATCACTATCCATGATATATCTTCTAATCATCTATTTACCTATTTATTATATATCTCACTTACTAGTATGTTAGTTCCATGACATTAAGATCTGTATTGGTCTTTCTTACCATTGTACTTATAGGGCTAACACAATATCTATCTTACTGTAGACACTGATTAAGTGTTGATTATATAAATGACCAAGATTTTTTTGTCAGTGAAGACATTTATGTAAGTCTAAATACAAGAGGAACTAGAGGAAATGTTGGTCGAATTGGGAAAGATCTTAATTTTCTTCCCCAAGTATCAGGCTTTTTTCCCATAGGGGTTTAAAGGGAGTTTCCCCAAAACATCACAGGGGCCAACCTCCTCTTGGACAGGCTGGGCTTTTTACTCTGGTGATGGCTTTCCTTGCTTCATCAAGTCCTCACTCACATAGCCCTGTTTACTTGTCACATCCCTTGTAACCCTCCAGGGCAACTTCCCTTCTACTAATAAGGTAGTCAAAACTGGCTTAGAAATGGAACACCCTGCTTACAACAAAGAAATGTAACATAATATACAGAAATATATAAGAATCAGAACCAATTCTAAAAAACACTTTTGAGAATTGGTTAAGTTTTTAATAAATGAGGTTGAAATGAAAGACTTCAGAGAAGAGAAATATGAGAAGATTGAAAGAACATTCACCTTAGAGTGACCATAGAATTACAAAGTATAAAGAGAGTATAAATTTTCTGACCTCTTATTTATGTATCATTATGGATTTGTTGATTTTCATTGGTTTAGTATACTTTAGCCCATCATAGTCTTTGACTGTTAATGGCTAGCTGTATAAATACTTTACCAGATAGGTAAAGAAGTGTCTTCTTTTATTTAAACCCATGCTATCTCTTTGCCTTGAGAGGCAGTATGTTGTAACAGCTAAGAATATCAACTGTGGTGCCAGACTGCTTGGGTAAGAAAACCTGCTTCTGACACTAGCTATGTAACCCTGGAGGGGTAGCCTAAATACTCTTTGTCTTAGCAATCTCTTCAAAGAACAATAATGCAAGTAGTATTTATGCCATAGGGTTGTAGAATTAAATAACTCAGTATATTAAAAGGGCTTAAATCAGGGCCTGGTACAAGGCAAGAACTATGTGAGCTGAGAGGAAAACAAGGAGCTTTCTAAAACATTAAAAGGTCCTTGCTGGAATACTGACTTAACGTTAAATGCAAAGTTCTTTAACCCCATAGCAGGTGTAAGACAACACTTGTGTCAGGCAATGAATATGACTTCTATTTGCCAATGTAACAATATAAATTATACAAATTCTTTTAATAATCATAACAACTCAGGACACAGTATCTTAGCTGTTCTCCCAGAAGGTGGGTAAGAAAGTAATAAAGAAATTTTAGCAATTCTGGGCTCAAACACAATATAATAGATATCTCAAAGGATACAGTGTATGTATCCTAGAAGTCAAATCCAAGGACTTCCCTAGTGGTGCAGTGGTTAAGAATCCACCTGCCAATGCAGGAGACACGGGTTCGAGCCCTGTTCTGGGAAGATCCCACATGCCACGGAGCAACTAAACCCATGTGCCACAACTACTGAGCCTGCGCTCTACAGCCTGTGAGCCACAACTACTGAGCCCTCGTGCCACAACTACTGAAGCCTGCGTGCCTAGAGCCCGTGCTCCGCAATAAGAGAAGCCACAGCAATGGGAAGCATGTGCACTGCACTGAAAAGTAGTCCCCACTCACCGCAACTAGAGAAAGCCTACACGCAGCAACAAAGACCCAACACAGCCAAAAATAAATGAAGGTAGAAATTATAAGAGACTGAGAAGGGACTTCATAGAAATTACATGAAGAATGAGGAAGATGCTTAATGGAGTTGTCATCTCCAACACCATGCTCAATCCATGCCTTTGGAAACTGGGAGAAGAAATTCATCTAGTTTCTTAAAAGATAGCTTTGAGTTTCACTGAATGTCAACTGATATTCTATAGAACATATTCTAAATTATGTAAACAGCTAAATTTACCCAGTGAGACCAAGTTGCTGTAATTTTCCATCATCACATCCCAGTACAAGTCCCTCTGAGCAGAATCCAGATACTCCCATTCCTCCTCAGAGAAGCTGATGACCACATCCCTGAATGTCACCAATTCCTGAAACAACAAACCACATATTATAAGTAAAATTGAAGGAAACATTTTTGAGTAAAAGGTAAGAAATAAAGAATTGAATTAAACTATTATATATAGAATGGATAAACAACAAGGGACTACTGTATAGCACAGGGAACTATATTCAATATCCTGTAATAAACCATAATGAAAAAGAATATGAAAAAGAATATATATCTGTATAACTGAATCACTTTGCTGTACAACAGAAATTAACACAACATTGTAAATCAACTATACTTCAATAATATAAATTTAAAAAAAAAAGAAAAAGAATTGCATTACAGGAAGGGGTCTAATAGTAAGTACATTGGCCAGGGGTAGAAGCCTATGGTATAGGAAGTAAGGAAATTAATGCTTCCAAACCAGACTATCTACAGATCTTTAAAGAATCCTTTTGATTCAGAGAAATCTTCCTGCATGCTATGGGATTTCTTAGATAAGCACGTCTGGAAATAAAATAATCAGTTTACAAATTAAAAGAAATAGTGTATACATGAACGCTGCATGCTACATGCCTGCTGAATGAATTATCAATAATAGTGAATTTCTACATCCTCGTTCCTCTTTGTAAAGGAAAAATATCTAGCTTCGAAAATGGGATATGAACAATATTTTAAAATTTCTTAAAACCCCAAGTTCATCACTGTTAATCACCATTTCACAATATATAAGAATTATAACTTCTAATGAAAAATTATTTATTAAATGCTTTTTAGTGGCTACAGAGTAGTCTGCTTGGTGGAAATATATCAGCCTTAATTATATTTAGACATAAGTTGGATAAGATCTCCTCCAATTCTGAAATCTACAGTAATCTACTATTTATGTCTGACTGAGACTAGTCAACATCAAATCCAGTCTACCTGGAAAAATAGGTCTGTTCAGAAGTACAGACTTTGCCCATATGTCATCAAATGGATCCATTTGCTCTTTTTCTCTACCCAAGAGTATGAAAAAGGCTGGTAAATGCCTCCATCTAGGGATTCCATTTCTACCCTATAGCTGCTCTGAACAAAACACTGAACACATAGGAATGTTGAACATTATTTGGAGAATAGATAGGCACATAGGAGGTACAGTGTGCTGTTTGACTCCAACTCTCACTAGAAAGTGAAAATGGGGATTTTTATGGGGATGTGGGGCAGGCTCTTAGGTCTGCTTTCTGGGAAGATTCAGACAAATGAAATGTTCACAAAGGAGAGAGAAATAGCAACTTACATGGTCCATGGTTAGAACTGTAAAGAATTGATCAGGGAATTCCACTTCTGGTATGACAGCATGAGGAGCTCCACCGACATGCTCCCCATTGAAACTGGTAAAATTATATATAAAAACATAGAGCAAATGAAGAAACATTTGTAAATCTACTAAAACTTATTAAGAACTGTGAAAGTCTGCAGTATCTTAATCTAACCTGCACCATTCCTTGTCCATCCCATCCTAGTGAGAAAAAGATTCCATTGCAAACTAGTACAGCCAAGGACACAAACTTCCTCACCACTCAAGCCCTGTTCCCAGTCAGATAACTATCTTCCTGGGAGTAGAACATCAGCATTTCTCATTCTGCCCCCAGCTACCTGTTGCTCAGGCAAATGCAACGAAGGAATGGAAATTTTCTTCTGCCTAGTAGCCACACAAGAATTGTAGGCTGTACCTTGGGTGTGGCACTGCTGAGAATACTGGGGTTCCAACTGTCTTTGCCTTGGCTCATAGGGCAGGAGTTCCATGCCACGAGAGGCAAGTTGAAACCTAGGACTGCTGACCAATCCCCTCCAGAGCCCTCTCCAAAGGAACTGCCTTCATTTGCAACAGAGTGTGAAGAAGTTCAAGGGTAAGGACATTCACAAAAACAGTGGAAATTTTGGTGAAAGGCTATTGGGAGAAGATTGAAAAATTCATTGGAGATAAATGCTAAACTGTATGCTGGCTAGTTTGTCAGAAAGGATCAGAGAAAGATACTTGGGGAGCCCTTCCTATTGTCAGAACAAATCTCAGACATTGACTTGATTTCATTAGTCTGTGAAGCAGTGTAACCCCACAGCATTACTGAAAGCAATAGTGCCATCAGTCACAATCAGTGGATCCTAACAGCTTGGTGTGGTCAGGTAAAGAGACACTCAAAGACAGCCCTGTCAAAACCACTGTCATCCAAGGGTAACTGTGGTAATAGCAAAGTCTATACCCCAAGGAGCAACATCAGAGATTTACACTATGGGGGAGATAGATTTCACTTCATTAATCTAGCCAGTCACTAAACAAGAAAGCAAATAACAATAACAAGCCTGGGGAGAAGGAGTAGACAAAAGTACCAGAGTTACAACAACTATCTAAAATATCTACTTTCCACAAACAAGAGACAGGTGAAGAAATAGGAAAATATAACCCATAAACCAAAAACACCAAAGCCAAAACCAAACAGACAACAGAAACTGCCTGTGAGAAAGCAACCAGATTTAACAAAGACGTCAAAGTAGCCATTATAACTATGTTCAATAAACAAAGGAACCCATGCTTAAAGTAAATGAAGGTATGATCACAATGTCATAACAAATAAAGCATCAGTGAAGAGATAGAAGTTATTTAATATCACTAGATGGAAATTCTGGAGTTGAAAAGTATTAAATGAAAATTTCACTAGAGTAACTCAACTGTAGATGTGAACTGGGCAGAAAAAAATGTACTAGAAAACTTAAAGATAACGTGATAGAGATCATGCAATCTGAAGAACAAAGGAAGAAAACACAAGGAAGAAAAATGAAAAGAGCATCAGAGAAATGTTGGACACCATTAAGCACACACCTGTAATAAATGTAACAGAAAAGAGGAAAGGTGCATTTTAATATATTCAAATAAATAATGGATGAAAAGTTCCCAGGACTTCCCTGGTGGTCCAGTGGTAAAGAATCCGCCTTCCAATGCAGGGGACACGGGTTTGAACCCTGGTCTGGGAAGATCCCACATGCCGTGGAGCAACTAAGCCCGTACGCCACAACTACTAAGCCTGTGCTCTAGAGCCCACGAGCCACAACTACTGAAGCCTGCACACCTAGAACCCGTGCTCCGCAACAAGAGAAGCCACCGCAATGAGAAGCCTGCGCACTGCAACGAAGAGTAGCCCCCGCTCGCTGCAACTAGAGAAAGCCTGCATGCAGCAACAAAAGACCCAGCGCAGCCAAAAATAAATAAATAAAATTTTTAAATCAACTGTATGAAGTAATTCATATATATGTATACATATACATAAATATTATATACATATATATACACACACATAACATGTATAATTGGGCCTGCAACATATATAAATGTAATATGTTTGACAATAATAACACAAAGGAGATAGGTAGAAGAAAAGCTGCATTGGGCAAAGGAAATGAATCCAGATGGTAATCTGAATCCACGGGTTCAAATAAAGAGAATGAAAAGTGATAAACAGGATTAATATAACAAAGCTACATATCATCTATAGCTGTTTAGGGTTCAAATAAAGAGAATGAAAAGTGATAAACAGGATTAATATAACAAAGCTACATATCATCTATAGCTGTTTATGTGCTACAATGGTAGACTTGAGTAGGTGTGACAGAGACTGTGTAATCCACAAAGCCTAAAATATTTAATATCTGTCCTTTACAGAAAAAAAACTTGTTAACCCCTACTGTAGAAGTTAATTTATGCATTTTTCACCTGTTACAACTGTAAACCCCTTGTTGTTGAGTGTAAACTATTTCAGTTACTTTGGGCAACTATTTGACACAATCTACTAAAGAAACATATACACTGTGACTTAGCGATTCCACTCTTGTGTATATGCCCAATAGAAATGAGTTTTTCCGTCCAAAAAGTATGTAAAAGAATTATTTTAGCTGCATTTCTTTACACTGTCCTGAAACTGTTAACAACCCAAACATCCATCAACAGAAGCAGGGAAAAATTAAATGAGATACATTCCTATAGTGGAAGATTACTTAAGAATAAAACTGAACAAACAGCAGATGATTTTCATAAACATGAGGCTGAGCAAAAGAGGGCAGAAAAAAATGTACATAATGGGGACTTCCCTGGCGGTCCAGTAGTTAAGACTCTGTGCTTCCACTGCAGGGGATGCAGGTTCGATCCCTAGTTGGGAAACTAAGATCCCATATGCCACATAGCACAGCAAAAAAAAAAAAAAAAAGTACATAATGTACGATTCCATTTATATGAACTTCCAAATTAGTTAAAACTTATCTATTGTAATAGTGAAAAGAATATTGGTTACCTTTGTTGGGGGTAAAGGCAAGTTGGTAATGACTGGAAGGAAACAGAAGGGAGCATCCTGGAGTGTTGGAAATATGCTATATCTTAGCTGTGTAATGGTTACATAGATATACATAAATGTTAAAAACAATCCAGCTTTAGAATATGGTTTGTATAGTTTACATTAAGTTACGTCTAAGAAAAAAACCAAACCCACAAAGTGGCAGAGCTGAGTTTTGAACTCATATTCCTCTTACTACAAAGACAGTTCTAACTCTGGTTCTTGTCTCTTTAGTTCAGAATTTCTTCTTTATGGAGTGAAATCTGAGCATGGGTAGTAGTTCACTGGCAAGTTAGAAACAATCTATAACCTACCAAAATTTACTAAAGCATGCAAGTTATTAACTAAATCCATTCATGTCCATGGATATCTCATGGGTGCAGTAAACAATGAACTCAGTGGATCTGGAGTACCCAAACTCTGCTCTTTCCAAAGAAAGGAATGGCCCTTGAACAGCTCCTGGGAGACAACCTCTGAGCCCTTACAATATCCTGCTTGATAAGAGCATATCTGGGCTATGCCAGACAGATAATTTATGCTATAAATGTGATTTATGGTAAACACCTATTTTTGTTGGCCAGGGGTCCTGGGATGCACTGTATCAATTTGACCTCTGAAGCAGCTAAGCTAGTCACACAGTTGCTCCATGACTGTGTGACTCACTCTCAATAAAGAGTCTGGACATCAAGGCTCAGTTGAGTTTCCCTGACCTACTTCACATGTGTTGTTACAAAATGGTGCTGGCAGAATTTAGTGCTGTCTATATGACTCCACTGGAAGTACACATCTAATTTCTCCTGGACTTTTCTCTTTGCTGATCTTAATCTGTATCCTTTGACTGTAATAAACCATGAACACAAGCATAACAGTTTTTCTGGATTTTGTGAGTCCTAGCAAATCGTCAATCTGAGGATGGTTTTGGTAAACCCTGACAATCCATGGCTTTAGTGTAAGTTGGTAAAAACCTAACAGCCTTGGGTTTGTCTCCATGACGTCTCTCCTCATCAACTTCAAATGCATGTCATCCAATTTCTTTAATGATCATTATCATACCCTACTATAGTTTTAGTCCTATTCACAGTTTATATTATGTGATCAGTTATAAACAAGTTAAGGGATAGCAACTATGTCTCTTTAATGCTAATATCCACACCAATAACATGAATAAAATTGGCATATTACAGGCATTTAATAAATATTTAATCTGTAAATGCAACTTCTGGAAATTTTTCCTTAAGTAACAGATAAAAAAGTAGACAAAATTCTATTACAATGATCTACATCAGCGTAGTTTATGATAATTCTAAATATCTATGGATAGACAACAGGTTAAAGTGTGGTGAGCTATATGTTAGCAATATCTATGCAGTATTTAACAATGATAACATTGATTCATATTAAATGTTGGGGGAAAAATTTTGATGAATTACTCATCAAACAATCAGATTTTTAAAATAATTGGAGGTTGTGTACTATCATGATAAAGAACATAAAATCTATCATCCAAAATTCAGTTTGCAAATCTTATCTTTGGCTGTTATTGTGTAACCTTTTACTAAGTTACTTAACTGCCTTAATTTCCTCATCAGTAAAATGGAAATAACAACATGACCTACCTCAAAGTGTTGCTGTCTGGATCAAATTAAATAAAAGACATAAAGCATTTTCAATGCCATATAAAAAGCACCTAATGATACCTAATAAAAGCTGTCTGCTAATTTATGAAATGGTAAAGAATATTTCACATCCCTTGTTTCATTATTTTTTAAAAATTCCCTCTATGCTTCACCTTTGTGCTACAGCGAAATTTGAGATTTTCAGGTCTGTTCTTTCTTATAATGTTAACTCATTTCAGAGTCCAGCCTTGAGATTACAATTTTTCCTCAATAATATTTGTCACAAAGATTCTCAAAAATGAAAGGATATATCTCCTTGCCCTCTACACAAAGCTGCAGACATATAACTAGAATCTATCTAATATGTGACAATTTGAGCATAAAAGGCTTTATCTTGTTCCTCTGTCCAACACAGAGAGTTACATGCATATTTATTTCTGTTTCTATAAAACTGTCCTTTCAAGTGTAATTTGTATAATGAGGTCTTGTATGATACCTGGATTTCCCAGATCATTCCTATGTCCTCTGAAAGAAACCACCACTTCTTAAAAAACCATGAATCTCTGATCAGCAGTCTTAATTCATGATTTGTTCTCCTGGTAATTGTTTATTTGATATCTATGTAATCCCCAAAGCTTTGAAAACTTAGATATGTCAAATCACATGGTGACCACTGGCACTTTCTACTTATTCCTACATGCCTAGAAGTGTGATAAAACTGTGACTTTGTCTCACTTATGTGGCAAACTTATGTAATTCTTTTTGCAGAAACAAAAGAAGAAATACATACCCAGGTTCAAAAATTCTCAACAAAATATTAGCAAACTGAATTCAAAAATACATTAAAAGAATCATACACCATGACCAAGTGGGATTTATTCCATGGATGCAAGAATGGTTCACCATCCCCAAAACAATTAATGTGATACATCATATTAACAAAATGAGGGATAAAACACACATGATCATCTCAATAGATGCATAAAAAGCATTTGACAAAATTAAACATCCATTTATGATAAAAACTCTCAGTAAACTGGATATAGAGGGAACATACCTCAGCATAACAAAGGTCATATATAACAAGTCCACAGCAAATACCATACTTAATGGTGAAAAGCTGACAGCTTTTCCTCCAAGATCAGGAACAAGACAAGGATACCCACTCTTGCCACTTTTATTCAATACAGTATTAGAAGTCTTAGCCAGAGCAATTACATGTTAAAAAAAAAAGAGAGCGAGAACAGAAAAAAGAAATAAAAGACATCCAAATGAGAAAAGAAGCAAAACTGTCACTATTTGCAGATGTGATATTATATAGAAGAACCAGGAAAATTGATAAGTCACAATTAGGTAGGGAAGTTTAAAGGAAGGAAAGCAAATATTCTATGCTCTGTAAAACAAAAATGTATGACAACAAAAAGCAAACACGAACTGACCTTGTATGGGCCATTAAGTTAGTAGCAATGCTCTCCACTTCAGAACTTGCAGAGCTACAGAACCAAGAAGACGGGACTTGTGAGACTCAGGACTGGCTAAGAGTTGTGGTGAACACACTGTCCACCATCAGACATGACCCATCACCCACCACAAATACAAGCGGATGGAAGTAAGAGTGAAAATAGAATGCTGACTTTTACCAGTATCAGAGAAAAAGGTAAGCATCATCTATGCCCAGAGCTGGAATCTAAGTTCACAGCAGTGTCTACAGGACACAGCTCAGGGAATGCTGTAGTTCTGAAAGGTGTAAATGGCCTCCATAATGCATCCAAGGGAGTTTAACCCACGAAGGGATTCTACACCTGTGCCCTCCCCCTCATGTCTTCCCAGAAGCCTGTCTTGAAGGCAAGTGCAGGCCTAAATGCTAATCCAAGGATTCAGTATGTACTTTTCTATTGGGAACTTTCATTATAGGAGTGAAATTCATGACTTTCACTCTGATGGCCATCCCTCTACAGCTAGACCCAACTGGCTACATGGTGTGAGGACAGAAAAGAATCCAGGGAAACACATTCCAAGAAACGATGGAACCTACAATTGGACCTGGATGGGCAACACTCACTTCACCAATGCCCCCTCTGTGTAAAGTACGAGGCTGGGTACTGGGGACATGGTGTTATAGCTTATACACACACATGTACAAAAAAAATTTACACACTCCTAGCTGAAAAAAACAAAACTCCAAACTTCAACAAGCTCATTGAAAACAAAATTTTAAAACTCCACTTCGTGCACACTTATAGTCAGTCACAACAGAGATGTTACAGGATCACTCGGTCACAGTGTCGGTCAGACACCCTCGTCGCCACCATGTTAACCATGGTCACACAGTAGGCTCCGCCCCCACTGACAGTCTCACCAGCCCAATCAGATACCAGTCACGCTATCCCAGGGCCCCGTCACACGCACTCTAGCCCTCGCTCTCTCGCTCTCACGCACGCACAGGCGCGAACTAACACTCAACAACGACGCCGTCACAAACAGTAGCACCCGCAAGTATGGTCGTCCGCGGCTCACGCATACACAAGCTCCTGGCTCCACAAGCCCCATCCACGCTCTGCGAGCTTGAGGCCTCCTCACCGCCAGCCCCTCCCGCAGCTTAACCTGGGTCACCTCAACTCACCAGGAATAACTCAATAACGACCACGACACCGGAAGGGGAACCAAAGTTCGAAGTTCATTGGCGGCTCTGGGGCCTGTGGGAAACGTAGTCCAACACCGAAAAAGTCCAGACTTGAGAGCGGAGCGTAGAGCCCACCAGCTGCAGAGACACCCCCCTCCCCGCCCTGAGACTCCCGGGAATTCCAGGGCGCAATGATCGCACGCCTTTGGTGGAGGGGTTGCAGCTGGTTGTCCTTCCAGACGCCGAAGAGCCGGGTGATGGTCCTCTGAGAGCGAGGTGAGGTCGCGGAAGGAAGGAGAGCCCAAGCCAAGGAAGTAATCGCAAACCTGGGCCGGGGAGGGCAGAAAAGGGAACCGGAAGCCGGGTGCGGGCCGAGGAGGCAAACGGAAGAAGCCTGGCTAGGGTAGGGCTGGCTGAGAATTGGAAGCTCCGGGCCTAGGAGGGAAGAGGGAGTTGGGAACCCGGCAGAGGAGGGCCGGGGCGGAAATCGTGAATCTCTGCCGAGGGAGGCCGGGCTAAGAAGGGCTGAAGCCGTGCGGAGGGACTTCGGGCAGGAGAGAGCCCAGGCGAGTTCACTGAGGCCTGTACGTGCGGGACCCCAGGTCCGTGATCGTGAACCAGAGGATCAAGGGTTTTGTTGTTTTTGTCAGTTTTGCCCCTTGAGAAAGCCCCAACACCCACGGCACATAGCAGACGCGCAGTGAGTGTATGCACGCCCTTGGCGTGTTTAATATCATCACCGCCAGGAAGTTCCCTGGTGTCCTTTTCCTGTTAGTCTCACAGCAGAGACAGCCATGGTTCTGATACATGTCATCGTAATTTAGTTTTGTCAGTTCTACAGTTCCAATTGTCTCCTTTAGCTCATCCTAGTATTGTAAGATTTATTAATGTTGTTTAGTTCATTCCTTTTGTTTCTAGACAGCATTCCATTGTGCAAATGTGCCACAATTTGTGTTTTCATTTTTCTCTGTATGAACATTTAGTGTATTTCCAGGTTTTATGTATTTTGATAACGCTGGCATGTTTCTATTTCTTCTGGGGAGATACCTAGTGGAAGAAAATGCTGATAATAGGTTAAGTTTCTATTTAACTTTCTAAGAAGCTGACAAACCTTGTAGGATTAGTTACGATTTCTGTTTGAGACTGTATGTGACTGTGAAGTAAGTGGTTTCTGAGTTTGATTTGGTATTCTTCTATGGAATTAGGAGACGGGCTCAGTGGAGTCAGGAATATCACGTAGGGTCCATGGAATTGTGGTTTTGTGAAGTGGGTGAGATCATAGGAAACAAGGTGTCTGTACCAACTCTTACCATGATTTTGTGTGTTCATTATAATGTGACTGTGAAAGTGGATCACTACATAAGCGTTATTAATGAATGACTGCGAAACTGTGTGTGTCTAGTTAGGTGTGTTTCATTTTGGTTCTGCTTGCAGAATTATGACTGTTTCTAATCAAGTAAAATAGCAATATAAGATTATCCAAAGGAAATGAAAACAGGATATTAAAGAGATACCTGACTCCTATCTTCACTGCAGCAATATTCACAACAGCCAAGACATGGAAACAGCCTGAGTGTCCACTGACAGATGAATGGATAAAGAAAATGTGTGTGTTTACACACACGCACTCATTCACACACACACTCATTCACACACACACACACACTCTGGAGTATTATTCGGCCTTAAAGAAGGAAATCCTGCCATTTGTGACAACATGGAAGGACACTGAGGGCATTATGCTAAGTGAAATAAGTCAGACAGAGAAAGGCAAATACTATGTTCTCACTGTATGTGGAATCGAAAAAACCCGAACTCATTGAAATAGAGAGTAGAATAATAGTGGTTGCCTGAGGGTGGGAGAAAGGGAGAGATGTTGGTCAAAGGTTATAAGATGAATAAGTTCTGGGGATCTAATGTACAGCATGGTGACTATTATTAATAATACTCTGTATTATATACTTGGAAGTTGTTAAGTGATTAGATCTTAAATGTTATCACCACACACAAAAAAGCATAATTATATGAGGTAACTAACCTTATCGTGGTGATCTTTTCCCAATATATGCATGTATCAAATCATCACATTGTACACCTTAAACTTAAGTATGTTACTTTAAAAAAAAAGAATTGGAAAGTAGCAGGTAAAATTAATTTCTAGATGACTGGATTGCATACTTGGAACACCATCAGAACTAATTCTAATATGTTGAAATGACTAGGGTTCAAGAAGTAGTACACAAGAAAATACTTTTTTTACCTCTATGTACTACTTTTAACAGATTTGAGTGAGTTTTTTTTCCCTGTTCCTGGATGAAATTATGGGTGATTTAATAACTTTTTCAGTCGCTCTGAGCTAAGGAAAGGTATCTGAAATACTTTGAATCACAAGGTCAGTCTCATAGCAATTAAATTAGTCATTTTCTAATAAAAATGTTTACTGTAAAAAATCAATATTTAAACTTCATTTAAAGGAAAAATTTCTTCCATCTGACTGAAACCTGCAGTGTGGAAAAGTACATAATCAGTTTCTTCTCTATTTCCCTAACCTGTATTACTGAATAGTTAATATTTAGCATAATGAATATTAATATTTAATAGTAACTGTTTACTATGTAAGTAGGCAGACTTAATCAAGTTGTTATGGAAACTCTAAGGTAAATGCAGTTTCACATGGTTTCTTATGCCTCCCTTCTCTCTTCCTTGTTCATTATTCTAAAAAAGAATCGAAAAGAGCAAAGGTCCTCTCTTGCAAATCTTAAAGCCATGGCTCTGATTAGATGATGTTTCTTTTCTCCTTTCTGCAATAGTCTTTTTCCCCTAGCATATATGAGCATTTTCCCATTTTGAAACTTCCTGGAGATAGGATTCCCTTTCATGAAACTGGTCCACATTTCCTTTTATTCTCTCCAGATAAACCTGTACCTTATCCAAGATCTTCTTCTAATTTTAACTAATGTTCACTTACTAATTGCATGTTTCTCTCAGCATCTCCCTTCTCATGCCCACAAATGGAAATACATTCTTTTGAATTAAATAAGCATATATTCCTTGAATGAACCTTTCTTGTCTAGACAGTGATTTGATGTCTAAGTAGTGAGTGCTTAGGAGAGCCCATACAAGAAGACTTTATTATGTCCACAGACCTTGGTTTTCTAGTGAGTAAAGATAGACGTAAAATCAATAGATTATAATATTAGTATATGGCAAGAAGGGAGGTCCCCGTGTTACACTGTGTCCTTTCTTCCATTTCCAGCTCACCCTTATGGATCGTGTTTCTCCATCTCTCCCTTGTAGTCATATCCCAGGAGTGCTTTGTCCCATTTACACATCTCCATTCTGTAACAGGCACCAAAGGCATGGAAGTAATCTATGGTTGAAAGAGCAGATAGAAAAGCCTACTTTCTATACACGGTAAAGCACTGGAGAAGAGAGAGGTCAAGAGAAGCAGGTCCTTGGTGACAGGAGCCTAGGAATAGAGCAGGCCTTGAACTTCAGTAAAATTAGAAAAGGTGCCCTAAGCCTTCCTCTGGTCATTAATTCAATACTACCCACTCTTTTTTCTTCTCCATGCCTCCCTTACACTTTTTAAAAAGTGAGGAAATCATTCCATTTTTTTCTCTCCTCTAGGTAAGAGGCAAGAACAAAGTACAGTAGAAATTTTTACATTATTTATTTTTAAAATTTATTTTTTATTTATTTATTTTTGGCTGCATTGGGTCTTTGTTGCTGTGCACGGGCTTTCTCTAGTTGCAGTGAGCGGGGACTACTCTTAGTTGCGGTGTGCGGGCTTCTCATTGCAGTGGCTTCTCTTGTTGCAGAGCACGGGCTCTAGGTGCGCAGGCTTCAGTAGTTGTGGCCCACGGGCTCAGTAGTTGTGGCTCGTGGGCTCTAGAGCACAGGCTCAGTAGTTGTGGCGCACGGGCTTAGTTGCTCCGCGGCACGTGGGATCTTCCTGGACTGGCGATCAAACCCGTGTCCCCTGCATTGGCAGGTGGATTCTTAACCACTGCACCACCAGGGAAGTCCCAGCAATTTTTTTAAAAGAGAGACATAACAAGTGAATGCCTGTCCCTACTCCCCCTACAAACACAGAGAAATGCCATCTAAACTATGACAAAATGTCTTTAAAATGGTCAAGTTCAAAAGAAAAGAAACAGAAAAAGGAAAATTCTGCATCCAGAAACAAAGAGATGAATCACAACAGTAAATGTAAAGGTAACTTTGAGCTGACGCCTCATAGAGATCTTTGATCCCATATATAATGCTTAAGAGTACTAACTGGGGTCTGGGGTTCTAATTTCTACACAGGAACTGGGGGCAGAGAGCTGGAACTAAGACCCTGCTTAGTCCTATAAAATATTTCTAGAAAAATACTACTTACTGGCCCAAAGAGATGAGGGAGCTTGCAATCTCTGAGACTCTTTTAGGGGATTGGGGGCAAAAAAATAAAAATACTGTATTACTTATATGAAGTATCTAGAGTAGTCAGACATATAGAAACAGATGGCAGGATGGTGGTTGCCAGGGGCTGGGGAAGAGGAAATGGAGAGTTATTGTTTAATGGATACAGTTTGAGTTTTGCAAGATGAAAAGTTCTAGAGACTGGTTGCATAACAATGTGAATATACTTAACAGTATTGATCTGTACACTTTAAAATGGTTAAGATGGTAAATTGTATGTTATGTGTGTTTTACCACACTTTTAAAGAATGAATAAAGGCTGAAAGAAACTAGAAAAAGACAACCCAAAAAACGAAACCCAAAATAAGTAGAAGAAATAAAAATAGGCAGAAATTAATGAAGTAGAAAGCAGACAATAGAGAAAATGAATAAAACCAAAAGTTGTTTATTTGGAAAGAGTTTTAAAATTTATAAATCCATATTAAGAATAGTTAATAAAAGAAGAAACACAAATTACCCATGTCAGAAATGAAAATGGAGGTATCACTACAGATCCCACAGATAGCAAAAAAATAAGGGAATGTTATGAACAAGTTGATGCCAATAAATTAGACAACACAGATAAAATGCTATTATTGCTTGAAAAGCACAACTTCCCAAAACTAACTCAAGAAGAAATAGAAAAACAGAATCTCTTCATATCTATTAAAGAAATTTAATTTTTAATTTAAAAAATTCCTACATGGAGAACCTGGTTGAATTCTACTGAAATGCTTACAACTCAGCAGGAAGTAAATGTAACAGCACTGCTTTAGAAATTCTTTTAACTCAGGGCACATGAGATTAAGTTGAAATAAACAACAACCTCTTCCTCCACTGAAATGAGCTGAAAAACAAAAACTATAAATCAACAAGAAGGGACTTCCCTGGTGGTCCAGTGGTTGAGAATCTGCCTTCCAATGCAGAGGACACAGGTTCGATCCCTGGTCAGGGAACTAAGATTCCACATGCCGTGGGGAAACTAAACCTGCACGTGGCAACTAAGCAAACTAAGCATGTGTGCCACAACTACTGAGCCCGCACACCATAACTACAGAGCCTGCGTGCCGCAACTACAGAGCCCACATGCTCTGGATCCCACATGCCACAACTAGAGAGCCCACGTGCCGCAACTACTAAGGCTGTGTGCTCTGGAGCCTGCACACCACAACGAAGAGCCCGCCCACCACAACAAAAGATCCTGTGTGCTGCAACTAAGACCCAACACAGCCAAAATAAATAATTAAATAAAAAGGAAGGAAATTTTTAAAAATAAATCAACAAGGAAAAAGCCATCACAGGAGAGTCAGCAGGTAAAGAAATAAAGTTGGTGGTGGGTAGGGGAATTGGGTGAAGATGGTCAAAAGGCACAAACAAGTAAGTACTGGAGATATACAACAATATGACTATAGTTAACAATGCTGAATAGCATATATGAAAGTTGCTAATCCTAAAAGTTCTCGTCAGAAGGAAAAAAATTATTTTGTAACTATGTGAGGTGACAGGTATTAACTAAACTTATTGTGGTGATCATTTCACAATATATACATGTGTCAGGTGATCATGCTGTGCACCTTAAGCTTATATGATGTTATATGTCAATTACATCAGTAAAACTGGGCGGGGGGGAGAAAGTTGGTACCTACAAGAACTGCATATAATATGACAACATAAAAGAATATGAAATAAATGTTTAAAATGGAAAAGTCAACAAAAGCACAATACATAAAAAGAATCTGCAGATATTAAAAGAATAAAGAGAATTTCCAGAAATAAAAATCAAAGTAAAAAAAACAAAAACCTGAGAACTTAAAGAATTAACACTACTGAAAAATAAATTATTAGACTTAAACATATATCTGAGGGAATCACCTAGAAGGCAGCACAGAGATGAAATGTGAAATATAGAAGGGAAACTATAAGAGATATAGAAGAAAATGAAAAGGTTCAATACATATCTAATGTCATAAAAGGAGAGAAATAGAGAAAGGAGGGGAGGCATCAGAAAAGAAAATGGTTTAGAACTTTTCATAATTAAAGTCGTGATTTCACGATCAGGAATCAAAATAAGTTGTAAGTGGGATAATGAAAGTAGACCTAATACCTAGACACATCCTGATACTGCAAAATAACAAATCTTCTGAAGGAAAGAAAAAGAAAGAAAACATGTTACCTAAAAGGAATGATGATTAGGCACATGAGATGTCAGAAGACAATGGAATAATACCTTCAAAATGATAAAGGAAAAATAGCAGTCAAGAATGGGGCAAAATAAAGACATTTTAAGGCAAAGAATGGGGATTCTTTCATAGACTCACCGGAGAATTTCTAGAACATACACATTAGCAAGAAGTAAATTGATCCCAGAAAGACAGAATGAGATAAAATTGGTTGGGAAGTCTAAGTAAGTGTATACTAAGTAGTAATGATTAATTAATGGCGTTTCAAAACAAAAGATTAAAAAGCACTAACTAACAATAGAAAGAATAGACTTAAAGCATTCTAAAATCTTCGAGGTGTCCTCTCCCAGTGAAATCATGGACGATGCTAACTTTTTTCAGCAACAGTGTGTGACTAAGCATGGAGTACTGCCAATCAGGGAAGCTCACCTGAGCCTTGGTGTCCAGAGTTTCTACTGGGGCTCAGTCATATAGACATGGTTGACTGCCTGCATGGCTGACCTTAGTTTCCAGCCCCCTCCAGAGTTTGCACTAATACTGCATGACTCAAAGCTCCAACCTAAATCACATTATTAGACTCTTCGGTTTTTACCCTCAGGTAAACAAAGATGCTATCAAGCAGGACATTCCAAGGGTTTAGTGATCACCTCCCAGGAGCCAAAGGCAAAGGCAAGACCTCTCTTTGTGTAAGGTTAATTCTTTACTACATAAGAATAAACACAGAAAATATTACAATAAATAAACTAATAGTATATGTTAGGAAAACGCAGAAACAAATTCAAGAATAAATTACAAATGAAAGTTTACCAGAAGTGAAGACAAACAAGCAATAAAGAAAAACAATAAAACCACAGATTATATCTTAAGACAAATAGAATTTTTAAAACTACAAATTTTCAAAGTAAAGAATATATAAGCAGCCAGGGGCTCAATAGTCTACCATAAGAGTTTTCAGTTCTGGGATAAGGAAATTGATTCACTTGGTGTTTATGCCTGCCACAAGAGTGGTGGGTCTTAGTATCAGGGCTTGCTTGCCCACAGCCTCTATGAGATTTTTTTTCCAAAAAAAAAAATTCAAAATAAAGGCATAAAAAGAGAAAGAGTTCACATATCTTCTGTCAGAGTGGTGGAAAATGGAGTCCATGGAGGAGCTCAATCTTCTTGACCACAACTGGGGAGAGAATCAGGGTCTAGGCCCATGTGTTGACATGTACAGAGAAACTCAGGCAGAGTTTGTGGTCTGCATGGATGACAGCCTGGATACATGCAGAGTAACTGGGTAATAACAGTATACTGAGGATATCTGGAACCATGATTCTCATAGTCAGAGAAGATAGGTACAAACATGTAAAGGAAGAGGTCTGAAATAAACCTTGTTAAATTGGATTGGAATTAGAGGTGTCAGTGTCCACTACACAATTTTAAAAGGTGTTTAAATCTTAACAAGGCAGAATTCTATATTCAGAGAAAATATATTCAAGAATGAACGAAAAATAAAGACACTTTTAGATAAGAGAAAACTAACAATTTGTTACCAATAGACCTGCATTACAAGAAATGCTAAAAGGAAGCTCTTCAGGCTAAAACAAAGTGCTACCAGTGGGGAAATGGGATCTTCAGGAACACAGGAAGAGAGCATAAATGGTAACTCTATGGATAAATGTAATAACTCTTTTATTTTAACTTCTTTAAACTACATATAAGTATTCAAGGTAAAAATTATAGTGTGTTGTGTTTATATAGATATAGTTTATATAGCTAGTAGAGTGGCTATACTGTTTTCAGATAAACTACACCAGTGATAAAGAGGGACATTTCATGATAGAAGAGTCAATACATTAGGAAGAATTATTGTCATATATGTGTACACACCTAAAAACACAACATCAAACAACACTGCACTTGCATGACCCTAAGAATGAGTGCCTCCTTAAATTTTGCACCCTAGGTGCTTTACTCAATTCAGCATTACTGTAGTCCTGGCCCTGATTTTAATATCTGTCTCTCAGCAATTGAAAAAAATACAAGACAAAAAAAAATCGTGAAGACATAAATGATATGAACTATCAACCAACTTGGACAAATTAATATTTGTACAATAATTCACCCAACATCCATCGAATACATATTCCTTTCAAGTGCACACAGCATATTCACCAATGTAGACTATATATTGGGCCATACAAAAAGTGTCAATGAATTTCAAAGGATCAAAATCATACACAATGTATTCTCTGATGAAATGGGACTAGATTGGAAATCAATAACAATGAAGTAGCTAGAAAACACACAAATGTTTGGAAATTAAGCAACACACTTCTATATAATCCATGAGTTAAAGAGGAAATCAAAATGGAAATAAAATATTTTGGACTGACTGATAAAAATACAATATATAAAAATTTGTGGAATGGAGTTAAAGTAGGGAATTTCTGGCTTTAAATGTTATATTAGAAGAGAAGGGTCTAAAATCAGTAACCAGAGGTTCCACTTTAAGAAGCTAGAAAAAGAAAGGCAAAGTAAACCCTCAGTACCTAGAAGGAAAAAGAGAAGAAATAAACTAAATAGAAAATAGACATACAATTAGCCAAACCAAAAGTGATTTCTTTGGAAAGAGCAACAAAATTGATTAAACCTTACCTAGAATTGTTAAAAATAAAAAACTGCAAAGACAAGTCACCAATATCAGGAATGAAAAAGAACTTATCACTAAGGAACATATAAATAGTAGAAGTCTAACAAGGGAATTATTATGAACCACTTCATTGCAACAAATTTGACAACTCAGATGAAATGGACAAAATTACTGAAAAATATAACAGTATAAGACAGACACAAGATGAAATAGAATATCTGAATAGCCCAATACCTATGAAAGAAAATGAATTTGTTATCATAAACAAAGAAAACTCCAGGCCTAGCTAATTTTACTAGAGGATGCTACCAGACATTCAAGAAATAATACCAATCTTATACAAACTTTTCTAGCAGAGAGGAAGAAATAGTTCACATCTTGTTTTATGAGGCCAGTACTACACTAATACCAAAACTTGAGAGAAAATGACATACTAAAGCTTTGTGCAAAATTTCTTAAGAAAGTGTTAGCAAATTGGGTAGGAAAAACACATTCCTCCTGTGTTTCTCCTTTAGTCTTACACTGCTATCCCACTTTACTTCTGGTCAGCAAAAGTATGGGTTTTTTTTAACATCAGCTGGGTGTCCTAAAATTTAACTCAATTCTGATGCCATCTACCTAGAGATAGCATCAGATCCCACAGGTTAAGGGCACAGTCCCAAAAGACTGTCTTCCCCACTCCCCCACCCCATTTCAGATGCCAATCAAAAGCCCCAGGTTGTCACCTGTACTTTTGACCAACTGGCTATAAATCGGGGTTCTTCATTGGGTATGAGCATTTCCTAGAACTCACAGAACTCAGAAACACTTATGTTTGCCAGTTTGTTATATAACAGAATATATCATAAAGGATACAGACGAACAGCCAGATGAGGGGGTACATAGAAGGAGGTCTGGAAGGGTCCCAAGCCAAGGAGCTTTTGTCCCCATGTTGGGCCACACCACCCTCCCAGTATGTGACTGTGTTCACCGACCTGGAAACTCTCAGAATCCCATACTTTGGGGATTTTTATGGAGGCTTTATCATGTAGGCATAATCAATCATTAGCTTAATCTCCAGCTCCTGTCCCCTACCCATGATGGGTGGGGCTGAAAATTCCAAGCTTCTAATCATGGCTTGATATTTCTGGTGACCAGCTACCATCCAGGGGCCCACCAAGAGTTACCTTCTCAGAACAAAAGACACTCTCCTATTACCTAGGAAATTCCAAGGGATTTAGGAACTCTGTCAGGAACCAGAGTCAAAGACCAAATATTAGAACAAAAGATGCTCCTAGTACTCTTATGACTTAGGCAAATACAAGGGTTTTAGGAGTTCTATACTAGGAACTGGGGGCAGAGATCAACATATATTTTTCTATTATTTCACACAAATTTAATATGGAAATATATATAAGGAAATACAACATGACCCACGAATATAAGATTGAGTTAATGATCAAAAATCAATTTAATTGATCATATTAGTTGAATAAAGGAGTAAAGACATATTGCTTCAGTAGATTCAGAAAAAGTATCTTACAAAATATAATATCCCTTCATGATAAAAACTCTCAGCAAGCTAGGACTAGAGAACTTGCCAAATTTGATAGAGCATCTACACAAAACCTCCACCTATGTGTAATGATGAAATATTAAACATTATCCTCCTATGACCAAAAAAGGGCAACAATGTCTACTTTCACTACTTCTATTCAACACTGTATTGGAAGTCCTAGCAATTACATTAAGGCAATAAAAATGAATGAAGATATAAACACTGGCAAAGAAGAAGAAAACCCTATTTGTAGATGGCAATTGTTTGTTTACAAAATCCTAAAGAATCTGTAAAGCAAGAACTAGCACTTATAAGTAAATTAGAAAAGTTGCTGGATACAAAGTTATTATATAATAAACTAATTTTATATAGTAACATCAAACAATTGAAAAGTGAAAAATTTTTTAAAAAGGCCTAACAGTTGTAATTAAAGTTCCCTGCCTGATCAGCCCTCACTCAGCTGAGCTCTCTGTCTTCTTGACAACCCTCCCAGCTTCTTCCCTTGCTCAAATATGGTGGTCACACTGCCTATAAGAAATAAATATGAAATAATGTATAAAAATATTTATAAGAATTAAAACCAACTCTATAAAACATTTTGAGAATTAAATTTCTAATGACCTGTAAGCAAAAATAATATTGGTGAAGACTTCAGAGAAGGGTAGAGGGATTGAGAGAACAGTCACCTTAGGGTGATGAAAGAATCACAAAGAATAGAGAGATGAGAGAGGTAAGAAAGGTCTTATTTAAACCTATACTGGTTCTCTCTGTATTAAAAGGCAATGTAGTATAACAGTTAATTCAATGAGAACTATGTTGGCTATGATTACTATATTTTTGTTTGTTATTTGCTAAGAGGAAAAATGGAGATTTCTGAAACATTCACAGGTTCTTTCTAGAATGCTAAACAAATGCTGATAAATGCAAAGTTCATGGATTGTCATTTTCAATGACAATGTAGGTCAAATAAAAAAATTGTTATAAGAAATGAACTTGTTCACTTCATTTAAAATATTTTTTGACTCAGTCCATCACCATGTAAATTGTAGAGATTACTTTGCAAATCAGTACAAATCAGGATTTTTTTTGTCTGTTCTAAAGGTGGGTCCGAAAATAATGTACAGCATCTTTACCAATTCTGAGTTCAAACACAATATAACACCTGGTTTCTTTGGCAATACGTATGTCTTAAATGTCCCACAAATCACATCTAGCTCCCTGGGTATCAAAGAAGGTAGAAATTATATGAAGGGGCTGAGAAAAGTATGACCATCATGAAGAATAAATGTCATGAAGGATGGTGAGGTGTCATCTGCAACACAACAAAGCTTAACCCATTCCTTTGAAAACAGGGTGAAAAAAATCATCTAGTTTCTTAAAAGATAGCCTTGATATTCCAGAGAGAATATTTAAATTATTTGAGGCAGATAGCTTACCCAGTGAGACTAAGTTGCTGTTTTCCATCATCACATCCCAGTACAATTCCCTCAGAGCAGAACCCCAGATATTCCATTCCTCCTGAGTGAACTCTAGGGCCGCTTTCCTGAATGTTACCCATTCCTAAAAGCACAAACCCAAGCATTACTGGTGAAATTCAAGAAATGTTTTCAAAATAGAAAGAGAGTAGATAAAGGTTTGAAATCCAAGAAGGAGGCTATATAGCAAGCAAATAGGCTGTGGCTGGAAGTCTATGGTAAGAGAAGTTAAGGAAATCAGTGTTTCAGAAACAGATTATACACATATTTTTAAGTAATCTAGTTGATTTAGTTCATGCCTATTATGTGATTCCTCAGTTATAAAAACATGTCTAGAAACATGGCTAGAAATGAATAAAAGAATCACAATTTACTAATTAACTGACATAGTGAATATGAGCATACTTCATGCCATATGCCTACCTCATAAGTTATTAATAAATGTGAATTTTTATATCCTCTTTTTCCATTATAGACTAAGAAAATATAATTCAAGGAATTTCTTTTCCAACATAGTATTAAATCTCTATATAGATATATAGAGAGATAATAGTTTGCGTAAAATTAAAGAATTTCTTCAAGCCTCAGGTTCATCATTATGTTATATACCTTTTTTTTTTCTAGTTGTCATTTTTTTAATGGTTTCATATTTCACACTGAATTGTTCTCTAACTTGTTTCGGTTTGAGTGTTAAGACCATTATTTTAAAATATGTAATAAGCACTAAACTTTCTTATGCCAAAGCATTTAGTAAATTTTTTAACAGCTACAGTTAATCTAGTAGATATATCCCTCTTAATTATTCTTTTATACTACCAAGTTTAGGGTGGGGAAAAAAATCTCTAACATCTTTTCTACTGATGGGAGTCTATAGTTATCTACTTTTAAATCCAGCTGAGCCACCATCCCTCACTGAATACTTTAGTTGATCCTGAGTTAGTGGATATAAAATACAGAATGGTCCATAATCACATAGAAAGTCATCTTAAACCAGCACAGACTTTTCAAGTACACAATAAATCTTCCTCCTGATAATCATCTTTCCATGACTGATTCCCAAGGTAGATCCCTGATCTCTCTGTATGCAAGTCCCAATTTTACTCCTACCCAATCCTAAAAGCCTCACAAAACATGTAATCTCAACACATACCAACACTGGGGACAATCAACTGCCAATCGTGTATTTTCCTAGAAAATGCAAAGAATTTCTAAGTTTTTCCATGAGTAATTAAATGGGACCAACTTCTCTTAATCATCCCTCCACCATTCTTTGGATGGTGAAATACCTCCTCCTCAAGCGATTTAATTTTACTCCATAACTCTTCTTGAAAGAAGGCTGAACTTATAGGAGATGCTACACATTAATGGAAGAACAGGGAGACCCATCAGGAGGACCCTGGGCTGGCTGGCATCATACTTCACTGGTATGGGAGGAACTGGGGACAGCTTCTTAGAGATCTCTGTTACACAGGACATTTCTAAATAAAGAAATGTTCACATGATCTAATATATAACTATGTTCAAGAACTAGAGAGAAACAGCAGCTTACCAAAGCCATGGTTTAAAATGGTTGAGAACTTGTCAGTACTCTTCAGGGTTTCCCTCCTGGAGAAGCACAGAGACTACAGAGGTGAGAACTGGGAAAAGAAAGTTGGTCTGACACCAGATGTACTTCTCAGCTCTCCAAATGATACACATTAATATGTGCTTTTTTCTTTTGTCTTCCTGCCTGTAAACAGTACCTTATCAACATACATAGAAAATAACAGGTAAAATGGGTTCTGGACAAATCTAAACAGTCCACACACAAAGAATCCAGTAAACAGGCACAGATACCAAGCAGAGGTCCTCCTGTCTGAAAGTAGGATCCAGACACTTCAGCAGGAGGGTTCTGGCTCGTCCTCCACTCTGCTAATACTGGCCTGGGCCTGAGATTGGGCATATCTTCAGCAGATAACTCCTCCCGCTATTCTACCTTGCAGGGCTGCAAAGGGAAGACACCATCCACACCTAAACCTCATCTTTGGCCTCAGGGATTGGTACATACTGTAAATTCCAATAAGGCCCACAACAATATTTCAGGTCCTGCATGTTCTTCCAGAATTTTGCCATTCACCTACTTCATCAAGAAGTGGAGTTTACAGGCTTCCTTGGTGGCGAAGTGGTTAAGAATCCGCCTGCCAATGCAGGGGACACGGGTTGGAGCCCTGGTCCGGGAAGATTCCCACATGCCATGGAGCAACTGCCCGTGCACCACAGCTACTGAGCCCACGAGCTCTAGAGCCCACGAGCCACAACTACTGAACCCCAGGCACCCTAGAGCCCGTGCTCCACAAGAGAAGCCACAGCAATGAAAAGCCCACGCACCACAACAAAGAGTAGCCCCCACTCACCACAACTAGAGAAAGACCGCACGCAGCAACGAAGACACAACACACCCAAAAATAAATTAATTTTTTTTAAAGTGGAGTTTATTTCCCTTCCTTTGAAACAGAACAGGCCTTTGTGATTCTCATGATGAATAGAGTGCAGTGGAAATGACACTATTTCCATGGCTAGATTAGGAAAGGCAATAGAGCTTCCTAGTAACTCACTCTCAAGACGCTCACCCTGAAACCCAATCATTTTGCTGTGAGGAATCCAAGCAGCTACAGAAGAAGTCCACAGCTAGATATTCCAACCACAGTCCAGCTGAGGTTCCAGCTGACTGCCAGCATGAGCTACCAAATACGTAAGTGGGCAAGCCTTCCGATGATTGCATCCCCCAATATTAAAACCACCCCAGCTGAAGCCAGGTAGAGCAGAGACTAGCTGTCTCCACAAAGTTCTGCCCAATGAACAAATTAATGATTAAAACAAATGCTATCATTGTTCTAAGCCACTAATTTTGGGATGGTTTTTTATGTAGAAACTGGGAATGCCTGATCACCCTACACACAAAAACAGAAAACAGTGCCATTGCAAAACAGCATTGGCCCACATGGAGTCCTACCCCCAAGCCAACACAAGTCCCAGAATCCTCCAGCTTAGCACTTCCCATTTCTTTTTTTTTTTTTAATTTTATATCTTCATTTTTTTTTAATTTTATTTATTTATTTATTTATTTATGGCTTTGTTGGGTCTCCGTTTCTGTGCGAGGGCTTTTTCTAGTTGCAGCAAGTGGGGGCCACTCTTCATCGCGGTGCGCGGGCTTCTCACTATCGCGGCCTCTCTTGTTGCGGAGCACAGGCTCCAGACGCGCAGGCTCAGCAATTGTGGCTCACGGGCCCAGTTGCTCCGCGGCATGTGGGATCTTCCCAGACCAGGGCTCGAACCCGTGTCCCCTGCATTGGCAGGCAGATTCTCAACCACTGTGCCACCAGGGAAGCCCCCCCATTTCTTAATCACAGTCAGCTACCCTGATTCCTTCAGTAGCATCATTTACCACCTCTTTTATCAGTATTCATGCTGGAGAAAAGTAAAGCCTCTTACAGCTTGAAAACAACAAATATTTACTAAGAGCTCTATGTGATAGATGCTTTATAAACCTTACCATTTAATCTTCATCAATGCTCTATAATTTAATTTAATCTTTCCATTCAACAGATCAGAACACAAAAGGTAAAGAAGTCAGGCAATTTGCAAATTTCAGTAAGTGGAGTCTGTATACCCTCTAGCTGTTGGATATAGTATTCTATGTATGTCAGTTAGGTCATTTGCTAACATCTGTCGTTAATGATTTTTAGTATCCTTGTTCTAACAGTATGCTGAAATCTTCAACAATGACTGGATTTGTTGATTCATCCTTTTACTTTTGTTAATCTTTGATTTGTATATCCTGAAGCTGTTAGTAGGTATATTCAAATTCATGATCACTATATCTTCTTTTTGGGTTTAAACTTTTATCATTATGAAACGTCCCTGTTATCTCTCGTTAAGTCCTTTTTTTTTTTTTTCTGATCTTAATAGAGAGACACCAACTTTCCTTTAGTATTTGCATTATACCTCTTTCATATTTCATTTTCTGTGTCATTATACTTAATATGTGTCAGCTGCTAAAAGCATATGGTTGATTTTGTTCTTTTCAACAATTTTCTTTTTATTGGAGTGTTTAATCCATTTTCATTAAATTTAATTACTAATAATGTTGGGTACACCAACATTTGCTTTTATGTGTCCCCTCTGTTTCTTTGTTTTTCTATTCCACCATTCTTACCTTCTGTTGTATTAGTCAAATACTTTTATTATTCTAGTTTTCCCCATTAATTTATACTGTCATACATTATTCTTAGTGGTTATCATAAAGACTGCAGTATTATGCTTAACTTATTACAACTAGAACTCTCATGCAGTGGCTGTTAGAGCATAACACACTGGATATATGTACATTGGTGTCTACAAAACTAAACATAGATGTATTACATAACCCAGCAATCCTTTCCCTGTGCATCTCCACAGCAAAATAGAATGCTTAAGTCCACAAAACACATGTACAATAATGTTCATAGCAGTAGTATCTCTTCAAGAAAAATTAGAAACAACTTAAATTTCCAACAACAGAATAACAGAAAAATAATCTGTGCAACATCCTATAATGGAATATATAGCAAAAGAAAAGGTGCCTGCTACATGCAGCAACATGGATGAATCTCACAAAGATGTTGGGAAAAAAAAGATCTATCTTTGGGCTTCCCTGGTGCAGTGGTTAAGAATCCGCCTGCCAATGCAGGGGACACGGGTTCGAGCCCTGGCCCGGGAAGATCGCACATGCCATGGAGCAGCTAAGCCTGTGCACCACAATTACTGAGCCTGCACTCTAGAGCCCACAAGCCACAGCTACTGAGCCTGCGTGCTGCAACTGCTGAATCCCGTGTGCCTAGAGCCCGTGCTCTGCAACAAGAGAAGCCACTGCAATGAGAAGCCCGCGCATTCCAACGAAGAGTAGCCCCCGTTCACCGCAACTAGAGAAAGCCCGTGTGCAGCAACGAAGACCCAACACAGCCAAAAATATAAATTAATTAATTAATTATTTTTTAAAAAGATCTATCATTATGTGAAGTTCAAAACAAGTAGATTTTGAATGGGGAGGTACATAGATATTTGTATTCAGTGAGACCCAGATAAAAGGGTAAACTATTCAGTTCCTATATTATTCCCCTGAATAAATACATCTGAGCAAGTTACTGTCATCTGCATTCCACCCAGCAGGAGCCAATGTGACACTGCAGAACATGTCTACACTTGAAATGACACAGATGTTCCCAGAGGGTCTTAGGTGGGGAGGTAAAGTTGGCCAAGACATGGGAGCTGCAGAGCAAGTAGAAGGAAATGCGCAGGTAAGATTCAGCTTTAGCAATAACTGATTGGTTTAAAATAAATTATAGAACATCCATTCATGACTACTAAGGTAGTCATTAAATGCATGGTTATAAAAAAACTTTGTAGTTAAGAATATGTTCAATTATATCTCAATAAAACTTGGAAAAAGTATGAAAATATTCAAAACATATTCAATTGTTTTTTAAAAATAAATACATAAATATGTCATTTTGCTTGTAAAATGTATATATATAAACAGAGAAAGAAAAGTATCTGGAAAGTTATGAAACCTTATGTTAGCATTGCTTCTCTGTGCTGTCTGTGATTTTTTTTATTTAAAACTACTTCTTAATTTAAGAGTGGCCATGTATTAATATTAATATATTTTTGAAGAATAGCTTTCTTTTTAAAGACTTTTAAAGTGCATATTTATATTAATACATGGCCACTCTTAAATTAAGAAGTAGTCTTAAACAGTCTTCCCTGAACTTTGAGAAAATGCTTAGGATAAATAGATGCCAACTCTGAATGGCTTTTGTTTCTTTCTGCTCCCAACACCTAATTTAACACTTTGATTTTTACATATGGCAAAGGAAGTTGGAGTTTTGCCTAGAAAAGAACGGTTAAAGGTCCCTGAGAGAAGTGTCATAAGTTTTGATGATGTTCTAAATGCTGCCTTCATGTCTTCCTGATGTATGGGTTTAATTCACTTCTAATTCATTCCTTTTAGCCCTGATGACCACCAAACACCTGTTTAATCTTGTTCTCTTAGTCTCATTTTTACATCTAATCTCATGAAAATTTTCTTGAATAAAACCTATTTACCTCCCCAGAGCTTTTATGTCTTCCAATATAATCTGGTCATAACCTAAGAATGCTGTCATCAGAATGTCTCTTCCATATGCATTCCCAATATGTGTCATCTGACTTAAGAGCCTTTATCACAGTCTACCTTATATTTATTCCCACATATATTTGATCTTTGCTTAATAATGAACAACTTACCTCTTTTTAGTGCTGGTGTCCCCTCAAGTACTAGAATAAGTTCTGGCATATTGTGAGCAGGAAACATATAAAAGTAGATGAAGATATATCTTAAGGATATTCATCATAGAGTAGTTTTGATAACCATAAAAATCTCAGGGTAGAAAAGAGGTTAAATAAATTATTGATGGGAGTTCCCTGGTGGTCTAGTCGTTAGGATTTGGCACTTTCACTGCTGGGGCCTGGGTTCAATCCCTGGTCAGGGAATTGAGATCCCACAAGCCACATGGGGCAGCCAAAAAAAAAAAAAATTATTGGTAGCTACTATTAATATGTACGTTAGATTTTAAAGGTGATTACCCTAATTCATAGTAAATATTGAGGAAAGACATTTGTAATGAATTAATAAGTAAGACAGGCAGGTTAAAAACTTATCGAGAGATTATGTGCAGTTGTAAATAAGAACAAGCTCTGTGGTTAAACTTTCAGAATGTCAATCTTAGCTCTAAAAGTTATTGTGTGTGTTCGTAAGTATCTTATCTGTACTGCCTAGATTTCCTTATCAATAAAGTGAGAAAAACAGTAGTACCTAGTACCTCAAAGAGTTGTCAGGATTAAGTGAAAAAAAAAAAAAAAACCAACAAAATATTATCTATTTTTTATTGATGATGAAGAGACTATTTCATATCCTGTAATCCATTACCATTAAAGGAAATTCTCTTTGCTTACCATTTTTTATGAAAGTGAAATTCGAGCTTCTTAGGCCTGCTCTTCCTTATAATGCTAATATATTACAGAGCACAGCTTACAAATGTAATTTGTTTTCACCAGCAACATAACCCACAAAGAATGGGAGAAAGAAGAGGACAGCAGCTACAGATAGACACCATTCTGCCTCATAAAGCTAGCTAAGAGAATCTGACCCGCTTAAGTAACAAATTGAAAATATTAACAAAAATCAATCTTGTTCGCTGTCTAACCCAGACTTTTATGCTGGGTTATTTGTAACTATGCATATTTATAACTACTAACATCTAATTCTGTTATCTGAAATTATAAACTCATCCTTGTCAGCATAATTTATATAATGGAGTCTCCTAAGATATTTGGTCTTGAGATATTAGTGCTATTTTCTGAAAGTTATCTAACTACGTAAAAAAAAAAATATTAAATACTTAATTGAGTAGCTTTACTTGATAATTTGTTCCCCTGGAATTATGCATAAATTGTTATCTGTAAAATTGCAACAGGTCTGTCAAATCAGTTGGACGTCATCATCACTTCCTTATCCCTACTGATAAAGTTAATTTGTGTATCAGGATCCACAAAATGGGGGCCACCCCAGTGGTCCAGCCCACGTCACAAATGTAAACTTAAGTCAGCTTGCATTTACAGGAAACACCTATTAAGGAAACCTAACGTTACACCAATCACAATCTTCCAACTCAGCTTGGCTAGCTTACCTTACCCTAGAAAACTGGACCAGCTAGCCTTATAAGAAAATCCCTGACCTCCTAGCCAATTATGCCATTTCCCTGTTGCCTCTTCTAACAGTCTATAAAATTCTCTCTTGCCCAAAACCCCTTGGGAGAGTGCTCTGCTTGTGAGGTACTGTACTCCCCCAATCCATGGATTGTTTCCCTTGAATTAAAGACATCAATCTCGTTACTAAATTGTTTTAGTTTTGTCATTTGACACTACATACAAGGAAGTACAACAAACCATTGATTGGGTTGAATTCCTTTTTCAAACTAAGAGCTAGAGAGGTCTTTATTCATTTAAATGATTAATTCACATGATTTTTTTCCTGAAAAAGACAAAATCATATAAACATAAGCATAAGGAAAAATTTAGAATGTACACCAAAATGTTAATAGTGATTATTTCTAGATGCTAAAATTATAAGTACTTTTGATTTTATAAGTGCAATCTGGATTACTATTTTTTTTCAACAAGACTGCATTCATTTGATCATCAGGAATTAACACCTATTTCCATATAAAGCATTTTTCTAAAAAGGCAATCTTCTACTTCTTATGAAAACTGTGAGCAAACAGACTGGCAAAATGACAGGTAAAAGCACTAAAACCAGTGTGACTAAATAAACCTACCAAGTCTTGTATCTTCTCTTACTGTATCTCATAAACATAGTGAGACACTTTCCATGTTAAGATTCACCTGTGAATGCTGCTCAATATTCTGTAATAACCTAAATGGGAAAATAATTTGAAAAAGAATAGATACATGTATATGTATAACTGAATCACTTTGCTGTACACCTGAAACTAACACAACATTGTTAATCAACTATGCTCCAATATAAAAGAAAAATTAAAAGAAAAATCTTCAGTCCTAAAAAAAAAAAAAAAAAAGATTCACCTGTGAATGTGCACAATTCAGGTAAGCGACACTTTCAATGTTTGGTTCATAGTAGAGGCTTAATAAATGTGGCTTTATCATTGCCTTTCTCTACTGAACGACCAGTTAATGTACCATATTGGATACAATCCTTGAAAAATTGGTAAGAAATGCCATTATAATAATTAAACTGATTTATAATTTAGCAATTTGAGTAATTTTGTTCATAAACATGAATACTGCATAGCATTACACTTTGTATTTTTCATACTAGAATCTCTTTTTGTATCTATATAATATTAATCACTTGAATGTAATATGATTAACCTTATATTTACATGATACAGGAAATTATTTTGGGACAAACTCCTCTTAAAGTTCACTTCCAGGTGTAAATTACTGGTTCTAGGTCAGTGATTCAAACCCTGTTTGGTTCCTGTACACCTTTGACAGTCTCCAAATTATAGACTTTTTCCCCAAGAAAAATATACATTAATAAAATAAATATACAATAATTTGGTATACCATTCCAGGGCAAACCATTTAAGGTGAAGGATACCTGTTATAGACCATCTAAGCATATAGCTTGTTTTCTTAAAAATGCCCATTACAATAACTTTATATTTTCATTGCTCCTCATTCATGAATGTGGGATGACTTAGGATATCCACATAATAACAACAGGGTTCTTTTTAATTTTAATATTTTTAACTTATTTATTTATTTTGGTTGTGCGGGATCTTAGTTGCAGCACACAGACTTCTTAGTTGCAGCATGTGAACTCTTTAGTTGCGGCATGCAGGATCTAGTTTCCCGACCAGGGATTGAACCTGGGTCCACTGCATTGGGAGCACAGAGTCTTACCACTCGACCACCAGGGAAGTCCCAATAACAGGTTTTTAGGGGTTTTTTTTTCTTTTTTTTTTCCTATAAATTTATTTATGTATTTATTTATTTTATTTTCGGCTGCATTGGGTCTTTGTTGCTGTGCACGGGCTTTTCTCTAGTTGTGGCGAGGGGGGGCTACTCTTCGTTGCGGTGCACAGGCTTCTCACTGCAGTGGCTTCTCCTGTTGCGGAGCACGGGCTCTAGGTGCACGGGCTTCAGTAGTTGTGGCTTGCGTGCTCTAGAATGCAGGCTCAGTAGTTGTGGCGCACGGGCTTAGCTGCTCCGTGGCATGTGGGATCTTCCCAGACCAGGGCTCGAACCCATGTCCCCTGCATTGGCAGGCAGATTCTTAACCACTGTGCCACCAGGGAAGTCCCCCCGTAACACGTTTTAATTTAAGCACTTATTATTGCCAGCCACTGTCCTAGTGCTGTTAATATTAACTCTCCTAATCCTCATAAAAACTCTTTGAAATTGGTACTATTATTTGTGTTTTACAAACAATAAACTCTGGAACAGAAAGACACTGAATATATTGCCCAAATTCACAAATACTTACAAGACCAAGATTTTAATCCAGATACTCTAGATTAGGGGTCAGTTAATTTTTCTGTAAAGGACCAGATAGTAAATATGTTGGGCTTTGTGGGCAAAAGAGAAAATCAAGGATATTATGCAGGTGCTAATATAACAAGAGAGAAAACAAATTTCCATAGAAGTTTTTGACAAAATTCAAAACTTTATTTATGAACACTGAAATTTGAATTTCATATAATTTTCACGTCATGAAATATTGTTCTCCTTTTGATATGTTGTCAATTATAGAAAAATGTTAAAACCAGTCTTAGTTCACAGGCCATAAAAAAATTGGCTACAAGCTGGATTTGGCCTGCAGGGTCATGGTTTGCTGACCTCTGCTCAAGACTCAGAGACCATTATACATTGCTGACTCAGTCTACACAATTGTGTGACTCGAAAAAAACTGATGCTGCCAAATCTTATTCAATAACTGGTTGGTACCACATAAATCTTCTAATTCCTTGGGAAAAAATTTCTGCCCTTCTTGAAAGACATGTCTCTGTACATACCCCTAATAATATTCTTAAAGGTCTCCAAAACAGAAGACCATTTTTACTGAAGACTGTTTCTGAAATCAATCAAACCTTCTCCTACCTTGCCATTTTCCCACTCATGTCTTTGAAGAAAATCTAAAGTATCAAATGTGTAATTCTACCTAAGCATTAACAAATCACAATGTAAAGGAGGACTGTTTCTGTGTCATGGGACTGCTTAGACAAAAACAGCACAAGGGGAAAGTGTTGCCAAGTGGTTATACAAAAATTAACTGTAGGAAGGGCATTTGATAAGGAACTGGGAAAGAAGGAGATCCATCCTCATGGTACTATCATTAACTGGGAATAGAAGGCTTGGCCAGGTAAATGGATTAGTCACTATTTGGCAGGGCATTTAAGATGAAGTTATTCTATATCCTGAGAAAAATTCATTCCATGAAACAAAAACCTCAAATGACTTCTAGGAAAGCGGAACCCTCTTGCACTGTTGGTGGGAATGTAAATTGATACAGCCACTATGGAGAACAGTATGGAGGTTCCTTAAAAAACTAAAAATAGAACTACCATATGACCCAGCAATCCCACTACTGGGCATATACCCGGAGAAAACCATAATTCAAAAAGAGTCATGTACCGAAATGTTCATTGCAGCTCTATTTACAATAGCCAGGACATGGAAGCAACCTAAGTGTCCATCAGTAGATGAATGGATAAAGAAGATGTGGCACATATATACAATGGAATATTACTCAGCCATAAAAAGAAACAAAATTGAGTTATTTGTAGTGAGGCAGATGGACCTAGAGTCTGTCATACATTGTGAAGTAAGTCAGAAAGAGAAAAACAAATACCGTGTGCTAACACATATATATGAAATCTTAAAAAAAAAAAAACAAAAGGTTCTGATGAACCCAGGGGCAGGACAGGAATAGACGCAGACATAGAGAATGGACTTGAGGACATGGGGAGGGGGAAGGGTAATCTGGGACGAAGTGAGAGAGTAGCATTGACATATATACACTACCAAATATAAAATAGGTAGCTAGTGGGAAGCAGCTGCATAGCACAGGGAGATCAGCTCTGTGCTTTGTGACCACCTAGAGGGGTGGGATAGGGAGGGTGGGAGGGAGATGGAAGAGGGAGGGGATATGGGGATATACGTATGCATATAGCTGATTCACTTTGTTATACAGTAGAAACTAACACAACATTGTAAAGCAACTATACTCCAATAAAGATGTTAAAAAAAAAAAAATGACGTCTAGCTTGGCTTTGAGATGTGCAGCTGCAACACTTTTCTCCTTTCACGGCCCTTCTTTTGGGATACAGCAAAACTTGGAAGGAAAAGGGGATCATGACATACTAGGCCTTTCATACCAAGACAGGCTAAATAAGAACACATTCTTCATCACTAGCAAGCCTCCATCATCCATGTTAAATATACCCAATGGAAGTAAGAGAAAGACTGGAATACTGTTGACCCTTCCCTGTATCATAAAAAAAAGTCAGGTTGACTGAAGCCTAGGAGCACAATCTGTTTCTGTGTTCACAGCAGTTTCCTGTCAACAAAGCTATGAAAATGCTGTAGATCTGCAATATGCAGCTTGCCCCCACAGAGCTTCCAAGAGGAATCTTTGGAGGAAGGACTACTACTCTTGGTGCCTTAATATCATCTCTTCCCAGGACCCTGCCTTGAGGGCAATTCCAGCTCTAAAGTCCCCGTAATAAACACAGAGCTTTGATTTTTTTAGTTGGAACCTTCATTCTAGGTCTCTATTCAACTTCCCTTTGAATATTTGAGACCTAGAGTGCTAGCCATTTTTGTGCAGCTAGCATTTCTGCGCAGTGTGGCTATAACAGGTGAAAACACAGAGGCAGTGAAAGAAAGCCCAGTGCAACAAATTCCAAGAAACCATGGAATTGACAATTAGCTCCAAAACAGGTTACACTGAATGTACTGCATGCCTGTGTATTAAGCACTAGGCTAGACAATAGATACAGGGTGCAATGATGAAGGCAACAGGGGCCATGCTTTAGAACTGGGAACCTCTGTGGTTAACAAGGGGCTCGCAGTCTTTGACAGGCACAGGCTGAGTCACACAGGGATCTTGTCCACTGATTCCTCAATGCTAGAACTGCAAAAATGAAACCACCCTCCTAAAAGTAAAAAAAAGTCACACTAGGCCAGTTTTGATCTGTCTCTAGTCGGTCACAATAGTGCTGTCACAGGATCACTTGGTCACAGTGTAACACCTCACAGTCGCCGCCGACCACGGTCATTAATGAGGCCCCGCCCCCTCTCAGTCCTAGGAAGCTGATCTGGGCCAGTCAGAGCCTCCCCACCACGCACACACCCCGACCCCATACTCACACACACGCTCTCGTTTGCTCGCTCTCGCTCTTCCTGATACACACACTCGTATGTGTGTATCTTACACTGATGCAGTCACACAATCACACATGCCCACCCACAATCACCTTCCTCAGCAGCTAATTCACAAAGGCTCGAGGCTCCTGCCTCCACCTGCCGCATCCGTGCCTGAAACTCCGGGACTCCTGCAGTGAGCTCCTCCCTCACCCAGACCCGGGTCACGTCAACTCACCACACGGAAAACGATGACCACAAGGCTAGCGGAAAAAGAACCAGAGGCCGAAGTTCATCAGTCCCCCCAAGGCCTGTGAGAAACGGGAGTCCAACCCGGAAAAGCGCGGGCGCCGACACTAACACACCCGAGCGTCCGCTGCTGGGACCTTGCGGTTCCTAACCCGCCGCCCCGCAGACTCCTGGGAGCGCCAGCCCGCGCGGGAGTGCGCAGGCGCAGACGACTGAGCCTTGGCGGGGGTGAGGTTGGTAGGTCCTAGGGCCTCTGAGGAGGAGGCGGGAATTGGGAGCTCCGGTCCCGGAGGGCAGACTAGGGAAGCGGGACCTGGTGGGCAGTCTGGGGAGGAAACTGGGAGTCCAAACTGGGCCTGGTAATTATGAGGAGGGAACCGGAACCGGGCCGTGGTAACCAGACACTCAGATCTGTGCTAGCGGGGCCTCGGGCGTGGTCCGTGGGCGTGACCCTGAAGGTGACAATCGAGTGTGACCTGGAGCGAGTTTTGCGAGGAGAGATCTTGTCTGTTTTGACCCCGAGGAATCTCCATCGCAGGGAGCAGGGCCTCACACAGAGGATGCTGTGTGTGTGTGTGTGTGTGTGTGTGTGTGTGTGTGTGTGTGTGTGTGTGTGTGTGTGTACCAAATGGAAGCGGCCTCCTGTGTCCAACCTGCTGCGTTTTGGATGCGTGCTGCTCTGTGGGATGTTGCGGCTGACTGTGTGTGAAGCTGGATGAGTCTTGTTGTTGCGTGGGGACTCCTCTGCATATGTCTCTCTTCGGATTAGATGTGAGTCGTGTTTGAGACCGCAGGTGACTATGGAGAAGCGAAATGATTTGTGATGTGATTTTGTGACTTTGCCTGGAATTAGTAATGTGCTGTCTGAGATTGTGAATGACATGGGGGTGCTGTGAGACGGTGCTTTTCTGAAGTAAGTGATCGAATGTAACTCTGCATGTGTTTGTAACCTACTGTTACTATTTGTGATGGTTTTGTGATTGAGAGACTCTGTATGACCACTAGTTAGGTACGTAAGATTTGATTATCTGAATAGTGGTCATTAAGCCTGCCTGCAAAATTGTAACTCAGTAGCAATTTAGCAAATAAAATAGAGGTATGAGTATTGGAAAGGAAGAGGTAAGATTTCATAATTCCCAGATGGTAAGGTTCATTACAGAGAAGTATTATATGAACTAAAACCAATGTGTTAAAATGATTAGTGTTCCATGGGTAGCATGCAGGAAAAAACAGTTTTTACCCATAACTAGCACTTTCAACACTGACATATAAGTAAGTTTTCCTGCTTCTGGATGAAATCTATGGCAGGGTCAATAGCTTCTTCAGGCATTCCATGATATAAAAGTATTAGGTATACTTTTAATCATAAGACCAGTCTCATTTTAGTAATTAAAATATTATTTTGCGATTTAAAATATTCACTGTAGCAGTCAATACTTCAGACTTCATTTAGCAAACTATTCTTCTCTCTGCCTGAAAGCCTACAGTGTGGAAAGATCAATTTCTTTTCTATTTCCATACCTGTACTACTAAAAAGAGTTGCTCAGTAGTTAATACTTAAATTACTATTAATAAATTAATAATGAATAATGGTTAATTTTCAATAATTAACTATGCTAATTAGTAGTATGCACAGGTGAATCAATAAAGAGATGAAGTAGAGAAATTAAATAGAAAGTCCAAATATTCTCAAGTATATAAGGATATGTAATAATGATAGAGATGGCATTTCACATCAACTGAGAACATAGTATTGCTAAACAATAAAACATACAGGGAAAAAAATCTTCACAAGGCATAAACACTTTAATAGTCACATGAACAGCTAAGAAAAATTACTTTCAACTTAAAATAGATAAAGGTTTAATTTATTAAATTGAAAAAGAAGATAATGTCAACCAATTAGAAAATAAACACCTATGAGAAAAACAGACGTACTATAAGGTGTCACCACAGAAAAGAAATAAAAACTTATTCTCATAATAAGAAATGTGTAAATTAGAATATATATATATATATATATATATATATATATATCTGGTAGGCAGAGATTAAAGTTATTTTCAACTGCATTCATTAGGGTGTGGGGAGGTATTCTCATGCACTGCTGGAGACAGTGTAAATTGGTAGGAAATCCATGAAGAACGATTTGGAAATATATGATAAATCTGTGTTCCATGGCAGATGGAAGGTAGAGCTGCAGAGGGAAACACACAATGTTCCCTCTCTCCATGCTACAACAGATTCCCCAGAATCTATTCTACCTCACCAGAAGATTAGGCTTCTGGCATTGATAAGGCAACAGGATTTGTCCATTTCCCCACTAATCTCTGTCCTGGATTTGTGTCGGGTACACAGAGTGGGCAAGTGCTGAAACTGAAAATAGATGTAGATTTAGCTGAATTATTCTGGGTGATCTAAGTCAAATATGGTTTCACATGGCTCCTTGTATCTTCCCATCTCTGCCTTCTCAGGACTCTTCCCTTTTCCAAAAGAAGAGCTCATAAGAGAAGTTTCATCTCTTGCAAATATCAAAGCCATGCCTCAGGTGAGATGATGTTTCCTCTCTTTCTGAAGTAACTTGTTTTTAGGTTATATGAACATTTGCTTCCCTATCCTTAAATTTTCTGGATATTGGGATTTGCTTCCATCAAACTGGTCTCCAGTAGGGCAAGCAAGTGGCCTAGGTACAAAATTTAAGAAGGACCCTCAGGGCTGTCCAGCTCTAACTTTTGTACCCTACGTGTCTTACCTGCCTCACCCTAGTTGCAGTCCTGTTCCCAGTTTCTCTCATTCCAACCGGATAAACTTAAGTCTTCCCCAAATGCACCTTCTAGTTGTAGCCAATGTTTGCATATTGATTGGGTGTATCATTCATCATCTCCTTTCTCAGTCCTCTCATAAAAGTACTGCTGGAACAGAAATGTATTATCTTCATTTAAATGGGAATATATTACTTGAATGAATCTATCTTGTCTAGACACTGATTTGAGATCTAAATTTCTGAGGAGTCAGGGAGCAGACATGCAAAAACCTTGATCATCTCCACTGACCTAGGTTTTGCAATAATACAGTGGGAGGTAGAATTGATAGATCACATTATTATTTTGGATTAGATTTCCTGTTTTGTGAGGTTTTTAGGATAGAGATTTGCTTGCAATCTTGTACAGAAAACTGAAATTTTACATTGCTCTCTGATCTTTCTATTTTATCCATGTCTGCCAGCAATTCCTACAAACTGTGGCCCACCAGTGAAAACCTTTCCACAGTGTTTCAGTGCTGTTATAGATTTATTCTTATATTTTTAGTTTCTTCTAATCTTTATATGTGCGTGCAAGAGAAGGAGATGCATTTGCTAATCCACTCTTGAGATGTTCTATTCTTGAATCAAAGGTGATACTTTCTCCTGTTTCCATATCTTTCTTTCAGAAAATTCCTCTTCATCTACCAACCTTTGAAATACCAATCTGGGTTTTCCCCAGATGGTAATTGGTTCTCTTCTCCTCTCTGTCTCTTTTTCTGTATGCACAATCATATTCACTCCAGAGGTTATACTGATCTGATTCTAGTGACTCTCAGATACCTCTCTCCACCCTAGACCTCTAACCAGAGTATCAGAACCATATATCCAACCTCCAACAGCTATCACTACCTGTATGTTCCATAGACATTTCAAGTACATGTCCAAGGTTTACCTCATTACCTCCTTTGGTCCAGCTTATTCTTTCTCCTGCTTCCCATTTCCATTTTCTAGTCTCATCACCCACCCACTTGCTGTGCAGATAACCTAAGAGCTGTGCCTCTCTTTTTTCCACTCTACAACCAATTTATGACCAGTTCTGTTGAAACTCATGAAGCAACCAATTGTCTCCTGTCCAGACCACTAATACCACTTTAATCTAGGACACATCTCTAACAGTGGTTACTTAATTGTCTTTCCCACCTAACACACCTCAAGCCTTCTCTAGTGTTCAAGAGTATTGCCTCTAAAGTACAAATTTTTTCACATAACATATGTGATGACTTAACATTTCTTCATGTTTTTTTATACTCCATAAAGCAGCAGACCCAAAGTGGGGTATGCATTACAATGGAATGTACAAGACAGTATACTGAAAAGGAGGAAAATACTAATAGTTTACATTCAAGAACAGTAATCGTTAACAATGTGGATTGCTATTAATGCCAACTGATGATTTATAAATAAATACAAATATGTTGGGAGTGTGCTCAGTACATTTTTAAGACCATTGCTCTGTAGAAAAAAAATCCAGTATTACATAAATATGCCTACTGCCTACCTCCATATACCTTTTTCTTCTTAAGCTCAAAGACTCTTTCCTAACATACTGTACCTTTTGCTATTTCCTGAATTTACTGACTGGTTTTACTCTCCTCATGAATCTTAAAAGCCAATGACATGTAGTTCTGCAAAAAATATTCATTGTGAGTACAGAATTTTTATGTCCTCAATGAAGTCTTAGAATACAAAATGAAATTTTCTTTACTTTGTAGTATGTTCCCTTGTACATATTTCTGTCATTGCATCTGTAATATCTATTGAGTGTATGTATTTACACATATGCCCTTCTTTTAGCCTGTAACATCTTATGAGCAAGGTCAGGGTTTTATTTGTTTTCGTGCACCAAGCAACCAATCACATTCAAGGCAAAGAGTATGATCTCATGTATTTTTACTATGAGAGAATAAGTAAATACTGATGAATGTATTTTCAGAGAGAATTTTCTACAGTACAAAACACAAAGTAAGAAAACCAGTTTGACCACTGAACATGGTCTCCAATGCCTAGTTCTCACTAGCTTCAATTACTTTAGGATGAACTAGACTATGCCCTTACAGGGATCAGTGTCATTCAAGGATGTGACTGTGGACTTCACCCAGGAGGAGTGGCAGCAACTGGATCCTGCTCAGAAGGCCCTCTACAGGGATGTCATGTTGGAAAACTACTGTCACCTCATCTCTGTAGGTAAGGAAAATTCCTTGAATCTTTCAGTGTCATGCATCTCCTTTCAAGAATTTCTGAAACATATGGAACTTTGAATTTCGAAGATCAGCGGTGATGAATCCCTTTCTGTTAGTAGAAAGCGTGATTGTGTCCGCACTTGGCCTAGTGCAAGGTATTAACTTTGGTAGGACGTTAATGTGTACCTTGTCTGCCGTCTTGAAACTGTATCTTTCTCTTCCTTCAATAGTTTTGAAGCCCAACAGCTTAGACCAAGTCTCATTTTTTATTATCAGGATTTCACATGACTAAGCCTGATATGATCCACAAGTTGGAACAAGGAAAAGAACTATGGACAACAGAGAAAATTTTTCCAAGTCAGCGTTACCTCGGTGAGTCTGTATCGATAAAGTCCAGTGGACTCAGGTAGTTGATGCCTTTGAATATTTTCAGAGATCTATTTTTTTAATTGTGGTAAAATACACATAAAATTTATCATCTTAACAATTTTTAAGCATATAGTTCCATGGCATTAAGTATTTTTACATAGTTGTGCCACTATCACAACCATCCATCTCCAGAACCCTTCATCTGTCAGAAGTAAAACTCTGTACCCATTAAACAATAACTCCCCATTACCACCCCCCACTAGCCCCTGGCAACCAGTATTCTACTTTCTGTCTCTATGAATATGACTACTGGTAGGTACCTCATATAAGTGGAATCATATGGTATTTGTCCTTTTTGTGACTGGTTTATTTCACTTAACATAATATCTTCAAGTTTTACCCATGTTGTAGTATGTATCAAAATTTTCTTCCTTTTGAAGGCTGAATAATATTCCATTATATGTCCATGCCACATTTTGCTTATCCATTCATCTCTCAGTGGACACTTTGGTTGCTTCCACCTTTTGGCTACTGTGAATAATGCTACTATGAATACGGGTATATAAATATATATCTGAGTCATTGCTTTCTTTTGGGTATATACCCAAAAGTAGAATTGCTGGATCATATAGTAATTCTATGTTTAATGTTTTGAGAAACTGCTATACTGTTTTCCATAGTGGCTGCACCATTTTACATTCTCACCAACAATGCACAAGGGTTCCAGTTTCTCCACATCCTTACCAACAACTGTTATTTTCTTTTTTTCTTCTTTTTTTTCAGATAGTAGCTGTCTCATTAGGGATCTGTTTTTAAAGGCCTGAGATCTTTGAAGTGTCTATACATGACTGACTTCCATACCTCTAAAATCTAAATTTTATTTTGAATATTGCTCCCCACGTAAATCCTTTCCTTGTGTGCCTTATGCTTGTAGAGCTATTGGCTGCTATTACTTTACCAAGAATCCACTCCATGCTTTGTAGGTATAACGTCCATAGAGATCTTAAGGGTAAAGTTCTTTGAGTTCTGACAGAAGTATAAACCCACGTATCTCACACTCTAATCAAGATAAAGGACACTTCCATTAACCCATTAAGTTCCATCAGGCCTCTTCCAAGTCAATCCCTCCCTAAGACGATCACCACTGTGATTTCTACCAACATAGATTAGTTTTGTCTATTCTGGACCTTTTTCATATCTACTTTCTTTCACTCAGCTTAATGTCTGAGAGATTTATACATGTTTTTGCATATATAAATAGTTTATTTTAATTAAACAGGATAGTATTCAATTGAATGGAGATACCAGTTTATTATGCATCTCCTATTGATAGACATTTGAAATGTTTCAGTTTGGGGCTATTACTATTACTATTATTATTATTTTGGCCACACTGCATGGCATGTGGGGTCTTAGTTCCCTGACCAGGGATCAAACCCAAGCCCCCTGCCGTGGAAGCGCAGAGTCTTAACCACTGGACCGCCAGGGAAGTCCCTGGGGCTATTATGAATAAAGGTTCTGTGAACATTCCTGTAAAAATCTTTTTGTGGACACACGTTTTTATTTCTTCTCAGTAAATACCTATCAGATGGTGTTGCTCATTCATAAGGCAAGTTTATAGTTCACATTTTAGAAGCTGCCAGTTTTTAAAAGTTACCATAGCATTTTAAACTTTTACCAGCAATGTATGAGAATTTTGATTGCCTTCCACATTCTCTTTCACATTTGATGTTATCAATATTTTCATTTTGGTCATTGTGAAGTACTACTCTGAAGAATGGTAGCATATCTTAGCAGTTTCAATTTAGATTTCTTTTATGACTAATGATGTTGAGAACTTTTTCAAGTGCTTTTTATATCTTCTTCAGAGGTATCTGTTCAAATGTTTTACCCATTTTTTATTGGGTAATATTTTTTTTCCTTGAATAGTAGGAATTCTTTACATTTTCTGATAGAAGTATTTTGTTTGATATAGGTATTACATATATTTCCTCTAGTCTGTGGCTTGCCTACTCATTTTAATGGTGTCTTTCAATAAGCACAAGTTTTTGAAGTCCAGTTTATCATTTTTTTCTTTTATCATTATTTCTTTGACCTCTCAAACAAATATTTGCCTTAGGTTGTAAAGATAGTTTCCTGTATTTTTTTCTAAAAATGTTGTGTATAATTTGCTTCTTTTAAATTAGTTCTATGATCCATCTCGTTAAGTTTTATTTATGGTATGAGGTAAGTGTTAAGAGTCTGTTTTCTTCCATACAGATATCAATTTGTCCCATCACTTGTTGAATTGAATTAAGTTGCTCTGATGATCTTATCAAAAATTGTTTGACTGTATTTGTGTCCGTCTATTTCTAGAGTATTCTTTCCTTTGATATAATTTAAGTCCTATTACTAATACCACCTGGTCTTTGATTATTGTAGCTTTATAATAAGTCTTGATGTCAGAGTAAGTCCTCTTAACTTTCTTCTTTTTAAAAAATTGTTTTGGCTATTCCAGGTCATTTTCATTTTCTTTTTCAAATACATTTTAGAATCAACTTCTTGGTTTCTTTATTTTATTTTATTTTATTTTATTTTTTTAACATCTTTTATTGGAGTATAATTGCTTTACAATGGTGTGTTGGTTTCTGCTTTATAAAAAAGTGAATCAGTTATACATATGCATATGTCCCCATATCTCTTCCCTCTTGTGTCTCCCTCCCTCCCACCCTCCCTATCCCACCTCTCTAGGTGGTCACAAAGCACCAAGCTGATCTCCCTGTGCTATGCGGCTGCTTCCCACTAGCAATCTATTTTACGTTTGGTAGTGTATATATGTCCATGCCACTCTCTCACTTTGTCCCAGCTTACCCTTCCCCCTCCCTGTATCCTCAAGTCCATTCTCTAGTAGGTCTGCATCTTTATTCCCATCTTGCCCCTAGGTTTTTCTGACCTTTTTTTTTTTTTTAGATTCCATATATATGTGTTAGCATACGGTATTTGTTTTTCTCTTTCTGACTTACTTCACTCTGTATGACAGTCTCTAGATCCATCCACCTCACTACAAATATCTCAGTTTCGTTCCTTTTTATGGCTGAGTAACATTCCATTGTATATATGTGCCACATCTTCTTTATCCATTCATCTGTCAATGGACACTTAGGTTGCTTCCGTGTCCTGGCTATTGTAAATAGAGCTGCAATGAACATTTTGGTACATGACTCTTTTTTGTTTTTTTTTAATTTTTTTTTTATTCATTTATTTTTGGCTGTGTTGGGTCTTCGTTGCTGCACGTGGGCTTTCTCTAGTTGCGGCGCAGGGGGGCTACTCTTCATTGCGGTGTGTAGGCTTCTCATTGCGGTGGCTTCTCTTGTTGCAGAGCACAGGCTCTAGGCGTGGGGGCTTCAGTAGTTGTGGCTCGCAGGCTCTAGAGCACAGGCTCAGTAGTTGCGGTACACGGGCTTAGTTGCTCCGTGGCATGTGGGATCTTCCTGGACCAGGGATCGAACCCATGTCCCCTGCATTGTCAGGCGGATTCTCAACCACTGCGCCACCAGGGAAGCCCCCATGACTCTTTTTGAATTATGGTTTTCTCAGGGTATATGCCCAGTAGTGGGATTGCTGGGTCGTATGGTAGTTCTATTTTTAGTTTTTTAAGGAACCTCCATACTGTTCTCCATAGTGGCTGTATCAATTTACATTCCCACCAACAGTGCAAGAGGGTTCCTTTTTCTCCACACCCTCTCCAGCATTTATTGTCTGTAGATTTTTTGATGATCACCATTCTGACCGCTGTGAGATGATATCTCATTGTAGTTTTGATTTGCATTTCTCTAATAATTAATGATGCTGAGCATTCTTTCATGTGTTTGTTGCCAATCTGTATATCTTCTTTGGAGAAATGTCTATTTAGGTCTTCTGCCCATTTTTGGATTGGGTTGTTTGTTTTTTTGATATTGAGCTGCATGTGCTGCTTGTAAATTTTGGAAATTAATCCTTTGTCAGTTGCTTCATTTGCAAATATTTTCTCCCATTCTGAGGGTTGTCTTTTTGTCTTATTTATGGTTTCCTTTGCTGTGCAAAAGCTTTTAAGTTTCATTAGGTCCCATTTGTTTATTTTTGTTTTTATTTCCATTTCTCTAGGAGGTGGGTCAAAAAGGATCTTCCTGTGATTTATGTCACAGAGTGTTCTGCCTATGTTTTCCTCTAAGAGTTTGATAGTGTCTGGCCTTACATTTAGGTCTTTAATCCATTTTGAGTTTATTTTTGTGTATGGTGTTAGGGAGTGTTCTAATTTCATTCTTTTACATGTAGCTGTCCAGTTTTCCCAGTAACATTTATTGAAAAGGCTGTCTTTTCTCCACTGTATATTCTTGCCTCCTTTATCAAAGATAAGGTGACCATATGTGCGTGGGTTTATCTCTGAGCTTTCTATCCTGTTCCATTGATCTATATTTCTGTTTTTGTGCCAGTACCATCTTGGTTTCTCTAAATAAATATGCTGGGATTTTTATTGGTGAGAAATAACATCTCAGCAATATTGAGTCTTCCAGTCCATGACTATACTATATCTGAACATTTTAGTTAGCTTCTCTAATTCCCATAAGCAGTGTTTTATTATTTTTAGTATAGAGGTCTTATACATATTTTATTAAGTTTATCTTTAAGCTTTTAAAATTTTTGATGCTATTGTAAATAATGAGATTTTTTAAATTTATTTTTCCAGCTTGTTCTTAATATGTGTCTCCACAATTGACTTTTAGATATTGACTTTGCATATTTCTTTTGATGGTATTAAATTTTGTTGTTGTTACTGTTGTTCTTTATTTGTTTTGGTATTTTTTTTAGATTTTCTATACATAAAACAGGCCTTGTTGAAATAACATATTTCACTTCTACATTTGCATACTTTATTGCTTTCATTTCTTTTTCTTACCCTGTTGTACTGACTAGGATCTACAATACAATGTTGAATAGAGGTAGTGAGAGTGAGCATCCTTAGCAGTTCACTAAATTTAGAAGGTAGACATTTAATATTTCATTCTTTAGCTTAATATTAACTGTAGATTTTTCATAAGTGCTCTTTGTTAGATTCTGGAAGTTCTCTTTTTTCCCTAGTTTTCGGACAATTTTAATTATGAATGGATGTTGATGTTAAATGCTTTTTCAGCACCTGTTGAGATGATCATATGATATTTCTTTTTTAATCTGTTACTGTGTGTATTACATTGATTAATTTGAATTTTAAACCAAGCTTGGGCTCCTGGGATGAACCCCGGTTGGACAAGATGCATTATCTGTCTTATAGATTGATGAAATTGGTTTGCTAATATTTTAGTAAGCTAAATGCATGATTTTACCAAGGATAGTGGTTTGTAGTTTTCTTGTAATGTGATTGAAAAGTTTTTGTATCCAGAATTGTGTCAGCCATATAAAACTGGGGGTGTTTCCTTTTCATCTACTTTCTTATGGAATTTCTGTAAGATTGGCATTGTTGCTACCTTAAATGTTTGAAGAAAATCATTGTTAAGCCATTTGGGCCTGCATTTTTATAATTCAAAACTTCTGCTTCCAGCCCTGAGGAAGTAACAGAGTCTAGAATTATACTTCTACAGGAAACAACTAGAAAACTGGACAAAACTATTTTCAGATATTGAACAACAGGCAGCACAGGCCTGGATTCCTGAGAGAAGATAAATAAATGAGATGCACCCTACCTCATTCCAGGCTTTCATTTGAAGGCAACTTCCAGACTGCAGTGCAGAGAGAGGAATCCAGAAAGAACCTGGCAGTTTTACTGACTTTAGGGGAACAACATTGGCATTCAAGGAAATTGAGGTGACTAGAATTTGCAGGACACACTTTCCAAAAGAGGGAGTTATGCAGAGAAAGAGTTCCCCAAATCTTGAAAAGGTTCCCCTTGAGTCTTGGCTAAAGATAAGTCTGCACGTGGGTAGGTGAAACCCCATGAGACCAGGCAAGGACATGTTCTAAGAAAAATACAATTACAACAGTGTTGTGAGACAAACAATTCTCATAGCCTGCTGCACCAGGAATCATTTTATTTCCCTTCAGCCAGAGCGGAGAGAACTTGTTAATACATAGGACATTAGATAGACACCCTAGAAAGGTCACACCTAATAAATGGGGCAATAGATTAAAGACTGCAAGATTTGTCATAAAAGGGCTTAAATTAAAGCATCAAGAGGATTAAACTAATCCAAAAATAACTGCTGTGTGCCTGTTGGGTCCTCCAAGGAGATGCTGAGATGGAGTTGGGAGTGTAATAGATTTCTTAGAGGTGACATCTATGAAAGATAAAGGAAGAAGTAAGATCAGAAACAGAAAGCCATCAGACCATGATACAGATATGTGGAAGGAAAGGGGATTGGGCAGGGAGACCCTTAGACCATTATGCAGATATGACAAAGTCTCAACCAGCCTAACTCCTCTGAAGCAAAGACTGCTCATCAGAGGAGTCCTAATGGACAGAAATGGCCACCCTCTAGTACCCACTCAGTGTTCAGTCATTTTGGTGGGGATTCCCTGGGGAGACCCTGTCTTGGTTCAAAATCTGAAGAGCATCCTGAAGATGCTAACAGTTCTTGCACATGAATGGTAAGTTCTTTTTGAAGGGAGGTCCTAGTGGTGCAACTCTGGCTGCCACAGAATGCCAAAAAAAGAAAATACTCTTTATGAAAATACAACCATATCTTAAACTCAACAACATTAAATTGATAATGTCTGATATCCAATCAAAAATTATTAAACATATGAAGAAGGAGGAAAATATGACCCATAAACAGGAAAAAAATCATTCAATAGGAAAAAAACTCAATTAATAAAAACAGACCTAAAAAAGGTAGAGGTGATGGAATTCTCTGACAAGGATGTTAAAACAGCCATTATAAATGACTTGAGTATCATCAAGGATGTAAACTGAAAATGAACATAATGAGGCAAGATAGCAAGATCGAAATAAAAACCAAAAGAAGCTTCTAAAGGTGACTATTCAGTATCTGAAATGAAAAGAAAGACCCAACTATGTCCTATGTATTAAAATATAAAGACACAGGTAGGTAAAACATAAAATGATGAAAAAATATGTACCATACTGTCTTGCGATTGCCCTATGTGGGGATGAGATCATCCCCCCCTGCACTCACCCAAAATTTGGGACAGATATCAAGACTGAAATCTCACATAATGAGGTTTTCTAGGGAGAGCAGGGAAGATTCCCAAGCTGGTCCTAAAATGGCTTGAGAGAGCAAGGAGGGGTGTCTGGCTTTGGTGTTTATTGTGTTTTGGTGGGGGGTAAGGTCAGGTCTCTACACATAGGCTAGGGCTTGCATGGTTTAAACTTCCTGCCAGCACCAACAGAGAGAACATGCAAGGTTTCTGACTGCGGAAAAAAAGGGAGTGGGTCTAGGAAGTTGTCAGCAGTAAGACATCAAAAATAGAATCTGACTCTATTACACATGCAAACACTAAGAAGAAAATGGGAGCGGCCATATGTCAAAGTAGATTTCAGAAAATGGAATATTACAGTGATAAAGAGGGACACTTCATTAAGAAGTCATAACAACTGTAACAGCTTCAAAATACTTCAGTGTTTCTCAGCTTTTTATCATTTTCACTACCCTAAAAAGTCTTTTTAGAAATTTTCTTTCTAATTGCCCCCCCATGAAATTTTAATACCATAATCTATGTTCTGTTACCCTTTGGAGGGCCACAAGCCATAGTAATATGTAAGATTTTCTTTTTTCATTTTCTCCAGAACCAAATTTGCTCCCTGAAAGAAGCAATATAATTATAGCTTAAGATATAAATACTTTTCCCTCAGTAATTGAGAGAACAAAGAGAAAGAAAATCAATAAGGCTGTGGAAGGCTTGAAACACAATCAGTTGTACCTAGTTAATCTTTATAGACTATTTTACATGGAACATTCACCAAGATAGACTGTACATGCTGGGCATAAAACAAGTATCAATAAATTAAAAAGAACTGAAATCATAGTGTATAGTTTCTGACCACAGTAGAATTAATTTAGAAATCAAAAACGTATCTCTAAATTCCCCAAATTTTTGGAAATTAATCATATTTCCAAATAACCCATGAAACAAGGAAGAAATCCTAAGGTAAATTAGAAGGTATTTTGAACTGAATGATAATTAAGACAACATATCAAAATGTGTGGGATGCAACTATAGCAGCATTAAAAATTTTTATCCCTTTAAATCAGGGCCTAAAACAGGGGTTAAACTGTCACCCTAAGTAACTAGAAAAAGAAAAGTAAATTAAACTCAAAAGTTAGTAAGAGGAAAAAATTGACTAAAGCAGAAATCAATGAAATACATAACAGAAGAAGAATATATGAGTGAAGCCAAAAGCTGATACATTAAAATAATAAAATTAATAAACCATAGCTATATTACTAATAAAAAATAGAAGACATATCACCAATATCAAAAATTAAAGAGGCTATATCACTACAGATCCTACAGACATTAAAAGGACCATTAGGGAATATACAGACAATTTTATACCAACCAATAAGAGTAGGAGAGAACACTTCCCAACTCATTTTATAAGACCAGCATTATCCACAATCAAAGGCACTATAAGAATAGAAAACTACATAGCAACATCCTTCATGAAGCTAGATATAAAAATCCTTAATAAAATATTATAAAACTGAATCTAAAAAAATAACTGAATTTAGCAGTATTTTAAAAGGATGATACCACATGGCCAAAAGGAGTTTATCCCAGGAAAGCAAAGTTGATTTGGAATTCAAAAATCAGCTATAGGGACTTCCCTGGTGGCGCAGTGGTTAGGAATCTGCCTGCCAATGCAGGAGACATGGGTTCGAGCCCTGGTCTGGGAAGATCCCACATGCTGCGGAGCAACTAAGCCTGTGCGCCGCAACTACTGAGCCTGTGCTCTAGAGCCCATGCTCTAGAGCCCGCACACTGCAACTACGGAGCCTGTGCTCTAGAGCCCACGTGCCACAACTACTGAGCCTATGTGCTGCAACTGCTGAAGCCCGCACTCCTAGAGCCCCTGCTCTGCAACAAGAGAGAGAAGCCACCTCAATGAGAAGCCCGCGCACTGCAACAAAGAGTAGCCTCCGCTCACCACAACTAGAGAAAGCCTGTGTGCAGCAACGAAGACCCAACACAGCCAAAATAAATAAATTAATTAATTACATTAAAAATAAAAAGCTATATAATTCACCATGTAAAGATAAAAAGAGGTCGAAACTCAAGGATATAAGCTACCACTTAAAGTATAGAAAGATAAAAGAGAAGACCACAATCATCTCGGTAAATGCAGGAAAATAATTAAATTCAATTTATATTTATTATAAATCTATTTATTAGCAATCCAAGGGAATTTCCTCAACTTCCTAAAGAATATCTTCGAAAAACATAGCCACCATCACATTCAGTGGTGAAAGCATGAATGCTCTTCCTCTAAGAACAAAAACAAAGAAAGGATGTCCATTATCACCACTTCTATTAAACATTATACAGGACACAAGTCAGTACAATAAGGCAAGAAAAAGAAGTTAAAAGGCTTCAGATTAGAAAGGGAACTATCTTCATTTGTACGTGACATGATTGTGTACATAGTAAATCCTAAGGAATCTAAAAGAAAAGAACTGGTAGAACTAATAAGTGAATTTAGCAAGTTCACAGAGTTCTTGTTTTAGATAAAACTTGGGAAAATTTTGGTCTGTACTTCTACAGTTTTTTTCTTGCTCTATTCTCAATTATATTTTAAATCATTTCATCCTACCCTGTAGTTCACTAAGGATTTTTAAAGTTCTTTTAGTTTGGGTAATTTCTGTTAACCTGACTTCAAGTTTACTGATTCTTTATTCTCTTATGTTTATTTGCTGTTAAACCCATCCAGTGAACTTTATATTTCAGCTATTGGGGTTTTTTCAGTTTGCATTTCCTTATGCCTCCTGACTACTCCATCTCTTCACCCATATTTCCATCTTTTCTTGTAGATTTGTAAACATATTTATCATAGTTATTTTAAATGTCTTCTAATTTCAACATAGGGACATATATCAGCCTGTTTCTGTTGAATGGTTTTTATCTTCCCTATTGGTCACATTTTCCTGTTTCTTCTCAGGAAGGCTTTATATAACATGTTGTGAAGTTGCTGGATCCTTTTTCTTCCTCTGAAGATTGCTGAGTTTTAATCTTACAGGAGGTTAAGTTACTGGAGGCTCATGTCGATTCTTTTGTCAGGTTGCTTTTAAATTGTTTAGATTATTTCTATTTCAGTTTCAGTTTTGCCTTTAGTTTTATGGTATTGCTCTAAGTCCTGGGATGCAGCCTTTACTCCTAATTCATGGCCCTTCTGGGATTTCAGTAGAAAAACCAAAGTTTTAACCAGGTTCTTCTAACTTGGCACAGGACTGGAATTAAAAACTGTTTTTGCAGAGTTAAGTAGCTGCTGAAATCTCTGCTGAGTTCTTTCAGTGTTCCAGCTGTCTTTTCCCTTTATGCTCCTTGCAGTCTTACTCTGTAGAAATGAAGTTAACCAAGGTTTTGAGGAGGGGTTTCTGCTAACGTTGGGGCTTTCCTTCTATGCTTTCTTCATCCTTGGATTTTGTCCTCAATTTACAGCCACTCTAGTACTCCTGAACTCTGATCTCTGATTCTTCTGCACAGAATGACTCCAGCTTTCTCCTTGAGATCTATCCCCTGTGTGCTGCATGAACTACCAGGGCACACAGTGGAAGACCTGGATAAAAGTAGATCTTATTGCAGTGTGGTTTCTTTCTTTCAAAGGTTGTAACCATTCCAGTTTCTGCCTGCTTTTGATCATTCTTTAGTGTCTTCAAACAAGTTGGTCTTCTATAATTGGTCCATAGTTATCATTGTTATCAGTTGGAAGGTTGTTCTGATACAAACTTCTTTGCTATTACCAGAATTTTGAATGTCTAAGACAGCAGTTCTCAAACTTTTTAGTCTCAGGACTTAAAAAAAATTTTTTTTATTTAAGTATAGTTGATTTACAATGTTGTGCCAATCTCTGCTGTACAGCAAAGTGACTCAGTTATACACATACAGACATTCTTTTTTTATATTCTTTTCCATTATGGTTTTTCACAGGATATTCAATATAGTTCCCTGTGCTATATAGTAGGATCTTGTTGTTTATCCATTCTCAATGTAATAGTTTTTATCTACCAACCGCAAACTCCCACTCCATCCCTCTCCCTCCTCCTCCCTTGGCAACTGCAAGTCTGTTCCCTATGTCTGTGAGTCTGTTTCTGTTTTGTAGACAGGTTCATTTGTGCCATATTTTAGATTCCACATATAAGTGATGTCATATGATATTTGTCTTTCTCTTTCTGACTTATTTCACTTAGTATGATAATCTCTAGTTGCATCCATGTTGCTGTAAATGGCATTATTTCTTTCTTTGTTATGGCTGAGTAATATTCCATTGTATATATGTACCATATCTTCTTTATCCATTCATCTGTCGATGGACATTTAGGTTGTTTCCATGTTTTGGCTATTGTGAACAGTGCTGCTATGAACATAGGGGTGCATGTATCTTTTTGAATTATAGTTTTGTCTGGGTATATTCCCAGGAGTGGGATTGCTGGATCATATGGTAATTCTATTTTTAGTTTTCTGAGGAACCTCCATACTGTTTTCCATAGTGGCTGTACCAACTTACATTCCCACCAGTGGTGTAGGAGGGTTCCCTTTTCTCTACATCCTCTCCAGAATTTGTTATTTGTAGACTTTATAATGATGGCCAGTTTGGCCGGTGTGAGGTAGTACCTCACTGTACTTTTGATTTGCATTTCTCTAATAATTAGTGATGTTGAACATCTGTTCAAGTGCCTACTGGGCCATCTGTATGTCTTCTTTGGAGAAATGTCTATTAAGGTCTTCTGCCCATTTTTCAATTGGGTTGTTTGTTTTTTTGCTGTTGAGTTACATGAGTTGTTTGTATATTTTGGAGATTAAGCCATTGTCTGTTGCATCATTTGCAAATTTTTTTTTTTTTTATGGTTTCCTTTGCTGTGCAAAAACTTGTAAGTTTGATTAGGTCCCATTTGTTTATTTTTGTTTTTATTTCTATTGCCTCGGGAGACTGACCTAAGAAAACATTGGTACGATTTATGTCAGAGAATGTTTTGCCTATGCTCTCTTCTAGGAGTTTTATGGTGTCTTGTTTTATGTTTAAGTCTTTAAGCCACTTTGAGTTTATTTTTGTGCATGGTGTGAGGGTGTGTTCTAACTTCATTGATTTACATGCAGCTGCAGGACTTATTTATACTCTTAAAATTATTAAGAATTAAAAGAACTTTGTGAATGCGTGTATATCCTATTCAAAATTAAAACACATTTAAAAATATTCATTTATTTCATTTAAAAAGAACAATGTAAATATAATAAAGTCATTACATGTTGACATAAAAATCATATTTTTACAAACAAAAACTATTTTTCAAAAGAGAAAAGTGAGCAAAGGAGCATTGTTACATGATTGAAGTTTATTTAATGTCTTGCTGAATAAAAGATAGCTGATTTTCACATCTGATTGTACATTTAGTCTGTTGCAATATGTTGTTTTAATTGAAATATATGGAGAAAATCTTCCTTCATGTGTATATGTATTGAAAGAGAAATATTTTAAAAGCCTTTTTAGATTGTCATGGATATTCTTCATTAATACTACACCCAAACTTAACAATTGGTAGTTCCTAAGCAGTTAGTTGCCACTTAACAATTGGTTTTTTCTAAACAGTTAGTTGCAATATAAAATCTGAAATCATAACAATGAACTGTTGTAGACTATTACATAAAATCCAATGGTCTATTTAAATATTTTATCCATGCATTGTTTTGTAATATTATGTATTGGTCATTTGGAAAGTAACAGTTCACTGGTGCATACAGGTCTGCCAAATTTTGACACATTTCCATACCAATATTTTTTTTAAAACCCCAAACCCACATGTGTTAATATCACCAGCAATCTCATTATAAAAGTCTTTTAAGTATTGAGAAGTTGACAAGCTCACTGTAGCAAATACAAGCTTTCTAAAATAATGACTTATACTTCTTTTATCGTAGGTGACAAGTATTGGCAGATGTTTTCTTTGAATAGACAGGTTCACATTGTTCAAGAAAATGTTTACCAGATACCCACATCTGAATAATAGTGTTTTTTCAAGTAAAACTGCTGTTCCACAAAATGTAGATATTTAGTTCTCAACTCACATAATTACACCAGCACTTTTCCTCACAAAATACATTATATGATTGGCCCTTGAACAACATGCATTTGAACTGTGCAGGTCCACTTACATGCAAATTTTCTCAATAGCAAATGTTACAATACTACACGATCCACAGTTGGTTGAAGCCACAGATGTGGAACTGTGGGTATGGAGGAACTGAGGGCCAACTATAAGTTATATGCAGATTTTTGACTGTGCAGAGGGTTGGCGCCACTAACTCCCAGTGTTATTTAAAGATCAACTGTACTCTGGTATGCAAAAGAAGTGCTGTATGCAAAATTCTTTAACAATCACACAGAATATTGAAAATATATGTACTCAAGGGTGGAGATCTAATAAAATTAATGAATTTTTTCTGCTCTATCAAAAAGTCTTAAGTGAAACTTTTTTCCTGCGAGTGTGTGGTAGTTAGAAATGCAGTGATTACTATTATAGATTGGTGCCAGTGCTTTGATATATGTTAATGTGCCAGCATTTTACCCACCGTATCAATCATTGTTAAATTTTCTATATTTTATGTTTTGACATCTTTGGGGTGCCCTACTGGCTGAGGAGAGATTGCCCTTCCCAGAGCTAGCCAATTTCTAGAAATAGTAAACAAACAACTTGTTGGTGAGCCCACCTTTCATATACAAATCAACCAATCCCCACTCCATATCCTCAACCACCTCCTTTTTCTAACTCACAGACACCAAGCCAATATTTACCCTGCCCTAAATCACCCAGGATCAGGTATCAGACAACTGGAGAGCTCCCCTATAACCCGTAACCTGCCAACACTCTTCAAACTAGCCAATCCTAAGCTGTTTCCCCTGCCCTGCCTTGCCTTTCCCATGGAAGCAAGCCCCAGTAAAGGCTCTGGCCTACACTTTCCCCTTGCTTCTTTCTGCCTCCTGACCAAACCTGGTGCTTCCCCATGTGGCCCTGCATGGCATGGCATGGCCCCTCCTCTCAGGAAAGGTAAGTAATAAAAAATTTTCTTTTAATAGCATTAACCTCTCTGTGTCATCACTCAGTCACCTCTATAAATTAAAATTCCATAAGACACCCACCAGTGCTTTTGCCCCACTAACGCAAATAAGAACACAGTTTAAAATTCTATTATTTTTGTTAATAATGAAGTGTTGTTATTTTTATTATTATTTTGGCTGCCCCATGCGGCATACAGGATCTTAATTCCCTGGCCAGGGGTTGAACCCATGCCGCCTGCATTGGGAGCACGGAGTCTTAACCACTGGACGGCCAGGGAAGTCCCAATGAAGTGTTATTATTATCTTTTTTTAAAAGATTTTTTGATATGGACCATTTTTAAAGTCTTTATTGAATTTGTTACAATATTGCTTCTGTTTTATGTTTTGGTTTTTTGGCCACGAGGCATGTGGGATCTTAGCTCCCCAACCAGGTATTGAACCTGCACCCCCTGCACTGGAAGGTGAAGTTCTAACCACTGGACCACCAGAGAAGTCCCCCTGAAGTGTTATTACTAACAAAAATATTTTTGACTTTGTGGACCTCCCATAAGGGTCTCTTGGAAACTGCTGGTTTAGGCCTTTCTTCTGTTTTTCATCTCTTTCTTTAACATTTCAGCTCTTTCTCTTTCTTCTTTTATTATAGTCTCCTATTTATACGCATTCTTAAATCTATCCAAAATATAAAAGGGTAATCATTGCTAATATTAATCTTCCTCTTAGTTTTCATTTTCTTTCTTTCCTTTCCTCTTCTACTTGTTTCCTGCACTCAGTCTCATATCCCATTCTCACTGTGAGACCTACTATCAGGTTTCAAAATCCATATGACTTGGACTAAAGTGATAATTTCAGTATCACTTCTTTCAATAAATTTCTTCCCAACAAATCTCCGTGTTTCATAACATAGTGCTCAGATTCCTGATATGTACCCACCTTGATTTGGGTGAAAAACTTATCCTACGTTCCTGAGTGCCTTTTTCATCTTGGTTGCTTTTCTTCCCTCTGAAAAAATAAATATTTGTTGAATAAATGGATTTTATTTCAGTAGGCTCTCATCGGTATCCTTAAAGAATCTTTCTTCATCCTCAGTTCTTGTCTTTATAAAAGCCATGTAAACTGTAATAATCTGATCCATTCTCAAGTTGTGATTTCCTTGTTTTATGTGAATGGCTTTCAAATAGCCATTTTCAGCCCATTTCTCCCACTTGGACTCTACTGGTATATTTTAATCTGCCTACAGCAATATAGTGTCACTTGTCTCATCCTTTTGGTTATTGATATTTCAGAAATAATAGTCATTAACTTTATCTTATCTTTGTATATCCTTTTGTTCCAGTAGTCAGCTTCTTGTAACATCAGGTTGATTCCATCATCTCTGCAATATTTTAAAAATCATCTCTCCACAATTTGTGTTTTATTTCACTCCATGAAATATCTTTACATCCTCTCATATTCTCGTTTGCCACTGACATCTTCAAAAGCGAGAGCCATGTTATTTCAGGTGTGGACTGCTGTAATTACTATTTAGATTTGCCATGATTTTTTTTCCAGTTCTTTCAGTTTTCTTTCAGTCAATATGCAAAAAAGATATCACTTATTATATAAAATTTAAATCCCTTCTTTTTCAAGGGCTGACAGAATAATATTCCATCTGGTCATTCCACATGTATTTCTCTTTTTGACTAAGAATTCCTGCTAATGTCTGTTCGAATCTCCCAAATGTACTCAATACAATTGATTTTATTCTTCACACTGGACCTTTCATTATATGACAGCTGCCATATAACCATAAGGATACTTGCAAAGTTAGCCAACTACAAACTAAGAGAGTACAGTAGTACACACAAGGCCACCATCACTTCTGATACCAACTGTAGGTTCAAGGGTCCCCACAACTACTGTTAGGATCAATAGTTTTCTATAAGGACTTAAAAAATTACTGAAAGCTATAATACTCACAGTTATGGTTTGTAAGAGAAGAATACATATTAAAATTAGCCAAGGGGAGAAGCACATAAGGCAGAGTCCAGGAAAGTACCAAACACAGAGCTTCTAGTAGTCCTCTCTCTGGAGTCATGGACAGTGTTACTTCCCTGTGACAATACATATAGAATACTGCCAGCCAGGGAAGCTTCACCCAAGTCTATTGTCCAAAGCTTATATTAGGGCTCCATCACATAGGCATGCTTGACTGCCCATGTGGCTGACCTAAGTTTCTAGCCCCTTAAGAGACTGAGCTAATATTCTGTGACCCAAAGCCCCTCGTTCTCAAGCACATTGTTGGTGTGACTCAAAGACCACCCCCCCCCAAATCACATTGTTACTTTCTGGCTGGCCAAAGACTCCCAGGCAATTAATTTTCCTCTCAGGCATGACATTCCAAGGACTTAGAGATTACCTCCCAGAATCCAAAGGCAAATGTCAGACTTCTCTTTGGGCAAGATTATATATTCTTTACCACACAATACTACATATCCTTTGATTAAAAGATCAAATTTCACTTCCCCATGAAATGTTCTTTGATGACTCCAAAGCATGTCAGTTCCTTTTTTTCTGCATTCACATTATACTTAGTGTCTATAAACATGCAAACAGACAAATCCTCTGATATGATCTGGTAATTTGCTACCTGATTCAACACTGTTTTATCTGAGGCCTCTTTTCCCATCTGATTAACAATTCCCTCAAAATAAGGTCCTCTCTTTTACTTTTCCTTACTGTGGCTTGTAGCAGAGGCTAGATATTCCGATAGTTACTTGATTGATGGCCTGTGGTAGTATGCAAGGAAAACATCTTTCTCATCCATTCAAAAATCATTTAATGGTAAGTTCTTTTTAGATATACATGTCAAGATCATATCTCTTTACCACTGATAAGTGTGTTAATGTATACTCAGAAGGTTTCGAAGAAGATAGTCAATAAAATGTTGACGTCCAAGAGCATAAGTTTTAGTTGGGAAGGCATTATTATCAAATTGAGCATTTTACATATAATATTATATGAAAATAGCAGGTTGTTGAAAGATTGCTTGAAATGGATGGTCCAGACTATAATTTTATACTAATTTCAGACAAAATAGACATTGAAGGGTAGAAAGAATATGTGAAGGCTTTTGGATAAATTGGATTGTAGCATGTCCCTGAAGGTGGTTGAATTCTCAGCAAGGCAGTATAATTCCAATTATTGATACAGATTAGTTTTGTGTGTCCTAGAACTACACATAAATGGAATTGTACGACGTGTACTCTTTTGCATAAAGCTTTAAATCTGAAAAATATTTGAGATTCATCCCTTTTGTCATTATGTATCAGTAGGTTTTTTCCTTTTTATTGCTGAATGGTATACCATTGTATAAATTTCACTGAAGTATTCCATTTTATAAATATATGATACAGTATTACCTGTTTACCTTTCGATGTCTAGTTTGATGGGATAAAAGGGCTGTTGTAAATAAGATGTAAGTCGTGAGTAAGATGAATCCATCTTTAAAATTACCCCACCAGATATGGGTGGTAGTAAGTTAACAGTAGTAAGATATAGTTTTTAAGGCCAATCAGTGCTGTACCTATACATTGAAGAATTCTATCTTTCACAACCCCAATAGGAAATAGCAGAGTTAAGGTATGTTACTCCACTGGGAGGAAAACTTGAACCCATCCTTCCCTAAAACTGAAAAAGTAATTTAGCAAATTGAAAGGAGGAAAAGTTATAATTGACGGTCAAGAGAATTTAGTTATTGATCATTTCTGGAAGAATACATTGATGGTAGCAGCAGTCAGAACATAACAGTGATTATATTCATGTTGCAGATATGCTTTGTCCTCTGGTTTATTTTACAATTCCTAATGGAATTATGTTTTCCCAATTCTTCCTTTTCAAGAGAAAAAAATTGCAGTGATATGGAGAGTTAGGGTCTAGACTATAGACTAGTGTGTCTGTTTGCACTAGGAAATGAGTCCTGAGAAAGTTCATTTGCCATGGGTGGGCTAAATACAAGTGAGGAAGAAACACATGGAAGTATTTTATAACACTTATTTAGTCATTAGGGAATAAATATATAGTCTTTCATCTTCACCTGAACATTTTCATTGCTTACTGTTTAGTACCCTTGATAGGCTCCCTCCATTATCTCTGAATCCGCCCATTCCAAGAGCAATCCCACTTTCACCATCCTTTATCTTCTGCTTACTTGCCCTTGTGTTTATTACACCTGCCTAATGTAGCTTATATTTACAACATCCCAAAGATATAAATGTTGTTTGCTTATGGCAATTTTTCCTCATTTTAATGTTATATACATTTTCCCTCCAAGAGGTAATTTATTTTGGCCTTTCTGTAGACTACAGTAGTGAGATAGACAGTCCCACCATGGGTTGTTTGTATATATATCTTATCCATAACGTTTATGTGAAGACTTACTGGTGTTAATTGTATTTTTTCTAGAAGAAGATTGGAAAGCTGAAGATGTTTTAGTGAAGTTCAAGGAATACCAAGACAGGCATTCTAGATCAGTTGTATCCATCAACCACAAAAGGCTAATGAAGGAGAGAACTAATATTTTGGGGAAAACATTTACTGTCAGCAAGAACCGTATTATTTCAAAAACAACACTACGTGAATATAAACCTGATGGAAAGATTTTTAAAAATATTTCAGAATTAGTCATTAGAAATATAAGTCCTGTAAGAGAGAAGTTTGGTGAGAGTAATGGATGGGAGAAATCACTCCTTAATACTAAACATGAGAAAATTCATACTGCAGTGAATCTCTATAAACAAACAGAGCGGAGTCTGAGTGGTAAACAAGAGCTTATTCAACATCAGAAGGTTCAAACTCCAGAGCAGTCATTTGAACATAATGAATGTGAAAAACCCTTCCTTATGAAAGGAATGTTATTTACACATACTAGAGCTCACAGAGGAGAAAGACCCTTTGAATACAATAAAGATGGAACAGGCTTCATCGAAAAGTCAAATCTCAATGTTCACCAACAAAATATTATGGAGAAGAAGGCCCACGCATACAGCAAATATGGGAAGTTCCTCTGTAGGAAGTCCATTTTTATCATGCATCAGAGATCTCAAACAGAAGAGAAACCCTTTCAGTGTCCTTACTGTGGGAATAGCTTTAGAAGGAAGTCATATCTCATTGAACATCAGCGAATTCACACAGGTGAGAAACCTTATGTTTGTAGTCAATGTGGAAAAGCCTTCCGTCAAAAGACAGCCCTCACTCTTCACGAGAAAACACATATAGAGGGGAAACCCTACATTTGTATGGATTGTGGGAAGTCCTTCCGCCAGAAGGCAACCCTTACTAGACATCACAAAACACATACAGGAGAGAAGGCCTATGAATGTACTCAATGTGGAAGTGCTTTTAGAAAGAAGTCATACCTCATTGATCATCAGAGAACACACACAGGAGAGAAACCATATCAATGTAATGAATGTGGGAAGGCATTTATCCAGAAGACAACCCTCACTGTACATCAGAGAACTCACACAGGAGAGAAACCCTATATTTGCAATGAATGTGGGAAGTCCTTCTGCCAAAAGACAACCCTCACTCTCCATCAAAGAATTCACACAGGAGAAAAACCCTATATTTGTAATGAATGTGGGAAGTCCTTCCGCCAGAAGGCAATCCTCACTGTTCATCAGAGAATACATACAGGAGAGAAATCCAATGGATGTCCTCAGTGTGGGAAAGCCTTTAGTAGGAAATCAAACCTCATTCGCCATCAGAAAACTCACACAGGAGAGAAACCATATGAATGTAAAGAATGTGGAAAGTTCTTCAGTTGTAAGTCAAACCTCATTGTCCATCAGAAAACTCACAAGATAGAAACCGTGGGAATTCACTAAAATCTGTGACTTTTTTGGTGAAAACTTATAAAGTCATAGTAAAACCTGTTGCTTGCAAATATAATAATATTAAACAGTTTAAGGTACTGTACCACATATGTACCTACTATTTGCTCTCCTATAAAACACATAAAAAGAATTACTGGACAAATTAAATGATAAAAGTCATTGAAAATACAAGCTTAAAATTTTTATTAGATTCACCAAACATAAATTCCTCTATCAAGTTGCTACAAACATTTTAAATTGCTTATTTTAAATTTTAATATATACCTTGTTGTGACCCAGTAATAAACAGTAGGCTGCCTGGCAGTGGTCCATGGACCACACTGTGAACAGAACTGCTTTAAAAGAAAGGTGGTGTGACTGTATTTCTCATTGCAAATATGGTATAAAAGTTGTTACCTCCTCAGAGTTAACCACAGTTCTAACTTCTAACATTATAGTTTTTGCATATTATAAACCTTTATATAAAGTAAATTATACATCATGTATTCTTTCATATATGGCTTGTTTCATCCATCACTCTGTCTTTAAAACTCATCATTAGTGCATGTGGCAGAAGTTTATTTATTTTCATTCTGTATAAAATTCCATTATATGATTATATTTCAATTTATCCAATCTACTGTTGATGGACTTTTTTTATTGTTTACAGCTTAGGGTCATAATAAATAATGCTTCTTTGAATGTATTTATATTTCGGTGTACATATATTCATTTCTCTCATGTATATACTTAGGAGTGGAATTGCTGGGTCCTGGGGTATATGTATGTTGATACTATCAAATGACTCATAACTTTCACAACATGAGATAATTCACTCTGAAGGAAGACAGCTGTAAATAGTATCAATATGGTGATGGCTCAAACGCAAGAATTCATACTAGAGGGAAACTCTATGAATGTTGTGAAAACTGGGAATCCAAATATAATGCATGTCCAAAGGCTTTTAGCCACAGCTCAAATCCTGAATACCAGACACATGTAATAAATGTGAGATTGCCTTTACCCCTAAGAATGCCTATTTGAAATCAAAGTCATACTAGAGAAAAGGAGGTATCTAGTATCTTCCTTGCTCAACATTGGAGAATTCTAACTGGATAAAATACTATCTTACTGGTCATATAAAAATGATAAATATGGAAAAGCTTATAGCCATAGCTCAAATCCTTACAACACCAGGGAATTCACAATGGATGGGAACACTTCAAATGAAATGACTGTAAGAATGATTAGCTATAACTCACTCTATACAACAGCAAAGAATTCATACTAAAGAAAGGAAGGTTGACATGGGAACAGATGAGGCTTCAACTCTTAACTCTGGGGAAAGCTGTTTCCATGAAAGAAGTCCAACCATACCAAGATCATGATGCTAGAGAGCCTATGTGTAGGCACCCTAGTCAATAGCCCCAGCTAAGCACCAAGCCGTTATCCAGTATCATCTGCCAACTATATGAATGGGCCATCTGGGGCAAGTCAAGTCTTTAGATGACTGTAGCTGCTGCTGACATCCAACTGGAACCACATGAGAGATCCACTCCCCCCTTCCCAAGCAGGAACTGCTCAGCTGAGGCCTTCTCAAATTTCTGACCCTCAAAATTAAATGGTCACATTTTAAAATTAAATTTGATAGGTTAAAAGAAGGGGGAAATAATCTGTTAGTATCTGTATTAAAAAATAAAGGTATGAATATTTGGATTCCAGGGTCAATGAGCAAAAGTGTGGTGACTACGAGGTGATCTAGGCGTGAGCAAAAACTGGCCCTGAAATACAGTTGAAGTTTGGACTGTAATTTTTGTTTACAATTACATATCTACATAACAATTCAGTGAGGAGTCCATATACATATCTTTTTTTTCCCTCCTTTTTTTTTTTTTTCTCCTTTTCTGGTAGTAAGTTATACTCATCAACTTGATTACCAATGCAAATGTATACTTCCCAATTTTGCAAAAAAAATTAAAATAGCCCCAAAATACCAGCTATGGACAATGCAGAGAGAAGTAAGTCTATCTTTGAAAGATCCTGTGCAGAGTCATTTCATGAATTAAGGTGAAGACAGAAATCAAGATATAGAATCCAATGGACATAAGTACCGCCATATCCTTGTAGGAGGAACCTTTGAATACCTTGAAGTTTTGCTTTCTAACAGCCGTTCAGGAAAATTAGGTCCAATAGTTTTTATTTTGGTATGAAACAGGATTGGGCTATATTCCAAACTCCTGTGTTAAGATTTCTTTTGAAGAAGTTGAAAATGTTCTTTTTCATTAATTTTTATGGGTCCTTATTTTATGAATTGATAAATATATGAAATGAGGATTTTCATCTAACTGATCTTTTGGTCAGTGAAGTTTGTGCAGCTCTGAGGAGTGGACATGATTTTGGAATCCAAGTCCACTTATTCCTAAATATATACAACAAGATAGGAATTAATTTGCAAATTCATATTTTGTAGACCTAACTGCAAGGTCATAGGACACAAGAGAATTAACATGGGCAAAAATTTCATCAGTTCAAAAGAACTAACAAAACTCCACAGAGTATATACGTGTAATGCTTTCCTTTAAAAACAAAGGATGTAGCTTACCAAGAGAAAGGGTAGGCAAGCATTTGGTTGGGGGGAGTCCAGTTGCAAGCTCCCCAGTGTCCTTATTCACACAGAGACTGCACTCTTATCTCCTGACTGAACCACTAAGATCTGTGTGAATCTTGGCTCTGGGAGAGCTCAGGCAGAAGTTCCCCACAAGGGCTTTTATGACCTTCTGTTCACTGGTCACATAGTCAAGCTGGGCTATCTAATTGTTTATGTGAGTAAACAAATTGACTCTGGGCTGTCTTTGAGGAAGTTTTCAACTTTAAACAGCACCTTATATACCCCTCTGCCCTTATCTCAATCAAAGGCAACATCAGACATTCAAGCATCATGGAGATAATGTTAGAGATTTTCCAGTCCAGCTATAAATCAATTCCATCCCATAAACATGGTTCCTACAACTCCTGTGTATTTTCTGATAATCTGTGTATGCAAAAAAGCATGTCGCCTCACTTCTTGTGTCCCCAGTATCAGATTGTGCATAGTGCATCTCAAACCTGAAACATTCTTGCCAGGTAATGCTTGAATATCTTCACTTAATTTGTGGTCCAGAAATAGTGCCAGACTTGTCATGCCCTGCCTTATAAGTAATATACAACAGCCAAAACACAGATATCAACACTGGTCTCTATAAACCGGGGCTTTTCACAATCATAGATGTGTGACAATACCAAGCAGTGAAGAGGATGTGAAACAACTGGAACTCTCATACACTGCTAATGGGAATGCAAAGTGGTAAAACCACTCTGGAAAACAATATGGCGGTTTCTTAAAAAGTTAAACATACACTTCCCATGTGACCTAGCCATCCCACTTATATTTAGCCTACAGAAATAAAAACTTATGTTCACACTAAAACCTATTCATGAATGTCTATAGTATTATCATTTATAATCACTAAAAACTGGAAACAATCCAAATGTTCTTCAATGGATAAATGGATACACCATGGTACATCCACAAAATGGAATATTACTCAACAATAAAAATAATGAACCATTGACACACGCAACATTATGGATGAAACTAGTCTCAAAAAGTTACATACTGGGAGGAGCTTCAAGATGGCGGAAGAGTAAAATGCGGAGATCACCTTCCTCCCCACAAATACATCAGAAATACATCTACATGTGGAACAACTCCTACAGAACACCTACTGAACGCTGGCAGACCTCAGACCTCCCAAAAGGCAAGAAACTCCCCACGTACCTGGGTAGGGCAAAAGAAAAAAGGAAAAACAGAGACAAAAGAATAGGGACGGGACCTGCACCAGTGGGAGGGAGCTGTGAAGGAGGAAAGGTTTCCACACACTAGGAAGCCCCTTCGTGGGCGGAGACTGCGGGTGGTGGAGCGGGGGAGCTTCAGAGCCACTGAGGAAAGCGCAGCAACAGGGGTGCGGAGGGCAAAGTGGAGAGATTCCCGCACAGAGGATCGGTGCTGACCAGCACTCACCAGCCCGAGAGGCTTGTCTGCTCACCCGCCGGGACAGGTGGGGGCTGGGAGCTGAGGCTCGGGCTTCGGTCGGATTGCAGGGAGAGGACTGGGGTTGGCGGCGTGAACACAGCCTGAAGCAGGCTAGTGCGCCACCGCTAGCCGGGAGGGAGTCCGGGAAAAGTCTGGACCTGCCCAAGAGGCAAGAGAATATTGTTTCGGGGTGTGTGAGGAGAGGGGATTCAAAGCACTGCCTAAATGAGCTCCAGAGACAGGCGCGAGCCGCGGCTATCAGCGTGGACCCCAGAGACGGGCATGAGATGCTAAGGCTGCTGTTGCAGCCACCAAGAAGCCTGTGTGCAAGCACAGGTCACTATCCACACCTCCCCTCCCAGGAGCCTGTGCAGCCCGCCACCGCCAGGGTCCCGTGATCCAGGGACAACTTCCCCAGGAGAACGCACAGTGCGCCTCAGGCTGGTGCAACGTCACGCTGGCCTCTGCCACTGCAGGCGTGCCCCACATCCGTACCCCTCCCTCCCACCGGCCTGAGCGAGCCAGAGCCCCCAAATCAGCTGCTCCTTTAACCCTGTCCTGTCTGAGCAAAGAACAGACGCCCTCAGGCGACCTACACGCAAAGGTGGGTCCAAATCCAAAGCTGAAACCCGGGAGCTGTGCAAACAAAGAAGAGAAAGGGAAGTCTCTCCCAGCAGCCTCAGGAGCAGCGGATTAAATCTCCACAATCAACTTGATGTACCCTGCATGTGTGGAATACCTGAATAGACAACGAATCATCCCAAGTTGAGGAGGTGGACTTTGGGAGCAACGATATATTTTTTTTTCCCTTTTTCTAGTTTTGTGAGTGTGTATGTGTATGCTTGTGTGTGTGCTTTTGTCTGTATAGCTTTGTTTTTACCATTTGTCCTAGGGTTCTGTTTGTCCGTTTTTTCTTTCTTTTTTACTTTATTTTTTGTTACTTAAAAATTTTTTTTCTTAATAATTATTTTTTATTTTAATTATTTTATTTTATTTTATCTTCTTTCTTTCTTTCTTTCTTTCTTTTTTTTCTCCCTTTTATTCTGAGCCATGTGGAGGACAGGCTCTTGGTGCTCCAGCCAGGCATCAGGGCTGTGCCTCTGAGGTGGGAGAGCCAAGTTCAGGACACTGGTCCACAAGAGACCTCCCAGATCCACGTAATATCAAATGGTGAAAATCTCCCAGAGATCTCCATCTCAACGCCAAGACCAGTTCCACTCAACAACCAGGAAGCTACAGTGCAGGACACCCTATGCCAAACAACTAGCAAGACAGGAACACAACCCCATCCATTAGCACAGAGGTTGCCTAAAATCATAATAAGGCCACAGACACCCCAAAACACACCACCAGACGTGGACCTGCCCACCAGAAAGACAAGAAACAGCCTCATCCACCAGAACACAGGCACTAGTCCCCTCCACCAGGAAGCCTACACAACCCACTGAACCAACCTTAGCCACTGGGGACAGACACCAAAAACAATGGAAACTATGAACCTGCAGCCTGCGAAAAGGAGACCCCAAACACAGTAAGTTAAGCAAAATGAGAAGACAGAGAAACATACAGCAGATGAAGGAGCAAGGCAAAAACCCACCAGACCTAACAAATGAAGAGGAAATAGGCAGTCTACCTGAAAAAGTATTCAGAATAATGATAGTAAAGATGATCCAAAATCTTGGAAATAGAATGGAGAAAATACAAGAAACGTTGAACAAGGACCTGGAATAACTAAAGAGCAAACAAACAGAGATGACAACACAATAAATGAAATTAAAAATTCTCTAGAAGGGATCAGTAGCAGAATAACTGAGGCAGAAGAACGGATAAGTGACCTGGAAGATAAAATAGTGGAAATAACTACTGCAGAGCAGAATAAAGAAAAAAGAATGAAAAGAATTGAGGACAGTCTCAGAGACCTCTGGGACAACATTAAATGCACCAACATTCGAATTATAGGGGTCCCAGAAGAAGAAGAGAAAAAGAAAGGGACTGAGAAAATATTTGAAGAGATTATAGTTGAAAACTTCCCTAATATGGGAAAGGAAATAGTTAATCAAGTTCAGGAAGCACAGAGAGTCCCATACAGTATAAATCCAAGGAGAAACACGCCAAGACACATATTAATCAAACTATCAAAAATTAAATACAAAGAACAAATATTAAAAGCAGCAAGGTAAAAACAACAAGTAACACATAAGGGAATCCCCATAAGGTTAACATCTGATCTTTCAGCAGAAACTCTGCAAGCCAGAAGGGAGTGGCAGGACATATTTAAAGTGATGAAAGAGAAAAACCTACAACCAAGATTACTCTACCCAGCAAGGATCTCATTCAGATTTGACGGAGAAATTAAAATCTTTACAGACAAGCAAAAGCTAAGAGAATTCAGCACCACCAGACCAGCTTTACAACAAATGCTAAAGGAACCTTTCTAGGCAAGAAACACAAGAGAAGGAAAAGACCTACAATAATAAACCCAAAACAATTAAGAAAATGGTAATAGGAACATACATATCAATAATTACCTTAAATGTAAATGGATTAAATCCTCCAACCAAAAGACATAGACTGGCTGAATGGATACAAAAACAAGACCCATATATATGCTGTCTACAAGAGACCCACTTCAGACCTAGGGACACATACAGACTGAAAGTGAGGGGATGGAAAAAGATATTCCATATAAATGGAAATCAAAAGAAAGCTGGAGTAGCAATTCTCATATCAGACAAAATAGACTTGAAAACAAAGACTATTACAAGAGACAAATAAGGACACTACATAATGATCAAGGGATCAATCCAAGAAGAAGATATAACAATTGTAAATATTTATGCACCCAACATAGGAGCACCTCAATACATAAGGCAAATGCTAACAGCCATAAAAGGGGAAATTAACAGTAACACAATCAGAGTAGGGGACCTTAACACCCTACTTTCACCAATGGACAGATCATCCAAAATGAAAATAAATAAGGAAACACAAGCTTTAAATGATACATTAAACAAGATGGACTTAATTGATATTTATAGGACATTCCATCCAAAAACAACAGAATACACATTCCTCTCAAGTGCTCATGGAACATTCTCCAGGATAGATCATATCTTGGGTCACAAATCAAACCTTGGTAAATTTAAGAAAATTGAAATCATACCAAGTATCTTTTCCAACCACAACACTATGAGACTAGATATCAATTACAGGAAAAAATCTGTAAGAAATACAAACACATGGAGGATAAACAACGCACTACTTAATCACCAAGAGATCACTGAATAAATCAAAGAGGAAATAAAAAAATACCTAGAAACAAATGACAATGAAAACACAACGACCCAAAACCTATGGGATGCAGGGAAAGCAGTTCTAAGAGGGAAGTTTACAGCTATACAAGCCTACCTTTAGAAACAAGAAACATCTCAAATAAACAACCTAACCTTACACCTAACACAATTAGAGAAAGAAGAACAAAAAAACCCCAAAGTTAGCAAAAGGAAAGAAATCATAAAGATCAGATCAGAAGTAAATGAAAAAGAAATGAAGGAAACAATAGCAAAGATCAATAAAACTAAAAGCTGGTTCTTTAAGATGATAAACAAAATTGATAAACCATTAGCCAGACTTATCAAGAAAAAAAGGGAGAAGACTCAAATCAATAGAATCAGAAATGAAAAAGGAGAAGTAACCACTGACACTGCAGAAATACAAAGGATCATGAGAGATTACTACAAGCAACTATATGCTAATAAAATGGACAACCTGGAAGAAATGGACAAATTCTTAGAAATGCACAACCTTCTGAGACTGAACCAGGAAGAAATAGAAAATATGAACAGACCAATCACAAGCACTGAAATTGAAACTCTGATTAAAAATCTTCCAAAAAACAAAAGCCCAGGACCAGATGGCTTCACAGGCGAATTCTATCAAACATTTAGAGAAAAGCTAACACCTATCCTTCTCAAACTCTTCCAAAATATAGCAGAGGGAGGAACACTCCCAAACTCATTCTACGAGGCCACCATCACTCTGATACCAAAACCAGATAAAGATGTCACAAAGAAAGAAAACTACAGGCCAATATCACTGATGAACATAGATGCAAAAATCCTCAACAAAATACTAGCAAACAGAATCCAACAGCACATTAAAAGGATCATACACCATGATCAAGTGGGGTTTATCCCAGGAATGCAAGGATTCTTCAATATACGCAAATCAATCAACGTGATACACCATATTAACAAATTGAAGGAGAACAACCATATGATCATCTCAATAGATGCAGAGAGAGCTTTTGACAAAATTCAACACCCATTTATGATAAAAACCCTCCAGAAAGTAGGCATAGAGGGAACTTTCCTCAACATAATAAAGGCCATATATGGCAAACCCACAGCCAACATCGTCCTCAATGGTGAAAAACTGAAACCATTTCCACTAAGATCAGGAACAAGACAAGGTTGCCCACTCTCACCACTATTATTCAACATAGTTTTGGAAGTGTTAGCCACAGCAATCAGAGAAGAAAAAGAAATAAAAGGAATCCAAATCAGAAAGAAGTAAAGCTGTCACTGTTTGCAGATGACGTGATACTATACATAGAGAATCCTAAAGATGCCACCAGAAAACTACTAGAGCTAATCAATGAATTTGGTAAAGTAGCAGGATACAAAACTAATGCACAGAAATCTCTTGCATTTCTATACACTAATGACGAAAAATCTGAAAGTGAAATTAAGAAAACACTCCCATTTACCATTGCAACAAAAAGAATAAAATATCTAGGAATAAACCTACCTAAGGAGACAAAAGACCTGTATGCAGAAAATTATAAGACACTGATGAAAGAAATTAAAGATGATACAAATAGATGGAGAGATATATCATGTTCCTGGATTGGAAGAATCGACATTGTGAAAATGACTCTACTACCCAAAGCAATCTACAGATTCAATGCAATCCCTATCAAACTACCACTGGCATTTTTCACAGAACTAGAACAAAAAATTTCACAATTTGTATGGAAATGCAAAAGACCCCAAATAGCCAAAGCAATCTTGAGAAAGAAAAACGGAGCTGGAGGAATCAGGCTCCCTGACTTCAGACTATACTACAAAGCTACAGTAATCAAGACAATATGGTACTGGCACAAAAACAGAAATATAGCTCAATGGAACAGGATAGAAAGCCCAGAGATAAACCCACGCACATATGGTCACCTTATTTTGATAAAGGAGGCAAGAATATACAGTGGAGAAAAGACAGCCTCTTCAATAAGTGGTGCTGGGAAAACTGGACAGCTACATGTAAAAGAATGAAATTAGAACACTCCCTAACACCATACACAAAAATAAACTCAAAATGGATTAAAGACCTAAATGTAAGGCCAGACACCGTCAAACTCTTAGAGGAAAACATAGGCAGAACACTCTATGACATAAATCACAGCAAGATCCTTTTTGACCCACCTCCTAGAGAAATGGAAATAGAAACAAAAATAAACAAATGGGACCTAATGAAACTTAAAAGCTTTTGCACAGCAAAGGAAACCATAAATAAGACAAAAAGACAACCCTCAGAATGGGAGAAAATATTTGCAAATGAAGCAACTGACAAAGGATTAATCTCCAAAACATACAAGCAACTCATGCACCTCAATATCAAAAAAACAAACAACCCAATCCAAAAATGGGCAGAAGACCTAAATAGACATTTCTCCAAAGAAGATATACAGATTGGCAACAAACACATGAAAGAATGCTCAACATCATTAATCATTAGAGAAATGCAAATCAAAACTACAATGAGGTATCACCTCACACCAGTCAGAATGGCCATCATCAAAAAATCTACAGACAATAAATACTGGAGAGAGTGTGGAGAAAAGGGAATCCTCTCGCACTGTTGGTGGGAATGTAAATTGATACAGCCACTATGGAGAACAGTATGGAGGTTCCTTAAAAAACTAAAAAAAGAACTACCATATGACCCAGCAATCCCACTACTGGGCATATATCCTGAGAAAACCATAATTCAAAAAGTCATGTACCAAAATGTTCATTGCAGCTCTATTTACAATAGCCAGGACATGGAAGCAACCTAAGTGTCCATCGACCGATGAATGGATAAAGAAGATGTGGCACATATATACAATGGAATGTTACTCGGCCATAAAAAGGAACGAAACTGAGATATTTGTAGTGAGGTGGATGGACCTAGAGACTGTCATACAGAGTGAAGTAAGTCAGAAAGAGAAAAACAAATACTGTATGCTAACACATATATATGGAATCTAAAAAAAAAAAAAAGGTCAGAAGAACCTAGGGGCAAGATGGGAATAAAGATGCAGACCTACTAGAGAATGGACTTGAGGATACGGGGAGGGGGAAGGGTAAGCTGGGACAAAGTGAGAGAGTGGCATGGACATATATACACTACCAAACGTAAAATAGATAGCTAGTGGGAAGCAGCCGCATAGCACAGGGAGATCAGCTCGGTGCTTTGTGACCACCTAGAGGGGTGGGATAGGGAGGGTGGGAGGGAGGGAGACACAAGAGGGAAGAGATATGGGGACAGATGTATATGTATAACTGATTCACTTTGTTATAAAGCAGAAACTAACACACCATTGTAAAGCAATTATACTCCAATAAATATGTTAAAAAAAAAGTTACATACTATATGGTTCCATTTATAAGACATTCTGGAAAAGATAAAAATATAGGTACCCAGGATATATCAGTGGTTGCCAGGTATTAGGGGTGGGGGAATATTCTGAATAGAAAGGGGATGCATGAGGGAATTCCTTGAGCTGTTGTAATTGTTTTGCATACTGTTTGTGGTCATAAATATAAAAATATGCATGTGAAAAAAAATAGAAGTGTGTACATACCAAAAATAGTGAACTGGAGTAGTAACATCAGCAAGATGGTGGAATAGAGTTTCCAGCACTTGTCGTCTCATTGGAACATCAATCTGAACAACCATCCACACATGAAAATGCCTCCACATGAGCTAATACAGCACTTGAGTGGAGCACACAAATGAAAGATACGTTGAAGAGGATAAAAAGGACAATTTCACACTACCTGCATTACCCTTTCCCCAAGCCTGTGCAGTGAAGTGTGGAGAGATACACCCTTTGCATGGGGGGAAGAAGAGTGAAGTTAGCACCCAACTTTGCCATAGACCCAAGCACCAGCCTCCTCCAGTGAATCCAGGCTCCAGGAAAGCCCCTCCAGGTAAACCATAACTCAGAATCCAGGCCTGCCCCTGTGGACCCAGACACCAGGCTCCATGCTGCCCAACCCAGCGCCATGCTGGCCCTACAGTCCCAGGTACCAGATTGGTACCCATGGACCTAGGCTCCAGGCCTGCCCCAATAGACTCCACTATCAGGATTGCCCCTATGGCCTCAGACCAGGCCTACCCCCATGGATCCAGACAACAGGCCAACTCCACCAAGGTCAGCCCCCACAGATTAAGGTTCAAGGCCTGTCACTGTCACAGGAACAGGTCAGCTCCTGTGGACCCAGGCTTCAGGCCTATCTCCACAGATCCAGTCACCAGGCCAAGTCCAGTGAACCCCAGCACCAGGCCAGCCCCTATGGACATAGGCAGGCCTACTGCACAGACCCAATTAACAAGCCCAGCCCAGTGGCTCCTGGCACCAGATCAGACACCATGGATCCAAGTTTCAGGCCTGTCCCTGCAGTCTCAGGTACCAGGCCCACTCACCTGCTAAACCAACCACCAGGTCAGCCTACCTGAAGGCTCCAGGAGCAAGCCTACCCATAGACATCACCAGCTGATCCACCCAGAATCTCTGAGCAGCTAGTCTGTGAAGGGTTTTCACTACTAAAGCCAGTCTGTAAAGACTGGAAGAGATGCCTCTTCTTCAAATGTGCAGACACCAATGCAAATCCACAAGGGCCACAAATAATCAGGGAAACATGACACCACCATAGTAACAAAATAAAGCATGAGTAACCAACCCAAAAGAAATAGAGATCTTTAAACCGCCTGACAAAGAATTCAAAATAATCATCTTAAAGAAGCTCAGTGAGCTACAAGAAAGCTAAACAAAATCAGGAAAACAATACAAGAACAAAATGAGACAGGACAAAGAGCTAGAAACCATAAAAAAGAACCAAATAGAAATTCTATACTTGAGAAACACAATGACTACATTTTAAAATGCCAGCACATCAGTAGGAGACTTGATCAAGCAGAAGAGAGAATCAGTGAGTTCTAAGACTTGCTGTTCATTTGAAATCACCCAGTCAGAGGACCAAAAGAAAGTCTACAGGAATTATGGGGTACCAGCAAAGGTATCAATATATGCATTATGGGAATCCCAGAAGAGGCAGAGAAAGAGAAAGAGGAAGACAGGTTATTTAAAATATAAAAATAGAAAACGTCCCTAATCTGGAGAGGGAAATGAACACCCATATCCATGCAGCCTAAATAACTCCAAATAATTATAATCAAACTCTTAAGAGTTGAAGACAAAGAGAATTTTGAAAGCAGCAATAGAAAAGCAACTCATCATATCCAAGGGCACCCCCCTAAGACTATTAACAGATGTCTCATCAGAAACCTTGCAAGCCAAGAGAGAGAGGCATAATATCTTCAAAGTGCTGAAAGAAAAAAGACTGCAACCAAGAAAACTATACCCGGCAAAGCTGTCATTCAGAAATGAAGAGGGAAAAAAAATTCCCATACAAACAAAAGCTTGAGGGAGTTTACCACTGGACCACCTTACAAGAAATGCTAAAGGGGGTTCTTCAAGTTGAAATGAACAGATGCTAAGTAACAACTTGAAAACATATGAAAGTATAAAACTCAGTGGTAAAAGTAAAGTCAGAATACTCTACTATAGTACAGTGGCATGTTAATAACAAAACTTTAGTATAAAGATTAAAGGACAAAGTATTAAAAATAACTGTAACTAAAATTTATTATTGATACACGAAATCAAGAAATGTAAATTGTGATATCAATTAACATTAAAGGTGGGGGGAGGAGAAGTTAAATCATAGAGATTTTGTATGTGGTCAAAGTTAAGTTCTTAGCTTGAAATAAACAGTTATGTTTTATGTAAGCCTCATGGTAACCACAAAGAAAAAATGTGCAGTAGATACACAAAAGATAGAGAAAGGGATCAGTGCATTGCACTATAAAAAAAGCATCAAATTATAAAGGAAGATAGCAAAGAAAGGAAAAAAGGGACACACACAAAAAACGAAAACAATGAACAAAATGGCAATAAAAAGACCTTACCGGGCTTCCCTGGTGGCGCAGTGGTTGAGAATCTGCCTGCCAATGCAGGGGACACGGGTTCGAGCCCTGGTTTGGGAAGATCCCACATGCCGTGGAGCAACTGGGCCCGTGAGCCACAATTACTGAGCCTGCGCGTCTGGAGCCTGTGCTCCGCAACAAGAGAGGTCGTGATAGTGAGAGGCCCGCGCGCACCACGATGAAGAGTGGCCCCCACTTGCCACAACTAGAGAAAGCCCTCGCACAGAAACGAAGACCCAACACAGCAAAAAATAAATTAATTGTGGTGGCCCCCAAGCTGTAAGCTTATTCAGCTTTCTGCTTTGTGGAGAACTGCTTGTCTCTTTCTTGGTATGCACTCCTGACGCTGCGGTATTGAGCGTAAAAAAGGAAAATGGCTTGCGGCCAGTTTCGTTCCAGGTGCCTGCTCTGGATCTAAGAGCCCCTGGTTGTTCCCCAGAAGAAGGACGTGCTGCCCTGAGGGGGAAGTCTGTATCTCCAAAGAACGGCCCATAAGGCATGCTGACGCATAGATAGTGGTGCATAGATAGTGGTGCATAGATAGTGGCGCATAGATAATGGCGCATAGATAATGGCGCATAGATAGTGGCGACAGAATTATGTGGAAATACAAGGTTTGCTGATTTGTTGTCTGGTATTCGTTCCGTACTAAACCTATATATACATTCATGCTCTTTGAATAAACTTGCCTTGCAACCATCAGTTGTCTTGGCCCTTCTGACCCCATACTGGTGCTTTTCAGTTCCTTACCCCTCACCGCCAGGAACTTCTAGCTTTCTGCAGCCGGTCTGTGGCAATTAATTAATTAATTATTTTAAAAAAGAGCCTCTTATAAAAAAAAAAAGACCTTACCTATCAATAATTACTTTAAATGTAAATGAAATAAATTATTTAATCCAAAGATAGTAGAGTAGCTGAATCAATCAGTAGAGTAGTTGAAGGGATTGAAAAACAGATCCAACTTTTTGCTACCAACCAGAGACTCACTTTAAGGATATCCATAGGCTGAAAGTGAAAGGATGGAAAAAGATATCCCATGCAAATGGTAACCAAAAGAGAGCTGGGATGGCTATACTTATATCAGACAAAATAGAATTTCAGTTGAAATCTTTCACAGAGAATAAAAAAGGTCACTATTATGATGTGGCCAATTCATAAAGAAGATATAATAATTGTAAATATATATGCACCTAACATCTGGGCACTTAAATATATAAGGCAAATATTAACAGAACTGAACAGAGAAATAAACAGTAATACAGTAGTAGTAGGGAACTTCAATACCCCATTATCAACAATGGATAGTTCATCCAGACAGAAAACACTACAGAACAAATGAACATAACAGACACACATAGAACATTCCATCCAACAGCAGCAGAATAAATATTTTTTCTCAAGAACACACGGAACATTCTCCAGGATAGATCATATGTTATGGCACAAAACAAATCTTAACACATTTAAGAAGACTGAAATCATATCAAGTATCCTTTTGACCACAATATTATGAAACTAAAAATCATTAACAGGAGGAAAATTGGAAAATTCACAGATAACATGAAAATTAAACACACTCCTTAACAATCAATGGATCAGAAAAGAAATCAAAAGGGAAATCAAAAAGTATCTTGAGAAAAATGAAAATAGAAGCAAAACATACAAAAGCAGATGGGATAAAGCAAATATAGTTTCAAGAGGGAAGTTTATAGAGATAAAAGCCTACATTTTTTTAAAAAAGAAAGATCTTAAGTAAACTACCTAACTTTATGCCTTAAGAAACTTGAAAAAGAAGAATTAAGGCCAAAATCTGCAGGTGGAAAAAAAGATAACATTAGAGCAGATATAAATGAAATAAAGACTAGAAAGACAATAGAAAAGATCAATAAAACTGAGTTGGTCCTTTGAAAATATGAAGCTGAAAAATTTTTAGCTAGTCTAATCAAGTAAAAAAAGAAAGATAGGACTCAAATAAATGTTATAAACAAGAGAGAAGAGTTCCAATATTGCAGAGCAGGCAATGAAGAATTTGGAGCAGAAAGGCAGTAAATAGTTGGTACAATGTTTATAAATCCCTCTAATACATTAAAATTAAATAAAAGTAGGCTAAATGTGGACTGATGAGAACATCATGAATCTTGGATTATGATTAATCCACTTTTGTCCAAAGAATTTTAAAAATTTAATTCCTGGAAGAATACAAAAGAAGTGACAGCTATAGTTACCCCTGTGTAGGGAAAGCAGATGGTTATAGGACTAGATATTAGGGAAGATTTTATTTTCAAGTTATTTTGGGTAATTTTTGGATTTTTATAGTATCTGTTTTTATTTCCCATTTTTTTAAACTACAAAATTAATGTAACATCAGAACATACACACACTTTCATGGTTGGGAATCTACCAATAGAAACATAAGAATGACAATCTAAGAATGTTTATTGCACGATCATTTCTGGTGAAAAAAGTAGACACAATTTGAATGTCTACAGTAGGGAATGGTTCAAAATACTGGCATACATCCCATACTAGAAATATTCTGAAACTTTAAAAAGAATGAGTCAGATCTACAGTATTGACCTGGGAAAATGTCCATGATTATTTAAGTGTAAAGGGCAAAATGCCACGAAATATGTCACTATGGGGGTAAAACCTTTCACAGACATGCAATAAACCCTTCACATGTGCAGATATGCTTGAGCACGAAGGAAGAAGCAACACACACACATATTGGTTATTTCAGGGATTTGTGGGAGGGGAAGAAATTGTTTTCATTTTATTTCTGCCCCACTTCACTGGTTTCAGTGAAAACAAATAGTTTTATAAAATTTATTTCCAGTACTGATCATTACAATAATTCAGAAACAGCACTGATACCAGAGCAATTTTCATTTTAATAACTTTTCCATTTTCTCACTTGAAAAAAAAAAGAGTTCAAAGATTACTAAAATAAATCCATACTAATGAAACCCAGTATTTTACCAACATTTTCCTTAAAGAAAAAAAAAAGTATATCTCCAAAAATAATTTCATGATGCTAGACTAGGGTGGGGAGAGAGGAAAATTTACTGAAGTCTCAACCGTATAAAGTGTCTGATGTACATTAAATTGCAAGCCATCATTAATGGCCTTCCCACATTCATATGGTTTCTTCCCAGAATGAATTCTCTGATGGTGTGAGAAGCTCGAATGATAGCTAAAGGTCTTTCCACATTCCTTACATTCAAAGGGCTTCTCACCAGTATGAATTCTCTGATGTTGAATAAGGTGTGAATGAAGTCTAAAGGCCTTACCACATATCATACATTCATGAGGTTTCTCACCAGTGTGAATTATCTGATGTCTTTTGAGGTGTGAGCACTGTCTGAAAGTCTTCCCACATTCCTTACACTCATAGGGTTTCTCACCAGTATGAATCCTCCGATGTAGAGTAAGTTGTAAGCCATCACAAAAGGCCTTCCCACATTCACTACATTCATAAGGTTTTTTGCCAGAATGAATTTTCTGATGGTGAGAGAAGCTTGAGTGATAGCTAAAGGCCTTTCCACATTCTCTACATTCATAGGGTTTCTCACCAGTGTGAATTCTCTGATGTATTGTAAGGTGTGATCGATGTCTGAAAGTCTTTCCACATTCTTTACATTCATAGGGTTTCTCACCAGTATGGAGTCGCAGATGTTCAGTAAGTTGAAAGCCACGAATAAAAGCCTTCCCACATTGCTTACATTCATAGGGTTTTTCACCAGTATGAAGTCTCTGATGTTGAGTAAGCTGTGATTGCTGCCTAAATGCCTTCCCACATTCCTTACATTCATAAGGTTTCTCACCAGTGTGAATTCTCTGATGTAGAATAAGTTCTGAGCCATAATTAAAGGCCTTCCCACATTCTTTACACTCATAGGGTTTCTCATGAGTATGAAGTCTCTGATGTATGGTAGGGGATGATCGATGCCTGAAAGTCTTTCCACATTCTTTACATTCAAAGGGTTTCTCACCAGTATGGAGGTGCAGATGTTCAGTAAGTTGAAAGCCACAAATAAAAGCCTTCCCACATTGCTTATATTCATAGGGTTTTTCACCAGTATGAAGTCTCTGATGTTGAGTAAATTGTGATAGCTGCATAAAGGCCTTCTCACATTCCTTACATTCATTGGGTTTCTCACCAGTGTGAATTCTCTGATGTAGAATAAGTTCTGAGCCATAATAAAAGGCCTTGCCACATTCTTTACATTCATAGTGTTTTTCACCTTTATGAATTCTCAAATGTTGTATAAGTTGTGAGCAATGAATAAAGGCCTTCCAACATTCCTTACATTCATTGCATTTGTTACTATTTTGAATTCTCTGTTGTTTAGTAAGGTATGATGTATCAACAGTTTCTGCACATACCTTACATTCAGGAAGTTTTTCTTTAGAATGAGTTTTGTGATGACTAAAGAATAAATGGTAACTGAAGTTTTTTCTACATTCTTTACATTCAAAGATTTTCTGTCTATTATAAAATTCCTGAGCGAACAATATATGTTGGCTAAAAATGGGCATGTGTTCATGGTTGATAATAAATTGCCTGAAATAGCCCTTCTGTTTTCCCTGTTGTCTCTCAAACTGACTTTTGCATGCCCAAATATCTCTGAAAATGGATTTCTCAGGACTATGGCTTTTAAATGGTTCCATGATAGCCCATTGGGATGATTCTGTCTCATAAATGTTTCTTTTTGGAGATAACTTCTTGGACTCACACTTGGACACCAAGTCTGAAAGATAAGAAACACATTTTAATTGCTAGTTTTGTGTTACAAAGGAAATGAAATATCTCTGGTAAAAAAGAGAGAGAATTGAAAATAATTCACATAAGAAATGAAAGGCTTGGGGAGCTCTTAAATACCATCATGCAATTGAATGAAAATAGAGTAAGGAGAATGCAAAGAAATGAAAGCTCATGAAAGAAAAGTGAGGGAGTTAATTAACAAGTCAAGTCAGTGGTTCTGAAATTTTGATCCACTTCAGAATCACCTTGGGAATTTGTTGTAATTATGGATGTTTACAAAACATTCTAGATCACCTGAATCAGAGTCTACGAGAGTCTGTATATTTTAACACTCTCCACCAGGCCAAAGGATTATGTGCTATCTGCTAGTTGTCCCCAAACATCTATTATTCCCCTTTTGTACACTGAACCCTTGGTTTTTAGTTGAGAACAGGCTGCCCAATATAAACATTGCACTTCCCAGGACCCTTTGCAGCAGAACATGCCATGTAACTGGATTCTGCCTAAAGAAATGCAGAAGTATTATGTAGTAGCTTCTGAGAACTTTTTTTTTTATTATTTTTAAAATTTTTTATTTATTTATTTTTGACTGCCTTGGTCTTCATTGCTGCCATGGGCTTTCTCTAGTTGCGGTGAGCGGGGACTACTCTTCGTCACAGTGTGCGGGCTTCTCAGTCCGGTAGCTTCTCTTGTTGCAGAGCACGGGCTCTAGGTGCGTGGGCTTCAGTAGTTGTGGAACGCGGGCTCAGCAGTTGTGGCTCGCGGGCTCTAGAGCGCAGGCTCAGTAGTTGTGGCGCATGGGCTTAGCTGCTCTGTGGCATGTGGGATCTTCCCAGACCGGGGCTCAAACCCGTGTCCCCTGCATTGGCAGGCGGATTCTTAACCACTGCACCACCAGGGAAGTCCTGAGAACTTTCTTAAGAGTCAGCTTGCCCACACCCTATATCCGTTATTCTTCTGATTCCTCAGCAAAGCCAGCTGCAATGTGCATTTGATGTCATGTCTGTCACAGATGGTTTTGCAGAACAGAGTTGCCACTCCAGCCTGGACTTTAATGAAAGAGAAAATTAACCCTCTATATAGTTTAAACTACAATTATTTGGGGGTCTCTGTCACATACAGCCAAACCTATATCCAAACTAATACAGCCTTCCATTGAACTGTTTGAGACCAACAGCTACATAAAGCATTCTATGCTAACACAATTTATTTTTCCATTTTCCTAACGATGATCATTTGGGTTGTTTCCAGTTGTTGGCTATTATGGTTAGTACTGCTATCAACATCCATGCACATTTCTTTTGGTGGAAACAGGACTGCTTTCTGCTAGGTGTGAAATTACTGCATCAGATGATATGCATTTGTTCAGCTTCAGTTGACACTATGCAACAGTTTTCTAATTTACAATTCCATCAAACTCTAAAAGAGTTCCTGTTCTTCATATCCTCAGCAACACTTGTTATTGTCAATCTTCTTATATTTAAGCATCCTGGCAGATGTGTTGTGATACTGGATTGTGGTTTAATTTGTAATTTTGCAAGCTGAATACTTTGCCATATGTTTATTGGCCAACTGGATATCTTCTTTAATAAGTTGCCTATGGAGGTATTTTGTCCATTTTTATTAATTTTGGGGGCAATAAAATACATATAAAATCCACCATTTTAACCATTTTGAAGCATACAATTCAGTAACTTATAGTACATTCCCACTGTTGTGCAACCATCTGATCTCTAATTCCAGAATATTTTCATCATGCCAGAAAGAAACCTCACACACATGATCATGTTCTATTCTCCTCCCCCCCCACCCCCAGCAACCACCAATCTGCTTTATGTCTCTGAATTTGTCAAGAAATTTCATAAATATGAAATCATACAATATGTGACCTTTTGTCTCTGTTCTTACTCAGTATGTTTTCAAGTTTCAATGATGCTGTAGCACGTACCAGTATTTCATTTCTTTTTATGGCTGAGTTATATTTTATTGTACAGATAACCATATTTTGTTTATCCATTCTCCAGTTGAGGGACATTTGGGTAGTTTCTGGGTTGTATTTTTCTTTTTGATTTGTAGGAATTCTTAATTTATTCTGGATATAACCAACTACATAATGCAAGTATCTTTTCCCACTCTGGGGCTGGCCCTTTCACTCTCTTAATACTATGTTTTGATAAACAGAAATTCTTAACTTTAAGGTAGTATAATCCCAAGTTCATAAAAATATACTCATATAATCTTCTAGAAGCTTTTACTATTTTACCTTTCATATTTAGATCTATAATCCACCTAGTGTGAGGTAGAAATCAAGATTCTTATTTTTCAGTAGATATCAGCACCACTTACTGAAAAGACCATCCTTTCCCTGACTCTGTGTTATATCAAATGACTTTGTTAGTCATTTTCTCTGTAATCCATTCCAATAAATATTTCAACTCCCATAGCTCTGTTGAAACATTTCTAGCTAAAGTAACTAACAAAATTACTTTACCAAAATCAGTGCTCAAATGCCAGTCAACACTCTATTTGACTCATTAGTAGCATTTGACACAACTGATCAATCCCTTTGCTTCCTGTATACCAGATTCTCCTGGTTATCCTCCTACCTCTCTACTTATATTCAGTTCCCCTTAATGCATTCTCCTCCACTTCCTGACCTCTAAATATTGGAATGTCCCAGAACTCTGACTCTGGCCAGCCCTCAATCTACACTCTTTCCCTTAATAGCAGTCTGGCTTAAATATCAATCATATAATGCTAAGTCTTAAATTTATACCTCTAAAAAAATTTTTTTAATTGTGATAAAATATGCATAACATAAAATTTACTATCTTACCCACTTTTAAGTGTTTAGTGCAGTAGTGTTAAGTATGTGCACACTGTTGTGCAACCAATCTCCAGAACTTTTTCACCTTGCAGAACTGAAACTCTGTACCCATTGATAACTCCCCATTCTTCCCTCTTCCAGTTCCTGGCAACCACCATTCTACTTCCTGTTTCTATGGATTTGACTACTCTAGATACCTCATACCACTGGAGTCATACAGTATTTGTTGTTGTTTTTCTGAACGTGACTGACTTATTTCACTTACCATAACGTCCTCAAGGTTCATTCATGTTGCAGCATGTGTCAGGATTACACACACACACACACACACACACACACACACACACGACCACCACCACCACATTCTGTTTCTCCATTTGTTTGTTGATGAAACCTAGATTGCTTCTACCTTTTGGCTACTGTATGTAATGCTGCTAAGAACATGGGTGTACAAGTATCTGTTTAAGTTTAAGTTGGTGCTTGTAGTATATATCCAGAAGTGGAATTGCTGGATCATATGGTAATTCTATTTATAATTTTTTGAGGAACCACCATACTCTTTTCCCACAGTGGCTGAACCATGTTACACTCCCACCAACACAAGGGTTTCAGTTTCTCCACTGCCTCACCAATACTTGTTATACTTGTTTTTTGACTGTAGTCATCCTAATGGGTGTGAGGTGATATTTCACTGTAGTTTGGATTTGCATTTCCCCAGTGGCTAGTGATGTTGAGCATAGTTTCATGTGTTTGCTGGTCATTTGCATATCTTCTTTGAAGAAATATCTATTCAAATCCTTTTCTCATTTTTAAAATTGAGTTGTTTGGTTTTTTGTTTTTGGTAGGAGTTCTTTATATATTCTGGATATTAACCCCTTATCAGATATGTGACTTACAAATATTTTTTCCTATTCCATAGGTTGTATTTTCACTTTATTGTGTCCTTTGATGTCTATACTTCTAGCTTTTATCTTACCCCTAAGCTCCATATTTATCATCTAATTGCCTAGTTGAAATCTTCATGTAAATATGTAATAAGTACCTCAACCATAACATGTCCAAAGAGAACTTTCAAATCCCCTTTTTAGATTCATTCCTACTCCAGCTTAACCCATCTCAGTAAATGCAACCATCTTTTACCAATAGGTTAAGCCAAAAGCCTAGTTTTTTTCTTCTTACTCAACTTATAGTCTATTAGCAAGCATGGTCAACTTGTTCTTTAATATATATATAATGACATAATCATCATCACCACTTCTATCACAGTCTAAGCTACTATTGTTATACTACTGCAGTAACTCTCAAATTGGTCACCTGCTCTCTTTCTTGTTCCACTAAACACATCATATCTTAGTGACAACACATAACTTTTGCTCTTAAATGCCTCTAATAGTTTCCCATCACATTTAGGAAAAAAAGATTCTTATAATGCTCTATAAGGTCCTATATCCCCTGGGCTCTCTCTACCCCTCTTACCAAAACGTGTAGGATGCAACTAAAGCCACACTTAGAGGAAAATCTACGGCCTTAAATGCAAATAGAAAAAAGAAATTCTTAAAGTGAATCATCTAAACATCTATTTCAAGAAGTTAGAAGAAGAATAGCAAACTGAGACCTCAAAAAGTAGAATAAAGTAAAAAACAAAGATAGGCAGAATAAATAAAACAGAAACAAATACATAATAGGATTTCTGGCAAGACTGGTCAAGAAAAATAGACTACCTTACAGATTAAACGTTAATTACAAAGAAAAAAAATACAATGGAGTAACCTAGCAAACACCACCCAAACCAAGTGATCAAAGGTAACAACACTAATGATGGGACAGAATGACATTATGTGCCTCCTTATATAATACACTGAGAAAGATATGTCACCAATGCAATAATCCTGCCAAAAATGTATAGCCCGAATTTAATCTGGAAGAACCAACAAACATACTCTAATTGAAGGACATTCTATAAAAGTGGCCAGTATTCTTCAAAAATACCAGCCATAAAATCCAAAGAAAGGCTGAGGAACTTTTCAGATTAAAGTAAAGAGAAATGTAATGTGAGATCCTGAGTCAGGTGAAAAGGACAATATTTGGATAAGTAGTGGAATATAATACAGACAATAAATGAGACAATAGATTTGGATAAATGTAAAATTTCCTGAATTTATGAAATGTAAGAGAATATCCTTCCTATTAGGAAAGATAACTATTTAGGGTAAAGAGACTTAAATGAAATAATAAGGCAAATATGGCAAAAATATTACCAACTGGTGAATCTAGGTGAACAGCATATGGGAGATATTTTGGGGGTTATTTTGCACCTCTTCCATACGTTTAAAATTAATTCAAAATAAATTTTTATTTCATAAAAGACAGAAAAGGTACAAATAACCAATCTTAGGAATGAAAAGGGAAGTATCATTACAAACAAAAATGCATCCCCTTATAGAGTTATATTCTACTGGGATAACATCTAATAAATGATTAGTAAATGAATTAGTAAGTCAGATGGCAAAAAAATGTTATAGAAAAATAAAGAGGAAAAGAGATACAAAGTTATAATGGAAGGTTTGAGATATGTGGCATCAATTTTCCTCCAAAAAGACTGCAGACTAAAGGTATCAGCTTTACCTCCTGAGAGGCTGGAAACTAAAGGTCAGCCACATGGGTAGCCAACAAGGAGCCCCAATAAAAATTCTGGACACTAAGGCTCAGGTGAGTTTCTCTATTTGGCAATATGCCCAAATGCATATTATTACACATAGTTGATGGGAAAAGTTAGCACTGTCCATGACTCCAATGGGAGAAGACAATGGGTAGCTCCACACTTGGCACTCTCCTAGGCTCTGCCCTATGTACTTCTTCCCTTGGCTAATTTTAATTTGTATCCTTTTGCTGTAATAAACTAACTGTGAGGATGATAGCTTTCAGTGAGTTCTATGAGTTCTTTTAGTGAATTATCAAATGTAAGGGTGGTCTCGGAAACACTTGAAATTGCAATTGATGTCAGAAGTGAGGGAAGACTCCTGTAGACAGCTCCCTCTAATTTTTACATGAGACCATAATAAAATCAAATTATAAAAGAAAGACAAGAAAATCTCCAAACACCTCCAAATAACACACTTCTAAATAATCTATGGGTGAAATTAAAAGTCTCAAAGAAAAAAAATTTTTGAAGGATTAATAAGGACATGAATATCCTTTATATACATGGATACATATATATATAATTATATATAGATAATCCACCATAATGATAATAAGAACACCACATATAACTTTACACTCATAACTTTGACAACTTAGAAGAAATGTACCAATTCCTTGAAAATCACAAACTACCAAAACCCAGCCAAGATGAAATAGGTAATCTGAATAGTCCTATAACTATTTTTTTTAATAAATTTATTAATTTATTATTTATTTTTGGCTGCGTTGGGTCTTTGTTGCTGCGCACAGGCTTTCTCTAGTTGCAGCAAGCTGGGGCTACTCTTTGTTGCGGTGTGCGGGCTTCTCATTGCGGTGGCTTCTCTTGTTGCAGAACACGGGCTCTAGGCACGCGAGCTTCCGTAGTTGTGGCACGCGGGCTCAGTAGTTGTGGCTCACGGGCTCTAGAGCACAGGCTCAGAAGTTGTGGCGCACGGGCTTAGTTGCTCTGCGGCATGTGGGATCTTCCCGGACCAGGGCTCGAACCCGTGTCCCCTGCCTTGGCAGATGGATTCTTAACCACTGCGCCACCAGGGAAGCCCCTCCTATAACTATTATAGAAATGGAATTTATAATTTAAAAGAAATCCTGAAAAAAGAAATATCCAGGTCCAGATGGTTTCACTGGTGAATTTTACCAAACATTCACATCAATTTCTTCCAAGAAAGGATGAAAAGGGAACACTTCCCAACTTACTTTATGAGGCCATTATTATTCTTATACCAAAACCAGGCAAAGGCAGCATGCACACGCACACGTGCACACACACACACACACAAAGAGAAAACTACAGGCCAGTATCTCCCATGAACTTAGATGAAAAAATCCTGAATTAAATTTTACAAATCAAATCCAGAAGTGAATAAAAGGAATAATATATCATGACTAAGTGGAATTTTTACAGGTGTGAAAGGCTGATTCTGCATTCAGAAATCAATGTAATCCATCATACCAACAACTAAGAAGAAAAATCACATGATCATATTAACATTCATTTAAAAAAAAACCCTCAGGGCATTAAAAAGAGAGGGGACCTTCCTCAACCTCATAAACAGCATATACAAAAAATCTACTGCTAACATCATACTTAATGGCAAAAGACCTTACCCCTGAATGCTTTCCCTCTACAATTAAGAAAAAGGGCAAGGATGTCCACTATTACCACTCTTATCCAACACAGAACATATTTCTAGCCAACAAAAAGGCAAGAAAAAGAAATGGCATAGATTGGAAAAGGAAAAAAAAAAAAACCTTCTACTTGCAGATTATATGATTGTCTACAAGAATGAATCTACAAGGAAAAATTAGTACTAGTTAGTATTAGTACTAACTAGTACCAAGAAGTGCATTGAGCAACGTCATAGAATACAAGATTAACATACAAAATTGGCTGAATTTCTGTACACTGACAAGGACCAAATAGAAACCAAAATAAAAATGCAATACCACTTACAAATGCTCCAAGATTAAAAAAAAGAAATACTTAGGTAAAAAATTAACAAAACATGTACAGATAATACATGATGAAAATTATAAAATGCTAATAAAAGAAATCAAAGGAAAAAAACTTGGAGAAATGCTGTGTTCATGGATTGGAAGACTCAACAGAGTAAAGATGTTAATTCTCTAATTTCATCTACAGGTTTAACATAATTCCTATTTAAATCTCAGCAAGTTTTTTTTGTACATAGAGACAAGCTTATTCTAAAATTTATATGCAAAGAAAAAGGCCCCAAGGATAGCCAAAATTTTTTTTTGGAAAATAATAAAGTGGGAAGAATCACGCTTTCCAATATTAAGGCTTACTATATAACTGCTGTAATCAAAAGTATGGTACTAGCAGAGGAATAGTTACAAAGATCAATGGTACAGAACATAGATCTCAGAAATGGAGCCACACAAATGTGCTCAACTAATTTCTGATAATGGTGAAAAAGCAACTCAATGGAGGAGGGATAAAACTTGTTGAAAAAAATGGTGATGGAGAATTAGACATCCATAGGCAAAAAGATAAACCTTGACCTGAAGTCTCACATCTTCTACAAAAAGGTACTCAAAATGGATTACAGATTTAAATGGAAAATGTAAAACTATAAAACTTCTAGAAAAAAACATAAGAGAAAATCTTTAGGACCTAGGACTAGGTGGTGTTCTTAGACTTAACACCAAAACCCAAAAACAAACAAAAAAAACAACAACAAAACCCCCTAACTATTCATAAGATTTAAAAAATGAATAAAGGCTAGACTTCATCAAAATTAAAGTTTTCTCTGCAAAAGACCCTGTTAAAAGGATGAAAACACAAATTATAGACTTGGAGAAATTATTTCTTTAAGTCACATATCCAACAAAGCCCTATCTATTGGGTTGGCCAAGAAGTTCCTTAGGTTTTTAAGTAAAAATAAAAGACACATTTTTCATTTTCACCAAGAACTTTATTGAACAACGTATTCACCGTTTTGTTCCACTACCTTCTGCCATTTTTCAGGCAACTTCATAATTCCATCTTCCCAAAACTTTTTATCTTTTTGAGCAAAGAACTGTTCCAGGTGCCTTTTACAGTCTTCCAGGGAATTGAAATTTTTTCCATTAAGGGAATTTTGTAAAGACTGAAATCAATGGAAATCCGAAGGTGCAATGTCTGGTGAATACGGTGGATGAATCAGAACTTCCCAGCCAAGCAGTAACAGTTTTTGCCTGGTCATCAAAGAAACATGCAGTCTTGCGTTATCCTGATGAAAGATTATACGTTTTCTGTTGACTAATTCCAGATGGTTTTCATTGAGTGATGCTTTCAGTTGGTCTAATTGGGAGCAGCATTTGTTGGAATTAATCGTTTGGTTTTCCGGAAGGAGCTCATAATAGAGGACTCCCTTCCAATCCCACCATATACACAACATCACCTTTTTGGATAAAGACCGGCCTTTGGTGGTTCACTTCACTTGCCCCATGATCTCTTCCATTCCACATTATTGTACAGTATATATTTTCCATTGCCTGACACAATTTGTTTTAAAAACAGAACGTTTTCATTACGTTTAAGTAGAGAATCGCATGCGGAAATACGGTCAAGAAGGTTTTTTTTGCTTAACTTATGTGGAACCCAAACATCAAAGTGATTAACATAACCAGGCTGGTGCAAATGATTTTCAACGCTTGATTTGGATATTTTGAGTATGTCGGCTATCTCCCATGTGGTGTAACGTTGATCGTTCTCAATGTCTCGATTTGATTGCTATCAACTTCAACTGGTCTACCTGACTGTGGAGCATCATCCAGTGTGAAATCTCCAGCACGAAACTTTGCAAACCACTTTTGTCACCTTCGATCAGTCACAGCACCTTCTCTATACACTGCACAAACCTTTTTTGCATTTCAGTCGTGTTTTTACTTTTCTGGAAATAATAAGGCATAATATGCCAAAAATGTTGCTTCTTTTCTTCCATCTTCAATATCAAAATGGCTACACAAAAATTCACCAATTTTAATTTTTTTAAAAAATGTACTCTGATATGACAGGTATCACAATACAATCTAACAAAATTGTTTCGAATGAAGTTAAAGACAACTAAGCGCACTAGAACCATCTTACAGAAAAAACCGAACTGTTTGGCCAACCCAAAAGAATACATAAAGAACTTTGAAAACTCAACAGCAAAAAACCCAAACAATCAAATCATAAAAGGCAAAAGACATGAACAGACATTTCACTGAAGAGGATACACAGATGGCAAATAAACATGATTTTCTATTAAGGAAATTCAAATAAAAACTATAATGAAATATCATTACCCACCTATCAGAATGGCTAAAATGAAAACCTGATAACACCAAGTGCTGACTAGGATTCAGTGAAATGCATCATTCATACACTGCTGGTGTTTGGCAGTTCCTTTCAAAACTAAAAATGAGCTTACCTTACGACCCAGCAATTGCATACTTGAGCTTTATCCCAGACTTATTTTCAAGTACAAACTTTTACATGAATGTAAGGAACATATATATATATATATATATATATATATATATATATATATATATATATATATATGTTTACATATGTGTGTGTATATATATATTCCTTACATTCATGTTATAAATATATATATATATGATATAAGAAAAAAGCCAATCTCAAAAGGATACATACTGCAGGATTCCATTTACATAACTTCATGAAAAACATAGTTATATAGATGTAGCATAGATTAATGGTTACCAAGAGTTAGGAATAAGGGAGAAAGGGATGGGTGTAGCTATAAAGAGATAATAGGAGGGAGTCTTGTGGTGATGGTACTATCTATTTTGATTGTTGTAGTGGTGATACAAGGTTGTATATGATAAAACTACATAGAGCTATACATACGCACACAAACACACATACAAATAAGTGTGTATATAAGTAGTGAAATCTGAGTAACTTCTATGGATTATACCAATGACAATTTTTCAGTATGATATTGTACTATAGTTGTGTAAGATGTTAACACTGGGAGAGGCTGGAGGAAGGGTATATGGAACTTCCCTGTACATTTCTTTGCAACCTTCTGTGAATCTATAACTATTTCAAGGTAAAAAAAATTTAAAAAGAAATCACCACACCATATATGCAAAAGAAAAGGCCTGGCCAGGTATCAAAAATTAGTAAAAAGAATAACATCTTACATGAAAGCAAAACATTTAGGAAAGTATATATCATTTTTCCATGTTTCACCTCTGTATTAGTTTCTTAGAGTCAACGTAACAGTGTACCACAAACTAGGTGGCTTAAAACAACAGAAATATACTCTTTTCATAGCTCTGGAGTACTATGAGTTACATACATCATCAAAGACCTCTAATTCAGCGGTCCCCAACCTTTTTGGCACCAGAGACCAGTTTTGTGGAAGACAATTTTTCCCCGGGGGCGGTGGGGGATGGTTCAGGCAGTAATGCAAGCGATGGGGAGCAGCAGATGAAGCTTCACTCACTCTCCCGCCGCTCACCTCCTGCTGTGCGGCCCAGTTCCTAACAGGCCATGGACTGGTACCGGTCCATCAAAAGATGCAATCAACAGAGCTCAACCCCCGCAGCCCGGGGGTTGGGGACCCCTGCTCTAACTTGTGGAATGAACCTGCTCTTAGCCTTCAGGACCCTATACTTTCCTAAGGTCCTACTCCTTCCTTTCTAATCATCCCTCTACCATCTCTATCTCCTCAATGTAGTCATTTGCTTTAATTTTCACAATTTCTAATCAATTAATTTTTCCCAAATATTCTATTAGAAAATATATTCATATGTTCTTGATCCACTACTAGATTTTAAATATCTTTATAACATTTTAAAAATGTATTCTCATCACCTAGCAAAGCAACTTGTATGAATTTTTTAAAAAAAATTAATACTCTTGTTGATTGCATCTTTTGATGAACAGAAGTTTTTTAAGTTTGATGTACTCCCATTTGTCTATTTTTGCTGTGCCTTGGTATCATATCCCAGAAATTACTGCCAAATCCAATGTCATGAAGTTTTTCCCCTATATTTTCTTCTAGGCGTCTTATAGTTTTGGGTCTAAGATTTAGTTCTTTGATCCACTTTGAGTTAATTTTTGTATATGGCATAAGGAATTTTATTCCTTTGCATGTGGGTATCCAGTTTCCCCAACACCATTTGTTAAGAGTACAGTCCTTTCCCCCATAGAATGGTCTTGGCACTCTTATCTAAAATCATTTTGTCATATATCTGAGGGTTTATTTCTAGACTCTCTATTCCACTCATCTATATGTCTGTCTTTATGCCAGTACCACATTGTCTGATTACTGTAACACTGCAATAAGTTTTGAAATCAGATTTTCCCTAATTATTCTGTCTAATACAACTTTACATTAACTTTATAACCTTAATATAACCAACATTCTGACCAGTTGGCCTACTCCTCACAACAACTTTCTGCTTCCTGATTATAGCTCACTCACCTGGGAACCGTTCTCCTATCACTTCCCTCATAACCATCCAGGGCTCCTTCCCTTGCTCCAATGAAGAGATCACAGCCGGCTTAGAAATAGAAAGTCCTGGTTATAAGAAAAGAAATGGAGATGAGATGGAAATGAAAGTATTCAAATACTGTGTTTCAGAGTTTATTTTTAAAAACCTATAGGACAAGATGGTACTCGATTAGGTCTAGAGAAGAAAGAAAAGTCAAATTCTCATATACAGGTAAACTCAGGATCATAAGAAACAAAACAAACAAATAGATGGTAAAATGCTATTTAAGTTATATAAGCTTTCACTCCTTATTTTCCTTTGAGAAAAAAAGGAGTTTACTGAAATACTTATTCTCAGGTACTTTTCCATGTTAAATGTAAAGTTCTTAGAATGTAACTTCCAAATGCAAATTGTTTACATTTGTTGCAGTAAATAGAATAGTGTTCATATGAGCTGCAAATGTAAATGACATTTCTTGACTCAGTCCATTACTACACTAATTGGGAAGGCTAAAGAGCTTTGCACCCAGGACCCATGTGCTTAGTTTTATCTACGCTAGTGCATCTGCACATTTAGCACAGTGCAAGTGAAACAAAAGACAAAGCCTGGTTTCTTTGACTACGTTATGCTTTAATGGTACAGAAATTCAATTCTGCTCCTTAATTTTCAAGGAAGAAAGTCAATTATAAGAAAGGACCAGAGTAAGATGTGAGGATAGAGAAAATGAAGGTGCAACTCCACTTGGCTGTGCTCATTTCTACACAAAGAGAAAATTCATCTAGTTATTTGAAAGGTAGCCCTAAAATTCACAGTGGAGAAAGCAGAAATTCCAAGAAACAGATTCTGAATTATTAGAGGCAGATAACTTTACCCAGTGAAAGCAAGTTGCTATAGTTCTCCAACATCACATCTTTGTACAAATTCCTCTGTGCAGGGTTCAGACATTCCCATTCCTCCTGAGAGACATCTATAGCCACATCTTTGAACATCACCAGCCCCTAGAATGACAAATCACAGTACTGTTTTTGAAATTATAAGAAACATTTTTCAAAAGGAAGAAGCACTGCTAAAAGAAGGCACTGCAGGAAAGGGATGGTACAGTGAGTATATAGGCTAAGGCTGGAAGCTTGTATGGGTCAAAAATAAATTTAGTGAGACTAAAGCAGAATGCCCACATACTCTTAAACAATTCAATTTCTGCACACACATCCTCTAGCATAGGGTGGAAAACTTCTGTTAATCACTCATCTAGAAATTTAGAAAATAAATAGAGGTTCCCAACTAAGTTAAATAGTTGTAAATTTTTCCAGAATTTCTTATGAAAATCTCCATCTTCAGAAAAAGGACCTGATGATTTTTCTTCCTCCTTATGACTAAACATTTTTACTTTTAATGCAAATTCTTTAGTAAACACCCAGTGCAGACTATATTTTCCAAAGATGGGCAGAGCACATCTCCCTTTCATAACCTTGATATGCCCCACTCACTAGCAGGCCAGTAGTAGCTTTGGGCCCTGCAGCAAACCATGTCAGGAACTGGTCCCATCCACCAGCATGCCGACACTAGATCTGGGACCCTCAGCCCCACAACCACCTGGCTCCACTCACCAGTGGGCCCCACTGCCAGGAGTCTCGTGATCCAGCTCTGCCAACCAGTGCCCATCAGCCTCTGCATAAGACAGGGCCTGGCAGACAACTGGACCAGGAGCCAGCCACACCTACCAGACTGCCCACAGTAGTCAGGCCACCACAAGAGAAGGACCCACGCAGCCCAAATATGGGGCACCCCTAGACTATATAGCTCTAGTGACCAGAGGGGAGAGCACTGCTGGGACGCAGAGGACGTCTCCTACAAAAGGCCACTTCTCCAAGGTTGGGAAAGGTAACCAATCTATCAGAAACACAGAAATAAAAACAGCCAACTGGGCAAAATGAGGTGACAGAGAAACATCTTCCAAATGAAGGAACAAGATAAAACCCCAGAAGAAGAACTAAGTGAAGTGGAGATAGGCAATCTACCCTATAGGGAGTTCAAGGTAACGATTGTAAAGATGTTCAAAGAATTCAGGAGAAGATTGGATAAACAGAGTGATAAGCAATAAGTTACGTACAAGGGAACTCCCATAAGGCTATCAGCTGACTTTTCAGCAGAAATTCTGCAGTCCAGAAGGGAGTGGCATGATATATTTAAAGTGATGAAAGGAAAAAACCTAACCAAGAGTACTCTGCCTGGCAAGGCTTTCATTCAGTTTGATGGAGAGATCAAAAGCTTTACAAGCAAACAAAAGCTAAAAGAGTTTGGCATCACCAAACAAGCTTTACAAAAAATGTTCCTCTAAGTGAAAAAGAAAAGGCCACAACTAGAAACATGAAATTACAAAAAGAAAAATCTCATCTGTAAAGGCAAATATACAGTAAAGGTAGTAAATTAGCCATTATAAAGCTAGTAGGAAGGTTAAAAGACAAAAGTAGTAAAATCATCTATATCTGCATTAAGTAGTTAAGGGATATATATACAAAACAAAAAGATGTAAAATATGATAAAAACAGGAAGAGTTAGGGGAGGGTGTAAAACATGCAGAGTTGTTAAAATGCATTTGAACTTGAGAGGTCAGTAACCTAAAATAATGAGAGAAAGAGAGAGAGAGAGAGATGGAGGAAGAAAGAAAAACTGCTATGTACAGTGTGGGGAATATAGTAGATAACTCTGTAATATTCTTCTATGGTGACATACCGTAACTAGACTTATCATGGTGATCATTTTGAAATGTATAAAAATACGAAGTCACTATGTTGCGTAACAGAAGCTAACATAGTGTTGTAGGTCAGTTATACTTCAAAAACAAACAAACAAATTCAGAGAGAAAGAGATCAGATTTGCAGTTAACAGAGGCAGTGGGTGGGGAGGGGGATTGGATAAAGGTGGTTAAAAGATACAAACTTCCAGTTATAAGATAAATAAGTAATAGGGATGTAATGTACAACATGATAAATATAATTAACACTGCTGAACGTTATTTATGAAAGTTGTTAAAAGAGTAAATCCTAAGAGTTCCCACAAGAAAAAATTTTTTTTCTATTTCTTCATTTTTGTATCTACATGAGATGAAGGATTTTACTAACTTTATTGTGATACTCATTTCATGATGTACGTATGTCAAACCATTATGCTGTACACCTTAAACAGTGCTGTATGTAAATTATATCTCAATAAAACTGGAAGAAAAAAATGCTGAAAGAAAGCTGTTAGGCTATAATTCTATTTCCAATTAAAATCCCTCAAAATGAAGGTGAAATAAAGCTTGGAGTTTTATTTCTGTTGCTGTTGGTTTGTTTTTTTGAGAGTAACAAACCTGTGCTACAAAAAATGTTAAAGTAAGTTTTTCAGGTGGAAAAAATTTATACTAGGTAAAAACTTCTATTGACAGAGAAATGAAGAGTGCCAGAAATGATAAATTTGGAGGTAAATAAGAAAGATATTGTTTTCATCTCATAATTTCTTTAAAAGATAATCGACCATTTAAAGAAAAAAAAAAAAGCTGGGAGTTCCCTCGTTGCCCAGTGGTTAGAATTCTGGGCTTTCACTGCCATTGCCTGGGTTCAATCCCTGGTCAGGGAACTGAGATCCTATAAGCTGCATGGCACACCACACTCCCCCCCAAAAAAAGGAAGAAAGAAAAAACAAAAATAAGCATGTGTGGTTTAAAAGTATTTAGAAATAAAATATATGATAACAGTAGTAAAAAAAGATGGGAAGGGGAAATGGAAATATCCAGTTTTAAGATTTTTGAATTATGTATGAAGTTGTGTAAAATTATTGGAAGGTCCAGTAAGATTTTTTTGTTTTTAAAATGTTCCTATAAATTTTGCTTTCACAAAAATGTTCCTATAAAAGGGTTTCATCTTCAAGGAATTCATGGAAAAGACTGACAAGTACAGGTTTCTGGTAACTGACTATACTGCTGAACTAAATGAATAAGCATTTTCAGAACTCTAATGGAAAACTGATGAATTCATAAAAGTGTTAACAAAAGATCAAGATAAAAAAATTAATTACATGGGACTGAGTGAACTGATGAGGATGATTATAATTTTTGTGACTTTCTGTTTGAATAAAAAAAAAATCCCACAAGGACTCAGAGGCAAAAAATATACAAATCAATTTTCAATGCAAAGTAAAGGAGCTGTTACAGTGGAGGATTACTGGACTGAATGTCAATATTATGACATAGTATGAGTGTGTTTCGTGTTTGGTAATTGCAATCATTGTTGCTTTTGTTGTGGTCATCCATTTACAATGCTAGGTGTCAGTTTATTTATCTCTTGTAAAAATAAAATACAGTGTGTGAAAAAAAAAATCACATTGGAAACCTTAGAACAACCCCCAAAACAATAAACAAAACAAAAATGGTACAGCTAATAATCCTATAATGGAGATAAATGGAATACTAAAAAATACATGATTAGTCCAAGAGAAGGCAGGAAAATAGGGAAAAAAAAAGGAAGAAAGAATAGATGATAAGATGATAGATTAAAACATAATCATTACATTTAATTTACACAGTCTATCTAGAAGTCAGCAAAATTTTTCTGAATAGGGTCAGGTAGTAAATATTTTAGGCTCTGTGGATCACATATAGTCCCTATAACATATTCTTTTTTCTTTACTTATTTATAACCCTTCTGAAATGCAAAACCATTCTTAGGTTGAGGGCCATAGGAAAACAGGTTGTGGGCTGGATTTGGCCAGCATGCCATAGTTTGCTAAACCCTGTGTAGATACTTGAAGGCAGCGACTGTCAGACTGGGTAAAAAAGTAGAACCAAAGTATATGCTGTTATATGATACACTTAAAATAGGTTAAAATAAAAGGATGGAAAAAAGATATGCCATGAAGAAAATGGTAAAAGAAAGCTGAATCAGTTATGTTAATAAAGAGAACAGAATTCAAGACAAAGAATATTACCAAAAGGAATATTTCATGATCAAGGGGTCATTTTGTCAAGAGGATATAGCAATCCTAAATATGTATGCACCTAATAACACAGCTTCAAAATACCATAAAGCAAAAATTTACAGAACTGTAACAGACCCACCATTGTATCTGGAAATTTCAACTGTCCTCTCTCAGTAATTGATAGACCAAGTGACAAAAAAAAAATTAGTAAAGATATAGAAGAGTTGATCACCACTACAAACATTTGACCTAACTGATAAACACTCTACCCAACAGTATAATACCCTTTCTTTAAAAAAATTGCACATGGAGCATTAACCAAATTGTCCACATTTTGGGCCATAAGACAAATCTCAATAAATTTAAAAGGATAGAAATTACAGAGTATGTTCCTTGACCACCACAGGATTAAATTAAAAATGAACTATCAGAAAGAACTGAAAAAGTTCCCAAATATTTGGAAGTTAAAGAGCACTCCTCTAAATAACCCATGGGTGAAAGAAGAAAGGGAATTTTAAGCTAGAAAAATAAGAGAAAATTAAATCTAAAATATACAGAACAAAGGAAAGAATAAATAAGATCAGTAATCAGTGAAACAGCAAGGGCAAACTAGAGAGAAAAACCAGTAAAACTAAACGCTGGTTCTCTGAAAAGACCAATAAAATTGACAAGCTGCTAGTATACTGATCAAGAAAAGAAGACAGGGCTTCCCTGGTGGCTCAGTGGTTGAGAATCTGCCTGCCAATGCAGGGGACACGGGTTCGAGCCCTGGTCTGGGAAGATCCCACATGCCACGGAGCGACTAGGCCCGTGAGCCACAATTGCTGAGCCTGCGCGTCTGGAGCCTGTGCTCCGCAACAAGAGAGGCCACGATAATGAGAGGCCCGTGCACCGCGATGAAGAGTGGCCCCCACTTGCCACAACTAGAGAAAGCCCTCACACAGAAACTAAGACTCAACACAGCCATAAATAAATAAATAAATAAATAAATAAATAAATAAATAAATAAATAAAATTTAAAAAAAAAAGAAAAGAAGACATAAATTATCAATATCAGGAATTTAAAAGTGTGCATTACTGTAGATCTGACAGGCATTAAAATGATAATAAGGGAATATTATGAACAACTTTATGCCAATAAATTTGACATCTAAGTTGAAATAAACTAATTCCCTGAAAGGCACAAATTACTGAACTAATTCAAGAAAAAAAAAAAAACCCAAAGCCCTTTATCTATTAAAGAAATTAAAGTCTCCCCATGAAGAAAATTCTAAACTCAGATGGTGTATTAGTTTTCTACTGATGCTGCACATATCACCACAAATGCAGTAGCTTAAAACAACAAATTTATGATCTGTTGGTTACAAGTCCAACAAGGGTTTTACTAGACTAAATCAAGGTGTTGGCAGGGCTGTGCACCTTTCTGGCAGCTCTAGGGAAGAGTTCATTTCCTTGCCTTTTCTAGCTTCTAGAGGCTACTTACGTTCCTTGGCTCGTGGCCCCCTTCCTCCATCTTCAAAGCCAGTAATGTTGCATTTTTTTAACCGAAGTATGCATATTCTGTACTCACATCCTCTTTTGACCCTGACTCTTCAGATAACACAACATAATCTCCCCATCTCAAAAGCATGAATTTGGGGGACTTCCCTGGTGGCACAGTGTTTAAGAATCCGCCTGCCAGATTCAATTCGGGACACAGGTTCAATCCCTGGTCCAGGAAGATCCCACATACTGCGGAGCAACTAAGCCCATACGCCACAACTACTGAGCCTGCGCTCTAGAGCCCACAAGCCACAACTACTGAGCCCACATGCCACAACTACTGAAGCCCGCGTGCCTAGAGACCATGCTCTGCAACAAGAGAAGCCACCACAGTGAGAAGCCCATGCACCGCAACGAAGAGCAGCCACTGCTCGCTTGCCGCAACCAGAGAAAGCCTGCGTGCAGCAATGCAGACCCAACACAGCCAAAAATAAATAGATAAATAAATAAATTTATTTTTTAAAAAGCATTAATTTAATCATATTTGCAAATTCTCTTTTGCCATGTAAGGTAACCTATTCACAGGTTCTAGGATTAGCACGCAGACAGTTTTTTTTTTTTAGGGGGGCTCATTATTCTGCCTACCACAGATGTTTTTTGCTGGTGAATTCTATCAGACAATTAAGGAATAAATAATACAAATTCTATAAAAAAAACTCTTCCAGAAAATAGAGGAGGAGGATGCAAGTCCTGACTTATTTTATAAATAAAGGAGGAATAAAGACATTTTCACATAAAGAAAGCTGAGAGGATTTGTCACCAGAAGATACAAACTACAGGAAATGCTAAGGAAATGTCTTCAGGCCAAAAAGAAATGATACCAAACAGAAATTCAGATCTCAAGAAGAGAGAGCAATTGAAAATGGTATATATGTGAATAAATAAAATTCTTTGCAAAGAATCAAATAAAGTATTTTTTTCAAGAGCCTATTGAACTTCCTTTGTTTCTGTGGATTTTCCCCTTTTCGTTTTGTATATTTGTGCTTTCTCCCTTTTCATTCATGATTCAAAGGTTAGCGATTTAACTTATTGATTTATCTTATTAGTTATAATTTTTTCCTGTTTTGTAACACATGTAATTTTTATCTTTGTAAATCCCTTCCAGATTTCTTTCTACTTATTTTTAACTTACGTATTTTCATTATTTTTTGTTAGAAGCATTTAAATCTATGACTTTTCCCTTAGAGTCCTGCTTTAACTAAATTCCATGGGTTCCAATATGTAGTGCTATCACTGACATTAGAAATTTTTCACTTTTTAGATTATATTTCTTCTTTGATTCAGCAGTTACTAAGACAGATTTTATAAACTGCTGGTAAGAATAATAATTTTTCTGATTCTGTAATTAAATTCTAGTTGTATTTCACTGTGTTTGGAGAATATTATCTATCATTTGTACTTTTTGGGCTTTACTACAGCCTAATATTTTGTCATTTTTTTCTGAATGGTCCATGGATACTTAAAAAATGCATATTCACTACTATTAGCATTTAATGTATATCAGTAAGATAGATTTGATGGAGTATGTGATTTAGTACTTTAATATCCTTACTAAATTTTGTCCACTTGTCTTGACTTTGACTAAGAGGGTCAACTAATGTCCCCTACTGCTGGCAAGTATCTATTTCTTCTTCTATCTGCTCTTCTATTTTTAGGAAAGTTGCTGCTGTAATATTTTATATGTAGGTAATTCATAACTATTTTAGCTTCACTTTGAAATTTACACCTTAGAATTATGTAGTGTCCTTCTTTGCCATGTTTTTAAAATATATATATATATATATATATATATTTATTTATTTATTTATTTATTTATTTTCAACTGTGTCAGGTCTTAGTTGCAGCACGTGGGGTCTTTCCTTGCAGCGCATGGGCTCCAGAGCACATGGGCTCTGTAGTTGTGGTGCACAGGCTCCAGAGAGCATGGGCTCTGTAGTTGCAGCACACGGGCTCTCTAGTTGTGGCACAGGCTTAGTTGCCCCACAGCATGTGGGATCTTAGTTTCCCAACCAGGGATGGAACCCACGTCCCCTGCATTGGAAGGCGGATTCTTAACCACTGGACCACGAGGGAAGTCCCTCTTTGCCATGTTTAATGGTGTGATGTGGCCTGAAGTTTAGTACGTTTTCCTTTAGTTTCCATTTGCCTGGTATAATTGGTCCATCCTTTTATTAAACTTTCTGAATCACTGAATCACTTAAGTGTCCGATGCAGAGAGTTGAATTTTTCTTTGTGACTCAATCTGAAAGACTTTTTCTCTTAATAGGTATGTTAAAACTCATATCCAGGGACTTCCCTGGTGGTGCAGTGGTTAAGAATCCGCCTGCCAATGAAGGGGACATGGGTTCGAGCCCTGGTCTGGGAAGATCCCACATGCCGCGGAGCAACTAAGCCCATGAGTCACAACTACTGAGCCTGCGCTTCTAGAGCCCGTGAGCCACAACTGCTGAGCTCACGTGCCACAACTACTGAAGCCTGCGTGCCTAGAGCCCATGCTCCACAACAAGAGAAGCCACCACAGTGAGAAGCCCACGCACTGCAACGAAGAGTAGCGCCGCTCACTGCAACTAGAGAAAGCCTGCACGCAGCAACAAAGACCCAATGCATCCAAAAATTAAAATTAAAACAAAACAAACAAAAAGAACTCATATACAGTTATTGATTGATAAGACATATATTTTGCTCTTTCGTCTTAGTTTTACCATACAATTATTTTGTTCATTACATATACATAGTCATCCCTTGCTATCCACAGGGGATTGGTTCCAGGACCCCCACAGATACCAAAAGCTGCAGATGCTCAAGTCCCATGTAAAATGGCATAGTATTTGCGTATAACCTACACACATCCTCCCACATGCTTTAACTCATCTCTAGATTACTTATAATACCTAATGTAATGTAAATGCTATGTAAATAGTTGCTAGCATGAAGCAAATTCAAGTTTTGCTTTGTGGAAATTTCTGGAATATTTTTTCCTGAATATTTTCAATCTACAGTTGGTTGAATCCATAGATGTGGAACCCACAGATATGGGAGTTGACTATATATATATATAATGTATACACATACATACATATGCACATATATATATTTGTGTGTCTTAAGTCTTGTACTATATAAGCTGATTATTTACTTTCTGTCTCTTTCATTACAAGTCAAGTTCCACAAGGAATGATTTGTATGTGTCTGATTTTTACCCCCCACTGATTTATTCCTAGTTACCTAAAAGAATGCCTATCACATAGTAGGTATTCAGTAAATATTTGTTAAATCAGTTCATCAAACCAAAGTTCTGACAAGAGAAACATCAATATTTCCCTCAAAAGGATACTATTTCTGTTCTTTCCTTATTCTGGCAGAAGACTCAGCATAGGGGAAATAAGTAATGATTTATTGAATGAGTATATAAACTGGTTAGAGAGATGAGCAAAAAAGGAAGATCCTATATTTTTGGCACAATCACTTACTCACTCACTGGCAAGTTACTGTATGATATTCAGTTAGGTAACAATATCAGGATGAAGAATGCAAATATTGACATGACCTATAGGAAAAAAAGAGGACTACTTCAATAAGGAACAAGAAAACAACAACTTACATGGGCCATGGCTTTTTTTTTAGAATTCACTGTATTTATTAGCTGTCTTCTTAGTTCCACTTTAGAATAAATTCACAGTCCAAAGAAAGTGTTGCTGAATGAGAGGGGTTTAAAAGTAAACAAAAAACAAAAACAAACATGAGATGATCTTGCCTCTGAGCTCCCAATGTGCTAATTTAGAATGACATTTCCCCCACTTCACGTCACCTACTCCCAGACCCCATACACACATACATAAAAGATCAGAAAAAAGCTGAACAAATCCCAACCTTACTCAAAGCAAGGAGGGAATCCAGCTATGGATTCAAGAAAGACTGGGCCCAGGCTCTTTAGCAGGAGGGATCTAGAGAGGCAAATCAGTGTCCCAACACTATGATAAAATCGACCCAATTGGCCTGCTCAGACCTACCCTGACCAGATTCTCACTGAATTAAAAGGAAAAAGAAAAGGACCTTATGAAAAGGTCAGGGAAAGAGAAAATGACTCAAAAGATCTAACAGATCTTTGGTTATAGCTAACATTCCTGTGTAACAGGAACTTCAAAAATAGACACTAAAGCAACACTGAAAAGAAGAAACAGAACAAAGATGTCCAGAGCAAAATAAATACTTGAGTCTTTAGTTTGAAGTACCGGTGAGAATTTAAAAAACCACATCCTGGAAAATCTTCTGAAATTTATCCCTAAATACAGGCAAAAAAGACCTAAATATCGTTTAATAAGGAATTACAAAACAATGTGTACTGTGTTCTAATCTTTGGGGAAAAAATACTCATGAACATAAGCATATATGTATGTACATAAGGAGGGTGAAAGCATTTGCAATAAAATGTTCAGAGCGGTTGAAGAATTATAGATAACTTTTACTTTAAATGAAGTAATATAACAAAGGAATTTTGAAGGTTAATGTGAAAATTTCAGGTAAGATGCAGCACCAAATCATCTTAGACACTGTTTTTGGATGTGCAACAGTGCCATTCTTTCCTCCAATTCGAGGTGTTTCTAAGGGGAATGGCAGAAGTTGTGAGGTAGAGAAAAATTATGAGATACTAGGCTTTTCTGGAAGCTCAAACTTTGTGTGACCTTGAGTGTGATGTGGAGTAGATGTTGTCTGTGACCATGAAGACTATGTTTCTCTGATTCTTGGTGGTGTATGAGCTCTTCAGATAACTGTGGAGGACACCGACTAAGTGGGCATATGGTTAGTTTTTTGTTGTTGTTTGTTGTTTTCTTTTTTTTTTTTTTTTTTTACTATATAAGTCACTTTGAGGTTGTGTGATGATGATAAACACGGGGGGGATGGTGGGATTATGTGACTTTGGCTTTATGACGTGAGTATGAATCTACAGGTGACTACTGGAATGTCTTCCTAACTGCCTGATTACGGTGAGCCTGGGTTTAGAGGTTTGTGTAAATGTGCTTTTCTTTTATGTAAGTAAATGGGGCTTACACAAATAGTCACCTGCAATCATGATCATAAACACATACAAATTCCATTTACACATATGGCCATGCACAAAATTACAATGGTTACAAAAGCACGAATCCAGTTGCTGTCACAACAAACAGCCAAATACCCTTAGTCATTAGACTAATTTCCGTCACGCACGCACAGACTAATCTACTCTCCCCAGGTCAGCTCCCGCACTAAGAGGCCTAACACTCCAGATACTCCTCTTGCCCGGTCCTGGGGCTACAGGATTCCTCACCTTCAGCATCCTCAGGAGGAGCTCTGGTCCAAGTTCTGATTGGACTTCCCGGCGAAGCTGCACGCCGAGCCCTGCCTACTCTACCCGTAACGGGAAGCCCTCGACTGCCTCTGCTGCCGACTATTCAACCGCCGTTCTGACCGGAAGTAGCTTTGGAAAGCCGTGTCCTCTGGGAAACTTAGTCCTAGAGGAAGGAGCCCGGGAGGCTAACGAGGTAGGTCTTCCGCCAGACTTCCGGCCGCACCTGCGCTGTTTCACTCGGGTTTGGAGTGACGCCGCAACCACCCAGTTTGCGTGGCTCACACCCGGGTTTGGGGTCTGAATTCGGAACCTCAGATTTCTCTGAGGACGGATTTCAAGCCTGACACGGTGGCTGTCCCCACCCTCCCAATGTGCACGTTCGCGGGCAGCTGGCTTAAGAGAACTGTTGTCTGGTGCGGAGAGATCCAGCCTCTGGATGGTTCTCTCCGCGGTTGCGATGCGAGATGTATTTTCTGTGAGTCCGTTACGTACGCGTCTCATCGAGAGGCAGATGATTATGTGACAGCGACTGTGAGGGTGTCATGCGTGAGGAACTCTGTATGTGGAAGTGGATGTGCTACATATTCGTGTAGGTTCAAGCAGTGAGCTTGGCCACGTGCAGTGATTGTGAGGTGGCATAATGTGATGTGACTTAACCAGTGAGTGGTGCTTTGAGACCGTGTGATTGATTACGCATGCTTGCGGGTGGCGCGGCCAGCTCTGCTGGCAGTGACCTCACAACATTCGGTGGAAGGCTGTCTGTGCTGGGTCCACCTATGACTACCGGGAGGGTTTGGGTGTGGCGAGTGTCCGCAGGTAAATTTCACCAGCGAAGGGAGGAAGCTGGTCTGTTGAAACTAGGAGGGACCCAGTGGATGAATCAGATCCCTGGGGCAGGCGAGCTGGTCCTGAGCCGTTCGTGTGTGTGTGTGTGTGTGTGTGTGTGTATGTGAGAGAGAGAGAGAGAGGTGTGAGGTGACATTGTGTGTCTAAGTGTGTGTGACAGGCTGGAATTAATCCAGAGGGGTGGAAACTAGTACGATTATCTGCGATAAGGGACAAATCTATGGTAAAGATTTTTAATCTTGCTGAGGCCAGAAGCTCCATCTCTTAAGTGTGAGGAAATATAGTATCTGTGAGAACATGTGGTTGTGTTTCTGTGTCTGATTCTCTGTTATGTATATGAGATGGTTTGCACTTGAGCCTATCACTGGGAGAGGGTGTTGAGTGAAATATATGAAGTATGTGAAAGTGGTTTGTGACTGTACCCAAGTCTCTGCATATGGCAGTAAAAGGGCTGGTGATTATAACGTTGTGACTTTGATGTTTTGAGTATGATTGAGCGGGAGGTCATGCAAGAGATTTGGTAAAGGTGTTTTTGTGTGTGTTAGAATGCAACTTATGCAAGTTAAGATCTGGATGGAAGACAGTGTGTGGTTGTGATCTGAATTTAGTAACTAAGAGACTGCAATATTATGTGTGTGAGATTGAGTATGAGGTGATACCTACTCTGAACCTCACTTATCTCTAAAAAGATAATAATGGCTAAGCTTCCTGAAGCATCAGAGTTACTTGAAAATTTAAATTTCCAATGGAAATTCTTTTAAATCTAAGAAGAATTAAAACATGACTTTAAAAATATGAAATAATTTATTGTGATGAAGAATGCAAAATGACCATGAAAGGTTTTTTGGTTGGTTGTTTTTTAATTTCTGTTATGTGGTTACTGGGAGTATGGCTGATATTCTTTGGTGGAAGTGAAATAGATGGGAAGTCTACTAAATTCTTAACTTGATCTGTATAAGTGGAAGAGTTCTAGGTCAAGAGTACAAAAGCTTAACTTGAATAATAAAAACAGAGAGTCATGGCCGCTCAATTCCCAGACTTGACCCAGTGTGCTAACTTAGAACCCCTTTAATGAGAGACGCTGCTACATTGCCAAAAATGTATACTGTTAATTTTTCCTGGTAAGGATAACTGTATGTTGAGGAAAAGGAAAATAATCAGACCTTTCAGGGATTACTGGACGATGGCTCTGAATTGACAATAATTTCAGGAGACCCAAAACATCATTGTTGTCTACCAGTCAGAGTAGGCGCTTATGGAAATCAGGTGATCAATGAAGTTTTAGCTCAAATCCATCTCACAGTGGACCCTGAACCCATCCTGTGGTTTTCCCCCCAAGTTCTGGAATGGATAATTGAGATAGACATACTCAGGAACTGTAAGAATCCCCTCACTGGCTCTCTGCCCTGTTGAGTGAGGGCTGTTATGGTGGGAAAGGACAAGTGGAAGCTACCAGAATTGCCTCTACCTAGAAAAATAGTAAACCAAAAGAAACACTGCATTGCAGAGATTAGTGCCACTATTAAGGGCTTGAAAGATGCAAGGGTGGTGACTCCCACCACATCCACATTAAACTTGCTTATTTGGCCTGTGCAGAAGACAGATAGATACTGGAGAATGACAATGGATTATCATAAGCTAAACAAGGTAGTGACTCCAATTGCAGCCGCTGTACCAAATGTGGTTTCATTCCTTGAGGGAATTAGCACATTCCCTGGTACCTGGTATGCAACCATTGATCTGGCAATTTTTTTTCCCTCTCCATACCTGTTAATAAAGACAACTAGAAGCAGTTTGCTTTCAGCTGGCAAGGCCAGCATTACATCTTCAGTGTTCTACCTCAGGGCTATATCAACTCTCCAGCCCTATGTCGTAATTTAGTTCATAGGGATCTTGATTACCTTTCCCTTCCACAAGATGTCACACTGGTCCATTTCTTTGATGGCAATATGCTGATTGGACCTAGTAGCAAGAAGTGGCAACTACTCCAGACTTAACTGGTAAGACATTTATTTGTGTGTCAGAGGGTAGAAAATAAATCCAACAAAAACTCAGGGGCCTTCTACCTCAGTGAAATTCCTAGGGACCCAGTGGTGTGGGGCATGTCAGATATCCCTTCTAAGGTGAAGGATAAGTTGTTCTTATCCTTATCTGGCTCCTCCCATAACCAAAAAAGAGGCACAAACCCTAGGAAGCCTCTGGATTTTGGAGGCAACATATTCCTCATTTGGATGTGTAACTTCCATCCCTTTACTGAGTGACCTGAAAAGTTGCTAGTTTTGAGTAGGGCCCAGAACAAGAGAAGGCTCTGGGACTCTGCAACAGGTCCAGACTACTGTGCAAGCTGCTCTGCCACTTGGGCCATATACCCCAGCAGACCCAATGGTGCTTGAGGTATCAGTAGCAGATAGGGATGCTGTCTGGGGCCTTTGGCAGGACCCTATAGGTGAATCACAGCATAGGGCCTTAGGGTTTTGAATCAAAGCCCTGCCATCCTCTGCAATTAACTACTCTCCTTTGGCAAAATAGCTTTTGGCCTGTTACTGGGCCTTAGTAGCAACTGAACACTTAACCATGGGCCACCAAGTTAACACGCGATCTGAGCTGCCCATCATGAACTGGTTGTAATCTGACCCACCAAGCCATTAAGTTGGGTGTGCACAGCAGCAATCCATCATGAAATGAAAGTGGTATGTTGGTCGGGCCAAGCACACCCTGACAGCACATGTAATCCTCCTATTGGGCAGAATTTCGAGCAGTGCACCTGGTTACTTATTTTTCTTGGAAGGAGAAATGGCCAGATGTGCGATTATATATGGATTCATGGGCTGTGGCCAATGATTTGGCTGGATGGTCAGGGACTTGGAAGGAACATGATTGGGAAATTGGTGACAAGGAAGTCTGGGAAAGAGGTATGGACCTCTCTGAATGGGAAAAAATGAAGATATTTGTGTCCCATGTGAATGCTCACCAGAGAGTAACCTCAGCAGAGGAGGATTTCAATAAAGTGGATAGAATGACCCATTTTGTAGATACCAGTTTCTTTCCTCAGTCATCCTTGTCATCACCCAATGGGCTCATGAACAAAGTGGCCATGGTGGCAGTGATGGAGGTTATGCATGGTCTTCCATTCACCAAGGCTGACCTGCCTATAGCCACTGCCGACTGCCCAATCAGCAGAAGAGACCAACACTGAGTCCCCAATATGGCACCATTCCCTGGTGGCTGGTTGATTACACTAGACTGTTTCCATCATGGAAGGGGCAGCATTTTGTTCTTACTGGAAGAGACACTCTGGATACAGACTTGCCTCTATTGCACATAATGCTTCTGCCAAAACTACCATCTGTGGACTTGCAGAATGCCTTATCCACTGTCACGGTATTCCACACAGCATTGCTTCTGATCAAGAAACTCATGTCACAACAAATAAGTGCAGCAATGGTACCATCCCCATGGAATTCACTGGTATTACCATGTTCCCCACCATCTTTAAGCAGCTGGCTTGAAAGAACAATGGAATGATGTTTTGAAGACTCAGTTACAATGCCAGCTAGGTGGCAGTATCTTGCAGGGCTGAGGCAAGGTTCTCCTGAAGGCTGTATATGCTATGGATCAGTGTCCAATATTTGGTGCTGTTTCTCCCATGGCCAGTATTCACAAGGCCAGGAATCAAGTAATGGGAGTGATACCACTCACTCTTACCCCTAGTAACCCAAAAGTAAAATTTTTGCTTTCTGTCCCCACAACTTGTGTTCTGCTGCCCAGAGGTCTTAGTTCCAAATGGAGGGATGCTTCCACCAGGAGACACAATGATTCCATTGAACTGGAAGTTAAAGACTGCTACCCAGCCATTTTGGGCTCCTTAACCCTCTGAATCAACAGGCAAATAAGGGAGTTACTGTGTTGGCTGGGGTGGTTGATCTTGACTACGAAGAGGAAGTTGGATTGCTACTCCACAAGGGAGGTAAGGAAAAGTATGTCTCAAGTACAGGGGAGCCTTTCCAGTATCTCTTAGTATTAACAGGCCCTGTGATTAAAGTGAATGGAAAACTACAACACCATTCAGGCAGGACGACTGACGGGCCACATTCTTCAAGAATGAATATTTGGGTCACTCCACCAAGTAAAGAACCATGACAGGCTGAGGTGCTTGCTGAGGGCAAAGGGAATATGGAACGGGTAGGGGAAGAAGGTAGTTATAAATGCCAACTACAACTGTGTGATCAGTTTCAGAAATGAGGACAGTAGTTGTCATCAGGATTTCTTCCTTATTTTGTTGTATTTGTGTATGTGTGTAGAGTAGGTATCTTTGTTTTCTTCCCTTTTTTATCCCTTTATCATTGTAACATAAGATGTACTGACCTTTTATCATTGTATTTAAGTATAATTAACTTTACATCATAATATTTAAGTTATGAGGTATCAAAGAGAAGAGTAAATATCAACCAAGGACTTTGCAGCCTCTTCTGGGCAGAGGATTAATGTGTTTTTTGGTTATCTGCAAGATATTTCTATGATATTAGGTGGAAGAATGACCTTGTTATTGTCTTTATTCGGAGATTAAATATGGCTTAAGGAGATGCATATACGTGCCAGGTTGTCACGGGGTAGATTTATGATGGCTAATTTTATGTATCAGTTTGGCTGGGCACAATGCCCAGATATTCGGTCAAACATCATTCTGGATATTTCTGTGAAGATGTTTTTTAGATGAGATTAACATTTAAATCAGTGAACTTTGAGTAGAGCAATTACCCTCCATAATGTGGGTGGGCCTCATCCAATTAGTTGAAGGTCTCAACAGAACAAAGACTGACCTCTCCCAAAGCAAGAAGGAACTCTGCCAGCAGACAGCTTTCAGATTTGAACTGCAGTTGTTCCCTGGGTGTTCAACCTGCTGGCCTGGCCTGCAGATTTTGGATTTAACAAGCCTCCACAATCTCATGAGCTGATTCCTTAAAATCTCTCTCTCTCACAACCTTATGAGCCAATTCCTTAAAATCTCTCTTAATCCCCCCCCCCACACACAAACACACACGCGCGTGCACACACACGCACATACACACACATCTTGTTGGTTCGGTTTCTCTGGAGAACCCTAATACACTAGTCTAAGTATTTTACATATTGTCTCATTTAATCCTCATGAGAGCCCTCTAAGGGAGGTATCCTTATCATTCCCAGTAAACCGATTTGTCAAGTGAGGCACCAAGAGCTGAAATAACTTGTGAAACGTCAGAGTTCCTGAGAGATAGAAGCAGAATTTAAATTCCAAAGCCCTCAGCCTTTAACTGTTTAACTACTAGATTCTACCATTTTCCAACTCTATATCTTCTGCTCTGTATCCTGATTCCATTTCCTAATTATTGTGAATTCACAGGAATTCTGGGTATAAATGAATTTTTTCTAGTCAAGTTTATAGTTTTGAATCTCTTGATATTGGGTCCAAAAGGAAACTAATGGAGCAAGGTGATTTTCTCACAGGATACAAGGAATTATGGCTAATATTTCAGAAGTGAGATAAATCCCCCATCAAGAAAACAAAAAACAACGCAGCAAGACCAAGCTGTGAGCCTCTTAGCTCTTCTTCTCTAGGCAGAACGCCCACAGCCATGCTTAGAAACCACGTTTGTTGGAAGGAAATATAAATCATTCATATCCGACTGTGTTTAGAATACGCTGAGCTGTAAATCTAACCTAAAGACTTACAACAGTGAGTTTTTTTCACCTATTTTTGAAGAAGTTCCCTTTAACAAAATTCCTTAAAGCATATATTCTAAAATCAATACATTGTTCTTATAAAGAAATTATACTTAAGTTTAAATTTATGTAAGTTATCTCATTGTGAGGAAGTTCTGGAATTTATTAAACTAGTATATCCTTGCTGAACTCAGAAAGCTGAGCCATGGGAGAGAAATTCCTTGTATATGCTGCCTAGCTCTTGTGTCTGGTCCACCCTCCCTTTTTTCCCAGGGTCATGTGGGATTAGGCTTTGTAGAGTTGGAGTGTTTTTGTCATTTGCAGGACTGTTGCTTCTGAAGATGTCCATCAAGTTCTCCCAGGTGGAAAGTAAGTGCCTGAACTCTGCTCAGAGGGATGTAACCACAAGGATGTGATGTTGGAGTCTGGTTTTGCCAGTTTAGAGTATTTCCCCTGATTGTTTATAATCTGCCTGCTGGAAGTATTCTCCTTCTGGAGGAAATCTCTGGAGAGCCTTTGAAGAACTGATCTGACATTTGTATAACTGGAAAGAAATAACTGCATTTTGTTTTTACTGAGGCTTCATTTTCTTGACACCTAAGGTGACCTTATCTTCCTCTGGCCCTTCTCTTCCTCTTCCTTGATTGACATCACCACCACAGACCCAAGTCCCACACCTTTTTCTATATATAGCACTTTATATCGCTAAGCCAGATGTGATTTCCTCATTGGAAAAAAGGAGATAGCCCTGAATGGTAGAGAAAGCAGTGAGTAAACCAGCTCCAGAAAGAGAGATGCCATTGCAGGTAAAAGTTCAGCTGATGTGAAGAATCAGAACTTTAAGCTGAATCAAATGTTGAATTCCTAATTCCCAGTACTTTAGAAAGTGACTGTATTTGGAGATAGGGCCTTTAAGGAGGTAATTAAGTTAAAATGAGGCTGATAGGGTAGGCCCTAATCCAATCTAGCTAGTGTCCTTATAAGAGGAGACTAGGACATATAGAGAGACACACCACGGATGGGTGTGTAGGAGAAAAGGCCATATGAGGACACAGCGAGAAGGTAGCCATCTGCAAGCCAAGAAGAGACCTCAGGAGAAACCAGAGCTGCCAACTTGTTGATCTTGGCCCTCCATCCTCCAGAACTGTGAGAAAATTAATTTCCGTTGTTTAAGCTACGCAGTCTGTGTTATTCTGTTTATGGCAGTCCTCTTAAACTAATACAGGAGTATTAGCCCTTTATTTGTGATAAAGATATTTATTTGTAAGTTGTCTTTTGATTTTATGTGTTTTTAATTGTAGTCAAATCTTTGAATATTACAAAATTTTCAATATTTTCTTTTACTGCATCTATTTTCTGAGTCATAATGAGAAAGCTCTTCCTTACCCGGAGGTTAAACTGGAGTTCATCGATGCTTTCTTCTAGGACCTATATGGTTTCATATCTTTATGTTTACCTCCCTGATCTATTTAGAGTTTATTCTTGTGACAGGATGTGAGGTATGGATATAATTTTATTTTTTTCCAAATTGCAAACTGCTTGTCCCAGCTATGTACTTATATTTTAACTTTTTATTTTGAGATCATTGTAGATTTATATGCAGTTGTAAGAAATAATATAGAGAGATCCCACATAAACGTCACCCAGTTTCCCTCAATGTTAACTTCTTGTAAAAAAAAAAAATCATGACCAGGATATTTATATTGATATAATACACAGTACTTCTTCACATTTTGCCAGTTTTACATGCACTCGTTTGTATCTGTGTTTCTGTGTATATTTGGTTCTATGCAATTTTATCACATATGTAGAGTCATGCTATTATAGATACTATATTGAGTAAAAGAGGCCAGACACAAAAGAACCTACTGTATGATTCCACTTATACAAAGTTCAAAAACCAGACAAAACGAATCTACTGTGATAGACATCAAAATAATGTTAACTTTGAGGTATACTGATTGGGAAGAGACATGAAGGGAGCCTTCTGGGATGTTGAAAAGTTTCTTTATCTTTATCAAATGGTGGTTGTATGGGCTTATAAAACAAATCACCAGGCTAGGATTTTAAGGTCTGGGCTCTATATTGTGCAAAAGTCTTATTAAAAACAAAGGAAAAGAAATCATTCCTGGGACTACCCTGGTGGTCCAGTGGTTAAGAATCCTCCTTCCAATGCAGGGTACGCAGGTTCGATCCCTGGTTGGGGATCCCTGGTCAATCCCACACGCTGTGGGGCAACCAAGCGTGTGTGCCACAACTACTGAGCCTGCCTGCCACAACTAGAGACCCCGCACGCTACTACTGAGCCCACATGCTCTGGAGCCCACACACCACAACTAGAGCACCCGTGCACCGCACCTACTGAGCGCCACAACTAGAGAGAAGACTGCACACTGCAACGAAGAGCCCACGAACCACAATGAAAGATCCTGAGGGCCACAACTAAGACTTGAAACAACCAAAAATTTAAACATTTTTTAAATTAAAAAAAAATCATTCCTGTTCAATAAATGGCAGATCTATGTTTTGAATCCACATTTCTTTAACTACAAAACCAGTTCCCTTTCAATTCTGCCTTTTGTCCAGAAGCCCAGATTTCATTACATTGAGTGAAACCTGAGCATGCATAATTCATTTAAACAAACAATTTCCACCAGATTGGTAGATTTAAAAGACTGACGATGCCCTATATTAGTAGACCAGACACTCTCATACTGTGTTGTATATTGGTGAAAATTTAAGCAGGACAATTGATAAAGATATATAAGCAGGTTTTAACTATGAAAGCCTCATTGTCAATAATATTTCTGAGACTGTCAAAAAGATATAATTACACATGTGCACAAAAAGGAGTGTGCAGTAAAACACTGTACAATAATGAGGAAAAGCTGGAAAGAACTTAAATATCCTACAATAGGGAAACAGTTTAAAAAATTATAGTATATCCAAACAGTGTACTCAAAAAATTATGACCGTTTGTCATTTGATGACATGAAAAGTTGTTCACTATATTAGGTTAGATGAAGAAGATAGATGACAAAACAGTATTACAGTATAATTCTGTTTTGAATTTCAAAATCCTATATGGCTATATCCATGTGTTAATTCACAGAGAAATAGGTGAGATGATTTGGAAAAAATAAGCTGTTTCTAGATGAGCTTTACTTTAAGCTTTTCTGTATTCTTCAAATTTCTGAATTAAGAATCTACTAATTTTATAATCAGAAAAAAATAATAGAGCTAATCCCTCCCTCTTTGAGAACAAAAGAAATGATAGGAGATATGAATATAATACATGGAGTGTATTGTTGTAGTGGTTTGAATTCTGTCTTAAGAAGCCTGAACTTTCTTCATAGACATGAAGCATTTCAAATGAGTGACTCAAATGCCACCTTAAAGGTCCTAAATCTTGACTCCTAAGATTTTATACACAACGAATTCCTCTTACTGGTTGCCCCTCACCTAGGCTCAGATTTGCTGGCCGACCTCTCCACTAGCCTTAGAAACTAACAAGGAAACCACATTTGCCTTGGAAATCAATTAATTAATAATAAAACCTGCGGGGCTTCCCTGGTGGCGCAGTGGTTAAGAATCTGCCTGCCAATGCAGGAGACACGGGTTCAAGCCCTGGTCTGTGAAGATCCCACGTGCCGCGGAGCAACTAAGCCGGTGAGCCACAACTGCTGAGCCTGCGTATCTGGAGCTTGTGCTCCGCAACGGGAGAGGCCGCGACAGTGAGAGGCCCGCGCATCGTGATGAAGAGTGGCCCCCGCTCGCCGCAACTGGAGAAAGCCCTCGCACAGAAACGAAGACCCAACACAGCCAAAAAATAAATAAATAAAAAATAAAGTAAATAATAAATAAATAAATAAAATAAATAAATAAATATTAAATAAATAAATAAATAAATAAAAATAATAAAACCTGCACATAGGAGAAGAAATGGGATTTAGGCCTGATGTGGTTAATTCAGACCATTCCCTTTGTCATCAGGCAGAAAAGGAAGTTGAAAAAGTAACCTGAAGTATTAGGAGGATGACACTTTTGAAACAACACAGCAGAGATGCCCATTTCCATCTCCAGGAATCATACCAATCCTTCAAATAGCTAAGCACCCTAAAGAGTCACATTCCCCAATGAGTCACAGTGATGAAAGTTACTAGATGGCTCCAGAATGCAGATTCTGAATTGGAAAATGGAAAAGAGATATTGTAATCAGGGAGACCCAGTTTATTAGTTAAATAAATGTACATTGGTCCTATATCACACCTATATTGAACAAATTCTTCCGAGTGGGGTGAGTCACCTATACACACTCAGCAGAAGTCAATGCCACATTCTTGAGTCTACATACCCCTGAAATGACAGGAACCCATGTTCCCCTTAAGGTCCTGGAAGGGAATGTAAAGTTGGTGAAGACGTGGGAGTTGGACAGGAAGAAGAAGGAGTTGCTCGGGAAAGTTATTGGTTAAATAAATTATAAAATAACCATGTAATAGAACACTTAGATACACAAATGCAAAGTTGTAGAAAATTTAGGATATGGAATATTTTCAAGGTATAACATCAGTAGAGAAATCACTTAACAAAGCAGGTTGACCAATACAATTATATCAGTATAGGGTGATAGAAAATGTCTAGAAGTTTAAACAGCAGTTTCAGTTATATATTGCTATGTAACCGCCCCCAAAAGTTTGTGGCTTAAAACAAAACCATTAATTAGCTCATCATTCCGGGGGTTGGCAATTCGGGCTTGGCTTGGCTGAGTGGTGCTTCTGCTGATCTCACTCATGTGACAGCAGCCAGCTGGTGGCTTGGTGGGGGCTGGATGGACCAAAACGGTCTCACTGAAACATCTGGTAGTTGTTGCTGTTAGCTTGGCCTCTGTCTCCAAGTGATCTTTTGTCTTCAAGCAAGCTAGTCTTAGCCTTTAGTACCTCGTGGTCTCAAGGCAAGAAGAGGGAAAGAGCAAAAGCTGCAAGACCTCCTAAGGCTTTATCTTGAAAGTCTCACTTCCACCACATTTTATTAGTCAAAGTACATCACAAGGCCCTGCCTAATTGTAACCTAACCATTTCAGGAGGAGAGCAAATACTTTCCTTTTCTGAAAAACTAAAACAAAGAGAATAACAGCAACAACAACAAAATCCCTGACCTTGAGCTTGGTTTTTCAGATATGCTCTGTAACGGTTTCCTTTCCCCAGGGCTCTTCTTTCAGAGAGCTGCACTGCAGGGGAAGGGTGAAGAGAAGGGGAGTAAGGACTCATGAGACACCAGACCTTTCTTAGAGCATGAACTGGCTAAACTGGAAGAAATTCTTCAACACCACCCAAGCTCAGTCATCTACCACACGCATACTCAGATGGAAGTAAAGGGGAGATGGGAGTACTACTGACCTTTCTTAGTATCGAAGGGAAAGGCCAGGGTCACTGATAACCAGAGCTGAAACTTTCTCTAAGTTCACAGCAAGTTTCCTGGGGAGACAGCTTTGGAAATGATGTGGTTTTGAAACATGGAACTTGACCTCAGCTCCCAAAGGAGATCCTCTGAGGAAGGAATCCTACTCCTAGGCTCTCTACAGGTCTTCCTAGGACTCTGCCTAAGGGACACTCCCAGCCCCAAAACTCATTCCAAAAACAGGTTTGTGCTTTCTTGCTTGCATATAACCTTTATCCCACCACTCAAATATCTGACTCCCCGTTTGGTGGCCATTTCTCTGCAGCTGGTGTCCTGGCTATAAAGTGGGAGAAAAGAGAAAGCAGTGATAAAAGGATACAGATACTAAGAAACAAGAGAACCTAAAATTGGCCCCTAGGCGGGCAACACTCACTCCACTGATACCCACTTGTGTGTTAAGCACTGGAGTCTGGGCACTGGAGGTGGAGGTGCTGACAAAAGCAGCTCAGGCCGTGCTTCAGTGCAACACCGGTTAATACAGGCATCGTCGTCTTGACAGGCACAGATACACTCTCAGGGAGATCTTCAACAGATCGCCTCAGTCCCGACGTTAAACCAGAACCGCAGAAATGAAGCTCTACCCCGTGACACAACCAAACTCCCACCCGGTCACAGAATTAAAAGCCTCTTCCACCACACTAGGTAACAACAGCATCGTCTTCTGAAGGGCGGTCTCAAGCCCCACAGTGTCACCTACCTCAACATCACAGCCGATCACGGTCACCCAAAGGGTCCCGCATCTTGCACCAGTCACGGCCTCATCACCGCACACACACCCCGCCTCGTTACTGCCACAAACGCTCACACACTCTTATACACGCCTACACAGGCCTGAGCTCCAGGCTCCACACACCCTGTGTGCGCCAGAGGGTGGGGGCTTCCTCACCGTGAGTGCCCGCCGTGCCCAGACTCAGGTTACCACTCGGAGCGCGACAACCGAGAGGACCTCAGAGGGGAATCAGAGATGAACCAAAGATCAAAATTCTTTTCAAAAGCAGCCCAGGGGCTGTGGGAAATGTAGTTCAAGGCCGCAAAAACCCGGATGTCGAGAAGGCGCGCCTAGGACGCGGCGGCGAAGAAGGAGCCGCGGAGACTCTTGGGAGGTAGCGCCCGCGCCGGAGTGCGCAAGCGCAGATGGCTGGCCAGTAGTCGAAGGTGAGGCTGGTGGGTCCTGCTGGCGCTGGGCAGGCTGGTGATTGTGGTACCCGGTGGGGATTGCTGAGCAGGGAGGTGGGAACCAGCACTGGGAAAAGCGACGAAAGGAGAGAGAACCTGGGCTGAGAGAAGGCCGGGGAAGAAAGCGAGAGTCCGGGCCCTAGAGAAAGCGAGGAGGGAAGCGAGAACCTAGGCAGGGGAAGGATTTGGGAGCCAGGGCTGGGAACGCCGAGAAGGGAACAGGGAGCCCGAGGCGGGTGTGAGCTCGGCCTGGCACACACAGGCGTTCTGTTTGGGTAGCTTTTTGTGCCTGGTCTTGTGTGTGTGTGTGTGTGTGTGTGTGTGTGTGTGTGTGTGTGTGTGTGGAACGTGTGTTATTCTGTGTAACATTATGGAACCTATTGTTTATGAAAGTGAGAGGGTCTCTGCGTGTGTCTAATTTTTAAATTAGGTGCGAGTAGATTTGTGTTTGAGACTGTATGCGACTTTGGAGAGGCAACAGTAAGGGGTTTGTGAGTAAAATTTTGCAGCTTTCTGTAGAATTATGTAATGGGCTCTGAGAGATGCATGAATTGTGTCTATGGGATTGGGATTGTGTAGTGGATGATATAACTGTGACTATGTCCAATTTTGAAGTATTTGTGCACACAAGTAATTGCACAATTCACGGTGACTAGGAATGTGTCTGGCTCGTTGTGTGACTGAGATGGAGCGTTTGAGAAAGTAGATGCAAGACTAGTTAAGTACTATGTATTGTTTAGATTGTCTGAATATTGTCCATTTTATATGCCTATAGAATTTGACTCTGGCAATTAGACAAGTAAAAAAAATAGAGATTTTAAAAACGGAGAGGAGGAGGTAAAATTAAAATAATTTTCAGATGGAACAATTGTATATTGCGAAACCCCATATTGACTAATGACCAGTATGTTGACATAAGTAGAACATCATTAGGAATACACAAAAAACTCTCTCCCATAACTGCTACTCTCAGAATTTCTATTTGGGTGAATTCCTGGACAATAAAGTTTCAATAATTTCTTCAGTCATTGTGAAGATAAAAAATCGAACATTTAAACACAAGATCAGTCTCATTTAGCTGAATAAAGTGTTCACTGTAGAAATCAATACTTCTAAATTGTTTTTTTAATTTTATTTTATTTATTGTTTAAAATAAATTTATTTATTTATTTTTAGCTGCATTGGGTCTTCGTTGCTGTGTGTGGGCTTTCTCTAGTTGCGGCAAGCGGGGGCTACTCTTCGTTGCGGTGCGCGGGCTTCTCATTGCGGTGGCTTCTCTTTGTTGCAGGGCATGGGCTCTAGGCACACGGGCATCAGTAGCTTTGGCATGCGGGCTCAGAAGTTGTGGCGCACAGGCTCAGTGGTGGCGCTAGAGCTTAGTAGCTCTGCGGCATGTGGGATCTTCCCGGACCAGGGCTCAAACCTGTGTCCCCTGCATTGGCAGGTGGATTCTTAACCACTGTGCCACCACGGAAGTCCCACTAACTTGTTTTAAAAGCAAAAACTCTCCCTCCTGTTGGAAATGTGCTGTGCTAAAGAAAACATGATCAGTTTCTTCTCTAATTCCTCAACCTCTATTTTGTCCCCTCTTTACTCCCTCTAGGTTGATAGTCCCCAGCTGGAATGGATTGGGAGCTGGAAAAGAGAAGTCAGAAGTCAGGGACAAGAAGAGGCTAAGATGACTGGTACCGTTATAATTTAGTGTAAGTCATATTTACCTTCTGAGAGACCCCACTGCTGGGAACTTCCAAATACAGTTCCCTTTTCATGGGCATGGCCACTTCTCTAGATGCCTCCTCTTGGCATGCAGTGGCCCACCTACTCTGGTAGGTCTTGTTCTCTCCTGTCAGTCCTCTTGGACAGGATCCAAACCAACCTAGGCATGCTCCATCCGTGGGTTCCCCATCTGGAGCTCAGGTGATAATTAGCCACTTTAGTCACCACCACCCTGCCCCACCCCCCCCGCCGCCCAAATCCTGGAAACATGTACATTTCCCCACCAAATTCTCTCACCACTTTGATTTATAGTGGCATCAGGGTCTGAGGAGCCCCTTGTTTATTATAAGGGAGTGAGAAGCACCTACTTTTCTTCCCCCTAGAAAACTATGTTCTAAAAATAATTTGCTCTCTTAAAGAGACATTCCCTTTTCTCAGCCTCTCGAAGTAGGAGGTAAATTAATGGTAGCAAAACTTTACAGTCAGCTGCTTTACAAGACTTTATCTTAGAATGAGGGACAATTGAAAGATTGTTTTGCCTACCATCTTTGGGACATCTGCTGAGTCTGAGGCAGAAAAATTTCTAAGTTACCATCCTGTTCAAAACAATGACAACAGTTAGAAAACTCAGAGGTTTGCTGGAAAAGACATTAACAAATCAATAGGTTTCATATATGTGTCTGTGCGTATGTGTATATATGCATCAAAAAACTATGGAAAGTTGCCAGTGGCCATCAAAATATAAGATACAAAAGACAGCATGATGTATAAAAAAAATTTTGATGTTCCTAAGGGACTCAAAAATTAAAGACTTAAATAAAAGGACCAGGGACACATGATAAATTGTCAAAACTCCCTAACATTTCATGGAGTTTCATTGAAATTTCAGTAAAATTTTTTAACTTTCTGAAGTTCTTAGGAGAAAATGAACAAGACAGAAATTGTTAAAGAAAAATAATGAAGGGGGAAGTAAGCCTACCTGATACTAAAATATGTTTTAAAACTATAATAACTGCAGAGTAATCCTGGTAACTAAATGAACAGATCAGTGGAACTAAATACGAAGTCCAGATACACTCAAATATATAAAGGAAATAAAGTGTATGATAAAGAAAAACTATAACAAATTATTTTAAGTAATTACAGAATTAATTTCCTTCCTTTAAAAAAGATCTAATATCAATCCAGAAAATAAAAATAAGTTAATAGAAAAGTGAAAAAATTGAGACCTTTCACAGACAAGAAACTAAAGATGGATGGCGGTGGTGGCTGCCGTGGGGAGTTGGCTGCCTGGCTTGGCCTGGCTTTTATTTAAAAAACAAACAAAAATTAAGGTGCTTTTTAAACTTGTGAATAGAAGCTTATCTTATCTCATACTAAGAAAAATAAGAACTAGAATCACAGTGTATACCTTGGTAAGCATCAGGAAGTTTGTATCAGTGGTACTCATGAGGGTATGGAGTGACAAGAATTTTCACGTATTGCTGCTCATGATGTAAATGGTAGAGCCTTAATAGAGAATAGCTTGGAAGTAGTTAATAATAGTAGGCAGTTTAGGAGAGAAAAGATAGTGCTAGAGAGGTGGGGGCTTGCCCAAAATCTAACCCATTGCCCCAGGAGCCTGTATCTCTGGCTTTGGGGATAAAATCATTTTTGTCTAGCTTATTCTCCCCCCGTATTGGTGTGCGGTGTATAGAGTGGACAAGCACCAAAGCAAGGGAAATGGAGTCAATCTTGAGTCAATCTCGTAAGTCATAAGAGAGCTTAAAAGCATGTGTAGTGGCATGTGGCTTCTTTTCATCTTGGTTTTGCCTTCTTAGGAACCGCCCCTTTTCTAAAGAGGAGCCCAAAGGAAGACCGGTCATCTCTTGCAGATCTCAAAACCATGGCTCAGGTGAGGTGATGGTTCCTTTCTCCTTTCTGAAATAGTTTTTTGTTGTTGTTTTTAAGAATATTTGAGCATTTCCCTTTCTTGTACTAAAATCCTCCTGTTTATCTTCCCCTTCAGGAAAGCAGCCCCCACTTGTTCCTATAGTGATCAGATAAGCTTTTACCTTCCACAAGTGCTCCTTCTAATTTTAAGCAGTGTTCACACATTAAGTGGGTATAATCATTCAACATCTTTTCTCAGTGTTCTCCCAGAAGCAGTGCTAGAACAAAAATGCATTTCCTCAAATTAAATGAGAATATATTACTTCATGAACCTGTCTTGCAAAGATAAAAACAGTCAAGATGGAGACGGAATTGATAGATTGCTATTAGTTAAGTGGCAAGAAGTCCTGTCTTGAGGCTTTGAGACTAGAGCTATGCTTTGGCAGATTGTACAAAAACCAAGATCCTGTATTTCTCCTCTCCGCTCCTTGAGTTCTGCTCATAGCTGCTAATAATTCCTAAAAATCTGTGGTATGTGTTATAGATTTATTCCTATTTTTAAATTTCTTCTAATTTTATGTTCAGATGCAAGAGAAGTAAATGAATATACTTAGATCACCATACTGAACTAGGAGTGTAACTCATGAAGTAGTCTGCTCTTGATTTCAAAGACATTATTCTGGTTCTTTCTTTCAGAAAATTCATCTTTATACCTGGACCTCTTTTTTTTTTTTTTTTTTAATTTTTATTGGAGTATAGTTGATTTACAATGTTGTGTTAGTTTCAGGTGTACAGCAAAATGAATCAGTTATACATATACATATATATATCCACTCTTTTTTTAGATTCTTTTCCCATATAGGCCATTACAGAGTACTGAGTACAGTTCCCTGTTCTATACAGTAGGCTCTTATTTGTTATTTTATGTATAGTAGTGTGTATATGTCAGTCCTAATCTCCCAATTTATCCCTCCCCCCCTTATCCCCTGGTAACCATAAGTTTATTTTCTGTATCTGTGGCTCTACTTCTGTTTTGTAAATAAGTTCATTTGTACCCTTTTTTTAGGTTCCACCTATAAGCGATATCATATGATACTTGTCTTTCTGTGTCTGACTTACTTCTCTCAGTATGACAATCTTTAGGTTCATCCATGTTGCTGCAAATGGCATTATTTTGTTCTTTTTTATGGCTGAGTAATATTCCATTGTATATATTGGACCTCTTAAATACTGGTGTTCTCCAGATTCTGTATCAGTTCTCTTCACTGTATAGTCTCCTGTTCTTATTCACAATCTACCACTATTATTCTAATGATGCTCAAATAATTTTAATCCTAAATCTCTGTTGTGGGTGTCAAAACCGTATCCAGCCTCCAACTAGATATCACCACCTGTGTCTTCCACAGATACTTCAGGCACATGCCCAAGATTTACCTTATTATCGCCTACCATTCTAGTCTTTTTTTTCCCCCTCAATCTGCTTATGGGCCCAGCCCCTACCCACCTGCTAACACAGCTAACTTGAGAAGTGTCTCTTTTCCACTGCACGACCATTTAGTGGTGAATCTTATTCCTTATATTTCAGTTCCCTTTATCTCCACTGATATCATCATGGGTGTCTCTCTCATACTGGTAACTTATCTTCCCATTTAACACCTTTGCTCCTTTTCCAATCCTCCAAGTGCTCACCCCAGTGCTCCCTTATGGATGTTTGTGTTGCTTACACTTTTCTGTTTGTGTGTGTGTGTGTGTGTGTGTGTGTGTGTGTGTGTTTTAAAATATACATGACATAAAATTTTATCATTTTAACCATCTCTAAGTATATAATTCAGTTCCATTAAGTACATTCACAATGTTGTATAACCATCACCAGTATCTATTTCCAGAACTTTTTCACATCCCAAACAGAAACTCTGTACCAATGACATTAAACAATTAGCTCTTATCTTACAGTTTTCATAGAATTAGACCCAAAGCACATTAGAAGAATGTTTAAGACAATCTATTAGGGGAGAGGAAAATATTAAAATATGCATTAATAGTTTAAATTCAAGAATAGTAATCAATAATGATAATATAGTTTTCTAATTCATGAATATGAGGCACATCTCCTTTTATTTAGATCTTTAAATTCTCTGAGTAATGTTTTGTTGTTATCAGTGTACCAATCTTGCAAATGTTTGTTATATTAATCCCTAGGTTTTTTTTATGCTATTGTAAATACTATTCATTTTTATTTCAAATTCCCATTGTTTATTGCTAGTATATGAAAATGCAATTGATTTTTTTATATTAACCTGCATTCTGTCTAAACTTATTCTAGTAATTTTTTGGTAGATTCTTTAGGATTTTCTGCATAGATAATCATGTCATATGTGAATAATTACTGTTTTCCTTCTTGCTTTCCAATATGTATTCCTTTTATTTCTGTCTTGCTTTATTTACTACATTGTCTAGAACCTTCAGTGCAAGGTTGAATATAAGCAGTGAGAACAAACATTTATGCCTTATTCCTGACTGAGGGGGAAAGCATTTAGTCTTTGACAAAGTGTAACATTAGTGACAATTTTTACTTAGATGCTCTTTATCAGATTATCAGGTTGAAGAAGTTCTAGTTTGCGGATCATTCTTATCAAAAATGGCTGTTGAATTTTGTCAAAAGTTTTTTTGCATCTGTTGGTTTTTCTGCATTATGTGGCCTTTCCACTTTTTAAATTAACATGGTGAGTTATATTGATTGATTTTGAAGTGCTAAACCAGCTTATCCCTAGGATAAACCCCACTTGGTCATGATAGATTCTTTTTTCATATATTGCTTGATGAACTTACAAGTTTTTCTTGTAATATCTTTGTCTAGTTTTGGTATCAAGGTAATGCTGTCTTACAGAATGAGTTGGGAAGTATTCTCTCCTTTTATTTTCAGAAAGAATTTGTGTAGAGCTGCTGTTACTTCTTCCTTCAGTGTTTGTTAGAATTCACCAGTGAAGCCATCTGAGCCTGGAGATTTCTTTGTGGGAAGGTGTTTAACTAGAAGTTCAATTTCCTTAATACAACTATGGCTATTCATGTTATCAATTTTTTTTTTCTCTTCAGTGAGCTTTTATAATTTGTGTCTTTCAAGGAATTGTCCATTTCATCCAAGTTATAAAATATATTGGCACAAAGTTGTTCAAAAATCTACTCTTTTTATCCTCTTGATGTTTGTACAGTTTGTAGCAGTGCCATTGATTCATTCCTGTTATTGGTAATTTGTGACTCACCTTTTCCCTTTGTCAATTGGCTAGAGGTTTATCGATTTCACTGATCTTTTCAAAGTACCAACTTTTGGTTTCATTGATTTCCTCCATTATTTTTCTGTTTCCTGTTTCTTCATTTCTGCTCTTATATTTTTATTTCCTTTCCTTTTCATTACTTTGGGTTTAATTAACTCTTTTTCTTGTTTTGTATATGGGAGCTTATATCATTGATATGAGACTTATTTTTTCCAATAGAACATTTAATGCTATAAATTTCTCTCTAACAAATTTAGACATGTTGTATTTTCATTTTCATTCAGTTGAAAATATTTTCTAATTTCTCTCATGATTTCCTTTTTGACCCATTGGTTGTTTAGAGGAAGTGTGTTTAATTTTCAAATATTTGGGGATTTTCCAGATAGCTTTCTGTCATTGATTTCTAGTTTAATTTTGTTACAATCAGGGAGCATGCTGTATATGATTTCATTCTTCTTAAATTTATGGAGACTTTTTTTGTACCACAGATTATAGTAGCATCTGATGGATGTTCTGTGTGCACTTGTAGAGAATGTATATTCTAGTGTTATTGGATGGAGTATTCTCTAAATAATCAGGTCAAATTGGGTGATTAGGATGGTAAAGTCTTCTGTATCCTTATTGATTTTTCAGTCTATTTGTTATAGCAATGACAGAGAAGAAAGTCAAAATCTTAAATTGTAATTGTGGATTTGTCTATTTTTCCTTTTCAGTTCTATCAGTTTTTACTTAATATATTTTGAGGTTCTGTTTTTAGGTGTATTCACATTTAGGATTGTTATATCTTCTCATGAATTGATCCCCTCTATCATTATAAAATACCTTACTTGGGACTTCCTTGACGGTCTGGTGGCTAAGACTCCACGCTTCCAGTGCAGGAGACACGGGTTTGATCCCTGGTTGGGGAACTAAGATTCCCACACCCTGCACAGTGCGGCCAAAAATAAATAAGTAAATATAAATAAAATAAAATGCCTTGCGTAATCCCTGATAATATTCTTTGTTCTGAAATCTATTTTGTTTGATACTATTGTAACCATTCTGGTGTTCTTATGATTAGTGTTTATTTTTATTTTTTTGTTGGCTGCGTTGGGTCTTCGTTGCTGCATGTGGGCTTTCTCTAGTCGCAGCCATTAGGGGCTACTCTTCATTGCAATATGCGGGCTTCTCATTGCAGTGGCTTTGCTTGTTGCAGAGCACAGGCTCTAGGTGCGCATGCTTCAGTAGTTGCAGCACGTGGGCTCAGTAGTTGTGGCGCGCAGGCTCTAGAGCTCAGGCTCAGTAGTTGTGGCACACGGGCTTAGTTGCTCCGTGACATGTGGGATCTTCCCAGACCAGGGATTGAACCTGTGTCCCCTGCATTGGCAGGCAGATGGATTCTAAACCACTGTGCCACCAGGGAAGTCCCTATTTTTAATTTTTAATTTTAATTAATGTAAAATGAATTAATTTTAATTAATTAATTTCCAAAAAATGTCTTAAATGTCTTTTAATCTAGAGCATCTCCCTCCATTTCTTTCTTGTTTTTTTTTTAGTTGCAGTGTAGTTGATTTTACAACATTACATACATTTCAGGTGTACAACATGGTGATTCACAGTTTTAAAAGGTTAAACTCCATTTATAGTTATTACAAGTATTGGCTATAGTCTGTGTGCTATACAATATATCCTTGTAGCTTATTTATTTTATACCTAGTAGTTTGTACCTCTTAATCCCCTACCTCTATCTTGTTCCTCCCTCCTTCCATCTCCCCACTGGTATCCACTAGTTTGTTTTCTATGTCTGTGAGTCTTGTTTCTGTTTTGTTGTATACATTCGTTTTATTTTTTTAGATTCCACGTATACATGATAATGTACAGTGTTTGTCTTTCTCAGTCTGACTTGCTTCACTGAACATAATACTCTCCAAGTCCATCCATATTGTTGCAAATGACAAAATTTCATTCTTTTTTATGGCTGAGTAATATTCCTGTGTGTGTGTATGTGTGTGTGTGTGTGTGTGTGTGTGTGTGTGTGTGTACACACCACATCTTCTTTATCCATTCATCCGTTGATGGGCACCTAGGTTGCTTCCATATCTTGGCTATTGTAAGTAATGTTGCTGTGAACATTGGGGTGCATGTATCTTTTCGAATTAGCATTTTTATTTTTTTCAGATACATACCGAGGAGTAGAATTGCTGGGTCATGTGGTAGTTCTATTGATAGTTTTAGTTTTTGTTTTTCCTAGTGGCTGCACCAATTTACATTCCCACCAACAGTGTATAAGGGTTCCCTTTTCTCCACATCTTTGCCAACATTTGTTGTCTGTGGTCTTTTTGAGGACAGCCATTCTGACAGGTGTGAGGTGATTGATATCTCATTGTGGTTTTGATTTGAATTTCTCTGATGTTAGTGATTGTGGGTATCTTTTCATGTGCCTGTTGGCCATCTCTGTGTTTTCTTTGGAAAAATGTCCATTTAATCTAATGCCCATTGTTTAATTGGTTTTGTTTTTGTTTTTGTTTTTGTTTTGATATTGAGTTGTATGAGCTGCTTATATTTTGGATATCAACCCCTTATTGGTCATATCATTTGCAAATATTTTCTCCCATTCTGTAGGTTGCCTTTTCATTTTGTTGATGGTTTCCTTTGCTGTGCAAAAGCTTTTAAAGTTTAATTATGTCCCGTTTGTTTATTTTTACTTTTGTTTCCTTTGACTTAGGAGACAGATCCAAAATAATATTTCTACAAATTATGTCAGAGTGTTTTTCTGCCTATGTTTTCTTCCAGGAGTTTTATGGTTTTAGTCTTACATGTAGGTCTTTAATCTATTTTGAGTTTATTTTTATATATGGTGTTAGAAAATATTCTAATTTCATTCTTCTACACATAGCTGTCCAATTGTCCCAGCAACCCTTATTGAAGAGACTGTCTTTTCTCCATTGTATATTCTTGCCTCCTTTGTCATAGATTAATTGACCATAAGTGCATGGGTTTATTTCTAGGCTCTCCATTCTGTTCCATTGATCTGTGTGTCTGTTCTTATGCCTGTAGCATACTGTTTTGATTACTGTGTTTGTAGTATAGTCTGAGGTCAGGGAGTGTGATACTTCCAGATCTATTCTTCTTTCTCAAGATTCTTTTGGCTATTCGAGGTATTTGTGTTTCCATACAGTTTTAAAATTATTTATTCTAGTTCTGTGAAAAATGCCATTGGTATTTTTTTTGGCTGCGCCACACAGCATGTGAGATTTTAGTTCCCTGACCAGGGATCAAATCTGCACCCCCCTGCGTTGGAAGCACAGAGTCTTAACCACTGGACCACCAGGGAAGTCCCGCCATTGGTGTTTTGATAGGGATTGCATTGAATCTGTAGATTGCCTTGGGTAGTATGGTCATTTTAACAATATTAATTCTCCCAGTCCATGAACCTGGTACACCTTTCAACCTGTTTCTGTCATCTTCGATTTCTTTCATCGGTGTCTTAATAGTTTTTCAAATACAGGTCTTTTACCTCCTCAGGTAAGTTTATTCCTAGGTATTTCATTCTTTTTGATGTGATTGTAAGTGGAATTGTTTCCTTAATTTCTCTTTCTGGTAGTTCATTGTTAGTGTATAAAAATGCAACAGATTTCTGTATATTAATTTTGTATCCTGAAACTTTACCAAATTCATTGATGAATTCTAGTAGTTTTTTGGTAGCGTCTTTAGGATTTTCTATGTATAGTATCATGTCATCTGCAGTGACAGTTTTACTTCTTCCTTTCCAATTTGGATTCCTTTTCTTTCTTTTTTTGTCTGATTGCTGTGGCTAGGACTTTCAATACCATGTTGAATAAAAGTGGGCATCCTTTTCTTGTTCCTGATCTTAGAGGAAATGCTTTCAGCTTTTCACCATTGAGAATGATGTTTGCTATGGGCTTATCATATATGACTTTATTATGTTGAGGCATGTTCCCTCTATACCCACTTTCTTGAGAGTTTTTTTTTTTATCATAAATGGATATTGAATTTTGTCAAAAGCTTTTTTTTGCATCTATTGAGATGATCATATGGTTTTTATTCTTCAGTTTGTTAATGTGGTATATCACATTGATTGATTTACGAATATTGAACCATCCTGGCATCCCTGAGTTAAATCCTACTTGGTTATGGTGTATGATGCTTTTAATGTATTGTTGAATTCAGTTTGCTATTATTTTGTTGAGGATCTTTGTATCTGTGTTCATCAGTGTTATTGGCTTGTAATTTTCTTTTTTGTGTGATGTCTTTGTATAGTTTTGGTATTGGGGTGACACTGCCTTATAGAATCAGTTTGGAAGTGTTCATTCCTTTGCAATTTTTTGGAATAGTTTGTGAGGGATATGTGTTAACTCTTCTTTAAATGTTCGTTAGAATTCACCTGTGAAGCCATCTAGTCTTGGAATTTTGTTTGTTGGGAATTTTCTTATTATTGATTCAGTTTCATTACTGGTAATTGGTCTGTTCGTATTTTCTATTTCCTGGTTCGGTCTTGGGAGATTGTGCATTTCTAAGAATTTTTCCATTTCTTTTAGGTTGTCCATTTTATTGGCATAGAGTTGTTCGCAGTAGTCTCTTATGAGTCTTTGTATTTCTGTGATGTCAATTGTAACTTCTTTTTCATTTCTGGTTTTATTGACCAGATTTATTAGACCCTCTCTTTTTTTCTTGATGAGTCTGTCTAAAGGTTTATCAATTTTGTTTATCTTTTCAAAGAAACAGATCTTAGTTTCATTGATCTTTTCTATTGTTTTTGTTTGTTTGTTTTTAGTGTCTATTTCATTTATTTCTGCTCTGATCTTTATGGTTTCTTTCCTTCTACTAACTTTGGCTTTTGTTTGTTCTTTTTTAGTTCCTTTAGGTGTAAGTTTAGGTTTTTTATTTGAGATTTCTCTTGTTTCCTGAGATAAGCCTGTATTGCTATGTACTTCCCACTTAGAACTGTTTTGCTGTGTCCCATAGATTTTGGATCATTGTGTTTGTGTTTTAATTTGTCTCCAGGTATTTTTTTAATTTCCTCTTTGATTTTTTTCACTAATCCATTGGTTGTTTAGTAGTATATTATTTAGTCTCCACGTTTTTGTGTTTTTTGCAGGTTTTTTTCCTTGTAGTTGATTCCTAATCTCATAGCATTGTGGTCAGAAAAGATGCTTGACATGATTTCAATTTTCTTAAAGTTACCATGCCTTGTTTTGTGGCCTATGATGTGGTCCACCCTGGAGAAATGTTCCATGTGCATTTGAAAAGAATGTGTATTCTGCTGCTTTTGGATGGAATGTTCTGTGTATATCTGTTAAGTCCATGTGGACTAATGTGTCATTTAAAGCCCTTGTTTACATATTGATTTTTTTTCTTTGTATAGACACATTGATGTATGTTAAAGTACCCTACTATTATTTTGTTACTGTCAGTGTCTCCCTTTATATCTTAATATTTGCTTTATATATTTAGGTCCTCCTATGTTGGGTGCATGTATTTTTACATTATTACATCTTCTTGGATTGATCCCTTGATTATTATGTTTTGTCTCTTATAACACCCGTTATTTAAAAGTCTATTTTGTCTGATATAAGTATTGCCACCTCAGCTTTCTTTTGATTTCCATTTCCACGAATGCCTTTTTCCATCTCATGTTCAGTCTGTGTCTTTATATCTGAAGTGAGTCTCTTGTAGGCAGCATATACACAGGTCTTGTTTTGTATCTATTCAGCCACTCTGTCTTTTGATTGGACCATTTAATCCATTTACATTTGAACTAATTATTGATATGTTCAATATATGTTCTCGTTGCCATTTTGTTAATTGTTTTGGGGTTGCTTTTGTAGTTCTTTTTGTTCCTTCTTCTTATCTTCTCTTGTGATTTGGTGACTATCTTTAATGTTATGTTTGGATTCCTTCCTCTTTTTGTGTGTGTATCTATTATGGATTTTTGCTTTGTGGTTACCATGAGGTTTCTATATAGCAATATATGTACGTGTGTGTGTATATGTATATGTATATATGTATATGTGATTGTTTTAAGTTGCTGATCTCTTAATTTCAAATGCATTTTAACAACCTTGCATTTGTTCTCTTCTCCTCTCACAATTACTGGTTTTGACATTATATTTTACTTTTTTTTTGTTTTGGATCTCCCTTAACTGCTTATTGTGGATATAGATAATTTTACTACTTTTGTTTTAATCTATTAGCTTTGTGCATGGACGGTTTAATACCTTTACCGTATGAGAGTTTTCCTTTCGTAATTTTCATGTTTCTAGTTGTGGTCTTTTCTTTTTTGCTTAGAGAAGTCCCTTTAACATTTCTTGTAAAGCTGTTTTGGTGGTACTGAACTCTTAGCTTTTCCTTGTCTGTAAAACTTTTGCTCTCTTCACTAAATTTGAACAAGAGCCTTACCAGGTAGAGTATTCTTGGTTGTAGCTTTTTCCCTTTCATCAGTTTAAATATATCGTGCCACTCCCTTCTGGCCTGCAGAGTTTCTGCTGAAAAGTCAGCTGATAGCCTTATGGGAGTTCCCATGTGTGTAACTTGTTGCTTTTCCCTTGCTGCTTTTAATATTCTCTCTTTATCTTTAATTTTTGCCATTTTCATTACAGTAAGTCTTGGCGTGTTCCTCTTTTGGTTGATCCTGTTTGGGACTCTCTGTGCTTCCTTGACTAGGATGTCTGTTTCCTTTCCCAAGTTAGGGTAATTTTCAGCTATTATATCTTCAAATATGTTGTTAGCCCCTTTCTCTATTCTCCTTCTGGGGTGCCTGTAATGTGAATATTAGTGTCCTGATGTTGTCTCAGAGGCCTCTTAAACTGTCCTCATTTCTTTTCATTCTTTTTTCTTTTTTCTGTTCAGTGGCAGTGATTTCCACTACTCTGCTTGTAGCTCACTGATCTGTTCCTCTGTATCATTTAGTCTACTGTTGATTCGTTCTACTGTATTTTACATTTCATTTATCATATTCATCATCTCTGTTTGGTTGTTCTTTATATTTTCTAACACTCTGTTAAAGACTTCTGACTTCTCACTCTATGCATCCATTCTTCTCCCGAGTTTTTGATCATCTTTATGATCAGTACTTTGAACTCTTTCTCAGGTAAATTGCCTAACTCCCCTTCACTTAATTCTTCTTCTGGGGTTTTATCTTGTTCCTTCATTTGGAACATGTTCCTCTCTCACCTCATTTTACCTAACTTGCTGTTTTTATTTCTGTATATCTGGTAGTTTGGTTACCTTTCCCAACCTTGGAGAAGTGGCCTTTTGTAGATGTCCTGTGTGTCCCAGCAGTGCACGCCCATCTTATCACCAGAGCTGTATGCTCTAGGGTGCCCCCTGTTGGGTTGCATGGGTCCTTCTGTTGTGACAGATTGCTTACTGTGGGCGGTCTTGTAGGCTTGGTTGGCCTCCGTTCTGGTTGGTTGCCAGGCTTTGCCTTGTGCAGAGACTGCTGGCCGCTGGTTGGTGGGGCAGGTCTTAAGGCAACTGGCTGGGAAACCCCAGGTGACCCCAGGGCTAGTGCTAGCTCACTGGTGGGCAGAGTCCAGGAGACCCTGGGGCTGGTGTCCACCATTGGTGGGTGAAGCCAGGTCCTGGGGTCTGGCAGCCGAGCCCAGGGGTCCCAGAACTGGTGTCTGACCACTGGTGAGAGGGGCCATTTTCTGACACTGCAGCATGAGGCATGTCCCAAAGTTTGTGTTGGCCTGCTAGTGGGTGGGGTCAGAGCCCAGCCAGTCCCAGGGTAGGTGCTGGCCTGCTGGTGGGTGGGCTGGGTCTACAGGCTACAGGGCTGTGGTTGTCCAACTGATGTCCACCTGCTGGTGGTTGAGACTGGTCCCAACTCTAGAGCAGGCTCACTGGTGTGTGGGACCATGGATGCTGGGGCTGGTGCCTGCCCACTGATGAGTGTGCAAGGTCTGGTTGCAGGGCCCTGGGGGCCCTGATTCTAGTGCCTACACACTGGTGTGTGGGGCTAGGTCCTGGGACCTCTGGTGGGCAGGACCATGTCCAGGGTCGGCTGTGGGGTTAGGAGGTCTTGAGGCAGCCTGTCTGCTAGTGGGTGGGGCTTTGTCCCTACCAAGTTAGTTGCTTGTCTTGAGGCATCTATTTACTAGGACCTTTGGGCTGTTGGGTGGAGGATGGGTCCTGAGGCTGATAAGCTAGAGGGAGGAATCCAAAATGGAGGTTGCTAGCACAGTGTCTGCATTGTAGAACAAGCTCCCCAAAATGGCTGCCACCAGTGTCTTGTCCCTAGGGTGAGCTGTAATTGCCTCTGGCCTCTTTGGGAGACTCTCTGAGATGAGCAGATAGGTCTGACCCAGGCTCCTTTCAAATTACCACTTCTGCCCTGGTTCCTGGAGCATGTGAGATTTTTGTCTGTGCCTTTAAGAGTGGAGTCTCTATTTCCCCTAGCCCTCTGGGACTCCTGAAAGTAAGCCCCACTTGCCTTCAAAGCCAAATGTTCTAGGAGCTTGTCTTCCCGGCACAAGACCCCTGGGGCGGGGGAATCTGATAATGGGGCTCAGATCCCTCACTCCTTGGGTAGAGCTTCTGCAATTATAATTAGTCTCCCATTCATGGGTAGCCTACCTGGGGGGGCTGGAACTTGACTACATCACAACCTCACTCCTACACATCTTGTCGTACCTTCTTTATCTGTAGATCTTTTCTTGTAGGTGCCACTCATTTTCACTGATGGTTGTTCTGTAAATAGTTGTAATTTTGGTGTGCTTGTGAGAGGAGGTGAGCTCAATCAAGGTCTTTCTATTCTGCCATATAGGCTGATCTCTTTCAATTAGTATTTACATAGTATACCTGTTCTCCATTCTTTATACTTTAACCTACCTATGATTTAATATTTAGAATGAGTCTGTTACAGAGAGTATATATTTTGGTATTACTTTTATCTCCAGTCTGATACTCTACCTTTTTTGGGGTGGGGGGGATGGGGCTGTACCGCATGGCTTGTGGGATCTCAGTTCCCCAACCAGGGATTGAACTCAGGCCATGGCAGTGAACGCCCAGGATCCTAACCAGGTAACTCCTGATACGGTACCTTTTAATTAGAGTTTTTAGTCCATTTTCATTTAATGAATTATCAGTAAGTTGTGTTTAAATATACCATCTTGCTATTTTTTTGTTTTCCCATTTGTTTTTTGATTCTTGTCCCTGTTTTTCTTTTGTTTACTTTTTGTTTGTTTGTTTTTTGGCTGCATTGGGTCTTAGTTGTGGCATGCGGGATCTTTTGTTGTTGTTGTTGTGGCATATGGGCTCTTTGTTGTGGCACATGGGCTTCTCTCTAGTTGTGGCGCATGGGCTCCAGGGTGTGTGGGCTCTCTAGTTGTGGTGCGCGGGCTCCAGAGTATGTAGGCTCTGTAGTTTGCAGCACACAGGCTCTCTCATTGAGGTGTGCAAGCTCAGTAGTTGTGGCACACGCAGGCTTCGTTGCCCCGCAGCATGTGGGATCTTAGTTCCCCAATCAGGGATCAAACTCATGCCCCCTGCATTGGAAGTGGACTTCACTGGACCACCAGGGAAATCCCTCAGTATCTTTAATAGTTAAGGGTTTTCAGATTTTTTTCTTTTGGTAACATGTTTTTTAAGTTAAAATATTTGTCCATTTCATCTACATTGTCTAATTTATTGCCTTTAATTTGTTTATAATTCTCTCTTATCTATTTAATATCTGTAGAATCTGATAATGGCCATGTGTAACATCCCTCTTTATTTCTTAATCCATCTAACTAGAGGTTTCACATTTTATTGACACTTTCAAGGATTTGGCTTTAGGTTTCATTGATTTTTCCCTATTGCTTATTTATTTTCTATTTTACTGATTTTTCCTTTTTTCCTAACTATTTCCTTTACTTGCTTTGGGGTTAGTTTAACTTATTCTTTTTTAAAGCTTCTTAAGATAAAAGTTTAAATAATTGATATTAAATCTTTCTTGTTTTCTAATATAAGCATTTAAACTTATAAGTTTCTCTTTTAGCCTATTCTAATTGCATCTTCAAAATTCGATCTATTTGCATTTAGTTTAATATATTTTATGAAAAAAAATTTTTTAATTTTTCTTTGACCCTAAATTGGTTACTTGGAAGTGTATTGTTTAATTTCCAAACATTTGGGGCTTTTCTAGATATGCTATTTTTATTGATATCTAATTTAGTTCATGTGTAGTCAGAAAACATACTTTGTATGATTTGTCTTAAATCTGTTGAGACTTGTTTGTGTTCTATCTTGGTGCATAGTCCATTTACTCTTGAAAAAAATGTGTTGTGAAATTATTGAAAGTGGTGGTCTAAATATCAAATGCATTAGGTGTCAGTATTCTTTAGAGATTCTAAATCTCTACAGGTTTTCCCCCTTTTGTCTAGTTCTCTCAGTTACTGACAAACATTAACACCAACCATGATTTTAGACTTTTTAAAATCTCATTTTAGTTTTGTCAATTTTTGCCTCGTGTTTTGAAACTGTTATTTAAGTACATATACATTTGTAGTTGCTATATTTTCCTCATGTATTTACTCTTATTATCAGGAAATGTTCTTCTTTGTCTGTAGTGGTAATACTTCTCAGCTTCTTTTACTATAGCCCCATCAGCTTTCCCATGCTTAATGTTTTTATGTTTTTTTCCCATCCTTTTATTTTAAACCTATTTGTGTCTATGGTATTTAAAGTATGTCTCTTGAAGACAGAATATATTTTGAGTCTTGGTTTTTTATACATTTTAATAATCTCAGTCTTTTTGTTGGAGTGTTTAGTCCTGTAGTTGGAGTTAGGGCTGCCATTTCACTCTTTTGTTTTCTGATTGCCTAACCTGTTTTATTTTAATCTTTTAACTATACTTTATATTTTAGTGCAGTTTTAGGTTCAGACAAAATTAAGCAGAAAGTACAGAGAGTTTCCATTTATGCCCTTACCCCCTGACACATGCATAGCTTTCCCTACTATCAGTATCTTACACCAGAGTGGTATGTTGTTAAAATCAATGAACCTACATTGATACATCATTATCATCCAAAGTCCATAGTTTTTATTAGGGTTCATTCTTGGTGTTATATATTCTATGGATTTTGACAAATATACAGTGACATGTATCTACCATTATAGTATTATACAGACTAATTTCACTGCTCTAAAAATCCTCTGTGCTCTGCCTATTCATCTCTCCCTCTCCTCTATAATATGTGGCAATGGCAACCACTGATCTTTTTTTTTTTAATTATTTTTTTATTTTATTTTTATTTTTGGCTGCGTTGGGTTTTCGTTGCTGAGCTTGGGCTCTCTCTAGTTGCAGCAAGCAGGGGCTACTCATCATTGCGGTGCGCGGGCTTCTCATTGCGGTGGCTTCTCTTGTTGTAGAGCACGGGCTCTAGGCGCATGGGCTTCAGTAGTTTTGGTGCACGGGCTCAGTAGTTGTGGCGCGCAGGCTCAGTAGTTGTGGTGCACGGGCTTAGTTGCTCGTGGGCTTAGTTGCTCGTGGGCATCCACACGGCATGTGGGATCTTCCCGGACCAGGGCTCAAACACATGTCCCCTGCATTGGCAGGCGGATTCTTAACCACTGCACCACCAGGGAAGTCCCACCACTGATCTTTTTATCATCGCCATAGTTTTGCCTTTTCCAGAATGTTATATAGTTAAAATCATATATTATGTAGCCTTTTCAGATTGGGCTTCTTACATTTAATAATATGCATTTAAGATTACTCCTAACCTGTTTTTGTGCATCTGTTCCTATATCCTGTTTTATTTTGTGTCAAGCAATACATTTTCATAATTAATTTTTATTTCTCTGTTGAGTTTGTAGTTATATGTTTGCATTATTTTTTTTGGTTGCTTTAGGGATTACAGTATGCATCTTTAACTTATCATGTTTTACTTAGAGATAGTACTGAATTACTTAAGGTAAAATATGTCAACTTGCAACATTGTATTTTCATTTACTGGCTTCCCCGTGGTTTGTTTTTTTGTTCGCCATGTATGTGATATTTATATTTGTAATAAATGGTGTTAGAATGCCTACTTTAAACTAAGGGTCTACAGCCCAGAGGCTAAAAACAGTCTGCTATGTGTTTTTGTATAGATTGTGAGTTTAAAATAGTTACAGTTTAAATGTTTGAAAAAGTGCAAAATCAAAATATTTCTGACCTACGTAATCAAAATATTTCTCACCTACATAAGTTTTATGAAATTTAAATCTCAGTGTCCATACATGAAGTTTTATTGAAACACAACTTTGCTCATTCATTTTATATACTGTCCGTGGTTGCGTTCATACTAAAACAGCAGAAAGTGTTCACCAACCCCTGCTTCAAACACTCATGTTTTTTAAATAAGGAAGGAAATGAATATTTATAGTCTTTTATATACAAATTTTCTTAACCTCTTCATTCTTTCCTAAAGACCTTGTTTATCATCTGATGTCATTTTTACCTTCAGCCTGAAAACCTTCCTTTACCATTTTTGATGGTACAGTTTTGCTAGTGATGAATTCTCTCAGATTTTTTCTGAAAGTAGCTTTATGTTGACTTTATTTTCAGTAGGTAATTTTGCTCAGTACAGAATTCTTGGTTGATGTTCTCTTTGGCTTTTAGCAGTTTGATTAGGATTTCCTGAGTGTGGTTTTCTTTTGTTTTTATCCTTTTGGGGTTCATTAAGCTTTTTCAGTATGTAAGTTAAGTTTTTGCTTACTTTGAATGTGTTAGGCCATTATTTCCTTAAAAATTATTCAGACCCTTTTTTTTTCCCCTATTTTTCTGGGACTCCAATTACACCTCTGTTGGATTACTTTGAAATTGACCCACTGCTCTCTGTGAGTGTATTCATTTTTTTTCTTTTTCTTTCCCTTTCTATTCAGATTGATTAATTTCTGTTGATCTAGTTATATATAGGCATACCTAATTTTATTATGCTTTTATTTCAGTTTGCAGATATTTCATTTTTTACAAATTGAAGGTTTGTAGCAATGCTGAGTTTAACGCAAGTCTATTGGTGCCATTTTTCCAACAGCATTTGCTCACTTCATGTCTCTGTCACATTGGCTATTCTTCAGTATTTCAAACTTTTTCGTTATATTTGTTGTCATCTGTGATCAGTGATCTTTGATGTTAGTATTGCAAAAAGATTACAACTCACTAAAAGCCCTGGTGATGATTAGCACATTTTAGCCGTAAAGTATTTTTTAATTAAGGCATGTTCATTGTTTTTTAGACATAATGCCATTGCACATTTAATAGACTACAGTATAATGTAAATGTAGCTTTTATATGCACTGGGTAACCAAAAAATTCGTGCAACTCACTTTATTGCAGTGGTCTAGAACTGAATCTGCAATATCTCTGAGGTATGCCTGTATTTACAAGGTTACTGACTGCTCCTTTTTCTATTTCTAGTCTGCTACTGAGCCTACATAGTGAATTTTTCATTTCAGTTACTGTACTCTAGAATTTTCACTTCATGCTTTTTTAGCAGTTTATGTTTCAAGATTCCATGCCAGGTTTTTCATTTCTTCTTTGGATACATTTAGAACAGCTGTTTTGAAGCCTTTGGGGCAAAATCCAATACCTGGGTCCACTAGAAATTAGTTTCCATGAACTTTTTCTGAATATGGGTCATATTCCCTCTTTTTCTGTTTTGTTTTGTTTACATGTCTAGTTTTTGCTAGAAACCAGAATGTCATGAGTAATATAGTAATCTGAATTCTGTATGTCTGTTTTTCTGAGGATTATTGTTTTTTGTTGTTGTTCTAGCAGACGATTAACTTGCTTGGAATCAAACTTCAAACTCTGCCCTCCCTGCCCCTCCACTTCCACCCCAAGTGTGAAGCAGCTGATAGCTAGGTCCCTTAAGCTTCCACCTGCTGCTTTTTACTCTGGTCCCATGATGGGAGGTAGATTCCCACTGTGTTCATGTACTTTAGCTCTCAAATAATTTGGTATATATTTATACTTAGATTTGGGGGCTGACTTTCTGCAGTTCTCTTTCTTTCAGTGTTTCACCCCTTATACTTCCTGCTGCTTTTTGTTAGCTCCAGCTTCTGACACCTCAGTCCAATAAGGCTTCAGTTTTCTTCTGCTTAAGCTATGAGCAGGTTGTGGAACGCTGTTAATCAAAAATGCAGAAATCTCCAAATCTCACTAGGTACACTTCTGTTTTTCAAAACTCTTTTCTGGTGTCTTTCTGTTTGCTCTTTGCTGAGCCTCCTGTTATCTCTCTAACAATTGCTTAGTTTAACTATCAACCTGGAGTTATGGCAGAGTTTATACTCAGATTTGGGGTGTCATTTTTCCTGTAGTTCTTTCACTTCCAGAATTTATCGCTAAATCTCCAGCTCATCTGCCAGCCCTCAATTCTGTCCCCTGTCACCTTTGAGGAAGCTCTTCACCTGAAGAGCTATGGGCTTTGGGGTACCTTCATGCAAAAAAGCCACAAACCTAACAATTCTTACTCATTGCTGCCCTTTAAGGATAAACTCTCCTCCAATTTTTGCTTGACCAATTCACTCTATTTTTACTGGATGCCCAAAGTCATTCTCATGCATTTTAAAACTATATTCTTCCTGCATAACACATTAATCTTGAAGAGGAAAAAATTTACTTCCTCAGTGAAGCCTGAAAAATTGTTCTGCCCTTGTAATACACTGTTATCTTGTACATACTTCTGTTATAGTACCCATAACACCTTGTAGATTTGTGTTGACACATACTTTCTTGAAGGTATGTGTTACATGCTTTGAGGTTGTAACTTCTTGTGAACAGGGACAGTGTTTTGTATATCTTGGCACCCTAGTAAACTAGTCCAATTTGGGGTTACAAAGTGACTTCACAATAAACATTTTTAGAATGAGTTATTAAATAAATTTGGTGGCAAGTACTTCTACCTTGATTTTTGTTTCCCTTACTATTTAAATCACAAAACAAGAAAAATGGTAGGCATTCTTTACAAGTTTCATAAGAATGCCACAAAGGAACAGGATCAAAACTAGTCCCCAATTTCTCGTCAATTTGTTCTGATCACAGTTCCAAACTATTACAGGGATCAGTGTCATTCAAAGATGTGACTGTGGACTTTAGTCAGGAGGAGTGGCAGCACCTGGATCCTGCTCAGAAGATGCTATACATGGATGTGATGTTGGAAAACTATTGCCACCTCGTTTCTGTGGGTAAGAAAAACTCTCTTTGAAACTTTCAGTAGCATGCATTTCCTTTCAAGATGCCTAAAATATGTGTGATCTTGATTTCAGGGATAAGAGGTGATGCATTCTTTTTGGTTGACAGAAAGGATGATTGTGTCTTCACTTGCATAGTGCAAGGTGTTAAATTTACTGTTACACAAAGGAGTATCTTAACTTGCAGTACTGAAAATTACCTTATTGATTTTTCAAAGGTATTGACGCCTAAGCAACTTAATTCAAATCTTCCCTTAATCAGGGTGTCACATGACCAAGCCTGACGTGATCCTCAAGTTGGAACGAGGAGAAGAGCCATGGACATCGTTTACAGGTCATACCTGTTTAGGTGAGTTTCTGACTCTCAGGAAGATGAAATTTAGTGGAAAATAAATTTAAAGTGGTCACGTGGTGGGTGACACTTTTGAAATATTTTGGTAGTGTCTTTTTAAAGGTTCCTAACCATTGAAATGACTATTGTGCCTGCAAAAAATTTAAATCACTTTCAAATGTCATTCTCCCTATATAATAGACTTTCTTAGTTTGCTTGGTGTTATCAAAGATAGTTGCCACTCTTAATCAAAATTAAGTCTTCCTTCTTTTAGATCTTTTTCCTTCCTTCTTATAGATCTTTTTTCTTATTTGTATCCTTTTTTAGCTTTCTAGGTCCCTTATCTTTTAGCCATTGAATAGATTTCTTTTAGGCATTTTTAAATCTATCTTTAAGAAAGAAAAACTTCGGGGCTTCCCTGGTGGCGCAGTGGTTGAGAATCTGCCTGCCAATGCAGGGGACACGGGTTCGAGCCCTGGTCTGGGAAGATCCCACATGCCGTGGAGCAACTAGGCCCGTGAGCCACAACTACTGAGCCTGCGCGTGTGGAGCCTGTGCTCCGCAACAAGAGAGGCCGCGATAGTGAGAGGACCGCGCACCGCAATGAAGAGTGGCCCCCACTTGCCCCAAGTAGAGAAAGCCCTTGCACAGAAACGAAGACCCAACACAGACAAAAATAAATAAATAAATTTTTTAAAAAAAAGAAAAAAAAAATTCTTGGCTAATATTTCTCTTCTTAGTTGCTTTTTCTTTCCCTTTCTTTTACAGTATTTCAGATTTGTTTGCTATGCTAACTCTAAGTTCCCATTCTCACCATGAGTCTAGCTATTAATTTTAAAGCTCACTCGTCTTGGCGCAGACTGATAATTCCATAGTTACCATTTTCTTCCATTAAACTTTCATGGTTCATTGTTATATGGCTGATCATCTTTCCTGAAATCATCCCTTGGTTTGGGTAAAACACTGAATCATTCTTATCCTGATTCTCTAAGTGATTATTTATTTCCAACTTAGTCTGTTTTTTTTACCACTCTGGCCATATTGCCTGGAACAGTGCCTCATACATAATAGTCACACAACTTTTTTTTTTTTTTAATGTATATTGTTTCATTGGACTCTCAGTCTTATTTCTCTAATTTGTCCTCAAGAGATCTACATTTCAATTATAGTAGTCTCATCCACTCTCAGAACATAAGCTCCTTGTTTTATGTGGAGAACCTCTAACACCAACATACTCGGCACAGTCCTCCCACCTTCACTCTAGTCTTTCACAAGTTCTGCACTATGATGCCTCACCTGTTTTGTGATAATAAGTTGAAAATGAAAATCACCAACTTTCCTAGCTCTTAAATTCTTTCCCATTAACTATTTCCAAATTATTTTGTTCCTGCCATGATACCAACTTGACTGTCTCTGTCATAATCTCTTGTGGATCTCTTCACAAGTTGTGTTTATCAGCCCATGAAATATATTTACATCCTCCCATATTTTTATTTTTTACTCACATCATACAAAATGACAACTACCTTATTTCATGTCTTGCATATGGTAATTACAATTTGTTTTTGCTATAATTTTTGTCCTAATTTTTTCAATTTATATTGTTACTTTCCTGACAAGCTATATCATCACTTGTTCCCCACTACTTATTATTATAGGAAATTGAAATTTTCCTTCATACAAGGACTACCATAATAAGCCCTTATCTGGTCTTTTCAACTTTATTTCTCTCTTTTGTGGAAAATGCTTGCTAATTTCCACTTCATCTAGTCTCCTAAATGTTCTCTATACATGTAGGGTCTGTCATGATGTCTGTACTTGTCATTGTGTTCACCCTTCCGTATAGTGTATATCTTTGACGTCTTGAGATTTCTTCTCCTTTCTATTTCTTGACTACTCCCCAACATATCCACCTTTCCTTTTCTGAATTTCCATGCTGCTTACTAACTGTAACACACACAGCTCTTTGATGTTATATAATTTGATACTTGATTGTACATGGTTTATGCTTAAGGATTCTTTCTTTCAAAGATAAGATCCTCTGTATCTTCTTTGCCATAGTATACAACATTTTAAGTAGTCAGTAGTTGCTTCATTTTCTGTTTATGGAGCTATACAGGGGAGATCTCTTTTTCCTCCATTCATAAAGTATGTACTGATAAGTCCTTTCAGAAATACTTGCTCAGGCCATGGCTCTGTACATTCTGATTCAAATGGTTGGATTCTAACAAACACTGCCTATCTATGATATGCAGCGTTAATGTAAACTCAGAACAGTACAAAGGCGATAACCAATAAAGTATTCCTTTATGAGAAAGGATTACTGTCAAAGTGCATTTTTCATGAAATATTTATGACACAGTGTAAGCTTGTAAAAAGATTTGTTAAAATTCTTTTTCTAGACCATAGTTATTTTCAAGTTATAAAGAAATAATGAATAAAGTGGTGGTGGGATATATGTGAAGGGTTTTGATATCATGGAGTAGTAACATTTTCTTGAAGATTCTCTAAATATGATTAGAAATAAGACTGGAAGGCAAGTCAACTGATTAAAAGAACATGAGCAAAAGCATGTGATTAGGGATAAGGGAGGTATTTATAGGGCAGTAAATATTAGGTTTTGATTGTTATGGGTGAGATTTTTCCCATTCAGGGATATGTGGATAACCCTGAAAACTTGTTTGAATATAAAAAGTAAGTCTAGGTAATGTAAAGTTTTGTTTACAGGAGAAATTCCTTGTATGTTAGTATTGTGGGTAATGGACTCAAGGAAGAAATAGGTTTTTGAACCTAGATTTAACATTGTTTCACTAGATGTGGATGATTGCAAAGCAAAAGAGTCAAATATAGTTCTAAATTTATAAGAGAAATAAAGGTTAAGATTAATGAGTGATTTAGGACCAGAGTGAACAATCTTTCTGGTCCCCCATATGGAAAACTGGAGTTAAGAATGTTACTGTATTGGGGAAAGACTTGAATCTTTCTTTAAACCTCTAAGTTAGCACTTGAAAAGAAGAATAGTTACAGTTAATGGTCATGAGAGTTTTGTTATTGAACAATTCTGAAAGAAAATAATAACAACACTGGTGAACATACCCCTAGTCTGTTTTAAAGTTCCTGTTGGGAGTGTTTTCCTACTATTTCCCTCACAAGAAAAAATTATCCCCAGCTATATAGAGGATTATAAACACTAGGAAAATAGTTGATGCTTGGAAAGATTTATTGGTGGGTGTGTGGAAAGAGGGTAGTGGAACAACTTGGAAGTATTTTACCTCACAGTCTAGGGATGAATATTTAAAAGTATAGGCTCAGGGGGATTCCCAGGTGATCCAGTGGTTAGGAATCCACACTTCCACTGCAGGGGGCGCAGGTTCAATCCCTGGTCAGGGAACTAAGATCCCACATGCCACATGGTGCGGCATAAAGAAATAAAGAAATAAAAGTATAGGCTCTGATCTGTGTCCTCCAAATGCCTTCCTCTAAAATTTTCCCTGAACAAACTTTTCTGATAATTTTTCTTGTTCATCCTACTTAAATCTTAATGCTCTTGAAAGGTTCACTTCATTGCCTCTGAATCCACCTATCCAAGCATGAATTCCTCTTCCACTATTCTTTTGTCTCTTCTCCTTACTGCTTCATGTGTTTGTTTCACTTTCTGTATGAAGTTCTGGTGCAAAATGCAAATGTTACTAGCGTTCATTACTTATTTTTCATCTTTTTCCACACTGAGGCAGTTTTTAATTTAGGTTCCATGTCTTTTCCCAGACAAGGAATAATTTGTCATTGGTCTTTTTTGGCCTCATGTACTAGACCCTATTACAATTCCTTTCCATAGCAAATATGTGAAGATTCACAAATTGTTATTAATTATATTCTTTCCTAGAAGAAAAGTGGAAAGCTGAAGACTTTTTAGTGAAATTCAAGGAACAACAAGATAAGTTTTCTAGATCAGTTGTATTAATCAACCACAAAAAACTGATAAAGGAGAACAGTAGTGCATATGAAAAGACATTTACTTTAAGCAAAAACCCTATTAATTCAAAAAACCTACCTCCTGAATATGACACTCATGGAAAGATTTTTAAAAATGTTTCAGAATTAATCATCAGTAATCTAAGTCCTACAAGAAAGAGACTTAGTGAGCATAATGGATATGGGAAGTCACTCCTCAATACTAAGCCAGAGACAGCTCACTCTGGAGTCAAATCCCATAATCAACATGGTAGGACTGTCAGTCATAATGAAATGATTATGCAATATCATGAGATAGAAACTCCAGCACAGTCATTTGGATATAATGACTGTGAGAAATCCTTCCTTAAAAAAGGAGGCCTAATTACACATAATAGAGCTTACAGAAGGGAAAAACTATCTGAATATAATAAAAGGAGAAGAACAACCAATATTGAAAAAAAGCATATATGCACTGAATGTGGGAAGTCCTTCTGCAGGAAATCAGTATTGATTCTGCATCAGGGAATTCACACAGAGGAGAAACCCTACCAATGTCATCAGTGTGGAAATTCATTTAGAAGGAAATCTTATCTCATTGATCATCAGAGAACTCACACTGGAGAGAAACCCTTTGTTTGTAATGAATGTGGTAAGTCCTTCCGCCTAAAGACAGCCCTCACTGATCATCAGAGAACTCATACAGGGGAGAAATCATATGAATGTCCACAATGTAGGAATGCCTTCAGATTGAAGTCACACCTCATTCGTCATCAGAGAACTCACACAGGAGAGAAACCATATGAGTGTAATGACTGTGGGAAGTCTTTCCGCCAGAAGACAACACTCTCCCTACATCAGAGAATTCATACAGGAGAGAAACCCTATATTTGTAAAGAATGTGGGAAGTCCTTTCACCAGAAGGCAAATCTTACTGTACATCAGAGAACTCATACAGGGGAAAAGCCCTATATTTGTAATGAATGTGGGAAATCCTTCTCCCAGAAGACAACCCTTGCTCTTCATGAGAAGACTCATAATGAAGAGAAACCTTATATTTGTAATGAGTGTGGAAAATCCTTCCGCCAGAAGACAACCCTTGTGGCACATCAGAGAACACATACAGGGGAAAAATCCTATGAATGTCCTCACTGTGGGAAGGCTTTTAGAATGAAGTCATACCTCATTGATCATCACAGAACTCACACAGGAGAGAAACCATATGAATGTAATGAATGTGGGAAATCCTTCAGTCAGAAGACAAATCTCAATCTACATCAGAGAATTCATACAGGAGAGAAACCCTATATTTGTAATGAGTGTGGGAAGTCTTTTCGCCAGAAAGCAACCCTCACTGTACATCAGAAAATACATACAGGGCAGAAATCCTATGAATGTCCTCAGTGTGGGAAAGCCTTTAGCAGGAAATCATATCTCATTCATCATCAAAGAACTCATACAGGAGAGAAACCATACAAGTGTAATGAATGTGGGAAGTGCTTCCGCCAGAAGACAAATCTCATTGTACATCAGAGAACTCACACAGGGGAGAAGCCTTATATTTGTAATGAGTGTGGTAAGTCCTTCAGTTATAAGAGAAACCTTATTGTCCATCAAAGAACTCACAAGGGAGAAAACATGGTAATGCAGTAATAAATGATGTGATTTCTTTGTGAAGCCTTTCTAAGTTATTGTAAAACCTTAGTTTTTTTAAAAAGCATGCTTAACATGTGAATAAAGTAATTTTAATCACAAATGTAATAATTATTAATTTAATGTACTATACCACATAACTATTTATCTACTGTTTACTAGCATATGAAATGGATATGATCATTGATATTGAACTCTTATCAGCAATGAAGCTAATTTTTTACGTTTTCAAGTTCTCCTGCTGACTCAGTTTATTTTTTTAAATTCTTATATAATACATGCAGAAGCAAGATACAAAGTGGTTTTCAGCATCAGTCTCTATAAGAGGAAGAAATTTTGAAGTATATTTCTCATTGCACTCTGCAGAATAAAAGGTAGTTGTTACTTCCCCAAAGATTACCACTTCCCTGGCTTTTAACATGAAATCGTTTTTGCATGTCTTTAAACTTTATATATATTTTATTATACATTACAAATTCTTTTATGTCTTGTTTCACTCAACATTTTAAAGATTCATACATTATTGCATGTGGCAGTAGTGTATTCATTTTCATTCTGTATACTCTTCCATTTTAAGAATATACTGCTATTTATCCTCTTGATGGATATTTGTATTTTTTATAATTTTGTGTTGTAATAAAAATACTGCTATAAATATTCTTGTATATGTGTGTGTGTGTATTTCTGTTGATTTTATATGAAGACTGGGATTACTCAGTCCCAGGGTATATGTAAAGTTTTTTCAGTTATGTTAGATACTGCCAAACATCTCTCAGACCTTTCTCAACGTGAGATGATTCAGTTTGGAGAGTAACAGCTCTGTAATTCAAGTGGAGAAAGGTCATTCAACTGGAGAATTCCTACTAAAAAAAATCCTTATACTGTAATAATTGTGAGAAGGCTGTTAGTCATGAATATGTGAGTGTAATAAATGTAGAAAGACCTTAGCTGTGGCTTAAACCTTACACAAAATCAGAGAATTCATATTGGAGGGCATCCTACAGTTGTTATGATTATAGGGGTACTTTTAGCAATAGCTTATGTCTTATTCACCATCAAAGTCTTTATACTAAAGAAAGGTTAAGAAGGAACATAGATGAATAAAATTTAGGCGTATAGGAGTCTATTCACTCTAATAGAATTATGAAAAATATATATAAGTAAGCCTATGTATAATATAAGCCTATATAAAGTAAGCCTTTTATATCTTGATTTATCTCAGAGGAAATATGGGTCTCGAAAATCCCAAATGAAAAATCACTGGAGATTTTGACATGTGAGAATTGGAAATCTAAGATAATACCATCTATAGCATCTTTTCTGTGAAAATAGTAAGCTCAACAGCAATTTGAACAGTGTTACCAAAGGCCCTTCTTGAGGGGGATTATTCATAACCAATATTTATTACATACATGAAGTTATTGTGTGTAATAAAATTCAGTAGAAATTTAAATAAGCTGTTTTTCCCCCCAATTCAGTAGAACTGTAAACTGTATCTAAGTAGTAGGAAAATAATTGATAGTTCAAGTATCTGACATTAAAAATGTACAACAGGCCCTCTGACCTATAGAAAGGGGCACCAACTGCCAGTGGATTGTAAATGGAAACATGCTTGTCATTCCTGGTCTTGCAGATGATTTCAGAGCAGAAAAAGAACGGTGGGTGATGAAGCAAATCAGACATAAAAATTTAGACTTGAAAGGGACATAAGATAAAAGATAAAATGCCTTGTCTGACTGGACAGAACTTTGTGAAATGTAGCCTTAACTAATAGTTATTATTTATGTTTAGAGATTTTTCTTCTTAGAGTGTAGGCAGGATGAACATATTAGAATAAAATAGCTACAACAATAAGATTACAGGATCTATATTCAGAGTTATGAGAACCTAGAAATTATTTCATTTGAATAAATCTGTGTTTGTAGATGAGTAAAAATATATGCTAACGATGATGACTAACAAAAGAACTGCACTCACAACCAAGGATGCAAACCTACCTCTTTTTCCTGAGTATGTAGTGAGTTGGGAGCAAACCCTCCACCAGCGAAAAGATTTTTCACTCACTGAAGGCTCCGATGATGGTTAGCATTTTTTAGCAATAAAGTATTTTAAAATTAAGGTATGTACATTGCTTTTTTAGACATAATGCTATTGCACACTTACTATAGACTACAGTATAGTATAAACATAGTATAAACATGACATACTGGGAAACCACAAAATGCATGTGACTCACTTTATTGTGATATTTGCTTTACTGTGGTGGTCTGGAACCAAACCCACAATATATATGTGTATTATATATGTATATTAAGGCCACTTTTTGATGGACAACATATAGTTGGGGTTTTTAAAAAATTCCAATTTGACAATGTCTTAATACTGGTTTTAAACCATTTACATTTAATGTATATATACTGATATTGTTGGGCTTTAGCTCTAACATTTTTTCCTGTGTCTCCCCTCTATTTTTAATTCCTGTTTCCCTTTCTTGCTTTCTTTTTCATTTGAATATATTTTATTATTCCATTTTAATTTATCTATTTAGCTTTTTACTATTTCTTTGTTTATTTTCTTTAGTGGTTCCTCTGGGGATTATAATACACATAATATATATAATTCACAATATACTTTGAGTTAACATTTTAGCACTGCATGTTGAATATGGAAACCTTACCACCATATTTGTCCCTTTAGCCTCCCCTCTTTATATTATGATTATCATATTTACTATATCTACATCCATCACAAACCTCATCAGAAAGTGTTATACTCCTTGCTTTTTATCACAGTAAATATTTAAATTATTAAAAAATCCCAATAGTTTTATTATTTACTCAGCAATTTGCCATCTCTGTTGCTCTTTACTTATTTCTGAAGTTTCAGGTTTTTCTTTGGCAATCATTTCCCTTCCATCTAAAGAGCTTCATGTAGCATTTCTTTTAGAGCAAGCCTGCAGGTAACAAATCCTCTTTGTTTTCCTTTACCTAAGAATATCTTTTATTTACCCTTCATTCCTGATAATTTTCACTGGATAAAGTTTGGGGTTGACATGTCTTTCCTTAAAGCACTTAAAAAATGTTGTTCGACTACCCTTTGGCCTTCATACTTTCTGATGAGAATTAAGGGATTGTTCTCCTATGTGTAATGCATCAATATTCTCTAGAAGCTTTTGAGATTTTTTTTCTTTGATTTTCAGCAGTTTGGTTATGATGTGTCACAGCAAAGGTTTCTTTTAGTTTATCCTTTTTGTGGTATGCTGTATTTCTTGAATCTATCATTTTAAGGTCTTTTGCCAAACTCGGTAGGTTTTCAACCATTGATTATTTAAATATTTTTTTCGTCATGGCACTTTCTTTTTTCTTTTCACAATTCCAGGGACACAAATGTTAAATCTTTTGGTATTGTCCCTCAGGTCCTAGGGGCTCTAATAAGTTTTGTTCTGAATTTTTTCTCTCTCTCTCTTTCTATTGGATAATTTTTATTGATCTAAGTTCAAGTTCACTAAATCTTTCCTCTATTTTCTCCATTTTGTTGCTGAGCCCATCAAGTAAGTTCTAATTTTCACTGTTTTTCAGTTCTAAAATTTCCTTTTATACATCTGAAAATTATATAATAAAAATTTTAAATTAAAATGTTTAATTTCCTTTTGGTTCTTTTTTTATAGCTTCTGCTTCTCTGCTTAGATATTCACTCAAGAGTTCACTTTTACTTCTTGGAACATGGTTCTAATTCTAATGTGGATCATGACAGTATTGGTGTCTTTTTCTTTTCCATTGTGAGTTTTAAAATTGTCCTGTTTCTTTGTATGTGGAGTACATTTTTATTGTTTCCTAGACATTTTGAATAATTTGATTCTCTGAGTCTAGTTTAAATCCTATGGGGAACATAATTTTGGTTTGTTTGTCTTAGCAGGCAGTTTATTCAGATTCAATATGCAAGTTCCAAACTACTTTCTGTGCCCTTGGGTTCCAATGTCAATTCAGTTTTCAAAGCATTTGAAAATTGGAATTCAGTGTGCTTTATATTGTATGTGCTTCACCCAGTACCCACTCTGAGACCTGGTTGATGGTCCACCTTCTGGTTCAGTTCTCAAGGCCTTTGGTATGCTGCCTAGTGTCAGATCTACACATGTGCACCCTCGAGTTCATATAATACTTTAAGAGATCCCTCACTTGAGTTGCTCCTCTCCTCTATCTCACTATAACTCTTTAGTTCCCAGAGGCCCCCTTCCTGGATCTAGTTAGAGCAACAGGGCTTTATTTAGCCTTCCCATTCTGCTGTGGCCTTCCCACAACTAGGTCTTCCTCCAGTGCCAACGAGTGAGAGAATAAAGAGGAAAAAAGCAATGGGATTTCCTCCACCTTCTTCAGAACAGACTTCCACTAGTAAGATAGGATTCCCTTTCCTCAGGGTTTAAGTATTTGCTGGCAGCTGCTGCTACCACCACCTACCCAATCCAGGACTGCAGCTTTCAGGACTAGTGTTTGCCCGCAGTGAGACCAGAAAGAAAAGAAAAACAACATGGATTTCTTCCACCTTCTCTGCTCCATAAAAACCCCTTCTCCCACTCTTCCCAACTAGAGAGAGTTTCTTATGGAGCTCTTTCCATCCATGTTCGGCTCACAGTTTTGGGATTCAAGTTGTTTCAGTCCAGACCAGCACACCAGCAGATCAGTCAAACTTCCAACTTCTGGTTTCCTTCCCAGTCTGTCTGCTAACATTTACTTTTCAGTTTTCTCAGCTGCCTCATCCATTCTGTCTGTGATTTTAGTTGCGTTCAGTGGGAGAGGCAGGGTGGAACACGCTAACTCTATCTTAACTGGTACTGGTTCTTTTTTTTTTTTTCCTTTTAACTTCTTGAGTTTGGATGCATCTTGCTTAAAGAGCTGGAAATAGAGTGCAATCATGTGGCACAATTATGTCAATTTCTGAATGGTGACTGATAGGCAAAACAAAGTTCTGCCTCTCAAGTCATGATTTCCTCCATGTTTGGTTTCATTTTGTTAATATTTTCCTTAGAATATCTGCATTAATATTCATAAGTTAAGCTCATCTAGATCTTTTAGAAACTATCTTCATCCAGTGTTTAGACTTCTAGGATGAGCTTGTAAAATTCTTTTAGAGATTATCCTTTGTTTTTACCTGATATTTAAGTATTGTTTTTAAGAGAGGTTTTGGACCAAATTGTCATTTTCCTGCTATGTGTATTGGACTATGCAGATTTCTACTTCATCTTGAGTCAATTTTAAAGAAAATACTTTCTATATATAATATTACTGATATTTTTAAACTCTCCATAAATATATGTGTGCTACCTTATTAATGCTGTCATATTTCTCATCTTTACATTGATCAAATTTATAAGTAGTTTAGATTGGTGTTTTTTCCACAAAAATAAATTAGGGAGGTTTTATTGCTTCTTCCACTGTTTTCCAATTTTAACTGTACAAACTGTTTTCTCCTTCTGTAGTTAGGTTAATTTGTTCTTTTTCTAGTTTCTTAGGTTTGATTACATCTTCAGTTTTATCAAGTGCCCACTGTGTGACAGACAGTTTCAGAACTAGGGTTATAATAGTGTAGTCACGTGGGGCAATGATGTTAATTGTTGAATGATGACGCAAAAAAAGTTCTGGCCCCTATGTCTTGATTTCCTGCATTTGTTAAAGGGTATTAGTGTTCTTCTAAGATGACTTTGGTCAGCTCATACAGGTTTTGTTATGTAGCAACTCATTATCCCTCATATCTGAGTGGTATCCTGTTTTAATACTGGTTTTCTCTTTGAATCAAACAAATAAAATATAAATTTCCAAGAGGAGGTTAGAATCACTCCACAGATTACTTTCTAATTGTAAGAATAAAAAAGGACCTTTAAAATGGAGAGAGTTGATAGTTACCACCTTAACCATATGATCAAATTTAGCCTCATGTTATCAATATGTACCTTGATATACAATACAAAATACTTTACATCATTTATGAAATATTCTTGCAAAATTGTTTGATCCAAACTTAATCTTCTCTCTACACTTAATTTCCAATGTAAATGGAAGAATTAATTAAATGACAACATTAGGAAATAAGAACAACAATCGAAAATATGGAACATCCTACAAGACAACTGCATGGACTCTAAGAAGAAAAAGTCATGGAAAAAAAAAAAGTGAAGAACTAAACTAGACTAAAAGAGACATATCAACTAAATGCGATTTCTGAACCTAGAGTTGACTCTAGATAAAAAAAGAAAGCAAACAACTGTAAAGTCAATCTTGGGACAGCTGGGAAAACCTGAACATGTGTCAAATATATTTTAGAAGATGTGGTTATAGTATGGTTATGTTGAAAATTACTTTATAGGAAGATAAACCAAATATGACAAACTTTTAGCTGTTAAACTAGGTGGGGGGGCAGGGTGGTAAATACATGTCCATTGTACTTTTCTAACTTTCCTGTTTGTTTGAAAGTTTTCATAATGGCAACTTGGAAGGTTTACTAATGGACGGTTTTCTCTTTGTTATCCTTTTGATAATTTCTAATAAACTTTGTGAGAGGAGAGTGTAGATTATAGGATATCTGTTATTAGGAATTTATTAACAGAAAACTGCTTCTACTTAAGCAACTAGCTATATTCTCAATATATATTTACAGCCACTAGTTCCAGAGTATTTATTCCAGCATTAGTTTCCTGATGCAGCTTATCAGGAATGAAATTGTCTCACATGTTCTCTGTATTTTACTGGACTTTATTCAAAATCAGTGATCTGAAGTTGAATAGGAGAATGGGGGTGATTGGAGGCTCTTCTAAGTTCATTACCAGCATAGTATCTTTCTCTAAGAATTCGCTAATGATAATGCTATTAATTATCATCAGAACAACAGTAGTTCATATTTATTTGTCAAATAGTCTTATAAGGGTTTACAGGTATTAATCCTCACAAAAACACAGATAGGTATTGTCTTCACCATTTTACAACTAAGGCACAGAACTAATATATTGGTATATTGCTGAATATCTTGAAGATGATGATAGACTAGGTATGTGCTGTGACTAAAGGCTTTCTTTCAGTTCCACAACTGATAGATTAAGAGATTCTCCTCTAGTATAAATTTGCTGGCATCCAGCAGGAATTGAGTGGTTTTGATCTCAGGGGGCCTCAGCCTGCAGCGGCTTGAAGCAGGATCTCAGTTCCCCAGCCAAAGATTGAAGTCAGGCCGTGGCAGTGAGAGCGCTGAATCCTAGCCAATAGACCATGAGGACCAGTGGCCAGTGACAAGGCCCTGGCTTGTCTGCTTTGTAGAAATGAATTTCAACAAAGAGACGGAAAGTAGTGAAACAAAATGTTTATTTGGGGGGAAAACAAAGTACGTGTGCATAGACACACAGGTGGCCTCAGAGAGAGAGCTGCACCTTCATGGTAGTTTAAATCACTTAGGTGGGGCATCTCTTTCAGGTTTCCTCTGGCCAATCATCTTGCTTTGCCAGGTTCTGAGTCCGTATTTGGTATAATTCAGGGTCCTCCCCTGAGATGCACGTGCAACTCTTAGCCAAGATGGATCCCAGCCCAGAGGTCTATGGATAGGTTGACATCACCTACTATGGGGTGGCGCCCCCCCCCCCTTTTTTGGCCTCCACAGAGGCCAAATGTGCACATGTAGTCAGGATGGTCTTGACCTCAGAATGGAAATATGTGGTCTCTTTATCTTTTATTTGGGCAGGACTCAGCTCCTCTTCACTTCTGCCATTATCTCTATCTTGGAGTATCTACTCCACAGGGGACGGACTCCAGCTGCTCAGCCTGGGGCCCATCTGTCTCCTGCCTCAGGTTTGGAAGTATTTTATATATTCATTAGATTAAGATACCTGGCAAGAAATCTTTTATGCCAAATAAGTTGTAAGAATGGCCAAAAAAAAAAAAAAAAGGTTTCCTAAACGTTTCCCCTAGTATTAATATTCTATAAAGAATTGACTCAAAGAAAAAAGACCTTTGAATTAACACTATAAGGTTATGACTTCTCAGATGTTCACAGAGACATGAATATTGGGTCTTCATACATTTCTTACATTTTTAGAGTCTTTTACCATTATTAGTTCTCTGGTGTTCAATAAAGTGTGAACAAAATCTAAAAGCATTCCCACATTCCTCACATTCAGGGTTTCTACTTAATGTACATTCACTGATGTTCATTCTATCTAAAGGCCTTCCCACATCATCGTGCACATTCATAGTTCGGTTTCTCACCATTATGAATTATCTAATGATCTGTAAGGATTAAATGAAGTTCAAAGGCCCTTCCATAAATCTTAAATTCACAGTTTCTCCTTAGTGTGCATTTTTTGATGTTGATTAAGTGTTGAACTCCATCTATAGGCCTTCCCACATTCCCTGCATTCATAGGGTTTCTCACCAATATGAATTCTTTAATGTTGAGTAAGGTGTGTCCTCTGCCTAAAGGCCTTCCTACATTCTTGACATTCATAGGTTTCTCATTAGTATGAATACTCTGATGACCTTTAAGGTGTGAATGAAGTCTAAAGGTTTTCCCACATTCCTTACATTCATAAGATTTCTCATCTGTATGAATTTTTTTATGTTGACCAAGTTGTGCACGTAATCTAAAGGGTTTTTCACATTCCTTACATTCATAGGGTTTTTCATCAGTATGAATTTTCTGGTGTACTCTAAAGTACCTGGAAGAACTGAAAGTCTTCCCACAGGCCTGACAGTCATAGGGTTTCTCCCCAGAATGAATATTCTGGTGTACTTTAAGGTTTTTGCCAAAGCAAAAGCTTTCCCACATTCTTTACATGCATAGGGTTTCATGCCACTATGAATTTTTAGAGTTGTTGACATATTCTAAATGCCTTCCCACATTCCTTACATTCATAGGGTTTCTCCCCTGAGTGAATATTTTGGTGTACTCCAAGGTCTCTGCCAAAAAACTAAAAGCCTTCCCACATACGAGACCTTTACAGGGTTTCACTCCATTATGAATTTTCAAATGTCAAGTTGGTTGTTCACGAATTCTAAAGGCCTTCGCACATCCCTTACATGCATAAGGCTTCTCAGCAGTATGAATTCTCTCATGTTTGATTAGATCTGAGCCATAATTAAAGGTCTTCCCACATTCTTTACATTCATAAATGTTTACTAGGAATTCTGTGATGTAGGGTAAGAGATGTATCTTTTCTGTGAATAGATATATTTTCATAGATGATTTTCATTTGGCTAAAATATTCTTTTTGAGGTTCTTTTTGTTTCTTAATCTTGACTTTGTTCTGCCAGCTATTTTGGATAATGGAACTCTCAAGGTCAAGCATTTCACTTCTTTATCTTACATTTAGATAAATTTATTTCAAAAATGTTTTCTTCTGGAGATAAAGTCTTTGTATCATACCTGGTCTCCAAACGTGGAAAAATAAAGCAAGAAAACTAACAAATGTTGTTTTCCTGTACTGGGGTGCAGGAGGGGGACACGGGGGGACAGTAGAGAAAAGTGATAAACTGAAAATAATGTACATTAGCAATGAATTTCGATAAAGTTATTATGCAGTTTGAAGAAGGCAAAGAGAGTTTAGAGAATAATGAAAGCATATGTTGTGAGATCTGTAACAATGAAAATAGATTAAGTCATTGATTCTAAAATGTAAGGTTCAATTAGAATCACCTCAGGAGCCTGTTGCAAGTATTAATTTCAGAGACCAACCCAGACCAAGTGAATCAGAATCTATAAGGGTAGGTCTTAGGCACCTATACTTTTAACCACTCCATCAGATGTATCAGAGGCAGATCAATGTTTGACATTCTCTGTTTTTTGTTTGTTTGTTTGTTTGTTTGGGTTTTCTTGGCCATGCTGTGTGACTTATGGGATCTCAGTTCCCCTGACCAGGGATTGAACACAGGCCACGGCAGTGAAGGCCCAGAATCCTAACCACTAGGCCACCAGGGAACTCCCTGACATTCTCTACTTACAGATTTTTTTCCAGTGGTTTCTCACTGCACTTAGAACATTATATGACCAGTTAAAGATGGATAACAAGGCCCTTCTTATAAGAACCACTGCCCTTTTAACCTACCTTAAAAATTCCTTGAAGGCACTAAATCTGACACATTATTTCCCATCTTTTGGAACTTCGCATTATGTTGTTTCATCCCCATGAATTCCCCTGACACAGCTCTTTATAGGCCTGACTCTTCATTCTTCAGGCCCCAGATTAAAAGTCATTTCTTCAGAGAGGCTCTATGATCAGAACCTACCAAATTCCACATTCATTATTCTCTATTCTAATATCTTGTGTTTTGATCTACTTTCACTGTTTTCAATTACATATTCATTAATTTCTCATTTCTTAATTTATTTCCAGGTATTTCTATAGCCCTAAAACTCATGATGGGTAGATCTAATTCTACTTTATTTACTATTAAGAAACAAGAGCTAGGATACAGTAGTTTTTAAATAATTAATTTTAGAATAATGGAACCACTGAATTTAAGAAAGAAAAATAAGAATAAAGGTAAATAATACAAAGATAAGCCATTGGGAAAGATATTTTGATGCCTATCAAAATACACTTTACCATAATTACACAATAGTTACTGTATATGACTCATTGCCTATAATCTCTCACATCTTCCATATACTTGTCTCACACTTTTCCTACAGTGATCAAATATATGTTTTCCTTCATCACCTTCCTTTCTGATGGGTGGAAATGAATTTGATCCAAACAAGCTCAGTTAAATGCACAAACAGAAAAGGTGACTGCATTCTTCTATCATCTTTACCCTTAAATATACAGGTATCTCACCACAGTTGACCATTCCCCCAGTGGCTACTCTTCTTTGTCCCCCATTTCAATAAGGCAATAGGATGTTTAACTTAAGATTCATTTTTAGTATTACACATCTATCCAAAGGTGATTACTAATCTCTCTTGTTCATTGAAGCTTTCTGTCAGGTCCTCCAATCTATTCCTTCATCGTCAAGGCTAACGAGTAGCATACTTCCCAGCAAAGTATCTCAATGATTATTCAGGTATTATAATAGGTAATATATTATAGTAGGTATATCCAAAATTGGATACTGTGCTAAAATCAAAGTGTTGACAAGGCTGTCTTCCTTCTGGAAGCTGTAGGGGAGAATCTATTTCCTTGCCTTTTCTAGCTTTTAGTGCCTGCCTTCATTTCCTGGCTCATGGCCCCTTCCTATCTCTTCAAAGCCAGAGCATAGCATCTTCAAATCTCCTTCTATGACTCTCCTGCCTCCCTCTTTCTCTTATAGGAACCCTTTGATTACACTGGGCCCACCAGGGTAATAATCTAGGATAATTTCCCCATCTCAGGGTCCTTAATTTAGTCTTACCTGCAGAGTCTCTTTTGCCATGTAAGTTAATATATTCACAGGTTCTGGGGATTAGGACATAGACATTTTGGGGACATTAGTGTGTCCAGTTGGATTTATCTGAAATGAAGGGATGGTCAATACTAGATAATCTGTTAATATGACTGGTTGTAATATTAGATCTAATGGGGAAATTCACATAATTCTCTCCTTAGAAGCTCAAAAAGCATGTGATAAATTCAAAACCCAATCTTGTTTTATAAAGTTCTGTAAAATAGGAATTGATATATAGATATATTGCAGCTTAAAAGCCAGGAACTTAAGGAGGAAACACTGGAGGCATTCCTGCTAAATTCAGAAAAAAACAAAGGTACTCACCATCAACCCTACTATTCACTGACACAGAAGGAAATTAGATATGTAAAATTTGGGAAAAAGGGGTAAAAAACTAACATAATTTACAGATATGATTGTATCTCTGGGAAACTCAAGAAAATCGAGTAAAAATCTGCCACAAACAACCAGAGAATTCAGTTTGGTAGTGGGATATAAAATTAATATACTGAAATTACTAGTATTCATATATAAAAATAATAATTAGTTTCATATTGGAATTAGGGAATCTTTTTTTTTTTTTTTTTTTAGGGAATCTATTTTTAAAGCAAAAAAACTTAAGGTGAAATTAGCAAAATTTATGAAGGACACAGTAAACACTCCTAAATGACAGATGCACTTTAACATTGGGAAACATATCCTATTCTTGGATGAGAACATTCAACAGCATAAAAAGACATGGATAATTCTCTTAATTCAGTACAAACTTCATGTGATTCCCCATAAAAAAGCCAGCATTTTTTTTCTCTCAAGAACTAGACATGTTAAATTTAAAGTTCAGTGCTCGCTTCAGCAGCACATATACTAAAATTGGAATGATACAGAGAAGATTAGCATGGCCCCTGCACAAGGATGACACACAAATTCGTGAAGCATTCCATATTTTTTTAAAATTTAAAGTTCATATGGAGGGACTTCCCTGGTGGCACAGTGATTAAGAATCCACCTGCCAATGCAGAGGACACAGGTTTGAGCCCTGGTCTGGGAAGATCCCACATGCCATGGAGCAACTAAGCCCATGTGCTACAACTACTGAGCCTGCGCTCAGAGCCCGTGAGCCACAACTAGTGAGCCCACATGCCACAACTACTGAAACCCGTGTGCCTAGAGCCCATGCACCACAACTACTGAAGCCCACGCCCTCTAGGGCCCGCATGCCACAACTACTGAGCCCACGTACTGCAATTACTGAAGCCCACATGCCTAGAGCCCATGCTCCGCAACAAGTGAAGACACCACAATGAGAAGCCTGCGCACTGCAACGAAGAGTAGCCCCCACTCACCACAACTAGAGGAAGCCTGTGTGCAGTGACGAAGACCCAATGCAGCCAAAGATAAAATAAAAAATAAAGTTCATTTGGAAAAATAAGGAAGAATAACATGAAAATGTTTGAAAAAGAACAACAGTGGAAGAATAATCATACCAGATGTTGTTTGTGTTATGTTAAAGACTGAATAATGAAAACATTATAGTACTGGTGAATAATTATACAGCAATATGAATGGAACAGAATAGAAAGTTCAGAAGCATTGCAGATATTTTACAAAGTGTAGTGTATATTAAAGTGAACTTCAATTCAGTAGGACAAAGAGATTTTTACATATATGGTAGAGTGAAACTATTTTACATACACACATAAACAAAAAAAAAAATAGTTATTACCTAAGAAAACCACAAGCCAAAACACAAAACAGCACTGCTACAAAAGGTGAGAGTGACTCACCAATGGTGTTCCAAGCTCAACATTTGTCAGAATAAGAAGTAGGAAGGAAGACATAATAAACAACTGGTGTTTATTTGATGGGGGAAGGGTACTAAGCCAAAAGCAGCAAATAGACTGAACCTGCACAGCCTGTCTACATGACTACAACTGTTTGCCTTCAGAAGAAAGCAATAGGTGAGGGAACTTGGACATGATTCATAGGCCAGTTCCTGGTAATGCCCTAGAAGGAAAGGGAAGCATCCACATCCACAGTACTAACCAGTAAGGTAACTTGATACCCCACAACACGAAAATATATCTCCCCTTTATCTCTTTCTCTCTCTTTTTTTTTTTTTTTGGCTACATTGGGTCTTCTTTGCTGCACCTGGGCTTTCTCTAGGTGTGGCGAGCGGGGGCTACTCTACATTGCAGTGCACGGGCTTCTCACTGCAGTGGCTTCTCTTGTTGCAGAGTACGGGCTCTAGGCACACGGGCTTCAGTAGTTGCAGCACGCAGGCTCAGTAGTTGCAGCACATGGGCCCTAGAGGGCGTGGGCTTCAGTAGTTGCAGGGCATGGGTTCAGTAGTTGTGATGCGCGGGCTGTAGGGCGCACAGGCTTCAGGAGTTGTAGCTTGTGGGCTGTAGAGCAGAGGCTCAGGTGTTGTGGTGCACGGGCTTAGTTACTCCACAGCATGTGGGATCTTCTCAGACCAGGGACTGAACCTGTGTCCCCTGCATTGGCAGGCGGATTCTTAACTACTGTGCCACCAGGGAAGTCCTCTCCCCCTTATCTCACAAAAACAGGTCAGCTGCAAATCCATTTTTCCACTCAAGCTGACTACAAAGAAATCAAGCTGAATGAATGGAAGACTGGAAGACTGCCTCCAAAAAATGGTTAGAGAAAAAAGAAAACCAGAATTTTAGAATAAGTTTAAATAGCATCCTCAATAGATATAAGGAATTAACAAATCTAGAAAGTGGAATCACTTAGATTATACAAAATTTTAATTTGTACTCATTGAATTAAAAGTTCAGTAGTTGGCTTGAATAGCAATAAGTACATAGTGAAAAAGTAAGTCAGGACACAAAAAATAGAGAAACGAGCACCAGAATGCAGCAGAAAGGAATATAGACGTAGAATGTGTATATAAACTTGACATTCACCAATTTTAAAATTTTTGGAGTGATGGGTCACATACCTATTTGAAGATCATATTCTCTATGCCCCTTTACTCAGAAAAATGTACACCTCTACATATAGTCATGTGCTGTTATGGGCAATAGCAGGGACTTACTTAACCTCCAAAGTTCACAAATGGACCACACCTCCTGAATGACAATAGCCATCTAACAGAATGTCCAGGAGACAAGAACAGAGAGAATTGAGGGGAGGTCATGTTCTTCACAGGAAGATGGAGATTTCGAAAAATAAAGATGGATAAGAATGCTCAGATTAAATTAGAACCATCATGTGGTTAGCAGGAAAATATCTGCTAGTTTTGAGTTGCACATTTCTTCACATTTTAACATCTGTGAAATTGAGTTTAACAAATTACATAGCCTAGTTTAATTAGTACTGATTTTTAAGTGATAAATAAAATAATGGTGGAATTACAACCCATGGCTTCTTAAATTCAATCACATGCATTAAATAAAAATACAAAAAATAAATAATACCAAGAAAGTTCTTAGAAAAAATTCAGAACCTGAATGATTAACATAAAAATTCTGAATGTTTCAAAGAGAGAAAAAACTGTGTACTTACAAAAGAATAAGAATCATATTAACATCAGACTTTAATCAGTGACAAATATATCAGTAAAACTGTCTAAATATTTAAATTAAAAGGAAAATAATTTTGTATTTAGAATGCCATACTCTGCAAAACAGAGAAGGAGAGTCTAAGCAGAACAAAGAAATCTCTGTGCTGACAGCAAATGAATATCCAACTTCCAATCAAGAATATAGACATTTGAAGAAGCAGAAAAACATCAGTTCATAGAAACAGATGCAGAAATGACAGAGACAATAAAAACAGCAAGGGTGTTAAAAACAGTTACTATAAATAAGATCCAATGCACAGGAAAATATGGACATGATAAGGAGAGAAATTTAAGATTAAAAAAAAAACATGCAAGTGGCCTTTCTGGAGGTGAAACTATAACATCTGAAATGATATTATATGAAATTAACAGCAGGTTAGACATTAGAAAAAGTCTAGTGAACTTATGCACATAGCAAAAGAAAGTATCTAGAAAAAAGTTCAGAAGGAAAAAAAACAAACAAAATCTGGGGGGGGAAAAAACCAAAACACAGCAATAATGACCTGTGGGATAATACTAAGGGGTCCAACATATGTATAATTGTAGTTCTAAACTACAAGAAGCAAAACCAGGTACAACTGAAAAAGAAATAAATCTATAATTACAGTTGGAGATTTCCACACTTCTCTTTCATTGATAGGACAAGTAGACACAAAATAAAAATAAAGACTTGACCAACTGTTTGTATCAATCAACTTTACATTTATAGAGCACTTCATTCAACAACAGCAGAATATATATTCTTTTCAACTGCATATAAAATATTCATCATAATAGACCATATTTGGGGCCATAAAATAAGTCCCTATAAATTTGAAAGGCTTGAAATATATGATGTGACCACAATAGAATTAAGCTAGAAATCAAAAGTAAAGATACTTGGAAAATCTGCAAAATAATTAATATTTAAACAGCATATTTCTAAAGAATCCATAAGTCAAGAAGAAATCATGTGGAAAATGTAAAACTTTTAACCTGGTGATAAAGAAAATATACTGAAATTTGTGAAAGGAAGCTGAATAAAACTACACAGAGAGGAGGGAAATTTCTAGCTCCAAATTCTTGTATTACAAAAGAAAAAGTTATCAAAATCAGTGATCTAAGAAACTATTAAAATGTGTAAATTAAACCCAAAGCAAACAAAATAATAAAGAATGGAAATCAATGAAAGAGAAAAAGAAAGATATAGAGAAAATCAATTAAAATTTAATAGGTTCTGTGAAAAGATCAATAAAATGGACAAACTTACACCAAAGGTGATCAAGAGAAAAGAGAGAACACACACGTTATCAATACCAGAAATTAAAATTGTGGACATCAAAATCTCAAATAAACAACCTAACCTTACACCTAAAGGAACTAGAAAAAGAACAAACAAAATGAAAAGTTAGTAGAAGGAAAGAAATCATAAAGATCAGAGCAGAAATAAAATAGACACTAAAAAAAAAAAATAGAAAAGATCAATGAAACTAAGAGCTGATTCTTTGAAAAGATAAGCAAAATTCATAAACCTTTAACCAGACTCATCAAGGAAAAAAGAGAGAGCCCAAATTAATAAAATCAGAAATAAAAAGTTAAAACTGACAACACAAAAATATAAAAAGGATCATAAGAGATTACTACAAACAAATATGCAATAAAATGGACAACCTAGAAAAAAATGGGCAAATTCCTAGAAATGAACACTCTCCCAGGACTGAACCAGGAAGAAACAGAAAATATGAACAGCCCAATTATCTGTACTGAAATTGAATCAGTTATTTTAAAAAGCTCCCAACAAACAAAAGTCCAGAACCAGACGGCTTCACAGGTAAATTCTAACAAACTTTTAGAGAACAACTAACACCAATCCTTCACAAATTATTCCCAAAAAATTGCAGAGGAAGAAATGCCCCAGACTCCAGGGCCGTCAAGCCCACAGGAGCGTGCACGTGCAGCCAGGTGCAGCCTATTGAGCGAGGACGCCAGAGCCTGACCCAGAGCTGCAAAAGCCCAGGAGGAAACTGAGAGCTTCAGACCTACGTGTGTTGAGCACCCTACTTTTGTTCTGGGTAGGAATGCTAATGTCCTCCGTGGGTGTGACCTGGAACGAGGTCTGATGGGGGGGGGGGGCGTGGTGGATTTTGTGTTTTGTCCCTGGGGAAGCCCAAGTGCCTGGAGCCAGGCCTGGCACGTAGTGGGTGTGACGTGTGTTTGTGTGTAGGTGTATGTCCCGAATTGGGGTGGCCCTCTGTGCCTGACCTGATGCTGGTCACCTCGAGCTACTCTGCAGCCGGTTGTGGAAGTGAGTGGAGTCGTGTTGCCGTGTGGTGTTTCCTCTGGTGTATCTATTTTTGGATTAAGTGTGAGTCGTGTTTGAGCTTGTAAGTGACTGGAGGAGACATTAACAGGAAGTGGTTTGTGAGTGTGATTTTTCTGTGTAGAATTACTTATATGAGGTAGAGAATGATGTGCCTTAGGATTGTGGTTTTGTTGAGTGGATGAGATAGTAGGTAACTGAATGTGTCTGTTTTTATAGATGTGTTAGTATTTATGTAATGGTTACGGAAGGGATGTGGTTCTCCTGCGTATGTTCTATGGTGGCAGACTGCTGAGCGACTCATAAACCGTGCCTGACTGTGACTAGCTGGATATCTGATACCTGCTTTTATTTGAGCCTACAGAATTGTGCTGGCAATTAGGTAAGTGAAATAATTATAGGTGTAAGAATTGAAAAGGAGATTTAGACTGTCATAATTTCCAGATATCATTGTATATCCGGAAACTCCATGTCAACTAATAACAAATATATTGAATTGAGTAAGACTCCACGCATTGCTTGCAAACAAAATATTTTGTTAACTACTACTTTAAACACTTCTGTGTGTTTTTTCATGCTCCTAAATGAAGTCTTGGCAGATTCAATAGCTTCTTCAGTCACTGTAAGATGATAAAACTGAGGTCACTCTCAATAAGTATAATCATTTTTGCTAATTAAAATATTCCCTGGAAAAATCATTACTTCAAACTTCATTTAAAGCAAAAACTTTCCACCTCCTGCAACTTGGAATTTCTTCTCTAATACCCCAGTCTGTAATTTGACTACTTTACTTTATCCCTCTCTGTACGTGGTCTCTGGCTCTTCTGGGATTGAACCAGCGGACAAGAGAAATAAGGAGCAAGAAAAATCTCACTTGATTGGTATTGCAGTAATCTAACTAAGGTTATATCTTGCCTTGGTGGCATTCAAAGCTGACTTTTAAATTTTTCTTTATTTTACAATATTTTAATTATGAAAAATTTCAAACATACAGCCAACTTGATGGAGTTTTACACTGAACATCTATATACTCACCACCTAGATTCTATCCTTAACATTTTATTATACTAGCTTTGTCATGTATCTATCCATCTCTCTATACAGACAGTAATCCATCTAATTATTATATGCACTTCAAAGTAAATTGCAGACATCAGTACACTACCTCCTAAATACTTCAGGAAGCATATTAATAAGAGTTCAATCTTTGTTTGCCTTTCTGTTTTGATGTACATACAGGGAAAAAATGCAGAAATTTTGAGTGTACTTTCTTGGTTTTGACCAATGTGTATATGTAATCCAAACCCTTGTCAAAATATAGAACTTTACAATCACCCGAAGAAGTGCCTTTGTGCCTCATGGTGTCAAAACTCACAACCAACCATCCAGAGGCAAATATTGTTCTTTTTTGGGGGTAGGGGGCTGCAGGTTAACTTTGCCTCTTTCAGAATTTCATATAAATGAAATCTTACAAAATATACTTGTTTGTGTAAGTGTTCTTTCAATGAGAATGTTTTTGAGATTTTGTATATATATTATATATAATATATATAATATATATATATAATATTGTTGGGTCTATCAGTAATTCATTCCTTTTTATTGCTGAGCAGTGTTTTATTGTATGAATAATGTATGGTTTATCAATTCTTACAGAGATGTACACTTGGGTTGTTTTGGCTAAAAGCTTCTAATAACATTCTTTTCTGTGATTATAGTTTTCATCCTCTTGGGTAACTAGCCAGGAGTGGAATTGTTGAGTCATAGGGTGGGTATATGTTTAGTTTTATAAGAAACTTTCCAGATCTTTCTCCATTTTCAAGCCCTACCAACAATGTCTGAGAGTTCCAGTTGTTCCACAAAATCCAGCTTTAGGAGTTATTAGCCTTTTTCACTTTAACCATTCTGGTGAGCATGCAGTGGTATCTTAGTGGTTTTAATTTGCATTTCCCTGATAATTAATGATGTTGAGTTCTCTTACATAAGATTTTTGGCTATTTGTATATTTTTATAAAATGTCCAAAAATTATTGAGTTTTAGAGTTCTCTATGTATCCTGGATACCAGTCCTTTGTCAGATATATGTTTTATGAATATTTTCTCCTACTCTGTTCCTTGCCTGTTTGTTTTTGTAAAGATGTCTTTTGGTGAGAAGTTTTTAATTTTGATGAACTCTTAATTTATCAGCTTTAACTTTTAATGGTTTTTGTCTTCTGTGACCTAAGAAACATTTGCCTTTCCCTAAATCACAAAATCGTATGTTTTCCAATAATCACTCTTTTGTTTTAGCTTTTATGTTTAGGTGTATGACCAAACTCTTATTATTATTATTATTAGGTATGATGGTTAGATAGGGTAAATAATCATGTCCTCTGCAAAAAGATAGTTTTACTTCTTTCTAATCTATATGCCTTTTAAAAAACAAATAACCCAATCGAAAAATGAGCAGAAGACCTTAATAGACTTTTCTCCAAAGAAGACATACAGATGACCAGTAGGCACATGAAAAGATGCTCAACATCGCTTATTATTAGAGAAATGCAAATCAAAACCACAATGAGACATCACCCCACACCTGTCAGAATGGCCATCATTAAAAAGTCTACAAATAACAAATGTTGGAGAGGATGTGGAGAAAAGGGAACCCTCGTACACTGTTGGTGGGAATGTAAGTTGGTACAGCCACTATGGAAAACAGTATGAAGGTTCCTCAGAAAACTAAAAATAGAATTACCATATGATCCAGCAATCCCACTCCTGGGAATATACCTGGACAAAATTATAATTCAGAAAGATACATGCACCCCTATGTTCATAGCAGCACGTTCACAATAGCCAAAACATGGAAACAACCTAAATGTCCATTGACAGATGAATGGATAAAGATGTGGTACATATATACAATGGAATACTACTCAGCCATAAAAAAGAATGAAATAATGCCATTTACAGCAACATGTATGCAACTAGAGATTATCATACTAAGTGAAATGTCAGAAAGAGAAAGACAAATACCATATGATATCACTTATATGTGGAATCTAAAATATGGCACAAATGAAATTATCTATGAAACAGAAACAGACTCATAGACATAGAGAAAAGACTTGTGGTTGCCAAGCGGGGAGGGAGAGAGAGGGAGGACTGGGAGTTTGGGGTTAGTAGCTCCAAACTATTACGTTTAGAATGGATAAATAACAAGGTCCTAATGTATAGTGCAGGGAACTATATTCAATATCCTGTGATAAACCATAATGGAAAAGAATATTAAAAAAAAGAATGCATATATGTGTATAACTGAGTCGCTTTGCTGTACAGCAGAGATTGGGCACAACATTGTAAATCAACTATTCTTCAATTTTTTAAAACATTTAAAAAAAAAAGAACATAAGGACACAAATGTGATATGGTGAGACCATCTATTACATATGCACTTGAAGTCCCAGAAAGAGAACTGAGACAATAGGACAGATGTAATATCTGAAAAGAGAGTAGCTGTTAATTTTCCAAAACTGATTTTTTTTTTAAAAATCAAGAAGCCCTACAAATCCCAAACATGAAAAAATCAGCATATATGCCAAAAAACAAAACAAAATCTTAAAAACACTGAGAGAAGAAAGGCTATATTGCTTTCAAAGAAACGAACATAACTGCTAGCTCCTCAACATAATGAAAGTCAGAAGTAAGGTAACAGAAGTGCTAACAAAAAATAACTGCCTTCCTAGAATTCAAAATCCAGTGAAAATCCTTCAGAAATTAAGATGAAACAATGGTATTTTCATATAAAAATATTGAGAGAATTTGTCACCAGTGGACCAACACTAAAGGAAACTCTAAAGGATTTTTTTTTAAAAAAGATTTTTTTTTTGATGTGGTCCATTTTATAAAATCTTTATTGAATTTGTTACAATATTGCTTCTGTTTTATGCTTTGGGTTTTTGGCCATGAGGCATGTGGGATCTTAACTCCCCAACCAGGGACTGAACCCGCACCCCCTGCACTGGAAGGCAAAAAGTCTTAACCATTGGGCGGCCAGGGAAGTCACAGTGTTTTTTAATAGATAGAAGAAAGACAATCTGATATGGCAGCTTGGAGATGCAGGAAGTAATAAATAGCAACATCAGTGTGTAAAATGGTGTTGAAATTCCAAAATCCATAAACAGCAGTCAGACATATTGGGTCAAATAAGGTGACACCCGCCCCAATAAAAAAAAGTAAATGCCATGAATAACTTGTGGTAGGGAAATTTTTCATAAACAAGACATTAAAAGCACAAAACATAAAACAAATAGTTGAAAATGCCATTACATCAAAATTAAGAAATTTTATCAAAAGACTTCATAAAAATAAAAAAAGTCATAAACTAGGAAAAATAATTACAACATATCATATAGTGAACAAATGACTAGTATCCAGAATATATTAAAGCTCCTATGAATCAATAACACAAGGAGCAATACCTGAGGAGTGCAGATCTTGGTTGAAAACCTGTGAGTGACTTCTCAGGCCTGACTATAGGCTGTTAAAATGGCTTTATGTGGCAGGCCTACAGGGGTAAGCTGCCCTCCCCATACCAGACTTGGTACACTGCCAGTGCACTGCAGTTTCTGAAGGGAGTTGCAGTGAAGGGCTCAGGACCCCCTGGACAGTTATGTTCTTCACATATTTGCATTCCTTCCCTTGGTGCCTTCTTTCCCAAGTCTCTGTATCTGAGATCTTGAGCAGAGGTCTTCTTCAGATATCTCTGCTGATACTTCCTTGTTAGGGGAAAGCTTGAAAATGCTTTTCCCCACTCTGACTCAGTACCCAGTACTTTCCCATTCCTAGGGGAATCCAAGGGGGATCCCTTGTCCGCTCTCTGATCCCAAGGTCCATAAAAGTGCCAGAGCCTTTTGTTCAGGACTCCCTCAACAGTGAGAAGATTCCCACATCTGCACTGATCCACCTGACCCTCAACTGGTGCAACTGATCGCCTCCTGGATCCTAGAGAAGCCCATAGAAACAGCCCATAGAAATTCAGACACCTTCCTAGGCTGGGCTTATTCTCATGGACTGCCACAAGTCATCATAAGATGCCAAAACCACATGGAAAAACTGTCCTGCCTGCCAGACCCTGCCCAAGACTAAGAACACTGCCCAGGGATAGATTTCCCAGCCAGTGGGCCAGGATATTCTTGGCAGAGAAACCAAATTGGGCCTCTACCTATACAGAGTTTTGGTGGATCCTAACTGCAGTTGACACTCTCTGGGTTTGGCCTAGCCATCTACGTGAATTCCACTGACTCAGACCACATAACCCAGGCCCTACAAGACCACATTTGCTTCTTGTTTGGATTTCCTGAACATATTGCTTCAGATGATGGCCTCTGATTTGTGGCCCAAGCTACACATCAGTGCGCCCAATCACAGGGTGTATGGACTCTCCATGCTCCATACCACCCCCAAGCTTAAGGGATGATTGAGCATTTGGACGGAAAATTAAAGGACAGAATTAGGGACTTCCCTGGTGGCACAGTGGTTAAGAATCCGCCTGCCAATGCAGGGGACACAGGTTTGATCCCTGGTCCAGGAAGATCCCACATGCCGCGGAGCAACTAAGCCTGTGTGCCACAAATACAGAGCCTGCACTCTAGAGCCTGTGAGCCACAACTACTGAGCCCGCATGCTGCAACTACTGAAGCCCATGCGCCTACAGCCTGTGCTCTGCAACAAGAGAAACCACAGCAATAAGAAGCTCATGCACTGCAACGAAGAGTAGCCCTTGCCCGCCACAACTAGAGAAAGCTCGCACACAGCAACAAAGACCCAATGCAGCCAAAAATCAATCAGTCAATAAATAAAAATTTTAAATAAATAAAGTATATGATTTTTTTAAAAGGACAGGATTAAGTGGCTGATGGGAGGAGACAAGATAACCCCAACATGGACTACACATCTCAGATAAGCAGTCTGGGGTCTCAATGCAGCAATTTCCCCATAAGGACACGTCTCATTTGTGCCATATGTTTGGTCAGAATGTTGTTACTGAACCAAACTTGGGTCCTGTTATCTGCACACAGTAAAGCCAATCTACTGACACCTGGTTGTGGTGAAGGAAAGTGCAGCATTTATTGCAGGGCACCAAGCAAGGAGTCCATGTAGCTAGTGCCTGAAAGACCTGAACTCCCTGAAGGCTTTCAGGGAAAGGTTTATAAAGACAGGGTGAGGAAGAGGGGTTGTGAGTTATGTGATCAGCTTGTGGACATTCTTCTGATTGGTTGGTAGTGAGGTAATCGAGAGTCAGCATCATCAACCTTCTAGATCCAACCAGCCTGGGGTCTGTGTGCTTGTAGGCAGCATATAGTTAACTTCTTCCACCTGGTAGGGGTTTCAGTATCTACAAAATAGCTCTAAAGGATATGGCTCAGAATATTATCTGTAGCCCTTGACTTTGTTAAATTACTAAACTATTATTATTTTGTCTTGCTTGACTGCTTTCCTTTCTGCATTTTCTCACTTCTCTGATTACTATTCAGAACTCAGGGAAGGCCTAGGAGGCTAAAGTTTTTCTACAGACAAGAGGCAGGCGGAGGACACTGGGGTGGGGTGGGGGGGGTGAAATCTGTCCTGGGAAGACCCCATAGGGTCCTGCTCGGTTACCTGGTCTGCTCCCTTCCTTCAATTGTACATACTTCTTTTATAGTTATTGACACCTTAGTCTCTGTTGGGGACCCTGCAAGGGCCTTCCATCTCCTTTGACCACTTTCTGGAAAGTCAGATAGATGGAAAATTAAGATGGCTATTAAACAGTAAGGGATGGGGGATTATATAAACCCATTTTGGGGTATTTTAAAAATTCAAATTTTTGTACTAACCAATTTTTAAACATAATGTGTCTTTCTGGTTAAATTATAAATTTTTTCTATGAAAATGCTTTTGTCCCTCTTGCATGCAACCCTTCCAGAAGAAAGATCTATTGGTATTAAACAAGAAGGCAGGAAGACAGTAACCTATGTGCAGGGCATGGATTTTTGCCTACAAGGACTTTGAAGATAATAACCATCGATTTGAGGTTTCTAGGTCAATATTTTCCTTAAGGTGACCCTGCTGTTTTGTCCCAGGTAGCCTCATGGGATGGATATCAATATATAGAATAGAAACTTTTCTTGAGCCACAAGAAAATCTAAGCCCAAAGATTTGGATTCATTTTTCTGGCTGGGGAGGGGGGGCTGGTGGTGGATGAAAGGTGCTATTCTTGCTCATGATATACGACACATCACAGTCGATGGGGAAAAATTCTCCTGGTAGGACATGAGCACCATTGGACCAGTGAGCCCAGGAACAGGGGAGGGAGGGAATGGAGATCTAATATCTCTCCTCTCTCTCTTACAGAGTACCCTGTGTGACCTCTACCTGGAAGTGGAGGCCGGTTTGTTTATCCCCATGCAGCAAGAAGTACCATTAAGGGAACAAATGTCTATTTGGCTGGCCAGTAGATAGCCCAACACTAGGTGGTGGTTTTCAACAATGGCTGCCAGAGAGCACCACCCTTCTTTTAGGGCTTTGAGGGCTGTTAAGCTTTAATTATATATTTGGTTATTATCTTGGACATTTCCTGATTGGCATCAATTATTTTGTTTTGTTGTATAGTATTGTGGGCTCCTAAGGCAGCACCAGTGACTCCCAAAGTGGTCAGCTGAATAGGGCAGTTGGCAAGAATACAGTACGCTTGGTGCATGGGAGTAAGACTGATGCAGTTTGTTTAGGGACAGACTGAAAGGTTATATTTTCCCCAAAATGAAGATAGCACAAGTCAAATTATTTTGTAATGTTCTATTAGGGAGTGGGGCTAGAAGAGCAGAGTTCTGGGAAGCAGAAAGCAAAAGGGTTAAAGGAGGAGGGAGGATAGTTTGTTGTGGCTGCGGCTGAATTGGGAAAGTAAGAGAAGTGGAGAGAGCAGCAAGGGGTCTGGGGGTGGAGGAGACCTTTGACAGCAAGGTATAATGAGGGCTTGGGGTCAGGGAAGATTCCATCTAGGATGAGTCCAGCTGTGGGGCTGAGGTTATCTGATGGTCCATCAGGCTGTCGCAGAGTTGGTTAAGGGTGAGGCCATGGCCTTAACTAAGTTTGTAATAATCTTTAGCCAAATTCAGGACCTTGCAGCATAAACTTTGTTGGTTGGGAGCCACAGAAATTTATGTGGTTGGATAATGAGAGGCACAATGAATAAGAAAAGAGGTTACTATCTTGGCATCATATTGGGAATATAAAAATCCCAAAGAAGGGACTTCCCTGGTGGCACAGTGGTTAAGAATCTGCCTGCCAATGCAGGGGACACGGGTTCGAGCCCTGGTCCGGGAAGATCCCACATGCCACGGAGCAACTAAGCCCGTGCGCCACAACTACTGAGCCTGCACTCTAGAGCCCACGAGCCGCAACTACTGAGCCCATGCGCCACAACTGCTGAAGCCCGCACACCTAGAGCCCGTGCTCCACAACGAGAAGACTCCGCAATGAGAAGCCCGTGCACCGCAACAAAGAGTAGCCCCCTCTCGCCGCAACTAGAGAAAGCCCGCGCACAGCAACGAAGACCCAACGCAGCCAAAAAAAGAAAAAAAAGAAAATCCCAGAGAAGCTTCATTGCATACATCCCCGTGAAGCTTTCCATTGCCCTTTCAATAACAGTCTGACTTGTATTTTGAGAGGCCAGGCCTGGGCATAGGGATATTAATTCAAAAGGCTTAACAGTGGGGGTATGGAACAAGTATAAACGCTGCCTCCTATGTGACTCCCTTGTAAATTTAAAATAGCCAATAGGGGCTGCTTAAAACTAAACGTTTGCCAGCAAGGTGGAAATGGAATTATGGTGCCATCTAGTGGTTGGCTCTGGCAGTGTTGAAGAGCTCAAGTGAGTATGGGTGACAGTATGGGCAGCCCCAAAACCCACTGGCTGTCACATTGCCAGCTGGGGCCTGCTTAATGGCCTGCAGTGTCCCAGGCCCACGTCATTACCCAAAGTAGACACAGCCAGGATATGAAAAGCTGGAAGGTCAAGCAATAACATTTGCTCCATGTGGGTGTTATAGCCTGAAGCACCTGGGGCTGCTGGCCAGTATAGGTATAGTGTGGACCGTTATCCCAATTTCAGGTCTCAGTTGGCTGGGGAGATCCTTCATTCCTTGGTGGGGGATGTTCTTAGATGAGACCACATTTTAAAATGTAGGTTGTATTTTTGTTCAGATGTGGTAAGACCAACAGATGAGGAGATAAAAGATAGGTTATTAAAATGGAGGGGGGCACCTCATGCCACGCAGGGCCACATGAGGGAACACCAAGGTCAGTGGTAGGCAGAGAGAGGGAAGGAACTGTGGAAGAGCCTTTATTGTGGTTTTCACGGAAAGGTATGGGCAACGCAGGGTAAGCAGGCTAAGCAGGTTTGGAATTAGCTAGTTTGAATAATTTCAGTGGGCTCAGGGTATAGGTGCTGCCCCAGTTGTCTGATACCTGGCTCTGGGTGATTAGGGCAGGGAAATCATGCCCTCCCAAGTATAAGGGAGTATAAAAGCCTAATAAAGGAGCTGACTGGGGATAAGGGCTCTTGATTGGTTAGTTTGCATATGAAAGGTGCACTCACAGGAGAGTCATTTGCTAACTCTAGGACTGCTGGGAGGGGTAGTCCCTCTGGGTCAGCAAGGCCCCAGATGTCAAAGCATCAGGTATAGAAACTAGAAAATATGGTTAATACAGACCAATTTTAATCTTCCTTGGCCTCTCTCTGCTCTCAACACCATGGTGGGTGTGGATCCTGGGGTGAGATCATGATTGACATTATCAATTAAATATCCTTTATCGCTTGAAATTTTTGGCAAAGCTTGTGGCTTAGTTAAGTCATCATCAGGGTGCCTGAATAGCTTAGCAGATAACCAGAGGGGAATTCGATAGTGAGTGGATAATAATAATCTGTTCTTGATCTGACTTCCATCAAAATTGGGATGGGGGCAAGATTCAAAAGGGATAGAAGCGGGAAGGGAGGAACTTCCTTTCCAATGCGATCTTCATAAACCCTGACTTGTGAAGTGTCACACTACAGAGGGCAAGGAAAGGCAACTGAGGTGTTATCGGTGCATTTTGACATAGAGTTGAGTGCCCCAGGGGCCAGGAATTTAGTTTAATGAGGGCCACTAGCAGGAGATAGTTTCATTTAGAAAGCCGTATTGATTTTGTAATTTCAGTAAGGTTTGTTGAAACTAGCCAGTGTGGTGGTTTATAAGATCAGCAGCCTCAGGCTGAGAGGGAAGATGAAAGCTACATTGAACGCTTTGTTCAAGAGGCCAAGACTGTGTATTTGAGAAGTGAGTGCTTTGGTCAGTAATGTCTGGAACTCAAAAGGGAATGAAGAGTTTTTTAGTGAGGCCATGTAAGAAAGCTTCTGCGGTCGCATGCCTAGTGGGGTGTGCATGTAAGATGCTCATGTAGGTATGCACCATGGTCAAGGCATAATGAGTGGCACCAGCAGAGAAGGCCAGTGGCCTGATAAAATCTATTTGCCAGCAACTGTAGGGGCAGGACCGCTGTGGGATGGCACCCTAGTAATTATACTGCCAATGACAGGTCTTCCCACATAGAGTGCTTTGGCTTGTCATCACACTGGCCATGACAGACAGAGGAAAAACCCTTTGCATTCATCCTAAGCACTGAAGGAGCACTAAAGGCTCCTCTATGTTCTGATATTTCATGGGCCCATTGGACCAGAAGTAGGGAAATGGAATCTGGAGTGTCATCTAGGAAGTTTTCACCTTAGTCTCTAAAATTTGTGCTTATCTTTGGGCATTAAATTGGGCTTAAGCATTACGAGCCTTGGTGCAGAGACATGTGTGACCTTAATTTTTATCTTTGATGTCTAAGAGGCAAGGAATCCCCCAAAGTTGGTTATTACACCAAAGGTGGAAGCCTTGAATGAGAAATTGTTGCCATTGGCCAGACTAAATGGCTCGATTATTGGCAATCATCTAGGATTGTTGACCAAGACATTTTCCAATGCCATGATGGCTACCTAGAGTACAGCCAATTGTGCCGATGCTTAGGTCCCATCCTTTATCAGGGATGTCTTGGTTAAGGGATAAAAAACAACAGCCCTCTGGGACTTCCTTGGCAGTCCTGTGGTTAAGACTTCGCCTTCCAATGCAGGGGGTGTGGGTTCAACCCCTGGTAGGGGAGCTAAGATTCCACATGCCTTGTGGCCAAAAAACCAAAACATAAAACAGAAGCAATATTGTAACAAATTCAATAAAGACTTCTAAAAAATGGCCCACATCAAAAAAAATCTTTTAAAAAACCACACAAAAATAAACAAACAAAAAAACCAGCTCTCTAGCAAGCTCCATCATGTGAGATGGTGGTGTTACCATCCATAAAATATACAAACTCCATTTGCTGTTCACTCAGATGATCCCAAAGGGCTCCCCACGTAACCAAGGGGTCTGGGAGAGGGAAGACCTCCTCCAGCATGGTGGCACCAGGCAGGGGACTGAGGACAGAGGAGGCTACTTCCCTCTACAGGTGGGATAATGCCAGAGCACAGGTTTGGCACTGTCCTGTGGGTACCACTTCCATTTCAGCAAGGAGATCTCAGTGGCCATGCCAAACCTGCAGGGTACTGTTTCCATGACCCAGAATATAATGGGCAGCTGAGTGTGGAGAGTCACAAGGCCAGCTCCTGTGAGAGCCTCCACTTCCAGGATGGCCCAGTTTGCAGCTAGCAGTTGTAGCTCTAATGGTGTGTAACATGTGGCTGAAGTGGGCAGATTTTTGCACCAGAAGCCCATAGGCAAATACGGCCACTGTGGGTGGTCCATAGACTCCAAGAAGCATAACAGGTGGTTGCCAGAGCTTCCACCATGAAGGATTTTCCACGAGACAGTAAAGGAAGCAATGTTATATGGTCATCTGAACCGACTCTAGGTCCTTCTGTTTTAAAGGGCCCCCATTCACAGTGGTTTGCAAATGAAGGCATAAATAAGCTAGTAAATAAATTAGTTATATTTGTAAACAGGAATATGTTGCTTCTAGAAGCCAAAGAGACCTAATAGGTGTTGGTCTTGGTTGAGAGTGGTTGGTGCTGATAAAGTCAGAAGTTGCCTTTTAACTGCATCAGGAATGGAGCTGCCTTCAGCAGATCATATGAGGCCTAAGAATTTAACTGAGGTGACAGGCCTCTGAACCTCATGTGGGGCAATAGCCATCCCCTCTCAATAGTGCAGTGGTTACTGTTTGTATGTCCTGTGTCAGAGTGTCTAGTGAATATCCTAATCTGAGAATGTTGCCATACCTGGGAACATAGGGATTCCTGGATCCAATTGAGGTCTTATCAGCAGAGATTGTATGCAACAGCCAGGCTACTTAGGTATCCATGAGCAACCAAGTAAAAATGTATTGCATCCCTTTCAAAGCTGAATTTGAACAGAAAGGACTGTTGAAATTGGGACTGAATAGAACATAGTAGCCAAATCTATAACAGCAAAGTATTTGGCAGTGGAAGATTGAATGGTGTTGGTCATTTCTGCCCCCCATCCCAGCTTTATTAAGGTAAAATTGACAAGTAAAATGTATATATTTAAATATATATTTAAAGTATACAACATTATTTTTATATAAATATATTTATATATGTATATATACATGATTTTATATATAAATATATACATATATTTCTATATATACACGTGTACATATATATGTATATGTACACGTGTATATATATAAATATATGTGTATATACATGATTCCCACAATCAAGTTGACGTATCCATCACCTCATATAGCTACCTTTTTGTGTGTGTATGTGGTAAGAACACTTAAGATTTACTGTCTTAGCAAATTTTCAAGTGTACAACACAGCATGGTTACCATGCTATACATTAAATCCCCAGACCTTACTCATCTTATAACTCAAAGCTTGTACACCTTTGGTCATTTCAATTTTGTTAGGTCCCATTTTAATAGGTGGGACCATGGCACTAAGGTTGTAGTAATCCACTTTAAGGTATCATTCATTCTTTCCCGGTTTAAGACAGGCCAAATTGAGCTGTAAAATGGAGAAACAGTGGAGATAATCACGTCTTCTCTTAACAGATCTTGTATAAAGGATCTCAATTCGTAAAGGCCCTGTTTCAATTTATACTGGGCCATATCAACAATTTTAATGGGGGTTGGGGCAGATCCAGAAGGTCCCATTTTATGAAGGCAACAATAAGGGCCAAAGTTTAAATTTTATTCTAATGGCCACTTGACTGGGGAGAGCATCTATTCCAATAATGGAAAATCCAGGGGCTTCCCTGGTGGTGCAGTGGTTAAGAATCCGCCTGCCAATGCAGGGGACATTGGTATTCGAGCCCTGGTCTGGGAAGATCCCACATGCCGCGGAGCAACTAAGCCCATGTGCCACAACTACTGAGCCTGCACCCGTATGCCACACTACTGAAGCCTGCATGCCTAGAGCCTGTGCTCCGCAACAAGAGAAGCCACCGCAATGAGAAGCCCGCGCACCACAATGAAGAGTAGCCCCCACTCACGGCAACTAGAGAAAGCCGACGTGCAGCAATGCAGACCCAACGCAGCCAAAAATAAATAAATTAAATTAATAAATTTATTTTAAAAAAAGAAAATCCAAAGAGGGTGTGAGAGAGATAACCACTGGAAAATTAGGCAAACTTATTGTGCCAATAACAAGGTCAAGGTAAGGTGGACTTGTTTGCCTTTAATCTTATGTCTAGTAATGCCCCAAAGAACACAGTGAGTTCCTCCTTTAAATTTAGTGGGGTTTCTGGGGATCACCATGATTTGGAAACTGGTATCAATAAAGGCCATAAAAGGTTATATATTGTGTGGTGACCAGTGGACCATCATGGTTGTATGTGGGTAGCGGCTGGGGTCCCAGGGGCATGCTACATCCCTAGGAGGCGAGGGAGGTTGCCATTGACTCAGGTTAGAGAATGCGGCAGTGGGTCCTACACCTTAGGGACCTGGGTTTGGGCCAGGAGGAGACTGGATGCTCGGTAAAGTTTGTCATAGAAGAACCTGGAGCTCCTTGGGGATCTTATCGAGATAACTGGAAAAGCTCAGATCGCAGTGTTACCAATACCATGTCTTTTGGTAAGGGTTCTACAGTGGTAGAAGGAAGCCCTGGCAATTTTGAAATGAGGACTCACTTCAGTAGTTTGATCTGTTAATAAGTGTCTGTGCCACAGGGCACCATAGGTGTTTTTCCAAATAACCCTGAGGATCAGGATCTTGGTTGTCATAGAGGCATGGGTAGCAGCAGAAGAAATATTTAAAGGTCTTAGTCAGCCATCTGCTCTTAAAGAGTACAGACCTTAGCAAACCCCATGACTGCTTTTTCACTCTCTAATTACTGCTCTTTCACAAGCAACCAGCTGATGGTTGCATATATTGTACAGAGTATCAGTCTTCCCTCCGAACATTTCTGTAGAACAGAGGCCAATGCCTAGTTGAGACACACAACCAGCAGTCACAGGCTGAGTCATTCCCCTGAGCCTAGCATCAGTCACAGCTTATGCTGGAAGTGAGACACACAATTCTAAGACACATACATATGTATCTAGGCCAAGACACACAACCCAGGACCACCTTAAGGAGGGCCCCCATCCTGTTAGCCCATCCCTAAGCACCAATTATCAAAACTGTTGACTTTTGTTGATTAAATGTATAACCGAGGCTCTGCAGGACACAGCAAATGTAGCACAGAGTAGCACAACTCAAAGCACAATCTTGCCAACAAGCAGCAGAACTATCTCCCACACTATTTAAAGTGGTTTGTACCCAGTTAGTAAGCTAAGAACATGAGAAGAAAGATCTCAAAGTAGTAGTGGTCACAACCTAGAGAGTGTCCAAAGAGATTTTGAAATTTTGTTACTCACCAAAGGGACTTCTGGGCAGAGTGGGGCCTGCAAAAGCAGGTCTGGAGTGACTTGAATAAGGCAGAGAGAATAGGTTGGCTTTTAGACAGTGGGTGGGACCGGATGGATGTGGGCTGGAATTTGCAAAATTTAAATTTCCCACTGGCCCCAAAGGATGAGGTACACAGGCTTTCCTGTCAGCCTTTCCAGATGTGGGGCCAAAATGGATAGGGAAGACGGGTCTTAAAAGAAATCAGTGGTTAGATATCAAGACTAGAGTCAGACTCTTTATTACAAATAGATACTACTACTATCAACAGTTTACCAGTTAGTAAATTTAAGCAAGAGAAGTTAAATAATTTGCCTCATGTCACATAAATAGCAAATGGCAGCCTTTTCTCAGTCACTACATTCTCTGGTGTGAATCTGTAGAATTTTAATAAGGTTTGAGTCATGATAGAAAACTCTTCTACATTCATTATCAATTTTTCTCAGTATCAAATTTTCTGGTTCTGAATAACCTGAATACTACTAGGTAAAGGGAACTGCCACATCCACTGTATTTTACTCTGGCATGAAATCTGAATATCTATGACAAATGAATGGCAAAGTTAGAGTATGAATACTCTCCAAGTTATATTAGAGTATGAGTTGAGCAAGGTGTGCAGTCTGTCTAAAGGCCTTCCCACATTCCTTACATTCATAGGGTTTCTCACCAGTATGAATGCGATGATGTCAGGCAAGTTCTGAGCTGCGGATAAAGGCTTTCCCACATTCTTCGCAATTATAGGGCTTCTTGGCAGTATGAATTCACTGATGTATAGTAAGTTGTGAGGCACAAATAAAGGTCTTCCCACATTCTTTACATTCATAGTGTTTCACACCAGGATGAATTCTCTGGTGTTCAGTAAGTTGTGAGCCACAAAGAAAGGCCTTCCCACATTCCCTACATTGATAAGGTTTCTCACCAGTATGAAGTCGCTGATGTTGATCAAGTTGTGAATGCAGTCTAAAGGCCTTCCCACATTCCTTATAACCATAGGGTTTCTCACCCGTATGAATTCTCTGATGTCGAGTGAGTTCTGAGCCACAAATAAAAGCTTTCCCACATTCCTTACATTTATATAAGGTTTGTCATCAGTATGAATTCTCTGATGTCGAGTAAGGTGTGCAGATTGTCTGAAGGCCTTCCCACATTCCTAACATTCACAGGGTTTCTCATCTATATGAATTCTCTGATGTTGAATAAGATGTGAGCCATGAATAAAGGCTTTTCCACGTTCCTTACATTCATAGTGTTTCTCACCAGTATGAGTTCTCTGATGTTCAGTAAGATAGGAAAAATGACTAAAGACCTTCCCACATTCCTTACATTTATAGGGTTTCTCACCAATATGAATTGCATGCTGTCCCATAAGTCCTGAGCCATAAATAAAGGCCTTCCCACATTCTTTGAATTTACAGAATTTCTCTCCAGGATAAATTTGCTGACGTAGGATAAGATGTTTATAGGCTGAAAGTTGGCATTTTTTGTAAGTCATTAATGCTTGCCCCAAATATCCCTCCTGATTTATCTGTCGCCTCTCAAATTGGCCTTTGCATTCCCAGACATCTCTGATACTGGAGCCCACAATGCTATGACTTGTTTCCATTATCATCCATTGGGATGATGTTACTTCATACATTTCTTTTTGCAGACACAATTCCTTGGTTTTGCATCTGAACTCCAAGTCTGAAAGATAACCAGAAAGTAAACATACGGTGTTTCCTCTTAGGGGAGAAATAAAATTTCTATGGTAGAAATGGGGGAAAAACTGAAAATAATGTCCTTAAGAAGTGAAGATCGTATACAAGGCCTTCAATTTGAAAAAGAAGTCAAAAGCATAAACAAGAAAGATGAGGGAGGCTGTTAGGAAAACAGGTTAAGTCAGTACTTTCCAAATTCAGGTGTAGATTAGAATCACATAAATAGTCTATTAAAAGATTGGATGTCAGTGTACCACCTCAAATCAAGTAAATAAGAATTTACATCAATAGGTCTTAGGTTTCCTATGTTTAATACATTCAACCAGCCAATTCTGACGTTGCACAAAATTTAACAATCCCACCTAGAATTTTTCAGTGGTTTCCAACTGCACTTAGAATAAAATCCAAATTCCCTTACCACAGCTTATGAGATCCTCCATAATCTTATCTTTGACATATCTCAACCAAAATCCTATCCAACACCTTCTCAACCCACTTTTCCCCAGTGTTCATTATGTACCACATATTCATCACTTCTGAACATCTGAAATAAGTCCTTTACCTTCTCAAATTTTTCCACAGACTGTTCAATTTGTTAGAAATTCTCTAAACGTAGCTCTTTTCATAGCTGACTTCAAGTCTCAGGTGAAAAGTCACTTCCTTAGAAAGTTTGAGCTAGACAACCCTATTTAAATTCACTTCTTCGTTCTCTATCTCATCATAGTATTTTCTCACTGCAATGTTCTGGATTTTAGAATTATACAACCACTTACTTATTCATATGTAATCTTTTATTTTCTTTATGTTAAAGCCCTTAAGGGGCAGGAACAATGACTGTTTCACCCAACACAGAATAACCAAAATATTAGTCATAAAAGGTGTTCCATAGATAATTGTTTAATGAATGAATCACTGGATGAATGAAAGGGGATTATTATAGGGATAAAAGGAAATACTATGCAGATATGGAAGTAGGGAAGAATTTAAGGATTATAACAATCATTTGTACTTATAATTACAGAATAGTTCTAAACATCTGTCCCTGATTTTAATCTCTCTCACATCACTGAAAGGATAATATAAGCTCTTTACTTCATAAGCTCTTTACTTCATTACTTCCCTCAGAAACTAAAACAAAATCATAACCAAAACTAGATTATTAAATGATGCAAATAGAAAAATGATATTATATATACCTAACCACCCATCCATTCAATTGTTCTCCCTCTACTTCTACCAGTGCTCATTGTCATTTATGTGTAGTTATGACTATCTATACCATACTATACTGAGGTGCCTTTTCTTTTACCCTTCACTTGAATTTGTAGTATTACTCAACCTTCTGTCCAATATACAATCTATTTTGTTCCTCCAGGCCCCTTCTCTGGGCTTCCCTTCCCTCCTTTATGTCCAAAACCACTATATTTGTACTTCCCAGAAAACTATTTCTTCCCAGGCATTATAATAGGTTTGAAACATAATAAAAGGGCAATGTAATGTTAAGCAAAGGGACTTGAGAATTTTGGGAGACTAGGATCACTACCTATTTGGTAGAATGAGGTGGGTAAACTGGACCACTAGAAACTCTATAACAAAGGGTATGCTGAATGTAAACTGAAGGAAATGATGGAGAATGGAAATCTAGATAATGGAACAGACAGAATATTCTAAAATGCTGAGTGAGTATAGAAAGTTTACAACACAAATATTCCTCTGACTGACTACAGTATGGTATGTTTTGTGACTCCAATAAAACCATTATTTGGTGCTAATGCTATAAAGATTGTCCTTGAAATAATATAGAAGAGAACTCAGGCAGTCTCTAGCAATGAGTGATTTGACAGTAAAAGCTGAGAAATAGTTCAGAGTAAAAGAAAGAGTAATAATGAGATCTAGTGAGGATTTAGTGAGAACACAGGATTCAGACAGACCAGGATTTCAGACCCTAGCTCTGTTGATGATTACCTTTCTGTGTAGACAAAGTACTTTTACCTATCTCAGTCACCATTTCTTCATATAACAATAGATATAGAAATATCTATTCCATGGGCTTGTAAAGATTAGGAATAATGCATGTAAAGTGCCTGGCATAAAGAGCTCAAGAAGTGGTTCTAAGATGAACTGGTTTGCAGGGCAGAAATTGAGACACAGATGTAGAGAACAAACGTATGGACACCAAGGGGGGAAAGTGGCGGGGGTAGAGGGGTGGTGGTGGTGGTGGGATGAATTGGGAGATTGGGATTGACATATGTACACGAATAGGTATAAAATGGATAACTAATAAGAACCTGCTGTATAAAAAAATAATTTTTTTTAAAAAAGTGATTCTATCATTCTTATTACTATGGAAGAAGATTCAGGGGAAAAAAAGGCGGGGGGGGGGGGTGCAGGGACTGAGCAAGGAAAATGATATTAAGTTTTCCTGCACCTGAACTATGTGCTTTTCATAAAATCAATGTAAATTTCATAATGTGAATGTGGAAAATTTCATAAAAATTTTCTATCATAAAGGAGACGAGGGGCTTCCCTGGTGGCGCAGTGGTTGAGAATCTGCCTGCCAATGCAGGGGACATGGGTTCGAGCCCTGGTCTGGGAAGATCCCACATGCCGCGGAGCAACTAGGCCCGTGAGCCACAATTACTGAGCCTGCGCATCTGGAGCCTGTGCTCCACAACAAGAGAGGCCGCGATAGTGAGAGGCCTGCGCACCGCGATGAAGAGTGGCCCCCACTTGCCGCAACTAGAGAAAGCCCTCGCACAGAAACGAAGACCCAACACAGCCATAAATAAATAAATAAATAAATAAATAAATAATTTTTTTAAAAAAAGGAGTCGAATGTGAAAGGGGTGAGGCATGAAGACAAACAAACAAAAAGACTTCCAAAACTCAAGGAGTAGGGTGGAAATTATTCTAGATTCACCCTCTTGTTCATGCCCTCAATCATCTGCAATGTTAATTTTCACTATTATATCCCTGATGGCCTTACCTAGCTTAAATTCCACAGTCCATCATTGTAACTATTGTCTTGCATTTATGTCCCCAACCTGATTAAATCCAATTCTGCCTATTGTTCTTCTCCACCTGAGTAGCTGAACATGGCTGGTAAGGAACACACAACCACATTGACTATTCTCACTATACATTTATAACCACACAACTCAAATGGACCCTCAGCATTTCCCCTCACCTCTGCTACATTTCTCATTTTCTCACTCTCTGAGAAAATTTCCCTCACCTCTTTTCTCTCCTAAGATCTCAAAACTATCTCCTGGCTGATGTCCAGATTAATAATTTCATGAAGAAGGTGGGAGGGGGGAAGTAAGAATGAGAGAATTTTCTCTCATGCAATCAAATCAACCAACCTGTACATAAACTCCAATAATCTGTTTCCCCTGCTGATAAAATGCTTCTGTCCAAGGCCAATACCTTAACTGGATCCTGAAGACTATCTTCTCTGACATAACCTTTTCTTGCATATGCTTCTGCAATCCCCATCCCCTCTCCTTCACAAATAGTTTTCCTGCTCTCATGTTTTGTTCCTATCAGCACAAAAGACACTCCTTAAAATCTCCTTTAAAGTATGTACACACAAACAACTTCCTTGTCTCGAGGACCCCCTGCAGCTACCAATCATTTCCTTGTCCTCTGTTTTACAAAATTTCACACTATCTACACATTGTCTCACCATCCACACATTGTCTCACTTCCTATTTTTTTTGTGTTAAAATAGTTTGCCATAGAAAAATGTAAGCTTTTGAAAGTGGAAAAAACCCAATATAACAATCACTCAGCTTCAATAACTGTCAACTTATAGACACTCTTATTTATCCATCCACTTCTCACAGCCAATCCATAAATTAATTTGAAGCAAATTCCAGGCATCTTATTATTTCATCTGTAAATATTTCAGCATGAATCTCTAAGACAAGAACATTTTTGCAAAAGCATAGTAATATAGTAATCAAAACTAAAATTTACAGGGCTTCCCTGGTGGCGCAGTGGTTGAGAATCTGCCTGCCAATGCAGGGGACACGGGTTCGAGCCCTGGTCTGGGAAGATCCCACATGCCGCGGAGCAACTAGGCCCATGAGCCACAATTACTGAGCCTGTGCGTCTGGAGCCTGTGCTCCGCAACAAGAGAGGCTGCGATAGTGAGAGGCCCGTGCACCGTGATGAAGAGTGGCCCCCGCTTGCCACAACTAGAGAAAGCCCTCACACAGAAACGAAGACCCAACACAGCCATAAATTAAATAAATAAATAAAAACTAAAATTTACAGCAATTCTTTAAGATCAAATATCCAGTTAGTCTTCCTATTTCCCCAGTTGTCTAATTATAAATGTGTATTTTTCAGTTTGTTTGAATCAAGATCCATGTGAGGTCTGTAAATGAGACTGGTTGCTATCTCTAAGTCTCTTTTAATCTTTAAGATATATAATTAAAGATAAAATATAGCCTGAGTTCAAAATAATCCTTCCAATTCATATTCAGGACTACAGGGTTTCTATTTAATGTTATCAATCTTAAATCTGTATTTCCTTTCTCCTGTACTGACAGTCTCAGTTTTCAAAGACTCCAACTAAATTGCTCATTTATTTTATTCCACAGAACCTAACAATATCAGCACTGCTACCACTAATATGGTTACTAAAAACATTATGGTGGGGCTTTTAGATAGCGTCCTTTCTTCTTAGGATATATAACCAATGGATACACATTTAGATTGAATTGTTTCCTTTCTCTTTTGGTTTCAGGGATTTTTCTAAAGTTAATTTTGTTTTATAGTTGTGTAAGATGTTTATTATAGTTCCCAACTCAAATCTACAAAATAAAGTAAAATGAAAGAAGTCCTCTTCATCCCATTACTTTCCCTCCCCTTGTACAAAGTAACAACTAAAAAACACTTTATTTTTTTCCTCTTTGATCTTTATTACTTCCTTCCTTCTGTTGACTTTAAGTTTTGTTCTTTTTCTATTCTTTTAGGTGGTAGGTTAGGTTGTTTATTTGAGATTTTTCTTGGGTTTTTTGTTTTGTTTTTTTTTTGTTTTTTGAGGAAGGCCTGTATCACTATGAACTTCCTTCTTAGGACTGCTTTTGCTGCATCCCATAGATTTTTGTATGGTTGTATCTTCATTGTCATTTGTCTTGAGGTATTTTATGATTTCCTCTTTGAGTTCCTCATTGACCCATTGGTTTTTTTTAGTAGCATGTTGTTTATTCTCCATCTAATAGGTGTTTGTTTTGTTGGGTGTTTTTTTTTTTTTCATTTTTCTTTCTGTAGTTGATTTCTACTTTCATGACAGTGTGGTCAGAAAAGATGCTTGAAATAATTTATATTCTCTTAAATTTGTTGAGGCTTGTTTTGTGTCACACTAGTGGTTTATCCTAGAGAATGTTCCATGCACGCTTGAAAAGAATGTGTATTCAGGGGGCGGGGGCGGTTTGGATGTAGTGTCCTGTATATATCAATTAAGTCTAACTGTTCTATTGTGTCGTTTAGGATCTCTGTTGTCTTATTCTAAAAAACACTTCAAAAAATACAATATCCTTCCTATTTTAGATAAATAACAGCATGTTTTAGTATAATTACTGTTTGGCCTTAGTTCTATCATTTTGATTTATGATACATAAACACTCGAACATGCACACATACGTATCTTTTATCTATACAGTCTTTCCCTATGTATACCATTTTACTTATTCTCTATTTTGGGGCATATCTTTTCACATTTAGTCAAGTTTACATTTTTGATCCAATGCTTATTTTTATCCTGATAAATTTATATATTAACTGTTGTCCTCCTCCTCTCTCTGCTATTACCTACTGGTTTCCTAATATGAGACATATTGAAAATAATTATTAACCTCTTATCCCTTCCCTAGGCTCTGATTTGAAATATTTACTTCCTCTGTTAATATCTATAAGGTAATTTACAAGCTTGTACTTTTCATATACCCCTCACATTCTCACCCTACTTCTTAGATAATTATAACTATATATATCTACTATACCTAAGCAATAATACTATACTCTCTCCCTTAATACCACCACTTAGTATTACATATACAGGTTATTATATACTTAATGCTCAACCCAGTCCTTAGGTTGATGTCTCTCTATTTCTGTTTTCTGAAGCTCATTTTCAGGTTGATCCCTTGGGAAGGGGTTAGAGGAATAATACTCCTTGAGCTTCTGCATATATATATATAACAATTTGGCTAGGTAAAAAATTCTTAGCTCAAAATTTATGTCTTTGTATAACTTAAATAGAAAAATAGACATTGTCTTCTGGAATAAAGCTTTGCTGTAGAAAGGCCAGATGATAATCTGATTTTCCTTTCCTTTTAAGTGACTTCGTCTTTATGCCTGGATGCCAAAGTTATGATCTTCCTGGATACATGGTGTACTTTTTCAAAACATGGCTTCAGTCCTTTTGTTCTTAATTTTAGTTATCTTGAGTCATTTTTGGCAATTGTTCTGTTCCATTAAACTCTTATTGGAACTCTTAATGAAGATGTTAGATCCTCACTGCCTATCTTCTATATCATTTTCTCTCTAATCCTTTTTCTCTCCTTCTTAATTTCTTCTTGATTTTGAAATATTTTCTCCTTTCCATCTCCTGTTTCTCCCAAGGCATTATTTGTTGCACATTTTCATTTTTATTTCCCTTCTAGTTTGGTCTTCACCTCTGAAATGATTTTTTTATTTTATTTCTAATTCTTTCCTGAGTCTGTCACCATCTTTAATTTTTTTTTTCTCCAGTTGCCTCATATCTGAGTTTTTCTAATTCTGTTTTATTGTTCTTTCAGAGTGTCTATCATTTTCTGACATTTTTAGCTAGCTTTGAAACATTATGACGGTACATATGACATGCTGGTGTGCCTTTCATTGTCTATAGGAATGTTGTTTTATTCTTTAATCTCTTTTATAGCAATTTTATGCAAGGTTAAACCAGAATCTTTTCCTATTGCTTTTATTTAAATTTTTAAAATTTAAATTAACATAAGCAAAGCTTTCTTGTGTACAGTTCTATGAATTTTAATACATGTAGAGATTCATATAACCACAATAATTATACAGAATAGTTCGATCACCCCCAAAACTCCCTCAAGCTATCACTTTATACTCCCTCCCTCCCCTAGTCCCTAATCTCTGGCAAACGCTGATCTGTTCTCCATCTCTACGATTTTTTTTCATTTCCAGATTGTTATATAAATGGAATCATACAGTATGTAACTTTTAGAGATTTTTTTCCCATTCAGCATAATGCTGTTGAGATCCATGCAAGTACCTTCATGTACTTATAGTTCATTCCTTTTTATTGCTGAGTACTATTCCATTGTATGGATGTGTCATTCACATGCTGAAGGACATTTAGGCTGTTTTCAATTTGGGGCAATTGTGAACAGAGCTACTACAAATAACCCTGTATAGGCTTTTGTGTGAATATAAGTTTCCATTTCTCTAGGGTAAATACTCAGGAGTAGGATTGCTGGGTTATGTATGTGTAAATTCATAAGAAACTGCTAAACTCTTTTCCAAAAGTTACTGTACCATTTTGCATCCCTTCCAGCAAAGTATGAGAGTTCCAGTTGCTCAGTATCCTTGCCAGTACCTAGTACTGGCAATATATTTTATTTTAGCCATTCTAATAGGTGTTTAGATTCTCATCATGGTTTTAATATGCATTTTCCCAATGGCTAATGGTGTTGAACATCTTTTCATGTGTTTATTTGCTATCCATATATCCTCTTTGATGAAGTGTCTGTTCAAGTCTTCCTCTTTGACTCATAGGCTATTTAGAGGTGTCTTGTTTCATTTCTAAGTGTTTGGAGGTTTGCCTCTAATCTTTGTTATTGATTTCTCATTTAATCCTATTATGTCAAAGGACATAAGATGTATGGTTTCAATTCTTTTAAATTTAAAGTTTGCTTTATGATCCAAGATATGTTCTGTGCACACTTGAAAAGAGTGTGTATGCTAATATTGTTGGGTAAAGTATATTATAAATGTTGATTATATTCATTTGCATGATTGTGTTATTTAGTTTTTCCATACACTTGCTGATTTTCTGTCTACTAGTTCTATCAGTTACTTAGAAAGGCATGTTGGAGTCTATATAAAATTGTGGATTTAATTATTTCTCCTTTCAGTTCTGTCAGTTTTTATTTCATATATTTTGGAGCTCTCTTGTTTGTTAGGTATACACATTGAGAATTATTATGTCTTCTCAGTGAATTGACCCTTTTATCATTATGTAATGTCCCTCTTTATCCCTGGTGATTTTCTTTGCTCTCTAGTCTTTGTTTCCTGCTAATATTACCATTCCAGTTCTTTTTTATTTGTGTTTGCTTAATGTATCTTTTTCTATCCTTTTAATCTACCTATATTTGAAGTGAGTTTCTCATAAATAGCACACTTCAGTCATGAATTTTTATCCATTTGGACATTCTCTGTCTTTTAATTGGTGTATTTAGTCCATTGGCATTTAATGTAATTATTGATGTGTTTGGATTCAGGTCTACTATTTTATTATTTGTCTTCTATGTGCATCCTGTTTTTCATTCCTCTGTTTCCAATTTTATGCCTTCATTTGTGCTGACACTTTTTTTGGCCCATCATCCTTTTCTTTTTAATGGTGGTAAAATATACATAACATAAAATTTACCGTCTTAACCATTAAGTGTACAGTTCACTAGTGTTAAGTATATTCACATTGTTGTGCAACCAATCTTGAAAACTGTTTTATCTTGCAAAACTGAAACTCTGTGCCCACTAAACAAAGTCTCTCTCCAAGTCTGTACTCTAGATACCTTAGAAAATGAAATCAGTTTGTCTTTTTGTTACTGGCTTATTTCACTTAGCATAATGTCCTCAAGGTTCATCCATGTTGTGGTATGTGTCAGTATTCCTTCCTTTTTAAGGCTGAATAATATTTCACTGTCTGTTTATACTACATTTTTGTTTATCCATTCATTTGTTGATGGACATCTTGGTTGCTCCCCCATGTTAGCTATTGTGAATAATGGTGCTATGAACATGGGTGTACAAATATCTGTTTGGGCCCCGCCTTTCAATTCTTTTGGGTATATGCCCAGAAATGGTATTGCTGGATAATATGGTAACTGAACACTTTTTAATATTCCATTTTAATTCTTGCTCATTTTTAATTGAGATGGGTGTTACTCTATGTTTCGGAGGAAAAATTGGGCCAGGGTAGATTTTATAGCTTTGTGGCATTGAAGCTCCCTCTTTGTGGTTTTCTATGAGTGCTCAAAACTGTAGTCTTAAACACTTCCTGAAATCTGCCTCCTCTGCTCCTCTCCCCCACTTTTATCTAGACCACCTTCTTCCTTTGCCACTATCATCCCTGTCCTGTTGTTCAATTTGGATTCTACTACCAGAAATGTCTCCTGAGTAGTAGATGTTGTCCTGAAAGGCATCTGTGGTTTGGATTCTAGAGTTTAAGGGGCCCAGACTTTAGCTGTGCTGTATTTACCTTGCACTTACCTGCCTATAGAAGGATGACTTCCAGTTTCAGCTGCTGCTGTACTTTCTAGTGAGTAAATTTACGATTTGAGAGTTCTCTTCTTCTCAGAGCTGTCAGATACTCCCTTGCTTTTATTTCTACTTCATCCATAAAAGCTGCAGACACCAAAAGGGTCTTAGGGCTGTCAGTTTATTCCCAGCTAATCTTCTTGTAGGGTTTGAGGGGGTGACTTGTCACTTAGCTTTGATGTAGATGTTACCTGTGGATTTGTATTTTGCTCTCTTAGTTTCTCTCTTATTTGGTTTGTTTGTTTTGTTTGGTGGGAGATGGGGAGGATTCAAGGAAAGCAAAAATATTACACATTCACAGCCACCATTTTCCCAGAATTCTCTTCCACGTTTTTTAAAGCCATTTCAATCAGGAATGATTTTTGTTTCATAACTCCACTGAAAAAACACTCTTTCTAAGACCACCAAAACCCTCCCTTTTGTTAACTCTAGTGGTCAGTTACTGTTCTTCCAGCAATGCGTGACAGTTTATCTACTGGTACATCCATACTTACCTTGGTCATTTTCTACTTTGCTCACCAGTCTTTCTCATTCTCCTTTTAGATACCATCTAGGGTGATCAACCATCTCAGTTTGCCTGGGATTGTCCTGGTTTTAGCACTGAAAAGTCCCACATTCTGGAAAACTCCATAATTGGGAAAACCAGGACCATCCTCCTTTCCTGACTTCTAAGTGGAAGAATGGCTCAGAGAACAGGCTTTGACACTCTTCTCCTCTCAATATTTCACTCATTTATCAAGTGATCTAATTCAGTCTTATTGTTTAATAAACTATCCATCTGCTGATGATTCCCAGCTCTACCCTCTCCACTCTGCCAGAAGCTCACATATCCAACTACTATTGATCCTTCTGGCTTAACCTTAAAAAAAAATCCTGAATCTAATCATTTTCTCAACATTTCTACTGTTAACATCATAAGCGTCAGCAAATTTTTTCTTTAAGAGCCAGATAGTGAATATTTTAGGCCTGCAAGCCACAGTCCCCATTGCAACTACTCAACTTGGCCACTGTAGCACAAAAATAGCCAAAGACAACACATAAGTGAATAGGTGTGGCTATGTTCTGATAAAACTTTATTTATAAAAAATAGGCAGCTGGCTCACAGGCCATACATAGTTTGCTGAACCCTAGTCTAACCTATTATCATCTTATGTGTGATTTACTAACACAGCATCCCAATTAGTCACCTTATTCCTCTCCTTTTAGCTTCAACAGTAGTCAAAAAGTATTTTTTGTTAAGAAATACATACAAATGAGAGTGTTTTATGCATTTGTATATACACATATTTAAAAGGTATGAAGAATAATGAAATGAATACTATGTATCCATTACTAAGCTTAAAAAATAAAACATTATTGATGCTTCTTGAATATCCCTCCCAAAGCAAATTGTTCTTGCTTTCCTGTACCCTACAGGTAACCACTATTTTGAAATTTGTATTTCTCATTCTCTTTCCTTTTATTATTGTTTTACTATATATATGTGAATTCCTATTTAAGATACTGTGCAGTATGACAACATTTGAACACTATATATAAATAGCATCATACTACTTGTATCCTGTGACTGTTTTTTATGATTAGCCTGATATATTAGCTATAATTCATTCATTTCATGGTAGTATGGTTTTATTTAGCATACAATAGAAACAGGATGATTTACTGATCTATTCTGATGCTGACAGACATTTAGATTGTTTCTAGTATTTTGCAAACATTGCGGGTACTGACATTCTTCCTCATCTCTCCCACTGCAACCTCTGCTTTTAGCAGTATGGTACACTTTATCTATCATGAAAAGTAGTCTTCTGTTGCAAAACTGCTAAATGCTGGATCTATCAAAATAAACGTTTCTTTAAACTTGCCACTGAGCGCTCAAGAAAGTAAAGGAAATTCCTAAAATCAAAAACAATGTAAACATACTAAACACAGAAAAGAAAACTGAAACTGGAGTGGCAAAGCAAACCTGAGAACTGAAACCACCTTGTGGGGCATCCCAACAGAAACCAAGAGCTTTTGTGGATTGATGTCCATGTGAAGGAACAAGGTTGAGTCTCAAACCACGCAAAGTGAAGAACGAAACCTGAGACTACAGCATAAAACCCAGGTCTTCAAAGAAGCCACACCCAGAGTTAAAGGGTGGGCTAGGAAAAACAGTCTCCTGCCAGATAAGGGACTAACAGGTAAATCTGCTCTCCTCAGCTATGGGTCTAGATTTCACCACAACTACCACCACCAAAAATTTAAAAAAGAGTCTCACCTGAGAATTAATAATTAACATCCATCCTCACATAAGATTGGAGTTCAAATTTACACTACCTGTCATGGACACCTCAAACTGAGAAATTAATGAAAGAATAGACCTGGTCTCTGGTAGAAACGAGTAAATAATCTCTTAGAGTAATGCTTTGAATCCAGATCCTTCAAGATTCCCCCCTTTCAAACTGAGGCGCATAGAAAGTCACAATCAAAAGTAAGACTAGCAGAAATAAACCACCAGGTATTAGCATTAGCAGAAATAACAAACAGAAGAGTTAAACCACCAGCCACTTCAGATACTAGGAGAGAAAATATATAAAAATTCACTATATATTTTTTTTAAAAGATGGAGTCAAAAAGTGAGAAGTACCCAAGTATCAACAAGTACACCAAGTACCCAGATCTTGATTTCTAACAATATTCTCCAATAAATAAAACCAGAGCTCCTTCAAGAAGTTGCTGATTCTAGGCCTGGGACAGGAAATATACATGAGGAGCTTGGAGCATCTCGTATACCAGAAGTAAAGAAATGCTTCCAAAAACCGAGAGTGATGGTGTTCAAAGAGACACAGAAGCCACTTGAAAGAGCTCCCCATGGCCAAAGCAACAAAGTAAATAAAGTAGTATTAAATTTATAACTCATAATATGAAACAAATATTCATGATTCCATACTGATATAAATAAGTTATTGAATAAATAAATAAGTGGAGGAGAAAAGACAAATCTTCTAAGCAGAAGAATTTTAAATAACTTATGTAGATACTCTGTCCCAAGGAGGTAGAACATAATTCCTATTCCTTAAGTGTGGATTGTGCATAGTGTCTTCCTTCCAAAAAATATAGTATGGAAAGGGGGAAATAAAAGAATAACTTTACAGTGGAGAAACCTGACAAACACTACCTCAGCCAGGTAAGCAAGGTTAACATCATCAGTGGTAAGTCATGTTGACAGTATGTACCTGTGATATCATGTGATGAGAATGGCACTTTACCTCTGTGGTCTTCCTTCCAAAAACCCATAACCCCAGTCTAATCATGCAAAAAGTACCAGACAAGTCTCAATGAGAGACAGTCTACAAAATACCTGACCAATACTGCTCAGAACTGTCAAGGTCATCACAAACAAGGAAAGTCTGAGAAACTGTCGCAGCCAAGAGGAGCCTAAGGAGACATGACAACTAGATGTATGTGGTATCCTGGATGGGATCCTGGAACAGAAAAAAAAAAAAGACATTAGATAAAAACTAAGGAAATCTGAGTAAAATACAGGCTTTCGTTAAAAATAATGGATCAGGGCTTCCCTGGTGGCGCAGTGGTTGAGAATCTGCCTGCTAGTGCAGGGGACACGGGTTCGAGCCCTGGTCTGGGAAGATCCCACATGCCACGGAGCAGCTGGGCCCGTGAGCCACAACTACTGAGCCTGCGCGTCTGGAGCCTGTGCCCCGCAACGGGAGGGGCCGCGATAGTGAAAGGCCCGCGCACCGCGATGAAGAGCGGTCCCCGCACCGCGATGAAGAGTGGCCCCCGCTTGCCGCAGCTAGAGAAAGCCCTCGCACGAACCGAAGACCCAACACAGCCAAATAAATAAATAAATAAATAAATAAATAAATAAATAAATAAATAAATAAATAGTAGCTCTAAAAAAAAAAAATAATAATAATGGATCAGTATTGGTTCGTTAATTATGACAAATGTACAAATGAAAGTTGTTAATAATAGGGGAAATGGTGTAGGGTATGTGGGGACTCTTGGTACTAGCTTTACAACTTTTCTGTGAATGTAAAAAGTTTAGTTTTTTTTAAACATGAGAAAGTAACAACTGATTAGCAAAATGACCAGGGAAATTTTTTTTAAAAATCCAAATAGAACTTTAAAAATAAAAAAAAAATGTAATTTAAAAGTCAATGGATGGGGCTTCCCTGGTGGCGCAGTGGTTGAGAGTCTGCCTGCCAATGCAGGGGACACAAGTTCGAGCCCTGGTCTGGGAATATCCCACATGCCGCGGAGCAACTAAGCCCGTGCGCCACAACTGCTGAGCCTGCGTGTCTGGAGCCTGTGCTCCGCAGCAAGAGAGGCCGCGATAGTGAGAGGCCCGCACACCGCGATGAAGAGTGGCCCCCGCTCGCCGCAACTAAAGGAAGCCCTCGCACAGAAACGAAGACCCAACACAGCCAAAAATAAATAAATAAAAATTTAAAAAAAAAAGAAACAAAGCAATGAGCAAGCATCCTTGAGTATATGTACTAAAAAAAAAAGTCAATGGATGAATTGGAAATATTAGAATATAATCATGACGTGTTTTTTTCAAATACTTCCTAGTTTCATCCATTGAAGTCTTAGAAACAGTGACCAATCCAGCAGCATGAGCAGGCTAATGACTAGATTGCTGTCTCTAAATACTATTTCTCACTCCAAAGAATCAGGGCTCCTTGGAGCATCTCAGCGACAGGGCAGAAAATGTATATTATGAGCCCTGGAACAAAGTGGCATATTAGAAAAGCAAAGAAGCTATCAAAGACTTCCTAGAGTCATGTCAAAAGGACTCAGGAACAAATCTGAAGAGGCTCCTACTGGTCAAATAAAGGACAATTTGAGCATATATTTAAGAATAATAACTGTAATGTAATAACTGATGAAATACCAAATATTTTTTTTAAATCTATGAGTTTATAATAACAATTTTTTAATTCTTTGGTAATTTTTAGAGGATGAAATGGCTGTTAACACCACAGAAAGAGAAACAAATTGACATTAAATGCTTCCTGATAAAACGCACAATACTAATACAGTTTGTTTATAGGGAATAAAGGGGAGAGAGGTACAAGTTAAATAACAGGACAGATGATCCAGTTTCTTTAGCATATAAACTATGAGAAAGGGAAGGAAAGGAATCAACAACAAAATCTCACTGGACAGATTAAGTAGCAAATCAGATACAACTCATGAGAGAATCAGTGACTAGATGACTTATCTGGAGAAATTTTATATCACATACTATATAGAGGAAAAGAGACTAGAAATATGAAAGCAAAGTTAAGAGTCATGAAGAAAGGACAAAGATCTTATCGGTCTTCCAAAAAAGAACAGGGTTGAAACTATATTCAAAGATGTAATAGCTTTTTTAATTCAGAACTGATGAATTTTTCTTTCTGGGATCATTTTCATTTTTTTCTAAAGTACATCCTTAGAAGTTTCTTTCTGTTCATGGTTAAGTCAATTCTGTTCATTTTGATCATTTTCAGATGTATAGAACTGCAAGAATTTATCATGAACAGAAAGAAACTTCTAAGGATGTACTTTAGAAAAAATGAAAATGACCCCAGAAAGAAGAACTAAGAAGAAAGTGTAAAGTAAGACTTTGAAAAATGTAAGCAATAATTGTTTACTATTAATGTAATGAAACAATAATAATGTTTAACTAATAACATTAAAATTCTGAATAATAATAGCATATGAGTCAGAAGATGGGGGACTGGAATTATAATATTTAAAAATCTTTATATTACTTGAGAAGATTATAATAAAGATACTGATTTACACTTTAAGTTAATTAAGTATGATGAAATTTCAAGAATAAGCACTAAAAGAAAAGAGAAAATAGCTAACAAACTGCTTGCCATGGGCCAGGCACTATTCTAACTGCTTTATACATATTTAAACTCATTTAATCCTCACAAGAATCCTATAAGTAGGTATCACTACTATCTATATTTACAAATGAGAAAGTAGAAGCCCAGAGAGGATAAGTGAATTGCCAAAAGTCAAACAGCTATTAAATGGCAGAGCCAATGACACCAAAAGCAACAAAAGCAAAAATAAACAAGTGGGACTACATCAAAAAAAAGTTTCTGCACAGCAAAGGAAACCGTCAACAAAATGAAAAGGCAACCTACTGAATGGAAGAAAATATGCAAATCATATATCTGGGGTTAATATCCAAAATCTCAATACATAAAGAACTCATACAACTCAATAGTAAAAATAAATAAATAAAAAAGTCTGGTTTAAAAATGGGCAGAAGAGGGACTTCCCTGGTGGCCCAGTGGTTAAGAATCCACCTTCCAATCCAGGGGATGCGGGTTCAATCCCTGATCAGGGAACTAAGATCCCACATGCCACGGGGCTACTGAGCCCGCATGCCTCAACTACTGAACATGCGAGCCACAACTAGAAAGCCCACGTGCCTCAACTACAGAGCCCACACGCTCTGGAGCCCACGAGCCACAACTAGAGACAAGCCCGAGTGCCACAACCCAGAGCCGGCGCGCTGCAGTGAAGATCCCACATGCTGCAATTAAGACCTGACACAGCCAAAAATAAAAATAATAAATACATTTTTCTTTTTTAAAATGGGTAGAAGATCTGAATAGACATTTTTCCAACGACATACAGATGGCCAACAGGTAAATGAAAAGATACTCAACATCACTAAGCATCAGGGAAATGCAAATCAAAACCACAGTGGGGAATTTCCTGGCAGTCCAGTGGTTAGGACCTGGCACTTTCACTGCCGGGGCCCGGTTCAATCCCTGAGCTGGGAACTAAGATCACGCAAGCTGTGAGACGGGCCAAAAAATACGCACAATGAGATATCACTTCACACCTGTTAGAATGGCCATTATCAAAAAGAATATAACAAGTGTTGTCAAGGATGTAGAGAAAAGGGAGCCCTTGTCATTATTGATGGGAATGTAAATTGATGCAGCCACTGTGGAAAACAGTATGGAGGTTCCTCAAAAAATTAAAAATATAACTACATATGATCCAACAATTCTTCTTCTGGGTATTTTTCCAAAGAAAATGAAAACACTAATTTGAAAAGATATATGTACCCCCACATTCTCCGCAGCATTAACCAAGACATGGAAACAGCCTAAGTGTTCATCAGTGGATGAATGGATAAAGAAAATGTGTGTGTGTGTGTGTGTGTGTGTATACACAAAATTAAACAGACAATTACCATATGATCCAGCAATTTCACTTCTGGGTATATACCCAAACACTTGAAAGCAGGGACTCAAACAGGTATTTGTACACCCATGTTCCTAGAAGTATTATTCACAATAGCCAAAAGATGGAAGCAACCCAAATGTCTGCTGATGGATGAATCGATAAACAAAATGTGGTAAATACATACAACAGAATTCAGCCTTAAAAAGGAAATTCTGACACATGCCAGAACATGGATGAAACTTGAGGACATTGTACTAGGTGAAATAAGCCATACACAAAAAGACAAACGTTGTACGATTCAACTCATATGAGATATCTAGAATAGTGAAATTCATAAAGACAGAAAGTAGAAAGGTGGTTGCCAGGCCCTGGTGGGGAAGAGGAATTGGGAGTTATTATTTAATGAGTACATAGTTTCATTCTGGGAAGATGAAAAAGTTGTGGAAATGAATACAGTGATGGTTGCAAGAGAATGTGAATGTACTTAATGCCACTGAATTTACACTCAAAAAAGGTTAAAATGGAACACACTTGTTATTCATTGTTTTAACACAATTTTAAGTAAGTAAATAAATAACCCCTGCAAATTAATTAATTATTAAGAAAATAAACCTAAACAATCTAGTGGAAAAGATGGCAAAATTTTACATAAAAAGAAAGTATAAATAACAAATATATATTTTTAAAAAAACATTTAACCTAGTTGATAAAAACTAGGAAAATGTAGAACTTTACATTCACTATTGTATAGTGAAGAATTAACTTTCCCTAAAGAGAGGTCTGGCCTCTGTCCTGGTTCCTGAGAGGTAACCTCTAAAGCCTTGGAATTTCTCAAGTGATAGGAGTATCTCTGTTACTCATAGTGAACCCCTTGGACTACACCTACTCCTGGTGGCAGCTGCCCATGCCAGAAAGATGAACCATATACTTAGAGAGCTGGGTCTTTGGGCCAGGTGAAATCAGCCTCCATAGAAGGGTAGGAAGCTGGAGGCCAAGTTCAACCACATGGGTGATAACTCAACCATGCTTATGTAATAAAGCCTTGATAAAAACTTTGCACACTGAAACTCAGGTGAGCATCCTAGGTTAGCAATATTCCACGCGTATTGTCACATCAATGATGTGAGGGCTAAGCATCCCTGAGGACATGGAACCTTCGCATTTGGGAACCCTCTCAGATTCTACCCTATGTGTGTCTTCCTTTGGCTGGTTCTAATCCTTTTGCTGGTATTCTTATGCTGTAATAAAACTAATTATAAGTATAGTGCTTTCCTGAGTTCTGTGAGTTATTCTCGTGAATTATAAAATTTGAGGGAGTCCACGAAGATCCCCGAATTTGTAGCCAGCTGATCGGAAATGGGTTGACCCTGTGGACTCCTAAACTTTCAGATGATGCCAGAAGTCTTGTGCCAGAAGTCTTGGGCAAATTTGGCAATCTGGAGGACTGTGCCCTAACCTTGTGTTTCACTAACTCTGGGCAACTGCATTGGCACAAATTATAATGTGTGATTATAAATTCTAAGTGTAAATGAGGAAATGCATCAAAGAAAACTCTGGTACTGGAAGAGCAGAGTGGTACAGTTACTTTCAAAAAGAATTTGCCATTATCTTGAAAAATTGAATATTTACATACCCTATGAACTAGAAATTCCATTTCTAGGTATATATCCTAGAGAAATTCATACACATGAGCAACAATAGAGATTTACAAGAATATTCATAGCAATTTAGTTCAAAAGAACCCAAATTCCACTGACCCAGAGAACAGACACATAAATTGTGATACATATGTGGCACATAATGGGATAATAGTAGACTACAATGAAAATTAATGAACCACAGCCACATGCAAAGACATGGATGAAAAAAAATCACCTAAAAAAAATTTTAGGTGAAAAAAATTGGGTTAGAGAAAGCTCCATATAGTATGAAACCATTTTTATAATATTCAATAACAAAAAATCTAAATCCATTGCTTATGGGTACTAAAATTATTAAATCACATAAAAGGGTCAAAGGAAGAATAAGCACAAAAATCAGATTAGGTGCTATGGGGACGTTGCGGGAGCAGTAAAACAGAATAAAAAATGAGCACGAGTTAGGTGCAGTGGCATTGTGAAGTATGCTAGTTCTTGAGATGTATGGCAGGGTCACAGATTTTTTTTGTTGTTAGGCTTTAAAATTTACATATATTCTTTTTTGTATCATTACCTTACCTAGTAAAAAGAGGTTTTTGAAACACACAAAAATAAGTAGAATGTTCTGGGAAGACTTTATACAGGCTAGTCACAAAAAAAAATTGCTCTTGAATTATATGGAGAGAAATCAATAGTGAAAACCTTGTGCAGAAGAGAGGAACTGTCTAGAATGATAGAAATGGAACAGAACTTTCTGAAAAGCTGGAAATGCTCTGAATCTGCACTGTCCAATATGGTAGCCAGTAGCCACATGTGATTACTGAGCACATGAAACATGGCTAGTGCATTTGTAGAATTAAATTTTTTATCTAATTTTAATTACTTTATAAAGTTTATCTTAAATAGCCACATGTAGCTAGTGGCTACCGTATGGACAGCACAGCCCTAGAAGATTCTCTATTCACACCGGTTGCAAGAATCTTTATGTTGTCCCTTCATGTAAAAAACTGAAAGCTTAAATTGTGATTCACGCCTTATGGGTTTAATATGTATGAAAAATAAGGCAGAACTCCAAATAGGGAACCCGTTTTCAAAGAAAATGCCAGGACCTAACATCAGAATATGGGTAAAAAATCTGTAATTAACCCTGGATCATGCATTTCTGTGCTAGAATATCAGGAGCTTTAAAGGGTTTAAATTTTTTGGCCCAGGAATCTCATATCTGATCATCAAATATGAAAATATCCATCTAAATAAAGATGCATCAGAGTAGTAATTTTAAATAGAAGAAACTGTAAAAAGCAACTTATATGTTTAATAGTATTTAAACGTATGATATCTGGGACTTGCTTTAAAATACTTCAAGGGTGGGGGATGCAGAGGTCAATGAGGATAGATGAAATAAGATTGAAAACATGTTAATAACTGCTGAAGCTAGGGCATGAATTCATGGGATGTCCATTCCTCTGTCCGTAATAAAGTAAAAAAAAAAAAAATTTAAACACGTTTGTAATGTTCTGTGAAAAAAATTAAAATCATCTCTATCCTACAATTAGAACACTATTTTAAGTCAATAAATGTTGACTAAAAGTAAATGAATATCTGTTAATGCACAGAATTGCTACATCAAAGCAAAACTAGTCAGAGGGAAAAAAATTTCAAAGATCAGTAGGAAAAATGAACAATAGGGCTTAAAAATGCATTTCAGAAGATTTTTTTAAAAACACATGAGTTTAGGGGCTTCCCTGGTGGCGCAGTGGTTGAGAATCTGCCTGCCGATGCAGGGGACACGGGTTCGAGCCCTGGTCTGGGAGGATCCCATATGCCGCGGAGCGACTAGGCCCGTGAGCCACAACTACTGAGCCTGCGCGTCTGGAGCCTGTGCTCCACAACGAGAGAGGCCGCGATAGTGGGAGGCCCGCGCACCGCGATGAAGAGTGGCCCCCACTCACCGCAACTGGAGAAAGCCCTCGCACAGAAACGAAGACCTAACACAGCCAAAAATAAATATAAAAATTAAAAAAAAAAAACACACATGAGTTTAAAAAAGGGAAAGAAGTGGATCTAAGTTATATGATATAAAATGGCTCTTAGAGAAAAAGGGCTTTGAAATGGGAGGGAATTATGACAGATGAATAGCACAGAGAGTAAAGGTGGGGGTAAAAGGGAAGCACTTTACTTTTTTCCACGTGTTTTAGGGCTTTTCTTCACAACCCTTGGATGGGCCTTCAAGGAAGAGATTCCTCAATCTATACCTTTAAGGTGCTGCCTCCCTCCCCATCTGGGTTCTTCTTTTTTTTTTTTTTAATATGTATTTATTTATTTTGGCTGCGCCGGGTCTTAGTTGCGGCATGTAGGATCTTCTTGGCGGCATGCGGGATCTTTAGTTGCAGCATGCAAGATTTTTAGTTGCGGCATGCAGACTTCTTGGCTGCGGCATGCATGCGGGATCTAACTCCCCAACCAGGGATCGAACCCGGGCCCCCTGCATTGGGAGAGCGGAGTCTTACCCACTGGACCACCAAGGAAGTCCCACCAGCTGGGTTCTTAACTGCAGTGCCTTTCCCTACCTGTTCAATCTACTCACCTGGGCACCATCCTCCCACCATGTTCCTTGAAACCATCCAGGGCTCTTTCCCTTGCTCTAATAAGAAAATCACATCAGGCTTAGGAATAGAGAGTCCTGTTTGTAAGAAAAAATAAGAAGACATAATCATGCTGTTCCTGAATTCAAACCCAGTCCTCAAGAAAACAGGCAACAACATGAAGGACAAGAGGAAGGTGTAAAGCAAGGAGAAGATAAAGGTACCACAAAGTGCTGCTCATCTCCAAATCTACAATGTACAAAATAATTCCCAAGGAAATAGGTAGAAATCCACCCAGACAACTGAAAATACACCCAAAATTCACAAGTTATTTGGGAATAGAAATCCTTACCTAGGACTTCCCTGGTGGCACAGTGGTTGAGAATCCACCTGCCAATGCAGGGGACACAGGTTCGATCCCTGGTCTGGGAAGATCCCACATGCCACGGAGCAGCTAAGCCCGTGCACCATAAATACTGAGCCTGTGCTCGAGAGCCCGTGTGCCACAACTACTGAGCCTGTGTGCCACAACTACTGAGGCTGCGTGCCACAACTACTGAAGCCCGTGCACCTAGAGCCCATGCTCCGCAACAAAAGAAGCCACCGCAGTGAGAAGCCCGTGCACCACAACGAAGAGTAGCCCCCTCTCGCCACTAGAGAGAGCCCACAACACAGCAACGAAGACCCAGTGCAGCCAAAAGTAAATTAAATAAATAAATAAATAAATAAAAGAAATCCTTACCTAGTAAGACCAGGTTGCTGTAATTCTCCATCATTACATCTCTATATAAATCCCTCTGAGTAGAGTCCAGGCATTCCCACTCCTCCTGAGAGAAGTCTACAGCCACATCCCTGAACATCACCAACCCCTAAAATGACAAAACCATGTAGTCCTGTTAAAATTAAAGGAAATGTTTTTCAGATGAAAGAAGAGATGGAAAAGGACACTGAAGGATGGAGAAAATACACTGAGCAAATGGGCTAAGCCAAAGATAGGGCAGAGTAAAAAAATTAGTGTAATTAGAACAAAGTGCCTCCACCTTCTTGAATATTCCTATTGCTGTAGACAAACCTCCTTCATACAGTGAGACATTCCCATTACCCCACGGCTAGGGCTAGGAATGAACAAAACACACATTTATTTACAGTTTCCCAAATAATGAAATAGAGTAGAAAAACACACAGCAACCTGTAGGCCTGGAAAATTACTATTTATTTTAATGATCATCCCTGACTTACCAATATTTTTATTGTGGAAATTTTCAAACATACAGGAAGTTGAAAGAACTGTATAGTGAACCTCTGACATGCTAATTACTACTTACAATAAACTCTTAAATATGAGCTCTTCCTTTCCCTTTTTTTTTTCTTACTTCTTAAAGGAAAAAGTTAGAATCTCTCTAAAATATTTACCAAACAAACAAGCAAAACCTCTATTGCACATAATAGGACTTTGATCTAATTAAAGTGTACACCAAATACTAAGAATCGTCATTTTCAGAAAGTATCGTAAGTATTTTTCCTTATAATGCAAGTTCTTTAATAAACTCTTTTTAACTGGATGTATCTTTCATCTTAGGAAGGCAAGACATAACCATTCCATTATTTTGGATATTGAGATTGAACAAGATCTCTAAGTTCCTTTACAGCTTTGAAGGTCTAAAATTCTCAAAAACTTATGCATCTGGCTAGTCTTACTTGTTAAAAAGTTCAAAACTATAGAAAAGCTAACAGTATATTGTTTAGGGATAAATAGCAAAACAATTGTGAAAAGCAAGAGAATGATGACTACAAAATTTTCTTTACAGGTTACACTTTGAGAGGGAGGGCAGGGTACAAAAGGGTCTTCAATAGGCCTTCCTATTCTATGCGTTAAGTACATGAGTGTTCTATTATTCTTCTGCGGTAAGAAATACTTCATATTTTTTTTTAAAGGGGAACTCAAAAATTAACGAAAAATAAACAGGCCTGTGAAGATGAGTTATCCCATTCAACAATCATTTCCACTTCATTAAACCACAATTCTGAATCTGAAAAAAAAAAAAAAAACCCACAATTCTGATATGGGAGGCCCAGTGGAATGTATTTAGGCTCCATCATAGAGCACTGCACACAAATGGGAACACTGTTAGAAAAGAGTGGGATACTAGAACAGAAAAAAGAGCGCACACATTTATGGTCAATTAATCTACGACAAAGGAGGCAAGAATATACAATGGAGAAAAGACAGTCTCTTCAACAAATGGTGATGGGAAAACTGAACAGCTCCATATGAAAGAATGAATTTAGAACATTCTCCTATACCATTTACAAATATAAACTCAAAATGGATTAAGACCTAAATGTAAGACCAGAAACCATAAAACTCCTAGAGGAAAACAGAGGCAGAACGCTCTTTGACATAAATCAGAGCAGTATTTTTTTGGATCTGTCTCCTAAAGCAAAGGAAATAAAAGCAAAATAAACAAATGTGACCTAATTAAATTTAAAAGCTTTTGCACAGCAAAGGAAACCATCGACAAAACGAAAAGACAACCTACAGAATGGGAGAAAATATTTGCAAATGATATGAGCAATAAGGAGTAAATATCCAAAATATATAAACAGCTCATAGAACTCAACATTAAAAAAAAAAAAAGCCGATTAAAAAATGGGCAGAAGAAGTGAATAGACATTTTTCCAAAGACGTGAAGATGACCAACAGGCACATGAAAAGATGCTCAACATCAGCTAACCATAGGGGAAATGCAAATCAAAACCACAATGAGATACAAAATGGCTAAGTCTTAAACATAAGATGGGACACCATAAAATTCCTAGAAGAGAACACAGGCAAAACATTCTCTGACATAAATTGTACCAATGTTTTCTTAGGTCAGTCTCCCAAGGCAATAAAAATAAAAGCAAAAATAAATAAATGGGACCTAATCAAACTTATAAGTTTTTGTACAGTAAAGGAAACCACAAACAAAATTTAAAAAACAGCGTACAGACTGGGAGAAAATATTTGCAAATGATGCAACCAACAAGGGCTTAATTTCCAAAATATACAAACAGCTCACACAACTCAACAACAACAACAACAACAAAAAACCCAGTCAAAAAATGGACAGAAGACCTAAATAGACATTTCTCCAAAGAAGACATACAGATGGCCAACGGGCACATGAAAAGATGCTCAATATTGCTAATTATTAGAGAAATGCAAATCAAAACTACAATGAGGAATCACCTCACACCATAATTTTAAAAATCTACAAATAACAAATGCTGGAGAGGGTGTGGAGAAAAGGGAACCCTCCTACATTGTTGGTGGGAATGTAAACTGGTACAGCCACTATGGAAAACAGTATGGAGGTTCCTCAAAAAACTAAAAATAGAGTGGCCATATGATCCAGCAGTCCTGGGCATATATCTGGAAAAGATGAAAACTCTAATTCGAAAATATACATGTACCCCAGTGTTCATAGCAGCACTATTATATACATATATACACATACCTCATCTTCTTTATCCATTCATCTGTCAATGGACATACACACACACACACACACACACACACACACACACACACACACAATGGAATACTACTCAGCCATAAAAAAGAATGAAATCTTACCATTTGCAACAACATGGATGGACTTGGAGGGTATTATGCTAAGTGAAATAAGTCGGACAGAGAAAGACAAATACTGTAGGATATCACTCATATGTGGAATCTAAAAAATACAGCAAACTAGTGAATATAATAAAAAAAAGAAGCAGACTTACAGATATAGAGAACAAATTAGTGGTTATCAGTGGGGGAGAGGGAAAGGAGGAAGGATAATATAGGGGTAGGGGATTAAGAGGTACAAACTATTATGTGTAAAATAAGCTACAAGGCTATATTGTACAACACAGGAAATATAGCCAATATTAATAACTATAAATGGAGTATAACCTTTAAAAATTGTGAATCATGTTGTACACCTGTAACTTATATCATATTGTACATCAACTATACTTCAATAAAGAAAAAAAAGAAAAAAGAAAAGAATGGGATACTAAGGGACAAGACCCTGCTGCTGGGTGCCATCACTCGCTCCCTGACAGAATGGGAGGACCTGAGATGGGTTCATAGATGAAGCTCAGTTGGGCAAGGAAGTCTCTAGATAAAGAAAAGAAATGTTGGGACTTCCCTGGTGGTGCAGTGTTTAAGAATCCGCCTGCCAAAGCAGCAGACACGGGTTTGAGCCCTAGTCCAGGAAGATCCCACATACCGCAGAGCAACTAAGCCCATGCACCACAACTACTGAGCCTGTGCTCTAGAGCCCGCGAGCCACAACTGCTGAGCCTGCGTGCCACAACTACTGAAGCCTATGTGCCTAGAGCCTGTGCTCAGTAACAAGAGAAGCCACTGCAATGAGAAGCCCACAAACCGCAAAGAAGAGTAGCCCCCGCTCGCTGCAACTAGAGAAAGCCCGTGCGCCGCAACGAAGACCCAGCACAACCAAAATAAATAAATAAATAAATAAACTTTTTAAAAAATGCTTTATTAAAAAAAAATGAGATTTCACCTCACACACCTATTAGAATGACTACTGTTAAAAAAACAACAAATAACAAGTGTTGGTGAGGATGTGGAGAAAAGGGAGCCCTTGTGCATCATTGATGAGAATGTAAATTGGCACAGCCCTTATGGAAAACAGTATGGAGGTTCCTCAAAAAGGTTTTTTTTTAATTACCATATGATCAAGCAATTCCATTTCTGGGTATTTATTTGAAGAAAACAGAAACACTAACTTGAAAAGATACATGCATCCACATGTTCATAGCAGCATTACTTACAATAGCCAAGACGTGGAAGCAACCTAAGTGTCCATCAGTGAATCAATGGATAAAGAAATTGTGATACACACACACACACACACACACACACACACACTGGAATGTTATTCAGCCATAAAAAAGAATGAAATTTCACCATTTGCAACAACATGGATGGACCTTGAGGGCATTACGCTAAGTGAAGTAAGACAGAGAAAGACAAATACCATATGATCTCACTTATATGTGGAATCTAAAAACAAAACAAAACAAAAAACCAAATTCATAGATGCAGAGACTAGATTGGTGGTTGCCAGAGGTGGGGCGGGGGCAGCAAAAATGGGTGAAGGTGGTCAGAAGGTACAAACTTCCAGTTATAAAGTAAATAAGTCCTGGGGATGTAATGTACAACATGGTGACTATAGTTAATAATATTATATTATATATTGAAAGTTGCTAAGAGATTAGATCTTAAAACTTCCCATCACAAGAAAAAAGTCTGTAACTATCTGCAGTGATGGATGTTAACTAGACTTTCTGAGGTGATCATTTCATAATATATACATAATATATTGAATCATTATGTTTTACACCTGAAACTAATATGTTTTACATCAATTATATCTGTTAAAAAATGGTAATAAGAGCTATGAAAAAATAAAACAGTATAAGGGAGATAGGAAGTGCACTGGTTGAGATGCTATTCTATGTAGGGTGGTCAAAGAAGGCTTTTCCAATTTGGTGACAGGTGAGCAAAGTCTTGAAGAAGTGAAAGAGTAAGTGATGCAGATATCAGGAGCAAGAAAATGCCAGGCAGGGGAATCGGCAAGTTCAAAAGCAGAAGGGGCAGAATTAAGTTACCTAAAAGTATATAGAAAATCAAGTCAGAGAGGCAGCCGAGAGCCAGATTACACTGGGCTGTGTAAGCCATCGTAGAAACTTTGGTTTTTACTCTGAGATGGGCAGCCACGGAAAGTTTTAAGCCAGGGAGTGATGACCTACATTTTGGAAGAATCACCCTGGCCGCTGTGTTAAGAAGGAATGTTAGGCAGGCAATGAAAGAAGTAGGGGGATCAGTTAATAGGCTGTTGCAACATCAAAGGAGAGATGCGGGTGGCCTAGATGAGGACCAGCTGAACTTTTACATGCAAGGCTTTCAAGTTCTGAGTCGCCCTCACTCAGCTGGGCAGAGGCCTATCACCTTTCTCTCCACTATCTGGAACTGCCCCCCCTTGCTCCCAATAATAAATTAAGTCTAGCTAGAATTCCAAACTGTGGATGTTTGATAATCTAATTAAGTGCTATGTGAAGTTTAAAATGTCCAGCATTGCCTAAGCAATTCGATACATGCTGTCCGCCTACAATGTTTTGATCACCTTATATCCCCTCTTTGCCCCTTCATGGCCACCCCCACCAGGGCACTATGGGGGCACAGCCCTCTGGAGAAGAAAAAGGTTTTTGTCATTTCAGAAGAAGGAAGTATTCATGGATGTGGTCAAATCCATGAGTGGCTGTGGAGGCCAAATGGATAAATCCTTTCCAGAGGAACTTCTTCAAGGATGTGATAATAGAGAAGTAAGGAAACATAGTTCTACTAATTGAGAATAGTTTCCCCTATTATTCATAATCTGCCCTTTAAGACATGTATTTTCCTTCATGTGAATCTCCAGGGAGCTTCTGAAGAGCTTGACTCTAGCTAAGAATTGGTTTGATATTTACTGAGCTTCAATTGACAGCTCTAAAGCTTCTTCATTCTGAGGACCTCACATTCCTTTGGCCCTTTTACAAATAACTTCTGTTCCTAAAAAATTAGGGAGGAGATTTAACTATAACAATTTCTTGAGTATTTTCTATTTATTTTATTTTTAAATTTTATTTATTTATTTTTGGCTGCGTTGAGTGTTCGTTGCTGTGCGCGGGCCTTCTCTAGTTGCAGCGAGCGGGGGCTACTCTTCGTTGTGGTGCAAGGGCTTCTCACTGCAGTGGCTTCTCTTGTTGCGGAGCACGGGCTCTAGGCATGCGGGCTTCAGTAGTTGTGGCTCGCGGGCTCTAGAGTGCAGGCTCAGTAGTTGTGGCGCACGGGCCTAGTTGCTCCGCGGCATGTGGGATCTTCCCAGACCAGGGCTCGAACCCGTGTCCCCTGCATTGGCAGGCGGATTCTTACCCACTGCGCCACCAGGGAAGCCCTTCTATTTATTTTAAATTGCTTAATGTTAGTCACAATAATGAAAATGGATATGTTCTATCTCAAACATATTTTTACTTAGCTGCATAAAATGCCACCTTATATTGGGATTTACTTAAAATTTCTCTATTTGTGAAAAGTAATTTTGGATTTTATTATCTCAAAGGTTGTCCCAAAGTGTTATAGTCTCTGCTTTTAGATCTATCCGTGGTTCTACCATTTTTGTAACCCTTAGTGAGTTTCATTCCAGCCCTCCTTTCCTTTAGATATCTGGTGATGGAGTCCATGGATTCCAGATTGAGAACTCCAACCAGGACCATTTGAGAATTTAATTCAAAATAGACCTGGAAACTGGTCCAAGTATTTACTCACAAATTACCTGGCAAATCCCTTGTCCTATTGGTATAGAACTCTTTGATCAAGCCTCCATGTCATTCCTACTTCAAAAATACTGGCAAAGTGAAAGATCTTATCACCTGTTTGGACTGAGACTAACCAAAACCAACCCATAAATTGCATGGCTTTTGCTTGGTGTGTGGTGTGGTGTGTGCCACATATGCACTCATCTTATTTTCAACAATTCAGTTGTTATGATGAAGCCTCTTGTTTTTGCCTCACTAGGCCAGCAGAGATCTTAGAGGAGATATGGCACACAGGAGAAACTGCCAAATTAATACTAAGATGGAGGGGACATACAGGAAACTGGGTCTCTGAGTCTAACCCCAAGGCCTCCATTATGTATCCAAATGGGAAGTACTAAGGACAAGGTCTCTTGAATGGGCTTTTGGTAGTCAGGAATTGTCAGAAGAGGAAAAAAATATATGCCTTGAAAAACAAAGATTTCAGGGAAGAAAGAAAAAATCCCAAAGCACTTTGATCTTGGCCTTTGGATGTTCAAAAACCATTCTTTCCTCTTAGTGAGGTAACTGAGGAAAAAAGAAGAAACTGATGGGACACTTAGCTTTTCTTGGGATCCCACACTTTCTCCAGCCCCTCTCCACCCACACACACATACAGAGGAAGGTCAGGGAAGACTGAAGAATCCAGCCCAATGCAGTTACAGGAAAAGAGCTAGAATCTATCATGGGCTCACAAATGACTCCTAGGTATGGAGTGGTGAAGCCACACTTGCAGCATCACAACCCACCCACCATGGCACACATAGTGCTATACAAGGTCACCCGGTTACATATAATCCCACATAAATACCTAGAGGACACACAAGGTCTCTATTGCACGGCCACAGGACTCCCCACACCCACACACTAATGTCATATTAGTTGCACCTGCACAGTCACAGGCGCCTGACACCACAGTCTCAGACCTCCAAATCCTAGGCACACGGTGCTGCACACATTCAAACAATCACACACCCATTACCGGGACACACAGTTCCAAATGCACAGTCACCTGCCCTCTACATCCCCCACAATGGCGCACAATGCAGTAACAATCACATACCCTTTCTGGGAACAAGGACCCCATACAGTCACAAGCACCCCACTCCATCACCCAGAGTGATCACCACATACTGTCACCATCACACACTGCGAAGACACACTGTAACAATTACACACACACACACACGATCTCCTCTCTTCTCGCTCCGGACACGAAAGGCCGGGGCCCCAACTCCTCACCCTAGTCCTTCCCTAGTTCCGGTCTGGTCCAAAGTAGCTAAGTTGCACCGGATTCCAAAGGTCCCTCAGCCGCTACCTCCGCGGAGCCAACGGCCCCGCCGCTGCGAAACGCAGCAGCGAAATCCCGCGGGACATAGCGTGGGCCTGCGGAGTTCTCTGGGAAATGTAGTCCAGAGGCTGAAAACGGGCCCCCGATTCCTCTCGGCGCGGAAGCTAGGTTTGCGCTCATCCACCGCCTCTCCGCACCAATCAGAACCGCAAGGGCCGGACGCCAAGCGGTTCGCAGATGGAGCCGGCATACCTGCTGGAGTTGCCAGTCCTACCCATCTCTGGCAGCTCAGTTATCGCCCGTAAGCAAAAGGCGAGACCGCAGGTTCGCGGCTTAAGTAGCTCCGAGTCGCAGAGCCTCTGGGAAATGTAGTTCAAGCCAGAAAAGCAGCCAATCGGCCAGAATGCAAGCGAACTGATTCTTCTCAGCTGGTCCTGGCACCCGTGACCCAACCCGCCGGGCCCGGGAGATTTCTGGAGGTTCTAGTTCGCCCTCGGAATGCAGAGGGGATGACACACTTTTCATCTTTGTCCGTCGGGTGAGTCCAGGCCTCGGTCCGCGCAGCGCTCAGGGTGAGAGTGAAGGTGGGACCTAATCTTCTCTTTCTGGACTGTATTGAAGAGGCGACAGAGAAGAAATCACGATCTTGAAGAGTATGTGTGCGCGCGTGTGTCTCCGCACTCAGGTGAGGAAGAGGGCGGGGCAGAGGATGCTGAAGATGCTGAGTTGTGACCGCAGGTGTGACTGGGTGTTGTGTGTATGTGAATGTGGGTCACCTGTTTGGGAGACCAGGCTTGTATCTGTGTAACAGAAATTAACCTCTGAGCCTCCTGTTAGGCTTTTGTAAAATGATAAAAGAGGGTATCTTTATGGGGCATCAATTTTATTTGAAGGTTGACAGAATTTTTTTTAATCTACTATAGTGGATTAGAATGCAAATTCAACATGCTTTTAAAGCAAGAAGGAAGATTGCAAAGTAATTTATTACGAGATGCATGGTTTTATCTGTCCCAGACCCTCAAGTATAGACACTCTCCTCTACAGTGAAACTACTAAAATATTTGGGTTTAAATCTGCCACCTTACTATTTGTTTTCTGTTTATTCCACCTGTTCACAATCTTAACATTTTCAAAGAGTACAGATTAGTTATTTTGTATAATGTTCTTCAATTTGGGTTTACCTGATGTGTCCTGATCGTTTATACATTTTGGGGAGGAAAATCCCATAAATGATGCTATGCTCTTCTTGGTTTATTTTATCAGGAGACACGCAATGTCAATATGTTCCATTACTGGTAATGTTAACTCCCCCCCGCCCCCACCCCGGATCTTAGTTCCCGGACCAGGGATGGAACCCGTGCCCCATGCATGGGGAGCGCAGAGTCTTAAACACTGGACCACCAGGAAAGCCCCAGGTTTTATTACTTATAGTTTAAATGGTGTCCATAAGATTTCTCCACTGTAGAGTTAATTAATGAGTATGTTCGATTTATCAGTGAATAAATAAAAAGAAGCCAGCTGGCAAAGGAGCCTGGGAAATTTAGTGTGCAGAGTCCCAATCCCAACATTACAGAGAACCACATAGAAGGTTCAGTGTGGGACTGAAACACAATAAATGAATAACTAGCACATGACCATCTTGGGAATTTCCTTCACCTCTTATGTTGAATTACTGGTTTCCTGGAGCTTATGTCTTCTTTTTTCTTGATTCAGTCTCACATTTTTATTTTTTTTAAAATCCTCCATTAGCACCTTGAGAGAGACTAATTTGGAATACAATTTTGGGGCCCTTACAAGTCTAAAAACGTCTTTATTCTAACCTCTTTTGGATGATAGCTTAACTAGGTTTGGAATTTTAGGTTGGATATAATTTTCCCTTAGAATTTTGAGAGAATTATACCATTGTCTTCTAGCTTACAGTTTTTATCTTAAAGTATGATGACAGGGCTTCCCTGGTGGCGCAGTGGTTGAGAGTCTGCCTGCCAATGCAGGGGACGCGGGTTCGAGCCCTGGTCTGGGAAGATCCCACATGCCGCGGAGCAACTGGGCCCGTGAGCCACAACTGCTGAGCCTGCGCGTCTGGAGCCTGTGCTCCGCAAAAAAGAGAGGCCGCGATGGTGAGAGGCCCGCGCACTGCGATGAAGAGTGGCCCCCGCTTGCCGCAACTGGAGAAAGCCCTCGCACAGAAACGAAGACCCAGCACAGCCAAAAATAAATAAATTAATTAATTAAAAAAAAAAAAGTATGATGACAATTTGATTTGTATTTTGTTGTTCTTCTTTCTCTTTAGAAGCATTCTTAAATACTTCTCTTCACACCTAGTTTTCTGAAACTTCACAAAGGTGTGCTCTGGTATGAGTCTTTTTGGTTCATTGTATGGGGTATTCAGTGGACCCCTTTATGTTGAAGAATCGTGACCTATATTTCTAGAAATCTTAAATTTTCTGAAATTTTCCTCCATTCAGTTTTCTCCTCTCTCTTTCTGGAACCTTCTCTTTCTGGATGTTGAAATTCCTGATTTTATCTGTTATCTTTCTCATTTTTTATTACCTTATTTTTTAACTTTTTTTTCCCCCTACAACTGAGAGATTTCCACAACTCTTTCCCATATCTGCTATTAAATTTTTAATAATAGGTATTTTATTTTTAATTTCCAAGAGCAGTTTTTATATACATGTTAATTGTTTCCTGGATATAAGATCTCCTCTTACCTCTTGGTGCTATTGTAGGGGGATTTTGGGTGGCTTTTTCCTGTGTGTGTATTTTTCTCTTCCTTAACTGTATTCATTTCCTTAGTTCTTTTTTTTATTGTTTTCATCTGTCTTTCATATTACTAGGTTTACATTTACATATTGCTAGGCTTTTCCTAGTTTGTTGATTAATACTGTCCATTCATCATTTATTAATAATGCGCTAAAAAGATGACTGTTGTTGGGCCTCAAAACAGGCCACCCCAAGAAATGCCACAATGGCATATTGATTGTTTTGAATTAAAGTTACTTGAGAAACAGCTAGTGGGGAAAAATGATATAAAAAACACTCTGACCCCCTTCTTTCCCCTGAAAGCAGGAAATAAATCTCCCATGTAAAACTATCCTCCCTATACCAAGAGAATAAAAACCATCCTTATCACCAGAGTTAGGGAATTCAAGGCTAAGAAAGCTGTATAAACGAACTTTTTTACTGCTTCGTTAGTCTGCTCCGCCAAGCACAAGGCCCTTTGTTAAATCTTCACAAATAATTGTTTCTTTGTCAGGGGTCCCATTTCTATGAGACTTTCATGCATATAAATTAAATTGGTTTTTTTTTCTCCTGTTAATCTGTCTTGAGTCAATTAAATTATTAGACCAGCCAAAAGAATTCAAGAGGGGTAGGGGGAGGGATTTAATGTAATAACAATAGGTAGATAGATAGGGCTTGTCAACTTGTGAACTTCAGTATAGATTTCAGACATTTCTTTGTCAGCCCCAAAATGTTAATATTATAGCTTTTCTCCTAGGCTATTCCGTTTCTCCAGAGAAGAGCCTTCTCACCTCTTGACTGCCAGAATTTTGAGGGTCCAATAGTGATGAAGTCCCACCATTTATATATATATTTTTTAATTTATTTATTTATTTATTTTTGGCTGCATTGGGGCTTTGTTGCTTCGTGTGGGCTTTCTCTAGTTGCGGCGAGCAGAGGCTACTCTTAATTGCGGTGCTAGTGGCTTCTCTTGTTGCGGAGCACAGGCTCTAGGTGCACAGGCTTCAGTAGTTGTGGCACACAGGCTCGGTAGTTGTGGCTCGCAGGCTCTAGAGTGCAGGCTCAGTAATTGTGGTGCACCGGCTTAGTTGCTCTGAGGCATGTGGGATCTTCCTGGACCAGGGCTCGAAACCGTGTCCCCTGCATTGGCAGGCAGATTCTTAACCATTGCACCACCAGGGAAGTCCCCCATTTATTTTTTATTATAATTTTTTATTAAAGTATAGTTGATTTACATTCCACTATTTTTTTAATCCCCTGATTTCAGCATGGTGCCTCTGCCATCTGCTTTTCTTCATATCCTTGTGTCTAAAGCTTCCCTGATTCAGTTTCTCTAGGGAATAAATATTCTATTCTTTGCCAGGATGGTGTGGTAGTGTATTATCTATTTCTGCATAACAAATTGCCCTACAATGTAGCAGCTTAAAACAACAAACATTTATTCTCTGAAACAGTTTCTGAGGGTCACAAATCTGGAAATAGCTTAGCTGGGTGATTCCAGCTCAGGGTCTCTTGTGAGGTTGCCGTCAACCTGCTGGCCAGACTTGACTGGGACTGGAACATTTGCTTCCAAGGTAGATGGCTCATTCACATGGTTTTTAGTAGTTCCTTGCTGGCTATTATCAGAAAGCTTCAGTTCCTTGTTACCTGGGCCTCACCACAGGGCTGCCTGAGTGCCCTAACGACTGGCTTAATAGATTACCCCAACAACTGGCTTAATAGATTACCCCAAGAGCAAGTGATACAAGAAAGACCAGAGTGCCTTTTATGATCTAGGTTCAAAGGTCTCATCCCATCACTTCCACCATAATCTGTTCATTACAGGTGAGTCACTAAGTCCAGCCCACACTCAAGGCAGGGGCCAGGGAGAGTATAAAAAATTTGTGGACATGGTTCAGAACTACCACAGGTGGTAATCACTTGGCTTAAATGGGGTTGGGGGTGCTGAGTTTGAAACTACTTGTAAGTCCTTTTTTCAGCTCCATGCTTTAACCACCTTTTGAGACATTTGGTTTCTCCAGTCCATGAGTTGTTGTAGTGATTTGTTTATAGCTTATTTTCATTGCACTCTTTTCTGTGTGCACTTTTATTTGAGCTACTTGGTTCTGCTGTTAGCTAACAGTCTTGCTTCTGCTTGCCACTTTTGAAAAATATGTTGACATAACTCATCAATTATACCAATTCTTTTTTTTCTTGTGAGTTTATATTGTCCCACTCTCCCATTTACATAACTTGAAGTTTCTGGAGGAAGCAAAAATAAATGCATGTCAATTCACTATGTTTAATACACTATGTCCTCTTTGTATGTTTTTCCCTCTGGTCATTCTATCCTCTGTCCAGTCTTCTAAATAGACTCTTTTTATTAACTCACTCTTTCATCCTATTGGTTACTTACTCATTTTGAGATCTGTTCATTTTGCTGATTTCTGAGTTATGGAAGGTTAATTTAAAAGCATTCAAAGCTATACATACAAATTAAATGTCAGTGTACTACCCAAAGTTCCTCAGTAAGAGTTTCCTCCTCAAAACTAAGGGCCATGAATTGGGATAGTGGGATTGACATATATACACTATTGATACTATGTATAAAATAGATAACTACACCGTGATGAAGAGTGGCCCCCAGTTGCCGCAGCTGGAGAGAGCCCTCGCACGGAAACGAAGACCCAACACAGCCAAAAATAAATAAATAAATAAATTAAAAAAAAAAAAAAAAAGATAACTAATGAGAACCTACTGTATAGCACAGGGAACTCTACTCAGTGCTCTGAGGTGACCTAAATGGGAAGGAAATCCAAAAAAGAGGGGATATATGTATAGGTATAGCTGATTCACTTTGCTGTACAGTAGAAACTAACACAACATTGTAAAGCAACTTATACTCCAATAAAAATTAAACAAAACTAAGAGCCAGTAGATATGAGCACTTGTGATTTCATTCATATTGGGTGATTCTTTAGACCTGAAACTGAAGCGTCTACCCCATAATAACAAATATGTGAAATTTTATTAATAAAATAATAATACAAAAAATTTAAGTGATGATGATTACAATAATAATCATTTTCTGCATACTTACCACATACTAAACAGCATTTTAAACAATTTTCACATATTAATTTTTAATGCTTATTCTTTGCATTCCATTTTAGAAGAAATCTTGGAAGTTAATAAGCAGATAAGAGAGGCAACTGAAAGATTCATGAGTCAAATTGTAGATATCTCCAAGAAAATACAGTTTGAAAAAGGCAGTGAATTTAAGTGAATCGGAAAGACATCCTCTGAATTTCAGCTTCTTCAAGACAAGGCTTGTATCAATGTGACTCACTTGAAAAGAGTTGAAAACTTAATTTAGACTTAAGATATTATGAAGGGGGGCTTCCCTGGTGGTGCACTGGTTGAGAATCTGCCTGCCAATGCAGGGGACACGAGTTCGAGCCCTGGTCTGGGAAGATCCCACATGCCACGGAGCAACTGGGCCCGTGAGCCACAACTACTGAGCCTGCGCGTCTGGAGCTTGTGCTCCGCAACAAGATAGGCCGCGACAGTGAGAGGCCCACGCACCGTGATGAAGAGTGGTCCCCGCTTGCCGCAACTAGAGAAAGCCCTTGCACAGAAACAAAGACCCAACACAGCCATAAATAAATAAATAAATAAAAATTTAACAACAACAAAAAAAAAGATATTATGAAGGAATTTATGTAAGAAAGAAATGCTATGAATATAATTAGTATATTATAATTTATCTTACCTTATAGTGACCCCGATTAAGTGAAATCTGTATAAACAGGGATTTAACAATAAACTTCATGAAATACCTGAGAATACACAGTGGAGAGAAAGCCTACAAACCCTGTCCATGTGGGATCCTTATATTCACATGCTTAATCTTATTAGTCACTAGAGAAATAATGCAGCAGAAGAAACCTGTACATGTAAAGAATATTGGAAAACCTTCAGTTATTCAAACTAATTGAATATGAGAAAATTCAAACTGTGGAGAAACTCAATGAATGTAACAAATTTGGAGAACTGTTTTTTCCAGAAGCAAAACTTCATAGAACTTGAGAAAATTTTAAACCTTATGAATATGAGAAAGCTTCCATTCAGATGTCACACCTCATAAGTCACCAGAGAATTCATATTGGAAAGAAATCTTATTCATGTAAGAAATGTGTGAAAGCCTACAGCCACAAATCAAATATCACTGACCATAAGAAAATCCATATGGGAGAGAAAACCTTTGAATGTAATGAATGTGGAAAAAACTTCAGCCAGAAGCAATACCTCACTAAGCATCACATTGCTTACTTTGGAGAGAAATCCTGCAAATGTAAGGAATGTGGAAAATCCTTTCTTTCAATCAGAAAGAAAATCTCATTACCCATCAGAAAATTCATACTAGAGAGAAACCGTTTGGATGTAATGACTGTGACAAAGTTTTAATTCATAAGTCAAGCCTCATTAAACACCAGAAAATGCACAAAAAACTAAAAATAGAATTACCATATGATCCAGCAATCCCACTACTGGGCATATACCCAGAGAAAACCATAATTCAAAAAGACACATGAAAAAAAAAAAAAAAAAGACACATGCACCCCAATGTTCATTGCAGCACTATTTACAATAGCCAGGTCATGGAAGCAATCTAAATGCCCATTGACAGATGAATGGATAAAGAAGTTGTGGTACATGTATACAATGGAATATTACTCAGCCATAAAAAGGAATGAAATTGAGACATTTGTTGAGACATGGATGGATCTAGAGACTGTCATACAGAGTGAAGTAAGTCAGAGAAAAACAAATATCGTATATTAACACATGTATGTGGAACCTAGAAAACCTAGAACCTAGAAAAACCTAGAATCTAGAACCTAGAAAAATGGTACAGATGAACCAGTTTGCAGGGCAGAAGTTGAGACACAGATGTAGAGAACAAACGTATGGACACCAAGGGGGGAAAACTGTGGTGGGGTGGGGATGGTGGTGTGCTGAATTGGGCGATTGGTATTGACATGTATACACTGATGTGTATAAAATTGATAACTAATAAGAACCTGCAGTATAAAACAAACAAACAAAAACAACTAATAAACTTTCTTTGGGTTATTTGTATGGAAATATGTTAACATAAATGTTTCAGACATTACATGAAATTTTTAAAAATCTTATATGTTCTGGTATGATGTTATAAGTCATAATTCTAGTTATTACTTTAAAATATATATCTCAGAAATAACTAAATTTCCTTGTCAATTGTATTATTATGAATTTTCATCAGATCTTTAACCGTGGTTTTTTTGTTTGTTTGTTTTTGTTTTTTTGTTTTTTTGTTTTTTTAACGGCCGATTATCAATTTATTAGAGCCGCTGGCTCAAGCATCTGCAATGGTGACTTCCACCTCGACTCCCGGCTCAATGCTGATGGAAGTGATCTGCTTGACGATCTCGAAAGGGCTGTGCAGGTCGATGAGGCGCTTGTGGATCCTCATCTGGAAACGGTCCCAAGTCTTAGAACCTTCCCCGCAGGGGGTTTTCCTCGTCGTTATTCTCAGGGTCTTGGTGGGCATCCGCACCGGCCCCTTCACTTTGAGATTCTTCTCCTTCGCGCCTCTGATCAGGTCGGCACACACCTTCTCCAGCGACTTCACGTTGCGACTGGTGAGAGTGATCCTAATCCGGTGGATCGCCACCTCGGGCTCCACGGGAGTCTTTCCGGTGTCCTTAAAAGCCATGGCTGCGGTGCGGCTTCCTGACCGACTTGTTCCTCCGCGAGAGCGAACAGCGGTGAGTCAGGAGCGGGAGCGGGAAGCCCAAGGCTCCGCAGCAACAGCGACCGCGTCTTCCTCCAAGAGCAACCGTGGTTATTTTTAAGTCTTTTGTCATTTACAGACAGTTCTGGGTGTACTCTGATGCTTTTGCAAAAATGTTCCTGTAAAAAGGTTTCATCTTCAAGGAATGCATGGAAAAGACTCTGACAAGTACAGGTTTCTGGTAACTGACTATACTGCTGAACTGAATGAATAAGCATTTTCAGAACTCTAATGGAAAACTGATGAATTCATAAAACTGTTGACAAATATCAAGATAAAAAAAAAATTAATTACATGGGACTGAGTGAACTGATGAGGATGATTATAATTTTTGTGACTTTCTGTTTGAATAAAAAAAAATAGAATGAGGAAGTAAAATACTAGTGAAACATATATACCAGTTAATGGTATTATTATTATCATCATCATCATCACTATTTATTTATTTATTTATTTATTTATTTTTGGCTGCGTTGGGTCTTCCTTGCTGTGCTTGGGCTTTCTCTACTTGCAGCTAGTGGAGACTACTCTTCATTGTGGTGTGCAGGTTTCTCATTGCGGTGGCTTCTCTTTTTGCAGGGCACGGGCTCTAGGCGCACGGGCTTCAGTAGTTGTGGCTCACGGGCTCCAGAGCACAGGCTCAGTAGTTGTGGCGCACGGGCTTAGTTGCTCTGTGGCATGTGGGATCTTCCCGGACCAGGGCTCGAACCTATGTCCCCTGCATTGGCAGGTGGATTCTTAACCACTGCGCCACCAGGGAAGTCCCATCACTACTATTTTATTGTTGTGATTAACACCAGTTAAGCACTAACTAAATAGAACATGATTAAATAACTAAATGGTAGAAAAATTGGACCTATAAATAAAGATGGAGGATAAAAGTAAATATTTAGAAAGCTATATCTAGAGGGGAAAAAAGCTGAACTCTCTCGCATTTCCCCCCATGATCTCCCGAAGTCACCAAGGCTGGATATGTTTATTGCTTGAGGAGGGACTTGCTTGTGTTGGGAGTCTCCACTTTTAGACCTACTAGGTAGCCAAAGGGGTGTGGCTACCTTGAGGACACAGAGGGGATTTCTCTTTTGTTATAAAGTACACAGCTGGGGGACTTCCCTGGTGGCACACTGGTTAAGAATCCGCCTGCCAATGCAGGGGACACGGGTTTGATCCCTGGTCCTGGAAGATCCCACATGCTGTGGAGCAACTAAGCCCGTGTGCCACAACTACAGAGCCTGCACTCTAGAGCCCTCGAGCCACAACTACTGAAGCCCACGCGCCTAGAGCCCGTGCTCCGCAACAAGAGAAGCCACCGCAATGAGAAGCCCGCGCACCACAACGAAGAGTAGCCCCTGCTCGCCACAACTAGAGAAAAGCCCGCGCACAGCAACGAAGACCCAACGCAGCCAAAAATAAATAAAATAAAATAAATTTATTTAAAAAATAAAGTACACAGCTGGGATTTCCCTGGTGGTCCAGTGGTTAAGACTCCATGCTTCCACTGCAGGGGAACTAAGATCCTGTGTGCCGCACAGCGCAGCCAAAAAATTTAAAATAAACAAAAATATAAAAGTACACAGCATGCTGTACTTGTATGGTTTTACTTACTAGAGTCTCTCATAAAGCCTATGAGGGAAGGACTGGATCTTGTTCACCTCTGTGTGGTTTACAACACCTCTCTCGCGGTAGGTAGGGAAGGAAGGAAAGAAGGAAAGTAGGCAGGCTGGAGAAAAATTGACAAGCTTTCTGATTTTGAGGTCTCTGATTAGGCTTTCTTTCTGGAATGGACAGAGGAATATGTATTTCAAAAGCACTCAAATAAGGATTTCCTTGGTGGTCCAGTGGGTAAGACGCCTCACTCCCAATGCAGGGGGCCCAGGTTCGATCCCTGATCGGGGAACTGGATCCCACATGCTGCAACTAAAGTCTGCATGCTGCAACGAAGATCCTGCGTGCCGCAACTAAGACCAGGTGCAGCCAAAAAAAAAAAAAAAAACCAGCACTCAAATAAGCGCATGTTGAGTGATTAAGAGTAATTAATTATGTGAGAATTTTCCCACCTGCAGGAGCCAGTTCCGCCAATGTCCCCCATACCCCTTTCCCTCAGTCATCTCAGCAGGAAATTACTATACTATGTCTCTCACATGGGTGATGAATGTTAGAAGCATTTTAGCAGACTGTGATAGGGCCCAGAATGGGGTCAAGTAAAAGTAAATACCAGTCCTTATTAGGCGATCCTGGCCTCCAGTGGTGCATTTGCCCTGAGACACACGCAGCTTCCTGCTCTGTCATAGAAAGCAGACCTATCAGGTCACCACCTCCAGGTGACAGTTCCCTGACCTCCAGAAACTTCTTTAGTCAGGCATCACTTCATTCCTCACTCCTACACTCGACTCCTACACTTGACTCGATTTTACCACCGTGCACTATGCTCATGACAGTGCCCTGGTGTGGCCACAGGAGGAACTCAGCAGAGCACTGGGGAGTCTCCATAACGGCGGCAATAGGGCTGTTTTACGGAAACCCAGTAAGGCTGTGGCTGGCCCTCAAGAATCATTTCACACGTTCATTTTCTACCTAGTCATATGTCAAAGGGGAGCAGAGGGGCAAATGGATGGACTAGTATTCACACACGAGCTGCGGCTGACAGAATTCTGATTTTCCAGAACTAGTCCTATACAGCGGTGGATGTGGTGGTGTTAGTTGGGGTGGGAGAAGCTTCATACCATGTATTTGTTTAGTGACCCCAGGTTAAATTATATTATGATTTTTATTTAATGGCTATTAAATGCTCAGAAACTAACTAAGGTAGCATGTATTGATTCACAATTCTTACACCATTCCATTTCTTTTTGTGTTGTTCTTCTAAAAAATTCTAGGATTTACCTGTGATTATATTTGCATTTATCATGCCTATGTTGATATTTTAAAATTTGTATCCATGTTTTTTTCCAGCTCATGAACGTTTTCTTCAACTATTTCTGTTCAGTTGCTCTGGAGCCTGCCTTAGGAATATCTCTAATTCTTTATTTTGTATATCTGATCTCTGTTCTCTGTATCTATCATATTCATTCTTTCTTCTTTTGTCCCCTTCCTCTGAATCCTGAGAGAAATTTGTCTTTGACATCACTGATATGATTTTTTTTGCAGTGTCAATTTTTTAAAATTAAGTTTTAGCTCTTATCAGCTAATATCATTGCTTCCTATAGTGGTGAAGTTTTTGGTAGTTACTCAAGACTGTTAGATTTGATTATTTGCAGTTTTGTTTTTTAATGGGGGAGAACATTTTTTTTTCTAGTAGTAAGTATTTCTGAAAACTTCTAACTGCTTACTATATAAAATTAATTTTTTAAAACTGAAATCAGAGCAGCAGTATAATAAATAAAACAATTTTAATTTGCTGTTTTAGTGTGTCATGGTATAGTATACATAGTTTATTTTCTCATCATTTCTAGCATTGTTTTGGAACAGACTGGTTGGATTCATACATTTGTACTTATCCTAGCATTAAATAATGATACATGCAGTGTCTTTGAGAGAACTCAGTTTTTCAGAGACACTGACTTTGGAGTATTCATTTCCTGATTTGTTCTCTTTAATTTGAATAGTAAAGTTTCAGAAATTTAGCATTTTATTGCAATGCTTTAAATAAAGAAAACTGTTCTATTTTCTAGGTCCTCCATTAAGCCATTGAGTAAAATGCCAACCCATTCATCTCAGCTTCAATCTTATCTTGCAGACTTTTTTCTCAAAAAATTCTGACTAATAAGGTTTTCTGAAAGACCACATGTTTCAGAATTATTGCCATCCCTCCCAGTGGTGAGGGAGCTGGGATATTTATATACCAACCCTCAGGGGATGTTAATTCCCTTTCACTTGTGACCTGCTGCTCACTCATGGGCAGAGCAGTATTTCACAGCTATGAAAAAAGTCCCTAAAGCACAGAGATGCAGATATAACAGCAGAAAGTTGTGTGCAGCATACTGCTTCTCTTTGCTCCTGTTTAAAGTTACTCATGAACCCATTCTTTTCTCTATGTTCCTGAGTGCCCCATCTCCCTGCTAGGGAGAACTATTCATAAGTTGGCAGCAACCCCCCATTTAAATCAAGGTGAGTTAGAAATCAGTGTGCCCCTGGAGAGGGGACCAGAGCTACTTATGCTATTAGCTGATAGGAAAGAAGTTTCTACTGGGAGTGACAAGACTGTTGAGCTATCAGGGGTAAACCCACAGATGTGGGCACAAGGGGACATGGGCTAGGCCCTTGGGGCCAGCCTGTAGTATTCCACTTAAAATCTGGACATAGCTGCCCAAATAAAAAACAGTACCCTTTGCACCAGGAAGGCCTACAAGGCATAGCTCCTGTAATCCAGAAGCTAATAGAACAAGGTCTTATCCAACTTTGCCAGACTGCCTGTAACACCCCCATCCTCCCAGTAAAAAAAGGCAGTGGAGAAAACTGCATGGTACAAGATCTGAGGGCAGTTAACGAGGCTACAGAGGACATTCAACCAGTAGTCCTAAACCCTTATACTCTGCTAGCTACTCTCCCACTGTTCCCGGACCAGAACTGGTACTCTGTCCTGAACTTAAAAGATGCTTTTGTTTGTTTGTATTCCCTTGGCTCCAGAGTCCTAAGAAATTTTTGCCTTTGAATGGCAGGACCCCAACAGTCAGCAAAAGCACCAGTACTTCTGGGCAATCTTGCCACAAGGATTTAAGAACTCTCCTACTCTTTTGGGGGAAGCCTTAGCAAAGGACCTAAGGGACCTTCATTTAGAGGAGGGGACTCTTTTGCAATATGTGGATGATATTTTGGTCGCTAGCCCCTCAAAGCAACTATCAGATAAGAACACCATCATGACCCTAAACCACTTGGCAGACAAGGAATATAAAGTTTCAAGGAAAAAGGCTCAGATATCTCAGATAAGGGTCACCTACCTGGGGTTCACATAGACTGAAGGGAAAAGAAGCCTGCCCAGGGAAGGAAAGAGGCCATCTGTGGCCTCGGGCCACCAAAAACCCAGAGACAGCTCAGGGTGTTTCTAGGAATGGCTGGGTTTTGCCAAATCTGGATTCCCAACTTTGGCCTAATAGCTAACCCCCTCTACAAGGGAAAGACAATGACCGCTTTGAATGGGACTTCACCTGTGCAAGGGCCTTTAAGGAACTAAAGTTGGGCCTTTAGTTCCTTAAAGGCACCGTTGCTTCAGGCTCCTGCTCTGGGTCTTCCAGGTCTTATCAAACCCTTTAATTTGTACCTTCATGAAAGACAGAAAGTAGCCCCAGGAGTGCTCACCCAGAAGTTAGGCCCCCTTACTTGAGTGGTGGCATACTTCTCCAAACAGTTAGATCAGACAGCCAAAGGATGGCTGCCTTGCATGCAAGCGGTGTGGCCACCACTACCCTCTTAAAAGAGGCAGAAAAGTTGACTTTTGGACAAACCACAACAATTTGGACCCCACATCAGGTACCAGGCCTTGATTAATTCTAAGGGAACTGAATGGTTATCGCCTGGGAGATCCATTCAAGTTCAGGCCATGTTGCTAGACAACCCAGTCATGACCATAAAGACTTGCCAAACCCTGAACCACATGACTCAGCTTCTGGCAGAATCAGGAAATCTAGAGCATAATCCTATAGAGAAAATAGACCGTTTATTTCAGTCAGCTTGACTTCAAGAATAAGCCAGTCCCCAGTGTGGAAGAAGAATGGTTTACAGGTAGTAATTTTATAAAGGAAGGGAAGAGCAATGAAGTTAGTTATGCCATTAACACTTTGGGAGAAGTAACAGAAGCAAGTGCCCTTCCCCTGGAGACCTCCACTCAAAAGGCTGAGTTAAAAACACTAACCTGAGCCCTAGAGCTGGGAAAGGGGAAGAGCCTCAACATTTATACCAACTCTCAGTATGCCTATGGCATTTTACATTTTATAATTTGGAAAGGAAAATGTATGCTTCTGACCACAAGCAGGTTAAACATGGGGCAGAAATCCTAAGGTTATTACAAGCCGTCATGCTGCCTAGAGAATTGGCATTCACTGCAGAGGCCACCAAAAGGGAGATGCGGAAGTAATAAAAGAGAACAGAGCAGATGCAACAGCTAAGGAAGATGCACTGAGATCTAACTCCCCCTTGGTCTTGCCCTTAATGCCAATAAAACCTGACCCTCTGAATTACACCCCAGTCTATACAGAGGAAGAACTTGGGAAGGCCGAAAGATGGGGATTCTCCCAGGAGCCATCCCAAGGTGGATGGCTGACTAACCAACATGGACAGTACTTCTTTCTCAAACCCACAGCCTACCATGCAATAAGAGAAGCCCATCAGAGTACCCATTGTGGGAAAGAAGCCCTCCATAACTGGCTTGTAAGGATGTTGTTGACCCCAGGCCTAAGAGTCCTGATAGAGCAAGAGGTCAAGTCCTATCCTATCTGCAACACTAACAACCCAAACACTGGGCCTCCGCATGGGCCAAATGTCCAGGCAATCCAGGTAAGAGGTAACTACCCTGGGAAAGACTGGCAGATAGATTTCACTGTCATGCCCCGAGCAACAGGAAACTTCACGTACCTCTTGGTGTTAGTAGACACTTTCTCCAGGTGGACGGAGGCCTTCCCACAAGAAAAGAGACTGCCATCGAGGTCTCCAAGATATTATTAAAGGAAATAATCCTGACATTTGGGCTCGCCAGGTCTCTTCAGAGTGACAATGGGCCTGCCTTTGTGTTCCAGGTCATCAAACATACTGCCCAGGCTCTAGTGTGGATGAAGGTTACATTCTGCCTGGAGACCTCAATCTTCTGGAAAGGTTGAAAGGACAAATCAAACCCTTAAGAGGACACTGGCTAAACTGTGCCAGGAAGCCCAAGAAAACTGGATTAAGTTTTTACCTGTAGCCTTGCTTTGCTTACGCCTGGCCCCACAGGGAAAGTTAAAATTAACTGCCTGACGTAGAGAAAGGACTTGAGGACATGGGGTGGGGGGGGTGAGGGTAAGCTGGGACGAAGTGAGAGAGTGGCATGGACATATATACACTACCAAATGTAAAATGGATAGCTAGTGGGAAGCAGCCGCATAGCACGGGGAGATCAGCTCGGTGCTTTGTGACCACCTAGAGGGGGTGGGAGGGAGGCGCAAGAGGGAGGGGATATGGGGATATACATATGCATATAGCTGATTCACTTTGTTATACAGCAGAAACTAACACAACATTGTAAAGCAATTATACTCTAATAAAGGTGTTAAAAAAATAATAATGGTAATAAAAACTGGAAAGTGTGAAAAAAAAATATTAACTGCCTATGAGCTAATGTATGGTAGGCCAGTTCCCTCCATGAAAAAAGAGGGACCCTTGAGTCCTTATGAAATGGAACAACTCAGATATGCCCTACAGGTGGGAGAAGCTATGAAGGCCCTCACTGCCTATGGAAATCAGGTGCTGCCTGCTCCCACAGATCTCATGCTATATCCATTCTAGCCAGGGGGCTGGGACAACTGGGAGTCCTCAGGACCAATTATCCTCTAAATGAAAGGGATCATATTGAGTAATTTTGACAACTCAATCTGCCCTAAAATTGCATGGTGTCACTCCATGGATACACCATAGCAGAGTGAAGCATGACCCTAAACCCAAGACGGGAGAATCGCCCTCACAATATTCCTGTGAACCTCTTTCAGACCTGAAGCTGCTATTCTGCAGGGCTGCCTCAAATAAGTGGTGCGGCTATGAATTCACAACCTACCCACCAGAGGCTTGCACCCGCTTGTGGTCTTTGCCTACTAATAAGCTATCTTATCATCCTTCTCCTGACTCTCACCTGTGCTCCCCAGGAACTCCCCTATTGGAGTGGCTTTGAAGTTTGGCCAACTCTTACTACTGACGTGGCCAATGACATCTCCTTAACTGGCACCGCCCTTCACAAAAGTGAGAGCTAATGCCTGGATACCTGGATGGTTCAGGGATCTTATGCATAATATTAATCCTTATCCTGTTCATACTATGCATACTTCTAATACTTTATTCAACACTTAGTTAAGATGTATCAGATTCTGACTCTTCCTTTACTTATATGGGCAATTCAGACCATAGGAAAACCCTACCCATGGGCCAATAACACACTAGTACAAATAACTGCTGATATAATATGGGGTCAGAATGTCACTAACTGCTGGGTTTGCCACAATCAACCAACTAGTGACTCAGGGAGACACTCAAGGTAGGACAACCTGCACCATGGGAGGAAGTGTTGCTTCACCCCATATATTGAGGGGACCAAAACACCTCGAGTCCCATTGTCTGGGTCCAACCTACCCTGGCCAACCAGTCAACCCATAAATGTTACCAGCCAAGTGCCCTGAGCTGTTACACCAATATTGATGAGAGGTTCCAGGACACTCATAACACCTCCTGCCCCATGTGTGGCATCCCGTACTGCAAGCTTCATGATGGGGTGTGTAAGAATACCCCTCCATGCATGTGTGCCATTGGATCATGGACATCAACCCCCTATCCCCCAGGGTATAATAGGATGCAAAACTCATTAGTGGTGAGCAAATGGGCCCAACGGATAGAAGTCCCCAGATCAGCAGGGTGGGGAAAAACCTACACAGGATGCATTTAATCAAAATCACTGGTCCAAATGGGTACCCCCTGACCACCCCATCTTGAGCCCTGCTAAGCTAATCCCCAGTCACGGGAGGACTATATGTCTTGGAAAGGGAATGATGTTCTTAGGATATAAGGATGGTCAAGGTATGGCTACACAATGCCTGAATTGGAGTTGAATGGCTGGACAATGGACCACTGGGCATGTATACCCCCATCTGAATCTATTAATTTTCACTAATGATCCTGTCCCCTTGCATCCACAGCAAGTCCATCATTGAGAGATAATGGGAATTGGATTACTCATATTTGGGAGAGTAACCCTCATTAGAGCCTTGATTGGCCTGGTTGGGAGAGTCATATACAACAATGTGGTAGCCAGGAAGCTCACAGGCACAGTGGCAACCATAGCTCAAGAGGCAAGATTTTAAGATCATAAAAAATCCCTAGATTCTCTGGCCCAGATGGTAGTTGACCATTGCATTGCTCTGGATTATCTCTTGGTTGAACAAGGGGGCATATGTGCACTGGCCAACACTTCTTGCTGTTTCTATATTAATGTAACAGGTGAAACTGAGATTAGTGCAGATAAAATTCTGCAACAAGCTGTCTGGCTTAGGAAGTCTGGGGAAGATCAAACCACCTCGACCATTCGGGAAACAGTGAGAAAGGCAATTCTAAGTTTAACTTGGTTCCTCCCTTTTCTGGGGCCCTTAGCAGCCATTATTCTTCTATTCCTTTTTGGACCTTGCATTTTTTTTTTTTTACTAAACACTTTCTAAAAAATTGAAGTATAGTTGATATACAATATTATATATGTTACAGGTATACAATATAGTGATTCACAATTTTTAAACATTATACTCTATTTATAGTTATAAAATATTGGCTATATTCCCCATGTTGTACAATATATCCATGTAGCTTATTTTATACATAATAGTTTGTACCTCTTAATCTCCTACTCCTATATTGCCCCTCACCCTTCCCTCTCCCCACTAGTAACCATTAGTTTGTTCTCTTTATCTGTGAGTCTGCTTCTTTTCTATTATATTCACTAGTTTGTTGTATTTTAGATTCCACATATAAGTGATATCCTACACTATTTGTCTTTCTCTGTCTGACTTATTTCACTTAGCATAATGCCCTCTAAGTCCATCCATGTTGCTGCAAATGGCAAAATTTCATTCTTTTTCATGGCTGAGTAGTATTCCATTATATATACACATATATATGATACCTATATATTCAGAATATATATATATGTTTTGTAAATAAGTTCATTTGTATCATTTTTTTACATTCCACATACAAGTGATATCATATGGTATTTGTCTTTCTCTTACTTCACTTAGTATGATAACCTCTAAGTCCATCCATCTTGCTGCAAATGGCATTCTTTCATTCTTTTTTATGGCTGAATAGTATTCCATTGTATATATGTACCACATCTTCTTTATCCATTCATCTGTCAATGAATATTTAGGTTGTTTCCATGTCTTGGCTATTGTAAATAGTGCTGCTATGAACATTGGGGTGCATAAATCTTTTTGAATTAGAGTTTTCATCTTTTCCAGACATATACCCAGGAGTGGGATTGCTGGATCATATTGTAACTCTACTTTTAGTTTTTTAAGGAACATCCATACTATTTTCCATAGTGGCTACACCAATTTTCATTCCCACCAACAGTGTGGGAGGGTTCCCTTTTCTCCGAACCCTCTCCAGTGTTTATTATACATAGACTTTTGGATGATGGCCATTCTGACTGGTGTGTGATGATACCTCATTGTAGTTTTGATTTGCATTTCTCTAATAATTAGCAATGTTGAGCATCCTTTCATATGCCTATTGGCCATCTATATGTAGTCTTTAGAGAAATGTCTATTTAGATCTTCTGCCCGTTTTATGATTGGGTTGTTTTTGATATTGAGCTGTATGAGCTGCTTGTATATTTTGGAAATTAATCCCTTGTTGGTCTCATTTGCAAATATTTTCTCCCATTCTGTAGGTTGCCTTTTTGTTTTGTTTATGATTTCCTTTGCTGTGCAAAAGCTTTTAAGTTTAATTAGGTCCCATTTGTTTATTTTTGCTTTTATTTCCATTACTCTAGGAGACTGATCCAAAAAAATATTGCTGTGGTTTATTTTGAAGAGTGTTCTTATGTTTTCCTCTAGCAGTTTTATAGTATCCAGTCTTACATTTAGGTCTTTAATCCATTTTGAGTTTATTTTTGTATATGGTGTTAGAGAATGTTGTTGTGATGGAAATGGGGTTGTTTCCTTAATTTCTCTTTCTGATCTTTTCTACCTATTCTGAATATATCATATTGAATAAATCATAGAATATGTGACATTTTGTGTCTAACTTCTTTCACTTAATTTTTTTTAAAATTCTGTAAAACAGTTATTTATTTATTTGGCTGCACTGGGTCTCAGCTTCAGCATGAGGAATCTTTGTTGCCGTGTGAGGGATCTTCATTGCAGCATGCTGGTTGTTTTTTAGTTGTGGCATGCGGGATCTTTAGTTGCGGCTTGCAAACTCTTAGTTGCGGCATGTGGGATCTAATTCCCTGACCAGGGATTGAACCCAGATGCCCTGCGTTGGGAGCACAGAGTCTTAGCCACTGGACCACCAGGGAAGTCCCTAACATAAAGTTTTTGATGTTCATTGATGGTGATGATGTAACATGTATCAGTATCTCATCCCTTTTTATGACAATATTATTCTGTTGTATGATGGATATATCACATTTTATTTATATATTCATCAGTTGATGAATGGGCTTTTGGCTATTGTGAAAACTGCTGAAATGAACATTCTTGTACAAGTTTTTGTTTAATCACCTGTTTTCAATTCTTTGGGTATATCCCTAGGAGTGGAATATTTGGGTCGTATGGTAATTCTATGTTTAAGTTATTGAAAAACCAACAAAATCCTTTCCATAGCAGCTGCACACCATTTAAAATTACTTCCAGCAATGTATGAGGGTTCCAATTTCTCCACATCCTCATCAACATTTATTATTTTATGTTTTCTTGGCTATCACCATCCTAGTGGATGTGAAGTGATAACTCATTATGGTTTTGATTTGCATTTCCCTAAAGAATAGAGATGTTGAACATCTTGTCATGATCTTGTTGAACATTTGTATGCCTTCTTTGGAGAAAAAGGACTTAAGTTATTTGCCCATTTTTTATTGGCTTGTTTGTCTTTTTTTATTGAGTTATAAGAGTATTTATATATTCTGGATACTAAACTCTTATCAGATATATGATTTGCAGATATTCCTCCCATTCTGTATGCTGCTGTCTTTTCACTTTCTTTATAGCATCCGTTGATGTACAGAAGTTTTCAATTTTGATCAAGTTCAGTTTATATTTTTCTTTTGTTGCTTGTGCTTTCGGTGTCATATCAAAGTAATCATTGCCAAATCCAAAGTCATGAAGAATTTACCCTTATGTTTTCTTCTGGGTTTTATAGTTTTAGCTCTTATGTTTAGGTCTTTGATCGATTATGAGTTAATTTTTGTATATGGTGTGAGGCAAAGGTCTGACATCATTCTTTTGCATTGATTTTCCCAGCACAGCACTATTTGTTTAAGAGACTATTCTTTCCCCGTTGAATGGCCTTGGCACTCTGGTTGAAAATCAACTGACCATAGATGTAAGGGTTTATTTGGGGACTCATTCTATTCCATTGATCTATCATCTCTATCATTATTCTAGGAACACACTGTTTTGCTTTGTAGTAAATATTGAAATGTATCTCTTCCCCAGTCTCTTCCTTCCTAGGCTTTTCAGTCTGTCTGCTGCTTGCTCTATTATTTTTTTTCATGGATAGCTGTGTGTAGTATATGCCTTTGAATACTTTTGACAAAAGCCTCCCAGGGGGGCCACTCCAGCCCTTATGGACCAAACGGGTCAAAATAAGCACAATTCTTTGGGAACAAGTCTGTATTGTCCACTATGGTACCAACAAGCTGCACGAGGAATGCAGGCCACCATACCCACAGCCACCTCTGAGGTGGGAGATAGTAGGTTGGTATGCCAAAATACCACAATTCCTTCTACTGAAATTTAGCAGCTTCTTTCTTCATTAAGTACTCCCTTGGTTTTTGTAAATTTTAAATTAGATTCCATAGTTATGAAAAGTTGATTCTGACAATTTTTGCCAGCTTAATCATTGCTTCATTGGAGGGATGGATCCATGGAGCCCCCTACTCCACCATTCTCAGTGACATCACACCCATTTCTACCAGTTATGCTTTACATATTCTACAACTCTTTTGTTTGGTACATACACATTTAGGATTTATACATTTGAATAAACATTCCTAAAGGATATTTTCACTAGGTAGAGAATTCTGGGTTGGACAGTTTTGCTTTTTCTTTCACCACCTGAAAAATGCTGTGCCACTTCCTCCATCTCTGATGAGAAATTTGTTGTCATTCAAATTGTTTCCTCCTATAGATTAGGTGTCACTTCTCTTTTTGCTTTCAAGATTTTTTCTTTAGTTTTCAGAAGTTTGATTATAATGTGTCTTGGCTGGGATTTTTTTTTTTTTTTTTTTTACCCTGTTTGAGTTTTTCTCAGCTTCCTGAATCTGTATGTATGTCTTTTGCCATATTGGGGACATTTTCAGCCATTATTTCTTCAACTATTTATTTAGCCTTGCCCTCTTTTTCCCCCTCCCTGTGGGACCCCTGTGACACAAATATTAGATCTGTTTTTGTTTTCAGTCCATTTTCTCTTTGCTTTCAAACTGAATGATTTCCATTGTCTGTCTTCATATTCATTGAGTCTTTCCTCTGTACTTTTCACACTGCTATTGAACCCAGCCGCTGAGTTTTGTTTTGTTTCTTATATTTTCAATTATTGTATCTTTCAATTCTAAAATTTCCATTTGGTTCTTCTTTATGTTTTCTATTTCTTTTTTTTTTAAAGGGAATTTTTTTTTAATAAATGTATTTATTTATTTATTTTTGGCTGGGTTGGGTCTTCATTGCTGTGCGCGGGCTTTCTCTAGTTGTGGAGAGCAGGGGCTACTCTTTGTTGCAGTGCATGGGCTTCTCATTGCGGTGGCTTCTCTTGTTGCAGAGCATGGGCTCTAGGCATGCGGGCTTCAGTAGTTGTGGCACCTGGGCTCAGTAGTTATGGCTCGCAGGCTCTAGACTGCAGGCTCAGTAGTTGTGGTGCACAGGCTTAGTTGCTCTGTGGCATGTGGGATCTTCCCGGACCAGGGCTTAAACCCGTGTCCCCTGCATTGGCAGGCAGATTCTTAACCACTACACCACCAGGGAAGCCCTATGTTTTCTATTTCTTGCTCAAACGTTCTATTTCTCATTTGTTTCAAATGTGATTTTAATTGCTCATTAAAGCATATTTATGATGACTGCTTTAAAATTCTTCATCAGATCATTCTAACCTGTCATCTATGTTGACATCTATTGATATTTTTAATAGAATTTATTTTTTAGAGCAGTTTTAGGTTCAAAGCAAAACATCTTCATTTTATTGGACTTCACTTTATTGTGCTTCACAGATATCGCATATTTTACAAATTGAATGTCTGTAGCAACCCTGCCTTAAGCCAGTCTATCAATGCCATTTTTCCAACAACATTTGCTCACTTTGAGTCTCTGTGTCACATTTTGATAATTCTTGCAATATTTCAAACATTTGCATTAATATTGTATTTGTTATGATGATCTGTGATCTTTGATGTTACTACTACAAACTTGCTGATGGCTCAGATGACAGTTAGCATTTTTTAGCAATGAAGTATTTTTTAACTAAGGTATGTATATTTTTTAGGCATAATTCTGTTGCACACTTAACAGACTACAGTATGGTGTAAACATAACTTTTATATGCACTGAGAAACCAAAAAATTCGTGTGACTCACTTTACTGTGATTTTTGCTTTATTGCGGTGGTCTAGAACTGAATTCACAATATCTCCAAGGGATGCCTATATTGATTTTTATTCAAGTTGAGATTTTCCCCGTTTTCTGAAATTTTCTAGTTTTTCTGTAATTTTCTATTGAAGTGTGGACATTTGGGGCATTATGAGACTAGATCTTATTTAAACCTTCAGTTTGGGCTGGCTTCCTCTGATACTGTCATAGCTGAGAGACCTGGAGACACGACCTTGTTTCTGCTAGCTGTGGGTAGAAGTCTAGGTTCCCAATTCAGCCTTCTTTGACACCTGAGGAGGGGAAGGCCTCCTTGTTATTGCTGAACAGGGATGGAAGTTCCAGCTCTCCTTTAGGCATCCACTGGTAATCACCATGGCTGGGATGGATAAGACTATATATTATAACCATCCCCCAGGTGGTCTCCACTGACACTACAGGGGTTTGTGTGGGCTCATTAACACAGGGCAGTGGTGAAAGTCCTGACTTTCCAGTAGGTCTCCCTGAGACCACCCAGTAGAGAGGTTGAGGGATGCAGGTGCCTCATTACTGCTGGGTAGAAGTCCTAGATCCCCAAAGGGTCTACACTGACACCATGGGTGGGAGTACTGTCTCATTACCACCCAGTGGGGATAAAAGTCCCAACTCCTTAGTCGTCCTTTTCTGAAACCACCCCAGTGAAGGAGAGGTAGGGTTGGAGCACCTTTACAGCCTGGTGAGGCTTTATGCGGCCTTTGCTGGTGTGGGTGGGGCCAATCTTTTCTGTGGTGTTTGGCTTGAGTAGAGCAGCTATTATCTAAAATTTTTTTGTCTTACTAGGCTGTCCCTTTCATTGTTCTTTGGTTAGAGAGAATGGACTTTTTTCTGAGGCTTTTTCTTTCTACATCAATTGGCATTCCAGGGTTGCCAGCTTCTTCAGCTCCAAGTCTCAGATGTATAAGGCAAAAAGAAAACCCAGAAAACTAACCACCATGTTATTCCTTAGGTCCCATGGTTCCAATCATGTCCACCTTTCAAAGTCTTATGTTTGTTTTCTATAAATATTCAGAGTTTTTATTTGTTCTCAGCAAGAGAAATAAGGAAAAGTACACCTACTCAATGTTCTCTGAAGCAGAAGGCCCTCTTCTATTATTTTTAAATTATTACTTAATCTTATACTGTTCTTTTTTTTTTCTGGCTGCATTGGGTCTTCATTGCTGTGCGTAGGCTTTCTCTAGTTGCAGCGAACGGGGGCTACTCTTCGTTGTGGTACACAGGCTTCTCACTGTGGTGGTTTCTCTTGTTGCGGAGCATGGGCTCTAGGTGCGCAGGCTTCAGTAGTTGCGGTTTGCAGGCTCAGTAGTTGTAGCACACAGGCTTGTTGCTCTGTGGCATGTGGGGTCTCCCCCGACCAGGGCTTGAACCCATGTGCCCTGCACTGGCAGGCGGATTCCTAACCACTGTGCCACCAGGAAAGCCCAATATACTGTTCTTTTCTGGCTCTTTCAAATGTCTATTATACATATAGAGCGTATTCTAGATGTATTTTTATATCTTTCCTTTCATAATTTCAGTGTCATTTTTCTCAGTCCTTATCAAGCTGTTAAGATTGACTGATTTGGTACTCTGCCATAACCATCCTGCTAATTATAGTTGCTGAGTCCAATTGATTCATTTTATTGGCCTCTGTAAAGGGATTGGAATAAATAGCCTTTAGCTTCCCAATTTATCTCTAAAGATGCTCTATTACAATAATGGTTTGAGAACTAATGGTTAATTCCTAACTATGTAAAATTCTATTTCATCTGTAAAAAAAATGAAAATGGTTAACTACTAGCTATGTAAATTCTATTTCCTCATCTGTAAAATGGAAATAAGTGACTACACTTCATAAACTTGATGTGAATATTGACACATTATAAAAGACTCAACGACTGGTAGTTATTATACAAAAACCTATAATTCCTGAGAGGAAAAAGGCAGAGAAGAATAGGAAAGGCTCAGTGGAAGAGTGACAACTGATCTCTGCCTTTGATGAATATATTTTGATAGCTGGTAATTGACAATTATAATGGATGGACATTCCAAACAGAGGAAAAGGCACAAGAAATGTTGCTAATGTGGAAAAGAGCAAAGCAAGTTCTGGGACCATTAAGCAATCTATGTTTAGTTGACATATAAAGTACATGCACTAAATTAGTGATGGATTAAATTAGAAAAGTAGAAAGTAAATAAAATATGAAAGACCTTGAATAATGTGGTAAGGAGTTCAGTGTTCTTTTCAAGAATTGAAGAATGATAGACATTTATTCTTCATATGGCAATGAGATAAAGTTATCTTTCAGATTTCTCTGGGAGATAAACAGAGATTGCATGTTTACCCAAAGACCACATTCTGCATAGCTCTATCATCTCAAAAAATTTGCTTCTCTGGCAATTTCCTTCCTGGATTATGTATCAGACTGGAATCTCCCAATTAACTCAGCAACCCAGGCAATCATTTCACTGTTTCCACTAAATGAAGTTAGGAAGAATAAAAATTGGTTCTGGTTACATGTGAAAAGGATGGATGACTGTCTGCAATGGTCCAGAGTCCTTACACCAGAAAGCCAAAGAGAACTGTGAGGCCTCTTAAGCCCCATTTTTCGGTCCTGTCAGCACAACCTTTACAGTCAATCATACTAACCCGCACTTCCGCTCTAATACTGTCTGTGCCTACATTTCATTTTGCCCTTGGAAATGCCAGTTGTATCACAAACACTGCAAATGTGCTAAACTCAACAGTAAAGGTTTTACCTCTATTTTCTGCCTTAATTTAGCCATACTTTTTCTAAGGATTTCTCTTCCTCTTTAGGCCTCTAGAGTTGATGTTGCTCATTTCCCATGCTTCACATCCCATGGATCCCAGAAAAAGGGTGGGTGTTATTTTTTATTGCCTACACATTTGTATCCCTCATATAGCTATAAAAGCTATATAAAAGCTATGTCATATGCTTATATCACTTCCTATACTTCAAACTACTGTAACCTGTTCAAAACTCATTCTGGGAATATAGTTTTGAGAAAAACTTATGGATCTAAGGTTTTTTGTTTTTTTTTAAGAAACTGTTGCATTTCAGCTAGACTTGCTCTAACTCATGCCGGTAGTTTTAAGGACTTATGTATCTAAGCTTATTTTCACAGAAACTGCTGTTTCAACTAGGTTTACTGATTTCCAGGTTGTGGGTTATATTATGCCTCCCAAAAAGATATGTTTAAGTCCTAATCCCAATACCTATGAATTTGACTTTATTTGGAAACAGGGTCTTTGCAGATGTAATCAAGCTAAGATGAGATCACACTGGATTAGGGTGGGCCCTAAATCCAATAACTCTTGTCATAAAGAGAAGTTTTGGACACACAGAGGAGACAAGGGGAATGGGATCATGTGAAGAGATTGGAGTGATGCAACTACAAGCCAAGGAATGCCTGGGGCTACAAAAGTTGTAAGAGGCAAGGAAGGATTCTTCCCTAGAACCTTCAAAGGGAGCATGGCCCTGATCACACTTGTGGGTTTTGGACTTCTAGCCTCCATAACTGTGAGAGAAGAACAAAATACCACAAACTTGGTGGCTTATCAAAATATTTGGTGGCTTGTTTTAAGCTTTGTGGTACTTTGCTATGGCAGCCCTAGGAAACAAATATTCCTCAGTGACTGAAAACTTCAACAGCAGTTTCTGAATTTTCTCTCTAGTTCCATTATCATTATCTGCATGGAAAACTTACCCAATTGGCTTGTCCGCCTCTTCTGTCATATACTTTCACAATGGTACAGAATAGTAATGAAAGAGCACATATCATGTGCATTATAAACTTAAGTTTAAAAAGGGAAAGTATATGTCACTTTCATTTATGCAATCAGATTTGAAAGCTTAAATACTACCAAACTTATTCCAGTAGGACTCCAAATTGGCCAAACAGGAATTCTACAAGGAATGCCATAAATGGACTTTTGTTGTTCACTTTTATTACACAATAAAAGATAGAAAAAATAAAGACACATTTTTTAAAATTTTTTTTTCATCTTGATCTTTTGTTAGCACTTTTATGAGTTCATCAGTTAAGACACATTTTTTAAAAGATAGAAAAAATAAAGAAAAGGAAAAAACTCAAAATCATCCATAATCCCAGCTATTCGGGATTACCACTCTAACATTTGCTAACCATCCTTCTTCATATTTTATTCTGAACGTGTACAGAAAGTATATTTGTATAGAAATGTATAGAAATGGTTACTTATTTTAGATCTTGTTTTGGTGGCTTCCCTATCACACTGTAGAAAATTATGTATTTCTATTGCACTGTAAAAACACATAAGGGCAGTGGATAAAGTGACCTGAGGGTAATAAAATGTGCAACTTACACACAGCCCTCTGAGAAGGCCAGGCCTGAATGGTTATATATAATTGATGGGTGAGGAAATAGTGCCCTGAGTAGGAAAAGCCAGGTCTAGGCCATGACACAATTTGGGCCAGCTCCCATCTCTTTCAAAGAACTCCGTCTCCCATCATTTTAGGCATTTAATAATAAGGGATTAAAAAATGATGGAAATGATCATGAGTTTCTCTTGAGTTGGCTTTGCTCCTGATAGTTTTAAAATACCTGGTTGATTTGTCAATTTCTCTCTGTAGTTCTTTTGATTTGTTTTATTAATATTCTCAGGCTATATTATTTAGCAACATACATGATTAGAATTATATCTTCCTTAGTGAAGTGAAATGTTTACTATTCTCTAGTGACTTTATCTCTAGTAATGTTTGCTTAAAGACTACTTTGTCTGGTATTTAAATACAACAGCTTTCTCTTAGATACCATTTGCCTGGCATATCTTTTTCTGTAATTTTCACCTTTCTGTCCTTATCTTTTTAGAGATACCCTTGGTAAAATGGCTTATAGCTGCTTTAAAAAAAAAGAATTCTATTTCATGATCTTTACTTTTAACTGAAAAGTTGAGCCTATTTACATTTACTTGATTAATGATGTACTCAGATTTATTTCTACTATTCATTATGTGGTTTCAACTTACCTCCCATTTTTGTTGTTGTTTCCTCCTCATTTTCCTGCCTTTCTTTGCGTTGGTTTTTTTCTCACTCCATTATTTTCTTCTAGTTTAGAAGTTTTCTCTCCCTGCCACCCTCCTTCCCTTTCTTAGTGGCTATCCTGGTTATTTCAGCACGTACACTTAAATCAGTCCATCTGCCATCTTCCTGAAATAAAAGGATCTTACAATGCTTTAACCCAGTAACTCATTCACAAAAGTTTGCGTCTCAAAACTTTAGTTCTTTTGTTAACGCCACAAAACAGACATTATCATGGTTTTATAGTCACTATTCCTTAATAAAAACATTTATATTAAACATTGTTTTGTATAAATATTCAAGCCGTGGTATATTTTAGTCTGGTCTCCAGTATTTTCTCCTGTTCTACATATCAACCTATTTTCTACAAGATTCCTGATGCAGTATTGCTAGGAATTGCCCTAAAGTTCACTCCTCTAACCATCTGCGTTTTCAGTTCTGTAGGATGGTAATCTCATTATATAGAACTTTCATTCAATAACATACTCTCAAAATTTCATGTGGCAGGATATGTGAATAAATGTGTCTCAAGTCTGATATTCATCTTAGGGTAGAAAAATAATCATTAGAGAAAAGCCATCATTAGTATGCTCTGGGTCAACTCCACAATACCCCCTTCCCTGCCCCAGGGCAGGCAGTTCAAATTGGACACATCTTAGGAATGTCTGAAATGAGGGGTGACTGTTGAGGGAAAAGGAATTTTTACTGAAAAATTCGAGATTTAATTAAGATATATTTTGTTGGGGACCTATGAGCATGCTTCAACACTTCAGTATGAGAGACCTCCTTTATCTCCTCAAATCTTGCACATTCCTTCCTCTGCTTTCGTTCTAACCCATTTCATCTGATATTACACTGAGAAAATACAATTAACCAAACAGAAACTTCCTTTTATTCTCCCCACCACCAAATTCTCAGATCTGCTTGCACTGACACTTATATTCTCTTCCCTCCTGTTCAGAGAAAGTAACCCAGTTCCTATCAACCACTAACTGGGTCATCTATGCAACAGCTCATCTTCTCCCGGCCTCTCAAATACTCTTGTCCTGAAGTTACCTTACAGTTTACAAATATATTCTACCCAGCTTTAGTAACAAACCAAAACCAAAGAACCAAAACTCCCTTCCTTTATCTCACATCTGCCTCAAACTAACTTACCTCTGGGCTTCTTCTAGTGGAACACTTAAAGGGTAGTCTACTCGTGCTGCCACTCTTCCTGTCTTTCCGTTCACCCTTTAACTCTAAGAATGATAAACATTTATTGAGCATTTAACGTGCTGAGTACTGTTCTAAGATTTTTTTAAAATGTTAATTATTTATTAATCCTTACAACTCTATGAGAAGATGATGTACTGGAGATAAGGCAACTGAGGCACAAATGTTACAAAATTTGCAGAAAGCCTCAGAAATAGTGGCAGGAACAGTTTTCAAACCTGATAGCAGAGCCAAGTTCTTATCAATTTACCCTATGCTAAACCAATGTGGTTTATGACCCCCGCAGTCCACCAAAAAAGCTTTTGAACAGGTTTACAGTGGCCTACATACTGCCAAATTTAAAGGACACTGGCTCATCATTTAATTTTGTAGTAAAATCAACAGAATGACCATTTCTATCTTCATATACTTAGTTTCCTTGGCTTCTAAGACACCATATTCTAAATAGGCTCCTACCTCATTAGCATAGGCGATCAGCTGCTTTTCTTTCCTCTGCGTGACTTCTAAACATTGGAGAGTACCAAGGCTCAAACCTAGGCCTTCTTATTTCCTCTAAAGACTGTACTTTACCTCAGGGATCTTATCCTATCACCTGTCTTTAATACTATCTGAAGGCTTATGATTCCAAATTCTCTGATTCCCACTTAGTGTCAAACAAGTTTTTCAAATCTAACAAACACACCTCAAACCAATTTTTTTTTTTTCTTAAAGGAAACTTTTTTTTTGATTTTTTTTTGACGTGGACCATTTTTAAAGTCTTTATTGAATTTTTGTTACAGTATTGCTTCTGTTTTATGTTTGGTTTTTTGGCTTCAAAGCATGTGGGATCTTAGCTTCCCGGCTGCATTGGAAGTCTTAACCACCGGACCGCCAGGAAAGTCCCTCTCAAACCAATTCTTGATTCTATTTCCTCCCAAACTGCTTCTCCATGGCCCCTAATATCTTAATCAGCTAGCTGTAGAAGTTAAAAGTTGGCATTGTACTTGATGTCTTCCTGTTATCATGTACCTCATAAGTCCTGTCAGCTCGCCTCCAAATAAATCTCAGAACTACCCATTTCCATCCATCTCCAATGCAACATCTCTATCCTAACCTCTATTACCTTGCTTCAGTGATTGATTACTCAGCCTCTAAAATGGCCACTCTGCCTCTCTACTCTTGCTCCCATTTCAACCCACTCTTCACAAAGCATCAAATGATCTCGTCAAAATGTCAATCATACTGCCACACTCAAGTCTCCTTTGGCAGATTCTCCTGGCACTTAATAAATCAAGTCTTTGACACAATGGCCTATGACCCTTACATTATATGCTACATGGCTGTATCTTCAGCCACATCGTACACTTCCCCTGCCTCCCCAGCACACACAAGAGCACTAGTAAGATCTTAAGAGGGCAGCAGCATGTTGTTTTGATATTCATTATGTATCGATGGCATGTAACAGGTAGTAGGCAAATTATTCACCAAAGTTTGCAAGAGCCATCTCTCCCATTTATTACACTGAAGTTGTCACAAAAAGCCATAACTTGCTTTATAGTCTTAGTTCACCACTAAATAGATATAAAACACTAAGCTTGTCACTTACCTCTCATTTTTTCTAGATATAAAATGGAGAAATAATACTCTCTACTACCCAGTGGAGCTGCTGTGAAGATCATCAGTTCTCAAAGTGTGGCCCCTGGCACAGCAGCACCTGGGAACCTGTTAGAAATTCAAATTCTCAGCCCCCCTCATGCCAGATTTACTGAATCAGGAACTCTGGAAATGGGACCCAGCAATAAACCCTCTAGGTGATTCTAATGTACACTGAAGTTTAAAAATTTAGATGAAAACACTGGGGAAAAAAAAAAAAAGTAGAGATAAATAAATGCCAGGGTATGTTGTTATTACTGCCTTGTATGACAAAATGGTGTTTGTTATGCAGCAGTGGTAAACAGTAAAATTACAAAGTCAGGTTTTGCATAAAATAACTTGTGCTGGCTCATAGTATTTTAAACACAGAACACCTTAAACGTGAAATACATATGCAGTATGTAAGCAAGGAGAGCAGAGATAGTATTGCTTAAATAACAGATATAACTAAGGAATACCTGAAACAGTAGATGAAAGGTTATCACTGAAAATTAGGATACTTGAGATTTTGTTGGGCTTGGGGCAAGGATAAAGATGTTTTATGGTCCCTCACGTGGTTTGGGTATGATATAAGGTAGCTATTAATATGTATCCTGGCAACGTGGGCAATGTGGGAGTAACAATTTTTTATAAATCTTGACTAACAATGATTCAGGTTTCCAATAATCTGGTCACTTGTATCTATTAGGATGGAGTAAGACAGATGTACTTAGGAAGTTCAGGTCATCTGCCTCCTGACATACTGAGTAAAATAACGATTCTGATTTTCAGATTCAACTTCCCTCTACGTGTCAACACTACCAGCCAAGCTGGATGGGGGTGAGGGGTATCCCAAGCCGCAGTCAACAGACACATTAAGGTATCCTCTTAGTTTTGTCTTAGCGTCAGGCTTTATTTACTCTGTTGACTCCAAAGCTGCAAAAACACAGGAACAGAGTTAAGAGCTAAGTGAAGCATGTGAGATTAAGGAGAAAAAAGTAGTTCAGGAAAATGCCTTATGACTAAAATCTTTGTTTTTCCTACTGTGGTTGATAAGCAGAGGCAATTTTTTTTCTTTTTGGCCGTGCCGCACAGCTTGTGGGATCTTAGTTCCCTGACTAGGGATTCAACCCGTGCCCTCGGAAATGAAAGTGCAGAGTCCTAACACCGCTGGACCACCAGAGAATTCCCTGAAGGCAATTTTTAAATGGTGTACAAACATCTGGTGCAATTCCTTAGTAGATATAGTATATAACATCCTTTTTAAAAAGGGGTTTGTGGAACTTCATACTAGAAAGGACTAAGACTCACGTATTTAAGTGATGGTCATTCCTCCAAAACGGCTAATAAAAGATACACGGTAATGTTGTGGCATTTAGCTGAGTTTAAGAGTTGTTTTTGTTTTTGTTTTTTGGCTGCACCGCATGGCATCCAGGATCTTAGTTCCCCAACCAGGGATTGAAGCCTGCACCAGGGATCGAACCCATGTTCCCTGCATTGGAAGCACGGAGTCTTAACCACTGGACCACCAGGGAAGTCCTTAAGAGCTTTTTAAAAAGCAGTTTAAAAAGTCAACCTCAAATGCTGTATTGCTGATGTTCACCACTCAAGAAAATTTTAAAACATTATTTATATCAAGTTACATTGTGATGAGGGACTAAATAATAAGTATCTTCAGGAAGGATTGGTTTACACAATAGATTTCTGCCCGGAGTCTGAACCACTTTTTTCATACCCATCTCATCCTCTCCACCTTTGTAAAAGAAAACAGTAACTTGATGGGGAGAATCCCTTCACAGTGTATACGTATATCAAATCCTCATGTTGTACACTTCAAATATCTTACAATTTTATTTGTCAGTTATACCAGAGCTGGAAAAAACAAACAAAAAAGGTGTATTTGTCAAAGCAGGGGGAGGAATGAAATAATCTGCAGGTTAAAACTGAGATCCAGGTGTTGGCATTTAACTCGAATTGTGAACATTCTGGGAAGTTGAATGGTTTCTCTTTTTAAAAATGAAATAATCAAAAACTTTACTTTTAATGCATATGCTGTTCCCATGGAAATTTACAGGACAGGAAAATGGTCATTCCAAAGTCAGTTTATCTGAAAAACACAAATTATATGAAGTCTGTGTGTGTATCCTTATTTAAACTAAATGTTCTTAAAAATTTCTAAGCTCAAATGATATGTCACAAAATAGTGTTAGAAACGTGTAGACCATATAGTGTACACTATATCATGTAAAAATAAATTAAAACAGATTTGGATTATGCTGTCATTTTTAATTTTAATAAAATAGATAATTTCATACTACATAGAGAGCAAGTCCATCCACTCATTGATAAAATTTTAGAAATATTTTCTATAAAAAGTTTAGTAGCTGATTGCGAATGAATCCATTAGAACATGATTTCTATAGGTACAGTGTTCCCATCCTCACCCCCATTCTTGTTAATTTTGAGAAAATTTAAAAATACAGAAAAGTACAAAAAATAAGACAAGATATCCATATACCACAATCCAGAATTAACCAGTATTTCAATATATTTTCTTGCAGTCTTTTTTTTTTTTAAGAGAAATGAACGTTTATATATAAAACTGAAGTCCCCTCTAACCAATCCAATCCCCCCCTCTCCCACACGCATCCCCTTCCCTTCTCCACTCTTCACAGGCAACCACTATCAAGAGTTTGGTCTGTATCCTTCCAAACCATTTCAAAAACATTTAAAAAACATACATACATATATGTATCTATTACCAATATATAGCACTGAAATTTTGAGGGAAGTTTTATTCAAATTTACAAAACTCATCGTATTATATGTCATTCTGCAACTTTATCTTTCCCCCTTAACATGATTTTTGAGATCTTTCTCTGTAATACATATAGATCTCATTTATTACATTTTACAGATATACAGTATTCCATCATAAGTATTTTCCATTTTGTTGCTGATGGGCATTTAAGTTGTTTCCAATTTATGACTACTACATATCATGCCACAGTAAATAGCCTGGTACACATTTCCTGAGCATACAAACTCAGAGTAGAATTGCTAGGTGTTTTTCAATTTGCTGTAAGGAATGTTTCCCAACTCCCAAGGTCATAACCATTTTAGTATATAGCTTTTTCATATTACTGTTTTTAACCTAACCCCCTTGGATCTTACCTTTGTGTATAGTTCTTGGTTTTTTTTTTCCCCTTGGAGAACAAATTTCCTCCAAATCAAATCATTTTTTAAATAGTCCCATTATATTCTCATCTCGTGATGCCATTTCTATATTATAAATTCTAATAAATGCATAGGTGTTTCCAGAATCTCTTCTGTTCTGCTAAATCAATATCATAAAAGTCTCTTCCTTCCTAATACTTGCAACCTTTTTTTTCTTTTACATTGGTGAAGAGCTCCAGATCCATGCAGATGGCAATGTTAAACATGTTTTCCATTCCCAATTTTAGTGGAAATGCATCTAAAGTTTCAGCATTACCTTTGCTGTATGTTTTTTTTTTTTTTTTTTTTACTGAATATTATCATACAAATGTCTTTCTCTTCAGGATGAATTCTCTGGTGTCCTTTAAATTTTTAGCTTTTGTTTCTCTCATTTGTGATGCTTTCCTTCAGAATGATTATTTCTGATATGTTATGAGATGTAAATTCCTGATGAACACCTTTCATGATATCCACAGGTTTTTAATGAGTATGAATTTTCTGGTGTCTAATATGGTGTGATTTCTGGCTGAAAGCTTTCCCACATTCACTACATTGATAAGGCTTCTTACCTGTGTGTATTCTCAAATGTAGAGCAAGGGTTGAGAATTGAGAGAAAGCTTTCCCACACTCATTACAACCATAGGGTTTCTCACCTGTATGGCTTCTCACATGCACCGTAAGAGATGAACTTTGAGAGAAGGCTTTTCCACATACATTGCATTCATAAGGCTTATCACCTGAATGAATTCTCACATGTACAATAAGTGACGTTCGCTGAGAGAAGGCTTTTCCACATTCATTACATTCATAGGGTTTCTCTCCAGTGTGAATATTTTGATGTTTTATGAGGTACTTCTTCTGACCAAAAGCTGTTCCACATTCACTACACTTAAAGGGTTTCTCTCCAATATGAATTTTCTCATGCTCTGTAAGGTTTGACTTGCCACTGAAGGTTTTCCCACACTCCTTACATACAAAGGGCTTCTCTCCTGTGTGAGTTCTCTGGTGTCTGATGAGGTTCGACTTCTGAATGAAAGCTTTCCCACAATCCTTACACTCAAAAGGTTTCTCTCCAGTGTGAATTTTCTGATGGGTAAGAAGGTTTTCCTTCTGGCTGAAGGATTTTCCACATTCATTACATTCAAAAAGCTTCTCTCCAGTATGGGTATTTTGATGTTTAATAACATACTGCTTTTGGCTGAATGCTTTTCCACATTCATTACATTCAAAAGGTTTCTCTCTATTATGAAAATGCTCATGCTCAGTGAGAGTTGATTTGTGGCTGAAGACTTTCCCACATACCTTACAGGCAAAGGGGTTTTCCCCACTACAAACTCTCTGCTGACTGAGGTGTGACATCTGAATGGAAGCTTTCCCACATTCACAAGATTTCTCTCCAGTATGAATTTTTTGATGAATGAGAATTTACTTTTAGCTGAAGGTATTTCCACATTTCTTACATTTGTAGGGCTTCTCTGTGTATGACCTTTCAAATGCAGAGTAAGAGATAAGGTTCAAGAGAAAACTTTATCATACTTAGTACCTTCAAAGCTTTCTCTTCAACTCTAAATTTTCTAATACTCAAATGAAGTTTTGTTACATTCACTGGTTTCTCTCCAGTATGAATTTTCTTCTACTCAGTGAGATTTGTTATCTAGCTAAAGGCTTTTCAATATTCCTTAGAAGCACAGGGTTTCTCTCCAGCCTGACTTCTACATTTATGAGGTGCAACATGTGAGTGAAAGTTTTACCACATTCAGTAAATTCATAGGTTTTCTCTCCAGTATGAATGCTCTGATATCATATGGGGTTCAAAATGTTTTAAATGAAGGCATTTCCACACTGATTTACACCTAAAAGGGGTTATTACCACAAGGAGTAAGCTGTGGCAGGATTTCCAAACTAATTGATGATTCTTTCCTACACAACTAAGTCTAAATTGTGTTTCAAACTCTTTCTAGGTTAAGTTGAAAAAGGTGTTGCCTTAAAAGATATAAGGTTTGAGATCAGAGGAAGTATTTTTCCAATTTTCTTATATTCACTGCTTTTTTCCTCAGTCTGTACTTTACTGGAGCTGGATGCAACTTGCCTCCCAAGTCTTGTTGCCTCTCTATCTGCTCATCATCTTCTCAGGCTTCTTCTAAAATGGAGTACAAAGAATCATCATTTAAAGGAGTCAATGTGCTTAGAACTGTGGCTGGCACATGGTAAGCACTCAATGTTAGCTTTATGTTATCATCATTATTTATGAATTTTCCCATTACTAGTAATAAAATTTCAGATTGTGCTTTTGGGGATGAATTCGGGTAGCCCCCCTCAACAGTATGAAAGAATCCTCATGACCAATGTCTCCAACTAAATTTTGAGAAGGAAACCCTTATAGAGGACCCCTGGTTGAAAATTAACATTCATATGTACATAAAGCTTAGATTATTCTTGAAAAATAATCTTTCTTATTTCATAATCCAGCAAATTGAATATAACAAAAACTGAGGAATTAACAAACAGGATAAAGAGATGACCACATAAAATTAAGAAAGTCTACCTGGGATTCCTAAGAAATGGAAAAAGGAAAAATCAACTGCTTCCTTCTAAAACTCCATTAAAATGACAAGAAAAGGGAAAATGGTACAAACTCACAAGAAAAAAGAATATGATAGCAGACATCAATACACACAGGTGTTAACAAAATTTTTGGTAACATGAAGTACATGGAAGATGATGATGATGGAGTTCAAATAACATAAAGGTATTCCAGAAGAGGATGCCAATGTCAAGCAAGCCAATTTGTGCCACAAAATATCAGAAAGACTCAGGAAATGAAGGGAAATCAAGTATCTCAAAAGAAGGAATGAAGGATGGTTGCTGGGTGGAAAAAGAAAAGATTGTGTGAGTTGCAGCTGGACCTCTACTGTCAGTCGGGAGGACAAAGGACCACTACTCTGTAAGAAATGGAAGTTATTCTTTGCAGAAATTTAACCAGAGTAGCTCTAGTCTCAGGGACACTCAACAAATGAGATGACAGGTGCTATACTGAAATCAATGGGATCTATATGCAATATGGTGAAACCTCCAGTTCCATTATGCAGCTGATGCCAAAAAATGTTGGCAACCTGTGAGCAGGATATGAAAGGACCCTTTTCTGGACAAACTGAAAGGCCAGTGAAAAACTTAAATAGGATGCCCACCATCTAAGATGATACCTGTTGCTTGTACTCATTTTTTTTTTTTTTTTTGCCAAAACGAAGTACCTGGCCACACCTGAGCTCATGAGAGGAAGGCAGTATAACGCTTCTGCAGGAGGAGACCCTGAGTCCATGAGGCATTCTATTTTTCATCCACTAAAGCCTACCAGCTGACTAGAAGCACCCAGGCACGAAAGAGCTTACGTTTTAGTGAATCACTCTTAAGTATGACTGTGCAGCCAGTGTTCCACACACATTAGAGGAACCCCACTAACATGACAGATCAACATTGAGAGAAAAAAGAAAGTCTAAGGAAATAAAGGTAAGGCACAGCAAACAACAAAACCCTAAAACCAATCACAGTTATGAGAAGATATTTTATCAGTGAAACAATAACAGGATTCTGTAAGCAAGAAGCAGAAAGAAAAAGTTCCCTTACAAATTAAGACTGGGGTTGAGGGAGTGGTGAGGGGGAAGGTGGTAAAGTAGACTGTATTACCATTTACCAATAACAGGGTCTCCTAAGTGCAGAGGGGTCATACCGTTAATATGAGCACAGGTGACAAGTGTCATTTCCTGGTAGAAGTTTTGTTTGTTTGTTTGTTTGTTTTAGGGGGGCACGCCTCGGCTTGCAGGATCTTAGTTCCCTAAAACCAGGCGTCCAACCCGGCCCCCAGCAGTGAAAGCACAGAGTCCTAACCACTGGAATGCCAGGGAATTCCCTCTCTAGACTTCTTTTTTTCCCTCTCTTTTTTTCTTTTTCTTTCTTTCCTTTTTTTCTTTGGCCACACCACGCAGCATGTAGGATCTTAGTTCCCCGACCAAATATCGAACCTCTGTGCCCTGCAGTGGAAGTGCAGAGTCTCAACCACCTCCAGGGAAGTCCTCTCTAGAATTCTTAAAAGGCCCACTTGGTACCCCACACAATGAATAATAAAGATGCATACCTAGACACATCACTGTGACATTTCAAAACAGAAAAGAGGCCATAAATGTTTTCAGAAAAAAGAACATATATCATTCAAAGAAAAAGGAATCAGAATAAAATTTCCCAACAGAAAGACAGGAAGTTAGAGATAAAATTCTGAGAGAAAAATTTTACGCTTAGCCTATCAATCTAATAAGACAGTCAAATAAATCCATTTTTCAGATATGCAAATGCCCCAAAATGCACCTTTCCTCCCAGGGTGGTACTAGAAGATGTGTTCCACCAAAATTAGTAGACAGAGAAGGCAACAGATGTAGAATCCAAATAAGAGGGGATGCATAGGGGAAAAAATGAAGAAAATCTCTATGATAATGGTGATGAAAACCTATAAGTAAGAGCTGACTATCAAGTCAGAGTACAGCCAGTCTAGACTGAAGCAGGAGGACAAAAATTCTAGAAGTAATATCTCTAAGGGGAAAAATGGAAGGAGATTTCCCAATGCATTTGACCATGTGGAAACAAGTATTGAGAGGGCTTTGAACTATTCTGAAGAAACTCCAAGGGAGTCTGTGCTAAATATAGGAAACCAAGCAAGGAAAAGCACTTGGGCAAATCATCTAAGTTGTGAGCTAAACCTAGCCACTTTTCTCATGAAGCACCATTTTTTACTTTATTTTATGGAGCACCACTAATTTACTTTAAATAAATTAATAAATGCCTTACAAACTATGGTTATTAAGCCTTGGGTATTGTTTGCCAGGAACTTCCTTCAGACATAACAAAGTAAGACATCATCTTAAGGAAAACAACTGACAGTATATGTTGCCAATGATAGAATTCGAGTTTCAAACAAAAATTAGAATTTTGGAAAACCATAAATCCTCCACCATGAGACTGATAGCTTCCCAATACTTAAAAAACTTTTCTAATGAGACTGGTGATGTTAACAAACTGTGATGTTTTGATATTGTATAATGAGATACATCAACATTTGAAAGATCTCCATAATTCAACAGACAAATGCATATCATTACAAAATCACGCATGGGTAAGAGATCCATTCAAAGTTTAAGACAAACCAATGGATTTTATGTAAGAGAACAAAAAAATGTGTTTCAAATTTCACATTATGGCTAATCTTAAAAAAAGTGATCACTTGTCAAGTGTTGGTATAGTACCAAAGAATATTCACAATTATCTGAAAAGGCTACTAAAATACTTCTCCCTTTTCTAACTACATCTGTGTGAAGCCACAATTTTTTAACATACTTCAACCAAAACAACAGGTTACAATAGCAGATTCTGCTATCTCCTATTAAGCCAGACAATAAAGATATTTACAAACATGCAAAACAATGCCACTCTTCTCACTAAATTTTTTTGTTTTGGAAAATTGTTATTTTTATTAAGAAACGATATAAGTTTATATGTAATGGGGTTTTTTTAAAATTAATAAATGTTTTTAAAAGTTTCCATTTTTTGTTAAATAAAGTAAATATCACAAAAGTCCACATAATAAACCAAAACTCTTTGCGGGTCCTCAAGTTTTAGGACTGTAAATTTTATTGCTATTGGGTACTGGGTTTCCTTCTGTGGTGATGAAAATGTGATAGCGGTGATGACTGCACGACTTTGTGAATATAATAAAAACTACTGAACTGTATACCCTAAAAGGGTAGATTTGGTTATCTGAATTATATCTTAATAAAGCTGTTATGTAAGAAAAAGAAAAAAAAAAAGTGAAGAGTTCCTAAGACTAAAAACTTTGAGAACCTGATGCTCAAAACACTTCTCATTATTCATTCCACAAATACCTTCTTTCCTTACTATGTGCCTGGCACAGTTCTAAGCTCCAGGGATAAACAGTACTGAACAAAACCGACAAAATTTTCTGCACCCATCAAGTTTACATTCTAGTGGACAGAGACAAATAATAAACAAATGAAGGAGATGGTTTGTTAACAAGTTTTAAGTGCTATGAGATAAAATTAGGGAAGGGATAGAGTTTCAATTTCAGATGGAGCGGCCTCTGAGAAGGCAAGATTCAAGACATGAAGGAAGAAAGAGTGATCTGGAGGAAGAGCATTCTAAGCAGTAGTTAAGTAAGTTCAGAGGCCCTGAGGAAAAGCCTGCCAAGCACGTTAAATATGCTATCAGTGAGTCACAATTACACATATTATGTTCCTTATGTCCTTTGGCTTAGCCTGATCCCCTAGTTTTTACACTTCTTAGAATCCACAGAACCTCCTGGAAGCAGCTCCAGTAACATGCTCTTAAAAAGACTTCTCCAATCTTGTCTCTTACTTCTAAACATCTTTCCCTTAACTACTAATCACAATCACATTCACTTTTCTTAAAATAAGTGTTTCATATGAAATATTTTTAAACCCAAATTTGTATGTAGTTAAGTCTTAACATGCTAACTATAATCTGAGATGCTGGATTGCAGTAACAGCTCCACTCTTTTCTTTGGATGGCTGATAGCAATTATTTTTTAAAAATAGGGGGCATTACCAAGGGGGAAAAAAGGAGGGGAGGAGAGTTTAGAGTTTAAAGACTAAAAAGACAACAACCAAACCCAAAGTTTAAACCTTGACTGGATTCTGGTATTTTAAAAAAAGCTATATAGAGGGACCTCCCTGGTCGTCTAGTAGTTAGGATCTGGCGCTTTCACTGCTGTGGCCTGGGTTCAATCCCTGGTCAGGGAACTGAGACCCCACAAGGCTCGAAGAGGCCAAAAAAAAAAAAAAAAAGAAAAAAGCTATAGAAAGTATTCTGGAGATAACTGGGGAATCTGAATATGGACTACTACATAGTATCAGCACATTATGACTAATCATCTAAGGCGTGATAATGGTATTTTTGTTATATAGAGGGATGACAGTATTTTTAGAAAATGCTTAATTTTTTAGGAGTGAAGTGTCATGCTGTTTGTGTGCTGTAATGCACACAATACACATGCACTGGGATACAGATACATCAAACACGGCAAAATACTAACTACTGAATCTATGTGGTGGGTATAGAGGAGATCACTGTACTCTTCTTTCAGTGTTTTATGGTGTTTGAAGATGTTAAGAATTGATTAAAAAAAAAACCTTCCACAATAATAATTCAGATTTAACAAGTTACCACATGTGTAATCAAAACTGCAAACAGAAAATATAAAACATGGGCCTTCCTTTCAACAAGTTCGTAAGATATCCAGACATAAAAACAAAAAAACACGTAAGATGGTATTTACTAAGGACTTTTGAATTTCTGTGGGAAATGTGTAGTAGGATGGACAATCAGAGGGGAGATCAAAAAAAGAGGAAGTAACAGGTTTAAATAAGCAGGAACTGAAAAGGTAGGGTATTTCATAATCAAAGGCCAAGATTCAAGTAATTTTATAGAAAGGAAATATGTTCACATTTATATTCACATGGTTAACATGCCCTCTCTTGATGAGAGCAAAGTATATCTTTTAAAGGGTTTGACTGACCATATCACAAGGACCATAAGAAAAGAAATAATCCAGACCTAATTTGAAAATGGTTTGAAGTAACGTCTGGACCTGAAATAATGAGCTGAAATCTCTAATTTGCGTAGTATATTAATGATTTCACAGTCTGACACGATGAAAATGAAGTCAATTGGACAGTTGTTTATCCCGTAAACAGGTAAAATTATGGTGGGCAAGACAAAAAGGCTGGAGGTGCCAAAATAAAAATTGGTATTTATAGAAAGAGTTACTTCTAACTTCAGAATGAATGAGTCACTTTCTAGGAATTAGTTTATAAAGGGAAGGAGGAAAGGCAGAATGCAGAGTTCCAGAAGCCACCTCCAGTAAGAGGATGAGGGGGGAAGGGCGCAAAAGATAAGGAAACACTTAAGACAGAAAAAGCAACATCTCAGGCCATCAAAGCACCAATCAAGCTTAAGTGGGAGAGAATTCCTAGAGGAGGGACTCAAACATAACATAAATAGATGCTTTCTTCTAAAATGATAGACATCTCTGCTCACTTTATGCCTGTGAAGGAGAAAGATAAAGAGGAAAAAAAAAGGGAAAACTGCATTGTTGATAAGAGTAGGAAGTAGCTATAATTCTAATGTCTTATGAGAAAGGATATGAGTGGGCAGCTGCCACTGCTGTTTTTAGGAAGAGCTCTCATGCACAATGCTCTCCAAAAACAAAAGGCACAGCTTCAAGGGCCATTATCACCACCTCCTTGTTTCTAACAACAGAATCCAGGAATGTAGGCTGGATGCAGGAGACTTGGTGGACACACTGGCATCCCTGAGTGGTAAGAAAAGTTAAGACTGAGCAAGAAAATGCAGAGACACCATCAATGAATAAAGCAGCTTATTAGTACAGCAGAACAGAAGTCATCACAACTTTCTATCTCCCTCAATTCCTGACTTGTGCATCCAACTGTCTACCTGAATATGCACTTAGATGTTGGACCAGTAGATATGTCACAATTAACGAGTCCAAAAGAAAACTCTTGATCTATCTCCCCAAATTCCTGAAGTCTTCCTATCTCAGTAAATGGTAATTCATCTTCTTCCAGTTAAAGAGTCATCAACAACTCTTCTTTCTCTCATAACCAACATAAAATAAGTCCATCTTGTCAGCTGTTCCTTTAAAATATCTTAAGAATCTGACTATGTGTCACTAAGTACAATTACTACCTAGATTACTGCAATAGCCTCCCATTAATCCCCTCTACCATGTTTTCTTTATAGCAGCCAAACTGTAATTCTGATCTTTTCACTCCTCACCTCACACCCCCCCGCTTTTTTCCCCAAATATTTCATTTTTATTAGAATATTTTTTTTTTTTGGTGGTAGAGCATATTACGATCTCAATTATCCTAACAGGCTTTTAAAGGAAAGCAGTTCTGGGACGTCCCTGGTGGTGCAGTAGTTAAGACTCCAAGCTCCCAACTCAGGGGGCCTGGGTTCAATCCCTGGTCAGGGAACTAGATCCCACATGCATGCCGCAACTAAGAGTTTGCATGCCACAACTAAAGAGCCAGCAAGCTGCCAACTAAGGAGCCCACGAGTAGTGCCGCAACTAAGGAGGACACGAGCTGCAATTAAGGAGCCGGTGAGCCACAACTAAGGAGCCAGCAAGCCACAACTAAGAACTGGCACAACCAAATAAATAATAAATATTAAAAAAAAAAAAAAAACCAGGATTCCTTCAGGTTCACATGCCTGGGAGGAGCAGGAGAAAAAAAATAAATAAATAAATAGGAAAGCAGTTCTATCTGCCAAGGCGAGAAGAACCAATGTTTAGAGAATGGTTACTAAGCAGAGAGGAGTAGAGTGACTCTTCCTCCATATATGTCAGCGAACTTGAATACGCTCAGCTTTGATACCTTGCCAACTTGCAAAGCGTCTAATGGTGGCTTGAGCCACAAGGGATAACTGAATTATGGTATTTAACAATATTTATTGCTTGACTACTGGCTTCATACAATTTGGTGATTTACCTCAAAACCCTTTGATGGTCTACCAAAATCACTCAGAATAAAGGCCAAAGTCTATGGTTTAGACTGTTAACCTAACCAAACTTATTCTTATTCCCTTTGTTCACTCTGCTCCAGCCCACTGCCCTGATCATTATTTCTTGAACAGCACGCTTCAGCCTCAGGGTTTTTTAAGACTTTTTGTTCCTTTTGGCTGAATGTTCTTCCACCAAATACTGCATGCCCCACTCTCATACTCTTAAATGCCATCCTCTTAACGAGACCTTTCCCTGACCAACTTATTTAAAATTATAACCCCCAACTGGCCCTCTCTATGCCAGTTTTCCTTGCTTTACTCTTCTGCATAGGACTCACCACCGAATATATCTTTTACCTATTTATTCATAGTCTGCCTTTCCCAATTAGAATATAGGCCTCAAGAGGGAGGAATTTTTGACTGCTTTGATCACTGACATTTCCCTAGTAACTGAACTGGTGCCAAATACAAATCATTCAGTAAATATTTATTGAATATACGAATATACCATGTTGGTAGAAATGTAAATTGGTTTACTTCTCTTGAGAACAATGTGCCTATTTCTATCAAACCTATAAATAAACATAACTTTGACCCAGCACTTCCACTTAGAGTAAATTATGATGTAACTATATCTGCACATCTCTGCAAAGCAATATAAACAAGTATATGCACTTGCATCTTCAATCGCATAAGCCTGGAAACAACCTAAATGTCCATTAGTACGAGATAGGTTAAACAAATTAAATGTTGATAGAGAAAAAAAGAAAACTATGTACACAATAGAATACATACCACCATTTACATGAAACGGAAAACTGAGGGCTTATATATATTCATATTTGCAGCACAGATACATAATATATGCTGGTTTATTCATAGACTACCTCAAGAAGGATACATGTGAAACTCTTAAAAGTGACTGCATCTTTGAAAAAGAACTACAGGACTCAGGGTCAGAACAGCAGACTTTTTCACTGTATACCTGATGTTCAAAAATTTTTACAAATTCATGTATTACATTAAAAAACAAATACTGACTCATACATCCATACACACATACACAGCAGAAAGGCAGAATTGACTTCTAAGGCAAAAACTTCTGAAAGAGGCTCATGGGGGCAGAAGGGAGGGAGGCAGGAGTTTGTTGATGTATAATGGGGGCGTTGGATAAGAAGACAACAGGAAGTGTGATTACAGATGTAAAATATAATGCTGAGGCATTTAACCACTGAAAGAATGAGAGAAATTGGTAAGTAATAAAAAGGAACCTAAATATCAGATAATATATAAAGACTTAAGACATATAAAAGAATGCACAAGGAAAGGAGTCTATACACATCAGGGGATATGAGACTGAGGGTATCATGAAAGAGAGAACAATCACACAGATGCAGTACAAATGAAGTGCGAAGTGCTGACATGCAGAATAAAGGTAAGACGGGAACCTGGTCCTCTAGCATCTGATTAAAGGAGTAGACTACTAAAAGAAAAAATGACTGGAAATGTCCTTCAGGTTTCTAAAGAATTCGTATCAAGTGATACTCTAAGACTAGGGCCTGTAAGAAAACATACTTAAAAGCATTTCAGAGGTGGCAATGCTGACTGAACAACTGTGACCCGCCTGGTTGTGATGCACTCACCTGGACAAATTTCCTTTACACTTCTTTCTCCACCATCCAGATTTCGTCTTCTTGCTTCAACAGAAGATCACATACAGCTTGGCCAGCTTATAACCTGCTATTGGGGAAATGACACAGCACTAGAATGTTAATGCTGGAGCCAAAGTTCTGTCCTAGAACTCAGGCTGAGCCCTGGGGCCTCCTGGCCTTCCGAAGGATGAGGAAGGTGCAGTCTCCAGGAATGCACAAGGAAGCGACCCTGTGAAAAAGAACAAAGTAATGACTTTTTGTCTTAGAGATTAAAGCACACACAACTAATATGAGCAAAGGGACTATTTGGGTCCTGAATTTCAAAGCCATACACTCATTAAACCTTTTAAGGCTCCACACATCCAGAAATGGAGGAAGAAAGAGGGAATGTATTTTGAAAATTTGACCTCCATAGGAAAAGCTGTTCATACCTTACATGACTGGCTGCTACTGTTCTCTAGCACCACATTCCTATGTAGGCCCCTAAGTGGATTTTAACTGCGGCCCTTATTCCTGGATGAAATTCAATACTCATATCTATGACTATAACAACATACACCTAATAGAACTAAGCCACATGGATAAAGTTGTTCTTGACAGTATTCAGGAATAAAAACTGAAGTTTACCTGGAGTCCTAATATTTACTTTGCTATCAATATACTCTGAAAGAAACTATATACTAAAAATATCCTGTAAATATATGTTCATCCACACATTCAAAAAAACATTTTTAAGAACATTATTCAGACAATGGACAAAATTTGAATATGGATTTTGAATTAAACAATAGTATTGGCATCATATTTTCTGATTTTGATTACTGTACCATGGTTATGTATAAGAATGTTCTTGTTCTTAGAAAATTTATACTGAAGTATTTGCAGATAAAGGGAGCATGTATACAACTTAGTCTCAAATAGTTCAGAAAAAAAATTTACACACATATTTGGAGAATAAGAGAAGGAAAAATAAAGCAATAAAAAAGTAAACGATTGGTGAATTTGGGTAAAGGGTATATGGGACTTCTCTGCACATGTACCCTTCTCTAGAAAGGGTACATGCAACTTTTCTATAAAATTGAAACCATTAAAAAAGAAAACCAAAATCCTAAAAAAACCTAAGTTACTACTTATACACTCTATCTACTATGTGTGTTGAGAAAGCTTGGTCACCAGCTTGTACTGGGGTGTAGCAGATGGAAGGCTTAGAGCCTACTTTGAACAGTAATGTACACAGAGATAAACATGAGAGGGCGAGTTGCCTAGAAACAGCCTGAAAAAGGAGATCAAGTTTGATCTTCTGGACATTCAGAGTGTCAGGTTTCTGAGGATCATGCAGGCAAGTATATCCATTACACAACTGCATATATAAATTAGGAGCTCAGAACAGCCTAGAATGGAAATGGGAATTTGTCAGTTGTCAGAATATCACTGCTGTTGAAGACAGGTGGAATACTACTGTGACTACTTATAGAGAACATACACAGTACGTGAAGATGGTCAAGGACAGAATCCTAGGAACACCAAAGGTCAAGGACACAAGGAAAGGTTTCACAGGAGCATGGTCGCTGCTTAGTTTCAATCTTGCAAATACTTTTCCTGAAAACCATATAAAACATCAAGAATAATGGGGTAATGGGGAGGGTGGAACAAGGGGGCAAGAAGCTAATCCATACACTACATCTGTAGTGAAACTAGTAGGGAGAATTTGTTAACTCTAAATTATTTGTAAGTACGGCCCAAAAACCCAAAATAGCCGAAGTGGTACAGGAACCACAGTAGTGTAATAAGTGTAGCAAGAAAGACTAGATAATGGCGAGAAGTCCTTGAGGTAACAGATCTCAGAAATAACTAGCAAATATTCACTCTCAGAATGAGGGATTCACCCTGAGTGAGAACTGTTGTAATGAAGTCTAATCATGAACAACAAGACTAGCAACAAAAGAAAAAAAAAAAAAGCCAAACCCCCAAACTCCATATATCTCTGCCAAAGGGAAACCCAAACAGGAGGCCTAAAGAAGTTACAAAGAAGCCTAGGAAGAACTCGAAATGCTGAGGGAGAGTCTCAGGACTTACGGAGTTCAGAAATCTGCAGCTAGTATTTCCTTCCAGAACGAGTAGGCCTTACCCTAAGACGGAACTAATGAAAGCAAGACCTAGATTAAACAGAAAGAGACTGCAGGGAAAGCAGAAAGAGCAGGCTTAAAAAGTACTTGGGGGCTTCCCTGCTGGTGCAGTGGTTGAGAATCTGCCTGCCAATGCAGGGGACATGGGTTCGAGCCCTGGTCCGGGAAGATCCCACATGCTGCGGAGCAACTAAGCCCGTGCGCCACAACTACTGAGCCTGCGCTCTAGAGCCCACTCGCCACTACTGAAGCCCGTGTGCCTAGAGCCCTTGCTCCGCAACAAGAGAAGCCACCGTAGTGAGAAGCCTGCGCACGGCAACAAAGAGTAGCCCCCGCTCGCCACAACTAGAGAAAGCCCGCACACAGCAACGAAGACCCAACACAGCCAAAAATAAAATAATAAATAAATAAATTTATATATTAAAAAAAAAAGCAAATGCATCATCCTGGAAGGCAAGTACTATGAAGATTTATGGGAAACAGAGAGATGGAGATAAAAGTCTGCCTCAACCAGGTTAGGGTCATCTAGCCAGAGAAGGTGTGGAAGCCCTCTGCTTTTAAACACTAGAAGAGGCACATGAGCTTTGAAGTATAGAATGCTACTATGTTTCCTTTTTCCTGGTACTTGTCTATGAATATCTACCTCATACAAACATGAGAAACACAAAATATTTTGTCTGTGTCCATACAAGGATGCTTTAAGGAAAACAGTGGCAATGAACAGCATAATTTTCCAACAGTTAAACTCACCTGAAAATTACTGCCACAAGTAGATTAAAAAATGAAACACAATGTAACAAAATTAATTTTTTTAAAAAGACATAAAAACTTTAAGAAGCAAGCAAAGCTATAAAAAGAACATAAAAGATAAATGGAGAAACTGATTTAAGAAATGGTCACCCAAAAGGAGGAAATGAAAAGAAAATAGGAATGGACATCTTACTTTTGTTATATTTGACTTTTTTAAAGACTGCAGCTGGACTTCCCTGGTGGCGCAGTGGTTAAGAATCCGCCTGCCAATGCAGGGGACACGGGTTCGAACCCTGATCTGGGAAGATTCCACATGCCGCGGAGCAACTAAGCCCGTGCGCCACGACTACTGAGCCTGTGCTCTAGAGCCCGCGAGCCGCAACTACTAAGCCCGCGTGCCACAACTACTGAAGCCCGCGCGCCTAGAGCCTGTGCTCCGCAACGAGAAGCCACGACAATGAGAAGCCCACGCACTACAACGAAGAGTAGCCCCCGCTCGCCACAACTAGAGAAAGCCCGCGTGCAGCAATGAAGACCCAACACAGCCATAAAATAAATTAATTAATTAAAAAAAAAAAAAGACTGCAGCTATCAGAGTTTAGAGGGATTTTTATTTCCTTGATTAATGTGATCTTTCCTGGTTGTTGTATCTGAGGCATAGCAGTGGTCTCAGCCTTAAACTTTTTTGTTTCTACTCACATCCCCAGAGACCTAGGCAACATGGGTAATTTATACATATATAGGTAATCATAATCTATATCTGACCACGAAAGCCAGCATCTTATCTAATGCAAAAATATTGAAGGCATTTCTATTAAACTCTAAATAAAGGTAAGGATGCCCACTGCCTCATTTTAAAATATAATTATAAACAATAATTCAATAAATTAAGCAGGGAATAAAATTAACTTATAGAAATCAACAAACTTTGGGACTTCCCTAGTGGTGCAGTGGTTAAGAATCCGCCTGCCAATGCAGGGGACACGGGTTTGAACCCTGGTCTGGGAAGATCCCACATGCCACGGAGCAACTAAGCCCATGCGCCACAACTACTGAGCCTGCGCTCTAGAGCCTGCGTGCCACAACTACTGAAGCCCGCGTGCCTAGAGCCCGTGCTCCACAACAAGAGAAGCCACCTCAATGAGAAGCCCGCGCACTGCAACGAAGAGTAGCCCCCACTCACCACAACTACAGAAAGCCCGCAAACAGAAACGAAGACCCAACACAGCCAAAAATAAATAAATAAATGTGTATATATATATATATATATATATATATATATAAAAGAAATCAACAAGCTTTATATAGAACACAATGACTCCATTCATAACAGCAATATAAAAGATAAAGTACCTAGAAATAAACTTAGTAAAAAGTGCCTAAAACCTATATGAAGAAAGTATTAAAACACTCTAGAAGACCCAAAAGTAAACTGGAATATATACAACACATATCATGTACATGGACAAGAATATTTAACATTATAAAAATCTAATGTCCCTGTCCCTAAATTATTTTACAAAATTTAATACAATATCAGTAAGTTTTTTTTCTAGAACTAGACAAGCTGATTCTGAAGTTTACAAAGAAAAATAAACAAGAATTAGGAAAATGAAAAAGACAAGCAATAAGAGAAGAGTAACTATAATAGATATTAAAACAAAACTATAAAACATCTATACTAAAAAGATAAATATTGGTACACGAATATAGGCTGGAAGATGGATGAGAATATAAAGTCCAGAAATAAGACCAAAAACATGAGAATTTAGTATATGATCAAAATGGAATCTTAAAATAGTAGAGTTAAGGCCTTTTAATAAATGGTGTTGGAAGAACTGGGTAGCCTACTGGAAAAACATAAACCTGGATGCAAACCTAAATATCATACACGAGGATATGAAAACCCATAGAAATTATAATCTTTTAAGGATTTGAAAGTATAGGTGAAACCTGGAGTGCGAAAGGCTTTCTATGACCATAAATGAAAAGACTGATAAATCTATTACATAAAAATAAAAACTACCTGATTCCACATGGTTTAAAAAAACAAACCACTGTGAACAATATCAAAACACAAATTTAAAACTTGGAAAAAAACCTGCAACTCATTTCACATAGGGCTAACCTTTCTAATGTAATTTAACAGCTCCTAGAAGAAAGAGATACCCTATAGTAAAAGGAGGAAAAGGATATGAACAGAGTTCCCAGATAAGTACATGTGGCCCTTAAACATATGGAAGATACTCAACCTCACCCATAATAGAGATGTAAATTAAACCTACACTGAGATACCAATTTTCACTCATACCTTTGGCAAAAAAAAATATTCAACTCTACATTCTGATGATAAGGTTCTAGGAGGAAAGGTGTTCTTGTAGATTGCTAATGGAAATGAAAGTACTTAGCCCTACGTGCAATTCTACTTGTAGCAATCTACTTTGGAGATAATCTTGCATAAGTACAAAATGACACAGATGAAAAATTATTCATTACCGCAGTAACAGCAACAGATTGGAAACAACCCAAATGTCCAAGAGCAGAATCAACTACGGTACACGCACACAATGGCATCTTATTTATAAGGCAGTTAAAAAGAAAAAAATATATATAATCATTAATAAAGGATATCTCCAGGACATATTGTTAAGTGAAGAAAGTGAGGAACACAGATGTACATAGTATATCTTTTACGTAAGGACAGTGGGGCATAGGAGGGAAGAATAAACATACACTAATGGCCCAACAAACAAAAAAAATCTACTTGAAGGATAAAGAAACAAAAAAACAAGAAACTATATTTAATTGGGACAGAGAAGAATGTGATGGGGAGGGGAGCAGAATGAGATACCTCTATGAGATATAGTTTTTGTTGAATCACAGAAATGCATTATTTACTTTTTATATGATAAAATTCATTTTTAAAAAAAGCAATCCCTGAACTTGAAATTGAAACAAATGAACTCAACTGTACATTAACCTGGTAACATAATTCCTCAAAGAAAGGATTTATAACAGAGAACTTTGACTACACATCTTTAGTGGGATGCATTCTAAGGACAAAAATAGCTACAAAGAAAATTTTCACATGATACAGTATGTTTATGGTTACTACTATCAACATTGTTATTTTTGAAACCATTTTTTTTTATAGTGCAGGATAAAGCAAATAATCCCATACTTATATTAACCTGTTCCAAAATTTTTACTATAAAATACAATTAGGAGCTAAGTATGAGGTAAAAATACTGAACCATTTAAACTGAATTATAAATATTAATATGAACTCATGATTTTTCAAAATGGGTTTTCTAGTTCCGTCTCTGAAATGGCCTTGAAACCATGTTACCTCTGCAACAATAAAATAACATCCAGGAGCTTCCCTGGGTCTGCCCACCAGTGCAGGGGACATGGGTTCGACCCCTGGTCCGGGAGGATCCCACATGCCGCAGAGTGGCTGGGCCCGTGCGCCACAGCTACTGAGCCTGCGCTCTGGAGGCCACAAGCCACAACTGCTGAGCCCGCATACCACAACTACCACAGTACGAAAACTACTGAGGCCCACGCGCCTGGAGCCGGTGCTCTGCAACAGGAGAGGTCACCACGATGGGAGGCCCGCGCACCATGGCGAGGAGTGGCCCCCGCTCTCCGCAACTGGAAAAAGCCCACGCACAGCAATGAAGCCAAAGAAGCCGAAAGTGGGGGGGCAGGGGGGAGAACGAACATCCAGCACCCAGATCTTGGTCTCCAATACCACTCTCCAGTAAAAGGAACCAGAGCTCCTTGAAGAAACAGCTAATTCCAAGTCTGGGAGGGAAGGTACAAGATGGGCCTGGAGTGCAAGATAGCTTTCAAAGTTAAATGGGGGCAAGTTAAAATGAGACAGGAGTTAGCATGAAGGAACATCCACTGACTAAAACTGTGACAATATGACTATCAAAAAGAAAACTAGCTGCAGTTATTAGAGCACAACTTTAAAATGATGCTTAAAGAAAAAGCCAGGATAAATTTGACACAATTTGAGGTAGCAATCAAATAAACGTAAAAGGAATGAAAAAACTAGAAAATCACTTTGCAACCTTGAAGAAATTATTGATTCCGCTAAGGATTATTTATTGGTGTTAAAACCATTCATTAAATGATTGATGGGGAATGGACATCTGTACCGTGCCAAATTATGAAACCATACAGATTACACTTTGGTCATAAAGGGGAAAATACAATCACTAATGGTGGACCAGTCATATATTTCTCTCCTGACGTTATGCAATTTGAAGATCACCTCTGATGTAGTCTGACCCAAAACAGGTCACAATTAGGATTTTTAAAAAATATCATCAGAGGCTCTGAATTAGAACCATGAGAAAGTAACCATCACAGAAATCAAAGAACAAATCTCATGAAGGAGGCAGTGATGAATTTCTAAGGATGAATGTAACCTGAACAAAGAACTCTAACTTCCTCATTCCAGTTACAAAAGAAAATGTCAAAAAAAAAAATGCTTTAAACATGGCAATTAAAAAACAGCATCTACATATCTGAATCTTTCAGAAATTTTTACCAGAAACAGTAAGAATGACTGTACTGTTTCTGAGGAAATTTTTTGTCCCTTTCTGAATTTTCTAAAAATTTTTATTTTATATTGGAATATAGTTGATTAACAATGATGTGCTAGGGCTTCCCTGGTGGTACAGTGGTTAAGAATCCACCTGCCAATGCAGGGGACACGGGTTCAAGCCCTGGTCCGGGAAGATCCCACATGCCACGGAGCAACTAGGCCCGTGTGCCATAACTACTGAGCCTGCACTCTAGAGCCCACAAGCCACAACTGCTGAGCCCACATGCCACAACTACTGAAGCCTGCGCACCTAGAGCCTGTGCTCCGCAACAAGAGAAGTCACCCCAATCAGAAGCCTGCACACCACAACAAAGAATAGCCCCCGCTCACCACAACTAGAGAAAGCCCGCATGCAGCAACAAAGACCCAATGCAGCCAAAAATAAATAAATAAATTTATTTAAAAAAAAAAAAATGATGTGCTAGTTACAGGTGTACGGCAAAGTGATTTAGTTACACCCATACAAGTATCCACTCTTTTTCAAGTTCTTTTCCCATTTAGGTTATTATATTGAGCTGAGTTCCCTGTGCTATACAGTAGGTCCTTGTTGGTTATCTATTTTAAATATAGTACTGTGTACATGTCAATCCCAAACTCCCAATCTACCCCCCCCCCCACACACACACACTCTTTCCCTCTGGTAACCATAAATTCATTCTCTGAGTGTTTGCTTTGCAAATAAGTTCATTTGTATCATTTTTTTTAGATTCTGCCTATCATATATTTGTCTTTCTCTGTCTGACTTAACTTCACTTAGTATGATAATCTCCAGGTCCATCCACCTTGCTGCAAGTGGCATTATTTCTGAGAAAGTATTATTCTATAGATAGTAATAATAGTACTACTTAAAATTTATCCCGTATTACTAAGTAATAAGGCACTATTCTTTAGAACTCCTGGATCTACACAACTACTCCATGAATCAGATACTATTATTTTCTCTATAATACTGGATGAGAACCTGAGGCACAAGCCAGTACCTGCCTAAGGTCACCAAAGTACAAAGTGGCAGAGGAAAGAGTCTGGTTCTATGGCCTATGTCCTCCTTTTAAAAAAAAATTACTTTGACTTTTGAATATATACTAAACTCATATAGTCAGGGGGAAAAAAAAACAAACATAGAAAGCTATTTGCCCTTGTCCTATTTATGCCAGTACCTCTACCCACAACAGAGGTAGCCACTCTTACTAGTTTCTTGTGGATCTTGTTTCTTAAAGGAAACAAATACAAGTATATATTCTTATCTCTCCCCTTTCTTACTCCAAATGAAGCATACCATACATTCTGCATCTTGCATTTTTCACTTAACAATACAATTCTGGAGTTATTTCAGTGTCAGTATATAGAAAGCTTCCTCCTCATTCTTTTATAGAGCTGCAAATTATTCTGTTGTATACATACATTATAATTTTATCGAACCAATCTCCTACTGACGGGCATGAATTGTTTCTAATCTTTTCCTATGTGAAACACTGCTGCAATGAACAACCTTGTACCTGTATAACTTCATGTAAATTCAGGTACATTTGCAGAATGAATTTCCATCTGTAAAATAAGTCAAAAAGAAAATACATTTGTAGTTATCATACATAATGCTGAATTGCCCTTCATAGGTCTGCTTCCTGCTAATACCAATACTATTTTAATTTCTGAGGATTTAAATTGTTACTGTTGGGGGAATTCCCTGGTGGTCCAGTGGTTAGGACTCTGCGCTTTCACTGCTGAGGGTGCCTGTTCAATACCTGGTTGGGGAACTAACATCACAAAAGCCCAGGGGAGTGGCCAAAAAAAAAAAAAAAAAGTTACTGTTGGGCTCCGACCTCCCCACACCCCAACTGCTTTCCTTTTTCAGAGTTTTACTACCTATTCTAGCTTGTCTATTTTTCCATATTAAGTGCAGAATCAGCTTACCTAGGTCCAAAAAAAAAAAAAAAAATCTGTGGATACTTTTATTGGGATAACATTAAATTAATAAATTTACTTAAATTTGCACACACTTCTTTAAGATGTCTTCCTATTGAAAAACACTATATTTGTTCACATCTTATGTTATGCCCTTTAGCAGTATTTTAAAGTTCTTTTTCAATAGTTTTGCACATTTCTTAAGTTTATTCCTCAATTTTTAAAAAACTGTTCTTGTAAATAATGGTTGTCTTCTATTATACCTTCTAACTGGCTGTGGTTTGTCTATCTGAAGGCTACTGATTTGTAGATATTGATTTGGTACCCAATTATTTAAAATAACGTGAAGGATAACTTAAAGTGGATTCCTTAGACTTTTTCGTTACTTCACAAAATCCATACAACCTGGGAACATCTCCACGCATTTAGGAGTTAGGACAACTAACTAGTCCAGACTCATGGATAAACACTGCAGGAACTAAGTTTTTTTCAAAGAACGAGGGTAACCGTGCCGAACCTAGAACCCCAAACCCTTGACTCCCCAGTCCTCGGCCTTCTGCTCTATATGACACTGCTTCTCAAAATGTAAGGCTGATATTTACTCTAAATTAACAGCAGACCTATTAAAGTACCCCAAAGATCAGGATATTTGAGACCGTTTGAAGCAGGCTCCCCCTAACAAAAATTTCCTTTGAAATATTTTTGCTTGTTTAAAAAAAAAAAAAACCACGGTGATTTGCATTCTACCCCAATTAAAAAGAAACGCGCTTTTATACAAAAGTCCACTTAAAAAATATTTACCACTTAGCTTTTATCCCCCTTCAAATCTTCAAGTAAATTAGATGTTCCAGGAAGACGGCACCGTTATTATCAGCACTTTCGACACGGGAAGTGCCGCTCGGATGTTATTCTCTCAATGCTGGTTTCCTACATCTCTCTCTCTTAGAAGCAACCATACACAACGCTGCACCCCCAGTTTCTCCCTCAATAATCTCAAACATCCGATCAAACTTGCGGTCAAACTCAGGGTCATGCAAGCTCGAACCCTCCTCAGAGGCCCCCACCCCCACCCTACATGTAGGCCAGAAGCTCTTAAACCCACTCCCCACCCTCGCGCCGCACCCCAATAGATCTGGAATCCTTCTCTTCATAACCTCCCAGACCCCATCGGCCCAAGACACCCACGTCCCACCTCCTATTTTCGCGCCACGTGGACCCAGGGGCCGGACTGACCCGCGGACAAAGACCAAAATGTCCACTCGGTGCGCTGCGCCTGCGCACTCCGAGGCCGAGTGAGCACTCCCAGAAATCTCCGCGATGCGGCCCGCACGGTCGCCGCGGCCAAGCGCAGGCTGGTATCTGATTACCTTCTATCGACAGCACCACCGCTTTTCCGGCCTTGGACTACATTTCCCTTAAGGCTTTGCTGGTCGACATTCTATGTCTCTCCGTCTGTCTTTCCCACGCGAACTTGGCGGCCTCTTCCTGTGATTATGAAGCTCTCAGGGTGAGTACTTCTGCCTTGGAGGAAGATCAGCTCAAGCCTGGTGGGAGGTTTGGAGCCGGAACCCCAACCCCCTCTTTGAAGCCTCCCGAGGGCAGCGTCAAACGAACCAAGCCCATACTCTGAGGTATGAGGACGCCATTTTCTCTGTAGCTGGTCTGGCTTTGGACTACATTTCCCAGAGTCCACAGCGGCCCAGCGTTACGTCTCTCTTGACGTCGTGGCGAGGTCGTTAGCTCCGCAGGGCCCCGGACGCGACCACGGGGAGGCAGAAGGTGAGGGGTCTGGGAGTCCGGGGCGGGGACAGGGCGTGTCCAGAGAGCCTTGGGTTTTTGCGCGCTGGCGCGAGCGGGCTAACAATACACGATTCTGAATGTGTCTTTGTGTGTCATGGTGGTGAGTAGATTGTGCGACTGTGTGTGCCTTAGTGGGTGTGAGATTGTGGCTGTGTATAAGGCTGTGGAGGTGTCTATGATCGTGTTTCATTGTGTGTTCTAAGAGTGGATATGTGTTTGTGTTTGTGTGACACTGACCATTTGCTCAGCACCAAGTGTGTGGGTGTGAGGTGCCTGTGACTCCAGTGCTCTGACAGATTATGGCCCTGGACAGTGATAACCTCAGCCTTTCCCTGTAACACCGAGATTGGGCATGATGTCCAGTCTTCTCTGCTCTCCCTCCCCAGTGTGGGAGGGTCGGGCGATGACCCTTTAAAAATGCGCTGGTCCCTTATGATTGCTTTTCCTTGACTCTTCTCCAAGAGACGTATTGAGAGGAGAAGGAAAGAATTAACAGCAGACCTATTAAAGGTCTTTAAAATGCGCTGGTCCCTTATGATTGCTTTTCCTTGACTCTTCTCCAAGAGACGTATTGAGAGGAGAAGGAAAGAATTATTATTGAACATCCAAAAGCCAAGTTCTCCGTGCATGTTTTTCTTCTTTCCCTGAAACCCGTGTTATTTTTCGTGATGTGTGTTAAAAAAACAAAATTCAGCCAAATGTGAAGATTAATTGGCTTTATTCAACAATTCATGAATCAGGCAGCATCCCATCTACCAAGTAGAGAGATACTCCAAGGAGTTGTACAAAATGGAAGATTTTTATAGGCAGTAGGAAAGTGGTGCAAGGAAGTTATTAGCAAAAGAAAAGAAAGGATTGTTTTAGGCCGGGACATCTTTTAGGGGAAGGGAATGGCAGGGGTCTTATCATGCAGATTACCTCACTAGTGCTAATCAGGAAATTTCAGATTGACTGTTTAAAGAGCACATTTTCTTTTTGTTTCTTTGTTGAGTTTTTATTTAGGAGCACATTTTCTTGAGAGAGATTGAAACTGGAGTTGTCTTGTTTGCTGTTATGGGGGCACATGACCCCATTTTGGGCTTTTTTTTTTTTTTTTTTTTTAACACGTGCTTTTCTTTCCTTCTCCTGAAACTTCTTGCCTAACAAAGACACACACCACCACCCACCCTCAAGTGAACTGGTGTCCAGTATTTGCCATTGGAGTGAATTACTGAGTGCTGTGGAGGTGAACTGAAAGGCCCATACCTTCCATACTCCCTACACACCTAACGTTAATCTAAATGTTTTTAAACTTTTCATTTTGAATTAGCTTTAGACTTAAAACTGTTGCAAAAATAGAATTCCCAAATACTCTTAACCCAGCTTCTCTATCAAAGCCAGAAGATTAACGCTGATAAATAACCAATCTACAAACCTTATTCAAATTTCATCAGTGTCCCTTAGTGTCCTGTTTCTGGACAAGGATCATATGTTGCAGTTAAGTTGGTAACTCTCCTTAGTCTTCTTTTATCTGGCACGGTTACTCAATCTTTCTGTGTCTTTCATGACCTTGACACTCTTGAGGTGAACTGGCCATTTATTTTGTAAATTCTGCAATGTAGAATGTTCCTCAATTTGAGGTTGTCTGATACTTCCTCATAATTAAATTCAGATTATGCAGTTGAGGCAAGACTACCCCAAAAGTGATGTATTCTCAGTGCATCTTATCAGGAGACACATGAGATTAATTTGTCTCATTATTGGTGGTGTTAACTTTATTTGCCAGGTTTCTCCACCGCAAAGTCACTCTTTCCATTATAATTAATGTGTCTCATGGAGAAATACTTTAGGTCTATAAAATTATGCTGTTTTTCATCCTACTTCCACCTACTACATCCATTGATAATCCCTGCCTGAAAATTTATTACCAGGTATTTGCCAAACGGTGATTTTTTTTTTTCCGGATTGTTATTCCTTCTACATTTATTAATTATAATTCTGTTACAAATAGATTTTCCTTCTCCCCATTTAATTTATTTACTAACTTACATAAGTATAGTCTGGATTTTTTTAATACTATAGGTTATAATCCATTACTATCACTATTTTATTGCTCGAATTGTCCCATATTTGGCCACTGGGAAACCCTTTGGATTGGCTCCTGTATCCTTTCAACGTATCCCCTTTATTTATTTTTTTTTAAGTACTTCCTTATTTTCCTGCACCGCAGGATGTTCCAGGTTGACACTGTACTTTCCCAGCCCTAGTCCTGGAATCAGCAAATTTCCCAGGGATCACTGGCTCCTTTTATTAGAAAATTATATTTAGAAACCAAGATTAGATGTGCTTATTGCTACTGGGATGTCTTTGCTTCTTGACTTTCTCAGATATGAAATATATGCAACTGTACCCACACATCTGTATCTATCTGTATGTATACCTATACAGGTAATCCATGATTTCATATGATATCTCCAATTCCAGTTCAATACCACAGGGCTTCTTCTAGCCATCTCCATTTCCTTTTCTGTAACTCCCTTCTCTGACAGTGAAAAACTCGGCTCTCATTAACCACAATATATTTATTTATTTGCTCAGTCTTGAGTAGAAAGTAGTTCTAACACATATCCCCAAACCCCATACAGTTCTTTTTGTACTTAGTCTTACAGTTCATAGTAAAAATACAGTACCCCCCCAAAAAAAATAAAATAAATAAAAATACAGTTTTCCCTACACCCATCTGTATGGTAATGTTACTCATTTGTAATATACATAGGTTCATTTGTTACTGTTTGTATTTTATTTGGGGTTCCCAAACACACATCCTGGTTGATTTTAATTATTTTTTGAGTATGTGAAACATTAACATGGTTCTGAAAGTTAGAATTAGACCAGAGGATCTACTCAGTTACTCCTCCATCATTCCTTCTCTCCCAATTCCATTCCCCCATTCTTTCCACACTGTTCCCAATCACCCATTGTAGGTAGCCAACCAATCTCAGTTTGTTGGGGGTTTTTATGGTTAAATATACATAACATAAAATTTACCATTTTAATTATGCTGTTCAGTAACATTAACTCCATTTGCATTGTGCAGCCATCACCACCATTCATCTCCAGAACTTTTTTCATCTTCAAAAACCGAAACTCTGTACCCATCAAACAATAATTCCCTTCGCCCCTTCCTCCAGCCCCTGGAAACCACCATTCTGCTTTTTATCTCTATGAATTAGAATATTCTAGGTACCTCACATAAGTGGAATCATACAGTGTTTGACCTTTTATGACTGACTTATTTCACTGAGTGTAATATCTTCAGGATTCATCCATGTTGTAGCATATGTCAGAGTTTCCTTCCTTTTTAAGTCTGAATAATTTTCCATTGTACATATATACCACATTCTGTTTATTGATTTATCAGTGGGCAGTTGGGTTGCTAACACCTTTTCGCTATTGTGAATAATGCTGCTCTGAACATGGGTTTACAAATATCTGTTCAGGTCCCTGCTTTCACTTCTTTGGAGTATATATCCAGGAGTTGAATTGCTGGATCACATGGTATGTTTAATTTTTTGAGGAATCACCATCCCATTTTCTACAACAGCTGCACTATTTTACATTCCCACTGGCAGTGCACAAGGGTTCTGACTTCTCTACATCCTTGCCAATGCTTGTTATTTTCTGCTTTTTTTATACTAGCCATCCTAATGAGTGTGAAGTGGTATCTCATTATGGTTTTGATTTGCATTCCTTTAATTATTAGTGATGTAGGAAATCTTTTCACGTTGTTTGTTGGCCATTTGTGTATCTTTGGAGAAATGTCCTTTGGCTGCGCTGTGCAGCATGCAGGATCTCAGTTCCCTGACCAGGGATTGAACCCGGGCCATGGCAGTGAAAGCCTGGAATCCTAACCACGAGGCCACCGGGGTTTGTTTGTTTTTTGTTGTTGTGTTCTAGGAGTTCTTTATATATTCTGAATATTAATCCCTTATCAAACATATGATTTGCAAATATTCCCATCCCATGGATTGTATTTTCACTCTGTTGACGGTATCCTTTGATGCACAAAAGTTTTTTATTTTGATGAAGTCTACAACACGTTTTTTCTTTTGTTGCCTGTGCTTTCGTTGTCATATCCAAGAAATAATTGCTAAATCTAGTGTTATGAAGATTTTTCCCTACGTTTTCTTCTAAGAGTTTTATAGTTTTAGCTCTTATGTTTAGATCTTTGATCCATGTTGAGTTAATTTTTTTTTTTAATTTATTTATTTTTATTTTATTTGTTTTATTTTTGGCTGTGTTGGGTCTTCGTTGCTGCGCCCGGGCTTTTCTCTGGTTGCGGCGAGCTTCGTTGCGGTGCGCGGACCTCTCATTGCAGTGGCCTCCCCCGTTGCCCAGCACGGGCTCTAGGCACACGGGCCCCAGCAGCCGTGGCACCCGGGCTCAGCAGCTGTGGCCCACGGGCTCCAGAGCGCAGGCTCAGCAGCTGCAGCGCCTGGGCCCAGCTGCTCCATGGCATGCGGGACCTTCCCGGACCAGGGCTTGAACCCGTGTCCCCTGCATTGGCAGGCGGACTCTCAACCACCGCGCCACCAGGGAAGCCCTGAGTTAATTTTTTAATGTAGTATTAGGTACAGGTCCAACTTTATTCTTTTGCATGTGGATATCCAGTTTTCCCAACACCATTTGTTGAAAAGACTGTCCTTTCCCCTATCAAATGGTCTTGACTCCATTGCTGAAAATTATTTGACCATATATGTGAGGATTTCTATTCTATTTCATTGGTCTAGATATCTGTCTTTTTGGCAGTACCACACTGTTTTGATTACCATCTTTGGTAAGTTTTGTAGTAAGTTTTGAAATCAAGAAGTGTGAGAGTAAGATTGTTTTGGCTATTTGGGGTCCCTTGAGATTCCGTGTGAATTTTAGGATGGATTTTTCTATTTCTTCAAAAAAATCATTGGGGTTTTCATAAGGATCGCATTGAATCTGTATGTTACTTTAGGTAGTATTGCCATCTGTCTTCGTCAGCTCAAGCTTCCATAACAAAATACCATAGACTGCGTGGCTTAAACAACAGAAATTTATTTTCTAACAATTATGGAGGTTGGAAGTCAGAGATCAAGGTGCCACCTTCTCACTGAGTCCTCGCATGGCAGAGAGAGTGAGCTCTCTGGTGTCTCTTCTTATAGGGACACTACTGCTATCATATCAGGCCCCCACCCTTATGACGTCATTTAAATGCAATTACTTCCATAACGGCCCTATCTCCAAATACAGTGACATTAGGGGTTAGGGCTTCCAACATATGAATGGGGCAGGGAGGACACACACAATTCTAAGTCCATAGCAGCATCTTAACAATATTAAGTATTCCAAGTCTTGAACACAGGATATCTTTCCATTTATGTCTTCTTTCATTTCTTTCAGCAATCTTTGTAGTTATCAATGTATAAGTCTTTTGCTTCCTTAGTTAAGTTTATTCCTAAGTATTTTGTTTTTTTGATACTATCATAAATGGATTTGTTTTTTTTAATTTTCTTTTCTGATTGTTCATTGTTAGTCTATATAGAAATGCAACTGATTTTTGTGTGTTGATTTTGTATCCTGCAACTTTGCTGAATTCATTTTTTTGTTCTAATGGTGTGTGTGTGTGTGTGTGTGTGTGTGTGTGTGTGTGTAATCTCTAGGGTTTTCTATATATAAGATTATGTCATCTGTGAACAGAGATAAGTTTACTTCTTCCTTTCCAATTTGGATGCCTTTTATTTCTTTTTCTTGCCCAACTGCTCTGGCTAGGACTTGCAGTACTATGTTGATAGACATCTTTTCATACATATCCTTAAGGGCCTTTTTTACATCTTTTGTGTGTGTGAATTGTCCATCTCTTTTTCCTATTTACTTTCACGGGGTTTTTTTGTTTGTTGTTTGTTCTTTTTTTGGTTTTGGTTTTTCTGGTGCTTTGTCACAATGTTTAAGAATTCTTTACACACTAGGAATATTAGTTCCTCATCTGTGATGTATGGTGCAAGTATTTTCTTCCAGTTTGACAGTTGTCTTTTTACTTTGTTTATGGTGTTCTTTGTCGTTGAATATTTTTATTTTTATGTAGTCAAATTACCAATGTTTTCCTTTATTGCTTCTGGATTTAGAAAGCCTTTCTAAATCTCAGGATTAAAGGGGAATTTACATGTGTTATCTTCTAATAACTGTATGGTTTCATCTTTTACATCTAGCACCCTGATCCATTTGGAGTTTAATTTTGTGTATGGAATGGGGTATGGATTTAATTTTATATTTTCTAAATGGCTATCCAGTTTTCCCAGCACCATTTATTAAGAATTTTATCTTTGCCCCACTGATTTGAAATGCCATCTCTATCATATACTAAATGTCCATATATATTGATACTTGGTTCTATTTCTAGGCCTTCTGTTCTGTTCCACTGGTTGGTTTGTCTATTTATGCACTACTACCATACTGTTTTAATTATAGAGACTTTACAGTACATTTTGATGTCTAGTACAGCTAGTTTCCTGATGTTCCTTTTTTATTGTCAAATTATTCTGTTTCTCCTTTATATCATTTATGCAGCAAAGGGTTCTGTTGGCGTAGATCTACATCTTTTGGAGGGTTGTGATTTGTTGATTCATGAGTAATGGCCCCTGCATAATTGTACACAGATACCCTGGCTCATGTAACACTTGTTATTAATATTTTTGATTTTCACAGTCTGGGTTGATGAACAAGGCCTTCTGCTGTTCTGGCTTTTAGGAGTAAGAATGTGATTGGGACCTATCTCAGAAGTCTAGATTCACAAATCTGGGATAAAACTTTGTTTCAGTAACCAGATCTAATTTGATATGGGGCATTTTGGGTTTTGTGTCTTAAATTTGTTTCCGGCCAAATCCATGTTGTTCTTTTGATAAGTTATGAAAAAAACAAAAAAAAGAATATTAGCTAATAGTACTTGGTGTTTGTAAATAAGTGGTTACAGCAGGGTTTTTAAAGAAGGTCCAGGCTCCCACCCTTAGACTTCAGGGCTCTGCAGACGCCATGAAATTTTATGCAGTTTTTGCAGATACTTTTTTTTTTAATACTTATTTATTTATTTTGGCTGCGCTGGGTCTTAGTTGCGGCACGCAGAGTGCTCACCGCGGCTTGCAGGCTCATAGTTGTGGCATCTTAGTTATGCCATTCGGGCCTCTTAGTTGTGGTATGTGAACTCTTAGTTGCGGCATGCATTCAGGATCTAGCTCCCGGACCAGGGATTGAACCTGGACCTCCTGCATTGGGAGCACAGAGTCTCAGCCACTGGACCACCGGGGAAGTCCTTGCAGATACTTATTTATTTGATTTTTTTCTTGAAAGAAGGTTTATGATTTCATAAGATTTTCAAAGAGATTCATGACCCTTAAAAATTTAGAACTGCAATCAAAGACAGTAATGCCCGGTAATAATAGCCTTTGAGATGTTGTCCAAAATTTGTGCCAACAACAGGGAGTTAGAAGAGGAAGTTTCCATCACATACTACGTTCATATGATGGAATATTATTCAGCTAATAAACATATGCTTACAGAGAGTTAACCAGAACAAGGAAAATACTGTAATGATACAACTCTGAAAATGATGAATAAAAAAGTACTCAAATTTTGCAAAGATCCCATCCCCAAATTTTTTAATGGGTAATTGAATGGAGAAGAAACTGGCTACATATCTGACACCATGCATTCTGCTGTGTGTTCACTGTCTCACTTAAACTGGAAATTGCACTGTCTTGAAAATTGGTCATTCACAGGATGTTTTTGACAATGAAGCTATTTCAGTGCACCAGAGAATATGTTAAAGGACTTTTAGTTGTAATTTGTTTCAATCATACTAATTTCCTTTTTTGTCCCCACTTGTGTTATAGACATTGGCTCGATTGCTCATAATTTTTCTGCTGCCAGGAAAATAAATGTCAGCTACAACTCAAGTTATTTATTTTTGTTTAAATGGAAAGTACTGTTATGTCTTTTATTATGAAATATATAAGCTTAATGCAAAAATCTAGAAATTTTGCTAAAAATGTAATTCATCTAAAGGTAAATATTCTTAATATTTGATGGATATATTTCAAGTATTTTTCTGTGGGATTTTATAGAGTGGTATCTCATATAAATTCTGTAACCTCCCTGCCTCATTTAATAATGCCTTGACTGTGTAGCAATTATATTTTAAAGTCACTATGTAGTATTTCATTATCGAGATGCACCTTAATTTATTAGCTTTACTGCCTACTAAAGAGCATTTATATTTCTATATTTTAATTGTGAAATTGTCCCAAAAGTACTCTTGTGCATACAACTTCACGTATTTTTATAATGAATTCCTTTGGGTCAGGCATTAGACATTTATTAAGAATTTGCAAATATGCAAAATCCTAATCTAGAACTCAGGGAGACAAAGTACTTTTAAAAAGTGAGAATCTCTATTTTTAAATTACAAATAATGTAATGGGGGAGATAAAACTTGTATACGAATGTCCAAAGTAAAGGATGAAAAAGGGCACTCGTTTACCCTGATAGTATGCTATGAGAGTTCATAAGAGGAAGATATTTGTATGACCAGAGCAGTCATTGTCATGTCATATCATATCTAAGTCAAACTGATCCCATAAGAACTCTATGGAGGTGAACTGAGTCACCTATATTTCCTGCAATTTTCATTCTAATCATCAGAAATCCAAAGGATTGGGACTTCCCTGGCAGTCCAGTGGTTAAGACTTCGCCTTCCAATGCCGGGGGGGGGGGTACAGGTTCGATCCCTGGTTGAAGAGCTAAGATCCCACATGCCTCATGGCCAAAAAAACCAAAACATAAAACAGAAGCAATATTGTAACAAATTCAATAAAGACTTTAAAAATGGTCCACATCAAAAAAGTCTTTAAAAAAAAAAGTGTTAAAAAGAAATACAAAGTATGACCAATGGAGCAAGATGATTCTATAGCTGTTCAGAGAACACTGAGGCAAATAGGGCAGGTGCAGAAACATAATAAACCTATCTGGCAAGAAGAGCTGAAAGGAAGCATCACTTATACACAGGACTTGGTCTGAATGACTTTTAGTTCTTTTCCAGGCAGGTCTCCAGCACACATAAATGTAGTTACCAAATCAAGAAGTTTGCAACAATTGGGAGCTGAGGAAGCAAAAACAACAAAAGCCATTCTGTGAAAAAGAACTGTTTTTAGAATATCCTGAGCTATTATTTCATGTTCAAAGGAAGATTGTTTAAAAAAAAGAAAGTATTTCCTTTTTCATCTGCCGTTTGGGAGTAGCTTATACTTAACAGAACTTTAAAATACGCATTTAAAAATTAATGCGTGGTTAATGAAAAACTACACTTAAGCAAAACTAAGAAAATTGAAGATCACAACCCAGAAATAACCAAAGTAATCTTTAAGGATAAAACTTCCCAGATATGTTCAGTCTGATCTGTCTGTCTATATTGTCTATGTTAATAAATACATGTATTTTACAAATAAGACCACATGATGCCCAGTTGTTTTGTAATCTAACCAGATCTTGAACATTTTCTATGTTATTAACTACTTCATTACCACTAAATTTGTGAGTACTCAGAATTGCTGTTTTATAGAAATCTTTCATTTATTTAATATGCTATTGTCTGACTCAGAATCTTGAACATTGCCTGAGAATGTACATACCTCTCAGTGTATTGATTCTGGGTTGATGTTTAGACTGGAAAAATTTATGTTTACATCCATAAAGCTCAATACAACATTTAAAAATATGACATATAGGAAAAGTTTCAAGTTAAATCAGAAATTCACTTAAATATCAGAGTCATGTAAATATTTTGACAAATGTATAGATTGGCCTGTCAACAAAAGGGATGTGCAGATGTTCATGGTGTTAAGGAGGCCATGTTAATGCACACAAAGCAACTAGTTATTAATAACTATAATAACTGGTGATCAGGAAGTGATGTTTTAAGAAATTTTCATCTTTTTTTTCTTTTTAGCTGCGTTGGGTCTCCTGCGTGTGGGCTTTCTGTAGTAGGGGCAAGCGGGGGCTACTCTTCGTTGCGGCGTGTAGGCCTCTCATTGCGGTGGCTTCTCTTGTTGTGAAGCATGGGCTCTAGCCTTGCGGGCTTCAGTAGTTGTGGCACGCGGACTCAGTAGTTGTGGCTCACGGGCTCTAGAGCGCAGGCTCAGTAGTTGTGGTGCACAGACTTAGTTGCTCCGTGGCATGTGGGATCTTCCCAGACCAGGGTTCAAACCCGTGTCCCCCGCATTGGCAGGCAGATTCTTAACCACTGCACAACCAGGGAAGTCCCAGAAATTTTCATCTTAATACAATAGTTTATTATTTATATGTAGGTGTTTCTTGTGTTTAATTATGTTTAGGAAATTATTTGGGGGCTTTGTGTTAAAATGTGACTCATTATATTTTTCACATTTTAAATATTGGGAAAGAGGCTCCTGGTTAGAGTTTTTACTCAGAATGATTGCTTTTTCAGGAATAGATTACTAATGTTAAGGTGAAGATACCTATATATATCTACTTCTCGTGAGCTGTCAAGTTCTCCTACTCCCCCGGCACAAGCCTTGTGTGATGTGGGATCCATGCCCTCTGAAGAATAAGAATGTCAATTTAGAGACAGGGAAAATCCAGGGATGTAACTACAAGCTTCACTGGGTGTTGTGTAGATGGCTGAACTTTGCTTAGAAGGATTTGTACAAAGATTTGATGATAGGGATCTAAAGGAGCATGATTTTGCTGGGTCAAGAACTTGTCCCATAACTCATAATCTGCCTTTTGAGGGCTTTTTGTTTCACATTGTGGGTTTGTGAAAAATCCCTTTGAGATGTATAGAGTTGGAAATGCACAGCTCTGCTCTGTTATTTCTGAAGCTTCCTCTGACTTTTTAAAAATTATTCTTTCTTATATTGACCAAGGCCCCAAGTCTGAATTTTTATTTAGTCAGAGTATAGCTGAATTAGCGTATTAGTTAGGACAGGTTGTTATGCTGTGGTAGCAAACAACCCCCAAATCTCAGTGGTTTACAAAATAACTTTTTATTTTTTGCTCATTATGCATCAGCATAGGCAGGGTCCCAGACTAAAGGAGACTCCACCATCCTGTAGCTGTACCATCTGAAACACACAGCCTCCTTGGCCACCACATCAGCAATAGAAAGATTAGAGAATTATGTGGTCTTTCCAGTGCCTCAGACTGAAGTGGCACACATCACCTCAGCTCATATTTCTATTGGTCAAAACCAGTTTATGGCCCTGCCTAACTTCAGGGGGCTGGAAAATGTCATCTTCTACATGCCCAAAAGGAGAGGAAGACTGGATACTTGAAAAACTGGATAATGGTGAGACATTAGTAATGTCTACCACACTGGCTAAGACCCATTTCTTTTTCTGTGTGTAGGAAGTTGCTTCTGTAAATTAGGTGTGAATTCTTTTTGGAGCAAGGAAGACATCCTGGACTGTGGAAAGAGGTTAACAAGAGGCCTGTGCAGAGGTGAGTGAGGAGACTAAGGAAACAGGAAGCCTTTTATATGAAAGCTCACCTCCTCTGTGGGAAGTCAGTTACTGTTTGAGAACACACCCCACAAAGGCTCTAGAACTATGGAGAAGATTAAGCTCCTTCAGCATACAAGTTCCCAGAGGCACTTCACTGTCACTCATATCACTCCATTCGTATTTTCTTTTATAATCTATCCCACCCCATGAGGAGGAAGGAATTAATTGTGTTATTTATGATTATAAAACATATGCTTAAAGGAAAACTTGAAAATACAGGAAAACAGGGACTTCCCTGACGGTCCAGTGGTTGAGACCCCATGCTTCCAATGCAGGGGGCGCAGGTTCCATCCCTGGTCGGGGAACTAAGATCCTACATGCAGCGTGGTGTGGCCAAAAAAAAAAAAAAAAAAAAAAAAGGAAAAGAAAAAATACAGAAAAACAGATTCCCCCATAATTATACACCTAGAGACAAATGTAAAAAATTTAATTGAAAATCCTTTCAATCCATTTTCTGTGCATACACATATGCATGTATATACGCATGTGTATATTTTTCCTATAAAAATAAAATTACATATACTGTTTTATTACCTACCTTATTCACCCAAAGTTGTTTAATATCTTAACATCAGCAAAGATATGTTTTTATGGCAATAATGTTTCCATTGTATGGATACACTGTATTTTGTAGGATATTTAAATCCTCTCCAAGTTGTTTCCATTGTCAACAGTGTCTCCATCATACACCCCACACTCATCTTTTGGATAGAGTCTCAGATATAGAATTACTTCATCAGAGGACATACGTGGTTTAATTTCTGCTAACATTGCCTTGTTGCAAGTTTATACCAGCTATAATCTACTGTGTGTGTCCATTTCCTCACATCATGCTATTGTGAAGTGTCATCAGTCTTTTAAAAATTTGCCAAATTGATAACTGTAAAATGTTATTTCCTTATTGCTTTAACGTACATTCCCTTCATTACTAGTGAAGTTTTAAAACTCTTGATAGGTTGAGGAGCCACTTTATTATCTAGTGAGTTGCCCATGCATATCCTTTGCTCATTTATCTAAAATTACTGCTTTTTTCTGAAAATTTAATTTTTAAAAATTAATTAATTTATTTATTTTTGACTGAGTTGGGTCTTTGTTGCTGCGTGCGGGCTTTCTCTAGTTGCAGCAAGCAGGGGCTACTCTTCGTTGCAGTGCGCGGGCTTCTCATTGCGGTGGCTTCTCGTTGTGGAGCACAGGCTCTAGGCGCACGGGCTTCAGTAGTTGTGGCGCACGGGCTTAGTTGCTCCGCGGCATGTGGGATCTTCCCAGACCAGGGCTCCGAACCCATGTCCTCTGCATTGGCAGGCGGATTCTTAACTACTATGCCACCAGGGAAGTCCCACCTTCCATTTTCTCTTGAACTCACTCCAGCCAAGCTTTTGTGTCCTCCACTCTAGAGAATCCACTTTTGTTGAGACTTCTAATGATCTCTCTAATGCCAGATCCAATGGACAGTTCTTGTTCCTCATACCACTTGACCTATTGGTAGCATTTGACAGTTGTTCTCACCTTCCTTCTTGGTATACTTTCTTCACTGGGCTTTCAGTGAAGCCCAATTCTCTTTTTTTCCTTCTATTCCACTGATGTCTCCTTTTCAGACTCCTTTCTTTTTTCCTTTTCATCTCCCTGTTCTCTAACTGTTGGAGCCCCTCAGGCTCAGGTTTTGGACCGTTTTTCTTCCTTACCTTTAATCACTCTATAGGCAATCTTACCTACTATCAGAGCTTTAAATATCAACTGAACATCAGTAACTTCCAATTTTATATTCCTACATTTGGACTTTCTCTGAACTCCCGGATCGAATGTCTAATGGACATCTGGCATTTCCACTTAGACATATAATAAGCATCTCAAGTATTAAGGTAAAACAGAATTCATAATTGGTCCATCCAAACCCGCTCCTCTCACAGTTCGTTGTGTTAAAAAATGGCAACTTCATACCTCTAGTTGCTCAAGCCAAAAACCCTAGCATCTTGGCCTCTTTTTTTTTTCTTTTATACCTAAAATCAGTAAATCCTGTCAGCTCTTCCTACAGAGAATATCTAGAATCTGATCAGTTCTCGTCACCTCCCCCATGACCATACCACCCTAAGGCAAGCCCCTCAACCCCTTGCCAGGATTACTGCAGTAACCTTCTCACTGGTCTCCCTGCTTCCCCCCCTTGTCCTCTTAGTCCATTTTCCATGAGTGATCCTTTTAAATGTAAATCAGATTATGCCATTCCTTGGTTTGAAGTGTTTCAGTGGCTTCCTGTCTTACTCAAGAGTAAAAACCAACGTTCTTACAATGGCCCACAAGCCCCGTGTGATCCAGCTTCCATCTATCTCTCTGGCCCTCATTTTCTCACTCACCCCATTCCAGCCACTCTTGTCTCCTTCCTCTTTGTTGTTAAAGCCTGCTCTTGCCAGAGGCCTTTGCATTTGTTGGTCCCTCTGCTAGGACTGTGCTTCCCCTAGATATCTGTGTCGACGTGTCACATTCCCAATGAAAAGCCTTCTCAGACCACCCTTCATTCCCCCATCTCCTTAATCTTTTTATTTTCCTCTATAGAACTTTGACCCCTTTACATATAAATAGGAATATCAGTGTCAGTATATCAATATTTGTTATTGTCTCCTTCCATTAGAACGTGAGACCCGCTGGGACGGGCTGGATTTGCTGTCTTCCTTACACATAGAACCATGCCAACTGAGGTGGGAACTCAGCAAATATGAAAGAATTCCTGACTCCTTTTTCTCTCTCTGCATCCATATCCAATCAGATGCCAGAACCAGTTGATTTTACTTCTCTGACACCTTGAATTCATCCCCTTCCTCCTCATTTCCACCATCACCATCTTGGGTCAGGCCTTTGTTTGCTTGGGAAAGTACAGGCACCTTTCAGCTGATCTCCCTGACTCCAATTTTACTCCTCTCCACTAAAATAATCTGGCCATATTGGCCCTTTCACTTCCTTTTTTAAAATTCTTCAGTAGCCTTCCATTCATTAATGGGTGAAAACCGAACTTGTATATATTCAGTCAGTATTCATTGGTCACCTTTATACTTCAGTCACTGTGGCCTGTACTATTTACAGTGATGATGAGACCTGGCCCTCATAGTTAATGTCATAAGCATTATCTTCCTCTAGATTCTAGAATTAATTAAATTTAAATTCAGATTAACTAAAATTAAATTAAAAATTCAGTTCCTCGGTCATACTAGCCACATTTCAAATGCTTAGTAGCCACATGCGGCTAATGGCTACATTATTGACAGTACAAGATGTGAAGAGTTCCATCATCACAAAGGTTCTATAAGACAGCAGTGGTCTAAACCTTGCCCCAAACTGTACAAGTCATTCGCAGTTATTCTCTGCAATCCAAACACACTGTCTACTTCTGGTCCACTGTCTTTGCCACTGTTCTTCACTTTGCTCAGAATGCTCTTCTGTCCCTTTTCTGTCTATTAAAATCCTCTGATTTTAGGCCCCAAATCATATTCTGGAACTTACAGGAAATTTTCCTTGACACCAGCCCCCAGTGATTTAACTAGTCTTCCTTCTGACCGCACCCCTCCCCACCATGGGAACTCAGCAAGGTAGTCTGGCTGCTTACTTCAGCACTATTGGAATTATTTCCTGCTGTTGCCAATGGAAATCAAAGAAAATGGATGTGACATCTCTGCAGGTGGACGGCAGTAAGAGGGGCTTATTTAACTTGCTTCTCAGTGCAACTTGATAGGAGAATACAACATCTTAAAGTTGCATATGTGTAGCACTAATGTTTCTTTTTAAATAGTTGGGGGAAAATGACCTAGAAAACCAAATTGCAGTTTGGTAGCCAAAATTAACTCTTGGTTTATTTGTCCTTTGTGTGTGAAAAGTCCTACTATTCCGTGCATCCAACTTCCTCACGGATCTGTTGATCAGTTTTGGTTCTTCTTAGTACTATTGAGATCTATCCAGTTGATACCAACGGCCTTAGCGGCGGCAGACTCTGGAATAACTCCTTACACCTTTCTGGCCTGCATTTCTCTAGACTTCACCCTCCAGGGAGGAGTTTTCTTTTCTTACTTTTTGACTGTCTTGCACACCATATGCACTAAGGAGTCTGGAAACTTCTAGCATGACTGCAAAGTGGCCAAGAGAATAAAGTCCTTGATGATAAATCACAGTATATATAAAAAAAAAAAAAGCGTGGGTGCTCCTTGCACCTGTAATTAGAACCAGCCTTACTACCCTCCTTAAAAACCCCTGAGTTCTCATTATCTTGAAGTAGGCCGTTCTCCACCAGCCTCAGCAGCTCTCAGCCAGAGAGGAAGTGATGTTCTTCAGGAAAGCAGTAGAGAGGGCTTATGTGGAAAATAAGGATTGCTGAGCCAAGAAGCTTCTAGAAATTGAGTTCCCACTCAGGTCAATACTCTGGATGTGGAGGTATGCCTGTAAGATGCCTGTATTACTGTTGTTTTTTTGCTCCTGTCTAGTAAGTCCAGCTGGGGCTGGAGGCTTTGATGAAGCCTCTTGTATGGATGGTGTGGCCCTTTTTGAACTTAGAAGGAGAATGTAGAGCCGGGGAGGTACCCAAGAGGTTTTGCCTGTTGAACCCAGAGAAGCTGGAAAACTTTGTTTAAGGTTGTCTTTTTCACAAGGTTTGGCCTGCACAGGTATGCTCTGCTCCTAGCCTGTAGGTACCGTCCTCATCTTTAAGGGGTAAAGTCTGAGTGAGTCTGAGTTGTGATCCTCCTTGCTGCAGCTGCAAAGGAAGGCCTGCTTGGTACAGCTAGCTGGGAGTTGTCTAGGCCTCATCTAGGGTGTAGATTAGCATCAACAAGATAGGGACTGTCCCAGCCAGAATCCCTCCTAACTTGCTTGGATTCTATGTCAGTGCCGAAGCACATCTGCCTTGAATCCATCTTTCAGTTTCCTTATGGTTTAGGAAGGGGCTGGGTTTTGTTAACTCAGTAGTTCTTGGCATTAGTGTTGTGTGGTGGGACAAGGGGAGAGCAAAGGAAGCAGAGCAGGGACCCTGGAAGTACAGTTGTTTTAAGCTCATCTATTTAGGCGTGCTGAGGCAAGCTCGGTTTATGAGATTTGCCCCTTCTCCCCCTACTCTGTTTTCTTTTTTCAGGACTCTGCACTTGTTCAAGAGAAGAATCTAAAGAAATCCAAGCAGGACAGGTAGTTCTAAAAGCCATGACCCAGGTAAGTTGAAGTTTCCTCTATCCTTGAAATAATGCCAACATTTGTGTTCTTTATCCTGAGACTTCCCTATCTGGCTGAGCCCCATTCAGTAACCTGCTCCCAGTTCCTCCATTGCAGGGAATGAGCAATGGTGCCTCACCTCCCTTTGTGGCCCTCTCTTCTCCAACAGTGTTCACATACGTGCACAATGTTCTTACCAGAGCACCAATGGAGCAGAAATATATTCTCTTGAGAGAAATTTGAGAGCTGCCCTTATCAGAACCATGGTTGAATAGAGCCAAAGATAAGATAACTTTGATCTTTTCCATTAACCCAAGTAGTTTCCTTTTTTCTTCTATTTTAAAATATCACCCCCTCTTTAAAAATCATAAAACATTTCACAGTATTGAAAAGTACATACAAAAACATGTCTATAACATATATATGGTATAAAGAATAATAAAATGAGTTGATATAGTTGTTTAATGTACCATCTAAGCAACCCTTATCCCTTCCCACACCCCTTCACATATCGTATTACCACCTCACCAACGTTAATGACTACTTTTAATTTTGTGTTCGTTAGTACTTTGATTCTTATAATTTACCATATATGAATGCCTGCTGAACAGTATACTGTTGAGTTTTTAATTTTTAAATTTGATGTACAGTTGTCATATTCTCTATATTTTTTACCATATTTTTTCGCTCAACACAATGTGATTTCAAGTTATTCATGTTAAGTTGTGTAGCACTAGGTCAGCAGTTCTTAAAGTGTGGTCCAGGAAGACTTTGATACCCTTTCAGGAGGTCTAGGGGTCAAAATTACTTTTATAATAATAATACTAACACATTATTTGCATTTTTCACTCACAACTCTAATGAGTGTACAGTGGAGTTTCCCAGAAGCTATATGAAATGTGTTATCCCAACAGATTGGGGAGTTCCCTGGTGACCTAGTGGTTAGGATTCCTGGCTTTCACTGCTGTGGCCTGGGTTCAATTCCTGGGTGGAGAACTGAGATTCCGCAAGCCACATGGTGCAGCCAAAAAGTAAAGTTAAATTAAATTAAATTAAGTCGGCCAACAGATTGAATACAGAAGATGTGAAAATCTAACTCTTTCATTCAGCCAGTCATTAAAGAGATTTGCAAAAATGTAAAACAGTGCTACTAAATTTTTTTATTTTGACAAAGTTATTTTTCATAAAATGTGTGTTATTTATGTTAACATGTAACAGGTTTATTATTAGTTATTTGAATAAATTAATAATTTTTAAAATTTATCTCTTTTAATTTCTAATCTATTGATAGATTTAACCAGCGTTAATGAAAGTCTTCAATAACGTTAACAGCTTTATTTATTGTACATATATATAATTCACATACAATGAAATACACCCATTTAAGTATATAGTTCAGTGCTTTTTTAGTATATTTGCAGAGTTGTGCAACCATCAGCACAAACCATTTTAAAACATTTACATCACTGCCAAAAAAAATCCCGTTTGCATTAGCCGTCACTCCCAAATTCTCCTCCTCATCCCCTGGCAACCACTAAATTTACTTTCTGTCTCTATGGAATTGCCTTTTCTGGACTTTTAATATAAATGAAATCATTGAATATTTGATCTTTTGTGTGTGACTTTTTTCACTTAGCATAAGTGAAGCTTTTTTTTTCAAGCTTCCATGATGTAGCATGTGTCAGTACTTTGTTCATTTTTATACCAAACAATATTCCATGGATATGTATAGACCACATTTGGTTCAGCAGTTCATCAGTCTGTGGACATTTGAGTTGCTTCTACTTTTTGGCTATCATGAATAATGCTGCTATAAGCATTGGTATATACCAATGTTTTTAGGTAGACATAGGTTTTCATTTCTCTATACTTAGGAGTGGAATTTCTGAGTAACATGTTAACCCTATGTTTAACATTTTGAGGAACTGTCAAAACTGTTTTCCAAAGTGGCTACCCCATTTTACATTCCTACCAGCAATGTAAGGGAGTTCCAGTTTCTCCACATCTTCACCAATATGTGTTTTTTGGGAGTTTTGTTTTTTGTTTTGTTTTCATAATAGCCATCCCAGTGGATGTGAAATGGCATCTTATTGTGGTTTTGATTTGCATTTCCCTAATGATTAGTGATGTTGAACATCTTTTCATGTGCTTATTGGCCATTTGTATTTTTTTTATATACATATATATATACATCTACATATATACATTATATATGTATATATACACATATATATACATCTCCACTCTTTTTTAGATTCATCCAGGGCTTTCTTTTTTTTTTTTTAATTAATTAATTAATTAATTTTTTTTTTTTTTTTGGCTGTGTTGGGTCTTCATTTCTGTGCGAGGGCTTTCTCCAGTTGCGGCAAGCGGGGGCCACTCTTCATCGTGGTGCGTGGGCCTCTCACCATCGCGGCCTCTTTTGTTACGGAGCACAGGCTCCAGACGTGCAGGCTCAGTAGTTGTGGCTCACGGGCCCAGTTGCCCTGCGGCATGTGGGATCTTCCCAGACCAGGGCTCGAACCCATGTCCCCTCCATTAGCAGGCAGATTCTCAACCACTGCACCACCAGGGAAGCCCCCCATTTGTATATTTTCTTTGGAGAAATCTCTTCAAGTTCTTTGGCTGGTTTATAATTAGGTTGTCTTTTTTATTATTGAGTTGTGAGAGTTCTTTATATATTCTGGATTCAAGTCCCTTATCAGATAAACAATTTGCAAATATTTTCTCCCAGTTTTGTGGGTTGGAATTTCACTTTCTTGAGGAAATTATTTGCAGAACAAAAGCTTTAAATTTTTTTTTTTTTTTTTTTAAGGAATGTAGTTTATTTATTTATTTCTGGCTGTGTTGGGTCTTCGTTTCTGTGCGAGAGCCTTCTCTAGTTGCGGTGAGCAGGGGCCACTCTTCATCGCAGTGCGCGGGCCTCTCATTATCGTGGCCTCTCTTGTTGCGGAACACAGGCTCCAGACGCGCAGGCTCAGCAGTTGTGGCTCACGGGCCCAGTTGCTCCGCGGCATGTGGGATCCTCCCAGACCAGGGCTCGAACCCATGTCCCCTGCATCGGCAGGCAGATTCTCAACCACTGCGCCACCAGGGAAGCCCAAAAGCTTTAAATTTTGATGAAGTTTATTTTATCTTCTTGTTCTTTTTGTTTCTTTTTTGTGTCTGGTGCCATATCTAAGAAACCCCTGCCTGACCAAGGCTGTGAAGATATACTCCTATGTTTTCTTCTAAAAGTTTTGTGGTTTTAGCTTTTACATTTAGATCTACGATCTATTTTGAGTTAATTTTTTTTTTAATATTTATTTATTTATTTGGCTGTGTTGGATCTTCGTTTCTGTGCGAGGGCTTTCTCCCGTTGCGGCAAGCGGGGGCCACCTTCATCGCGGTGCGCGGGCCTCTCACCATTGCGGCCTCTCCTATTGCAGAGCACAGGCTCCAGACACGCAGGCTCAGTAGTTGTGGCTCACGGGCCCAGTTGCTCCGTGGCATATGGGATCTTCCCAGACCAGGGCTCGAACCCGTGTCCCCTGCATTGGCAGTCAGATTCTCAACCACTGCGCCACCAGGGAAGCCCTTGAGTTAATTTTTATATATAGTGTGATGTGGGGTCCAACTTCATTCTTTGCATATGGATATCCACTTTTTCCAGCATTATTTGTTAAAAAGACTAATCTTTTCCCGTGAAATTATCTTGGTTGGTTTAATTTAATATGTGGTAGTCCTTAGGGAGCTGGTAGAAGATGCCTTTCTTCAGAGAGGTTTTGGACCTAGGAGTATTCTCAAATTTGGCACACTTTAATTTTTCTCCTGGGGTTTCCCCAGCTGCATGAATTTCAACCTCACTAAAAATGAGACAACCAGTCATTATGTGCCTCCTAAGGGGATGCTATAGGAAGTACACAGTACGACCTCTGACATATTTATATCCCCTAAAAAATATGGAAGTAGAGCAACATGTTAAACTATACCATGAAGATAAGATAAGCCAAATCCAGAATATGGGAAATGCTACTGATTCAAATGTTTGTTTAATGAATAAACAGCAATAAAAATTTTTAAAGGGTCTGTGGGGGCTATAAGAGATTTGAGAGACTTTAGGAAATCTATAAACTAATTGCAAGGAGTGGATTTTGTTTGAATCCTGATTTGAACAAACCTACTGTCAAAAATCACTTTCGAGAAAATTGGGGCAATCTGAAACTTGATCTGGTTATTAGGAAATTATTGTTAATTTTATTAAGTGTGATAGTGATATTCTGGTTATTATGCCTTTTTTAAAAAGTCTAATCTGTTAGATACTAAAGTATTTGTGGGTGAAATACTATAATGTTTGGTATGTGGGATTTGCCTCAGAATATACCAGGGGTAAAAAACAGAAAGGAGGACCTAAAACAAGATTTGCAAGGTCTTGTTAAGTTACTGAAGCAGAGTGATGGATTCATGGGGGCTCATTATACTATTCTCTGTACTTTTGTGTATTTTGAAAATTTTTGTAATCAATTTAAAAAATAAAAGTCATTTCATTTACTATTAGTGCATGGGTTTATTGTTTCAGGGATTGGTGACATTTAGGGATGTGGCCATAGAGTTCTCTCAGGAAGAATGGAAGTGCCTGGAACCTGCCCAAAGGGACTTGTACAAGGATGTAACTTTGGAGAACTTCGGTAACTTGGTCTCACTAGGTAAGGACATTGTATAATACAGGACCAGCCAGGAAACAAGGCTCCCAGGGACTACAACAGTGGGAGGCTGTTACCACCTCTGGCTGGAGGGGGTAAAGAGAGGAAACACTGCCACCGGAAGATAGTGAGAGCTAGAGCCATGGAGAAGGGCCGGCTGGTAGCCACTGTCGCTACCTCCAGAACTCCTGGGTCAAAGGAGGGAGCGAGAGGGATAAGAAATATCCTGAACTGTCTTCCTGCCCACTGATGCTTTCCATCTACCAAACCTAATGAGAAATGATAGGACCAGGGTAATACAGTCCTTACAGGTAAGCTGTCTGGGGCACAGCTGGGCACAGAGCAGGGCCAAGAGTAGCAAGGAATGGATTGGGGAGAGGGAGAGGGCAAATGGAGAATAAAATTTCTGGTTTCTTCGTGGTGAATTTCTGGGAAGACTCACAAGTTTCTGGCTAAGTTTCTGTTCTCTGTCTTCAAGGGAATTGTTTTGTGCTTTGTTGAAGTGGAAATGGGTAGTGCCATTGGCACCTCCACCTTCCCATCCTTTGGACAACCTTCACACCTTCCTTTATGTAATTGCCTCTCTTCCTTAGCAACCAAGGGACTGGGTTTGAATTTGGAAACAGCACGATCATGCCCCATTTCTTTTCCTATGAACAGGACTTTCCCTTTCTAAGCCCGATGTCATCTCCTTACTGGAGCAAGGGAAAGAACCCTGGATGGTTGTAAATGATATGACAGGACCATGGTGCCCAGGTGAGTGAGGGCTGATCCAATGGGGGGAGGTCACTGGGAATAATAGTCCAGCAGGTGAGTCAACTCCTAACAGTAACTTGAGTTACTGTCAGGAAACTCTCTCAAAGCCCTACCGAAAACTGAGGAATAAAAGCCTGAGACGTGAAGCCGTGAAGAACAAAGACCTTGCCAGTGTCAGCTACCAAGGGAACCTTGCCTTTATCCTCATTAATTCTTCTCTGTTCTTTCTTCTCTTACATTTTCTTCTCATTTCAAAAAGGAATGTGCCCCTCTCCGGTGGCTGCTATTTTACCTGTAGTTTGGATCCATTTTTCTGCAAGTGTCTTCATTCCTTAAAAAGTATTTATTTTCTTAAAACAGCTTTTCACTTCACCTAATTCAGCAATTCATTTATTCTCTTAACTTTTGAGAGGTAAGGATGTGTAGTGGCTGAGGGAATACTCTGGAATCAGATTTTCTTTTTTTTTTTTTTAATTTATTTGGCTGCATCTGGTCTTAGTTGCAGCATGTGGGATCTTTCGTTATGGCGCGCGGGCTCCTCTAGTTGCAGCGTGCGGGCTTCTCCCTAGTTGTGGTGTGTGGGCTGCAGAGTGTGAGGGCTCAGTAGTTGCGGTGCTTGGGCTTAGTTGCCCCGTGGCATGTGGGATCTTAGTTCCCCAACCAGGGATTGAACTTGCGTCCCCTGCATTGGGAGGTGGATGCTTAACCACTGGACCACCAGGGAAGTCCCTGGAATCAGGTTTTCTGAATTCAAATCCTGGCTCTGCCACTTACTAGATCTGTGAGTTTAAGTAAGTTACTTAAATTCTCTGTGCTTCAGTTTTCTCCTCTGAAAATGGGATTAAAAATAGTGCCTTCCTCATGTAGTTATTGAGGCTTTTTTATGAGTTAGTATGTGAAAATGCCCAGAACAATGCCAGGCAATAGTGACCACTTAAAAAATGTTAGTATTTGTAACTGGCACTTGCTGGACAGAATTGGAGCCTTTGAATACTTAGTTATGTTACTACCTCATGACTTCTCTGTATTGTTGTCATTTATTTTCATCTGGGATCATTTTTTCTCTATCTGAAGAACACCCTTAATATTTCCTTTTTTGTAGGTCTGCTGTTGACAAATTCTCTCAGCTTTTGACCACATGAAAATGTCTTTATTCTGCCTTTTTTCTTGTAGGATATTTTCACTGAGTATGGAATTCTGTGTGGGCAGGAATCTTCTCTCAGCCCAAAGAAGAACTCATTCCACTGCCTTTTCTCTTCCAATGTTATCAATAAGTCAAGTTGTTCCAATTTTGGAAAATGTTCCACATATATTTAAAACTAGTGTTCTTTGGATGGGGCATTCACCTCTTTAACTATAACCCTTTTGATTATGTGATTTAGAGTCTGTATGTCCTTTTAACTTTCTCTGTACTTCCACTATCAAATTCTGAGAGCTCTTAATTGTATTATATATTTTGCTACTACATACTACATTTTTATAAAGATGAAATATAGATCCTTGTTGCAAATTGTATTTTTATCAGTACAGTCCATCTTCATTTTGCCACTTAGTGGCATTTAACCTTGAATTCTATTTTTTCTGATATTAGTATAAAATGCCCTGTTTTTGTTAGTTTAAAAAATTATGGTGTATCTTTGCTTATCCTTTTTTAAAAATTATTGCCATTTTAAGTGTGTCCATTATAATCAGAATTAGAGTTTCCTTTTTTAATCAATCTGAGAGTCCTTGACTTTAATAGAATTTAATCCATTCTCGTTTATTGTGATCATTCATGTGTCTGTTCTTACTCCTCCCATTTTATCATATATTTTCTGTTCCTCATTCTATTTATTTCTAGCTATTCCTGTTTTGCTCACATTTTATGACCCTTTCTACCTTTAAGCAATTTTGAAGTTGTACGTCCTATTGCTTTGTAATAGAATAGTCTTTAACTTGACTTTTAAGAAATGTGCTTAAACCTGTGTTTCTCTTCCCACCTCAAGACTGAAATAGAATTTTTTTCTTTTTAGTAAAGTTTTTTAAAAAATATTTTGAAATCATTCTAGTTTAGACTTATAGAAAATTTGCAAAATTATTACAGAGAATTCCCATATACCCTTCACTCAGCTTCCAAATGTTAACAATTTATGTAACCATAGTACAGTTATCAAAACCAGGAAATTAACATTGGTGTAATACTATTAACTAATCTACAGATCTTATTAGAATTTTATCACTTTTTCCCCTAATGTCCTCCTTCTATACCAGGATCCAGTCTGGGATCCCACTTTGCATTAAGTTGTTTTGTCTCCTTAGTATCCTCCAATCTGTGACAATTGCTCTGTCTTTCATGACTTTGATCCTTTTGATGAGTACTCTTTTGGAGGATGTCTCTCACTTGTGTTTGCTTGATATTTTCTCATAGTTAGATTGAGATTATGCATCTTTGACAGGAATACCACAGAAGTGATGTTGTGTCCTTCTCTATGCATCATATCAGGGGTTGCCTGATGTTAATATGGCTTTTTACTGGTAGTGTTAACTTTGATCACCTTGGTTAAGGTGTTTCTCATGTTTCTCTCCTGTAAAGTTACTACTTTGCAACTGTAAGTGGTAATTATCTTGGAGGGAGCTACTTTGCAACTATATGCTGTTTCTCCTCATTTTGCCTACTGGTTTTAGCATCCATTGGTGGATCTTGTCTGTAACAATACAATAGTGTTGCCTTGTGTTGATTTTCTATGTCCCTTATTGCTTCTGCATTTATTAATTGGAATTCTTCTGTAAGGAAGGGCTCTCCCTACCCCCTTTCCCATTCATCTATTTATTCAAAGATTTGTTTCTATCAGCATGGGCTATTTATTTATTTATGTATTCTATGAGTTATAGTCCAAAAATATCATTGTTTATTCTGCTATTCAAATTGCTTATTGGGAAAGCTTTGGCCATTTGGGAACACCTTCAGGTTGTATATATATTCACAATGTTGTGCAGCCATTATCACTATCCATTTCCAGAACTTACTCATCATCCCAAACAGAAACTCTGTACCTGTTAAATAATAACTCCCTACTTTCCCCTCTGCCCTGCCCCTTGTTACCTCTTTTCTACTTTGTCTCTATGAATTTGACAATTCTAGGTATCTCGTGTAAATGTAGTCATGCAATATGTAGTTTTAGGTTCATTCATTTATCAGAATTTAATTCCTTTTTAAGACTGAATAACATTCCATTGTATGTATATACCACATTATGTTTATTCATTCCTCTGTTGATGGACACTTGGGTTCTTTCTATCTTTTGGCTATTGTGAATAATGCTGCTCTGAGCCTTGGTGTACAAGTATCTGTTTGACTCCCTGTTTTCACTTCTTTGGGGTATATACCTAGGAATGAAATTGCTGGATCAGCTGGTAATTGTTATGTTACTTTTTGAGGGCATTTCTTAATGTTTAAGAGTCTTTTATAAATTGTGAAGATCATCCCATTATCTATGATATAAGTTTCAAATATTTTCTCTGTCACTTGTCTTTTGACTTTGCTTTTGGTGTTTTTTGTTCATGTGCAAGGTTTTTTTTGTTTGTTTGTTTGTTTTAAACATCTTTATTGGAGTATAACTGCTTTACAATGGTGTGTTAGTTTCTGCTTTATAACAAAGTGAATCAGTTATACATATACATATGTTCCCATATCTCTTCCCTCTTGCATCTCCCTCCCTCCCACCCTCCCTATCCCACCCCTCTAGGTGGTCACAAAGCACTGAGCTGATCTCCCTGTGCTATGCGGTTGCTTCCCACTAGCTATCTATTTTACGTTTGGTAGTGTATATATGTCTATGCCACTCTCTCACCCTGTCACATCTTACCCCTCCCCCTCCCCATATCCTCAAGTCCATTCTCTAGTAGGTCTGTGTCTTTATTCCCGTCTTGCCACTAGGTTCTTCATGACCTTTATTTTCCCTTAGATTCCATATATATGTGTTAGCATACTGTATTTGTTTTTCTCTTTCTGACTTACTTCACTCTGTATGACAGACTCTAACTCCATCCACCTCACTACAAATACCTCCATTTCATTTCTTTTTATGGCTGAGTAATATTCCTTTGTGTATATGTGCCACATCTTCTTTATCCATTCATCCAATGATGGACACTTAGGTTGCTTCCATGTCCTGGCTATTGTAAATAGAGCTGCAATGAACATTTTGGTACATGACTCTTTTTGAATTATGGTTTTCTCAGGGTATATGCCCAGTAGTGGGATTGCTGGGTTGTATGGTAGTTCTATTTTTAGTTTTTTAAGGAACCTCCATACTGTTCTCCATAGTGGCTGTATCAATTTACATTCCCACCAACAGTGCAAGAGTGTTCCCTTTTCTCCACACCCTCTCCAGCATTTATTGTTTCTAGATTTTTTGATGATGGCCATTCTGACCGGTGTGAGATGATATCTCATTGTAGTTTTGATTTGCATTTCTCTAATGATTAATGATGTTGAGCATTCTTTCATGTGTCTGTTGGCAATCTGTATATCTTCTTTGGAGAAATGTCTATTTAGGTCTTCTGCCCATTTTTGGATTGGGTTGTTTGTTTTTTTGTTATTGAGCTGCATGAGCTGCTTGTAAATCTTGGAGATTAATCCTTTGTCAGTTGCTTCATTTGCAAATATTTTCTCCCATTCTGAGGGTTGTCTTTTGGTCTTGTTTATGGTTTCCTTTGCCATGTGCAAGTTTTTTGTTTTGTTTTTCACCTTTACATAATGGAATTTATCAGTCTTTTGATGCTTTTGGATTTTGAGTCATTATTTAGAAGGTTTCCCTATACCTAGATTATAAAGTAATCTACCACATTTCCTTCCAGTTTTTGTATGGTTTCTATTTTCTTTTAACATTAAAACTGTATTCAGAGTTTATTCTGGTATGTGGTGGTATAACATATGGATCTAATTTTATCTTTTTCCAAATGACTATCTAATCCCCACATTATTTATTATAAAAACTATTCTTTTCTCCTTTGTGATACCACCTTTATAATAAATTCAATTTCCATATAAACTTTAGTCTATTTCTGGCCTTTCTATTGAGTTCCATTTGTGTGTCTCTAGAATCCAATATTTATTCATCAAGCAATCCGTTTTTGCTACTATGTGCTAGGATTTGGTGACAACAGCTAGTGAAAAAGGCTTTATTTCTGCCTTTGGGGAGGTAAAAAAACAAATCAACAGATGAGTAAGTAAATGAAACTCTAAGTACAACTGATGAAAGTGTTATGACAATAGGACACACATTGTGGGAGAGAGAATCAAAGTATATGCTTAGGGTTATCAGGCTGAGAGCTTTTTGAAAGTATGAGTTTTAATCTGAAACCTAAAGAGAAAAGCAGCCATACAAAGGGCCCAGGACAGGATTCCCAATAGATAGAAGAACCTGATGAGAGGTCTAAGATGGAAAAGAGGGCTTCCCTGGTGGCGCAGTGGTTGAGAGTCTGCCTGCCGATGCAGGGGACACGGGTTCGAGCCCTGGTCTGGGAAGATCCCACATGCGGCGGAGCAACTAAGCCCGTGAGCCACAACTACTGAGCCTGCGCGTCTGGAGCCTGTGCTCTGCAACGGGAGAGGCCGCGACAGTGAGAGGCCCGCGCACCGCGATGAAGAGTGGCCCCCACTTGCCGCAACGGGAGAAAGCCCTCGCACAGAAACGAAGACCCAACACAGCCATAAATTAATTAATTAATTAATTAATTAATTAATTTTAAAAAAAAAGATGGAAAAGACCTACATTTATTCTAGATACTCAAAGGAGGGCTGTGTTACATAGGGAGGAAAGGGGAGAGTATTCAGTATGAAGATGCATTCTCCTTGGTGGAGATAGAGTGACAGAGCGACAACAAAGACAATCAGGGACCTGCTTTGCCAAGAACCTGTGAACCATGGCATTGAATTCAGAATTTATTCTAAGTGCAGTGGGGAGGCTGTGAAAAAGTTTAAGCAGAGATTTTCATTTTGACTGACATCAGCATCATATGGTAGAAAGTGCTAAAAATATAGATGCCTTATTTGCATGAAATGCCCTGAATAGGCAAATTCACAGGGACAGAATTAGTGTTTCTCTACCATTAGTGATTGCCAGGGGCTGGCAGGAATGAGGAATGGGGAGTGGCTGCTTAATTGGCACAGGGTTTCTTTTTTATTTTTTTTAAATTGAGGTATAGTTGATTTACAATGTTGTGTTAGTTTCTGCTATACAGCAAAGTGATTTACATATATATATTATATATATATATATATATATACACACATATATACATATATATACACACACACATTCTTTTTCATATTCTTTTCCATTATGGTTTAATTTCGGATATTGAATATGGTTTGCTATGCTATACAATAGGACCTTGTTGTTTATCCATTCTATATATAATAGTTTACATCTGCTAGTCCCAAACTCCCAATCCAGCCCTCCCCCACCCCCCCACCCCCTTGGCAACCACAAGTCTGTCCTCTATGTCTGTGAGTCTGTAACACAGAGTTTCCATTTGGGGTGATGAGAGTGTTCTGGAATTAGAAGATAGTGGCAATGATTGCAGGACACTGGGAATGTACTGCAAACCATGGAATTGTACACTTTAAAATGGTTAAATGGGAAATTTTATGTTATGTGAATCTTCAATTAAAATATATATATATTACTTTTAAAATATGTGTAGATATGTATGTATACACATGTCTTGGCCCTACTCCTGTAGATTTTGATTCAGTGTGGGGTGCTGTTTGGACATTTGTTTTGTTACAAGGCTTCCTGGATGATTCTGATCTCTGTCAAACATGAGAACCACTGGCTTAATTTGTTTTCTTGCCCCTTTCTGGCACCATATGAGCTCTTATCATATTTGTGCTTTCATGTGCTTTTTAGAAATTGCACAGCAATATTTGAGACTTATAGAAGCAATTCACCTATTATGGTTATTATTTTCATTTTGTCTCTCTAGTCTCCTGTAGAATTTTTAAATTTCTCTTAGAAGAAGAGAACAGGTTGTATTTACTTTTTTTTTATTTTTCAGACTTGGAGTCCAGGTGTGATAAATTTCTACAAAAAGATATCTTTGAAGTAGAGTCATTCGATTGGGAGCTGATGGAAAGCCTTACATGCTGTGCTTTTGAGGGCTCCAGTTTTAGAGATGACTGGGCATACAAAGGCCAGTTTGAAAAACAACAAGTAAATCATGAGTGCTCTTTCAAGCAAGTGAAACTCACCTATGGAAACATGCCCACTTTTGAGCATCATACATCCCTTACCCTACATCCCAGCAATGAGACTGGCGAGAAACTGATTGAATGTAATGAATGTGGGAAAGCATTTAGCCGTGGCTCACACCTTATTCAACATCAGAAAACTCATACGGGTGAAAAGCCCTTTGAATGTAAGGAATGTGGGAAAGCCTTCAGTCGTACCTCGCACCTTGTTCAACATCAGAGAATTCATACAGGTGAGAAACCTTATGACTGTAAGGAGTGTGGGAAGGCCTTTGGTCGTACTTCAGAACTTATTCTACATCAGAGACTTCATACTGGTGTCAAACCCTATGAATGTAAAGAATGTGGAAAGACCTTTAGACAGCACTCACAACTTATTCTGCATCATAGAACTCATACAGGTGAGAAACCCTACGTATGTAAAGACTGTGGCAAGGCTTTTATTCGCGGCTCACAACTTACTGTTCATCGGAGAATTCATACAGGTGCTAGACCCTATCAGTGTAAAGAATGTGGGAAAGCCTTTAGACAGCATTCACAGCTTACTGTACATCAGAGGATTCATACTGGGGAGAAACCCTATGAATGTAAGGAGTGTGGCAAGGGCTTTATTCATAGCTCAGAAGTTACTCGACATCAAAGAATTCATTCTGGGGAGAAACCCTACGAATGTAAAGAATGTGGGAAGGCCTTTAGACAGCACGCACAGCTTACACGACATCAGAGAGTTCATACAGGTGACAGACCCTATGAGTGTAAAGATTGTGGGAAGGCCTTTAGTCGTAGTTCATACCTTATTCAGCATCAAAGAATTCATACAGGTGACAAACCCTACGAATGTAAGGAATGTGGGAAAGCCTTTATTCGTGTTTCACAACTGACTCATCATCAGCGGATTCACACTTGTGAGAAACCCTATCAATGTAGGGAATGTGGAATGGCCTTTATTCGTAGTTCACAGCTTACTGAACATCAGAGAATTCATCCTGGTATCAAACCTTATGAATGTAGAGAATGTGGGCAGGCCTTTATTCTTGGCTCACAGCTCATTGAACACTACAGAATTCATACTGGCTAGAAAGCCTTAATGTTAGGGATGTAGCAGAGCCTTTATGTGGAATTCATGCCTGACTCAATATTAGATAATGCATAATGTAATGTAATTATTGTCAGAGAACCTTCATTTGTCACCTCCATTATGGAACATCAGGTAACTCATACCAGAAGAAAATTCAATAAACATGGGAATTCTTTTTGCCTCACACTCACTGTTTACTAAGCATCAGAGATCTTACACTGAAAAAAAATTAATATGAATATAGAAAACCCTCCTGTTACCACTCAAAATATGTTAAACTTCTGAGAATTCCTAATAGAAAATGACCCTATTAAAACATTTGTGACTGTGCCTTTCGCCATATACCTTACTTAACATTATCTCACTTCCAGCAATTACTGACTGTATAACATTGGGCAAATTATGCAATGTCTGTGTTCCTCAGTTTACTTATTTTTAAGCAGTGATAATTATATGTACCTAATAGAGTTTCCGTGAAGATTGTCAGATATTTTATATAAAGCCTATGCTCAATAAATACTATTGTCATTAATTAATAACAGTATTACTGTTAAGGAGTTCATTTGAGAGGAGGGCGGGCCTTATGAATGTATCAAATATCCAAAGCCTTCAAAACCACTTGTTAGGATAATTCATTCTGAAAAACAGTAGTAAAGTATAGTTATCATGAGAAGATCTTCATTTAAAAGGTTGTAAATTTTGAAGATTAGAAATTAACAGAAGAGTAGCCGAAAGAAATCTGCCCATTTAGGAATCTAAAACCACCTCCAAGTATAACTTCAAGAGAATCAAACTAAAATTACAAACTAGAAATGAATGGCAGTGGGGCTTCCCTCGTGGCGCAGTGGTTGAGAATCTGCCTGCCAATGCAGGGGACATGGGTTCGAGCCCTGGTCTGGGAAGATCCCACATGCCGCGGAGCAACTGGGCCCGTGAGCCACAACTACTGAGCCTGCGCGTCTGGAGCCTGTGCTGCGCAACAAGAGAGGCCACGATAGTGAGAGGTCCGCGCACTGCGATGAAGAGTGGCCCCCTCTTGCCACAACTGGAGAAAGCCCTCACACAGAAACGAAGACCCAACACAGCCAAAATAATTAATTAATTAATTTAAGAAAAAAAAAAAATGAATGGCAGTGAATTCTGCATATCAAAACCAGTTCAGTGTAACCAAAGCTGTACTCCTGTCAGAACCCAAGGGTTAAAGGTAGGGGCTTTGGGACTTCCCTGGTGGTGCGGTGGTTAGGAGTCCACCTGCCAATGCAGGGGATACAGGTTCGAGCCCTGGTCCGGGAAGATCCCACGTGCCGTGGAGCAACTAAGCCCATGCACCACAACTACTGAGCCTGCACTCTAGAGCCCGCGTGCCACAACTACTGAGCCCACGTGCTGCAACAACTGAAGCCCACGCACCTAGAGCCCATGCTCCGCAACAAGAGAAGCCACTGCAATGAGAAACCCACACACCGCAACGAAGAGTAGCCCCCAATCACCGCAACTAGCAAAAGCCCACATGCAGCAGCGAAGACCCAACGCATCCAAAGATGAATAAATGAATAAATTAATTAATTAAAAATTTAAAAAAAAAAGGTAGGGGCTTTGTTCTCCAAGTAGATCTCCAACACCTACTCATTGCCAGTCACATACTAAACGCATTAAATGAATGGTCAACCCTAAAAGTTAGGGGAAATTACCACATAAACCCAAGTCAACAGTAAGAACGATTATTAAAAAGAAAAGAAAAAATGGGACATCTCTAGTGGTCCACTGGTTAAGACTTCAAGCATCCACTGCAGGGGGCGTGGGTTCAATCCCTGCTCGGGGAACTAAGATCCTACATGCCGCATGGCACAGCCAAAAAATATGAAATCAGAAATGACAGTAGACTTAATCTGAAGGTTATTTAACAATATAATAGACAATTGACAACTCTGATATAGAAAAAAAAACACATTTAGCAGTATGAATGAGGAAGGGGTGGATTTTTTAAAAATAGCAGCTATGCATGACTTTATTCTAATATATTTAGAAATCTAGAGAGAATGGATTTTTACAAAAATAATCAAAATTGGTTCAAAAAGATGTGGGATTTCCGAACAATCAATGATTGTGGAAGGACATAAAAAGTCATCAAAGCTCTGTCCCTTTAGAAAAAACAATTTTTTTTGTTTTGTTTCGTTTTAATTTATTTTTGGCTGCGTTGGGTCTTCATTGTTGTGTGCGGGCTTTCTCTAGTTGTGGCGAGTGGGGGCTACTCTTTGTTGCGGTGCACAGGCTTCTCATTGTGGTGGCTTCTTGTTGTGGAGCATGGGCTTTAGGCGTGCAGGCTTCAGTAGTTATGGCATACGGGCTCAGTAGTTGTGGCACACAGGCTTAGTTGCTCGGTGGCATGTGGGATCTTCCCAGACCAGGGCTCAAACCCGTGTCCCCTGCATTGGCAGGCGGATTCTTAACCACTGCACCACCAGGGAAGTCCCGAGAAAACAGTTTAACGTACAAAAACCTTAAGGAACAGATAATCCCTGAGAGAAGCTTGCCAATTCATCTTCAAGGCTAAAAAATTTATGATAAAAAACTCAACAAGAATAACTCCTGAAAAACAAATTGTAGATAATAATTATCATTTGTGAAAATAAATATAAATAAAATTCCAGCTAATTTAATCCAGTCTATTAAAATTAATTTTAGATGGAATGTCTGGAACTGTACCTATTCTGGATTAAATATGTTTTTAGAATTTTGATGTTGTAACTCCAGGTGTGACAGTGATGGGGAAAAGAGCCTTGATCCAACTCCAGGGACATCCAGATCCGGGCTTGTGAATGACTCTGAGGAATCTTAAAAAACACATCCCCTCAGCCCTTGGGGTAGCCAGTCAGTGTCTGGGGCAGAGGACCCATTGCACCCTGATGCCATCCATCTTCTCAGTCATCTTGAGTGTTCAGTAAAAGCACCTGCATTTTCTGCATGTGCCACTGCCTACAAAGGGTTACAAAGCAATGTGCTTTATGTCATTTTTCTTTAAGTGGCTTAATGATTAGGATGTACAGTTGGAGGGGCTCAAATCTATGACATTAAAAATTATCACTTTGAATAGCTAAAACACAGGCACAGGATAAAAATTTTAAAGTTAAATTTTGTATTCACATAAGTGAACCTCCACACGTTACCCTGTTGCCCTTTATGTAGCAATCACTGCTATCAAGTTCTTGCATATACTTCCTGATATCTCCATTTGCTTAAGTGTAGACATGCACATAACACTCTTTATAAGAATGTTTTACATAAATGGTAGCAAATTTCTATACATTGCTAGTTTTGCTTATCCATACACCTTGGAAGACTGGACCATGTCAATACATATATGGTGGCCTTATTCTTCTTTAACAGCTGCATAGTATTCTCTCATATGTGTGTTTCATAATTTATTTAACCTTATCAATTTAGTTTATTTTTTGCTCTTTCCAACAATCCTGTAATAAATATCCTTGCACATACATTATTTTGTATATGTAATGTATATCTTTAAGATGAATTTCTAAAAGTGGAAATGTTAGATCAAAATAATATACTTTTTTTTTTTACTAGCAAACATCAAAAAAAATGTATATACTTTCTTTTAAACTTTCTGTCCTCACACTCTTAGAATGTACCCCCAGTGCTCCATGACCAGCTTCAGTAATTATCAGCTCATGGCCAGGCTTCTTTTATCCATATTTCCACCCACTCCCCCATCTCCATGTTATTTTTGAAGTAAATCCCAGATATATCATTTCATCTATAAAAATTTTAATATGTACCTCTGAAATACCTCACAAATTTAGAAAAGATTTTCACGTCTTAAAAATATTGACAGCACTGCCTTAATAATTAACATTGCATACCTGATAGCCAGTGTTCCAATTTCTAATTGTTTCATGAATGTCAATTTTTTGAAAGTTATCAGGATCCAAATAATGTTCACAAATTGCAGTTGATTGTTGTGTTTCTTAAGTCTCAATCTATCCATTCTCCTTCATCCTCCTCCCCCGGACTCCCCACCCCCACCCCCGGCAATTTACTTTTCAAAGAAACTAGTTTGTTTGCCTTGGAGAGTTTCTCAGAGCTTGGTTTTTGCTGGCTCATCCCAATGGGTAGTTAAACCTGCTCCTCTATCCTTGGTATTTCCTATAAGTTGGTAGTTGATGTCTAGAGGCATGATCAGATTGAGGTTCCATTTTTGTTGTTGTTAAGACTACTTATAGGTGGTTAATATTGAGAGACATAATATTTAGGTGTCTTTCTTTTTATGATGTTAGCAGCCATTGATGTTCAATTGGTAAATCTATTAATTTATTAGGGATTGCAGAATGATGATATATTACTTTTTCTTCCTTTATTAGCTAGAATATTTTTAAAAAGAGAAACTTCCCTTCAACTACTGTTTGGTTATCCATGTTACAATAAGGAAAGGCAGGGTAGATGCTTCTTTCTTTCTCTTTATTGGTTTTCAAAATAATGAGTTGGTTCCCTAACATTCTGCCATGGTAATCACTGAGTTTAGAGGGGTGTGTATGTGAAGCATATTCAGTATGTTTAAATCTATTTCAGTTGTACTCTCATTGATGCTCAAATTGTTCCATGTGTGGTTTGTGGGATCCTCTTCCATTTGATTCCTGTGTCCTTTTGATATGACCCTGCTAGTCTTTGATCACTTGCCTGCTATCTGCCACAATAGGGTGTTCCAGGCTCGTCTTGTTCATTTCCTAGCTCCCACCTTGAAGTAGCCATTTTCCAAGGAATCCTTTTTCCTTTGGGTATTTTGGTACTTTCCAAAATGGTATTTGGAAACTGCAGTCGCTAGGTGTGCTTCATTCTCCTGGTTGGACATTTTTTTTAGGTAAATATACATTTTAGCCCGTTTTATACACATTGCTCAAGTGCCTTCAGGAAGATGGTGTATCTATGCGTCTGCCCACTTTAGAAGAGATCCCAAAGCACCACATTCATCTAACCCTAAGAAAACATTTATTGAAAGTTCACCATTTCATGGGTGAAAAATGGAAGAGTCCCTTTTGTTTTTACTTGCATTCCTTTGATTATGACTAATAGAGATGACCATTTGTTCACATATTTGCTGACCATTGGTATTGCTTTCAGCATGGTGCCTAAAATATAGTAGGTGGTCATAAATATTTGTTAATTGAATAAATTAATTGAATGTTCATATCCTTTATTCATTTAATATTGAAGTAGTCATATTTTTCTTCCTTAAAACATGTTTTTGAGAGGAATAAATGTGTATAAAATTCCTAGTACAATGCCTGAAATTCACCAAGTGTTAGTTCCCTGCCTTGCTGTTTGCCTACATTGTCATTCATGCCTCTGATTTGGCTTATTTTCTACTTTAAGGTAAAGAAATTGAGAGTCAGATAGATTAAGTAGTTTGCCCAAGGCCTCTTAAGTGGAGAATCCTAATTTCAAGGACAAGGGCAAGATAGGGTAGAGTTTCACATGTACAAATTTCAGAATGTATGACTGAAAAGGAAAAAAATCAGTGTTTTTTCAGATAATCTATAAACTGCAGTCAGTTCATGGCCCTGACACAGAAAGTGGCAATGCTAGGATCAAAAGGATGAAAGAGCTTAGTAAGAATGGCGTTTTGGTTTTTTTGTTTGTTTTTGTTTTGTCCTTATAAAAAAGTAAAAATGCTCAAATAGAATACAGAGAATATAGAAAATGAGAGGGAAAAATATTTTTGTGGTACCTTAAACATAAATGTTATCATTTCTGCATATTTCTTTCTAGCTTCTAAGTTTTTAAAAATTCACGCTATGTCTTTATTTTGGAAAACTTCAAATATACACAAAAGTAGAAAGTATAGTACAGTGAACCCTCAATATTCTCATCACCCTGCTATAAAAACTGTCAGCCCATGGCCAGTGGTGTTTGTCTACACTCACATCTACTTCCTCTTTCACTGGATTCTTTTGAAAGTTGAACTCAGATGTTATATGATGACATCTGAAAGTATTTCAGTAATTATCTCTTAAAGAGACTTTTAAAAAATATCAGTTAGGGGGGACTTCCCTGGCGGTCCAGTGGTTAAGACTTCGCCTTCCAATGCAGGGGACGTGGGTTTGATCCCTGGTCAGGGAACTAAGATCCCACATGCTGCAGAGCAACTAAGCCCACACGCTCGAGAGCCCACATGCCGCAACTGCTGAGCCAGTGCACTCCGGAGCCCACGCACCACAGCTAGAGAGCCTGTGTGCCGCAACTAGAGAGAAGTCTGCCTGCCGCAACGAAACAATCCTACATGCTGCAACTAAGACCTAATGCAGCCAAGTAAATAAATAAAACAAAATATCAGTAAGGGAATTCCCTAGTGGTCCAGTGGTTAAGACTCCGTGCTTTCATTGCCGAGGTTGCGGGTTCAATCCCTGGTTGGGGAACTAAGATCCCACATGCTGTGCGGTGTGGCCAAAAAAAAAAAAAATTAATTAAAAAAATATATACAGGGACTTCCCTGGTGGCACAGTGGTTAAGAATCCGCCTGCCAATGCAGGGGACACGTGTTCGAGCCCTGGCCCGGGAAGATCCCACATGCCGCGGAGCAACTAAGCCCATGAGCCACAACTACTGAGCCTGCGCTCTAGAGCCCGCGAGCCACAACTACTGAGCCCGCATGCCACAACTACTGAAGCCCGTGCACCTAGAGCCCATGCTCCGCAACAAGAGAAGCCACTGCAATGAGAAGCCCGCACACCACAACGAAGAGTAGCCCCTGCTCACTGCAACTAGAGAAAGCCCACGCGCAGCAACGAAGACCCAACGCAGCCAAAAATAAAATAAAATAAATGTATTAAAAAAAAAAAATATATATATATATATATATATATACACACACACACATATCAGTAAGAATTAATAATCCTGGGCCATTAGTAGGGAAGACAATAAAATTTTCTACCAAATCCCCCTGGTTTAAGCTGATTCTCATTTGTGATCGCAGAGAAAGTTGTTTCATATGTATTAGGAGAATTAGAAACTTACAAAAATGTTTTCCTAGAAACAACATTCTTTTCCAAAGTTCTCTCTTTTCTTTTCAAAAAGAAAAAAATTTAGGTGCAATTGTGAAATGTGAAGCGTTTTTTTAAATTGTTTGTTTGTATTAAACAAAATTGACTGACTTGGTACAACTCTTAACTATAAGATTTCTACAGCTTTGATGTGTTGAGAATTGTATCTGCTTCTTTACTCCTAGGAGGCAGTCAGATATTTGTTGAATCACTGAGTTAATAAATTAGGCAAATGATAGAATATTTTTATGGGTAGTGAGAAGATGTAGGTGGGGAACCTTCCCTTTACAAAAAAAGAAAAAAAATTTTTTAAAGATATAGATGTGAAATTTCACACTTAGAAGTCACCATGCGGGGGTGGGGGGTGGGAGGAATTGGGAGGTTGGGATTGACATATATACACCATTGATACTATGTATAAAATAAATAACTAATGGGAACCTACTGTATAGCACGGGGAACTCTACTCAGTGCTCTGTGGTGACCTAAATGGGAAGGAAATCCAGAAAAGAGGGGATATATGTATACATATAGCTGATTCATTTTGCTATACAGTAGAAAGTAACAGAACATTGTAAAGCAACTATACTCCAATAAAAATTAATTTTAAAAATAAATAAAATTATCATTATTAATCATGAAAAAAAAAAAAGTCACCATGCCTTAAAAAAAAAAAAAAAGAGGAACAAGTCACCATGCCTTAAACCCTGGCTGAAGAATTGCACAAGTCATTCTGAAGAATTTCACAAATCATTCTGAAGAATTCACATGTCAAAGTTTATTTCCAAAATTAAAATATTTCATCTTTATTAGATTCATAAGCAACATTAATGATGGACAAGGTTGCTTTACTACTCCAGCTAGAATCCCTCAGGCACCTCAAGTGTAATATCTAAAGCCAGGTTTATAATTCCACTCCCCCCAACTTACAGCTCCAAAGTCCTCTTTTGCTTCCACATTTCTAATATATCTTCTCTAACGATGTACCCAGTTCTGGTACCTTATCTTCCACATTTGAAATATTAGCTTTAGAATCAGGTCTGGACTCTGTCACTAACTAGATGATGATAACCTAGCCTCCCTAAGCATCCATTTGGGGCTCATAATAGTACCTCATGGAGCTATCATGAAAACTTAAATGTGAAGAACCTGGCAGAGTTACCAGCACAATAATATGAATAAAATCAGAAAGGAAAGTTTGATGTTACATAAGAACTGAAAGTTACTTAAATAATTGCAGGCATACCTAAACTGAGCCATTCCTAGTCATATAAATAAGTTCTTCTAACTGTCTTTTCTCTCAGCAAATGGCCCCCATTGCCCACCCAGCTACTCAGGGACTATCCTTGGCCTCCCTCTCCCTGGTTATTTTGAAATCTCTTTTGCTTCTACCATTAGGACATTTCTGGAACAGACACACCCCTTTGCTGAGTACCATGAAGAGGTACTTTAGGGTGATAAGCCCTGCAGCCAGAATTCCTGAATTCAAATTCAAGCATAGCTACTTTACTTGCCAAGTGGCCTTGAACTAGTTTCATAATTTGTATCTAGGCAGTAATTTTCAAGTGAAGATATAAATAATATATGCTTAGAACATGCCAGGAACATAGTAAAGGTTGAGTACATTTACTTTTATTTCAATTCAGTTCAACTATATTTATTGAGCACCTACTATATGCTAGGCACTGTTCTAGGCCCTGGGGATACAGCAGTGAACAACACAGACAAAAAGCCCCACCTTCATGGAGGTTGTATTCCAACGGGGAGAGAGATCAACAAAATGAGTAGATTTTGTAGTGTGTTGGAAGGTGTTATGCATTGAGGTGAAAAAAGGGCAGGGTAAGGAGATCAGGAATGGAAAGGAGGTTGCAATTAAAGTGATTACTAGTTATTGTCATCACCAAGTATTTAATAATTATTTATTTATATATGTTAATACTTACACATTTCTTATTAATTAATGAACTTACTATTTATAGTTACTAAGTGCTAATTGTTATGTAGTATAATCGGTGATCATTTTTTATCATTGTTACAATTTTTATTATTGTCTTAAGTCAGCCCTCATCGTCCCTTATCTTTCACCAGAAAGCTGGATCTAGGGACTTCCCTGGTTGTCCCGTGGGTAAGACTCGGCACTTCCACTGCAGGGGGCGTGGGATTAATCCTGGTCAGGGAACTATGATCCCACCTGCTGCACAGGGCAGCCAGAAAAAAAAAAAAGCTAGGTCTAAAACCAAATATAAGTATGTTACATCAACGGTCTTCACTCACTTAAGGAATAGAGGCCAAGCTCCCTGACCTAGCTCTAAGCCTCCTCCTCCCACTCAACCTTGGATCTATACCCTGCTTGGCGTACCAGCTCCAGCTCTCAGCCCTCCCTCTGGAACTACCTAAGCCACTTGAAGCTCATCCTTGCAGCACATTATTTCCTGTGATGTAATAACATGAGAAACAGACAAGGTCACTCGGTGACCTCACGTGAAATGAGAGAGAATGATGCTCTGCAACTATACAAATAACATCACGGTTCAGGGTAAGATTGTTCTTCTAGCTTCCGATACCCAAGGTAAGAACTATTATAGTGCTAATAAACATAATAGATTACTTTTAGAAAATGAAGGAACATTAGGGTCCCTTTTAGTCACTAAACTTTTCTGAAACGTTATTCAGATGATATGCAGTGTGCAAATGAATCACAACTTTGTAATTGTTTCATCTAACAGAAAAGATCCAGTAGTAGACTTCCTAAGATAGGGTGCCAAGGTCATCAATTTACTTGGTCATCTTCCTACTGCAATAGAAATAAAAGTGGCTCTGGCAGTTTAAAAACATCACTGGCTTAATTGACTCTGCTAAAATAAGAATCTGAAGGAAAAAGCCTGAGGTGGAGGGGAAAGGTACCAGGAAAGACAGGAGATTTTCTCGGGCAGTCCTTCACCTCCATTAGATGCCCAGAGTCCTGATATGGAAGGAAAGATGCTCCAGGCCTTGGCAAGCAAACACATCCATCTTCAGGGAACATGGATGGCCTCTAACTGAGGACAGAACGATTGAAATCCAGAGGGCATCCCCTGGCTCAGGCTCCCTCCTGGGGATGGTCAGGGTCTTGAGACACTTCAGCTGGGGAAAGGCAGAGAAGAGGCTCCCAGACTCACCTGACTGTGCCCTCCCCTCAATCTGGGGCATCAGTCCTCACCCTCTGACGTGCATACATCCATCCTGACACCCACACAGTCCTGCAACTCTTTCCGCTTATACCAATTGGGAATCAGCCCCCTCCTCCTCTCTCACCCACATTGCCTGGAGAATGTAGTAACAGCCCCATTTTATAAATGAAGAAACAGACTTGGGTGGTTAAAGCTAAGCAAGCAACAGAACCAGGATCTGAATTCACTTTGGGCTTATTAGCGAGCTCAGTAAGACACCTCAGAAAGACAGTAAGAAAAAGCTACAAAATTAACAGACAATGGGAAAAAAACAAAACTGAACTTATTTAAAGCCAAAACAGTCCTCAAGGCCTTTAACACTATTTAAGCACTTGCCAAGGGCAGTCCCTGTGCCAGGCCTCTCTTTTCAATTACGTTCAACTACAGGGTTACAGACAGCACCATACCAAAGTAACTGGCTGTGAGGCTGAATAATGGCTTCCCAAAGATGACCACATCTTAATCCCCAGAATTTTATATGGCAAAAGGGACTTTGCAGATATGATTAAAGTAATGGGGACATTATCCTGGATTATCCAGGTGAACCCACTGTAAATCACAAGGGTTCTTAAAAGAAAAAGGCAGGAGATTAGAGTGAGTATTAGGAGATGTGACAAAGCAAAAGGTTGGAGGGATTCAAGGAAGGAGTCACAAGCCAAGGAATGCAGGAGGGGACTTCCCTGGTGGTCCAGTAGTTAAGACTCCCCGCTTCCATTGCAGGGCACACAGGTTTGATCCCTGGTCAGGGAACTAAGATCCCTCATGGCATGCAAGGTGTGGCCAAAAAATTTAAACAAACAAAAAAAAATTACCAAACTGATTTCCAAAGTGGTTACACCCTCTTGTATCCCCACCAGCAATGTATGAGAGTTTTCATTGCTTCACATTCTCTCCAATATTTGATATGGCCAGTTCTAAAAAAAACAAAAGGAATGCAGGAGGCCTCTAAATGCTAGAAAAAACAAGGAAATAGATTCTTACCTAGAGCCTCCAGAAGGAGCTAGCCCTGCCAATATCTTGACATTTGCCCAGTGAAACTGATTTTGGAATTTTATCTCCAGAACTGTAAGAGAATAAATTTGCATTGTTTTAAGCCACTATGTTTATGGTTACTTGTTACAGCAGCAATAGAAAACTGACACAATGGCCAAAGTTTGAAGGGTATTTGGTTGGACAAATTTTCAGGAAGTTATTTCTTACCAAGTAATTATATAATTATATTATAAAAATATATTATTATATATTGTATTATTATAAATATAACAGTACACTAATATTATTTAATAATATTTATACAATATTACTATATTATTATTAAAAGATAACAAAATGATACATTGTTTTTGGAATAGCCTTGGGAAGCAAACTTGAAAAATACATCTCAAGAATGCTCACAAATGCTAGTGTAAATTAGCATTTTTCAAAATACAGAATAAGGAAACAAGGAAAATTCATTCATTCCATGTTTTCAAAATACAGAATAAGGAAACAAGGAAAAAGCTGAAGGAAATCAAATTTTCACTCTCTTTTCAAAATACATAAATAAAAGTAGAAATCCTGCCTTTAGGAAACATTATCTTGGAAAAGCATCAGAGATGCACACACTATCAGAAATATAAACCTAATTTACAAAATCCTAGCAGGCATTTTGAACATTAGCTATTACAAAATTGCAAGACAGATAGTTCTTTGGTATATATAGCCTAAGACAAAGTGAGAATCTTGAATGCAAAAAAGAGAAGTATCTCATCATGTATAGGGAGGCCTTAGTAAGATAAACAGCTTATTTCTCAACAGAAATCATGAGGACAAGAAGGCAGTGGGATGACATATTCACAGTGCTGAAAGAAAAAAACAAAGAATCTATATCTGACAAAACTATCCTTCAAAAATAAAGGAGAGGACTTCCCTGGTGGTGCAGTGGTTAAGAATCCACCTGCCAGTGCAGGGGACACGGGTTCAAGCCCTGGTCCAGGAAGATCCCACATGCCTGTGTGCCACAACTACTGTGCCTGTGTTCTAGAGCCTGCGAGCCACAATTACTGAGCCCACGTGCATTAACTACTAAATCCCACGTGCCCTAGAGCCCATGCGCAGCAACTACTGAGCCCGCGTGCTGCAACTACTGAAGCGTGCACACCTAGAGCCCATGCTCTGCAGCAAGCAAAGCCACCGCAATGAAGTTGCCCCTGCTCGCCACAACTAGAGAAAGCCCGTGCACAGCAACAAAGATCCAACGCAGCCAAAAAAAGTGAAAAATATAAATTAATAAATAAATATTTTTTAAAATAAAGGAGAAATTAAGATATTCCTATATAAATAAAAACCAAGAGATCATTGCTAGCAGACCTTCCTACAAAAAACGCAAAAGAAATGCTTCAAGCTGAAATGAAAAAACACTTGACAGTAACTAAAATCCACAGGAAGAAGTAAAGAACACTGGTAAAGATAACTACAAAGATAAATATAAAATGTATTTTTTTGTTTGTAACTCCTCTTTTTTCCTACCTGATTTAAAAGATTACTGCATAGGGCTTCCCTGGTGGCACAGTGATTAAGAATCCACCCCCCAATGCAGGGTACACAGGTTCGAGCCGTGGTCTGGGAAGATCCCACATGCCGTGGAGCAACTAAGCCCGTGTGCCACAACTACTGAGCCTGTGCTCTAGAGTCTGCAAGGCGCAACTACTGAGCCCATGTGCCACAACTACTGAGCCTGCAAGCCACAACTACTGAAGCCCGTGCTCCTGGAGCCCGTGCTCCACAATGAGAAGCCCACGCACCACAACAAAGAGTAGTCCCTGCTCACCGCAACTAGAGAAAGCCCGCGTGCAGCAACGAAGACTCAATGCAGCAAAAAAAAAAAAAAAAGAAAAAAAATTTTGGTATATGGTGTGAGGGAGAGTCCAACTTAATTCTTTTGCATGTGGATATCCAGTAGTACCATTTTTTTAAATAAATTTATTTTATTTATTTATTTTTGGCTGCATTGCTGTGCGTGAGCTTTCTCTAGTTGCAGAGAGTGGAGGCTGCTCTTTGTTGCGATGCCCGGGCTTCTCATTGCAGTGGATTCCCTTGTTGCAGAGCACGGGCTCTAGGCTCACGGGCTTCAGTAGTTGTGGCACGTGGATTCAGCAGTTGTGGCTCGCAGGCTCCAGAGCACAGGCTAAGTAGTTGTGGCGCACGGGCTTAGTTGCTCCGCGGCATGTGGGATCTTCCTGGACCAGGGCTCGAACCTGTGTCCCCTGCATTGGCAGGTGTATTCTTAACCACTGCGCCACCAGGGAAGCCCACCGTTTTTAAAAATACCATTCTTTCCCCCACTGGATGCTCTTGGCACTGCACTTTACTCTTATCTATCATCTTATTTTTGACCACAAGCTTCACAACTACCCCTGGGTATGAGGAGGAAGGGAAGGAGGGAATGGTGACTACTAATATGCTTTTTGGAAATTTGCAGAAAAGTTCACCCCTTTAGTCAAAGTTCTGAGGTTAATTTCATACTGGCACTTCTGCTTAGTTACGAAGTGAAATTTGAGAGAATTTTATCTGCTGCTAGCAAAACAAATGTTCCACTGAGTTTCAGTTACCAACTTTCAGTGCATTTTTTGAAAGGACATTATCAAATGAGACTTCTAAAAAATCCAACTGTACATGTTATTTGAACTATTAACTGTCCTTAGAATGGATGGTTTTATTATTAGAAGAAAAAGAATGATGAAATGAAGAGATGTGTTCAAGTTCCACTGCTGGATCTGGAGATATAAATAATGGAAATATTGAGAAAAATGTTGACTTAGCAGACTTCTTGGAGCCACATTATAAAAGGAAATACATACAAGACTATATAATGAAGATTACTTTTTTAATGGTTTTATCAAATGTATAAAATTCAATGAAAATGTCATGCCACAATATATTTCTCTATAATTATATTCTTGCAAACAAAATTTTATTTATTATTTATTGATTTGTTTTTGGCTCTGCTGCACAGCATGTGGGATCTTAGTTCCCTGACCAGGGCTCAAACCCAGGCCCCCTGCATTGGGAGCACACAGTCTTAACCACTGGACCACGAGGGAAGTCCCTATCGCAAAAAGAAATTAATTAAACATACATGGACATACAGCTCACCCACCTGATGATATGTCCAGAGGATGGATGCTTTGATATGCTGCCCAGATCACTGTTTCAGGACCAAGGCACTCAATTCTTCATCTGCTTAGAGCATTGGCTAGCAATGCCTTGCAGCTGAGTTCCTCCTAGTGCATGGTCTCAGCTAAAGAAAGGTTTCAATTTATAACTATGTGTAGTGTTGGAGGTTAACTAGACTTATTGTGGTGGTCATTTTGCAATATATACAAATATCAAATCATTATGTTGTACACCTAAGCTAATCATTATATGTCAATTATATCTAAATTTTAAAAATTTTTAAAAGAAAAACAAAATAATAAAATAAAGGTTTCCATGTAACATCCCCTTCCCAGAGATAGCATGCATACATCAGAGATATTGTGATCTTAGTTCCAGAGCACCATAATAAAGTAAATATAGCAATAAAGTGAGTCACACCAGTCTTTGGTTTCCCAGTGCATATGAAAGTTATGTTTAGGGACTTCCCTGGTGGAGCAGTGGTTAAGACTCCGCACTCCCAAAGCAGGGGGCCCGGGTTCAATCCCTGGTCAGGGAACTAGATCCCACATGCATGACACAACTAAGAGTTCACATGCCATAACTAAGGAGACTGCCTGCTGCAACTGAGACTGGCGTGACCAAATAAATAAATATTAAAAAAAGAAAGTTACGTTTACACTATACTGTAATTTATTAAGTGTGCGAGAGCATTATATCTTTTTTTTAAGTACATACCTTAATTTAAAGATACTTTATTGCTAAAAAATGCTAACCTTCATCTGACAACACAGGGTTGCCACAAACCTTTACTTAGTAAAAACCACAATATCTGCGAAGCACAATAAAGTGAAACGCAATAAAACGAGGTATGCCTGTATCCAATTCCTAGTTGATCCTGGGGATTCCAGCCCCATTGTCCCAATTTGGAAAACTCTCAGAGGCCATCCAAGTTCCACAGCTCCCCAAGGTCTGATATAGAGCACCCAAGGAAGAGGCCCTCCTGGGGCTGAGATCCAGACCTTGTTGGAGAGGGCATGGCTATGGCTCACCAAATGGCAGAGAAGTGCTAGTGGATCTTGCTGGAAATTTGCCCTTTGGAACTTGCTGGAAATTCACTCTAGTGTGTTCAAGGGCAAGTGTCTCGCCTGAGGCAACTCTGCTATAAAACCACCCAAGGGAGGTACTAAAGAAAGCTGCAGGCCACTAGGTGCTGCTTCGCTGCTATGCGCTGTAGTGCAGGCCCTGGTTCTGGAGAAGCTGAGTACGCTGTAGGAACCTGGTGCTGGAGAAACTGCCCACACTGCAGGAGCTGGGCACTGGGGAAGCCAAGCACGTTGCCAGGAGCCTGGCAATCGAGCACACCAGAACCAGGATGCAGAACACTTTTTCATTCTGCAATCTCTCTCCATCAACCTCTACTGATGAAGCTTATCATGATGCCAGCTGGCAAAGGAAAAATATTTGTTTAATGGGTCCATATTTGTTTTCTCAAAGCAGACAAAAGGGCAAATTTAGGACTATTACTCAGCCATAAAAAGAAACGAAATTGAGTTATTTGTAGTGAGGTGGATGGACCTAGAGTCTGTCATACAGAGTGAAGTAAGTCAGAAAGAGAAAAATAAATACTGTATGCTAACCCATATATATGGAATCTAAGGGAAAAAAAATGGTCATGAAGAACCTAGGGGCAAGATAGGAATAAAGATGCAGACCTACTAGAGAATGGACTTGAGCATACGGGAAGGGGGAAGGGTAAGCTGGGACAAAGTGAGAGAGTGGCATGGACATATATACACTACCAAATGTGAAATAGATAGCTAGTGGGAAGCAGCCGCATAGCACAGGGAGACCAGCTCAGTGCTTTGTGACCACCTAGAGGGGTGGGATAGGGAGGGTGGGAGGGAGACGCAAGAGGGAGGGGATATGGGGATATATGTATATGTATAGCTGATTCACTTTGTTATAAAGCAGAAACTAACACACCATTGTAAAGCAATTATACTCCAATAAAGATGTTAAAAAAAAAGGGCAAATTTAGAGCTAAAGGGCAATAAATCAATAATCAACACAACCTACCCCTTTGACTAATTAGCATCCATATGCACCCTCTACACAGGTGTGAACCCCTATACAACAGCAAAAACAAGAAAAACTTTATCGTTGTATCTAACAAGATACAGCTGTCCTACTTACAGATGAAGAAATTCTCACCCTTTCCCCCAAATGAGGAGATGCACAGACCCAAGAGTCATTGTATCCATCACTGGCTATATTACTACTCAAATTCAGTCACTCTGACTAAATACTAGTTTAAGGCCAAATTGTAAATTAACTTCCAACAACTTGCATATAAAATAAAAATGGATGAAGGAAAGAGAAGAAGAAAACAGTTAGCATATACAAATAAACACATAATAGACAAACAGGAAATATGCAAAGTCACTACAATCCTCATTTTTGTAACTGGTCACCAGGTCATAATTGGTATCTTCCTTCTTCCACAACCCATTCTGCATTTCCACCACCCTCAGCCAGAACCTCAGCTAGGTTCTTTACCTGGTGGGGTAATCTGTTTTGATTGCATTGTTAAAGAAGGGTTCTTTTACCTTAGCATTATTTTTATTGTACTTACATTTGGTGTGGCACGGTATCAGTCAAAAAACTCATTCTGGGAATTTCCTGGTGGGCCAGTGGTTAGGACTCGGCGCTTTCACTGCTAAGGGCCCGGGTTCAAACACTGGTTGGGGAACAAAGATCCCACAAGCCATGTGGCAGGGCCAAAATTAAAAAAATCAGGAAAAATCTTATTTTGGGATATGGTGTGTATAATTTTTCCATAATAAATCAACTGATAAGTTAGAACTCTACCTCTCAGTAATAAGGCTATATATCCCATCAAACCTACACTGTTGTGATATACTAAGAAGCATTTTTTTTTTTTTTTAATTTATATTTGGCTGAGTTGGGTCTTTGTTGCTGCGCGTGGGCTCTCTCTAGTTGCGGCCAGCAGGGGCTACTCTTCCTTGCGGTGCGCGGACTTCTCATTGTGTTGGCTTCTCTTGTTGCAGAGCACAGGCTCTAGGCATGCGGGCTTCAGTAGCTGAGGCTCGCGGGCTCTAGAGTGCAGGCTCAGTAGTTGTGGCGCACAGGCTTAGTTGCTCCGCGGCATGTGGGATCTTCCCGGACCAGGGCTCGAACCTGTGTCCCCTTCACTGGCAGGCGGATTCTTAACCGCCGCGCCACCAGGGAAGCCCAGACGCAATTCTTTTTAGGCCATCAAATCTGGCATAAATTTGATAGTCTATTTCCTTAGAGTACTAACACTCCAAACTGCACAATACTTTTCATTTATGTGACATATCAAGATAATTTTATGAGGGAATTCCCTGGCAGTCCAGTGGTTAGGACTTTATGCTTTCACTGCTGAAGGTGCAGGTTCAATCCTTGGTCGGGGGGGAACAAGATCCTGCAAGCTGCATGGCATGGCCAAAAAAAAAAAAAAAAAAAGATAATTTTATGAAAGTTTAGTTTTATTTACTTATTTATTTTTAAATTTATTTATTTATTTATTTTTGGCTGCATTGGGTCTTCATTGCTGTGCGCGGGCTTTCTCTAGTTGCGTCAAGTGCGGGCTTCTCATTGTGGTGGCTTCTCTTGTTGCAGAGCACAGGCTCCAGTAGTTGTGGCACGCAGGCTCAGTAGTTGTGGCTCACAGGCTCTAGAATGCAGGCTCAGTAGCTGTGTTGCAGGGGCTTTGTTGCTCCGTGGTACGTGGGATCTTCCCCGACCAGGGCTCGAACCTGTGTCCCCTGCACTGGCAGGCACATTCTTAACCACTGCGCTACCAGGGTAGTCCCAGTTTAGTTTTATTTAAATTTAACTTTATACTCACAGGATTGAACATACTAACAGGATTATTAAAATGCATTGTTAATCAGTACACATTAAACTGAAAGATTTGTAAAGGAAGTACAAGCAATGGAGCTACAAGTATGACCAGAAAACATAGTGGAGCTATTAAATTGTTGGAAGAATTATAGGAATAATATCTTATATAACAAAGCTTTGGCACCCAAAGAGATTCTTCTGAATCTTATTAGATGCATTTAAAAATGCAGCAAGAATTGTTAAAATGAAGCTCATCAAAGAGCTGAATTAATGAAATAATAGATCTTGTTCAAACACTGGAGCTATGATACTGAAATTTGTTGATTGGCTGGCATCAAGGTGAAGTTCTAGACATCGTCAGTCTTCTGGTTTCAACCGGTCTGGGGTCTAAGTGCTTGAGGTCAGCAGTTTCCATCTGGTGGGAGTCTGGTTCCTTACAGGAACAACTTAGGAATGTGTGTCAGACCTTTATGTCTTTCAGGGAACTGGGGGTTCAGTGACTCTGCTACATGGTTTATAGTCTAAATTGTTACCAGTTTCCCAGCCCAACAGCTATTTCTTATTTCTACATCTTCATATTTCCTAATCATTTTTAACCCTTGAGTCAGCCTTTTGGGACTTTAGGAGGACTGGGAGACTAAAGCAAAAGCCTTTTACTTAAAAAATCAGGGACACAGGGGCTTGTATATGGTTTTAAGCTCCATATCGCCCCTAAGCAATTAACATTAATTCCTTCATATAATAAAATTTTCAGGCAGTGTTCACACTTCCCCATTGGGTCATATTATTTTTATATTTTTTGTTTGTTGAAAACATATACACATTGCTTGTTCAAATCAGGATCAATAAGTATTACTGAATGAATCTGCTGATTTCAGGAAAAAATTATCCTTTTATGACTGGGGGAGGCTGAGTATATTTTTGTGGTTTTGTTGTTGTATTTGGAGGGTTTGTTTATTTATTTATTTATTTATTTATTTATTTATTTATTTATTTATTTTATATGCATAAAATTTCCCTGTAAGGATACACAAGAAACAACACAGAATGGTTCCCCTGGAGAGGAACGCAGAGAGTCCTCAGAGGGAAGAAGACTTTTCTTCCTATTCACACTTACGAATTTTAAACCATCTTGAACTCATGATCTATTCAGCAACTGGGTGGATAAAAGTAAAAAGTTTTTAAAAAGCAAGTCCTAAAACATCATCAAAAGGGATTGGAGTGTGGGAAGGTAGCGGTGGGAGGAGCGTTTTTCCAGACCTGCCACAAGATGGCAGCAGAGAGATACCAAAGCTTGGTTCTGGACTCTGGAAGGCTGCTTGGCTGGAATCAGTCTCTCTCTCCACTCATGACAGGTAAATGCTGGTGGGTTCCTGCCCACCTCTATCCTGAGCTGTGAGACTGTAGCTGAGCTAAAACACCCTCAGATTCCTGACCAACAGAAACTGTGAAATAATGTTTATTGTTGTTTTAAGCTGCTACATTTGTCACTTGGCATTTATATACTAGAACTCATACCATTCCACCAAAAAATATTTGAGTATGTATTTCTAAAATGTAGAGACTCATTTTTAAAAAACACAACCACAACAGCTATAAAATTTTAAATTATTTACCATAATAAAATATCCAAGCAGTCTAGTTAATGACATATGCCAAAGTATTTGAAGTAAGAGTACTGATATCTGCAATCTACTTTGACATGGATCAAAAAATGATATGGGGGACTTCCCTGGCAGTCCAGTGTTTAAGACTCCGTGCTTCCACTGCAGGGGGCGTGGGCTGGATCCCTGGTCGGGGAACTAAGATCCTACGTGCCGGGCAGCACAACCGAAAAAAAAAAAAAAAAGATGTGGCTTGATGGATTGATAGAGGCATAGATGGCTAGTTATGTGATAAAGCAAATGTAGCAAAATATTTATTATAGAATCTAGGTGGTGGCGATATGAATGTTTACTAGAAGATTCCTTCACCCTTTCTGTATCTTTGAAATTTTTCATAAAATGTTGAGGGAAAAGTCAATCATTGTCCAAATTTCCAATTGTCTCAAAAATGGTTTTTTGGGTTTTTTACTGTTTTTTCATATCAAGATCCAAATAAAGTCCACATGTTGAGACTGGTTGGTATATAAGTTGTGTGTTCTTTAAACCACAGAATTTTGGTGCCTTTTTGTTATAGCAATAAGTGTTCATGCTAACACAGGGCAGCAGAGCTTACATCCCCCAGCTGGTTCTTTATCCTGAAATTGAGCCCTTTTGGCCTGCAAGTTGATGAACCCATTCCTAAAGGAGACCTGAGTGATGGCAGCAGCAGCTTCTTGCCTAGGGCTTCCTGACCAAGGTCAGTGCTACAGGGTGTGTTCTGGACCCTATCCCTGCAGGGGCAGCATCAGAGAACAGCTTTCCTAGGTCAGTTTTCCTAGGTCCTGAGACTCATTCCTACAGGACTAGCTTAAAAGCAAGGCATATGTCCAGTGCAGTTGCACAGAGCCCCACACTCATAAGTGTGGTAGGTTTTTGTTCGTTTGTTTTTTGGCCGAGAGGCTTGCAGTATCTTACTTCCCCAACCAGGAGTCAAACCAGAGTCCTCAGCAGGGAAAGCGCAGAGTCCTAACCACTGGACCTCCAGGGAATTCCCCTCAGAAGCGTGGGGTTTAATGCTCTGTGGCTGCCGTCTTGTAATTCTTCACGTTATCTTTGAATTTGTGTTTTATAAGTGAAGTCTGCTGGGACGATGGAGCAGGCACCAGGGGCTTGGAGCCTGACCCGTATGCATCCTCTCCTCCCACCACTCTCCACCTCCCTGAGACAGGCTCTTAGCTGCCTATTCTTCTGCCTCCTGCGGCCCTGGGCGTAGGGAGAGTCAAGGTCCACCACACACATCCCATGGCCTCTGAGGGCAGGGCAGAGTGGCAGCTACCCCCTCCTCAGTTGGCACTCCATGGCACATTTAGCGGGTGACCCAGCAGGGGTGAGGGTCCTGCCCACCTTTGATCCAGGTTCCTGGCTCTTCTTGGAAGGGAAGTTGCATCACCCTGTAGGGAGCAAGCCCGTGGGAAGGAGAGATGCCTTGTTTGACTTCTCCACCTCTGGCCAGGGCACGAGTTGGTCCAGTGGCTGGTGGGGAGAGGAGGAGAACCCAGCAGCCAGCAGCCGTGTGTGTACGCACACACAAAGTTGCAAGGCAGGTCCCCCAGGTGACTGTGAGAGTTTGTACTCACCCCAGGGTATCCCTTACTCTAGGGAGCATGACATTGAATAGCAAATTAAAAACACCATGACAGGTTAAGAGCAATCATGGAAGAAAGGAAAAAAGCTTTATATTTTAGTACTTTTAACAGCAGTTTTTTTTTTCCTGCTGTTTGAACGAGAGATCGCACGTTTTCATTTTGCACAAGGCCCCATAAATTAGGTAGCAGCCCTGCTTAGAAGGCACTCCTTCAGCCTTTCCAAACTTTCTGGTATCCAATTCTCAGAGCAGTTTCTGTTTTCTTCCCTGAATACTGATCCTACATGACTGCAGCTAACAGGGGACAGCTGGGTGAGTGAGCACATGTGCGGCCACTTCCTGGGGATGCCCAGAAATATCTAGATGACTAGAATCTAGGGGAAGCACTGAGGTCCTTCTTTGTTAAGTGGGTGGGAGCGACCAAGTTAGAGAACATTTGGGTTATACTGTATTTCCTTCAACGAATATTTATCAAATCTACCCATGCGGGACTTCCCGGGTGGCACAGTGGTTAAGAACCTGCCTGCCAACGCAGGGGACACGGGTTCGAGCCCTGGTCCGGGAAGATCCCACGTGCCGCAGAGCAACTAAGCCCGTGCACCACAACTACTGAGCCCATGTGCCTAGAGCCCGTGCTCCGCAACGAGAAGCCACCGCAATGAGAAGCCCACGCACCGCAACAAAGCGTAGCCCCCCTCTCCGCCACTAGAGAAAGCCCCCGCGCAGCAACAAAGACCCAACGCAGCCAAAAAAGAAAATCCACCCATGCGCCAGGTGCTGGGGATGCAGTGGAGTCTAAAGTCAACAGACAGATAAATAGAGCAACTACACCGTTTTCCAGGGTGAAGAACTGAGTGCGGAGGTGGGGGTAAGATATGAATGAAGAAGCCAAGATGGTGGCTATGAGGCGGAGTCATTTTGTGTGCATGCTTAACTTATGCAGAGTCAGCTACATGGATTCACAATAAACCAAGAGAGATAATGAAAAATAACTATTTAAACAAGGAAAATTATCCTGCCTTTCATTCCACTCAGTGAGGAAGCAGCATATGCCCCCGTGAGTATGAGATACGGGCGTAATCTACTACTTCCTTGGTTCCCATCACTCACCTGGATGAGGTGTGAGTTGAGTGCATTTTCCATACTACATGGTCCCTAAACCCAAAATGAACATTGACGTTTAGCCAAAGCCACAGCAATCTGTTTCAACATGGGAGGGAAAAGGACTGCACTTGACATAATGAAAGATGGTATCTTACCTTCCTTTACTCGCTCTCCAACGTCTGTCGGATAGGGAGAGATCCGAGGGACCCGACGGAGGACTTGCACTTGCCCCAGACCGATGTCACCGCAGAAACAACCCAAAAATGAATTCTCTGGAACCGCTTTCCCCTCCACGCGGACCAACAAAATTCCGAGTTGAGTAACAGATGGGTGCTCCAACCATTTGGCGCTGGGATGCGGGGATGGGGTTGCAGCGTCTGCTCCGCCCACCTATTGGACGAATCGGAAAGCGGCCGCCGGGACCTCGCTGTCCCGGGGCGCGCCGAGGGCGTGGCCTGGGACTCCCCCGGAGGGGAGGGCACCGTCTGTCCTTGGGCGGAGAGGGGAGGTGACTCCGGCCGAAGAGGAGGACGCAGGATGAGGGCCCTGCGGGTGAGGGCCCCCACGGGTCGGGCTGGGTCCCCCAACCCGGAAGCCCTCGCCCCTATACGAGACTCCCCAAACATGCCGGGATCTGGGGACTTGGAACGTGAGCCCCCTTCATGGCTCGGGACTCCCTCCTAATAAGCCTGGGGCCCCCTCCCCCCAGCTCCCAGTCCAAGAGCTTCTGAGACAGCCGGGGACCCGTTAACATGGCCCAAAGCCCCGAGTTTGAACTTCTTCCCTTCATCCAGGGCTCCCGTTATACCTCGGGACTTAGGCACCGGGAACGTAACACCCCTTCCCCGCCCCCGAAGCTCTCGGGCAGCCGGGAAATCCCCCAGGCACTCCAGATCCTGTCCTGACATTCCCGGCACCTGAGCTCCTCCCATTAATCCAGGAAACTGCAAAAAACCTCTCCGGGACTTGGACCCGCAGAACATGAGTCTCCCTTCTGGGTCCAATCCTCTTCCAATAGTACCCTCTAGACAGCCTGATAGCCTCCAAGCCAGACCCTCTAGGCACGAGTCCCCTTCTTCTGGGCCTTTCTTGACAGGACACCCTCCCCCACTCTTGCTGCCAGTTCGGATCTTGCCTTTGAGACGCTCCCAAGGGACAGGACCGTCCCCGAGTCAGAGCCTCGGAAAGTCCGACACCCTCTCCCCAGCGGGACCTCCTCCGGGACACCCCTCCAGGCGCCTCCAATACCCAGCCATCCCCTCTCCACAGGTCTCCCAGGCACTGGTACGCTCCTTTAGCTCAACCGCCCGGAACCGCTTCGAGAACCGAGTGGCTGAGAAACAAAAACTCTTCCAGGTAGGCGGGGCGGGGGGAGGACCCGGGGCCGCCTGCTTGGTCCTGAAGAGGAGTTGGGCAGGCAGGGGCTTAAGGTCTACCGAGTAGGCAGCGCCTTTCCAATCGTTTACCCCCAACATCCAGGCGGACAATGACCTCCCGGTGCACTTGAAGGGCGGTCTAACCGACAACATCCTGTATCGAGTGACTATGGCTCTGTGCCTGGGAGGTGAGTGCAGGGCCCGGCTCGGCCTGAACTGCGGGAGGAGGCGGGACTCGAGATGGAGTGGGGAAAGGGCTGGTTCCAGCCCTGGGGTTTTGGGAGGGGATTGGGTTCTGAGCTGATGTGGGACGGTATGGGGCTCTGGGCTGGCAAATAGGGAGGAAGCACCCTAGGGCTTGGGCTTCTGTCCCAGGAGGGCGGCTGGGCTAGTGATGGGTCTGGGGAGAAAGCCCAAAGCCTGGCCTGGATCAAGGTCCAGCATTTCCCCAGTTGAAGTGCAGTTTGGGAAGGGAGCTGGAGCCTGAAGTAGGGCTGAGACCCAGGATGGTGACTGGGGAGTCTGCAGGGGGCTCAGGGAGGGAATTAGGGTCTCATTCTGTATCCCCCCACACTCCCTCCCTAGGCACTGCCTACAGCCTGTACTTCCTTGGCTGGGCCTCCTTCCCTCACAAGAAGTGAAACCAAGAAGTCTGCAGGACCTGGACAAGCATCAATAAATGTGCTGGCTTCCTGGGGAAGCCAGCCCGGCTCTGTCCTCCGTGTGTGTACCTCCCAGCCTTCCACCAGCAAGTGATCTCTGCCCTGTGGACAGACCACTGCCCCAGCCCTGAGTCTCCGACGCTAGACCAGGGCTATCCCTAGGATATCGCTGCCTCTCAGCCCTCCCAGAAGGGCTGGGAGCCCCACACAGCACCCCTGGGCTGCCCCTCAGGGCCTGGGGACCTGGAATGGGACAGGGGCTTTGTATCCTGGGATGGCAGCCCCTCTCCCTGCAGAGGCCGGAGGGTGGGAAGGAAGATGCTGAGCATAATGTATGACACACAGAGGCAGAGGCAAGTGAGGACAGACTCACTCAAGCACAGAAGCTGAGAGGGGCAAACATGGCCTTGGGGGACAGAGCCAGGGGTAGCACTGAGACTTCCCACCAGCGTGGCTCTTGGAGCAGAAGCAGAGATGGTCCAGGCTTCTAGTCTTGGCCTCCGCAGGCTCTGTGAGAGATCTCACCAAGAATGAGGCTACAGGGACTTCCCTGGCGGTCCAGTGGTTAAGACTCCGCACTTCCAATGCAGGGGGCACAGGTTCAATCCTGGGTCAGGGAACTAAGATCCCACATGCAGCGGGGCCAAAAAAAGACCCAAAAAGAATGAGGCTACAGCTCAACTGGGATCGAGAATTTGAAAAAAGACCAGGACTAGAAGACAGGCGGAGGCAGACTCCCTCTGCCCCAAACAGAGCCAGAGCCACCCCTCAACTCTCAGAACAGGAGGCAGATCTCAGAGAGAGCAGCAACTAGGGTGCATTTATTTCCTCCTGGGCCTGGCAGGCTGGGAGCAGAATACAGACAAAGGCACTGGGGCATGTGGCCTGTTATAGCCTGGAGTTCAGCTGCCTGGGTGGTAACTGAATGGGTGTGCCAGGGTGTGTAGGGACTGGAGTCATCCTCCCAGAACTGAGAAGGGCCCTTGGGGTGTGCAAGCAACACAAACGTTGGGCTTGGCACAGATGCAAGAGAGGGATTATGGAGTAGATGTGAGATGGGTGTGCTGGGGCAGAGTGTGTTGAAGCATGTTGGGCCCTGGCTGTTGACTGAGAATCCAGGTGCCAAGGGCTGGGAGAACAGAAAGGCCTGTGGGTCAGCAGGAGCCATGAAGATGTGACTGCAAACAGGAAGAGCCCTGGGGGAGACCGAAGAGTCCAAGGCGACTCCTACAGCGAGGCGATGAGGGGGCAGGTCTGGGACTCCCATTCAGGAATACATGGTCAGCTGTAGCCACTGGGGAGAGGAAGGCACCGAGAGTGAGGATCAGGGAACCTAAGAATACCAGCAGCCCTTCTCTGCCCTCACCCAGGGGTCGCTGGGAAAAATAGGAGGGAGGGAGCCCCAGCCCAGAGCTGGTACATGGGACTGAGGGGAGGGGCCCCCTGCTAGGATCCCACATCCCAGGATGGGGGTTCTTACCTCCTGGATGTTCACCTGGATTTGTCCAGTGCCATCTCTGTCAAGAGATTTGAAGGCACCTGGTGAAAGGAAGGGTTGGAGGGATTGGCTTTTAGGATAAAAATATATTAATATATGGGATGACAATAATAATGGCTAGTACTCTGTGCCAAGCAATGTATAAAGCGCTTTCCATGTATGAACTCATTTAATCCGATTCTGTGAGATAAGTGTCATTTAAAAATAAGGCACAGGGCTTCCCTGGTGGCGCAGTGGTTGAGAGTCTGCCTGCCAATGCAGGGGACACGGGTTCGAGCCCTGGTCTGGGAAGATCCCACATGCCGCGGAGCAACTGGGCCCGTGAGCCACAACTGCTGAGCCTGCGCGCCTGGAGCCTGTGCTCCGCAACGGGAGAGGCCGTGATAGTGAGAGGCCCGCGCACCGTGATGAAGGGTGGCCCCCGCTTGCCACAACTGGAGAAGGCCCTCGCACAGAAACGAAGACCTAACACAGCCAAAAATAAATAAATAAATAAATAAATAAATAAATAAATAAATAAATAAATAAAAACCAAAACAAAAACAAAACAAAAACAGAAACAAACAAACAAAAAAAAAAAAACAAAAAAACGAACGTTTAAAAATAAGGCACAGAGGGATCTCCCTGGTGGTCCAGTGGGTAAGACTCCACGCTCTCAATGCAGGGGGCCCGGGTTCAATCCCTGGTTCGGGAGCTAGATCCCACATGCATGCCACAACTAAGAAGTCCGCATGCCACAACTAAGAAGTCCACATGCCGCAACTAAAAAGAAAAAGATCCTGTATGCCGCAACAAAGATCCCACGTGCCACAGCTAAGACCCAGCGCAGCCAAAATAAATAAATAATAAATAAATAAATATTTTTTTTTAAAATGAAAAAAAAAATAAGGCACAGAGAAATGTAGTGATGTGCCCCATGTCACAGAGCGAAAAAGTGAGGAAACTGGGATTGGAACCCTGACTGCTACCCACCTCAGTAATGGGCTCCATATCCTGACCTGCATGCCCCCCATCACCCCTCTGCCCAAGCCCCAGCCCCAGCCTCCCACTGACCGGCTCCACACGGTTCCAGCCTAAGCAGGCTACTGGAAGGAGGTGCTGCACTTCCTGCTCCTACAGTCTGGTGTGGTCCCCACTCCTGCCCTGAAACTCGACTCCATGTTCCTCACTCACAGCCAAACCAGTAGGCAAACAGGCGCCCATACTGTCTTTGTGGCTTCTCTTTCACTCACCACTCAGTTACCACCCTCAAGGGCCCACTCGCCTAGTACCCCGGATGTTGCAGTCACTGCTGGCCCTCTTGCTGGTAAATCCAAGGCCATTTCTTGGGCCCTCTCATACATGACTTTTGGCATCATCTGCCCTATCGTCCTCTCCCACCTTCCCTTCATGTCCCCGACATACCTGCCCCCTTTTCCTCTCCCCATGCTCTTAATGCATTGTCCTCCCTGGGCTCTTGGGAGGCCGGGAGGTCTTCCTAAAGCTAAACCTGAGACCCTGTCATTCCCCTGCCTGGACCCTGTCCACTGTCCCCAGTAGAGTCTGAGCACCCCTGAACTTGGCATTCACAGCCTGCACAGCCTGACCAGGCCCATTGCTCCTGCCTCCTTTTATGCAACTCTCTCAGACAAATCTGAGTTCAAATTCTAGCTTTGCAACTTCCTAGCTAAGTGGCTGTGAGCAAGAAATTTTGCCTCCTTGAACCCTAGGTTCCTCCTCCAGAAAATGGGGACAATAATTCCCACTTCGCAGGGCTGTCTCAAGGATTCAGTGCATTAATGTTCACAAGAGCCCTCATGATCCAGCCCCTACTGACCCCTCCCAGCCTTATGTCTCCCCATCCCACCCCCTTCCTTTTTAGCACTCTGAACCAAGTCCAACCAAAATCATCCAAAGCACCATCTACTCTTTCCTTTCTAGGCCTTCGCACAGGCTGTTCCCGCTGCAGCGCTCGTCCCCATCCTCTTGCTAGGGTCACTCCTCCTCATCCTTCAGGTGTCCACTCACATGTGCCTTCCCTCCTCCAGGAAGCCCTCCTTGACCCCTTAAGCTGCATCAGGTGCCTTGTTAGGGTTGAATAGCTGTGAGAGCTCCCCCAGTCACAAATCTAAACCCCATCTGCCCTGAGCTTCCCCCTCACAGCCCTCATCGCTCTGCCTAGGCTTCCCCAATCCCACTGTCTGGTAATTTGCCTCCCCTCCTCTGGACTGTGAGTAACATGAGGGCAGAAACTAGGGCTGTTTCAGTCACTGCTGTGCCCCTAACATTGCCCACCTCAGGGTCAGGCTCAGAGGAGGCTTGGCGGATGGAAGTTGGACAAATCCCCACCCAGGAAGAGAGCTGGGGTGTCACTCACGGAACATGGCATCCAGTCTGACCAGGCAGCTGATGAAGTTGTCAAAATCCATGTTCCCTCCCTCATCTGAGTAGCGTCGGATGATCATGTTGTAGAGATGCTCATTCAGGTGGAATCCTGAGAACGACTGTCTCTCAGGTGTGGGGGCCACGGAGCCCAGCCCTCCCAGCCCCAGGATTCAGGCTCAGCCCAGCTCAGTGGGGGCTGCCTCACCAGTCCCACCCCCAGCCCCATCACATTCCCGCCAGCCACACCTGCTGCCTCAAAGGCCCCCGGGAGTTCACTGCTGCCAATGGTCCCTGAACCGTCAATGTCAAACTGTTTGTATATGGCCTGTGGGGACAAGGAGGTCAGGGTTCAACTAAGCATCATGGGGCGTGGCATCTCCATGGCTTGGGGGTCTCTGTGCTAGGAGTTTCAGAGGCTGCGCACACCTGCCACTTTTTGATGTTGTTCCACAAGTACTTGAATTCCTCGAAGCCCAGTTTGCCGGTCGTGTCACTCTGGTGAGAGGGTGTTAAGAATAAATGTACCCAGATGTGTGCACTGTGTACATGATGATGATAATGGCCAAGCAGGGGAACCTGGGCTAAAACCCCAGCTCCCATCCCACCCTAGTCATGTCACCTTGGGTGTGGCTTCATTGTTCATTTTGCCATACTTATTTTAGTCTATATTTCTAAATGATAAGGACTCTCTTTAAACATAACCACAGGGAATTCCTCATTTATAAAATTCTTCAACAGTAATTCAATGTTATAAATGTTAGGACATGTAAAAACCAAGGGTATATGGGACTTCCCTGGTGACGCAGTGGTTAAGAATCCGCCTGCCAATGCAGGGGACACGGGTTCAAGCCCTGGTCCAGGAAGATCCCACATGCCGCTGAGCAACTAAGCCTGTGCGCCACAACTAGTGAGCCTGGGCTCTAGAGCCCGCGAGCCACAACTACTGAGCCCACGTGCCACAACTACTGAAGCCCGCACACCTAGAGCCCGTGCTCCGCAACAAGAGAAGCCACTGCAATGAGAAGCCCGTGCACCACAACGGAGAGTAGCCCCTGCTCGCGGCAACTAGAGAAAGCCCACATGCAGCAACGAAGACCCAATGCAGCCATAAGTAAATAAATAAATATATGATTTTAAAAAAGAAACAAAAAAAAAACAACAACAACAACAAAAACAAGGGTATCTTAGAACTCTAAGGAAATAAGGTGATGAGAGTAAATACCTGCTGGGTTTGTGATAAAAAGTGAATGAGGGGCTTCCCTGGTGGCGCAGTTGTTAAGAATCCGCCTGACAATGCAGGGGACATGGGTTCAAGCCCTGGTCTGGGAAGATCCCACATTCCGTAGAGCAACTAAGCCCGTGTGCCACAACTACTGAGCCCGCGTGCCACAACTACTGAAGTCCATGCACCTAGAGCCGGTGCTCTGCAACAAGAGAAGCCACCACAGTGAGAAGCCTGCGCACCGCAACGAAGAGTAGCCCCCGCTTGCAGCAACTAGAGAAAGCCCAAGTGCAGCAACGAAGACCCAACGCAGCCAAAAAATAAATAAATAAATATAAATAAACAAATAAATAAAAGTGAATGAGAGGGCTGTATATCGGTATAAAGCCCTTAGCTCAGGGGTTGGCACTTGATAAATTCTCAATAAATAGCAACAATGGCCAAGACTTATCAAATGACCAAGTACACGTCAGATAGTGCTAAGCTTCTCAGGAATGTCACTTTTGTCACTAAATCCTCAAGACACCAGTCCCACCAGTATTATACCCCAGTGACAGAGAAACAGATTCAGAGCTGAAAAATCTACCTGGGTGAGATCATGGTAACAGCATGTACACACCACTTATGTGCTATGTACTGTGCTAAACCATTTGCGTGCAACTCCAATTTGGTATCACCATTATCATTCACCCGATTTTACACAGAGGCAAACTGAGGCACAGAGAGGCTCAGTAACCTTGCTAAGGGCAGAGCTGGATTTGTTTAACCCTATGCAACATGTTATGACAGCTGATGTTATTATGTATTGCCGTATGTCCGAGGTGGGTGTGTGTTCTGATATATACATGTCTACATCTGTGGGTATGAAAGCTACACACTGACTGCCCCAATCATGCTCTCAGAAAATCCCCTCTTGGGAATTCCCTGGCAGTCCAGTGGTTAGGACTCCTCACCCTCACTGCCGAGGGCCTGGGTTCAATCCCTGGCTGGGGAACTAAGATTCCACAAGCCGTGCAGCACAGCCAAAAAAAAAAAAAAAAGAAAGAAAAGCAAAAAAGAAAATCCCCTCTTCACCAAGGCCTCCACCAGACTGCCCTCAAGGATACATCCATAACAGCCACCATGCTGCGACATGTGTCAATGCCAAAACCATCAGTCTTCAGATCAGGATCTGTGGGATGCAGGTTGAAAGTCAGAGGCCAGAGATCACAGCTACCCCAGCCGCCATGCCTCTAAACCTGCCCTGTGTGTTGACCCCAGTCACTCACGTCGGGTCACGACTTTGTTGAGAATGTTCATGAGTTCTGTGGCACTGACCTCCATGTCCTAGGGGGAGAAGTTAGGAATGGGTCAGGGGTGACTGAAAGGGGTCTGGGCATGTCATGAAGGAGGATGGGAACTTTGGGACTGCCATGGTCAAATGTACATGTAAAGGGCATCCAGAGGGAAGGCATGGAAAGGTTAGGACACTTCTGAGGGCCCCAGGTTACTTACCTCTCCAGCCAGCTGGGCAAAGAGCCTCCGGAACTGCCGGACCTCCTCACTCTCATTGGCCTCGATGTTGGAGTAATGGGTGCGAGGGGGCTGCAGAGGGAGGAGATCTCAGAGCAGGTAGGGGGAGGGGTGCCCTGGCCAGGACAGCCTTAGGTGGGAAAGTCAGAGTGGCCTGGGTGGCTGAGTGACCAATGAATGAGAAGTGGTCAATGAATAGGGAGTGGATATAGCAAAGTTTAAGGATGTTACAAGGGAGAGACTTAATGAGACAAATTTCATAAGGAGAGGTGTGGGGCTTCTTCAAAGGGACAAGGATGGGTCCTTGTCCCTTTGAAGAAGAGGGGTCTCCGATTATGAAGGGTGGCTTACCGGGGGCTCTGGGTTGTACTGCGCAGCCGCCTCACTGAAGGGAAACAAGGGGGAGTTAGTGCCAGGGGGCGGGGCCTCCAACGGGCAGCACCAGCCCCCACACCCCAAGCCCCCAACCCCCAGTTCGCCGCCCTACCTACCTCTTCCCTCCGCCCGCCTCATCAGTCCTTGTCCTCACCTGTCCCTATCCTCGCTGCCCTGGTTGTGCCCCCACGGTAGGACACCCTCTTGCCAGGGCACACCTACGCAATGGCAGATTCCTCAAAAGACGAGAGCTCACTTCATAGAAGCTCGGCCCCAGCTTCCCGGGGCCCCACCCTCCTGGGTTCCACCTGTCTAGGAACCTGCTCCATCGCCACGGCTTCTGAACACTTGTGTCTTCCCAAGATCCCACCCCAGCTCCATTAGTTCTCACCCCTTTAAGGGATCACACTCAGTGGCCAAGACTAACGAGACCCCTACCGACGCCCTGCCCTACCTCCACCAGGACATTTTTCTATTTTAACCAGCCAGTTCCCAGCCAGGCCCTGTCCCTTCAAGGCCATATCCCCTGTCCCATTACGGTTAGATCTCTTCTGGGCACACCTCATTTACCCACCTACGAGGGCCACGCCGCGCCCATAAGACTAGCCTTGCCCCCATGAAGTGATACCCCAGCCTCACTGGCTCCGCCCCCTTAACGTTTGTCTCCAGGTTAGCGGAAGTAGGCCGCGCCAGCCCCATTAAGCCCCACCTCCCAAAGCCCCGCCGGTCCCATCCGATTGTGTCCCCACAACAGACTACCCCCATGTCAAGCCCCGCCCCCATGAACTCATTACGGTCGGCCCCCTCAAGGCCGGTCTCCTAGCCCAGGCCCGGCCCAGCCTAATTAAGGTTCCTGGTCAGTGTCCAGGTTACCCCATTCTATCCTGGCTGGACAAGCCTCTTCCTCCAGGCCCCGCCCCTCCTCAGGCCCCGCCTTACCTAATGGCGCTAATGACCCCGCCCAGGATGCGCATGGCAGTTCCGCCACCACCGCCGCCACCGCCGCCGCCGCCGCCTCCTCCGCCGCCGCCGCCTGCGGCCCCGCTGATCAGGCCTCCGAGCACATTCCCTAGGCCCCCGCCCAGGCCCCCGCCTCCCCCGCCGCCTCCTCCACCCTTCAAGAACGAGTTAACCAGGAACATGGCTGTGACTCAAGATTCCTGAGGAGGGAAAAAGGGGTCAGGTGGCTGTCTCGTCCCTGAGCCCGCCCCTTCCCCCACAGAAATACGCATTTCTGACTGCTGGACTTGGAGTGATATGAAGCCTCTAGGCGGAGACCTATCCTCCGGCTGCGGCTTGAGGGTCCATTCGGGATGGGGTCTGGGCTTCTGGGGGAAGGTAGTTCTTGGCTGGGTGGCATAGGGACGCAAGATCAGGTTTGAAACCTCCTCCCGGTCCAAAGGGTCCGCGTCTGGCTTGAAGGACTCTGGGCTGAGTCTACGCATAGGCATCATTAGGCACCAGACACCGGCCAGGTCAAGTGGGGTTCTCGAGATGGGGGCCCCAAGCTGGCTCTCGAATCTGAGATCCAGAGCCCTAAGACTGATTTAGGGGTTTGGGGTGGGTCGGGAGCGTGGATCAGAAATTCTCCGCCTGGAGGCTCCTGGAGCAGAGTTTAGGAAATCCAGAATGTGGGCTTGAGGGTTTAGGTACAACCAGCAGCGGGATTACAGTCTCATCGCTGTGTCTATGGGTTCGGGTCTAAGATATTGAGTGTGAGTCCCGGGGCCCGGGATAACGGAGTCCCCGTTAGAATTGAGAGCACGGATTCAGGATCGTGGTCCTGGAGGCCACACCCAGGGCTGAATTTACGGGGTGCCTCTCAAATCCATGGGCTCCTATTTTAGATCCTGAGAGGGAGGGTGGAAAAGTCCCCGGGGCGGGATAACTAGGGCCGGACAGATCTGGGGGGTCGGATCTGAGATCGTGGGTGTGGTGGACCCCTGAGGCCAAGATTTGAGGATCTCTTCGGGTCGGGAGGCCTCCAGGGCCGGGTTTACGGAGTGCAGGGGGAGTCCGGACTGGGCGCTCACCACCTCGCTCGCGCGTCGGCCGGTCCGCTAGTCTGTGCTGCTCCGGGGCCTCCGGCTGCGTCCGGCTCCGCAGGGAGGGGCGGGTGACTCAGGCGGAAGAGGCCGGATTAGGCACTTGCTGGGCGGCCCAGCGGCATCCGCACGGTCCTAGAGCCGACATTGAAACTCCCCGTGTGCCTGCCGGCACCGCCTCCTGTAATGGGGTGCGGCCGCCCGGGCTCAGTCCTGCGTTTCCGGTGCCTCGCATTCCGCCACCGCCCTGACTTTAAAGAGCTGAGGTCTTTCCCTACACTTGGTTCCAGGTGCAGGCACCCGGGGACGAGAACTCCGAGGTGACTTGAGGACTCGTCGTGCCCAAGGTCACCCCCTAGTGTTGTAGTGTGAATGTTCGCCCCAAAGCCAGCCTCCACCCGCTCACAGATGTGGTTTTCGGCCTCCTCGGAAAGGAACTCTTGGGGCTCTTGGCACTTGTCCCCTATCCTAGCCCTGTCGCGACAAGCAGCATCTGGAGGCCCCGAGTTATGTTTGGCCCACAGTCCGGGGACAAGCGCCCGCATCTGTGGCAGGGATCCTGCGGCACAGCCCTGGTGGCGGTCCAGTTCCGCCTACGAATTGGACTGTCTTGTGCCTTCTCCATCCACACCCCTTGACCCCCCGAGTCAGGGTCACCAGGGTCACCAGGTCACCATTTTTCCTGGACGGGCCCAAAGTGTAGTCTCAGTCTTACAGTCTCTAAAGAGGGGCCCAGACACAGGAAGAGTCCCCTGGCCACAGCCTGGTTTCTGAGACTAGATGTTCCCAAGGTCTCCCAAGGTCGGGTGGTGGGCAGGGTGCGGAATGCAGCTGAGAGGGAAAATGGCAACCGAAGCCACCTCTGGGTATCTTTCCCTTGCTGTCTGCTTCCAACGTCCAACGTGTGAGGGCCCAGTACTTTTTCAGGGCTCCTCAGAGGGAGCTAAATCTGGCTCCCCCAGGCAGTCTGGCTGTCTAGCCCTTAGCCTCTCCCCGGGAAGCTGGCTCAGCTTGAGTTTGAATCCTTACTTTGCGCTTAATAATTTGGGATCCCAAAACAGTGAGCTGAGCAACAATCTCCTAATCTGTAAAATGCGAACAAAGGTTTCCATGCCCCAACTTTCTAGGCCCCTATCAAAATTAAGCAGTAAATGCTTAGTAAGTAGTAGCTATTAATCCTCTGTGTCTGTTCCTTCCTCCTGGAGCCCACCTGGGTTCCTTAGGTGGTTGATTCTTGCTCCTCCTTAGGTAATACTGATAAAAAAAATAACTGCCAAGCACTCTCCCAAGTGCTTTACGTATATCGGGTCATATGTCCTCATAACAGTCCTGTGGGATGGATGCTATACATTATCTCCATTTTACAAATATGTAAACTGATTCTGAGGGTAAACTCCCAAGCCTGTACTCTTGAGCACTACTGAAACCGAGCAGGACCCTGTAGGGCTCCTGGGCAACGGAAGCCTTTCTGTGTCCCCCGTTTCTTGTTTATAGGAAATAGGCTTCAGCCTCCATGACCTTCCTTGAGCTCCAGAGGGCAGGTTCAAACAGCTGCTAATCAGGGAAGGGAGGGGATGCAGAGACAAGGTAGGAGCAGTCAAGAAACAATAGTGCAGCATTGGGACAGGATCCTGGTTGCACCTCAAGGAATACACATAACAATATCTTTGAGCTCTTCTGCAGAACTAAAACCCCCAACAAATGGAAGATGTTAACTATTTGATGAAGCCTTCTTCATTCCAGAGAAGTGCATCAGGAGACCACCTGAGGCCAGATTAAAGAAGTACAGGCCCTGCACACACCCTGATCCTTATCACCAACCCTGCCCTTGAACCACTGCTGTTAAACTCCTCACCAAATCCCCCGGGTTGGGACACAGTTTTTGAGGCCATGAGCCTGTTGTGTCCCCGTTTGCCTGGCTAAGCAATAAAACTCTTCTTTTCTACTTCACCCAAAACTCTGTCTCCAAGATTTGATTTGGCACCAGTGCACAGAGGCTGAGTTTTCAGCATCATTACTCTAACGCACTGACTCTTCAATAATATAATTAATATGATAATAGCTCAAATAACAAGCACAACAGACAGAACCCCAGTCACAGCTATGCTTCCTGAAGGCTTGCTGGGGCTGCTACATAAGCCTTATCTACGAGGCAGGAACTAACAGGAGAGAAAATGGAATCTCTGAAGGCAGGGTCACTTCCCTGAGGTCACAGAGGGTGGCAGGACCAGGTCTGAACCTGGGCTTGGCTGATGCCAAAAACTTTTGGTGATGACTAATCTGGATTCCCTTCTGACCACGCCCCTCCCTGCCAGTCTGAGTAGCTTCTTTCTCTGCCCTCTCCGGGGCCCACTTGCTGACAGGCCTTTGCATGGGCTGTGCCCTCTATCTGTAACAATCCTTCTGCCTTTTTTGCCTGGTTTTTTAGCCACTCAGGTTTTGGTGTCAGCTCAGGAGTCACTTCTTCTAGGAAGCCCTCCCTGTCTGAACCTGAGACTGAAAATGAAGCTTGCAGTTACATGCTTGTAACATACTTTCTCATAGCACTCACTGCCAATTACAATCATATTGTCATCTAGGTCTGGCTCCCTGACCTCTTAACCCTGGCCAGCTCTAAATCTTAGTCCTTCTCTCTAGTCTACTCATGCCATCATGGATCTCCCTCACATGCATGGCTAAAATTCTATCTCTAGGCAATTCCCTGGCGGTTCAGCGGTTAGGACTCCAAGCTTTCACTGCCAAAGGCATGGGTTCAATCCCTGGTGGGGAACTAGGATCCCCCAAGGTGTGCGGTGCAGCCAAAAAAAAAAAAAAAGAAATCCATCTCTAGGTTATCAACCCCCAAGTTTCTATCTTCAGCCCAGATAGTTCTATCTTCAGGATCCTACATTCTGCATCCTACTCAATATCTCCATGGGGGTCTTAGAGATGTCTAAAGCTTGACACATCTTAAACTGAGATCCTGACCTTCCTCCCAAACCTGCTCCCTCCCCACCTTCCCCATCTAGGTTAAGGGCACCTCTATCCTTCCAGTGACTGAGACCAAATACCCTAGGTTCATCCTTGACCTCTGTTTCAGACGCACTCCAACTGTCGGCAAACCTTGGTGACTCTACATACAGAATCTAAACTCTCCTCCCCTTCCCCTGCCCCCAGCCTGGCCCAGCCTCCACCCTCTCCTGCCTGGACAGTTAGAGCAGCCTCCTCCCTGATCCTCCCCAAACCCCCCCACCCCCAACCACCCCCCACCCCCACTCCTGAGCCCGCCCTCACAGTCTTTTCCCCAAACACAGCCAGAGGGAGCATGTGAACACCTGAGGCAGATCAGAAACCTACTGGCTGAGCCCTCCCTTGGCTGCATCTCACCACAGTAAGAGTCAAAATCCTCACAAGGCCACCAAATCCCTCGTGATCTGCCCTGTCACCTCTCTGCCCTCATCTCCTCCCCCTTAAGAAAGTGAGAAGAAACCCTACAGGCAGCTTGACCTGGATGTTCCCAGTTGAACAAAGACAAGACATGGACAAGGAGGCTCTGCAAATGCAGCGATATCCAAAGAGCCCCTCTCTGGTCACACTTGGGGGCCGATACTCCATTACCAAGGCCCTCTCTAGCCCCTCCTTAGCGCCTTACCTCTTACTGCCTCAAGACTACACACCTAGTGATCTCAGGAGGGTCCTCTCAGATCTCCGCTTTAACCCCACACTCCTCATCCCACCTGACACTGCTCTTACCATGTATCACCTGCTAACATAGTGTACAGTTTAGGGACTTCCCTGGCGGTCCAGTGGTTAAGACTCCGAGCTTCCACTGCAGGGGGTGCGGGTTCAATCCCTGGTCAGGGAACTAAGATCCTACATGCCATGTGTCATGGCCATACTGTACAGTTTATTTATTTACTCAGTTTCTTGTCTGTTTTCCCCACTGGAATGTGAGCTCCTCGAGCGCAAGGATTTCTGTCTGTCTTGTTCACTGCTATCTACCCAGTTCCTAGAACAGTGCCTGGTTCATCTTAGGTACTCAGATATTTGTTGAAAGAATGAAATGTTTTGTGTGGATTTTCTCTTTGAATTTTCAGCACCATCCATGAGATAGTACAGCAAGCATTACTAAAGTCTTCCACCATCTTCCAGACTCCTTTGAACTCAGATATGGTTATGTGACTTGCTTTGGCCAATAAAAATGTGAATGGAAATGTTGGGGGTGTCACTTCCCAGTAGTAGCACTTAGAGGCCTGTGCAGGATGCTCCATGCTCTAATTCTTTAATGCCCTCAGGTTGCCTAGGCAACTCTGGGAGCTCTGCAAGCACAGAGGTGCCACAGGAAGGAAGCTAGCTAGATCCCTGAGCCGTGGCATGGAGGACATCTGCTAACTTCTGTGAACAAGAAATCAATTTTGAGGTGTTAGTCCACTAAGGGTTAGAACTCATTTGTTACCTCCACATAACCTAGCCTATTCTGACTGATGGTAGAAGTTATTATCATGCCATGAGTTAACCGAGAGATGGGATTACTTGTCCAACATCACACAGCTAATAAGTTCCAGAGTCAAGATTCGAATCCAGGAAGGCTGACTTTGTAGCTTATGCCTCCCCCTCCCCCGGCCCGCCTCCTGGCATGTGGGACCTTAGTTCCCTGACCAGGGATTGAACTCACGCCCCCTGCAGTGGAAGCACTGGAAGTGCAGAGTCTTAACCACTTGACTGCCAGGGAAGGCCTGTAGCTTATGCTTTTAATTCTCACAATTTGCTGCCTCAACGATGTTAATGTTATAATGCCGCCACCAATTAATAAACTCAAAATAGTCATAACTCTCCTAGCTAATGCCGCCTGAGGGTTTGATGGGACCAGGCTGGAGTAACTGCATTACAGGCATGTCTTTCAAGGCCTCTCACAACCCTTTGAGAAAGGAACTAACATGAAAGGAAGTGGAGGTTCAGAGCAGTAGAGTCCTTTGCCTGAGGGGATGGCATAGCCAGTTTGAACCCAAGCATGGTTGATGCCAAATAGTTCTGTGATGACTACTCCAGTTTACTGTCCTTTCACTGTCCTCCCTTCACCAGTGTATTAGTCAGGGTTTTCCAGACGAGCAGAACCAATAGGATAGAGAGAGAGAGAGAGGAAGAAAAAGATTTATTATAAGGAAATGGCTCATGAATGATTATGGAGATGAGAAGTCACATGATCTGCTCTCTGCAAGCTGGAGGCCCAGGAAAGCCAATGGTTTAAGTCCTGGTACAAGTCTGAAGACTGGAGAACCAGGGGAGCCAATGGTGTAAGTCCCAGTCTGAGTGCAGGAGAAGAGGAGAAATCTGATATTCCAGCTCAGTGGTCAGGCAGAACATGAATTATTCCTTCTGAAACTGAGCAGGATCTTGTGTGGCCTTCCTGGGGACAGACACCCTCCCCTCACCCGTGTCCCCTGCCTCATGTTTGCAGAAAAGCTTTAGCCTCCTAGGCCTTCCCCGAGTTCCAAAGAACAAACTTAATCAGAGAAGTGAGAAAATGCAGAAACAAAGGAAAACAGTCAAGCAAGACAAAATAATAATAGTTTAGCCATAAAACAAAGTCAAGTACCTTTAGTTCCTCCTCAAGGGCTATAGATAATATCCTGGGCCATATCCTTCAGTTGTTTTTCAGATACTACCCTCATCAGGTGGAAGAAGCTAACAGCATGATGACCATGAGCATGTAGTCCCCAGACTGGATGGAGCCTGAGAATTGATAATGCTGACGCCTGTGATCTCTTGTGGTTACCTCACCACCCACCAATCAGAGAATTGTGCACAAGCTGATTACCTACCTGGCAACCCTCTCCCTCACTTTGTCTTTAAAAACACTTCCCTGAAGGAGTTCGTGTCTGTTGTGCATAACCTACCCATTCTCCTTGCTTGGCCCTGTAATAAATGAAAGCTGTACTTTCATTCTCCATAACTTGGCGTCAATAGACTGTCTTTGCTGTGTGTGGGGTGAGCGGATCAGTTTGGTTCAGTAACACTTTCTGAGTCTTTTTGTTCTATTCAGGCCCTCAAAGGATTGGATGATGTTTCCCACCTTAGGGTGGGCAATCTGCTTTGCTTAGTCTACCAATTCAAATGCTAATCTCATCTGGAAACACCCTCACAGACATACCCGGAAATAAAGTTTAGCCAAACAAATATCTGGACACCCTGCATCTCAGTTGAGTTGGTGCATAAAATTAGCTCAGCAGAGGGGACTCTGAGGACCTAGAGGTGAGCAAAGCCCAAGATGGAAGGAGCCTGGGTCTCTGAAAGACTCTGTGGAGCAGAATGACCCCACCAACTTGCATTGGACTATGGTGTGAATTTAAAAAATAGATTTATTAATGGGGAATTCCCTGGCAGTCCAGTGGTTAGAATTCCACGCTTTCACTGCCAAGGGCCTGGGTTTGATCCCTGGTCAGGGAACTGAGATCCCACAAGCCATGCAGCACAGCCAAAAAAAAAATTAAGAAAAAAGATTTATTAAGCCACTGAATTTGGGGGGCAGGGGGGATCTTCAGTTAACAGCAGCTAGCCTTATTTACTTTAACTAATACACTCCATGAAGAAAGAGCTCTGTGGTAGACTGATTGCAAAAATAGCTCTATTTTCCACCCCTCCATGTATCCTTGCCCTGTACAATCCGACTTTGCAGTTTCTCACATGAAGGGGTAGAGTCTATTTCCCTACTCTTTGAAGCCAGATTGGCCTTGTCATTAACCAACAGAATGAGGTGGAAGGACAGTGTAATACTTCCCAGCCCAGGCCTCAAGGGGCCTTATGTTATTTTCTCTCTCTCCCCCACCCCCATGCTCTCAGACAATGCCATCATAACTGTCCAGCACCGAGTTGACCCTCTAGCAAATGACAGATGCAAAAGTAAGCCCAACCAAGATCAGCCAAGCCTGGTCCAGACCAGCAGAACCATCCAGCTAATCCATACACTTTTTTTTTTTTAATGCAATGTTTTCTTTTATTAATATTTATTTATTTATTTTTGGCTGTGTTGGGTCTTAGCTGTGGCATGTGGGATCTTCGTTGAGGCGCACAGGCTTCTCTCTAGTTGTGGTGCATGAGCTCAGTAGTTGTGGCACGCTGGCTTAGTTGCCCTCGGGGCATGTGGGATCTTAGTTCCCCGACCAGGGATCAAACTTGTGTCCCCTGCATTGGAAGGCGGATTCTTTACCACTGGACCACCAGGGAAGTCCCTAATCCATAGACTTGTGAGAACAATAAATGATTTTTTTTTAAATTTATTTTTGCCTGCATTGGGTCTTCCTTGCTGTGCGTGGGCTTTCTCTAGCTGCGGCAAGCGGGGCTGCTCTTCGTTGCGGTGTGCGGGCTCTAGGTGCTCAGGCTTCAGTAATCATGGCATGTGGGCTTAGTAGTTGTGGCTTGCAGGCTCAGTAGTTGTGGCTCACAGGCTTAGTTGCTGCGCGGAATGTGGGATCTTCCCGGGCCAGGGCTCGAACCCATGTCCCCTGCATTGGCAGGCGGATTCCTAACCACTGTGCCATCAGGAAAGCCCAACGACTATATTTTTGAGCCACTAAGTTTTGGTGTGGTTTGTCACATAGCAATAGCTATCTGATACAGGCTCCATGACCAAACAAATTCAGAAAATAATGCCTAGGAGATTCCCTCTTGTAGAGTTATCATGGACTCTAGCATGTCAATGAAAATTCCTGCAACGAAGCAGCTCATCTAACTTTGTTCAAGCCGGCAAAGCCCACATTTCTTTTATCAAGGAACCCTTTTATCTTTGAGTATTCATTAACATCTCCTTGGAAATTTGTGAAGCTTTTTTTTTGCTTTGTTTTTTCTTGTTATAATAATACAAAGAAAAAAAAAAAGGTGTCATGACAATCCTTTCACAAAACCTTACCCACGGGCTTCCCTGGTGGCGCAGTGGTTGAGAATCTGCCTGCCAATGCAGGGGACATGGGTTCGAGCCCTGGTCTGGGAAGATCCCACATGCCGCGGAGCAGCTGGGCCCATGAGCCACAACTACTGAGCCTGCGCGTCTGGAGCCTGTGCTCCGCAACAAGAGAGGCCACGATAGTGAGAGGCCCGCGCACCGCGATGAAGAGTGGCCCCCACTCGCCGCAACTAGAGAAAGCCCTCGCACAGAAACAAAGACCCAACACACCCAAAAATAAATAAATAAATAAATAAATTTATTAAAAAAAAAAAAAAAAAAAACCTTACCCACTTCCCTGATTATTTCCAGGGGCCAAATTCCTAGAAACATTAATGATAGGTCAACAGATGTGCACATTTTCAGGCTTTGGACTCAGGCTGCACAGTCATTCTCCAGAAAGGTGGTTGCCATTCACATCTCAACCATGGTGGATGGGTCCCTTGTTGCCCTGAACGCTCCTCAGCTTTGGGAAACCAAAATTTAAACATCTTTGCTGGTATGAGACAAAAGGAATTATCTCAGTATTTTAAGTGACATTTTTCAAATACTAGTGGGGTTAAACCTGGCTTTAATATTTTGTTGGCCATTGGGATTTCTTCTATAAATTGTCTTCCTATTCTATGCTCATTTTTATTTATTAGCTTTTCATGTTAATTTCACATTACTTTATTAATATCTTCACTCCTTAAGGATGTTAACCAAATTTCTATCATTTTTTTGGTTGCAAATATACTTCTCTAATGCATATTTACTTCAATGTTGGCCATGCCTTTTTTTAAAAATTTATATCCATTATCTCTTTTTTTAAATTAATTAATTTAATTTTTATTTTATTTTTGGCTGCATTGGGTCTTCATTGCAGCGCGTGGGCTTTTCTCTAGTTGCGGCAAGCAGGGACTACTTTTCGTTGGGGTGCACGGGCTTCTCACTGCGGTGGCTTCTCTTGTTGCGGAGCACAGGCTCTAGACGCACGGGCTTCAGTAGTTGTGGCACGTGGGCTCAGTAGTTGTGGCACACGGGCTTAGTTGCTCCGTGGCCTGTGGGATCCTCCCGGACCAGGGCTCGAACCTGTGTCCCCTGCATTGTCAGGCGGATTCTTAACCACTGTGCCACCAGGGAAGCCCAGCCATGCCTTTTTTAGACATATAAAACATTCGGCTTTTTATACAGTCAAATTCATCTATCTTTTACTTGGTGGTTTGTTCCCCCACTACACTGAAGTTCTGAAAGTCTTTCCTCATACAGGGGTCATTTACTATTTGCTGGTGAAAATCTTTAGCTTTTCATGGTGTAATCCCCCCCCCACACCAAATAAAATACCTAATTGATATTTTTCCCCCAAAAGGTGAGGGATCAACCCAATTGGTATGACATGATGCTTCTATTCTATTATAAATTCTTACTTTCTCCAGTCTGGCCAATGATTCTTTTATATTACCCAATAGATTGTTTTTACACTAAAACCACACTTTAAATTATGTAAGCTCCATGAAGACAGGAGTTTTGTCTGTTTTGGTCACTGCTGTAGCCACAGAACCCAGAAAGGTGCCTGGCACGTGGCAGGATCTCAATAAATATCTGTTGAATGAATGAGTGAATGAATGAGTGGATTGATGGGTGAATGAATACATATTCCAGGCCCTGTGCTGGTATTGTGATTGTTTTTATATTGTGAAAAACATGTTATCCCTTCTTCTGCAAACCCAGAAAACATTTCCTTAATCCTGCATCAGTTAGCTTTTGCTCCATAACAAACCATACCAAAATTAGTAGCCTAAAGGAACAATAATTTTTATTACTTTTCATGATTCTGTGGCTCAGGAATTTAAACAGGCACAGCTTGGTCTTTAAGCAACATCTAAGACAGGAGCAGGGAGCTATCCGATTGACAACCAATGTGTACATCAGGAAAGGGTCTGGGCTGGAGACACGGCTGGGAATTGCATGTAGATGGTGATTAAAGTCACCAGAATAGATCAGAGGAGAACGCGTAGAATGAGGACAGAGAAGGACCCAAGCTAATGCTTTAAAGAATGTTCTTTACAGCAAGGTGGGACTGTTTGAAAAATGACCACCAGGGCTTTGGCATTCCTTGTAGCAAGAATTCAGATCTAGGGGGACTTCCTGGTGGCCCAGTGGTTAAGACTCCATGCTCCCAATGCAGGGGTCCAGGTTCAATCCCTGGTCAGGGAACTAGATGCCGCATGCCGCAACTAGAGATCCTGCACACCGCAACGAAGATCCCGCGTGCGGCAACTAAGACCCGGCACAGCCAAATAAATTAGAAGAAAAGAATTCAGGTCTATGTGGCCTCCTCTTGAGTCTGGGTGGTTTTGTAATCACTTTGATCAATAGACAGCGGCACAAGTGTTACTATGTGACTTCTGAGGCTGGGTCAGAAAAGGCCATGCAGTTTTTGCCTTGTTCTCCTAGAACACTCGCTTTGGAGAAGCCAGCTATCACGTAAAAAGTCCAACTACCCTGGGAGAGCCATTATGGAAAGAACATGTGAGGTGCTCTACTTATCGTCCCCACTCAGTTCCCAGCCAACAGTCAGTGTCACTGCCAGCCAAGTTGCTGAGTCACTTTGGAAATCCTGCCTGGTCAAGCCTTGAGATGACTCCAGCCCCAGCCAACTTCTGATTCAAACACAGGAGAGATCTCAAGCCAAGCTCATCCCAAATTCCTGATCTACAAAAACAGAAAAACAGGAAAAATAAAGTGGCTGTTTAAACTTGCTGAAGTTTAGATAAAATTTGATGCAGTTACAGCTAACTGGAACACAGATGCATTAGGTAGTTATTGCTGCTAACAAATTAAAACCAAAATTTAATAGCTTAAGACAATATTTATTATCTCACATTTTCTACGGGTCAGGAACTCAAGAGTTCCCTATTCCTATTGGCCTACTCCTGGCCTATGCACAGGGCTGTTGGCAGGAGTTCTCAGTCAGTTCCTTGCTGACTCTTGGCAGGACTCAGTTTCTCATCTATAAGGATGCTTGAGTTTTATCACATATGGAAAGCTGCCTTCTTGCAGAGCCAGTGATCCCAGAGAGAGAGCAGGATGAAGATACAATGCTTTTTATGACCTGATCTTAGAAGTCCCATACCATTACTTCTGTTATGTTCTATCCCTTAGAAGGAAGGCACTAAGTCCAGCCCACACACAATGGGAGGGCTCTTAGAGAAGTGTCAAAGAATTTGTGGACATATTTTATCTTTTATTTATTTATTTGCTTGTTTCTCTTTTTTTAACTGAGTTGATGTACAATATTATGTTAGTTTTGGGTGTGTTGTGGACATATTTTAAAACCACCACCCATAATTCAAAAGGACACAGGTACCCCAGTGTTCACTGCAGCACTATTTACAATAGCCAGGGCATGGAAACAACCTAAATGTCCAACGACGGATGAATCGATAAAGAAGGTGTCGTACATATGTACAATGGAATATTACTCAGACATAAAAAGGAATGAAATTGGGTCATTTGTAGAGACCTGGATGGACCTAGAGTCTGTCATACAGAATGAAGTAAGCCAGAAAGAGAAAAACAAATATCGTATATTAATGCATATATGTGGAATCTAGAAAAATGGTACAGATGAACTTATTTGTAGGGCAGGAATAGAGATGTAGACGTAGAGAACAGACATGTGGACACGGTGGTGGGGGGGAAGGGTAGGGTGGGATGAACTGGGAGATTAGGTTTGACATAAATACACTACCATGGATATGGGAACATATGTATATGTATAACTGATTCACTTTGTTATAAAGCAGAAACTAACACACCATTGTAAAGCAATTATACTCCAATAAAGATGTTAAAAAAAAATACACTACCATGTGTATTTATAGATAGCTATAAATAGATAGCTAGTGGGAACCTGCTGTATAGCACAGGGAACTCAGCTCGGTGCTCTGTGATGACCTAGATTGGGGGGGGGGGGGAAGGGGGGAGGGAGGTCCAAGAGGGAGGGGATATATGCATACATATAGCTGATTCACTTCATTGTACAGCAGAAACTAGCACAACATTGTAAAGCAATTTTACTCCAATAAAAATAAATAAATAAAACCATCACAACAGGGATTACAATTTTTTTTTTTTTTTAATTTTTTGACTGCGCTGCACGTGGGATCTTGTTGGCCCCGACCAGGGAAGGAACCCGCGCTCCCTACATTGGAAGTGCGGAATCTTAACCACTGGACCACCAGGGAAGTCCCAGCGATCACAAATTTAACCTCTAACTCTAATCCTAAAGCAGCCAGACACGTCATGTAAGTCAGTAAGCAGGGTCGGGTGTCAAACAACAAGTCATGGTGGGAACCCCGGTGCAGAGGGGTTCCCATGCTGTGCTGCTCTGGGCTGTATATATCCCATCTGTTCCTTGCCCTCCCCTTTCTGTTCCAGGCCACAGTTCCCAGTCTCCCCTTCATCTAGACGCACCTGGGGTTCTGCCAATGGGAAATGTGGGCAAGAGACCAGAGAGAGGGAGGAGCTCTAGCAACTTCCTGCTGAGCTAATTTCCCACTGGTTTACTGGCTCCTGTTTGGCCCCTCATCTCCTCCAACGGCTGTATAACTATGTCCATGTGTTAATGTCCCTGTTTTTTCATAGAGGAGTGGTTTCTGTGTCCCAGTTAGGTCCTGACAGGTACAGCAGATCCAACAGAGAAGTGGGCTCTGTGTTGTCAGATATCCCAGTGTGGAAGCCAGAAATCAGGATTGTCACGGGGAATGTTTGGATATTTCAAACACTGGGTACACCTGGGTGTCCTTGAGACCTTTTCAGGGGGTCTTTGAAGTTAAAACTACTTTCATAATAATACTAAGACTTTTTTTCCTTTTCCATTCGAATTCTTTCACGAGTGTACAGAGGAGTTTTCAGAGGTTATATGATAATATTCAACAGTTTGCATGCAAAAGCAGATATGAGAATCCAGCTATCTTCTCTTAAGCCTGACATTAAAAAGTTTTTGTTTGTTTGGCCGTGCGCGGCTTGCTGGATCTTTGTTCCCCGACCTGGCCCTCGGCGGTGAAAGCATGGAGTTCAAACCACTGGACCACCAGGGAATTCCCTAAAAAAGATTTTCAAAATGTAAAACCATGCCACTCTTCTTGCTAGTTTTTTCAAAAGTTACTTTTTATAAAAAATTAATAATGTTAACATGTAATCGTTTATTACTTTTAAAATGAAATGTTTATAAACATTTTAATTTCCAAAGTGGTAAATAGCTACAGATATAAGCCTCATAAACAAAAGCTCTTTGAGGCCTCAACGATTTTTAAGAATGTAAAGAAGTCCTGAGACACAAAAGTTTGAGAACCACAGGTCTAAATGTCAGCTGTCATTGCAGGACCAGTAAGTTGAGGTGAAGAGTTGCCTCTTGAGTTTAGCAGCAAGGAAGGGCTTTATTTTTCATTTATTTTAAATTTTATTTATTTATTTATTTATTTATGGCCGTGTTGGGTCTTCATTGCTGCGTGCAGGCTTTTCTCTAATTGTGGTGAGCGGGGGCTACTCTTCGTTGCGGCGTGCAGGCTTCTCATTGCGGTGGCTTCTCTTGTTGTGGAGCATGGGCTCTAAGGAACGCGGGCTTCAGTAGTTGTGGCATGTGCGCTCAGTAGCTGTGGCGCATGGCTTAGTTGCTCCGCGGAATGTGGAATCTTCCCAGATCAGGGCTCAAACCCGTGTCCCCTGCATTGCCAGGCGGATTCTTAACCACTGCACCATCAGGGAAGTCCCAAGGAAGGGCTTTAGCAATAGAAAGAGTTTAGTTTTTGTGGAGTTAGGAGAGGGTTACAGGAAGGACCATGTAGACACCTCTTTCCTGAAGTTTGGCTGTGGTTTTATAAGGGATGGATCAGGCCGACAACACAAGAATCCAACATTGGATCTTAACATCACAAAAAGAGAGAGAACCTGATGGTATGTGCCTCCTGATGGAAAACCTCAACACCACCCATGAAGTATATTTATCCTAAAATCGAACCTGGATCTGACCCAGTTTTTGGATCTACAAGTTTGTAGAATACACAGGGATAGAGGAATATATTAAAGGACAACAGGGGGGTACAATCAGCCAAATCAGACAGTGGGAGATCCCACAGGGAAGTTGTAGAATAGAAGACTTAGAGCTCTATCAGCCAAATGCATTGCCTGAACCCTACTTGGATTCTGATTTGAACAAGCCAACAGTAAAAAGACAGTTATGAAACAAATGGGGACTTTGTTTCATATATAATAATATAACACTGACCGTATATTAAATCATATTAAAGAATTATTGCAATTAGGTGTGTTGAAGACCTCACACCTTTTAGAGATACATATAGAAACACATTTCTGGATGAGATGACATGTTGCCTGAGATTTTTTTTTAATTAATTAATTATTTATTTAGGCTGCACTGGGTCACAGTTGCCGCATGCGGGATCTTCTCATTATGGCATGTTTACGGGACCTAGCTCCCCAACCAGGGATCGAACCCGGACCCCCTGTACTGGGAGCGGAGTCTTACCCGCTGGACCACCAGGGAAGTCCCTGTTGTCTGAGATTTAATGACGGGAGAAATAGGGGGAGGTCAGAAAAACTGAACACGATTGGACAAATGCTGACAATTACTGAAGTTGGGTGACAGGTAAGAGGGGAAAAGGGATATTTTTTCCTTTAAGATGGGCGCGCCATGACCCAGCTTGAGAGTTAACCGGGACCCTGGAGAGTGACCGGTGGAGATGCAGGAAAGCGAGAGGGAGGGAAGAAAACGCCAGCCAAGAAAACAGGTCACCTCGGTTCTTCTACTGCAGCCGGAAAGTCAGCTCTGGCGCCCCCGCCAGGACATTGGTTCTCACTCTCTGATTAAACCACGGCGGGTTCGGCAGGCCTCCTGCACCTGCGCAACCCCATCCTCCGCGAGGGAGCCAAACCCCACAATTCCCCGCGCCGCAGGGCGGGAGCAAAACCTCCGCTTCCAGACTTGAACAAGGTTAGACGGAGGGGGTCGCATGCTTTTCTGGGAAATGTAGTTTGCATGTTAGGTTGGGAGACACCTGTCAACGCCAGCGAGACTACGCATCCCACAATGCGCCGCGTGCACGGTGCGCGGAGCAGTGCGCTGCTGCCTCCACGTGGCGACTGAGAGGTTATTGCCCGAGTCTGGGACAGTGCAGAGGCTAGGGTTGCTGAGGCTGCAGGCACTTGGGAGGCGGGCGCCGTCCTGGGAAACCGCTTTCGGGGAGGGTGGCCCCAGAATTGGGCCAGGAAAGATGGGGTGGGGAGGTGAAAACGGTGAAGAAATTCGGGACAGGACCCGCTGTGAGGATTACATGAAGCCAGCATTGTAACTGTTGACTGTATATAGGCATTTTTATTCCTATAGCTTATACAGCACTTACCTGCGTGCCAGGCTCTGAATTTAAGTGCTTTACATGTACTAGCTCATTTAATGCTCACAAAATCGTTTGGTAGGTACTATTATCGGCCTCAATTAAGAAATGAGGCTGAAACCCAGGGAGAAGGACTTGTCCAGTGCCCAGCTGGTGACACATCTGGGGTTTGAACCTAGGCTGTCTGGCTCTTCCTCACTAAGGTTGCACCACCTGTTAACCTACTGAATTATCCCAAGTTTGTAACTGGTACACGAATGAACTCAAGTGGGCCATTAGCATATTGAGTTAGCAATTTAGCTCAGTTCCAGGACAAAGGTTGTGTTCAGCCTAAATTTAGCACTGGGATCGTTTCTGATCAGCATGAATCACGGAAGGGATTACTTCAAGCCTACAAAGCCCAGTCCCCTTTTGTTCACATGACTCCTATTCAAATCTCCTCCATCCCATCCCTTCCCTCCTACCAGCACCACCTGGCAGATGTAGTGATTTTATTCTCCCTTCCCCTACTGCCAGCAACCTTATTCATAATGAAATATCACAGTCAAAAAAAAAAAAAAAGAGGAAATGTTTGGTAATTAATTACCTGTTTGTCTGCCTTCAACTCCCAAGCCAGTACTGTGTTCATTTCATGAGTGTGTTTCCAGCATCAAGCCTGACATACAGTGGGGATGGGGAGGGCTCAAAAAATGTGGGGAAAGAGTGCTGGACATTCACTGTCTTCCATCTGCATTGACCTGAGGATTAAGGGCAGGGTGGTGGATGGTGCAGGTCAGGCATGGGCAGTTGGTTGGGGGACAGGAGGATTTAATGGGCCTGGTGGATCCCATAGCCCTTTCCTGCCACTTCCCCTGAGGTTATGGATCTGGGGACCTGCTAAAGGGTGGTCAATGTTGGAGCTGCCAAAACCCACGGTCCATTTTCATAGTAGTGGCTGGGAGGGAGCTGCTCAGCCCAGGAGTATGTTCCAAAGCCCGCTCTGCATCTAGGGTGGCTGCATGACTGACACGCTCTCACCAATACAATATGAGCAGAAATGGAACACGTAGAACATGTTTTTAAAGAAAATGGTGAAACGTCCCCACACTGTCTTCTCCTATTTGCCACCTGGAAGCAGATAATTCCAAGCACATGGAGATGATGGAGCCCCAGTATGGAGTCTGGGTGTGTGAATCATGGAGATTGCTGTCAATCAACCAGAAACTCTGCACTGGACTCTGTGTGTAGGGGGATATTTGTTACAGCAGCTGGTATTGCCTTAACACATTGACCACTGTCCCCCTTCCTTTCTGGACCCCTTAAAGCTTAAGCACCAGGTCATTCTGTAAAATGTGTCTCCCCAATCCCTAACTGTGGTTGACTTTTACACAGCAAGTGTAGGTTTCCTAATTAGAAATTACCAGCATGATCCCTTCCATTGTCATCAAAAATTTTAATGTTTCCCCATGTTCTGATGGGTACAGCTTCTTCCATGCTGACAGCTGGAAGGCATTAAAGCACACCCTGGAAGTCTGTGCTTAGATCTTCCACTGCAGTTTGACAGATCCTCATATACACTGATGCTGTGACCCTTGCTTGGAGCCCGGAGGTATGATTTTGGGTGATCACTGTGTCCAGGAGAGCACGTGATTGTCTTCCTGCCCCTATTCTTTGGCCTCATCACATGGGGGTGCACACTGGGCCTGATCTTAAAGTGAGCCTCAGGTCCTCAATGCTCAGCTAATTCTGCTGAGCTCTGGCTGAACCAAGGTTGGTAGATTGTGGTTGAGAATTTGGGGACACCCCCTCTAATGCTCCTCACTCTGACAACTCCCTCATGTGAAAGGGATCTAAGCCTTGGAGCCCTTTTATAAAGTAACCAATTTTGTTTTGTAGATTGACAACTTCATTGATGTGTGTGTGTGTGTGTGTGTGTGTGTGTGTGTAGGTGTATGTCTATCCTAGATGGGTGTTTGATGTGAATCTGAGTGTATCCTGTGTGTGACTCCCCTGTGTGTGGGGGACAGAATCTTTGTGCACTGACTGTATTTCTGCACATGTGACCTCTAGTGTCTGTGTTTTGGGTGTGTCTCCAGCGTTTGAGTATGAGTCCAGGTGTGTGAATGTTCTGTGTATCTGAGTGGGTCCATGTACCTTACAGTGGGCATGAGAGGATGTATGCATCAGGCTCTATGTGCATGTGAGCAGCTTCCCCAAGGATCCCTTCAGCTCTCAAGCATTTCAACCTTATTCTGTACTGCGGTTGCTCCCACCAGTGCCAACTTCTTCTCCAGAAGCTATAATAAAGTAATTTTAACAATTAAGTAGAATCTCCCGAATAGTCATTCCACCAGGAATCCCTTCAAGGAGCTCATGAGGGGTTACTGCACATGCAGACATACACATGGTGGCACGGTCTCCCTAGAATGCCTGGGCTGCATGCGCACGTCACAGACCTGAGGGCACAGACCTCTTTGCCCAGCTCTACAACGCTGTGAGGGGCCTCATGCTACTTCTAAAGACTTGAAATTTCTTTCTTCTTTTAAATATTAAGTGAACAGGTCCCCCACCTAAAGGGACAGTGGTAGAACTATTTGTTGACCCCAATATCCCTTTTCCCCAGCTTCTGTAGCACAGGAACGTCTGATATTTGGCTAGGAAATGGCCACCCAGTATAAAAACTACATTTCCCAGCCACCTTTGCAACTACAAGTGGCCATGAGACAGGATTCTGGCCAATGAAATAGGAACAAGTTTTGAGTTGTATATACATATTCCTTAAAAACATGGGGTATCCCCTCTCCCTCCCCTCACCTACCCAGCTGTCCCCAGCCCCCCCTATAATCATTGAGTCTTCCAAACACTTCCCAGGTTTGCGGCAAATTTAATACATGTGTCTCAAAGTCAATGGCGAGGGTCAAGTGAATAAAATAAAAACGGGGTCATGGGGAGAGGGCCATGGACACACACAGGGAAGGGCAATAAGTAGGTGAGTTAGCTGGAGCAGGGGGTGTGCCCTTCCTTGGGCATCACATCTCGTCCAAACCGTAGTCCTCCTCGGGGAAGTCTCCCACTGTCACAACGGATGGCTTGACGAAGGCGCCGTACTTGGCCTGGCATTCAAAGTAGCGTTTCCCATTCACACTGCAGGGCGTGATGGGGAAGGCAGTGTCAGAGGGCTCCTACTCCAGATGCTAGCATGGCTGGGCTCCCCCAGTAGTACATGCATGCACTTACACGTAAATGCACACATACGCGCACACAGGCACACACACAGACACTACAGTGGGGATCTCTACCTGCCATCGTTTTTCCCTAGCGGCTCATCATAGCGGACACCGATCCAGTAGCCAGGCTTGAAATCTGTAAGTCCTGCCCAGGGGAGAAATCCCAATGAAACCTCCTTAAGCAGCTCACCCCAGATTCGCACCTGCCCACTGAGTGTAAAGCCTGTCCTGGCAAAAACCACTCCTTGCTACCACCCAGGACAACCACCATCTCCTGCCCACATCAATATGGTAGCCCCCTTCACTCGTCTCCCTGTTCCTACCCTGACCCCCTATTCACTCAACACCCCTAGTCAAAGGGCGCTCTGTAAAAATCGAAGGGAAACAGCACCACTGCCTTGTCCCAAATTCCTCAAAAGCTGCCCATCCCGCTCAGCATAAAACCCATACTGCTTATGGCCAAATGATTTCTGACAAGGGTGCCAAGACAGTTCAATGAGGAGAGAACAGTCTTTCCAACAAATCGTATTGGGTCAACTAGATATCCACATGCAAGAGAATGAAGTTGGACTCCTACCTCACACCATAACCAAAAATTAACTCAAAATGGGTCAAAGACCTAAATGTAATATGTAACACTATAAAACCCTTAGAAGAAAACACAGGTTTAAATCTTTGTGACCTTCTATTAGGCATTGATCTCTTACATATAATGCCACATGTATAAGCAAAAAAAGAAAAAAAAATTGGACTTCATAAAAATCAAAAATGTTTGTGCTTCAAAGGACACTATCAAGACTGTAAAAAGACAACCAACCCACAGAATGGGAGAAAATATTTGCAGATCATATATTTGATAAGGGAATTGTATCTAGAGTATATAAAGGACTCTTACAACTTGTTATGGGCTGTACTGTGTCCCCGCCAAGTTCACATGTTGAAGCCCTAACCCCCAGTAGCTGAGAATGTGACTGTATTTGGAGACAGGGCCTTTAAAGAGATAACTAAGTTAAAATAAGGCCGTTAGGGTGGGATCTAATCCAGGCTGACTGACATCCTCATAAGAGGTTATCTGGACAAAGACTCCAGGGATGTGCTAGCCCACAGAGGAAAGCCAAGGAGAGAGGCCTAAGAAGAAATCAAACCTGCCAAAGCCTTAATCTTAGACTTCCCGCTTCCAGAACTGTGAGAAACAAATTTCTGTTTTTTAAGCCACCTGGTGTGTGGTACTTTGATATGGCAGCCCTAACACACCACTCAACAACAAAAAGACAAACCGCCCAATTAAAAAATGGGCAAAAGATCTGAATAAGCCATCTCTCTAAAGAAGATATGCAAATGGCTGTTAAGCACCTAAAAAGAGGCTCAGTATCATTAGCCATCACAGAAATGCAAATCAAAACCATAATGCTCTACCACTTCATACCCACTAGAATGATTATAATCAAAAAGATACATAATAGTAAGTGCTGATGAGGACGTGGATTAATTGGAGCCCTCATACATCGCTGGTGGGAACGTAAAATGGTGCAGCCATTGTGGAAACAGTGTGGCAGTTCCTCAAAAAGTTAAACAGAGTTACTCTGTGACCCAGCAATTCCACTCCTAGGTACAAAGAAATGAAAACACATGTCCGCACAAAAACTTAAACAAGGATACTCACAGCAACGTTATTTGTAATAGCCAAAAAGTGGGAAGGACCCAAATGTTCTTCAACTGATGAATGAATAAATAAAATGTGGTGTTGCATACAATGCAATATTATTTGGTAATAAAAAGTAATGAAATACTGCCACATACTACAACATGGATGATCCTTGAAATTATGGTTCTAGTGAAAGAAGCCAGTCTCAAAAGACCATATATTATATGATTCCATTTATATGAAACTTCCAGAATAGGCAAATCTACAGAGACATAACATAGATTAGTAGCCAGCTATGTGGACTAGGGGCGCTGGGGTTTCAGAAATGGGGAGTAGCTGCTAATGGTTACAGGGTTTCCTTTTAGGGTGATGAAAATGTAAAACCGACTGTGGTGATGGTTGCACGATTCCCGTGAACTAAAAGCTAATGAATGATACCCTTTTAAATGGGTGATTTTTGTTTCTGGCTGCGTGGCGCAGCTAGCGGGATCTTAGTTCCCCAACCAGGGATTGAATGTGGGCCCTTGGCAGTGATAGTGTGGAGTCCTAACCACTGGACCGCCAGGGAGTTCCCTAAATGGGTGAATTTTATGGTATATAAGTTATATCTCAATAAAACTGTCATTAAAAAACCCAAAAAACCCCCACACTGCTCCCTCCTGTCTCCGAGGCCCAGCACAGTCCAGCCTTGCCCATGGCCCGGGCGTGCCCTGATCACTTCGGTCTGTGCTTCCCCCATCACAGGCCTAACAATTCTGCCTGTTTCCCCATCTCAGCTCTGACCACTGTGCCCCAGGCTTTCACCTCAGAATTGATCCCTCTGGCCTCCACTTCCTCCATCACAACTCAGGTCATATGGCCTCTGCTTCCCACTTCCCTGCCGTGAACATACCAGGCTGTCACAGTTAGCCCCTGGGTCCGTCTCCCTTCCTGGACTAGATCCCCTTGAGGGCTGAGTCCCCAGCACTGCCCACCTCAAGGCAGGACACGAGGCCTCGGTAAGCCACGTACCTACATACATGACGGTGCCCCGGCGAGGGGGCTGCCCAGGCGCCTGCACCTCACAGCGGCTGCCCACGGGGATGGCACCGGCCTGGGCCTCCTCGGTAAGGCGCTGGGAGCTCTCGGCCTCCTGCTGTGCCCGCTCTTCTTCACTGTATCGACCTAGCTTGTTGCGCTTCAGGAAGGAGCGGACTGAGTCTGTGGGTGGGGTAGGGGGTGAGGGTCAGACATGGGAGACCACCTGGGTCGACCTCTGGCCTAATGAGATAATCTGCCACCCTCACGGGGCCAACACTCCAAAGGAAACCCTTCCGTGCTGGGTGTTGAAGGGCTGTCACCCAAACCCCCCAAGTCTCCCACCACAGCCCTGGCCTCTCCCCAGGACCCCTTGGCCTCCCCACAATCCCAAAACTAAAGGCAAGGTGCCTGCCTGCAGTCTTTCGCGGTTCCCCATCCTCCCGTCCCTTCAGTATCACGCTTGCCTCCACCCAGGCCCAGAAACCTTCATCTTCCCCACCACACATTCTCATCTGTCCTCACATGCCTGCACCTCACTGTCCTGTTGGTTCCACGTATTCTACCATGCTCTGCCCCCTACACCGTGCCCCAGTGTGACCCTGACCACCCCCCCCCATCTGACCCCACATACACACCCCAGACCTTCCTCTCAGGCCCCCTCTACTTTCTCATGGCCCTGTCTGCCTGCCCACACTCGGCCACACCCCCCAGCCTCCATTCACACCTCATGACCGTCCACCCCTGACAGTTCTCCCATGAGCTGTCTGTCCCCACGCCAACCTCACCCCGCCCCCTCGACTCCCCCACGCTTGCCTGCCCCACTGCCCACACCACCGACTCGCCCTCAGTGTCCCCGTCTATCCTGTCTGCTCCCCACCGCCTCCCCTAGCCCCCACGGGCCCCCACCCCCTCCTTGTGCACCCCGTACTTTGCCTCTGGTCGTAGGCTTCTTGTGAGAGCTCGTATTTCTCCACCTTGGACATGTCCTCATACTCCCCAAGACGGGCACCGCTGTGGTCAATGACCTGTAGTGAGGGGAGGGAGGTCAGGGGATCAGGGTCTGGGCAGGGAGACCTGGGATGCTGCGGGGGGGCGAGTGTGGCTGCACGTTGGAGCATTCCGTAGATTTAAGTCTCTCCTGTCTCGGAAAAACCACATTCCTCTACCCTCACCTTTACCCCAGCCTTCTCGCCGGCCCTGAGCCCAGCCGAAGGGGTGAGAGCAGGTGTCTACAACGGCCATCTCCCTCTCCACCACCCATCCAAGGCCCTGGAGGCTGCATCTGCTTCCAGATGACCCCTACATACTGGCATCCACATCATTGATGGCCCCGGGACACTGGAACCGAAGGGCAGAACTTGGGCCTTGCTCATGAACCCTCTGGGCAGTGTGTCTATCCTCTCTGGACCTCTGGGACCCTCCTAGGCTGACCCCAACTTCCAGAGCCTGGTGCATCTCTTCCTGTACCACCCCCAACATTTATTCACTCACCGCCTGCTGAACTCCTCCAAGGCACCCAGCTGGGCCCCATGCTGGGTACTAGGGACACGGTACAAAAATAGATCAATCCCTGCCCTCAAGGAGTGCTCATTCTGCTGGGAGGCCAACCAGAAACAAATGCACAGAGATGGGTATTAAACACCAGATGATGACAAGGTTCTATGCAGACAAATACAACAAAGAGGCTTCTGGAAGGAGGGGACGTCTGAGACAGGCCTGAAGGAACAAGCACAAAGTCCCAGATGTAGAAATGTCTTTAGCCCCTTTGAGAAACAGCAGGGCCAGCACGGCGGCAGTGGAGTGAGCCAGGGGGAGAGTGGGAGACACAACAGATCACTGGAGACTTTGGCTTTTACCTAGAATGAGATGCAGCCAGGGAAGGGATCAGCCAGGAGGGCTCTGATCTGACACAGGTGTTTACACGCTCCCTCAGCTGAGTGTGGGAAGCAGACGGAGGGGCACAGGGATGGGAGCAGGGAGACGGCTTGTGTGATGGTCCAGGAGGGAGAGGATGGAGGCTGGGCCAGGGTGGGGGCAGTGAGGGAGAATCTGGATTCTGGATAGATTTTTGTTTGTGGAGCCCATGGATCAGCGGACAGATTAGATGTGGGTGTGAGGGAAAGACAGGGGTGAGGAACACCCTAAAGTGTTTGGCCTGAGCCACTGGGCAAAATAGAAATAGCCCTTATCTCTGGCTAACGATCACTAAGAATTTCCACTTTCTATATCAGGGGTTTTTCTAAGTTTGAGATTGCTGTCATTCACTGCTGCAAGAAATATGGGTGAGGGCTTCCCTGGTGGCGCAGTGGTTAAGAATCCGCCTGCCAATGCAGGGGACACGGGTTTGAGCCCTGGTCCGGGAAGATTCCACATGCCGCGGAGCAACTAAGCCTGTGCGCCACAACTACTGAGCCTGTGCTCTAGAGCGTGCGAGCCACAACTACTGAGCCCGCGTGCCACAACTACTGAAGCCCACACACCTAGAGCCTGTGCTCCGCAACAGGAGAAACCACCACAATAAGCCTGCGCACTGCAACGAAGAGTAGCCCCCGCTCGCCATAACTAGAGAAAGCCTGCGCGCAGCAACGAAGACCCAACACAGCCAAAAATAAATAAATAAATTAAAAAAAAAAAAGAAAAAAAGTAATATGGGTGATATTTATAAACAGAAAAAGAATTTTAGAAAAAATACAAATTCTCCAGAGGCTCCACCTCTGGGAAACTTTCCTTGTATGGCCTCAGAAGCCAGCAGCCTGTCTATACCTGAATCCATGTGTGAAACCCTCCTGTTTGAGGACGCCACTGCCCTGCCTGACCCACCAGCATCCCAATGCTGAGACTGCCCAGGTCAGTCCAAAGTCAGTCCTATGGGCTCAGCACAGTCCCGACCTGCTCCCACAATGGTCCAGGACCCATCACCTCAACTGGACTATGGAAGAAGCCTCCTCCTTGGTTTTCCTACTCCTCTGTCCTCCACAGTCTGTTCCCCACACGCAGTCAGAGGGAGCCTGTGAACACCTGAGTCAGACCAGGACTCTCCTGGCTCAGAGTCCTCCCCTGGCTTCCACTTCCCACCAAAACAGGACAGGTCACTCTTCAGCCCCTGTACCCCACTCTGCTCCCTCCCACCTCAGAGTGTTTGCACATGCTGTGCCCTCCTCCTGGAGCACGCCTTCCCCTTCTTCAGTTAACTTCAGGTCTCTGTTCAGGCAGCACCTCCTCCAGGAAGTCCTCCTGGATCTCATTGATGTGTCAGGCTCCCCAGTATAGGATCTCCCAGCTCTGTGATCTCCTCCTACATGGCCCTCATCTCACCCACCCTTTACATTTGTTCCTGTGAATATTCAGCTAACGCCTACTGCACTCACTGGACAGAGCTAAAACACAGACCTTCTCAGACTTGATTCACAGCTATATCCCTGGCATAATGTGGATGCTCAATGAACAGTTATGAATAATTGAAAGAAACAAAAAAGACCTAGTTCTCTGGGTACACTAACTTCTGGAGCCATGCAGATTGAGTTAAAAATTCTAGCTATGTTTCTCTTCAGGAAAGTAAATTCCGTACTGAAACTAAGTTTTCTCTTCTGCAAAATAGGGCTAATTATGCCATTTTCCAAGTATTATTTTATACATTCAACTCATCATTCAACAATGTTTCACCGAGCATCCTCTCTGTGCCAGGCACTGTTCCAGGTACTGGAGAAAAATCCATAGTATGCCACAGGTGATTAGTGAGAAGGACAAAAATCAAAGAAAGTGGGAAAGGGAGGAGGTTTAACTTTTATACTGAGGGCAATGAAGCCCTCACACCCGGAAGGTGACATTTAAGTAAAGACTGGAAGAAAGGAGTGAGCCATGTGGGCATAGAAAAAAGCACCATTCAGGCACAGAGAATAGCACATGCAAAGTTCACCTGGGATGCTAGGATGTCTGCAGAGTTTTGGGGGGGCGGGGAAGACTGAGGACAGAGAGGATGATGTGAGCTGATGCATGCAGAGGTCCTCTGTGTTCTGGCTTCTCCCAACATGTGAGCCTCTTTGCTCACCCTGACCCAACTCACACTCTGTTCCCTCTGCCTGGCATGCCCCTCCCACCTCTTCTCTTAGGTCATCCTTCAGATCTCAACTCAGGCATCCCTAACTTCAGGAAGTCCCTTATGATACCCCGAGGTGGGGTCAGGCACCTCTTCTGGATGCCTCCAGTCCCCTAGGCTTTTCTCAGCCCAGTCCAGACCAATCTGGCTGCCAGTGTCTGGTGATGGGTCTGTCTCTCTCCCTGCTGGACTGGGAGCTCCATGCGGTTAGGGCCTATTTTGGTTATCACACAGCGCAAAGCACAGCAAGCATCTATTGAATAAATAAATGAATGGAGGGAAGGGATCCCAGGTAGGGAGGCCTCACATGGATGCGACAGCCGTCATCTACGGGGAAAGAGCCCAGCAGTGCATCCTCCTGATCCAGCTTGCTGTAGAACTTGTCGTCAGGTCCATACAGCTCCAATTCCATGCAAGAAGCAGGGCTGCCCACAACCAGCTGTAGTTTACACTGTGGGGATACAAGATGGGGAGGCGGGGATGAGGTGCAAGGCTGTCAGTGGCCCCACTCTCTGCCCTGAGACTCCGCCCTTTGTATCAATAACCATCACCCCTTCCTCGCTCCTCCAAGAGACCTACCATTTAGGACCCACCTGGTTATCCCTGGCCCCACCTCCTCTGGTCTTGCCCCCACTCCCTGCAACCTCTGATTTTCTCTGGCCCCGCACCCATTCTCTGGAACCTCAGGTTCCCTCTGGCCCCGCCCCGCTGAGGTCCAGTCCCGAACCTCTGCAACCTCGGCTTATCTCTGGCCCCTTCCCTGCGCTGGTGAAGACCCTCCATTTCTTCTTGGCCCCGCCCCTCTGGACCCCGCCCCCAAGGCCACACCTTGAACTCAGCTATGGTGAGGCTGCGACTGTACCGCTTCTGGGAGCGAAAGCTGTTGAGAGAGCTGCTGATGAAAACGTTCACTGTAGGCGCCGACAACCCCGTCACCTCCATCTCGCCGCGCCCTGCGGGGGCCCGCAACCCACTCGGCCTCCTCACACCAGCTCCGCAGCCGCCGCCGCCGCCGCCGCTTCTGGGATATCAGCCCCTCCCCCTGCTCCCGGACCTGGCCAATCCACGCCCTCCCGCCCGGGGTGGGGTGTCCGCCAATCGCTGCGTCTTTTCGCCGCCGCCAGGAAGAAGTCCTGGGTAGGCCCAGCCAATCCTGAGAAGTCTTCCACGGTGCACAGTTCTTCCAATAGCGTCACGGGAAACGGCCTGGCGGGCGAAGGCTGAAGCCTAGAGGAAGGACTGGCAAGAGCTACCCCTGTCCGCGAAGGGTAAACTCGCGCATGTGCACTGGGCTTCAACCTGCAAAGGGCCGAGGCGTCTCCATTTACACTCAGCACTTTGCGGGTTACGTGACGCATCATTTTTCCCGGTTCTCGTACCACACTATTCTGTAAACTGGGGAAGAAAGGCCCAGAAGTTGGAAGCCATATTCTAGGATATCAAAAGATTGAAGCAAGTAATTAATCAAACCTCAGCTCACATCAGCGAGCACAAAGCCGCTGGGAGCCATTACATGTGCACAGCTCCTCCCCTCTTCTGGCGAAGCTAAGAGATCTGACCCTTCCCGCGACCTGTCGCGCGGCGGAGCAAGCGCTGAAGGCTAGGCGGGCAGTGAGTCGCCATGGAACCCGATGGGACCTACGAGCCGGGCTTCGTGGGTATTCGATTCTGTCAGGAATGGTGAGACCCGGCCAGCACTGTGGAAGGGGAGCAAGTAGTGGCCCCAGTACTGACCTCTGACCTCCCCCTCCCCACAGTAACAACATGCTTTACCCCAAGGAGGACAAGGAGAACCGCATTCTGCTGTACGCGGTGAGCGCGAGCCAGCCGGGCGCCCCGGTGTTCCGTGACCGGCCCACAGGTTCCCAACGTGGCCCGGCCCTACTCCCAGTGCCGCCCCGTCCTGGTCTAGCCTCCCAACTGTCCCCCTAGTGAACCCGACTTTCTCGTCTTGCCCATCCGCGAGGTGATTCTCGATTACACCCAATGATCCCAATCTCAAGACTCCATCCCCTAGTCATCCCCTCGGGGGAAGACCATGCCCTCCCAGTCCCATCGGGGATCTCTTTGTGACCCCCTTCCCGCCACTCTCGCCCTCTCTCAGTGCCGGAATTGTGATTACCAGCAGGAAGCCGACAACAGCTGCATCTACGTCAACAAAATCACGCACGAAGTGGAGTGAGTGGCAGGGCCCGAGCTCGGGGACGGGGTTGTTGGCTTGGGAGGCCCGGTCTAAGCATACTTATTCACTCTCTATTCCCTCAGCGAACTGACCCAGATCATCGCTGACGTGTCCCAGGACCCCACGTTACCGCGGACCGAAGACCACCCTTGCCAAAAGTGAGGGCGCAGCTGGTATTGGGGAGGGAAGGTGGCTCATCCTCACCAGACGGAGAAGGGAGGAGGGAAGGGTATGGCAGGCTCTGAGTGGCTGACTGTCCCCTCAGGTGCGGCCACAAGGAGGCGGTGTTCTTCCAGTCACACAGTGCCCGGGCCGAGGTGAGTGGTGAGAGCAAGGCTTTCGGAGTGACCTGGGCCTGGTCCTTCCCGGGGGTGGGGATACCAGTATTGGGGAGATCCTGCCCTTCTAGACCTCCCGAGCTGGACCTTCAGTAGTGGGGAAAGCCCCCTAGTCTGTTCTTTTGGGGTGAGGCTTCTCTGGATGGAGGTTCATGTTGTACCCTGCCCTGTGGATCCAGACCCTTCCTAACCATGCATCCTTTCTGCCAGGATGCCATGCGCTTGTATTACGTGTGCACGGCCCCACACTGCGGCCACCGCTGGACCGAGTGAACCACTCTCCCTCTTGTGTAATAAATGCTGTGTTCTATGCGTGCCTTTCCTCTGTTTATTTCCCTCTCATGGGTTGGACACGGGGTTCCCAGTCTGAAGCAGCGCAGTGCAGGGCGCGGTGCTGCACGTAGGCGTCAGGCCTCGAGCTGGTGAAGCCGCAGTCCTCACACACATGTAACTTCTCACGGCGCTCACGATAAGCGTAGCTGGCCGGCTGTCCGTGTACGTTGGCAAGATGCACTTCTAGTGAGCAGCGCTGCGTGAATGCTTTCCCACAAGCTCCGCAGCGGAATGGCCGGATCCCTGCGCAGGTGGGCCAGAGGGAGAGAGGACAGGCAGGGCAATGGCCCCCAGACCAGCACCCCCTGACCTCACCCTCCGTGAGCATTCCCCCTTTCCTACTCCAAGTTCGCCAGACCTTGGCCTGCTTCCCACCGTCTGTCTGCTACCTCCGCCCCGTGCAAACATGGGAGCTGTGTGTCCCCACCCTCCTCACCAGGATGTTCCTTCCCCTGGAGGAGAAGGAGGGAGGCTTTCCCTTGCACCCTTCAATATGGGACCTGAATCCTGTAACCAAGTACTTGTTTTCTCTTTGTATCCCTCAGCGGGCCCCCACCCTGGCACCACCCCGACACCCATTGGCTGGGAGCTGAGGTGCATGGTATTCCCAGCCTCCTGAGGGCTGAGTCTCTGCCCCAGTAACACACGCCCCGCTTGTGCACGGAACTCAAGTGCACGGAAACTCCACATCCCATGCACCTCCCTCCAGTTCGTTCCATCTCCCCCCAGCAGCGCTTCCCAGTCCCTGCCACTGCTTACCCGTGTGAGTCCTCATGTGCCGCTTGAGGTCAAAGGTGTTGTGAAAGCCCTTGCCACAGCAGTGGCACACGTGGCGGCGGGCAGAGCTGTGGCACTTGAGGTGCCGGGTCAGCATGCGCTGCAACAGGAAGGCCTTGGGGCAGAGCGGGCAGCCAAGCGTCCCAGGGCCCCTAGGAGTGGCAGTCGGAGTGCCCTGGGAGGGCTGTGGGAGGGACATGGGAGTTAGGACCCCACCCCATCCCTCCACTGGACAAAATGGAGCGCCTAGAACTGGGAACCAAGGAGGTCTGGGAAGGCCGGAGACTGCAGTTTGTGCGTGCTCATGCCACCCTCCCCCCAAGGCCTTCCCTGACCACCCTGCCCCCATCGCCCTTACTTTGCTTTCTATTTCTCCATAGTACATGCCATCTTCCAACATAATATTTTTTTTTCCTAATTTTATTATCTATACCTGCAGCTCCCACCAGATTATAAGCTTCAGGAAGGAGTGAGTTTTTGTCTTACTCCTAAACACACATTGCCTAGAACAGTCCTGGCTCCCAATAAAAACTGAAATAATCTCCAGCACATTTAGTCCTCCCTAGGGCTTTCCTTCTTCCACTGCACGCACAGCTGAGTATCCCTTCTGAGAGACCCCAAACCTCCTCCCCCATCCCCCATCCAGCTCCTGTTGCCTTGTCTGATTCTCTGACATAAAGCAAACCGCCATCCACTTACTGGCTTGAATCCTGTTCTTCTGCCCCACTGGGCAGAGAATCCCTGGGGGCAGGGGCTGTGGCTGCCCACGCTGGGGAAAGGGCACTTGGGATGGGAGCTAACAGTGAGCCCACTACTAAGGAAGAAAAGGCATTCCCAGCAGAGAGGACAATGAGTGGAAAGGTCCTGAGGCCAGAGTGGCATGAGGGGGTAACGGGCAGGCAGGTTCTCTTGAGGCTGAGAGCGGGCAGGGGTGAAACTGAGCAGGGTCTTGTGGGCCAGCTGCACACTCACCGCTGCCCAAGAGTCCCCGAGGCCAGAAGACTGGTGTGCCGGTGGCCCCCCCAGGCTGCTGCAGTCTGAGGAGAAAAGCCAGATGGTGATGCTTTGTGTCTCCCCTGCCCCTCACCTCTAGGCCCAGTGAGGGGCCCACCTGGGACATAGGCATCTCCCCGGAGGTGGTCAGGCAGATGGCCCCAGTCGGGTGGCTGCGGACGCCGACTCCTGACCAGGAAGGCACGGGGCATCACCACCGGGAACAGCTCCCCACACACACAGGGCTGCTTCCTCCGCCTGCTGTCAGACCTCAGGCCCAGGAGGACTATTCCAGGTGGGAAGGGAGGGGGAAGCCACGGAGCGGTCTCATTCTCTCCATGCAAATTTTGTAACAGGCCCAGGGGGCAGACTTAGCTGGCTCCAGTTACCTCTGCCTTGGGCCCTGCCATTCCTCCCCCTTCTCCTCTGCCCGGTTCCTGAGGGTACTCTCCAGCCTCCAGGGGAAGACAAGCACTAGGGCCCCCAGGGAGGTCAAGCAAGGGCAAGACTGGAGCCTAAGCAGCTCTTGGGGGTGGAGAGAGGAAACAGAGACCCCAGTGGGGCTGAGTGTTTTTCCATAGTACCAGCAGGGCCAAGGACCCGAGGGTCTGTTTGTCAAGCAAATCAGTCACTACCGGACCTCCAACAGCCTGCTTGGTTATTCAAATCACAGCAGCCGTTCGAGGAAGCAGGGGAGGGGCTGACTGTGATTGCTTGCTCCAGAGGGTGGAGAGACAGCAGGGTCCAATTGGTAAGGTCAAAGTGAGGATCCAGCGTGTGCATCTTCAAGCAAGAAACTCTACCTCTCTGATCCGCAGGTGCCCCGAGCTGACGTCCAGCCGGAAGCACTGTTCAAGTGTACGGGGTATCACAATACTGGTTTGTTACTAGTCCAGCTCCTAGTAACTCCCTCACTCTCCTACGGTCCAGGAACTATAAGGGGTCACCTGACACAGCCAGGGGCTCCCAGGACCCTTACCCCAGGACTCTGGCTAGGCTCCGTTCTAGATTGGTCATTGGCTTCTTAGCCAGGGGTTAAGGATTTTGAATATTCCCCATGCAGTTACTTTCACTTAGTCACCCAATGATTTTCTGAGCTTCAACTATAGGCCAGGCCTAGCTCAGCACTGAAAATGAAGACATAAATGTCCATGGGGGAGACACAGCAGTGACAGTCCAGAATGACCAAGGCTATGATGGCGGAAGCACAGGCAGAGTGACCCAAGCTTCAATGGGGAAAAGCCAGGGGGCTCAGGGGACCCAGAAGAGGCTCCTGATCCAGTCTAAGGGTTCAGGGATGACTTCCTAGGTGTGAGCCTTGAAGGAAGAAGAGGTTTCTGGTAAACAGGGAGGGTTTTCCAGGCAGAGGAACAGTGTATAAAAGGCTTGATGATGAAAGAAGCAATATTTATTCATTTCTTCACATTTCCTGAGAGTCAGTCCTGCTAATTCATTTGCGGAAGCAACAGAGGAAGGGCTGGAAGCCTGCTGGCCCAGAGCTTTGCCACTTTATCTCTGTAGGACCTGGGGCAAGTCACATCTTGTCTTGCTGAGCCTGTTTCTTTCTTTCTTTTTTTTTTTTAACATCTCTATTGGAGTATAATTGCTTTACAATGGTGTGTTAATTTCTGCTTTATAACAAAGTGAATCAGTTATACATATACATATGTTCCCATATCTCTTCCCTCTTGCGTCTCCCTCCCTCCCACCCTCCCTATCCCACCCCTCTAGGTGGTCACAAAGCACCGAGCTGATCTCCCTGTGCTATACGGCTGCTTCCCACTAGCTATCTTATTTTACATTTGGTAGTGTATATATGTCCATGCCACTCTCTCACCCTGTCACATCTTACCCTTCCCCCTCCCCATATCCTCAAGTCCATTCCCTAGTAGGTCTGTGTCTTTATTCCCGTCTTGCCCCTAGGTTCTTCATGACTTTTTTTTTTTCCCTTAGATTCCATATATATGTGTTAGCATACTGTATTTCTTTTTCTCTTTCTGACTTACTTCACTATGTATGACAGACTCTAGGTCCATCCACCTCACTACAAATAGCTCCATTTCATTTCTTTTTATGGCTAATATTCCATTGTATATATGTGCCACATCTTCTTTATCCATTCATCTGTTGATGGACTCTTAGGTTGCTTCCATGTCCTGGCTATTGTAAATAGAGCTGCAATGAACATTGTGGTACATGACTCTTTTTGAATTATGGTTTTCTCAGGGTATATGCCCAGTAGTGGGATTGCTGGGTCGTATGGTAGTTCTATTTTCAGTTTTTTAAGGAACCTCCATACTGTTCTCCATAGTGGCTGTATTCTGAGCCTGTTTCTTCATCTGGAAATGGGACTAATGAGTCTTCCTACCAATGGTTTGTGTTGAAAATCCATGTAGATCACCCAGGGAGAGGATCTGGCATGCATCAGACATATAAATGCGAGTTGCTCAAAAGTCTTGAAGGGTGGGGTGGCTAGGCAAGCATCTGAGTTTCAATCACCCCATGTAAAATGGGATTTTTTTTTTTTTTTTTTTTTTGGCTGCACTGCACGGCTTGTGAGATCTTAGTTCCCTGACCAGGGATCGAACCTGTGCGCCCTGCAGTGGAAGGGCAGAGTCTCAACCTCTGGACTGCCAGGGATGTCCCTGTAAAGTGGGATTTTAAGTGTCTCCATCTCCCAATTGTTGGACTTTACGCAGCTGTGACTGGTGTGCCTGGCCTGGGTCGGGACGTAGGCCCAGATGCACTGGGGCCAGATGCGCTGAAGAACAAGCCAGTGAGCGGGTTATGGGAGCCATTTTGTTCGTCTCAGGTGCCCAGTTCTCCATGCCCAACACCATGTCTCTTGGAACAACTGGTTTCTGAGTTGTTGCTGAAAACACATTAGGGAAAAACCCTGGGGCTGGGTATCTTTACTTGCCCCCAAGTCCCTTTTCTGTCCTGCTCTGTGTCCTGGGAGGCTGACCTGGGTGGTCAGTATCATTTGGGCTCCTGGGCCCTCTGGCTTCCAGTGGGGTTTAGACAATGAGGAGCCCGGCAGAAGATGGGGGATGGGTTCCCCCAACTCCCTCCCTGTGGGGTTGCCAGGAATGCAACTCCCCTTAGTGCAGCTCTCTCCAGGATTCGCTTTTCTGGGTTCCACTTTGCTCCCTTGTGCCTTGTGTGGGGAGTAACACCTCTCCTCTGTTATCGGTCTAGGGTAATGCACTGGCCCTGAGGTTTCCCTGTTCCCTGTCCACTTCTCTGCAAAGGATCCCTCTGCTAAACTCTCTTTCGAATATCCCACGTGAGCATGCTGTCCTCTTCCTGCTGGAACACTGTCGCATGCACACACATTCATCAGCAGCGGTTTCTTAACCAGTCGGTTTGTCTGAGGAAAGTCTGGTCCTTCCAGGGCTGAAGAGCTTGGCATTAGGAGGTGGAGACTGGCAGACACACTGGATCCTCTCTACCAGCCCACCTTCCTTTTGTGCTGAGAGAACCCAATTTTGTTGCAACAGTAACAGGCCCAGGACAGGGGAGGTGGCTGGTCCAAGCAAATTAAAGCCAACTCCATTCCTGTTGCCTGCAACTGCTCTGAAAGGGGAGGCATCTAAGAAGGCTTTGCACTTTTCCCCCACTATCCTGGTGGCTGCCCTGCTTTGTGTCTTTGCTCCTGGTTGGGTGAAGGTGTACTGCTGGGAGCTATGGCAGCCATATTGCCACCGTGAGGGCCTAAGCTGGAGAGTGAAACTCAGACTCACAGAGGGTGAAATAGAGCAGGAACAGAATCAAGAGTAACAAATGTCCCTAGAGCTTGGGGCCCCTTAAGCCAGGTGTTTGCTACCTGGAGTTGAAGACTTAACTATGATACAGGGTGGGAGGAGGGGTAAAATCCATGAGGGACTGAGGCTCCAGGTGGTCCCCTGGGTGTCCATGGGCCTGGAAACCAATCGCCTCAGAGATCTTAGGCACCTGTGGCCGAGGCAGGCAGGGGCAGGGCAAGTGGGTCTCCAGTCTGCAGGGGTGGTCAGTGGGCCGGGGCAGGGAGAGGGAGCCTTGAGAAATAAACAATACTGGGCATCTTCCCAAACACCAAGATCAGGGATTTTATTTAGGGGAAAAAACCTGTATTGTGAATGTGTCTTGGATTTAAATGTCATGAAGCAACAAGGCCCTGCCCAGTGGGACCCATTCTTCCTCCCACCTCCTCTCCTACCCTCGCCCTGAGCTCACTCCATTCCAGCCTCCTGGCTTCACTGCTATTCCTTTCATGTACATCTGAGCTTGCCATGGGGCCTTTGCACTGGCCTTTGTCTGCCTGGATACTTGCCCAAGTGTCCACACGGCCTGTGCCCTCTATCAAGCCTCAGCTCCAACATCACCTAAGAAAGGCCTGCAACCAGCACAGGGAATGCCCTCAGTTTACCTACAGTTAGACAGTTATTTTAATTTCTGTCGTGTTTCACTTTCTAGAAGGTGAATGCCACGAGGGCAGATGCTTTGCTTGTCCTGTTCCTCGCTCTACCCCTACCGTGTAGAGCAGTGACAGCAGCTGGGACCAGCAATTCCTCGGGGCTGGTAGGATTTTTTTCAACAACTGCATGATTGGTTCAGTGTTTGCAGGGCCAACAGAGAGCCACGTCCTCACGTTGAAGTCTGGCTCTACCACCAGGCAAGCCTCGTTTGACTCTCAACTCTATGGGACCCGAGGCAAGGCACTGGATCTCTCTGAGCCTGTTTCTGGTGGGCCGTGATCACCAAACAGAGCAGGGAGGAACTCACAGGCAAGTGGGGGTTCAGGCCAAGCAGGCTGCATGGTACGACTGTGCTCTAGGAGGGTCCTGCTCCTGCCGGCTTCCTTTTTACAGACTTGGGACAGTGAGGGCTTTTGTGGTCACAAGAGTGTCCTTCTTAGCAGACATGCCACGTGGCTAGATGCCTGCTGCCTAGGGAAGCTGGTACCAGTGCTGGGAGCTCACGGGATGTTGAAGCTGGACAGTCTTGCTGGGAAAGGAATTACTGGTCCCAGTTGCTCGGTGGCCTGGGCATGCTCCCTGGATTTGTCCTTCCTCACTTTACCCTGCTGCAAATGGGAACAAAAGCCTGGAGCTCACAGGATCCAGCATGGGCCTGGCCCAGGGGCTGTAAGCCAGTGTTGTGGCAGTATGTGAACTGGTGGCCAGGGTCTGGGACATGGTGATCACAGAGGCTCCAGTGGGTTCTTGCGCATCAGTAGGGGGCAGGGAAGAAGGGCTGGCCCCTCCCTAGAGTACAGCTGGGCCCCACTGGGCAAGGACCACACGTGACTCCACAGCAGCTCAGTGGGCTGGGGACAGGTGACGTGGGAGCCAGGTGCTGGGGTCATCATTATTACAGTTCCCCAACAGTCCTGTGTTCCCCACGACAGAGTCCTGGAACAGGGCCTGGCACTGGGGCATCTGTGAGTTACCTGGGCTCTCTACCCTCTCTCCCTGCATCCATCTGAAGGGGGCTTTGTGGATGCGCCAGAACAGGCACCAGGAACCACTCCTCCAAGCTGTCAGTTTATTTGCGTAAAATAACTATTTCTTCAGAAGCAGCAGGGCTGCGGTGGAGGGGGTGCTGGCTCTCAGTCCCCCGTGCCTTCCTCCGCACGGCCTGCACCAGCAGCTCTGAGTAGTGTTCCAGCAGCGCACGCAAATCTGGGCTGGCCAGGGGGCACAGTGTAGGTGGGGAGGGGGGGCCTGGGCTGGGCAGGGCCTGGGCTGGGGCCACATCGGTCCCAACCAGCCAGCCGTTGGCCTCTAACTGGCTGTGGATCCACAGGAAAGCGGAGGCCAGCTCAGTCCGTGCCTGCCGCTGCTCGGCGCTCACCTCGTCACTGGAGGCCATCTGCAAGGGGCGCCATCTTGTTAGGGGCCACCTGGGCCAGGCAGTGCCAGGGAGCCCCTCAGTCCTTCCCCCTGACCCTGGGGCTCGGCTCACCAGGTGGTAAAGGTCCAGGGCTTCTTGGAAGGTAGTCTGCAGTCTGTGCACGACGGTCCCCACATTGCTCAGCTCAAGGGGATCTGGGGGCAGGACCCTGGCTGGCCCCCTCGGTTCCCCGCAGTGTCCAGGGCAGCCCTGGACTGGACTGAGCGCATCTGGGGGTGGAGGGGACGAAATGAGAAAGACACTTCTGCTTTTTAGCTGGTCTAAAGAGGCCAGTGTTGCTGGGCCGACCCCAACTGTTGTCCCTCTGCCTGGGACGCTTCCCTCAGTCCCCAAGGCTACCTTCCCACCCCTCCGGCAGGTGTCTCCTCAAATGCCACCTTCTCCCTGAAGCCTTTTCTCATCATCCTGTTTAAAACTAACCACTGCTCCCACCTGTCACTCCCTAAACCCTTTCTTTCTCTTCTTTTTCTCAGCACACATCGCTTTGTGATACACTTAACACTTTCCTTATAGATTTAGTCTGGGCGTCTCCCCCAGTTAAGGTGTCAATTCTCTGCAGTCTTGTTTACCACCAGGTCCCACGTCCCCAGGGCCCGGAACAAAGCCCAACACAAACGAGGTACTCACTAAATACGTAGGGCAATGAATGAAAGAGTGGCACAGCGCCTGTGGCCAGGTCAAGTGCCCACCTTGGGATGAGCTTAGGGGACAATCCCTTGTCCCGAGGATGGTACTCACCAGGGGTGGGCTCCAGGGGGGAGGTGATGCTGCCAGGGACCCCGGGCCTGGCCTCTGGAAGTGGGGGGCTGTTGGGACGGGCAGGGGTATTGAGGGACTCAGGGGCCAGGAACGTTGGGAGAAAGGTGGCGTTGTGGAGCCTTGGGGCGCTCCCATCCACAGGGCTGGGGGCCAGGAAGCTGGCTGTTGTGACCGTGACATTGGGCTGGGTGGCCACAGGCTCCTGGGACCAGACACACGTGGTGGGAGGCTCCAGTTGGGGTGGGGGCAACACGAGCCTGTCACAGATGCTTGACAGGGTGAGTTTCAGGCTGGCGCGGGCCTCATGGTTGCCCCGGGAGGGCAGGGCAGCTTCTTGGCCCTCACTGTCAGAACTGGGTGTCACTGTGGTGGTGATGACCTGGAGTTCCTGGCCCAGGGAGGCCAGCTCCCCCAGGGACGAGGACCTGCACAGAGGCCTGGCCGGCTCAGCCAGGACAGGGCCCTCACTGTCCTCAACGGAAATGCTGCGTGGTATCTTGGCACAGGAACTGGCAGTGGCCTCCATGCAGGAGCGGGCGGCGGGGGTGTGGACACCCTGAGCCAGGCCTGGAGTGGGTAGAGCTGCGGGTGTCGGAGGCTTCTTGTCTGTGGGCGGCACAGAGGAGGGCAGGATGCAGGGCGCCAGGCCCGTGAGGCAGGGGGCTGGAAAGGAAAAGGCAGCTTACTCTCACACCCCCGCTCAGAGCTGATGGACAGGGAGCCCCGGCCAGGGTGGCTGCAGGGTCTGAGTGGATCCTGTCCATCCCCACCATGGCTCAGCTAGGCACCCAGGGCCATTTGCTGAGAAGGCTAGGGCTTTTCACCCGGGGGTGGGGACACTCACTCAGTGGGGACCAGGCTTCCAGGGTCTCGAGGGGCTCCTCAGCCTTCCCCCCAGAGATGACCTGCAAGCACAGCCTTGAGGTGAGGATGAGGCCACCAGGCTCCCAGCCCTACGTCTCGAGGGAAGCGGTCCCAGTACTCACGTTGGTCCTGCCTGGGCAGGTGTAGCCAGTACCTGCTCTCAGGGGCTCTGCTCTGGGCGGGCTCCCCCCGAGATCTGTGAGTTTGACCTCCGGGGATTTCACGAGGTGCAGGGGCAGCCGGGAAGGGAAGGTGTGGGTGAACCTGTAGGGGGGAAAACAGGTGGTTGTGGCTGCCCTGGGGGCGCCTGAGGGCACACAGCCCCACCCCGCGGGGAGACAGAGAGCTGGAAGGCGGGGTGGGGGTTCACTAGTTCACCAGCTCCCACCTGGATGTCTTCTGGTGGCGGGAGAGGAACTGGCCTGAGATGCTCAGCCGGGGATTGAAGAAGTCGTCCTCGGCCTCAGAGGCCTTCAGGTCTCTCAGGGATCCGTGGAAGAGCTCTAGGGCAAGATGCCGAGGGCGCCCTCAGAAGCCCTCCAGCCAGCCAGCCCTGGGCCCCGGCAGACCCCCAGACCAGCAGACAGATCCTCAGAAACCCCCATCAATAGACAACACACACTTTGGGAGCAAATGGAGCAGGCAGAAGAAACCATGCAGCTGGGCCCTTAAGTAAAACATGCGCCCTCCCACCACCCTCGCCAGCCCTGCCAGGGAAAGCCTTACCCCAGAGGAGCCCACACTGAGCCCAGTCCTGGATGCCGCCCAGGCAGGGGTCAGAGAGGGGCATGGCCTACCCTCAGGGTGGGCGTCAGTAAGTGTCTCGAAGTGGTGGCGGAGGAACTTCTCTTGCTCAGGGGTCTGGGGCAGGGAGCCGTTGGATATGCTTGGCACCTCGGGCTGGGACAACTCTTCTGTGGTACCTGGGCATCCTGGGGAGAGGAGAAGGGGGTCGGGGAGAGGGAGTGGGCAGGAGAGAACCATCAACACCATGAATCATGGCAGACGCTCTGAAAAAGCCACTGGCCACTTAACAATGGAGAAAGCTGGACTTGCCCATCACACACCCTGTTGCCACCAGGCGGAGAAGGAAGGGCTAATGCGTCTGTCTTCCAGGGGAGGAAACTGGTGCTCAGTGGCCACCAAATGCAGGGTTGATGTTGGGCCAGTGGTTATATATCATGACCATCCCCTGGCCAGGCCCACGCACTGCCCTTCCCCACATCTGGCCCCTACTTACCTGGTGTAGGGGGCGTCACATCAAACTGAGGGTCTGGGTCTGGCTGTGGAGGGGAGGAATGGATGGTGGTAAAGCTGCACTCCAAGTCGGCCTCTGACTCCCCTGAGTCTGGAAGACAGGGTGGGAGGGGTCAGGAGTCCAAAGGTGGGCCCTGACTGAGTCAGGTAAGGCGCCCTGGGTCTCAGGGCTTCAGTTTCCTCATCTGCAGAAGGGTGATGATAAGACCCGCCCCCTATTTTGATGGACCAGCAAGGCTACACTTCGAGGAAGGTGTAGAGCTGGGCTCCCACTGGTGGGAAGTTGGGCTCCAGAATTCTAGAGTGACAATAGCAGGGACCATGTCTGTCTCTGTGACAGACTCTGGGCTTCAGGAAGACTTGGTCAAGGTCACCATCAGTGCCAAGAAAGGGACGTGGCCAGGTGAACAGACTACTGCAGGGTGTACTGCCTGGTGCTCACTCACCCTCAGGTGGGCTCTGGTCCTTCGAGCCGATGGAGGGGGCCCTGAGGTAGGAGTCACCTTGCTGGTCTCCTGACGCCCTCTCTACCTCCTCCGCACAGTACTTGCTGCAGTGCCCGTGGGGGTGGGGAGAAGGAATGATAACGTACTGGTTAGTAAACAAGTGGCCCCCACCCGGAACGCCTAGACATCTGCACCGGCTCCTGCTGGGAGTACAGCCTCACCTCTCCTGCCGCCTCCAGAGGCCCCCGCACCTCCTCCTGGAACCAGGGAGACAGGCTGCAGCAGAGGCTGCAGGGCTGGGCTCCTGCGCCATCCGGGCTTCACCCCCCGCCCGCCTCCCTCCCACAGGCCCACTGGGAGAGCGGAGAGCAGTTCTTCCAGGATGTGCCTATCAGCTGAGGTTTCCTCTCTCCAACTAAGGTTCCCCTTGGTGCAAAGGACACCCACCTGTCTGTCCCTGTGACTGTCACCTCTGTCGCCAGGGGGTAGATGATGAGCTCGCTGGCCTCAGAAGACTCCCTCTGTAGGGGTGGGAAGGAGGGAGGCCCGCAGCCATTGTCCTGGGGACTCTCTGACTGTGGCGGAAGACAGCACAGCCATCAGAGGCAGCCGTGGCAATCAGGGCTCCCCAAGCTGCTAGGTGTTCCGCCAACACCGATGGTAACAGTAAAGATGTCGGTAGTGATGGCAGCCCTCATTGTTGGATGCTCCCTGTGAGCCAGGGCCTGGGCTGGGGCCATGACGAGCTCACTCTGTGCTGCCCCTGCATTATCATCAGCCCCTTTACAGATAAGGAATAGGTATGGCTCCAACCCTCTAAGAGTCTATTCATATGAAATTCAAGAACAGGCAAACCAATCCATGGTGAGAGAGGTCAGAATGCTGGTTACCAGGGCTTCCCTGGTGGCTCAGTGGTTAAGAATCCGCCTGCCAATGCAGGGGACACGGGTTAGAGCCCTGGTCCAGGAAGATCCCACATGCCGCGGAGCAACTAAGCCGGGCACCACAACTACTGAGCCTGCACTTTAGAGCCCGTGAGCCACAACTACTGAGCCTGCGTGCCACAACTACTGAAGCCCGCGCGCCTATAGCCCGTGCTCCGCAACAAGAGAATCCACAGCAACGAGAAGCCCGTGCACCGCAACGAGGAGTAGCCCCCACTCGCCGAATCTAGAGAAAGCCCGCGTGCAGCAACGAAGACCCAATGCAGCCAAAAATAAAAAAAAAAGAATGCTGATTACCTCAGTGGGAGTACTGATTGGAAGAGACACAAGGGGGTCCTCCAAGATCCCCTTCCAAGAGGTAGAGAATGCTCTATATTTTGACTTGGGTGGTGGATACATCGGTGTGTACACAGGTAGCAATTCATCAAACTATATATTTATGATTTATGCACATAACTATTTATATTATGCCACATAAGCAAACTTATATAATAGAATAAAAAAGAATTTTGTTTGAAAAATAATAGAATAAGAGCTAAAGTTGCTTCAGCACCTTTTAGGGCCCAGACCCTGTTTCTAGAACTGGATTACCGTAAAAGCCCCCTGTTCACTTTTTCTTTCATGACCATTTTTAAAAACGACCTTTTCTGAAATCTTTTTTCTTAGTCACCTTTCTTTTTTAAAAATATTTATTTATTTATTTATTTATTTGGCTGCACCGGGTCTTAGTTGCCGTGTGCAGGATCTTTAGTTGCGGCATGCAGGCTCTTGGCTGCAGCATGACCAGGGATCGAACCCAGGCCCCCTGCATTGGGAGCACGGAGTCTTAACCACTGGACCACCAGGAAAGTCCCTTTTTTTTTTTTAAATGACCATATTTTTGAAAATCAAAGCCCAGAGAATCAAGCCTTGCTGCAAGTTACAGAGCCGGAAAAGGGGTAGGGCCAGGGCTCCACCTGCTCAAATGCCCCCCGACTCAGGCATAGGCCTGCCCTCAGGCCCAAGCTCTTAACCCCCAAGCGACCCCACCTCCCCGCCTTCTGGTCTGCCCTGGGAAGTTTCACTGTGCACCAGGTCCGAGGCTCACCCTCCTGCCCTCTACCATCTCATGTAACCCTCTCGCACCCCTCGAGTGGGACAGTCGGCTTTATTTTCAGAACGAGAGCACTGAGGCCCCAGGTCCTGCGCCGGCAGTCATGGGGCAGGGGCTGTAGGCCGGGCTGGGGCAGGCAGTCCATACCTCGTTCAGGAGGCCCGCCAGTCTCTGCGACTCCACTGTATCTAGAACAGAATCCTCTAGGCTCTCAGGCTTCATGGGGGTAAAGTAGCAATCCAGGTCCTGGGCATCCAGGATGGTCTTGAGAGGCTCCTGGTCAGCCCGCTCCGCCCAGCGGCCATGTGGCTGGTAGCTGCGCTTGGCGTGGAAGGCCGAGCTGTCTGCCACATCATCATCTCCTAGCTGAGGGTGACAGGGGACGGTCAGGCAGCTAGCCAAGTGCTCACCGACTCCAGTGAGGGCCCGGGACACTGCACGGACCCGCATCCAGCCTCGTGGCTTTAAACATCAATTAGAAACAACTTCCAGATATTTGTTTCCAGCCTGAACCTTGTTCTTAAACTTCAGAAGTGCACATGCAACTGCTCCACGTCTCCACATGGATGTTTAGTGATCTTTCAAAGCAAACATGTTGAAGACAACAACTGACCTTCCCCCTAAACCTACTCCTCCTAACGCCTTCCCTGTCTCAGTGATTCTTTGCAGCTGCTCAGGCCCCAAACCTTGAGGTTCTCCTTCATTCCTCTTATTCTGTCCCTCACACTTCACATTGTATTTCTTCAGCTCTGCCACCCAAACACATCCAAGATATGGCCACTTCTCTTCCACGGTCCCCTAACCCTAACCCTGGTCCTGCCCACCACTGCCTCCTACCAAGACTTGCTTGAGAGACAGTGGAGGGTGGGTGCTTGAGAACTTAGGCTCTGGAGCCAGCCTTCTAGGGTCGACCCCACCTCCCCTAATTCCTAGCTTGACCCCAGATAAGTTACTTAACCTCTCTGGGCCTCAGTTCCCTATCTGTGAAATAACAAGGGATGTGAAAAGCCCGTACATCCAGGAGGATTAAACAATACATATAAAAGACTCAATAGAACCTGTACAGAGTAAGTGTTCTGTGAATATTTGTTGGATGTAACTCCAATTGTAATATGCACTGATAAGAGAAAGCTTGGGGGCCTGAGAGAGCACAGCCACATGCCTGACCTGGTCAGCAGTGCAGGGGCTGATGACAGGGAGGATTTCCCTGAAGAGCTGACATTTAGGCTTTGATTTGAGGTCTGACATTGTTCCTGAAATAAACCCTTCAACCTGGGGTTTAGGATTCTGCTGCCAACTTCTAACCCACCAGCTCCTGGCCTGCCCCTCCCTTAATTAATGATCACTCATTCAATCCTACCTTCATCTTGGTCCCTCTCTTTCTCTCACATCCAGTTGTTTGGCTCCACCTTCAAAATCCATCCAGAATCCAACCACTTCTCCCCCCAGGTCCAGCCTCTAACCTCTCCTGCCAGGATTATCACAGCAGTCTCCTCCCTGGTCCCCCTGCTTGCCCCTCAGGGTCTGTTTTGCACAGGCAGCCATAGGGACCTGTTAACACCTGAGTTAGAGCACGACCCTCCTTGGCTCAGAGCTCTCCCTCCTGTCCATCTCACTCAGCGCTACAGGGGAAGAAATAAGTGGAGAAGGACAATAAGGGGTGTCGAGGGGACGCAGCAAGCCCACATGGTTCCTCACCACCTGGCCCCCACTGCTTCTCTGAGCCCTTCTCTGCCATTCTGCCCTCATTCACCCTCGACCCAGGCATCGGGCCTCCCTGCACCTCCTGGAACATGCTAATAAGCATGATCCTGCCTCATGGCCCTCACCCTTGCAGACTGGTCTCTCTGCCTGGAACATTCTTTCCCAGGATCTGTATTTCTCACTTGCTTTAATTCTGTTCAAATATGTGAAGGCCTCCCAGTGATGCCTTTTCTTTTTACCCTAAAATTGTCACCACCCCCAACACTTTGTATTTTCCTTCTCAACTTTTTTGTCCTCCATAGCGCTGATTATCAGTTCCCCAAATACTATATAATTTACCTGTTTGATGTGGCTATTGTCCACCTCCCAAACTAGAGAATGAGCCTGTGAAGGCAGAGACTTCATCTGCCCTGCTGGTTGCTGTATCTAAGGGCCACAGCAAGGCCTAGCACAGGGTAGGCACTCAGTAAATATGTGTTGCATGAAAGAAGGACTGTCTAAGCGGAGAGTGGAAGGATGACAGGGGTTCTCCAGGGAAAGGAGACATGTGGAGGGGAAAAGTGTTCCCAGAAGAATGAGGAACATGGAGGAGGGCACCCCTTCTTTGTCAGCTCCTAGGCGTCCCACTCTCCGGGCAGACTCACCAGCCGCTTTGCCCAGAGTGGCAGCTTGCCGTTGGTCAGCAGGCACTGAGGATCTGGAGAGACACATGGAATCCATGAAAAGAGAATAAGCAACCCAAGAGACAACAGGCAACAAAAACAGCAGTTCTCCAGAGACAACACAGGAAATGACAGACATCCAAAGATGGTCAACCTCTCTAACTGTCAGGGAAGTGCAAATTTAAACAATGGGATATAATGTTTTACCCGTAAGACTGACCAAAATTAAAATGCTTCAAACTATCAAAAGTTGGCAAAAGTGTGGGGAAACGGAGGGCTTAACACTGACTGCTGGGTGGGGCAGTAACTGGATTTGGAGGGCCCTTGGGGTTCTCTTTTAAAATAAAAAGTATATCCGACTTCCCTGGCAGTCCAGTGGTTAAGACTCTGTGCTCCCAATGCAGGAGGCACGGGTTCAATCCCTGGCTGGGGAATAAAAATCCCATATGCCACGTGGCACAGCCACAAAAAATAAAACAAATCTTAAAAAAAAAAAAAAAGTGTATTAACCCCAGGATCTAGCAATGCCAGTCCTCGGCCTGAGGCCGAGGAGTGGTCAGCACAGCGTCATTCACAACAGTGTAAAGTTAGAAAACACACAAATGCCCACCCAGAGCAAAATCACTGGTTATGCTGCTGGTTAAAAGAGGGAGGCCTCTGTTTTGTATTCACCAACCTACAGGTCAGTAAGATAGTTTTAAGAAGAAAAAGATACAGAATGATATCTGCAGTATAATACAATTTGCTGACACAGATGTTTCCTATGGATATGCACACATATATATTAATGATCAGGAAAAGGCCTATAAGGATTCATACCAAACTCATCGAAGTGGCCACCTGGGAGACGACGCTGGATTGGATGTGAGGGTGGTGACAAAGAGAATGAGCTTACTCTCTATTTGATTGCTTCCCAAGGCTGAATCCTCCCACTGCTGTTGCCTACCGGTCAGCCATCCAGTTGGCCCCTGCCTGTTTCCTCCTTCTTGGCAGCCCACTACCCTCGCTAAGAGCACCCAGCACTGGTCACTGTTCCCAGCCTCTCTCACAGCTGGAGCAATCATGGCCAATGGGACCTGTGAGAAGCCTGCAGGGGCTTCTGGGAGAGAGTTTCCTCTCTACAGGAGATTCCAGGAGGGAATGTCCTCTTTCAACCATGTCTCTGAGGACACAGTGGGGGAAGGGGAAGCTGGGACAAAGTGAGAGAGTAGCACTGACATATATACACTACCAAATGTAAAATGGATGGCTAGTGGGAAGCTGCTGCATAGCACAGGGAGATCAGCTCGAGGCTTTGTGATGACCTAGAGGGGTGGGATAGGGAGGGTGGGAGGGAGGCTCAAGAGGCAGGGGATATGGGGATATATGTATACATATAGCTGATTCACTTTGTTGTACAGCAAACTAACACAACACTGTAAAGCAATTATACTCCAATAAAGATGTGGAAAAAAAATGTCTCTGATGCCTGGAACTTAAGCAGCCATCTTGTAACATGAGGGCCTAAGCCAAGGCGATATGCGGAGGGGCAGAAATTTATAGAGGGCCTGGCCTCTCATAAAGTCGCTGAGCTACTACTCTCCCTTCTGCCTGAACAAGAGAATCTGGTCTGTCTTCCGGTTAATATCACCCTGTTTTTCCCTTGGGACACCCCCTTACACCCACCCCTCACCTTTGGTCAGGTGGTTCAAGTGGAGCTGACTAAAGCCTCCTACCCTCAGGGATGACCACATAACTCAGGCCTGGCCAATCCCAGTGACTCAGAAATGGGCAGGTGACTCACAGCAGGAACATGAGTCATGAACACAGTACTTTGAGCTATTGGGAAAGAAGTGCTCTCTTTTCTAGAGTGTTATAACCTTGAGCTGCTGGGGATACTTTGCCCCTTGTACAGGGAGACTCTGCCTGAGAGCAAAGTCAACATGGAGAAAAGCAGAGCCAGGAGATGGAGAAACATCTATTTCTTTAACATCACCTGACTACCTGGATCCAGCCATGCCTGAACCAATACTCTCAAATTTCCATTTACAAGAGCCAATAAATTCTCTTTCCAAATTAAGCCAGTGAGAGTCTAGGTGCTATTACCCTGAAAAAGTCCTGACTGATGTGATTATTGAGCTTCAACATGTGCCAGGCTGTGAAAACAGAGTAGGTCGCCAAAACCCAGCAACGATCCCTACACTGAGAGGTCAAAATAGGGCCCCTTTCCCAACCTGGATCCAAACTCTCTTTTGATGGTGTCTTTAGCAACTCTTCAGGTTCACATTCTTCCTCCAGCTCATCCTCCGTCTGCTCTCCAGGGCTTAGGGAGCAAATCTCGTTGGGCACAGATGCGTATGTCTCCTGCCTGAAGCCAGGAAAAAGGACGGCAAGGAGAGAAACATAGGTAAATGGGGTGGTAGAGGGGACCTGCCTAGGGCTGGGTCCTGTGCTGGGGTCCATGTGAACATACTCTTGGCTTCTGGTCAAGACGGTGCTGGAAGGTCTCACCTGCCACACCCCCTCTGCTAGAAACATATTGCCACAATAAATGAGATGTAACAAAGGCTGGGCTCAAGAAATAAGACAAACTCTTCAAGGGCCACAGCAATGGAACAAAAAGCAAAGCAGATGATAGTAGGGCATGAGTCCTAAGCTGCTGGCTTCTGTTCTGGGAAGTGGGGTTAGCAATGAGGTTTTAGCTCCATAAGCCAAAGAGCTGCCCACTCTCTTGGTGCCTAGATCTGCATTACCTCAAGATCACTGCAAAATATGGCCCATGTCAGGCCTGGTCCCCGTGGGGAAGCAATGCAAAGCCTCAAGACACAGAGAGAGATAGGGACAGCTCCGGAGGCGGGAGAGAAGAAAATTCAAAACCTCCCACTCCAACTGAAACTTCCAAACTAAAATCCCAAATCAAAAACCAGAACAGGAATTCGCTCCAAATAAAACTGGTCTTGCAATATAAAGACTTAAGAAATATGTTTAGGAAACTCAAAGATATAAGTGAAGGAATAACTTCCATTAAAAGATTAAGAAGATGGGACTTCCCTGGTGGCACAGTGGTTAAGAATCTGCTTGCCAATGCAGGGGACACGGGTTCAAGCCCTGGTCCGGGAAGATCCCACATACTGCGGAGCAACTAAGCCCGTGCGCCACAACTACTGAGCCTGTGTGCCACAACTACCGAAGCCCGCACACCTAGAGCCCATGCTGTGCAACGAGAAGCCACCACAGTGAGAAGCCGGCGCAAAGCAACGAAGAGTAGCCCCAGCTCGCCGCAACTAGAGAAAGCCCGTGTGCAGCAATGAAGACCCAACGCAGCCAAAAATTAAAAACAAACAAAAAAAATACCTTAAAAAAAAAAAAGATTAAGAAGACATCTCTGCTCCACTGGACCCTTCTCTGATCTCCTCCCTCCCCACCATGGGCTGGGTGGGCTGGGTCGGGGCCTCCTCTGGTCCACACAGCCCCCTGGGTCTTCCCCACCAGAGTGCCCATGGGCTCTCCAAGCACTTTTGCTTTTACACTTCAAAACCCTTCTCATATGCATTATTGTAACTTCCTATTCAAAATACATCTCCCTTCTAGGCCCCGAGGGCACAAAGGGCAGGGCCTGGGGCTGTCTGGGCCGTGGTTGTTTCCCCAGCCTCTCTCCTCCCGGGGCCCAGGGCAGGAAGACGGCCCTCTGGTGGACGGACAGGGGATGGACAGGGGGTTGCCAGCACCTGGGGCGGCTGCTCCAGTTCCTGTCCTTCGTGTCCTGCTGCTGCTGCTCACAGCGGTCCATCTCCAGCAAGTGCTGCTTCATACAGTTGGTGATCTCCGGGCCCAAGTGCCAGATGAACACGCAGCTGCAGAGGCCAAGGAGGGATGTGGAAGAGGGAGGAACAGTGAATATGGAAGCCATCTGACCCCAGAGCCACCTGGTTCATCACTGCCAAGACCTTATTTCCTGGCCCGGAAAACAGCCCTCATCAGCTTAGCACAGGGCTCCGGACCAAGTCAGGTCTACACCCTGGGAGGGGTCCAGAGCATCCCAGCAAACCAAGGCTGCTCTGAAGACTTTGAGACCCAAGGAAGGGGGCTGTGAGGAAGGAGTGTAGTATTGATAAATTGAAGAGAGCGCCAAAAGGGACTTCCTTGGATACCAACCATGCGCTAAGGAACTTATGTCATCTCATTTGACTCTCACCATACGATTTTCAAGGTAGATGGGGTCATCTCTCTTTTACAAAGTCAGAGAGGGGATATTAAGTGGCAGAGCTAGGATTTGAACTCAGGGCTAGGCACGCACTATCCGAGAGAGTAAGCTGGCACACTCAGAGAGCTCTCTGCACAGGCAGGCTGTGGGCATGGGGTTCCAGTGTCTGAGCCCTTGCTCTCCCCGCAGGATAGGTCCCAGCCACTCCCAGAGGGAGGCCTAGCCGGGGCACCCTCCAGGCCTTTCCCACCTGTCTCCGGATACTGTGATCAAGTGACGACAATCGTAGGTGAACTTCATGCCAGTGACGATTTCTGCAAGCAGAGCAGAGAAGCCGTGCTGGCCTTCTGAGCCAGAAGGCTGGGTTGGGGTAGGTGGGGAGGTGTCCCAAGCAGGGAGGCACACCCACCTGAATGGCCAAACATCTTGGCAACGCACTCGCCGGAGTAAAAATCAATCACCGAGATGCTTTTGTCAGAGCAGCTTGTGGCCAGGAAGGTACCTGAGGGGTCCACGTGGACCTGCCGAGAAGAGGACCCACGTGACACTTGGGCTGCCTCCTTCTGGAATAGGCCTGGGTCTCAACACAGAACCCCACTGACTGAGGAACGCCTCGTGCTGGGCACTTGGCACATGGACTCAGGTAACCCTAACGACACACACCGTGGTAGGTAGAAGTTCCTGCTCCCATTTCACAGGTGAAGAAATCAACAACCACACAATGGTACGAATGGCAGCCAGGCCCTGTGCTAAGAGCTGTACGTGTGTGAACTTATTTCCCCCACAGAACCCTGTGATAGAGGTAATTTTTATTTGCATTTTACACATGATGAAACAGGTTCGAGAGGAGATGACATTTGCCCAAGGTCACAGTCAGCCCGAGGCAGAGCTGTAAGAGGGTCTGACCCTGGAGCCTGAACTCGTAACTCCCCTAGTCCAGAGGCTCTTGAGAAGGTCCCCACCTCATCCTGGATAACACAGGCGGGGACAAGCCTGGAGAGGCCTCTCTGATTCCTCCCACCACACTCTATTGCCACTCACAATGGAAACCACTTAAATGTCCCCACTTGGGGAAGGATTCAGTAAATAACGGTAGAGCAGTCAGGGCCAGCCCTGGCTCCCAAGCACCCTTGGTCAGCCAGGCCTGAGTAGATGCTGGCCAGCGTGGGATCCTTTGATCCCTCTGATCAGGTGCCAAGGAGGACCCAGGTGTCAGGAGGCCCAACAGGGCAGGAGACAGACAGGGGGGCCTTGTGTGTGGGTGTCTGTGTACGGTTTTCACCCGGGGCCCCAGCTCCTCACCTTCAGCAGGGACCCTTCGTCACCCTGGGAGCCCTTGTAGCACTTCTTCTGCTTCCCGTTCATGGTGTTGTAGACTCTGGGAAGGTGAGAGCAGAAGTGGCTAACATGGCCCTGCCCACCGCCCTCTCTTGCTCCCTTGTTCCAACCTTACCTGCTGCCCGCCTCTCCCCTGGAAGCCCCCAGTACCTCCTGTCCCCCATCTGATGCCTGGACTGAGACCCCGTATCAGGGAATGAGACCCTGTCTCAGGCTGAGGTCACAGAGGTTACGTCTTGGGGTGTCCACTGAGTTAATATCCATCTCCCTGCCACACAGCAAGCTGAGTGCCTGGCACCCAGTTTGAATGAGCAAATGAAGGAGATGGAGAACCTCTTTCACATGCTTATTCCTCCACATCCTTCCCAGTTTAAGCTCAGATGTCCCTTCCAGTGACCCCAGGTAGGGTCGGATGTCCTCCCAGGGCCCCCCCAAAGCCCCTGGGCTCCCCTCATCCCAGCCCTGACCACTCTGTGCTGTCACTGTCTGGTTAGTCTGTCTTCTCCTCCACTGCACTGTGAGCTCCACGAAGGCAGGGCCTGTGACTCCCCCACTGTCCCTCCCAGACAGGAGCTCAGGGAACGAGGATGAGTGAGTTTATGAGCCACATCAGCAGCTCTCAGTTGCCCCACACAGGCTCCTGAGATCTAGGAGAACCCTCTGTTTGACCTGGAGACTAGGCCTGGGTGAACCCAGCTCCTAAGAAACACCCACTGGGTCCCACCACTCCACCCAGCTTCTCAGGGACCAGGTGAGCAGGGGGAGGAAAGCAGAGCGCTCATGAGAAGACAGACCCAACCAGGCCCCACTTAGTCTGGCTGACTAAGAGTCCAGGGCAGTTCCTCACCTTACGTTGCGGTCCTGGCAGGCCACAGCCACGTACTTCTGGGTAATGTCAATGTCCATGTCATACAAGGTGGTCTTCTCTGCCACGTGGTGGGTACGGACAAAGTGTAGTCCATCTGAGGCCTGGCAGGGCAGGCAGAGCCTTCAGAGGACACCCCTGACAAGCCCCCTGCCCAGCCCCCAAGGAGGCTGCCCCACTCTACCCGCTGGGCACTGCGGAAGTAGATGCTCTTGTCGGCCCCACAGCTGATCATCTGGATGTCCCTGTGGCCTGGAGGAGGAAGCAGTGCCTTAGGCAGGGCTGGGCCACTGCTGGGCCCAACTGGGGCTGGGGATCCTAGGAAGGGAACTCTACTATCAGGGCACTCTGCTGCGGGTCAGAGAGGGCTTCCCGGAGGAGGTGACGTGAGTGCTGGGTGCCAGTAGGACTCTGTAAACTGTGAGCGCTGTGTGAGGGGGGCACAGATGGTGCAGTGGGCAAGGCAGGAATCTGCAGAGCAAGAGCAGACAGGGTAACAGAAGCCAGGGACACAGCAGGGGCACCATGTTTAATTTGGGATTTGGAAAGGTGACTCTGGCCTCACAATGGAGGCGGGAGTGAAGCAGGGAGCAAGAGGAGACAGGCAGACCGCTGGGAGGCTCACGCCCTCAAGAATGATCAGAATATCCACACAGGGGCTTCCCTGGCAGCCCAGTGGTTAGGACTCTTCGCTTCCACTGCAGGGGGTACAGGCTCGATCCCTGGTCGGGGAACTAAGATCCCACAAGCCATGCAGTGCAGCCAAAAAAAAAAAGGAATATCCACACAGACTTCGGGCCAGGTCCTGTGCCACGTGTGCCTCCCCTTCCTGACTGTCACCAGCCACTTGTACAAATGTGAACCCCGGGGCTCAGAGTCACACAGTGCTTGTCCCAGGGTGCAGAGAGTCAAGATGGGGCCAGGGCTGATCCCAGGCATTCTCTGGTTAAACACTGTGCTCTGAAGCCAGGCTTCCTCTCCGAGCCTCAGCTTCCTGTCTGTTCAATGAGCCTGTATCAGCCACCGCCCCGTGGAGTGGTAGGAAGCCCTTGGGACAGTGGCTGCTACCTGGTAAGCACGATCGATGTTCTTACTTTCATTCTTCTTTCTTTATAGAATAAGAATAATCACAGCACAAATACCTTGCAGAGTTGTGGTGTGGATGAAAAGACAGAACGAATATAAAACATGTACAACCTTGGTACAATAGACACTGCTCCTTCATGACAGGACATTTGAGAGCACCCAGGCCCGACATACAAGTTAAGATGTTACTCAAGCAGAAGTCACTGGTTTATAGAAGGGAACGAGTCCTTTGTTGGCGAGGAATCCAGAGAGGGCCTGCAAGTTACTACTGGTAATGCTTTGCTTCTTAACCTGGGGTGGTGAGTCCAAGTATTTAGCAATATTAGGACTAGGACCAATCAGAACAGTTGCTGGCTATAAACAATGGGTGTGTCTAGTTCAGACCTACTGACTATGAACCTTGATGTGGATATTCATTGTATTATTCTGTAAACTATTCACAGATTTTTCTGTTCACTTTTTGGGATATATGTTTCATAGAAAAGAATTAAGAGACTGATTCATTCTTTAGCTGGATAGCTTCAGACAGTTTCCGACTGGCTGGTGCCCAGTTTATACGAACTATCAATGAGCATAACGCCCAGTTGAGCCAGCCCAGCCAGAGCAGGGCTCACAGGACTGGTTTTAGGATGTGCATCCTCTCAGATCGGCTGGGGCTTTAACAGAGGCCCATGCCTTCAGAAGGTGACCTAAAGGACCGACTCCTGGGCCACCCCCTTGGCCAGTTATCACCTCTCCTGGATCTAGACCATTCATTAAAGGTGAGGTCACTGCTGGCCAAACTGCTAGATTTATCGATCTATTCTAACTACCTCTACCCTGTGGAATGGGATGGTCTGAACAGTTTTTTACAGGTGTCTGAGAAGTTTGAGCTGATCAGCTTTTGTCAGGTCCTCATCAAGACATAGCAAACGTGTTAACCTGTTTTTGCCCAGCTCCCGACCACCTGAGTTAGACAGAGACAGGGCAGAAAGTGGGGAAGACCAAGGACATTAATACATTCTCAGCCACAAGATTATATGTACAAAACACTTCATAGTCAAGAACTTGGAGTACGTGGACGTATTCCCTCCATGAATGGATTCTTCTTGAATATAGTTTTGAACATGTTCTTGGGTTCTGATCAGTTAAACCCCACAGGGCCTACTTCCCCTCCTCTTGGAGTCCCTTAGGGCCAGGGATCTCCGTACTGGATCTTTCCAGTCTTGGAGGGATCCCTTCAATTGCCTGGTTGAGCGAGGGCTGTAAAGAAGGACAGCCTTATGCAAAATACCAGGCCTGCACCTACTGGCTGTGTGACTCTGGCTGTAAAGTACGGTAACTGCTGGGGCAGTGCAAGGATCACATCACCCAGCACAGAATTAGCCTCCAGCAATTGTCACTGTCACCTATTTTTTGGCCAAGGTCACCAGAACCCATCCCACCTTGGACTGGCATTCTGATTTCTTTCTGCGGACCAGCACTCACCTAATGTCAGTCCTCCTGGATCAGGGGTGGAGGCAGGTGGGGGCTGGGGGCACACGAGTCACACCCAGCCCAAGAGGATACTCCAAAACTCTGGCACCAATAACTGTTCTGGAAAGGGCAGGTGCCTCAAGCCAGCACAAGGAAAGTCAGCTCCCAATTTCTGCCAAAATTGACAGGAAGAGGGGAAATCTCTTTCCAGCGGCACAGTGACCACTGAGATCCTGCCCACGAGAGAAAGGCACAGCTGACAGAGGGAGAGAGTCCAGGTAACTTCAAAAAATTCAACCTTTGGGGACTTCCCTAGTGGTCCAGTGGTTAAGACTCTGTGCTTCCACTGCAGGGGGAACGGGTTCAATCCCTGGTCCGGGAACTAAGATCCTGCATGCCACGTGGAGCGGCCAAAATAAACGATACTCCAAAAGCATTAAAAAAAAAAATTAGGGGCTTCCCTGGTGGCGCAGTGGTTGAGAATCTGCCTGCCAATGCAGGGGACACGGGTTCGAGCCCTGGTCTGGGAGGCTCCCACATGCTGCAGAGCAACTAGGCCCGTGAGCCACAACTACTGAGCCTGCGCGTCTGGAGCCTGTGCTCCGCAACAAGAGAGGCCACGATAGTGAGAGGCCCGCGTACCGCGATGAAGAGTGGCCCCCACTTGCTGCAACTGGAGAAAGCCCTCGCACAGAAACGAAGACCCAATACAGCCAAAAATAAATAAATAAATTTAAAATTGAGGTTATTAAAAAAAAAAAAATTAGTCTAAAAAAATTTTTTTAAATAAATAAATAAAAATTCAATCTTTGGATCCAGCTGCGCCTGAATCCAGAGCTTGCCTCTCCCTTTTTTCTCTAAGCTAAAGGGGGCTTTTGCTGTTACATGCAGTCAAAGGAGCCCATCTAATGAGGCGCAGGACGCAGAAGGGAAGGGCTCACCAGCAAACTTGATGGCGGTGATGGAGGAGGAGTGGTCGTCCAGGGTCTGCTCCAGGTTGTAGTTCTTCTCCACGTTCAGCACGTGGATCAGTCGGTCCCGACTGGCTGAGGCCAGCAAGGTCAACCCTGAGGATGGAAAGGGTGCCACTGGGTTTCTGGGAGGCTGCTTGATGGCTTGGCCTCCCAGAGAGCAGTGTGACTGAGCTTTCCTGGCCTTGAAGAAGGAATCTTCGGTTTCTTAACTGCAGTCAACTTGCCACAAACCCAGAAAGGGGCCACTCCCCCACTCTGGGCAGTCTTTCCCCAGAGCCCCAAACCCTGGCATTTTACATCCCTTGCCACCAGTTCCTGCAGGATGACTCTTGATGTACATGCGGACACTCCTCCACTTGTGCCCACCCCAGACATTCCAGCAGAGCCCAGCACTCCTCCCTACCAAGTCCAGCTACTTGGCAGCCATGTGAGGCCCTGCCAACTTCTCAGCCTCCCCCAAAACACTGTCCCCTCACTCTCTGAGCTCTGGCTACACGAGCCTCACCTAGGCCCTACTGACCACATGCTGCCACCCTTCCTTCAGCCACTGGACCTTCGTGCTGGCCCCCTCAGACAGTGCCTAGCCTGGGCACCTGCTATGTCTGAGGCCTAACACATGACCTGAGGTGGAGAAGAGCTCGGGAGATGTGTACTGAATGAAAAGAAATTTAAAGAAAATTTGGCGGGGCAGAGGGTGTGGGGGAAGGAAGAGCATGGGAAAGAACATTAACATTATCAGGACATAACTCCACCTACATTATATTCCTGCCAAAAATGCATCATCGGAATCAAATCATGAGGAGAACAACAAACCCAAATTGAAGGAAATTCTATAAAATGACTGATCTATATTCTGCAGAAAGCCAAAGTCATAAAGACAAATTAAATAAGGCTGTGGAACTATCCCAAAACAAAGGTGACAAAAGAGGCACAACAACTGAAATGTGAACATGGACTGGAAAAACAAAGGTGCTATAAAGGACAACATTGGGACAACTGGCAAAATGTGAATAAGAACCCAAGATAGATGACAGATTTGATAAGATGCACATTTGATAAGTGCACTGTGGTCATGTAAATAGATGTCCCCATTCCTAGGAAATGCTCACAGAAGCATTTAAGGGTGAAAGCGTAGCATGCCTGCAACTTACTCTCAAGTAGTTCAGCAAATAATAATAATAATATACATGCTTTAATAATAATACACATGCTATTATTTTATTACAAGTGTATATATACACAGGTGCGCAAATAGATAGAAATGGAAAGAGGGGAAGCAGATAATTGTCACAGGTCAGACAGTTTTTAAAAGAAAAAACTTGGGGAGCCTGGGTGAAGAGGCTACAGGTATTCATTATAATATTCTTGCAATTTTTCTGTAAGCATCAAACTTTTTCAAAAGAATATGTTTGACTATTGCTCCATCTTTATCTTCTCCAGCAGAGGAGGAGCTCATTCATATATTCACTCATTCAACCTTCACCTCTTTAGCCTGAGCTCTGTTCGGGGCACTGGGGACCAGGGTAAACAAGTCGAGTCTTGCCCTGTCATTCACGGTCCCACCAGACACCAACGACTCCCCCCTGTGGCTCTGCCAAGCAGGCTGCTCCCGTGCCATGGGCTCACCTGTCTCAGGCTTCGAGTACTCCAGGCACAGCACCTCAGCATCATGGGCCTCCACCTTGACCAGCTCGTCCATGAAGTGCAGCTCGTGGATCCTGGGAGATACACACTGCCTGCTGTACCCTGCCTGGCGCCCCCACCCCTCAGCTCAGGTGCTCTGCCACTACTAGAAAAGGTCAGAGCAGCCACGTAGGTGACGTGGAGAACACCCTACCCTGGCCAAGTAGTCTACAGGTGCCCAACCTGTTCCTCATCTAAAAACCTGCCAAGCCTGCGAGCACCTCAGCGGGCACCCCGCCCCTTGTGGTTCCATGGGTAACACCTAGGATGGTCTTCTGGGGGAACAAAGGTTAGGGTAGGGATATATCAGAGGTGATCCCTGGGGCTGGGGCAGGGGTCAGAGGTCATACTCAAGGATAGGACCTATGAGTGGGAACATTTAATTCCAATCTCTCATTCTTTTTTTCCTTTTTTCTTTTTTCTGGTTGCACAGTGTGGCTTGCAGGATCTTAGTTCCCTGACCAGGAATTGAACCCAGGCCCTCAGCAGTGAAAGCGTGGAGTCCTAACCACTGGACCCCCAGGGAACTCCCTCTCATTCTTAAAGAGTCTCAGATCCAGACTTTCCTCACATTCTTGCCAAATGAAATCAGACAACAGGTCATCCAGGACTGAAATAAGAGTCATTCCAGCTCCTCCATTCTCTACCCATGTGACCTTAGCCTAGCCACTTGGCCTCTCTTCCCTCAGTGAACTCATCTGAAAGTGGAGTGAATAACAGCACCTACGCCAGAGGGTCGGTGAGAGGATTAAATCAGTCAACACCCATGGTACTCAGGCCAGCGGCCAGCCTGGGGGAAGATCGCTATGCCCATGTTACCTCTCTGTACTGTTTTCACCATTCACAGCCGAGTGCTGTCAACGGAAGCAGCCCCCTGACACGTTCAGTTTGCCTCATGCAGTGATTGACATCAGAACAGTTGCCAACATTTAAAAACCATGGAATTTCACAGAAAAAATCCGCACTTTAGGCTCTTCTTGGACAATGGGAAGATACGACAACTTGGAGCCTATACTGCCGGTGCTGCGTGGTGGCTGCCCCTTTATGGGGCACGTGCTCTCCAGTGCCCGGTCCCTCCCTTTCCGCAACAGTGCCACCACCCAGGTGGTCACAGCTGTCATTCGCCACCTTAAACCTGATCCCTGTGACAGGGCTCATATTCTCTCAGCACCTATTGGGCCTGTCACATCTTGAAAAACCTCTGCAGGGTGGTAAACAGCCCGAGCCCTCAGATGTCCCATCCTCTGGTCCCTCTCCCAGGGCCACCAGAAATGCCAAGCTCCAGCTGGCATCTTCTCTGATGGTTCAGCAGTGGTACCATGTGGCTGAGAAGATGTCACCATGCCCGAGAGTCATGCAAGTTTGCCTGTCCACCCTGCAGGCAGAGCTCACATGGCCCAGCTGCTGAGGTCCCGGGAGCTACCCTGAGCTAGCCTTTCTGGAAGCCCCTTCTCAGCTTATGTTCCCAGGGGTGGCTGGCTACCAGATTGCTACTCACAGTCCCTCATTCCCAACAGGCAGCTGGAGGTGCCAAGGCCAGGGCTCCTCCCCACTGCCCTTAGTACCTGAGCCCAAGCTGGGAGATGTACACTAGACAACGCCAGGGCCCACTTGCCTCAGATTTCCACTTCGGTCGCCTGAAGCCAAGTGTTGGCCATCAGGACTGACCTGCATGACTCGTACCCCAGCTTTCATGTCCACAGGCATCCCATTCTCACTCCCCCGGTCTGGGAAGTGTGACATGTTCTGCAGGTGCTGGATGTCATTCTCCACATACACAACCTTCAGCAGGGTCTGCAAGCGGGAGAGGACTTAGGTCAGTGCTATGAGAAGCTCTGGAGCACCTCTGCAATTTTTTCTCCTGATAGTCAGTCTCCCATTCTTCATTAGTAACAGAACTCCAATTCTGACCTGGGAGCTTCACCACTCAGAATAATAACTATGTTTCCCAGACTCCTTTACATCTAGATGAAGCTGTGTCAATAAATTCTGGTCAATGAGGTGTAAAGCAAGTGAAAACTCTTCTGCTTCTTTCCCACTATCCTGCTGCCTGGAATGTGGATGGGATGACTGGAGCACCAGCAGCCATCCTGGACCATGATGGCAAGGGCCACTCCTTCAAAATGGGCAGAGTGGAGAGCTGGACGGCTCTTGGGTCTCTAAGGGCTTCCTACAGCTGCCAAAACAGCCTGGACTAGTTACCTCTAGACTATTTTTACAAGTCAGAAAATCAAACTTTTACCTCGTTTTGGGTTTTTCTATTGTGTGCAACCAAATATAACATGGTTATCACAGATGCAGAAGAGAAGATGGCAGTATGGCAGGGGAACGTGGTGCGCTGGTGAGGGGAGTCGTAAAGGAACATTTGCTATACACACCCTGCATTAAGAGCCTTTTTTGTTCCAGCCACACTAACCTCTTTTGGGTTTTCCAACTCATCAAGCTCTTTCCAGCCATAAGGCCTTTGTCCCTTGGTGTAGAACACTCTCCCCTCCCCTCTTTACTCCTCCCAATCCTCCATATCTCAGTTCAGTTATCTCCTCCTCCAGGAGGCTGCCCCTACCACCACAGATAAAATCAGATGACTGATTTTAGATATATCTTACTCATACCTTACAACTTTCTTTCATGGTGCTTATTATGCTTGTGATTATATCATAATTTGTGCAGTTATTGGCTGGCTGCCTCCCCCTACTAGACTGTAGGTGTCCCGGGGGCAGGAGAAGGGTCTGTCTTCGTCACTGATGTGTCCCCAGCATGCAGCACAGCGCCTAGCACTGACCTTAATAACTATCTGTAGAATCAGTGAATGCATGATTCAGGCCTCAGCTCCTCAGAGAAGCTCCCTCACTGACCTAGCAACACCAACCATTTCTTCAGTAAAGTGTTTCTCCCCAGCCTCTCATCATGGCTCTCTTTGGGATCCTGCCAGCACCTCCACCTCAGGCTTCACTGCGTGGCAGCTAGCTAGACGGGAGACGCCCCTGCCTGGTTTGGCCCATCGGGTGCTCTCCAAGGGAGTTCTAACTCAAGACTTGGGGAGCAATTTCTTCTTTGTTGAGTATGTCAGGTTGCCTGGAGTGGCTGTGTCCACACACACCTAGAGAGCAGGAGCTGAGTGGTAAAGAAAAGCAGAGAGGACCACAACCAAGACCCGACACGGCCGAAAATGAAACAAATAAATAAATAAATATTAAAAAAAAAAAAAAAAAAAGCAGAGAGGAAAGACCATGTCACCTAGAAAGAAAGAGAAGGAGAGAGAGAGAAATGAGATAGGAGACAGAGAGTGACCAGCCTTGGTTCCTGGTTCCTGTCCCTAGTGAAGCTTAACACTGAGGTTCCATAAAACTCCCTCCTACCCCCCTATCCTAGCTTCAAGTAGGCCTTTGTTCCTCCTAAAAGATGGCTCACAATGAAGCCCCTCACATTACTGAAGATGTTCTTCTGCCAGTGAGAATCAGGGCTGCTGTCCATGTTCCAGAAGCGGATGGTATTGTCTGAGGAACAAGTCAGAAAAGATCCTGATGGCAGACAAGCTCTCTGATCTTCAAACTCAGGATACACCTACAGTCCCCAGAGAACAAGGCAAAGGGCGATTCATTACAACCACTTCAATGACAGCACTATGATATACTATTGCATGGTAAAAAAAAAGTAAGTTGCAGATAAACAGCCTTAGTGTAATGCCTTGCAAGAAAAAAAAGACACAAAATGCTACCATATATTACCCATGCTCCATCTTCAGTCCAGTCCATAAAACATCCCCACAAATAAATTTCTAAGGAAAATGGGTAGCGCAAATCACTAAGCACAAAAGGAAACAAGGTACCACGAGCAAGAAGCAGCAGAAACAACAGAGTCTAGCTTCAAATACTGGAATTATCTAACTGACTATAAAATAACTATGTTTACTATGTTTAAAGAAATAAAAGAACTTCGACAAGATTAGAAGTATGAGTAGCCAACCAGAAACTATAAAGAACAACCAAGCAGAGCTGAAAAGGAACAAAATAGAACTACTTCTAGAAATGAAAAATAAAACATATTAAAAACCAAAGACTTGACATAGTTGAAAAGAAAATTAACTGAATTGAAAGATAGAACTAAAGACGTTATTCAGAAAGCAAGTCAGAGAGACAAAGAGATAACATATAAAGAAATTTCAAAATATGGAAGCCTGGACTCTGAGATGATGATGACAGCAGCATCATAGATTTTTAATCCAAAATTCCCACGTGAAAAAGAGAAACCTGAAAGCAAAACCAAAACCCCATGGAAAATATTTATAACAAAAGTAGGTGAACAAGATATTCTCATAACTCCCCAAATACAAGCAGGTAAGAACAAATTACCTCCAGTCATAAGACCTACATGTTCTCAACATGTATATGGGAGAAAGCAGAGAGGAGCAATGAGGTATTCTAACCTCAAAGTAGCCAGCAGGTATTCACTGGAAAGCACAACTGGCCAAACTGAACAGTAGTTGAACTTGGCAGGGTGGGGATGGGGGGTTATCCACTCCAACAGTGGTTGAGTGCAGGGCTCGGCAGTAAGGTCTGAAGGGGCTGGAGAAATCAAGGCCTGGTGAGCTCTCAAAACTAACCTGCCAGGGCTCCTTTCAGGACAAAGGCCTATACTGAGGAGAAACTGCTGGGAATGGAAACAAAATTGATCAGGATAGGGACAAGAGAGACAAAGTAAAGAAGTACAGATAAAAGTAAGGACATGGGGCTTCCCTGGTGGCACAGTGGTTGAGAATCTGCCTGCCAATGCAGGGGACACGGGTTCAAGCCCTGGTCTGGGAAGATCCCACATGCCGTGGAGCAACTAGGCCCGTGAGCCACAATTACTGAGCCTGCACGTCTGGAGCCTGTGCTCCGCAACAAGAGAGGCCGCGATAATGAGAGGCCCGCGCACCGCGATGAAGAGTGGCCCCCACTTGCCGCAACTAGAGAAAGCCCTCACACAGAAACGAAGACCCAACACAGCCATAAATAAATAAATAAATAAATAAACCCAAAGTTAAAAAAAAAAAAAAAAAGTAAGGACATAACATATAAATAGGAACATAACAAGGAAATATCAGAAAGCAAGCTGCCATATTTTGAAACATAAAAAGCATTAGAAAACGGAGTACTTTCTTGGCAAGTTAGCTGCCCTGAACCACACCGACTTCTAAAAATTCAGAAAAACCAGTATCACTTAAAAATGAACAACAAAAAAGGGATCCATGCCAAGCAAGCCCCAAAGTTACTCTTTAAAATAAAAGGAAAAGTGCACAAAACTGTAAATCAACTATATTTCAATTAAAAAAAAATAAAAGGAAAAGAAAAAAAGCATACCAGAAGCCACACAGCGCAGCCACAAAAAAAAAGAAAAAAAATCTACTATAAAAACCAATACCAAGACACACTCTTGAATAAAATAACTAGGTTTAAAAAGAAAAAAATTCTTTGGGCTTCTAGGCAAAAGCAGCAAGTCACTTAAAAGGGAAAGAAAGACATCAGACATTTCAATAACCATAAGAAAATGGGCTAACATATTTAAGATAGACAAGGAAAGAAAATGTGAGCCAAGCATTTTCTATCCAGCAAAAGTGACTTTCAAGTATAAAGGGCAAAAACTGTTAGCAACATGCAAAAACTCGGGAAACATTGTCCCCACGAACTGTTCCTGACAAATCTTCTCAAGAATAAGCCATGACAACAAAAATAACTAGAGAGATGTCAACATAAGGATTAAATATATAGTTAACTGTAGAATGAAGAATAAATGAGGATCAAGTGACATCACTGAAAATGGCAGAGTAGTGAAATCCAAGAAGCCATACCTCCACCAAAGCAAACTTAAACTGGCATAAACTGTCAGAATCAACTTTTTCAGAACTCTGGAATCTAACTTACAACAACCAAGGGAGAGTTTAATGAAGAAAGAAGCTGCTGAATTTTGACATTCAAAGAAACTGCTATCAAATCACTAGCTGACCACTAAGATAATGGAATAGAGACTTCAGTGACCACAGATGAAAAAGAATACAATCCTTACATAGTTTAGAAAAGTCACTAAACAATTACAACCCACAACAAGCCTTGGGGAGGGGGAGAATTTGATCTCCAAAGTTACCACATTATAACAATCAAAATATCCAGTTTTCAACAAAAAACTATGAGACAGGCATGCAAGAAAAGAAGAAAGTGGACTTCCCTGGTGGCGCAGTGGTTAAGAATCCGCCTGCCAATGCAGGGGACACGGGTTCCATTCACAGGAAAAAAGAAATTAACAGGAAGCCCAGATTGGACTCATTAAACAAAGACTTTAAATCAACTGTTTTAAATATACTGAAAGAGATCAAAGAAATTATGGACAAAGTAAAGGAAACCAGGAGAATAATATCTCATCAAACAGGGAATATCAATAAAGAGACAGAAATCATAAAAAGGAACCAAGTAGAAACATGGAGTTGAAAAGTATAATAACTAAAATAAAAAATTCAGGGACTTCCCTGGTGGCGCAGGGGTTAAGAATCCGCCTGCCAATGCAGTTCGATCCCTGGTCCAGGAATATCCCACATGCCACAGAGCAACTAAGCCCATGCGCCACAACTACTTAGCCTGTGCTCTAGAGCCCACGAGCCACAACTACTGAACCCACATGCCGCAATTACTGAAGCCCATGTGCTCTAGAGCCCACGTGCCGCAACTACTGAGCCCAAATGCTGCGGCTACTGAAGCCCATATGCTTAGAGCCCTTGCTCTGCAATGAGAAGCCACCGCAATGAGAAGCCTGCGCGCCGCAACAAAGAGTAGCCCCCAGTCGACACAACTAGAGAAAGCCCGTGCACAGCAATGAAGACCCAACACAGCCATAAATAAATAAATAAATAAACATGTGGTATGCCTATACATATGGTATCCCTTTAAAATAAATAAATAAAAAATTCACTAGGGTTCAACAGCAAATTTGACAGGCAAAGAAAAGAATCACTAAACCTAAAAATAGGTCAATTGAAATTACCTAGTCTAAGGATCAGAAAGAAAAAAGTATAAAGAAAAATAAATGAAGTCCAAGGGATTTATGGAACACCATGGAGAATACCAACGTATACATTACAGGAGTACCAGAAAGAAAGGAGAACAGGAAAAGAGCATAAAAAATATTAAAAAAAATAATAGCCAAAAACTTCAAATTTGATACAAGAATCAACACATTAAAGAAGCTTAAAAAACTCCAAGTCGGATAAACAAACTAAAAGAGATCCACATCAAGACATACCACAAAGTATTGAAAGCCAAATCCAAAAGAGAAAATCATAAAAGCAACATGAGACAAGTGATTTATCCCATAGAAAGGATCCTCAATAAAATTAACAGTTGATCTCTCATCAGAAATCATGGAAACCAGAAGGCAGTGAGACTACACATTTAAAGTACTATAAAGAAAAAATTGTCAACCAAGAATTCTATATCAAGCAAAACCATCCTTCGAAAATGGAGAAACTGGGGACTTCCCTGGCAGTCCAGTGGTTAAGACTCTGCATTTCCAATGCAGGAAGTGTGGGTTTGATCCCTGATTGCGGAACTAAGATCCCACATGTGGCATGGTGTGGCCAAATAAATAAATAAATAAAATAAAAATTAAAAAATGGGGAAATTGGGAGACTTCACATATAACAAAAGTTGAGGGAATTTGTGGCCAGTAGACCTGCTCTACAAGAAATGCTAAAGAGAGTCTTTCAGGGTTAAGTGAAAGGACATGAGACAGGAACCTGAAGTCACATGAAGAAATGATGAACACTGGTAAAGGTAACTATATAAATAAATATAAAAGCCAGTATTATTGTATTTTTGGTTTGTAATTCCTCTTTTTTTCTATATGATTTAAAAGACAAAGGCATAAGACAATAATTTAAGATCAGTGTTAATGAGAATACAGTGTATAAAGACATAATTTGTGACTATAACAACATACAGGGGGAGGGACAGAGGTATATAAGGAGCAGAGTGTTTGTATACTACTGAAGCTAAATTGGTATTACTTCAAACTAGTTTGTTAATAATTTAAGATGTCACTTGTAACCCTCCAGTAAAAAAATAACTTTAAAATATACAGAAGAGGAAATGAGAAGGAAATCAAAATGGAACATTACAAAAAATCAATTAAACACAAAAGAAGGTAGTGATAAAAGAATTAAGAAACATTAAAGATATCATATAGAAAGCAAATAGCAAAATGGCAAGAGTAAGACCTACTTTATGAACAATTGATTTACATGTAAACGGATTAAGCTCTTCAATCAAAAGAAAATAAATGGCAGCATGCATTAAAAAAAAAAATCCAACTATATGTTGTCCACAAGAGATTCACTCTATATCCAAAAATACATACAGGTTGAAAGTGAAGGTATGGAAAGATATTCCATACAAATAGTAACCAAAAGGGAGCTTTGCATGTCTATAGTAATGCCAGACAAAATAGACTTTAAGTAAAAAATTATTACAAGTGACAAAAAAGGGTCAATTATAAAGAAGATATAACAAACACAAACATACAACTAACACAGAGACCCAAAATATATGAAGAAAAAGTTGACAGAATTGAAGGAGGAAATACACAGTTCTACAATAATAGTTAGGAGTTGGGGGAGTTGGGGACTTCAATATTCCATTTTCAATAAAAGATAGATCTAGGGGACTTCCCTGGTGGTCCAAGGGTTAAGAATCCGCCTTCCAATGCAGGGGACGTGGGTTCAATCCCTGGTCGGGGAACTAAGATCCCACATGCCATGAGGCAACTAAGTGTGCGTGCTCTAGAGCCTGTGCACCACAACTAGAGAGCCCACACACCACAACTAGAGAGCCCACGCATTGCAACTACTGAGCCTGCACGCCACACCTAGAGAGCCCATGTTCCACAACTACTGAGCCCGCGCACCACAAGAGAGAAGCCCGTGTGCCACAACAAAGAGCCCACGCGCTTCAACAAAAGATCCCACGTGCCGCAACTAGGACGCAACACAGCCAAATAATAAATAAATAAATAAATAAATAAATAAAATGAATGACTACTTCAGCTTAAAAAATATATATATAGATCTAGAGAGATAAAGAACACCCAATAACAGCAAAACACATTTTTCTCATATGAACATGGAACATTCTCCAGAATAGACCACATATAGGCCACAAAATAAGTCTCAATAAACTTTAGAGACTTTGATCATACAATCTTCTCCAACTACAGTGGAACGAAATTACAAATGAATAACAGAGGAAATATGGAGAATTAACACATATGTGGATATTAACAGACCTTTACATAACCAATGGGTCAAAGTAGAAATCAAAAGAGAAATTAGAAAATACTTTGAGACCAATGAAAATGAAAACACAGTATACCAAAGCTTATGGGATGCAGCAAAAGCAATGCTCAGAGGGAAATTTACAGTTGTACATGCCTACAAAAAAAGATCTCAAATCAATTAACTTCTTACCTTAAGGAACTAGAAAAAGAAGAGCAAAATAAACCAAAGCTAGCAGAAGAAAGGAAATTATAAAGATTACAAAGGACATAAACAGTCTTTTTTGCAGAAATGGAAAAGCTGATCCTAAATTTCATATAGAATTGCAAAGGATCCCCAGATAGTCAAACCAAATCACTACAAAACTATAGTAATCAAAGCAATGTGGTACTGGCATAAAGATAGACATATATCAGTAGAATAAAATTGAGACTCCAAAATTAAACCCATACATCTATGGCCAGTTGATTTTCAACAAGTGTGCCAAGATCACCTAAGGAGGAAAGAATAGTCTGCTCAACAAGTGGTGCTGGGATTATCCATTCACAAGCAAAATAATGAATTTGGACCCTTACTTCACCATATACAAAAATTAACTCGAAAGAGATCAAATACCTAAGTGGAAGAGCTAAAATAATAAAACTCTCAGAAGAAAACGTAGGAGTAAATCTTCATGACTAGAATTTGGCAACGGTTTTTTAGATATGACACCAAAGACACAAGCAACAAATCAAAAAATAGAGAAATTGGACTTCATCAAAATTAAAAACCTTTGTTCATCAAAGGACAACATCAAGAAAGTGAAAAGACGACATAAAGAATGGAAGAAGGGCTTCCCTGGTGGCGCAGTGATTGAGAATCCGCCTGCCAATGCAGGGGACGTGGGTTTGAGCCCTGGTCTGGGAGGATCCCACATGCTGTGGAGTGGCTGAGCCCGCGTGCCACAACTGCTGAGCCTGCAGTCTGGAGCCTGTGAGCCACAACCGCTGAGCCCATGTGCCACAACTGCTGAAGCCTGTGCGCCTGGAGCTCGTGCTCCACAACAGGGGAGGCCACCACGATGAGAGGCCTGTGCGCTGCAGCGAAGAGTCGCCCCCGCTCGACGCAACTGGAGAGAGCTGGCACACAGTGATGAAGACCCAACACAGCCATAAATAAATAAATAAATAAATAAATAAATAAAATTAAACAAAACTATAAAACTTCTAAAAAAAAAAAAAAGAATGGAAGAAAATATTTGCAACTTATATACCTGTTAAGGGTCTAGTATCCAGGATATATAAAGAACTCTTACAACTCAAAAGCAAAAAGACAAACAGCCCAATTAAGAAATAGGCAGGGGGTTGGGGGGCTTCCCTGGTGGCGCAGTGGTTAAGAATCTGCCTGCCAATGCAGGGGACATGGGTTCGAGCCCTGGTCCAGGAAGATCCCACATGCCATGGAGTAACTAAGCCTGTGCGCCACAACTACTGAGCCTGTGCTCTAGAGCCTGTGAGTCACAACTACTGAAGCCCGTGTGCCAGAGCCCATGCTCCGCAGCAAGAGAAGTCACCGAAATGAGAAGCCCGTGCACCACAACAAAGAGTAGCCCCCACTCGCCGCAACTAGAGAAAGCCCGCACGCATGCAGCTACGAAGACCCAACGCAGCCAAAAATGAATAAATACATAAATAAAAATTAAAAAAAAAGGAAAAGAAATAGGCGGGGAAGGGGATATGGGGATATATATATACATATTGCTTATTCACTTTGTTATACAGCAGAAACTAACACAACACTGTAAAGCAACTATACTCCAATAAAGATGTTAAAAAAACCCCCAAAAAAACAGGCAGGACTTCCCTGGTGGCGCAGTGGTTAAGAATCCGCCTGCCAATGCAGGGGACATGGGTTCAATCCCTGGTCTGGGAAGATCCCACGTGCCGTGGAGCAACTAAGCCCATGCGCCACAACTACTTAGCCTGCCTGCTGCAACTACTGAAGCCCGTGCGCCTAGAGTCCATGCTCCACAACAAGAGACGCCACCGCAAAGAGAAGCCCACACATTGCAATGAAGAGTAGCCCCTGCTCGCCACAGCTAGAGAAAGCCTGTGCACAGCAGCGAAGACCCAATGCAGCCAAAAATAAGTTTTAAAAAATTAATTAAAAAAAAAAAAGAAATAGGCAAAAATCTTGAATAGACATTTCTCCAAAGAGGAAATACAAATGACCAACAAGCACATGAAAAGAGGCTCAAAATTATTAATCATTAGGGAAATACAAGTCAAAACCACAATACCTTGCAAATACTAAGATAGCTATAATTTTTAAAAAACCAAACAGAAAAATAACCAGTGTTGGCAAGGATGTGGAGAAATTGGAACTTTCATACATTGCTGGTGGGAAAGTAAAATGATGCAGCTGCCATGGAAAAGTCCGGCGGTGGTTCTTCAAAAACTTAAACATAGGATTACCACATGACCAGTAATTCCACTGCTGGCTATACACCCGAAAGAAGTGAAAACAGGTGTTCAAACAAAGCTTTTATACAATAGCACTATTCACAATAGCCACAAGGTTATTTTGGCTATTATGAATAGGGAATAAACCAAAAAGAAACAACTCAAATGTCCATGAACTGATAAATGCATAACAAAATGTATTATCCATACAGTGGAATAGTATTATTCAACCTTAAAAAGGAATAAAGTACTGAAACATGCTACAACATAGATGAACCTTGAAAACATTGTTAAATGAAAGACGTCAGACACGAAGTCCACATATTCTGTAATTCCATTTATATGAAACATTCAGAACAGGCAAACCCATAGCAACAGAAAGCAGATTAGCTGTTGCTATGGGCTGGGAACAGTAGGAATGGAAAGTGATTGCTTAATGGGTACAGAGTTTCCTTTTGGGGTGACGAGAAAGTTCCAGAACTAGACAGTAGTGATGGTTGTACAACACTGTGGATGTCCTAAATAACACTGAATTGTATATTTAAAATGATTTAAGTGGTAAGTTTTATGTTATGTGTATTTTACCATAATATATATGTACACTTATACTCCCCTCAAATAAATGGGTATCAAAAGGGAGAAAACATAGTATATAATGGCTATATGATCAGATCATACAGATACAGAAAAATTAATCTAAAAATTAGGGGAGAATGGGGAGAACATTTGCAAAAAAAAATTGTTTTAACTGTTTTCAGAAATGAATTATCATTCTTAGGCTGTTGTATTATAATGTGGGAACAAGGAAATGATTAACTGGGGATATTCTAATTCCATCATCCCCCTATGTCTTTGAGAACTAGGATTCTGGAAGGATCAATCCAACAGCTATAAGCATCCCCAGCACCCAGACTGTGACTTTGAAATACCAATTCAAAGTGAAAAAACAAAACAAAACAAAACGAAAAACGGGGCTTCTTCAAGAAATGGCTGATTCCAGGTTTGGGGCAGGAAATGCACAAGATGAGGCTAGAACACCTTGTCATCCCTTGTCATTAGCAAGGTAGCTAATCAAAGACTACTGGCATCATGTCCAAAGGACTCAGGAGCCAACCTGAAGAGGCTTCCACTGGCCAAAGATGGGACAATTTGAGCTCCAATAATGTTAATAATTGTAATCAATTAAAATATATTCAATATATTTAAATATATGAATTTATAATGATATTAAATAAAAACAACTAGTTACCTTTAGAGGACAAGGAACCAATTCATTATCCTGAAAACTGGTAATAAAAGGGAAAAAATCAAGCATTTATCCTGCCTTTCCTATAGGAAGTGTACCACTGGGTGACCAAATGGTAGATGAGGGGAAGTTTCTCTTCATATAAGCAGTCTAACTAGATAGAATTAGAATATCACCATATTGCAACCCCCAGTGAATAAAGGGATCTAGGCATCGAGTGTCAACAGCTGCTAACGATAATCAATCAACTGTACATTTCTTTCATGTGGTTTCCTAGATCTCTGTTTTATTGAAAAAAAAATATGAAGGACAGAGAAAGACAGCACATTAGAGTAACAGAAAAAGAGAGAATGGGGTAGAGGCAACTCTTAAATCCATATTGGCTGAGAACTTTCCAGAACTGATAAAAAGATCTATCCACAGATATTTCTGTTGAGAATATATATATAAATAACCAGCAGATGCAAAGAAGATGAATTGAAAAAAAAAACACGTATTAAACTGATAACAAGAGTGAGGGTGAGAGAGACAGCAAGAGTGGGGGGTGGGGAGGTGATCAAAGTAGACTTTAGCTTGATCTGTAATATTTCACCTTTTTCTAAGGAGAATATATTTATAAATAAATTTTGAAAGTTATTTAAAAAACATTCTTGTTAAGTGAGAAAAGTGCTATCAACAGAAATGTCAGATCCACGAAGGCAGATGTATTCAAGCAAAGGGCTGAATAATGCCTGTTCAAAAGGATAAAGTTATTTCTCACAATCCTGAACTGGGCCACTGAAAACATAATTTCTCTAGAACAAACATTCCTAGTAATAAGAAATTTTCAGGAAAAAAAAAAAAAAGCAGACTACAATTCTTCCTCTACCTTAGCTTATCTACAAGTCTTACCTGCAAGAAGTATTATACTTAGAACAGCTTCAGAATGAAAAATCCCCACAGATTCATTCTCAGAAAATAAAGACTTCTTCAACACTTAAATAAAAAAGGGCTTCCCTGGTTGCACAGTGGTTAAGAATCCGCCTGCCAATGCAGGGGACATGGGTTCTATCCCTGGTCCGGGAAGATCCCACATGCCATGGAGCAACTAAGCCCGTGTGCCACAACTACTGAGCCCGCACGCCACAACTACTGAAGCCCGTGTGCCTAGAGCCCGTGCTCCGCAACAAGAGAAGCCACTGCAATGAGAAGCCCGCGCACCGCAACAAAGAGTAGCCCCCACTCGCCGCAACTAGAGAAAGCCCGCGCACAGCCATGGAGACCCAACACAGCCAAAAAATAAATAAATAAATAAATAAGTAAATTTATTAAAAAAAAAAAAAAAAAAGCCATGAACTACGCAAACGCCCTCGACAGAAAGCTCCCTGAGGTACACACGCTGCTGCTGTAGGACTTCTGCACTTGCCGCACTCACAATGGCGGCGTGCCTCACCCCTGACTTCCTGCAGGTCCCCCCACTCGAATGTCACATCTTCAGAGAGGCTTGCCCTGACCACTCTCCTTTCTAGAATAGCACCCTTGAACCCCTTTTCCCCTAGGCGGCTTTGTTTTTCTTCAGAGAAGTATTGTACTTGGCATGTTCCATATTGATACGTTTACAGGTTTACTCTACCACCCGGATGTGAGCTCCAGGAGATCAGGACTTGTGTCAGTTTCCTGCCCAGCTGTGTCCTCAGCACCCAGAACAGCACCTGGCACATAGCAGGGGTCCATGAGTATCTTTTGCAGGTATGGTTGAACGGGTTCCCCAAACTCTGCAGAAGCTTCCTCAGCTGAGCCCCAGCTGGGGGCTGAGCAGGGGGAGGGGGAGGGAGAGAGGGGCTCACCTCCACGTTCCAGACGTAGGAGCTGTGGAAGAGCTCCGACCACACCTTGCCTACTTTGTTGATGTCTTTGACATCCCAGATGTAGATGCTGTGGTCCTTATACACACAGGACAGCCACTGGTGGATGGGGTCGAAGATCAGCGCCACTGTATCCGGGTAGATGGCTTCTGCCTTCCTGCAGAAAAGGAAGCTGACAAGGCCACGTGAGTCATCAATGACCATCAATGTCACTGTGAGTAGTAACAGCTGCCTCTGGTGATGCCTGAGCTGCCTCCTGCCTGGCAATGCCATCCCTTATGATCTTTGTGGTGACCTATCTCTCCTACTCCAACTCCACTTCTCACTCCTCCATCTTCTTTCTTTGCTTTGCTTCTAATACAGAGACTGTAAACTGGAAGCTTCTGCCTGGCCCCTAAGAGCGTTTGAATTTTCGACTCCTGTTAATATTTCTCTCCCCTTTTCACTCGGCCCAAGCTCCATCCTCTCTCTCTGAGCATAGGATAATGGGCACAAAGATCAGGCCTTCTCTCTCTCAGCCTCACAAACACATGATCAAAATTCCCTGTGTAAGGGGGCTGGTGAGCCGTCCCCTGGCTTGGGGCCTTCCTACCAAGGCAACAGTTGACTGAGCACTTACTGTGTGCCGAGCTGAGAGCTTTAGCTGTGCTGAATTCCCACAATCTCCATGAGAGGCAGGTACTATATTTTACAGACGAGGAAACTGAAGCACTGGTTGATACAGTGACCTGCCCGAGGCCACACAGCACACAGCAGAAGGTGGCAGAGCTGGGCACCCCGGCCACTACAACACACTACTGTCTGTGGGTTGCTCACCCACCTTCTCTTTCCTTTGCGACATCCAGTAAGCCCCTCCACGCGCTCTCTTAGAAAAGGCACACCCAGGAGGTAGTGTCCAGTAATCTACGAAGAGGCAGCCCCAGGCACCCAGAACCCTCTGGTTAGGTAGCCCCCCACCCCCACAAAACAGACTTACAACAAAGGGGAAGATAAGCCACAGCTCAGCCCCTCCACCCGCTCTCAACGTGGCAGTCAGAGGAGCTACTACTCAAGGCCTGACCAAGTAACACCAGTGCCTGAGGTCCCAGTGGCTGCCCAGTGACCTCAGAATAGGCTCCAAGCTCCTCTCAGCAGCTTCCATCAACGCTCGCACCTGTCTCCTACCACCCTCCCCCCAGCACACTGGGCTCCAGCCACACAGCCCCCAGCCGTTCCTGTGACACACCGAGCCCAGTGTGCTGTCCCCTTAAGGCCTCTGCATTTGCTGTTGGGATCCAGCTCTCCACACAGCTGGCTTGTTCTCACCAGAGAGGCCTCCCCTGGCCACCCAGTCAACAGCCCCACCCCCAGACACTCTCCTTCTTGAGTCCCTGCTTTATTTCACCAAAGCATTTACGACTATCTGAAATGATCTTGTTTATGCACTCATTTATCATCCAGCACCCTCACTAGACTGCAGACTTCACGAAATCCTGCTGCCTCCTTACAGCCTGTATCCTGCTTCCAGCCCAAGGCTGGCCAGTAGGTAGATGGATCTGGAAGCATGGATGGATACCAGCAGACAGACTCTAGGTAGGCCCCTCTCCTTCCCCGTGCCAGGTAGTACCTGGGCTCCAGGCCCTGGGCCACATCCACTCCAAGGTAGTGCGGCTTGGGCAGGTTGGCGAGGTATTGCAGGCTGTGGGCTTGGAATATGCGGACTATCCCATCTGTGCAGCCGCAGAAGATGAGCTCCTGGCTGACACAGAGGCAGGAAGACAGCGAGACCTGTGGGGGCAAAGGGGACCCAAGTGGACTTAGTGTTTTGTGTGGCCCAGTTCAGGGATACGGAGGCTGACAGAACAGCCTTGGGCCTCCAGAAAAGCCTTACAGTTTTAGGGTCTAAGAAGTCCATTTTTGCAAATGTTAAGATTTTTGAAATCAGGATATAGTGCTTCAGTCACTATTGAAGGAAAGGGGGCAGCAGGCAGACAGAGGCACAAATTGGGACAGAGTTATCATTGTTATAGAGGAATTCAGCTGTGTGTGGAAAATATCTCCTCAGCCGATTGTGAATTCAGATAGGTCACTTGCAGTAGCAGCATTGAACTTTAGGCTTAAATTAAATTTTAGGCTTTATTCCTTATTGCTTAAAAATACCTTCATAGAGATTATACTTTAAAGCAGCGTAGAAAAAAGTTATTATATATAGGAAGGACTGTCTCTTCTGCCAGGGCATGCAGATAGAAGGGGCAGGAACTGCCAGACCTCTGGATACAGCTTAGAGGAGTTTTTCCAAATCTAGAGGGACTAAGTTTATGGGTCATTTAAGACACCTGCTCAGGGGCTAAACATCTATCTATCCAAAGCTTCTGACTTGCTTAAAAGCTGCATGAGTTCTAGCAAGAGGATTCAAATGAGAGAAATAAATGACGTTTAACCAACTAGGAAAGACAGATAAAGCTTGGAATTCTTCCACACACCTCTTGCCATGCCATTAACCCTAAAGCTGAGCTCCAGAGGGGAGTCATAAAAGCAGGAATAGGACAAGGAGGAAAACTGTGACGCTCCTGCTAACAGCCAAACAGGCATCCAATTCCAGGACAGGAAGACAGCTTGGATGCAAACCCTCAGATCCTGAAGAAAAGTGGTTCTGTAATTTATTGATATATCACCTTTCAGTTTAAAATTTTATGTATTTTATATAGTCTTTAACTATAAAAGTAATATAAAAATTATTAAGTCAATTATACCTTAGATTAAAAAAGAAAAAAAAAGCAGTCCTCCCACCAGCCAAGAGTGTCCAGTGAAGAAAAGAAACGTGAACTGGGTCAAATGGTGATGGGAAGACAATTGTAACCCTGACCCCCATTATAGGGGAACCAGGCACTGTGCTAAGTGTCTTACATATATTATCTCGCATGACTCCCCTGTCAACTCTGTGAGGTAGGCAGAAGTAGTTCCATTTTACAGATAAGAAAACTGAGACTCAGAGAGGGAAAGTCACTCTCCCAGAGTTGTACAAGCAGAACAAGAAGTCAGACCCAGAGCTGGTGTGACCAACTATCACACAGGGGCACTGCTGAGTGTCCCTGGAGACACATGTCATGGGGAGTGTTTCCCCCACTGACAGCAGAGAGGGAGGCTGGGGTACCTTTAGGTTGATCCACTTCTCCAGCACCCTCTTCTCGTTGAACTGGCAGAGGAGGCCCGAGTAGGACACACAGAAGGTACTGCCTGTCATCTGGCCCCGGCCACAAGCCACACCACAGAAGACGTTGTTGTGCAGCTCACCCAGGATGCCTGAGCGCCCCACGAGGGGCACTGTGCCCGTCACCTGGAGGCAGAGCAGGGCACAGTGAGACACTGTCCACATGGCCTAGCCCCCAGCAAGGTCACGGCGGGCCTCTCATGACCAGTGGATACGACACAGCTAAACAGGAGAACTCTCAGAAACTCCTCCAAATGGAGAAGGGAAGAACAAAGAGAACACACACTTCCAGGCAGAGCGGCTGGAGGCGGCAGGCCAGGGATGAAGTCTGGCCCCGGGGTCCAGCAGGGGAGGTTACCCGGCAGGGCCTACCAGCCAGTCAGCACCCGGAGAGCAGGCCCAGAAGCAGAAGGCAGACCCCTGAGAGGCTAGACACCCTCTGAGACCACTGCCCCCGAATCTCAGGTAGCACCAGGAGTCCCGACTGCCCCTGACAGTTCCTCCCCTGGGCCCGGATGAGGTGGCAGGGACAGCAACTCACCTTTGCTTCAGTGGAGACTTCCAGGAACCAGAACCTCACATGCCGGTTCCCAACAGTGACAAAATAGCTGCTGTCCTCTGAGAAGGAGAGGGAGATGACCCTGCACGATACCTTGTTGGAAGCCACCACGATGTCTTTCTGGAAGAATCGGTGCAGAGAAGTTCACGCCAGCACCCACCTCATCAGTCTCTTTGAGCCTTTGCCCTCAGCCCTGCGTCTCTCAACCCTCCCCTGCTCCAAGTCTGTTTTCCTTGGGCCCTCCTTTTTGGGGAAACCTACGTGTGACACTCTTATCATTCCCAACACAGGCCTGGAAAGGTTCCCACGTGAGAGTAAGTTCCAGAGCTCTCCTCAAGAGTCCAAGCCCTGCAGCTCACATGTGGTGTTGAGGACAGCCACAGCTGGAAGGTAAGGACAATACGACCCACGCTGCCGGATATCGGGCTCTTACTCTGGGCCCTGCTGAGCCCTTCACAGGATAACTCGTGGAATCCCCTCAGCAGTCCTACAAGGGAGGTGCTTCTCCCCACCACCCTGTCATGCTCAGAGGGGGCTGTCACATGCTCAAGGTCACACAACAGGTCATGAACAGAGGCAGGACTTGATACCCACTTCTTCCGACTCCAAGTCCTCCCCAAGCTGTTCCAAAGTCCAGCCTTCCAGAGCATATCAACTCACTGAATTCTCACAACTCAACAAAGCGGATACTATTATACCCATTTTACAGATGAGGAAACAGACTCACAGAGAGGTTAGGTCCCTTGCTCAAGTTCACAGCTGGTCAATATAAAAAGAATTATATGTTCCCTGGGTTGACAGCTTGTCACATGCCCTGCAACAGGTGCCTAGAACCGGGATTGGCATGTACTAGATGCTCAATAAATATTTGCTGGTTAAACCCTTTACCAAGTTACCTCATTTAGTTCTCCCAATGCCCGAGACTCAGGGTGTTCTGGCAGCTGGCTGCCTGTCACACACCCACCAGTCAGCTCTTACCTTCCAGTCCCAGACGTTGAGTACCATGTCGTGCTGGTAGCCCATGGACACAATGTGCTTCATATTGGGGGAGAAGGCCACACAGGCCACACCGTACTTGTGGCCCAGCATCTCCGCCACCTGACTCTTCTCTTCCACGTCCCAGATGCGCACAGCGGGCCTGTGCCCGTTCTGGGGAAGATTGGGGCCATTTACTGCTGCCGGGTTCTGCACCCAGGTGGGGCTTGAGGGGCTTTCAGGGCTGAAGTTGGCATTGCCCCAGGGTGCACCCGAAAGCCACCTCGCCCATCTGTCACGGGGCTTTTCTAGCCCAGGAAGGAGCTATTCCAGGGATTCCTCAGGCCTCCTGGGAGCAGAAGGAATGGCCCCAAGGCCCCTCCCCACCCACTCACTCATGAACACGACTCACCTCTCCCGTCACTATGTACTTTCCATCAGGGGAGAAGGCCAGGGCACTCAGAGACTTCCTGGGGGCAAGGAAAGGGGTTGATCACTGATTCCACTGAGGATGGGCAGCCAGACCCCAGCCTGGCTGTGCTCACAGCACTCGGCCCACTCCTCACTCCCAAGAGGCCGGGATAGGTGAGCGCCTGCGGCTCCCCGAGAGCCAGGGCTGCGTGCTTGCCCAGCACAGCACCCAGTGCGTTCCCTGCTGCTGGAAGAAGCGGGGGCAGCGGCACAGGGAAATGGGGTTTTGTAAAAGCAAAGGCCCCTTCCTCCCCAAAACCCCAAACCCTGATGGGGTGGATGCTGTATGGAAACCCTCCTTCCCTCTCCCTCTGACAGGGTGGGCTCCCTAAGACCCCATCCACCCTGTAACCCTGAGAAATTCAGATGCAGGAAATGGTACAGATCTGGCCTAACTATGCAGGTGGTACTGATGGAGGACCCTGGCAGACATCACACTGAGACAGCCTGCAGCCTGTGCTCCACTGCTAACCGCTGAAGGTGTCCTGGAAAACCCGTAAACAACCAACACGTTTCTCTTCGACACTCCCAGCTAGCCTGCAAGAGCCCTGAACGACCAGTCTAGTTTGCATGTTTTGTGGCAGCAAGTTTCACTGTTCCCAGACTGTGTTGTTTTTTCTCTCCTCTCTCTCTTTTAATCCTGTTTTTACCTCTGTTCCTTAGCAGTCTAGCAATTGTCCACCTCGAATGAGTAAACTGCTGTGCAGATAACTAAGTCGAGGGCTCTAAGTGAGTCACTGAAAATGTCATAGAACATTTATCATCATCAACTCAACCCTCTGCAGCTTCCCACTGCTCCTTAAGGTAACAGCCAAGGTGTGCTGCCTATCCAATATCCACTCGCCTCTCTTTCCTCACGAAGGGAAGCCCAGTTTTCATGGGGATGGCAACGGCCCCAGCTGGAGTGCATCTCCTCACCTCTCCTGCAGCCACACAGGCACAGCTACATGACGCAGTCTGGCCAATGAGAGGTAAGCTGAAGTGTTGTGTGGGACTTCCAGAAAAGCTTCTCAAAGGGAACTCTTGGCCCTGCTCCCCACTTACTCCCACATGACAACCAGAATTTCACCTTGGGCCATGAGGTGATCTTAAGCCTCCCAATAAGCATGGTGAACAGAAAGACAGAAGGAGTGGGGTCCCTGATGCTGGCAGAGACACCAGCCCCCTAAGTGCCTGCTTCCTGGTTTTGCATGTGCAGGAAGAGCACGTCCTTGCGTTTTAAGCCATGCCTGTTGGGGGTGGGGAAGAGGGCGGGTCTGTCGTCTGCAGCTGCCCTAGCCTGGCCCTCTGCCAAATGGGCACCGCTACACTGATTCCTCATGCACACTCCGTGCCGTCAAGACCCTTCCTAGCCAGTTTTGAGATGAGGAGACCTCAACACAAGGAAGTCGTGCCAAGGTTACCTAACCAGACAGGGCGTATGAGAATTCCCCAGGGAGCTTTTGAAAACTATCACAGCCATGCTAAAACTAGTGAGTAAAAGTTCGGTAAGGAACAGGGTAGTATCTGCATAGTTTCAGAGAAGCTCCCCTCAAGATACTCACTAATCACCAAGGGGAAAAGGGAGGCTTCCCAGTGGAGAAGCTTGGCAGACACCACCTTAACCAAGGGCTCAAGGTGATCACCACCAGCCACAGGAGAGAACGACATCACGCAGCTCCTGACAGAATGCGCTGAGCAGAACGCAGCATTCCTTCGGAGGTGTTCCTGCAGAACCTAACTCTATCTATGAGGAAACAGCACACAAACGCAAACGCTGGGACATTCTACAAAACACCTGGCCTGCATTCCTCAAAGGTATCAAGGTCATGAAAGTCAAGAAAAGATGGAGGAAACCTCTTTAGATTGAAGGAGACTGAAGAGACAACTGAAGGCAATGCGTGATTCTGGACAGAATCCTTTTTGCTGTAAAGGACATTCTTGGGACAAATGGTGAAGGCTGAATGAGGAGCAGATGGTAGTGATGTACCAATTTTAATTTCCTGATTTTGCTCAATCATTTGTGGTTCTGAAAGGTCATACTTTTTTTTTTTTTTGCAGTAAATTCACACTTAAGTATTTAGAGGTACAGAGGTATCAGGTATGCAACTTACTTTCAGATGGTTCAGAAAAAAATTACTATGTATATAGACAGAGAATCAGAGAATGATACTTTTTTTTTTTTTAGGCCGCAGAGTGCAGCTTGTGAGATCTTAGTTCCCCAACCAGGGATCGAAGCTGGGCCCTCGGCAGTGAAAGGACGGAGTCCTAACCACTGGACTGCCAGGGAATTCCCATAGACAGAGAATGATAAAGCAAATGTGGTAAAATGTTGGCATTTGGGAAATATGGGTGAAAGGTGTACAGGTGCTCTTTGTACTATTCTTGTAGGTCTGAAATTATTTCAGTATAAAAAGTTTAAAAATTGGCAGTGCTTAGGTCTTACTCCAGACTAACTGATTCAGCCTTCTCTGGGGGTGAAGCCTGGGATCAGGTGACTCTGAAATGCAGCCACAATGAAAACCTCCACTCTGGCCACACTGCCTCCTAAGACAGACCCATCTGTGACTGAGAGTGGACACTTCTATGCTATCTGCTTCGGATCAAGGTTACCTACTCTACCGCCTATAGGACTCAGGGAGGCAACAGGGAGGATGAAAAGAATTGGGCAAGGGGCATTCTGACAAATGCCACCAAGCTCCAGCCCATCCCTGCCATAGGAGAATGTGGGCCCCACAGATCTGAATCTCTCACATTTCTAAAATGAGAGGGCATCTGGATTTTTGTGTAGAAAACTTTAAATGTTGTCAAGTAAGTCCGATATTTAAAACATACTGTCAGACAAGTCTGTGGGCCCCTAGTTTGTGATTATTGACAAGAAGTATTTCACCTGAGATCACATAGTGAATAAACACTTAAGTCTGGACTGGAACCCATCTCTGCCCTCACCACCAGTGACAGAACCCACAGTCAGAGTCAAGGGTCCAAGAAGCCCCCTCTGAGAGGGAATCTGTATCTACCAAACTGTATCTTAGGGACCTTGCCTTAGGGATCGTAAGGGAAGAAGAAAACCCACAACTTATCCATCCACCTGGAGAGCCAGGCCAAAGGAGCTAAGCTTGAGCTATTTGTGCAGTATTTGTGGAATAAAAAGTTGCAGTGAGGTGCCTCCCAAAGGTCACAACCCGGTTGGGACCAAAGTCCCAGGATGACACAGTGTTCAATCAGCCCCAAGGCAGACCCCGGGCATCATCTTGGGCCTGCTCAAAGCCAAGGGCCTTCCTCAATAAACTGGCAGCTGGAGGGATCTTCCTAAAACCCAAATCACACTCATTCATTCAGGAAACGATAAGTGTTATCAACGTGCTAGACACTGACCCAAGGTATAGGGACACAGAAATTAACTAAGAGAAAGTCCCTGCCCTCAGAGAGCTCACACTGTGAAAAGAGACAGTAAATATCATCGCTGAGGAAATTAGACAGCATATCAAAAAGGAGTGCATTTTGTGGAAAAAAGTAAAGCAAGGAAGGCAGATAGAGTGTACTGGAGGGCTGGGGTGCGTGAAGTATATCCTTAGCCTGCAAATGCCCTCTAGTGGCTTTTCTTTGCAATCAGCATGAGAGCCAACCCCTCCCCAAGGCCCCTGTGATGTGGCTTCTGCTGGTTCCAGCCTCATCTCCCCCTCACCCACAGAACCCTGACTGCTCCTCAAACATCCTGAGATCCTTAACCACTGCAGGGCCTTTGCTCTTGCTGTCCCCTCTGCCTGGAATGCTCTCCCCACACCTTCACATGGGTCACCCCCTCACTTTCTTCAGCTCTCAGCCTCAGGGAGGCTCTGATACGACTCTGACGAGAGTCCTTTGCCTGCGAACCTGCCCTAACACATCCCCGTCATTTCCTCCATAGCAACAGTCATGGTCTCATGGCCGGCTAGGAATTGCCAACTAGTTTAGTCTGTCCCTCCCCCCACCACCCAAGCTGCCAGCTCTACGAGAGCAGATTCTCGTCTCTTTTGTTAACTTCCATGTCCCCAACACCTGGAACAGTACCTAGCACTGAGCAGACCCTTGGTGAATGTCACTGAACCACCAGGTGAATGAATGAGTCACCCACCCACAAGCACTTCCAGGCAGTGTGGGGAAGGAGGGATGTGCCAGGACCCTGGTCCCACCCCTACCCCATGCCCGGGTCCCAGCTTACCTGGCTGTATTAAAAATGTGCTGCTGCTTGTTCTCCTTGGGGTTCAAAATCACCACCACACAGCTGGGGAGAAAGAGGAAAATGTGCCCAAACTAAGGGGAGTATTGGGGTCCAGGGATGATTCTATTCCCAACACAAGAGCCCACAGATAAACAAGGCTCTTTCTGAACAGATGCTTCTCTCTTCAGTCTCTTCCTCCCCCATTATCTATGCTGAGAATTCTGGGCACTTAACATTATTATTATTGTTATTATTTTAAACATTTATTTATTTATGGCTGCGTTGGGTCTTCATTGCTGCACGCAGGCTTTCTCTAGTTGCAGCGAGTGGGGGCTACTCTTCATTGCAGTGCGTGGACTTCTCATTGCGATGGCTTCTCTTGCTGCGAAGCGTGGGCTCTAGGCACACGGGCTTCAGTAGTTGTGGCACGCAGGCTCATTAGTTGTGGCTCGTGGGCTCTAGAGCACAGGTTCAGTAGTTGTGGCACATGGGCCTAGTTGCTCCGCGGCATGTGGGATCTTCCCGGACCAGGGATCGAACCCGTGTCCCCTGCATTTGCAGGCGGATTCTTAACCACTGCGCCACCAGGGAAGTCCCAACATTATTATTATCAGTATAATTTTAAATAGAAGCCAACACTTCCTCTGTGGTAACTGTTAGGCTCTGGGCTAATAAAGACATACTGTGCACAATCTCTTTAAATCCTCACAACCGCCAGATGAGGTCAGGAATCTTTGTCACTTTTCATAGATGATGAAACTAAAGCGCTTTACAGAGAGGGAAGTCCTTTACCCAGGACTCCCCAGCAGGTTAGGGACAGAGTGGGGAAGTGAATCCACACCTGTCAGATTCAAGAGCCCAACCCTGTCCTCCATTCTGGCTGCTTCCCAGAGACTCAGTAGCAGATACTGTTCATCAGGAATTACTATGGCCCTGCTCTGCCCTGCCCTGTGGGGGTGAGGGGTCCCTTCGGTGCCTAGAAGAGTGCCAGGCTAGACCAGTATTTGTGGAATAAACAGCTGCAAATGTCCTTCAGTCCTCTCAACTAACTACCCAAGAGGAGGGTATCACTAGTTCTGTTTTACAGAAGCAGAGGCTTGGAGAAGGGCACACACAGTGGAGCTGGGACACAAATCCAGATTGCCTGACACCAACCATGGCTTGGATCTTAACCACCTACCTTTCCCAGAATCACTGCCACCTCCTGCCTGCAGTCACAATAAGGCTTTCTTAGCACTCACGCATGCCAGGTACTGTTCTATACACAGAAGGGCCCATGGAATCCTTCCCACAGCCCTCAGAGGTAGGCAGCATTATCTGCATTCTACAGATGGAAAAGGCGAGGCCCAGAGAGATTCACTGAAGACTTCAGGCTCTGAACTCAGGATCAGTGATCAGAGGCCGAGGCCCACCGACTCACTCACCCTGCCAGGTAGGCCACGTGGCCTGTGCTGGGGTCACAGGTTAGGCCATTGCTGTTCTGGGCTGTGATGCCAAGCACCTTCTCAAGTGATACCTGCAGGGAAAAGGCCCAAATTAGAAGCAGCTGCCCCAGCAGGCCCCACGTGGCACAGTCACCTCAGCCACCCATTCAATCCCTGTCACCCCAACACATTCACTGAGCGTCTAGCGTCATCTACCAGCAGCTAAAGCTTGTCCTCCTCAAATGCTGCTTCGATAAATACAGTGCTAGGTGAAGGGCACAGAATGGTGAGGAAGATAGACAAAAAAAATCCCTGTCCTCCTGGAGCTCACATTCTGGGGGTGATGGGATGGTGGACATAGAAAATGAACAGAACAAATATGTAAAATAGATGTCAGGTGACGATGGGAGCATTAGAGAAAAATTAAGCAAGGAAGGAGATTGAGAGTACAGAGTAAGGGGAGAAGGCCTCACTGAGAAGGTGAATAAGACTCTAAGTATTCTATATGGATGAAAGACTTGACAGCCCACAACACCATTAAGAAGGTGCTATTATCACCACTATTTTACAGATGAGGACAGAGGTCCAAGGTCCCACCCCTGTGGAGTGGCAAGGTTGGGATACAAACCCAGGTAGTCTCTGGCTTCAAAGCCAGCACTTTGTGCAGCACTTTGCTTACAGCAGTGAACAAAAGTGGACACTGTCCGTTCCCTCAATAAATTCACAGTCTAGAGGTTCAACGAGTAAAGAAACAAGTGAACTTGAACAATCGCATTTAAAATCTTAAAATTCTCTAAGCAAGATAAGTCAAATGAGCCAGTCCCCATCATGGTTGATTAAACAATTCAGAGTATGAACTAACAAACTGTGGTATTTTCATATTCTGAAGAGACTAGTTTCTAATTATGATAAAGTAAAACATTCTCAAGCAAGGTGGTGGGCCTCAGAAATGAAAGGCAAATAGAAGATAGTAATAACTAATATTTATTGAGCATCTAACCAGGAGACAGGCACTGTTTAAATACCTATAACTGTATTAACTTATTTAATGCTCACAATAACCCTGTGATGTGGTCACTATCATCATCATCATCTCCACCTTACAGATGAGGAAACAGAGGCCCAAGAGGGTAATCCATCTGGAAGGAGCAGTGCCAGGACTAACCCAGGCAACCAGGCAATGGCAGTCACATTTTCTTAATCTGTTAATCAGCATTACTGGGCATTAGCATAGCTGGTAATTTTTAGACTAGGTCTTTTGCAAGCTGGATGGACCCTACACCACCAAACAAGAAAAATAAATGACACCAATCACCCAAAATGTTGAATACACAATCACAGCAGTAACTAACACCAAGAGAGTACTTACAATGTGCCAGCTGTTGTTCTAAGCACTTAAGATATGTGAGCTTACTTAATCTTCACCAGTACCCTATAAGGGAACACTTATATTATTATCCTCATTTTACAGATGAGGAAACTGAGGCACAGAAAAGATCAGGAAAGGAAGAACAGAACTAAGGTTAAAGCCCAGGCAGTCTGGGTTCAGAGGCGGTGCCCTTAACCACCTTGTTATACTGCGTCTCTGAAATTACTATTGCTATTCCTCTCCTTTATTCACTTTAGAGCCCACAAGGCACTTTCAGGAACATATAAGATAAGGGCTATGAAGTACAGGGTTCTGGGTGAGAGACTTAGGTGGGTGTCTGTTTTAGGCTGGGGTTCAAGAAGGCCTTTCAGGGTAGGGATATTCAGGCTGAGACTCGAGGGATAGGAAACAGCCAGGTAGACTGCAGCAAAAAGCCCAGAGAGAGGACTCACCACACACAAAGGCTAAGAGGCGGAAAAGAGATTGGAGCCTCAGGAAAACAGAAAGCAGGCCACTGTGACTGAACCTTCATGAGAGGGAGGCCAAGGGAAGTATGGCGAGAGAAGTGGGCAGGGGCCACTTGCCTAGGCACCTTGCACCCAGGAGTGGGTGATATAATCAGAGTGTAGAAGAAAGCCACGGAGGAGGAACAAGATCCACAGCAGCTACCACGTACTGACCCTCTACCTGGACTTTGTGCCAAGTTGGTCATATTCACAATCTTGTCGCATCTCCCTGCAACACCATGGTTATTGTTATCTCCATTTTATAAAAACAGACTTTGCAGCTCGGGGAGTTGGAAAACAACTTTTTAAATTGCTGCTGTGCTACTGGAATTTCTTCTACCTACTCTAAAATCTTTGTTTCTGTGTCTCAGGATTTAAGGAACTGTTCTATACGCCGTCTCCCTACCTCCGGCAGAGCTGCTGAGATTTTACAAATATTACTCACATACTGTCCATAATTTAGGGTGGCAATATGGACTAAGAATCCCACCTTGGTAAAGGAGAAGGAAAGAGAAGGCAGGGGATGAAGGAAGGCAGGCTAGAGCTGAGGAAGAGTTGGAACAAGTAGGACACGGAACTGAACCCTGGTAGGGACCCTAAAGACCAAGAGGTGGGTGAGGTCAACAAAAGTGGAAGAGCCCAGAGATACGTCTAAAGGTAACTAAAGGGATAAACAGAACTAGGAGATGATTAGCAAAACTAAAATGCGCTCCAAGGTACAGGGCCAGGGAGGAACCCCGGCAACGCTCCAAGGGCTAAGGGTGGGGCCAGGGTTTGAGAAGTCGGAGTAGGAACGACGGGCACTACCCGAGAGAGGAGCAGACAGGGCAGTGGGATGAGCCTTGGCTAAGGGGGCGGGGTTTAGAGGACTAGTCGGGTCAGAGAGCAGCTAGAAGGTGTACCAACCGGGGGCTGAGAGGCGGGGCCAAAGATCTAAGGGCGGGACCAAGGGAGACCCAGGGGAACCTGGAACTGAGATGGGCAAGGTAAGCAGCTCCTCACCCGGTTCTGCACCGTGTCCTCTGGCGCCGCCGAGAGTCTCGTCCGCCGCCGGAGGCAGAGCGGTGGAACGGGGGGCGGGGAGGACTGGGCCCTCCGTGCCGGAACTCCCGCCATGATGGATGGCAACTTCTCGACTGCATCGTTCCGCGCGTAGCCTCCGGGCCCCAAGGCCGCCATCGTCGCTCCGGAGCCCGGCGACCGTTACCCTCCTCAACCGCCACCGAACAGCCGAACGGCCGCGGGAAAGCCGGCGCCGCCGCCCATTGGACGCGGCCGGCTGCCGGTCTGGCCAATCTCAGGGTTGCCAGGCGGCGCTTTTGACCAATGAGAGCTAAGAGGCGGAGCGGAGTGTCTGGCAGGGTGGAGCCACGGCTCCTCAGCTTGATGCTTGATCGAGCGTTGTGGAGTTTGTTTTTGATCCCGTCTGTGTTTTCATCATTCACTAAATATCAGGTTTTAACTTTTACGAGGCTAATGCCAAAGCCTCCTCGCCTCGCTTTTTGCTGCCCCCCACCCCCACCCATGGGCGAATATGCGCGCAGTGGCAGTCGCCCGGATGTAAGCGTAGGGTGGAGCCGAAAAAAGACTGAAGAGTTGGCGCAGACTCAGAAACGCCTTGACGCCATCTCTCCCCCATCATGTGAGGGAGGCTAAGAGCCGGCTTTGCGCAGACAGTCTCGCTTTTCTCCATTTGCCACGTGATGAGGGCGTAGCTGTGGTAACGCGGCCCGGCGCGCAGTACGCGGGCACGTGACGAGGCCCTAGGGGCCCTTACGTCAGGCACGCTGCAAGCGCGCGGGCTGGGCGGGGTTCGGCGGCGCCCGGTGAGGACCAAAGTGCGTCTGCAGGCCGGGCAAAACCCAGTTGGGTTGGACAGCCATGCCCAAGTACTGCCGGGCTCCGAACTGCTCCAACAATGCGGGCCAACTGGGCGCGGACAACCGCCCGGTGAGCTTCTACAAGTGAGCGCAAGCGAGGGGCGGGGCTTGCAGGGAGGCGGGGCCCTGTGGGGGCGGGCCCGAGGATAAATGCAGCAGTGCGGGGGACCTAGTCCAGCTTGGGTGTGTCTGGAAGCCGGGTTAGCAGGCTGAAGAGACCGTATTCCCGGTGTTTCACTAACAGTAGACACCGCACATGTAAAGGTGCAGATGTGTGAAACAGCAGGGGTAGACGATTAACTGCAGGTAGTGAACGGGGCGAGCGGAGGAATGGGAGGGCTGTGTAGACAGAAGTGAGGTTGGTCCAGGCTCAGAAAGAGCCTACAATTTCCCACTCGCCATCCCCATGGATTTGAGGCATCTCAAACTCAAAACATCCGAAACCAAGCTCCTGATTTTGTCTCTCCTAAAACCTCCCATAGCCTTTCTTATCCTAGTTAATAGCTTTGCATCCTTACCGTCTTTCAGGCTAGAAACCCTTAGAGTCATCTTTACTTCTCTTTTCTCACACTTGAGAAAGTAAAAATTAGCTTGAACTGTAAAACAAAAAAAACCCCAATAACAACAAAAGACCTGCTTTCTTATTTATTTGGCTGGAATGACAGACACGGGAAAAGCTAGCTGAAGAGTTAATAGGAAAAAAATTTTCTATATTTTTCTCAGGGATGTGCTGCAGATGTAAAGTGACAAAACTCCCTTTCTTTTGAGTGACTGCTGCTTTCTTACTTGGAAGCTTTGTTCTCTAAAATCGTAGGCCATCACAAACTGCTGTTTGAAATTACATCAGTAAGAATGAAACATCTTACTTAAGGTTTGGAGAAGTTGAGTCACTTTGACACAGAGAAGCAACCTTGATTTACAATCCAGGTGCAGAGCTTCAGGTAAGGGGTTTCTGGACACAGTATTCCACATCTATCCAAACTTTATTGCTTCCAAGGAGACAGACCCTGGGCCCACTTTGTAATCCAGGTCTGATATTGATCCCTTTACACACATTTCTGCTTTGCTTTGAGCCTATCCAAACACTGTTTCACTTACCTTTCACCTAAATTTCACCCATTCACCAAACCCAAATAATAATTATTTTCCTCTGTTTGATGAAACGCCCCACAGTATCTCTGGTGTACAGTCCCCTTATTACCGTGGTAAATAAACCTGACTTCCCTAGACTACAGGTTTGTCCCTGGTGGCCTTAGTCTAAGTGGGCCAGGACACATTCCGCATCCAGTCCATTAGCAAATCCTGCTGGCTCTCCCTTTAAAGTCTATCAAGAATTTACCACTTCTAACCCCCTTCCTTGCCCTCACCCTGGTGTTGGCCACTGTCACCTCCCAACTGCATGACTGCACTATTTTAGTAGTCTCTCCATTTGTCAACCTGCTCCCACAGTCTGATCAGGGCTCAGATCCCCTCCCCAGCTCCCACCTGATTCTGTAAAGACAAGAAGATGAGGCTGGAGCAGGCAGAGAACAGGCCTACAAAGCCCCACAGGAGCTGGATCCCCACTCTCTGTCTGACCTCATCTCCTCCCTCCTGCCCCTTACTTTGCTCCAGTGTCACTGGCTTATTCCATGTTCCTCTAGCATGCCAGGCACATTGTTGCCCCAGGGCCTTCCCCTGTTCTGAACAGCCTGTGCTGTTCCCTCTGCTTGGAAAGATCTTCCCTTTATGACCACCACTCTGTAAAATGATAACTGTCTCCCAGTACATACATATTCTCTCTATTTGCCTCCTGCTTTATTTTTCCCTTTAACATTTACCACTTTCTGGCATACCACATATTTGATATATTCATTTATTGGCTCCTCCACTAGAACGTCAGCTCCATGAAGGCAGGGATTTTTTTCTGTCTCATACCCTGTTGTGTCCCCACCATCTAGAACAGCGCCTGGCACATAGTGGGTGCTCAGTAAATATTTGTTGGATGAATTCGATGAATGCATTTCAGATGGGCTCCTCAGGAAACTCAGAATGCCATGTCCCAGCTATCCCTTGAGGGACCCTGGTTCAGGGTAGGAGGAGGGCAGAGGAGTCTTTGAACCTAAATCAGTATGTCCAGACTTGCTTTTTAAAATATATCACTCTGACATCGTTTATTAAGTCAGCAACTCCGAGTGTCTCCTGTAGTAAGTAAGCTCCTGCTGGACACAAAGGACCCTGACAGATCTTGTTCCTGCCCTGACGGAGCTCATGGATAGGTGCGGGGTCAATCATTGAAGAACTGAGGACACAACTTGATCCTTTCTTTTCTTCAGCACCACTGCCCCCAATCTAGTCCATTAATCCATCCTTTGACTCTACCCTCCAAAACAGTCCCATCCTGCAGCAATCACAACAAAAGCCCTAACTCCTTGGCAATACAGTTATAAATGCAAAGGGAAGAATCCTCACTAAACTATCAGGAAATAAGGAAAGAAAGAAAACCCACCACATTCCTAGTCTGACCACTTCTGATCACCTCTGCTGTCACAGCATAGCCCAGGCTGCCATTATTTCTTTCTTGCTTTTTTTAATATTTCTTTCTTTCTTTCTTTCTTCTTTCTTTCTTTCTTTATTTTGGCTGTGCTGGGTCTTAGTTGCGGCATGCGGGATATTTAGTTGTGGCATGTGGGATCTTTAGTTGTGGCACGTGGACTTCTTAGTTGCAGCATGTGGACTTCCTAATTGTGGCATGCGAACTCTTAGTTGTGGCATGCATGTGGGATCTAGTTCCCTGACCAGGGATCGAACCCGGGCCCCCTGTATTGGGAGTGCAGAGTCTTACCCGTTGGACCACCAGGGAAGTCCCCATCATTTCTTAATGAGACTCTGTGATAGATGCTTGCTGGTCTCCCTACTTCTACGCTTGCTTCCCTTAACAGCGATAACAATAATAACTTGCTTAAAGAGCACTTACTGTATACCAGGTACTGTTCTAAGTGCTTCACACATAATAATGAGAACAGTGAGAACTGTGCATAGCAGCCAGGCGACCGTATAAAAATCAGTTCATGTCTATGTTGTTTAAATCCCACCAATGGCTGCCAGGCTGTTCCTCACACAGGCTGACCCATGCCCACCTCAAGGCCCATCCCTGAGTCACTCTTGAAGAAGCCATTTAGCTAAGAGTTTGGTGAGGAGCAGTCTCCGAAAGAGATTCAAGAGAGGGCAGGGATGCTAGGAAGGAACAAGGTGAAACACTGAGGGAAGTGGCTGCTAGGAAGTAACTCAAAATTCCTGCCTGGGTGCAAAAGGAAACATTCATTAGTTGTGATTTAGGCCCTTTCAGGAACAAATGACAGTCATCTCTCATGGCAGGGGGAGGTGTCTAACAGGTGGGAATTGCATCTGTCTGGCAGTAACAAAGTCCTGAAATAATAGTGGCTTTACCAAATTACGGGATCTATAGGAATCAGCGTGGTTAGGTTATGCTACAGTGACAAACTCACAGAATCTCAGTGGCTTACCACAACAAAGGTTTATTCCTCACTCACACTAATGTCCTTTTGTGGCCCTTCTCTACTGTATCTTAATTGGGGATTCAGGCTGAAGGAGCCTCCCCTACCTGGAATATTGGTGGTCTTGTGGGAGGGGGAAAAGAGAAAGTGGGGAGAATCACCCAATGGCTACTGGTAAATTGTATATTTAGAAGTGGCCCATATCGCTTTTACTTCTTTGGCCACAGCAAGTCTATGGCAAGCGTCAGGTCAGTAGAGTGGAAGTGTGTATCTTCGTGTGGGGAAGGGCAGCAAATGTTTTGAACAATAATACAGTCTACCGCAAGGTTTATTTTTCTCTCACATGAAACAAGTACAGAGGTTGGCAGATGAGCACTGGTGTGGCAGTTCCACAATCATCAGGGATGAGGGTCCCATCTTTCATATCCATCCAGTGGCTGCCAAGTACCTCAGCCATCATGCCCAACCATTTCTGGAGGGAGAAAAGAGAAGGGACGAGGAGCAAAAGAGACACAACTCTAAACTAAGCTGGTCTGCTTTACAAAGCCTTCTCAGAAATCCCACCCAATGGTAGGTTCTTCATCATTGGTCACCCCCCCAACTGCAAAGGAGCCTGGGAAGTGTAGTCTTTTGCTGGGCAGTTAACCACCCTGAAGACATTTTGAGTTATGTTAGTAAGGAAGAAAAGAAGAACTCCTAGCAGTGCTGTAGATAGAATGGCCAACAAGACTAAAATATTCTATAAAAAAAGGAGGGGCTTCCCTGGTGGCGCAGTGGTTGAGAATCTGCCTGCCAATGCAGGGGACACGGGTTCGAGCCCTGGTCTGGGAAGATCCCACATGCCACGGAGCAACTAGGCCCGTGAGCCACAATTACTGAGCCTGCGCGTCTGGAGCCTGTGCTCCGCAACAAGGGAGGCCGCGATAATGAGAGGCCCGCGCACCGCAATGAAGAGTGGCCCCCACTTGCCGCAACTAGAGAAAGCCCTCGCACAGAAACGAAGACCCAACACAGCCATAAAAAAAAAAAAAAAAAAAAAAAAAAGGAGGACACTGGCTGTGCACTTAAGGTAGAATCTTAGAGAGGGACATTTCCTATCATAAATGTTGCCATCTAGAGGAACAAAAGAGAATAAAAACAAGACCAAATTAGGAAGAGGTTTTCTATGATATTACTTTCCTCCTTTGCCCCTTGAGCTGCTTCTGATTCCATTTGAGAACCCTCTCACATTTAAGGTACCATCCTAGATGTCTCACCCAACATGAAAGTATTGGCCAGAACTTAGTTACATGGCCCACCTACTGCAAAGGAACCTGGGAGACAGTCGTCTAACAGGGCACATTATGGCCTGAAAAAAGTTGGAGTTGGTTAATAAGGAAGAAGAAGAGAGTGGACGTGGAGTAATCAGTTGGCAGTCTCTGCCCAGGAGTAGGTGGGAAGTGCTGGTACAAGGGATTTCATGTTCGTGTCCAGGCAGAAGGAGGCTGGTGAGAACATTTGGATCTCAGATTGAGGCTGAAGGAACTGCAGCAGCCAGAGTTTCTGGCTCTGTGCCCTTGGGTTCTGCTCTTTGGATGCCACGCTCTCCTCTGAGTCAGCCCTTCTGTCCTCATTCACCAGCTATCCCCCACTTCCCTCTCTGTCTGCCTTTTGCCTGAGAAGCCTTCCTTTGCTCCCCACCAACAACCTCTGTCCATCCCATCCACCTCCTCCCCACTGGTGGCCTCTTTACTTTCTTATGTGTGTTTCCCAGTGTTTCTTTATGCAAATGCAAGCAAGTCTAAACATATGTTCTTGTTTCCCCCTTTATTACTTTGTTAGTTTCCTATGACTGCTGTTACGAACTGCTGGTGGCTTAAAACAATAGGAATTATTCTCTCACAATCCAGATCGATTTTACTGGGCCCAAAATCAAGGTGTCAGCAGGGCTGCATTCCCCAGGAGGCTCTAGGAGAAAATCTGTTCCTTGCATCTTCCAGTTTCTGGTGTCCGCAGGCATTCCTTGGCTTTTGGCCACATCACTCCAATCTCTGCCTCTATCGTCACATTGCGTCTCCTCTTTTATCTGCGGTAGTATGTTCTCCTGCTTCCCTCTTATAAGAATACTTGAAACTGCATTTAGGGCCAACCCGGATGATGTAGGATAATTTTCCCCATCTCAAGATCCTTAACTTAATCACATCTTTTGTCATGAAATGCAATATTCACAGGCTCCGGGGATTAGGACATGGATGTCTTTTGGGGGACCGTTATTCAGGCTGCCACAATGACTAAAAGCTGATATACTCTATTTGGAACCTTGCTTTTTTCACATAATATATGCCTGACAATAGCATATCATTTCATACAGTGCCTTCAACCTATTTTAGAGCTGTGTGGTATTCTTTTGTGTGCGTATGCCGGAGTTTATTTGTCCTGTCTCCTATGGATGGGATTGTCCCCCACTCTCTAACACTCCTTACTCTTCCTTTTTAACAAAGAGAGAGCAGGCCTTATAGCCCTCAGCAAGTAAAGATATCAGGTGTTTTTATGGTTAACTCCTATTTATGGAATTGATACTGGTTTTCCATTTTCAATTGTGGTTTAAGTTTCTCTTTTAGGTATCTTCGTTTAATAAGTTGGTCAATTTTAAGAAAAATATTAAGTAAATAATGTCACAGATATGGAAGACATTGTGAAGGTGGGATGTGGATGAATGACTGTATTAGTTATCTAATGCTCCATAACAAACTATCCCAACATTTAGCAGCTTAAAATAAACCTTTAATGTCTCACAGTTTCTGGCAGCTCCCATAGAACAAACTGGCCGGAACTTAATCATTTGGCCACCTCTAGCTGCAAATGAAGCTGGGAAATGAGGTCTTTATTGTGGACAGTCTTGAGCCCAGGTCTAAATAGAAAGTGTATTGCTATAAAAGAGGGCAAAAAGAGACGGTGGGGACAGTGGCACCAGTTAACGGGTGGCACTACTTCTAATGGACACAGAAGTAGTTGGGCGCCTGTAGAGGGTGCCTTATCAGATAACCCCTATCCACTCCCACTGGGAAAGCTTTTATTTAATTCATTTAAAAAAAACAACTTTAAAATTAAAAAAAATTTTAATTGTGGTAAAATACACATAACATAAAATCTCCCCTTAACCATTTTTAAATTCAGTAGTGTTAAGCATGTTCACGTTGTTGAGCAACCAATCTCCAGAACTTTTTCTTTCTTTTTTTAAAAAATTTATTTATTTATTTTTGGCTGTATTGGGTCTTCGTTGCCGTGCGCGGGATTTCTCTAGCTGCGGTGAGTGGGGGCTACTCTTCGTTGCGGTGTGTGGGCCTCTCATTGCAGTGGCTTCTCCTGTTGCAGAGCATGGGCTCTAGGCACGTGGGCTTCAGTAGTTGTAGCACGCAGGCTCAGTAGGTGTGGCTCGTGGGCTCTAGAGTGCAGGCTCAGTAGCTGTGGCGCACGCGCTTAGTTGCTCCGTGGCATGTGGGATCTTCCCGGACCAGGGATCGAACCCATGTCCCCTGCATCTGTAGGCAGATTCTTAACCACTGCACCACCAGGGAAGTCCCTCCAGAACTTCTTCATCTTGCCAAACTGAAACTCTATGCCCATTGAACAAGAACTCCCAATTTCCCTCCCCCTCCCCCCTAGCCCCTGGCAACCACCATTCTACTTTCTGTTTCTCTGAATTTGACTACTTTAGATACCCCATATAAGTGGAATCATACAGTATTTGGGTTTTTTGTGACTGGTTTATTTCACTTACCGTAATGTACTCAAGATTCATGTTATAGTATGTGTCAGAATTTCTTTCCTTTTTAAGGCTGAATAATATTTCATTGTATGTATATACCACCTTTTGCTAATCCATTCATTTGTTGATGGACCCTTGGGTTTCTTCCCGCTTTTGGCTATTGTAAATAATGCTATTATGCACGTGAGTATGCGCATTGTAAATAATGCTATTATGCACGTGAGTATGCGCATATCTCTTCGAGACTCTGCTTTCAATTTTTAGGGGGTCTGTATCCAGAAGAGGGATTGTTGGGTCATATGGTAATTCTATTTTCAATTTTTTGAGGAACAGCCATACTATTCATAGAGACTGCTCCATTTTACATTCCCACCAACAGTGCACAGGGTTCCAGTTTCTGCTCGTCCTTGCCAACACTTGTTATTTTGTGTTTGTTTGTTTGTTTTTGTATAGTAGTCATTCTAATGGTTATGAGGTGATATCTTGTGGGTTTTTTTTTTATAAATTTATTTATTTTATTTATTTATTTTTGGCTGTGTTGGGTCTTCGTTTCTGTGCGCAGGCTTTCTCTAGTTGCGGTGAGCGGGGACTACTCTTCATCGCGGTGCGCGGGCTTCTCATTGTCGTGGCCTCTCATTGTGGAGCACAGGCTCTACATGCGCAGGCTCAGTAGTTGTGGCCCACGGGCTTAGTTGCTCCGCGGCATGTGGGATCTTCCCAGACCAGGGCTCGAACCTGTGTCCTCTGCATTGGCAGGCAGATTCTTAACCACTGCGCCACCAGGGAAGCCCAATCTTGTGGTTTTGATTGGCATTTTCCTAATGATAAATGATGTTGAGCATCTTTTCATATGCTGGTTGGCCATTTGTATCTTCTTTGGAGAAATGTCTATTCAAGTCCTTTGCCCATTTTTTAGTCGGGTTATTTGTTGTTGTTATTTAAAAACTTTTTAACATGTTTTCAAGCATACACAAAAAATAGAGTTGTTTAAATGAATCCTCATGTATCTATCACTCAGTTGTACCAGTTGTCAACATTTTGCTAATGTTTTTCATCCACCTTCCTCCCATGTACATCTTTAATGCAGTATTTTAAAGTAAATTCCAGACATTAGGTCTTTTATCTATAAATACTTCAGAATATTTTTCCAACAGATGACTATTTTAGAAGGTTAAACCAATATAATTATCACACCTAGCAAAATTAACTTCTTACAATTATCTAATACCCAATTCATGTTCAGTTTCCCCCAGTTGTATTAAAATGTCTTTTTACAGAATGGTTTGTTGCAGAGAAAGTCCACATCTGCCTTTGGACTGATGTTTCTTAAATCTCTTTTAATCTATAATCCCACCCCTACCCCCATGAATATGGGATCTCCCACATTCTAGATTTGTCCGATTTTGTAAACTGCCTCCTGAGATTCATATGGAGGAACAGACTTGGGGGGAAGGGAGAGTGACAGTGGGCAAAGAGACCAGGGAGGAGACTGTTGCAGAAACCCAGCCAGGGGAGGCTGGAGGCTGGAGGCTGGATAGGAGGGTCAATGGAGGTGGGAGAGGTGGGCTGATGCTGGGTGTTTAAAAGGTGGAGCCTGAAGAACTGGATGTGAGTAGGAGGTTGAGAGCCTGGTTGGGAGGCAGGGCCAGATTCTGGCCCAGGGGAGGCAGAGGTTTGGAGCTCAGGGACCTCTGGGTGTGCGTATCCTCAGGGAGGGGTGGGGTTGGACCTGATCTCGCTGACCCCGCCCCCCGGCAGGTTCCCCCTGAAGGATGGCCCCCGGCTGCAGGCCTGGCTGAGGCACATGGGGCGCGAGCACTGGGTGCCTAGCTGCCACCAGCACCTGTGCAGCGGGCACTTCGCCCCCTCTTGCTTCCAGTGGCGCTGGGGCGTGCGCTACCTGCGGCCGGATGCTGTGCCCTCCATCTTCTCCCGAGCGCCGCCCGCCAAGGTGAGCTCAGGAGAGTCCCATGGCTGGAGTCTGATCCCCCGCCCTCCCCTCTGAGGGAGGTCCCTCCTGCAGGCTGACTCTCAGCCCTCCACTCCTGAGGAGTTTTCCCTTGGAGTCCGGCCCTGATGTCCTCCATCCCCCATCCCTTGCCTTGTCTTCCAGAGGCAGACGAATTCCCGAAGCACCGAGAAACCAGTCGTGCCTCCGCCTCCGCAGGAGGCCACGTCCCTGTCCCCTGGCCCAGCCGTCCCGGCCCCTGGCCCCGTACAGCTTGTGGTGCTGGGGCCAGCATCCGGGGGTCCCGAAGCCCCAGCCACAGTGTTCCTGACTCCCCTGCCGCTTCCGCCGGTTCCCACGGGGCCGCGCCCTGGAGTGTCGGCCCAGCACCCCCGGCCCGGGCTGGGCGCGGCGCTGGGAGCGCTGCAGCGGCGGGTGCGGAGGCTCCAGCAGCGCCACGAGCGGCACCAGGCGCGGCTGCGGGCTCTGGAACAGCTGGCGAAGCAGCTGCGCGTGGAGAGCCTGCTGGCGCCGGCGCACCGGGGCCGGCTGCGCGCGGTGAGTGCCCTGCCCGGACCACACAGTTGGTGTGCTTTCGGCTAAACTAGAGTCCAGAGTTGAAAGTCAGAACATTTCACCCGTGTTTCCAAATTTCTGGCTTGAAAAAAAATCAGTCTGGCAATGCCAAGCAACTATCGGTGGGAGCTGAGTAGTGGCTGCTCCATTTAATAATATTATAATATTTAAGCAGCCCTTACTCTCTTCTAGACACAGAGTTAATAACTTATTGAAAACTCTATGACCTTGATATTGAAACTGCTCTTGTCCCCATTTTCCATATGAAAAAACTGAAGCACAGAGTGGTCCAGTAACTTGCCCAAAGCCAGGCAGTCAGTAAGTTGCAGAGCCAGGATTCAGACCCAGGTGTCTGGCCCCAGAGGAGGCCTGTGCTCTGTGGGAGAGCTCCCTGCCTGGCCCCTATAGAGCTTGAGTTTGCAACTCTATACTAGAGTCTCCCAGGCCCTATCTAAGGCCCTTTTGCCCCTACGTTTTACTGCTGAGTATTTTCTGGCGTGGGGAGTGGAGGGGATCATGTCTTTTTTTTTCGGCCACGCCACGTGGCTTGTGAGGTCTTAGTTCCCCGAGCAGGGATCGAATCCGTGCCCCCTGCAGTGGAAGCACAGAGTCCTAACCACTGCACCACCAAGGAATTCCCGAGGGGATCATGTCTTTAAAAATCAAAATTTGACCAGGCCTTTTTCCTGCTTAAAACCCCAGGGTCAAGCTTGAGGTCCCAGGACCCTTGTTCCTGCCTGGACAAGGGAGGTGGGAGGGGGTTTCAGAAAGCCCCTGAGGTACCTCTGTAGCTAAGGTGTCTCAACCTGACAGCCAGTGGGTTGGGCCTGGCCCACAGATATTATTCTTTTGGCCTCAGTAATGCTGTAAAATATTTTCTGGTCTTTCCTGAAGGCTCAGCAGATCTAGCAGCACTGGGTTCACATCCCCAGATAGTAGCAGTCAGCTAGAGCTGCAGTGGCTGTCCCCGGAGGCTTTATGTTTGAGACTGTGGCCTGAACCATGCTGGAGCACAAGAGGGACATACGGGGGGTTGGGGGGGGGGGGCAAGGACATAACTCAGACTCAGGCCTGGGGCTCTTCATGGAGCCTGCCAGGGCCCTTGGGCTGACAGTGTCTCTCTCTGCCTCCCCTGCCCCCATTCCATCCCTGCCTCTCAATCTCTTCCTCTTTCTCCCACATTCATCTTTGTCTTTCTGCCCCCTATGTCTCTGTCATCCCATCCATCTCCCCACTTCCCGTGTCTCTCTTCATCTGCATCTTTATCCCCCGTATCCATGTCCCTGTCTCCCTGCCCCTACATTTCTCCCACCCCCCATATGTCTCTCCATGTCTCTCTTCCCCCACATCTCTCTCCTCACATCTCTCTCTGCCCGTATCTCTCTCTGTCTCCTGACACCCCCCTCCCACCTCCACCTCCCTGTTCCTCACCATTTCTCCCACTGCCCCCACTTTTTCCTTCCCTCCTTCCCTCCCCTCACTCCCCTCATTCCCCTGTGTCCTCCATCTCTACTACTTCCTTGCCTGGGACGGCCCAGCTCCCTGGACCTGAGGAATCCCAAGCCTTCACCATCATCTGTGGAGGGCCTGACATAGCTGTGGTCCTTGCCCAAGGTCCTGCACCTCCTACCCTGGACGCCAAGCCTGAGCTCCTGGACACTCAGACTCCCAGTGCATAAGGACCAGGACAGATGATAGAAGACACAGGAAGAGAGACGCATCAAATGTGGGCTTGGCCCAGCCCCATGACCCATGCCTGGGGCATAGCAGTGGCTCCCTCAAGGGCCTGGCTCTCACCACCTCCTCCTAGGGACCCCTTGAACCTTAGGGCTGACCTGGGCCCAAGACCCCTGTCAGCAGTGATTACCCTGGGAACCAGGTCCCGACCCCACCTTCAATCTTTGCGGTCAGTAAAACATCCTCAGAGCAGAGCAAGGGTTGTTTGTTTGGAGAGAGTTGTACCTGGTTCTGAAGAGCCCCTCATACCCTTTGCCAAGCCTGGTGCCAAGCTGGGGATACAGCAGTGAACACAGCTGACAAAAGTCCTGTCCTCGTGGTGCTCACTTTCTGCTTGAGCAGAAGATGAACTAGTAAACTAATAAACAGTATAATTTCAGGTTGTGATAAGTGTCAAAAAGACTGAATGAAAATGTAATGGGCTGGGTGGGAGGGAGGACTCTCTAAGGAGACAATGTTTGAGCAGACACCTGATGATGAGAAGGAGCTGGCCTGGAAGGCACGTGGACTGGATGTTCCAGGGAGAAGAACAGCCCCTGCACATGCCCTACTATCTAAGGTATAAGCCGGAGGAAGACAGTGTTGCTATGGCGAACACTGAAGCAGGGAAGGGAGTGAGTGTTTGTGTGTGAGGAGGGTGGGGGTGGGACGCAATGTTAGAGCAGAAAAGGTCTCATTGGAAAGGTACCAAATAAGCGAAAGCCTAAAGGAGAGGAGTAAGGGAACCAGGTATCTGGGGAAAGAGCATTCCAGGCAGAAGGAAAGCCAGTGCAGAGGTCCTGGGGTGAGGAGGAACAAGGAGGCCAGGATGGTTAGAGTGGAGTGACCGAGGGGGAGACTGAGAGGAGGTGAGATTGGAGAGATGACAGGGAAGTTCACACAGGGACTTGTGGGTTGTGGTTGAGACATTGGCTGTTACCTGCAGTGAGGTGCAGCAAGCAGATGCCTTTAGGAAGGTCCTGATGTGATAGGTGTTAATAGGTCCCTCTGGCATATTGGGGTGTGGGGGGGAGCTGCCATAGTCCAGGTGGGAGAGGATGAAGGATGGACCAGGATGAGGGCCTGGGACTGGGGTCAGGGATGAAATTCTGGAAATATCTTGAATGGAGCTACTGGGCCTGCACATTAGAAGGATGAGAGGTGGAAGGCGAAGTCAGCCAGCCCTGTTCAGGCTGGGATGATTGTGGACAGTGCAGGCCACAGCCAGTCAGGTGTGACAGCCCAGCCAGGATGATGGAGCCAGGAAGGCCTCATCCCTGGGCTGGCTCCTGGAGGCCTTTCTGGGGGAGGAGTCCATTGGCGGCAGATCTATCCCCTAGACACTGCCAAAGCCATGTAGCACGGTGATTAAAAGCCCAGACTCTATAGCCCGGCCACTGGGATTCAAGTCTTAGCTCCATTACCTATTTGCTGTATGCCCTTGGGTAAATGGCTTAACTTCTCCGGGTAAGTGCTGTGTGAGCACTATGTGATAACGACAATGACAGTGATTATAGGAGTCTCCACAAAATCATCCCTCTGAGACATCCCTTGTCTAGGGCGGACATGGAGTAGAGGTCAGGTCTGATATGTCAGAGAGAGAAAACACCCACCACTACCACACATCGAGACCCCTGCCCAAACTGGTCTGGTTTGCAGTCCTTCGGAAAGGCACTATCACAGCGGGATGGACAATAAGAGCTGTGCCCGTTTTCCCATCCCTCTCTTTTTGCCCTTGTCCCTGCTTCATCTCTCTCCTGTCTCCATGCCTCACAGCCTTCTTCGTGGCCATTTCTTCTTCTCCCTATCCTCGGTGTCTATACCCTTCCCACCGCTGCCTCCAGCCTTTTCATCAATGCAAGCAGCCTCGCAGTGTCTCCGCCCCCGCGCCTGGTTGGGGGTGACAGCGCATGCGCCATCAGCGCCCCTCCCTCTCCGCCCCCATCCCCCGTCGGCGTCCGGGCCTCGTCCCCTTCTCTCTGTCTCCTTCTCCCCCATCACTTCCCCAGACACTGACACCCCATTACTCCAGTTTCCCCGGTTTCAGCTTTGGTCTCCAGCCCCAGCCACCCGAGGTAAGATGGGTAGAGGGGAGGCCCGCGGAGAAGGGGAGGGGCAAAGCATCCTGCATCCTGAGATAAACAAACCGGGGGAGGGGGCGGCCTAGACTGAGGGCCCTGACGCGGGAGGAGAAGAATGGGGGACTGGCCTGGGGGAAGTGGTAGGCGCTGGGCCCACAAACCAGCGTCCTCTGATGGGTGACTGGCGTCCCTATGATTGCCCAAAATCCAGAGCTGGGGGCGTGGGAGCCAACCGGAGGCCGGGGAGCGTCTGGGGGGCTGAGATTCCGGAGACTGTGGGGCACCCTCTCTAGCTGACCTCTGCCCCCAGGATTTGCCTGAAGGCCACCCCCAACTCTGCACCTGCCCCCTGAGGGCCACCAAGGACCATGACTAAGACAGATCCCGCCCCGATGGCCCCGCCGCTCAGGGCGGAGGGAGAAGAGGAGGAGGAGGAGGATGAGCCTGTCCCAGAGCCCCCCAGCCCCACCCAGGAGCGCCGGCAGAAGCCTGTTGTGCACCCCTCGGCACCTGCCCCCCTCCCCAAGGACTACGGTAACCACCCTCCCCACTCTGCAATATGGCCTGGAGCCTTGGGTGGCCAGGGAGGTTTGGCTGAACTCTGCTGGTGGAGATGGTGGGAGGATTCTGGAGGATTTGAAGGTGTTCTGGAGGAGTCCTGGCCCTTGGATTCCACCCCCCCTTCATTAATTCATTCACCCATTGGAGAATGGAATTGGGATAATCATAATATTTAATTCATGACACATCATTCAGTCATTTAGTCATTAAACAAGCATTTTTGGAAAGCCTGCTATGGACCTAGGAACTGGGGGCACAGCATGGAGCAAGACAGATCTCGTCTTTGCCTAAGAGAACTCACAGGCCTCAATGACAACCACACAAATAAGTATAAAAATATAAGTACATAATTACAAGACATGATGAGAATTGTGTTTGCTAAGAACCGAATTCTGTAAGAGCTTTTTAAGATATGCTTTCCCTGAGGAAATAACATTTGAGGGAGACCCAAGGATGAATTGAGGGTTAACAAGGGAAAAGATCAGGGGAAGGGGGTCCTAGGCAAGGTAACCGCAGGAGTAAAGGCTCTGAGGTAGGAAGATGTGGAGCTCAGAGGGTGGCCTCTTGGAGAAACGGGAAGTGTCTACTCATTCACCAAGCAGTATTTATCCATCACCACTACTCTGTGACAAGCCTTGTGCTAGGAGATGGAGATTTAATGGTGAGCAATCCAGGCATGATCCCTGCTCTCAGAAGAGAAGGCAAGACTAAGCAAGTAACAGGTATATAAATCGGATAAGTTCAGATTAGAGTGAATGCTATGAAAGAAATAAAAGATGGAGATATAATAGAGAATGGCTAGGGGGCAGCACCTTGAGACAGAGTGGTCAGGGTGGGTCTTCTGACGAGGTGGCATTTAGGCTGAGACCCAGAGCATGAGGAGGAATCAGCCATAGGAGAGCTGGAGAAAGAGTGTTCCAGGCTGTAAGCAGCAAGTGCAAAAACCCTGAGGCAGGACTGAGCTTGGAGCAGAAGGAAAATCCCGGTGTTGCTGTTAGGGAGTGATTGGAGTTGAGATGAGAGGTTGGCAATGGCTAGATCTGGAAGGGCCTTAAAGGCTACTGTGAGAACTCTGGATATATTCTAAGTGTGATGGCGGGGGAGAGCAGTCTGGGGGGAGGGCAGGTCTGATTTATATTTTTAAAAGCTCCCTCTGGCTACTGGGTAGAGAGGGTGGAGCTCAGCCAGAATTAGATATAGGAGGAGGCTTTTAGAAGATGTTGGCTGGGAATCCCCAGCAGCTGTAAGTTCGGAGATGAGGTTCCAAGTTCAGAGAGTAGGCGTCATCAGGATAGGGCAGGAGGGGTGGCATCTGTGGACATGTCACACACTAGAGGTGGGTCAGAGAGGCCATAAGTTGCCTTCAGTCTGATAGAAAAATAAGAACGTTATCTGGGTCTCTAGGGCCGGGTATCCACCCTGGGAAACTGGAAAATCTCCACTGGAAATGTGGCTGGATGTGGCTGGGGCCTGTGGCCTGCTGGGAAGTCAAAGAGTCTAGGGTATCAGCACCCCCATCCCCAGGAATCCTGCTTGTAGAACAAGGAGGGTTTGGTCACAGAATATGAAGGAATCTGAAAATGTGGTCTAGGACAGAGAGAGGGCTAAGGTGGACTCCAAGAGGAACTCGTGTATTTATTAAATTTGTACATTAATTCAGCTAGACTGACAGAGCGCCTCCTGCATGGATAAGGGAGTGAACAAGGCAGCCTGGAAACGTCCTAGTGAGGGGGACGAGCAAGAAAGGAAGAGAATGAGGAAGAAGAGAAAGAGAGGAAAAGAGGGAGGGAGGAAGGAGTAAACAAGTAATGTTAAGTAGTGATTTTTTTCTTATTTTTTTTTCTTTTGGCCACGCCATGTGGCATGTGGGGATCTTAGTTCCCTGACCAGGGATCGAACCCGGGCCCCCTGCACAGGAAGCGCAGTGTCTTAACCGCTGGACCACCAGGGAAGTCCCTAAGTAGTGATATTTTTAAAGAAATGAAAAAGGGCAAGAGATAAAGAAGGGCAGAAGTGCTGATTTAGCCAGGGTGGTCTGGGGAGGCCTCTCTGAAGCCTTAGGAAGATCTCAGGGAAGACGGGCCCAGGCAAGAAAAACAGCAAGCACAAAGCCCCGAGAGAGGAATTTGCCTGGCGAGTTGGAAGGACAGAAGGAGGTCAGTGTGGCTGGAGGGGAATGAGTGAGGGGGAGAGGGCGGAGAACAGACGAGGCCAGTTTGTGCAGGGCCTGTGGGCCAGGGTGAGGATTTGGGTCTGTACTCTGAGTGTGATGGGAGCCAGGGCAGGCTTGGCCAAGGAGAGCTGTGCTGTGACTGGGGTTTTAAAAAGAACACACAGGCTGCTTCCGGGAGACACCTTCTATGCGGTACTTCCCAGGGCTCTGTGTCATCTGGTCATTCATTTGCTCATCCATTCAACACGCACTGGGCTCTTGCCTTGTGCCAGCGCTGTGCTGGGTGCTGACGTTACTACAGGGCAACACTCTAAAGGGGGGAGATGGAAGTTCCTCTGGGCACACCCTGGCTGGCCACAGGTTGGATCCTGCCCATGGATCCATTTTATGTGCACTGCACAGTAATTGAAATTTGGGGAGATTTTTCTTAAAAACCGTGATCTCTGGCTTTCTAATTTCCTTTACCCTGGAGATTTGGCTAAACCATGCCCTGACAGGGCAACATGCGCTAGAGCAGTAGCAGCCCCCTTGGGCATGCAGACTCCTTACCACACTCTTGTTTCATGGGGTGGAGTTTGCTGCTATATGACCTTGCAATTTTTCAAGATACACCAGGCATCCACATTTTTATGTGAAACCTCCTGATTTTGAAACCTCACTCTGGCCACACAGAAAATGCCTGTGGCCCATGTGCCACCAGTTTGAGACTCTGCATTAGAAGGTTTTAAAGGTCTAGAGTTCCTCTGCCTTAGGATGGAAGGAAGGGGGTCAGTCCACAGTCTGCCTGGGGTGACCTTGGACCTCTCACCACCCTAGCCTTCACCTTCTTCGACCCCAACGACCCTGCCTGCCAGGAGATTCTGTTTGACCCGCAGACCACCATCCCTGAGCTGTTTGCCATTGTGCGCCAGTGGGTGCCCCAAGTCCAGCACAAGATTGATGTCATTGGCAATGAGGTGAGAGCGCTGGGGAAGCGAGGGGGGAGAGGAAGGGGTTCCTCCTGTGTTTGGGTAACCCTCCCTGGTCCCCTGGTACTCCCAGATTCTGCGTCGAGGCTGCCATGTGAATGATCGTGATGGGCTGACCGACATGACACTGCTCCATTATGCGTGCAAGGCGGGGGCCCACGGAGTCGGTGAGGGTCCAAACCCCCAAACCTAACTCCCACGCCCAACACGCTCAGAACCCCGGCCCTCAGATCTCCATCCTGGACCCACAGCCTAAGATCCCAAAGTGCAGTCCCTGAAGCCCTGGGCCTTCCCCATGCCCTGGGCCCACACTCTGGAGGAGGGGACCCAAGCTGACCTGGGCTGTCGCGCAGGGGACCCCGCGGCGGCTGTACGCCTCTCGCAGCAGCTGCTGGCACTGGGCGCAGACGTGACCCTGCGCAGCCGCTGGACCAACATGAACGCGCTTCACTACGCGGCCTATTTTGACGTGCCGGATCTCGTGCGCGTGCTACTGAAGGGTGCACGGCCCCGAGGTGAGGAGGAGGGGCCGGGCTGGGAGGGGCAGGACCTAGGCGAGGAAGGAGGGCTGGAAGCAGAAGGAGGGTACCCAGGTGTGGGGGGAGGAGACAAGTGAGAAGGCGGGGAAGGCGACTGATGGGGCCTGGCATGGGAGGCCAGGGTGGGAGGCGGGAGGCGTGAGGCGTGAGGCGCGAGGTGCGGGAGAAGGAGTTCAGGGGTCCAAAACGTCAGGGCCTGGCGGGAGCTGGTTGGGAGGGGTGTGGCCGAGGAGGGGCGGGGCTCTGCGTCAGAGGCTGCGGGAGGCCCCGGGGCCTGCGGGTTAAGAGATGGAGGAAGAGGCTGGAAGGCAGCGGGAGGGCTGGGGTGCTGAGGGCGCTCACCCGGAACCTTCCTCTCACACACTTCCCAGTGGTGAACTCCACGTGCAGTGACTTCAACCATGGCTCAGCCCTGCACATCGCTGCCTCCAACCTGTGCCTGGGCGCGGCCAAATGTTTGCTGGAACACGGCGCCAACCCGGCGCTTCGGGTACTGCCACCCTGGCCCAGTCCTGTTATCTTCCTTCTCCTTCCTCCCCAACCGCTTTCTGGCCAGCAGGCCTCTGCAGAGGATGGGAGCGGGGGAGGGGGCGGGGCAGGACCACTTGAGTTTCTTGAAGCTCTCATTCCCCATTGGCCCAGTTGGACCCTTAACCCGGTACCACAGGAGCCCATTTTCAGTGTTTGTCCTTCACATGGTCCCATTCCGGGCTTGGGGTCTTGGCCCTGCAGGCATGACCTACAGCACTGAAGTGGGACCTTCATTCCCTATTGGCTCCATACTTGACATCCCCAGGCTGAGGTCTCAGGGGTGGACTTCCCTGGGGACCGGGGTCTGTACCTTAATGCCCCACCCCTTCCCATTTCCAAGTTGGCCCAGGGTATGACCTACTCCCACCTCTGCCTCACCTCCTCCCGGGGTCTCTGGGGGCATGGGCTCAGTGGGAGTGCAGCCTATGCCGCTGAGTCTTTGCTCCCTCTCTTCCTGTTGGCCCCCAGAACCGAAAGGGACAGGTGCCAGCGGAGGTGGTCCCAGACCCCATGGACATGTCCCTGGACAAGGCAGAGGCGGCGCTGGTGGCCAAGGAGCTGCGGACGCTACTGGAGGAGGCTGTGCCACTCTCCTGCGCCCTCCCCAAGGTCACGCTACCCAACTATGACAACGTCCCAGGCAATCTCATGCTCAGTGCACTGGGCCTGCGCCTGGGAGACCGCGTGCTACTGGATGGCCAGAAGGTCAGGGACTGGAGCAGGGAAGGGAGGGCAGGACTCAGCCCTCATCCCTCAGAGCTGGGTCTTTGGGCAGAGTGCAGACTCTCCCCTTTGCCTGCCCACCCTCGCAGTCATGCACACAGTATTCATTTCGTCTAACAGTTGTTCTGTGAGTGCCTCCTTTGTGCTCCACCCAAGCTGAGCTCTCAGACCAAGGGGGAAGGCAGATCCATCTCCTGACAGTGACAACCCGGAGCCGTCGTGGCTCATGAGGAAGCACATGCAGAGTGATCAGCGCAACTCTGCCCCCTTTGGGTCCCCCTGGGCCTTGTGGTTCCCATCCAGGGGCCACTTGTGTTCCCAGAGTGATCAATACTTTGCTCACTTGAAGATGCTGAGGAGTGAGCCAGGAGAAGAGAGGGAGAAGGGGGCCTTAGGGAGGGGGAGCAGGTATAAAGTCCCAGAGGACAGAGAGAATCTTCATGCATCCAAGCATTCCAAGTTTGATTCATTTACCTGGTGTCCCTCAGGCTCCATGCTGGACCCAGCCTGTCCTTGGGGATAAAGGCCTGTGTTAGCCCCAGCCCTGCTCTCATAGAACTCCATTTCTATTGAGGAAGAGACAGTCAATAAAGTATACCCATAGTTAAGATAATTTCCAGTAGCAACAAAGGCTTTGAAAACCATTAAATGCTTGGATTTAATAAATTGGCCCTGGCTGAGGGCCGAGGTGGTTTTAGCTAAGGTCTTCTGAGAAGGCTTCTCTGAGGAGGTGATATCTGAGCTGAGATGGGAAGGAGCTCACCTTGCAAAAATATGGAGACAGAGGAGACCGCAGGTACAAAGTCCCAGAGGAGGGGAGGGGTAGTGTGACTGGAGGGGAGTTATCTAGGGAGGGTGAAGTGGAGATGTTAGCAGGGGCTGGATCTCACCAGGCCTGCAGGCCACTGGAGTGAATTTGAATTTTGTTTCTTTGTACAGTGAGAAGCCATAAAAGTCACATTTTGTTTCGTAATCAGGAGTTTTGCATGCATCAGCCCCATCTGGAAAGTTTCTGTACATGATCTAATCAAATCAGTGTGACAGTTTTGAAAGCAGGATGGGTTGATTCTCTCCATTTTACAATATAGAAGACTGTAAGAAGCCCAAGAGGTGAAACTCTTTGTCTGAAGACATGTAATAACAATCTCTGCCTGTAGAGAAGCAGCATAGCACAGTGGTTATAAACTCAGGCTCAGGGATTTGCTCAGGCAGATCTCAGCTTTGCCACTTACCAGCTGTGGGGCCAGTGATTTCACCTCTCTGGGCATCAGTTTCTTCATCTGTAAAATGGAGCTGATAGTACCCATTTGAGGGGGGTTGTTTGAGGTTTATTTTATTTTATTTTTTTAAATTAATTTTTATTGGCATATAGTTGATTTACAATGTTGTGTTAGTTTCTGCTGAACAGCAAAGTGAATCAGTTATGTATATACATATATCCACTCTCTTTTTAGATTATTTTCGAGGTTTAAATTAGTTAAAATGTGTTAAAGCCCTTAGAATAGGGCTTGGCTCTTTGTGTGCCAGGCACTGTTCTGATCCCCACACCAACTCTCCAAAGTAGGCACTATTATTTAGCCCATTTTATAGATAAGGAACTGAGGCTTAGAGCAGTGAAGAAGCCTCACACCAATGATAATAACCACACTCACTGCAGCTAAGCAACTTCACATATATTAAAAATGTTTCCACCACATAACCAGCCTCTGAGGTGGATTGTTATCCCCATGTTCCAAATGAAACCGAGGCCCCGTGAGGTCCCTTTACCAAAGTTACAGGATAATAATAGTCAACACTTACTGATCCCTTTCTCAGCACCAGGCCCTGTTCTGAGGGCTTTTATGTCTCTATAGCATTCATGTCCAATAGACCTTTTTGTGAGATTGGAAATGTTCTGTGTCTGTGTAGTCCAATGAAGTAGCCATTAGCCACATGTGGCTATTAAGCACTTGAAATGTGGCTAGTGTGATTGGAGAAATGATATTTTAATTTAACTTAAGTTAATTTAAATTGTCATATGTGGCTAGTGGCCATTTACTGCATCGGACAGCGCAGCTCTGTAACAATCCTGTAAGGTGGGTGAGATTTCTGTTCCCATTTCACAGATGAGGACGTTGAGGCACAGTACAGTTAAGTTATACAACCAGTGAATGGTGATGTCCAGGCTGAGATTTAAGCCTGGGGCTCCCTCATCCATCCCACCATGCTGCCTGTGTGCCGGTGATCTTATCATGGCCTCTCAAGGTGCACCCAAGCCATATCCTTCCTTGTTTCCTCAGACGGGCACGCTGCGGTTCTGCGGGACCACGGAGTTCGCCAGCGGCCAGTGGGTGGGCGTGGAACTGGATGAACCTGAGGGCAAGAATGATGGCAGTGTTGGGGGTGTCCGGTACTTCATCTGCCCTCCCAAGCAGGGTCAGTCCCACTGGGGCCCAGAAGGATGGTGGTGGGGTCCACTCAGTAGTTCTGATGCTGCTGCTGAGTGCTGGGGTTGGGAGGTGTTGGGGGGGGGGTCAGAGGGCAGAGGCTTGGACAACTCCCAGCCCAGGCTCTGTCCCCCCAGGTCTCTTTGCCTCTGTGTCCAAGATCTCCAAGGCAGTGGACGCACCTCCCTCATCCGTCACCTCCACACCTCGGACTCCCCGGATGGACTTCTCCCGTGTCACTGGCAAAGGCCGCAGGGAACACAAAGGTCAGAGGGGGAGCCCTAAGAGTGACGAGAGCCATTCTTGAGGATATTCTGTGGGTAGCCCAGCTTCTGTGACTCAGTTTCTCCTCAGGCTCAAACTCCCATTTTAGAGGATGACCTCTGAGTTCCTGACTTTTGTGCCTCAGTTTCTCCTTTGACTCAGTACTGGTCCCACCCAGTTCTTGCAAGGACCTGTGTTTTCCCTGCCCCCTATGACTTAGTTTCCCCTTAGACCCAAAGGTTTTCTCCCAGTTTTAGGGAAGAATCTACAGGGTTCCTGGCTTTAGTGACTTGATTTATCCTCAGACCTAACTCCCCGCTTCATTTTAAAAGGACAGTTTCTGGGTTTCTGACTTCTGAGACTCAGTTTTTCCCTTGGCCCAAATATCCTCAACTTTGAGAAAGAGTTTTGAGGTTCTCTAGGTTCTTGACTTAGTTGTCCCTCAGGCCCAAAGCCCCCACCCCCAGTTCTCTGGCAGCTGGGATTGTTTCCTTTCAAGCCCACCCCCCAGCCCCATTTCAGAGGAAGGCTCGTCTCGTTTGAGCCAGGACAGTTTCTACCTTGTGGCTTTCTGGGTGACACGGGGCCCCCAGGGCTGGCATCTGGAGGCCTCACCCTCACCCCTTGTCCCCTCCCCGCCAGGTAAGAAGAAGCCCCCATCATCCCCGTCTCTGGGCAGCCTGCAGCAGCGTGAAGGAGCTAAGGCTGAGGTTGGAGACCAAGTCCTCGTCGCAGGCCAGAAGCAAGGGATCGTGCGTTTCTATGGGAAGACAGACTTTGCCCCAGGTGAGGATAGCTATCTGGGCTGGGGGCAGGCAGGGCTTTGAGGCATCCTGACACTCTCCTGTTGCAGGTTACTGGTACGGCATAGAGCTAGACCAGCCCACTGGCAAGCATGATGGCTCTGTCTTTGGTGTCCGGTACTTCACCTGCCCCCAACGGCATGGAGTCTTTGCACCAGCATCTCGAATTCAGAGGTGAGCCCAAACTCTGGTCACAACTCAGGGCACCACCCAGAATCCTGATCCCCCACTTGGATGTCTCCTCCTCTTGGACCAGGAGGACAGTGTGGATATCCACCCCCAAACCCTAGCTCTTTCCTCGTAGGCCCCCCGGGGCTCTGCTCCTGGTCAGACCCTGGCCTCTTGTGGCTCTGACTCCTCCCACTCCTCGTGTCTCCCCAGGATTGGTGGATCCACTGACCCCCCTGGGGATAATGTTGGAGCCAAAAAAGTACATCAAGTGACAAGTGAGTTGGGGACTGGCTGTGGGAGGAGTGTGGATTTGGGGATAGGAGGAAAGGTCTTGGGTCCTCAGGTATATGCTGGTGACAGAATCTCCAGTATTTAACTGGGGACACAGGGTCCAGGAAATGATGAGACAGGATCCCAAAAAGGATGGGCGCTATAGGGATGGGGATGTTAACGAGAAGGCTCTGAGCAGGCACCGGGGACGTGGGTAGGTCTTGGAGGACACAGGGAATATTATTGACGAGATCTAGATGGCTATTGGGAATGGAGGATATTGGGGACGTGGATAAATATTCATGAAAAAGAGTCTGGGTGGATATTGAGGACAGAGGTGGATCTATCATCCCCTCACCTGAGACCTTGCCCTTCCCTTCAGTGACGCAGCCCAAACGCACCTTCACAACAGTCCGGACCCCAAAGGACATTGCATCAGAGAACTCCATCTCCAGGTACGTAGCAACCCTTGGCCACCCTCTCCTGTGGGATATTCAGGGAGAGGCATCCACCAGGCCATTGGACACAGGGAGGCTGGAGTTCTGGGTTGGGGCTGGAAATAGAGGTTAGGAAAACGTAGGACTAGTTAGCTTACCCAGAAACAGTCTTTAGGGAGTGAGGCCCCATAGTGAATTCTGGTGACTTCAACTTATATATATATATATATATATATATATATATATATATTTGGCTGCGCCGGGTCTTAGTTGTGACACACGGGATCTTCATCGCGGCATGCGGCATCTAGTTCCCTGACCAGGGATCGAACCTGGACCCCCTGTGTTGTGAGCACGGAGTCTTAACCACTGGACCGGCAGGAAAATCCCTGGTGACTTCAACTTTTAAGGGGCAGGTAAAGGAGGCAGAACACCTTCCGCTCCACGGGAGCCTGAGAGGGCACAGCTGGAGAGACAGAGGCAGAATCCAGAAAGGCCAAATCCCAGACACTTGGGGAAGAGCTGGGTGGTGACGGATCCAGATGCTGTCACATCCTGCACCAGCGTGTGACACAGTTCTCTTCCCCAGGTTGCTCTTCTGTTGCTGGTTTCCCTGGATGCTGAGGGCGGAGATGCAGTCTTAGAGGCTCTGGACATCTGAGAGAGACACAGAGCCTCCTCTAGCATCTGCTGACACAAGGAGCCCCCGAGTCACCCTGAGATAGAGATTCCCAGTAACACATCCAGAATAGAGACCCCCATTAGCCAGCCCTCGATCACTGAGGCCCCATTATTAACAGATTCCCTCATGATAACCCCCCAAATACAGACCCTATGTTACCCAGAAAGAGATTCCCTAAGTGTAGTACCTTCAGGCTAGTCCCAACCCCTCAGAGCAGACCCCCCCAATAACAGATTTCCACATCACCCCAAATGACGGTGACTTTCTCTACATAATGCTCCACAGCAGAACATTCCTGAGTCACTAGTCACTGGATCAGAACCCTTCCCTGTTAACAAAGAACCCCTCCTCCACCATCAAGTCCCCTTGAAAGAAACACCTCCAGAGCAAGAGTAACAAACCCACATTTAACATCAGTCCCCTCAAGATGTTGTGACCCCCATGGTCACCCCAAACCCCTTACACTGCAATCAGAGACTCCCTCCATTAACGAAACCCCCTGCTCTTACCCCTCAAGAAGAAACCCCCATTAACCAGCCCACTGTCACCCCCAATTTACAGATACCAAAACAGTACTGGAAGTGCTAATTACAGGACCCCCAAGTCTTCCTATCCTCTGCACCCTCCAGAAACCCCCAGTGCCTTGTACGAAGCCCACCCCATGCGGCCCACAGCACCTGTGCTGGCCAGGCTCCCAGAAAATTCTCTATTTTTAAAGTAATTATTTCCCCCTTTGGGGGGACTCCAAAATTTGGAGGTCCCATTCTGGGACTCTGAGGATCCCAAACCCCAGAGTACATGTCCTAAACTCCCCTGTGCCCCCAAGTCCTACAGCCCCTAGGAGACCCCAAAGCCCTAACTCCCAGGATCCCCAAATCATGGAATCCCCAAATCCCCAGGGAATCCCAAATTTAATAAATCCAATCCCAAGCCCCCAGGAAACCTCAATCATGGAGGTTCTTGTGCCTGGGATGGAGGAGATATGCATCCCGGGCCCCCAGAGCACCTCAAGCCCTATTCATAGGCACCAGGAAACCCCAAACAGGAATTCTCATCCCTGGAAACCAGAGGACTTCAATGCCCTGAGTCCATGGATCTCAAGACACCCAAATTCCAAGAGCACCAGCCCCAAGGGAACCCCAAATCCTCAAGCCTCCATCTCATACATGAGGGGCATCAAGGCCTTGAGGGGATCCCAAATCCTGGAGTCCCCATTTCAATCTACATTCTGGTCACAGGTCCAGAACACCAAATCTAAGTTACTGGCCCTGAAGGACCTCAGAGCACCCTGGCCAGACTAACAGCCCGACGGAGACCCTGAAGGCCCAGGGGTCCAGGGCAGACCTGGGGCCCTGAAAACCAAGGACAGCTCACGACTGCCCCTTCACTGCATGTCCCCAAACTCAGCATGACCCCTACCCCCTTCAATAAAGACGTTTCTACGGCTCTCTGTGTTGGGTCGGTGTTTAGGGAGTTACGGCCCTGCCTCTGTACCCTTGCTGGGTACAGCAATCTCGCATCCCTGCGGCTTTATATAGGATGGCCTAACCTGCGGGGAGTCCTTCCAACCACCGCGTTTTTCCTGCGGCCGCCACGGCTGCCCCTCCTTTCTGGGCTCTCCGCAGCGTGGACAGGTTCCGTTCTGGAGCTCTGATTGGTCGATGCCAGACGAAGACCCGTCTCTGAAGGGGCCCCAGTGGCTCAGAGGCCGGGAGGCACAGCCTGTCACCGAACGAGGGTGAGGGGGCGGAACAATAGTGTGTGAGAGCGCCGATTGGGTGGAAGGAGGAGCCTTAAAGCCTTTGAGAATTCCCATTGGTCTGAGGATTCCTGCGTCGGCCATGTGGGTCGGAAGTGGCTGGGAAGGGAATGGGGGTGTTGAATTTGGATTTTGGAGGGGTCGCTGGTGGACGGTCAGTTTGGGGCGCCGAGGGCGGAGATGGGGGTCCAAGAGGGCTGAGAGTGGGGATCCGGGGAAGCTCAGATGGGAGTCCGAGGAAGCTAAGAGTGTGGGGTTCTAGAAGACAGAGACGGGGGAACCAAGGGGTTCAGGGAGGGAAGGTGTGAGAGGGGTCAGGCTCAGGGTCAAAGGTCCAAGGGTGCTGCAGGGAAGGGGCACTCGGGAAGAGAAGTCTGAGGGGAGTCTAGAGTGGGGAGGATACAAGGATACTGAAAATGGATGTGTCTGAGGAAGCTTAGACTGGGGACCTCGAATATTGTTAGAGAGCCGGGTTCAGGATTGCAGGTCTGAAGTTTTTAGGATGAGGTCTCAAATCAAGGTGTTTAAAGGGGGTCTGGGGTGCAGCCCTGGGGGATAGGTGTGGAGATCTTAAGAAAGGCTGCCAGTGGAGTCTGAGGTTGTTCTCTGTAGGGGCTTGAGAGGGCAGACATGTGTAGTTTGTTGGGTATTTGGTGGATGGTTTGGGGGGAGTATTGTGGGTGCTCACTGTGTCTGGGCAGGGAGCCTAGGGGTGCATTGGGTAGCTTTTGAGATGCTGAGGACATCTAGGTTTTAGAAACCAAGTGAGTTTCACTAGAGGGCTGAGGTGAGGCCCTGGCGCATGATAAGAGCAGAAAGCTGGATCACAGTCTGAGGGTGGGAGGCTTGGTGACTTCAGCATGTTCTCCCCTCCCCACAGGAATGACCGGGTACACGGACTTGATGTCAATGGAGGACCAGGACGCCAGGGTTCCAGCTCTGGAACCATTCAGGGTGGAGCAGGTTGTCAGGACTGGGGGTGCAGAGGGTGAAGGTGGGGACTAGAGGGCGGGAGATAGAGTGGGGATAGGCAGGCTGACTCCTGGGTTTGTGGGCTGGGACTGCCCCCTTCCTCTCAGTTCATCCTTACCCTCAGGGTCTAGCCCTCCCCTCACCCCCACCTCCCCATCCCCCAAATAGCCATTGGTCCCTCGACTTAAGGCCCTGGCCTGTCTGGGGACATCCTGAGCTACGCTCCAGAGGAGGGGCTGCTCATGGATGGTAGCACCCCTGTGTGGATGCAAAGGTCACACCTTCAGGGGGATCTCTCTATCCTAGGCACCACCTGTAATCTACTATGTCCCTGACTTCATCTCCAAGGAAGAGGAGGAGTATTTGCTTCGACAGGTGACCTGTTTTTCCCCTCTTCCCAGAACCCTCTTCAACCCCCAGTTCTCGTGGGAGAGCCCGAAAGGTCACAGTGAAGATCCTGGCAGGAGGGAGAGTGCCACCTGGCACCCATCCCTCACCACCTTCCCTATTCCTTTCTCAGCACCTGCTGGGGCCTGTCAGAAAGGGCTTTTCCCAGGAAGCTTAGGGGAAACCAAACTGATTTTTGTTTTTTTTGGCCGCGCCATGCGGCTTGTGGGATCTCATTCCCCTAGGGATTGAACCTTGGCCATGGCAATGAAAGCGCCGAATCCTAACCACTAGACCACCAGGGAACTCCCCAAACTGATTCTTAGAAAGATGGTGGTTATTATGGACCTCAGACTCCCTGTGCTAAGACAGCCCTATCCGGCTACCTTAGAGAGAAGGAGGTTATAACATAGGCTGAGATATAGCCCAGTTCACTCCCTTGAGATTTGGGGAATGAAGAATTTACAGTGTTCAGATTTCTGTGCTGAGATAACCCAGGCCTCAGAATGTTAAACGCTTTCCTGTGCTGATAGCTCAGCATAGACCCAGAGTCTTGGGAACAAGGTTACCAAGCACAGACCACCTGTGTTAGATAGCCCAGTCTGTACTCTATTCTTAAGGTCTGGGGAAAGGAGAATTTTACAAAGCTCAGAGTCTGTGCACTGGGATAGCCCTTTGCAGCCCCAGAGCCTTGGTTATAGAGCACAGATCTTCCCTGCGCTATCCCAACTAGTCCTGTCTAGTTTGAGTCCCAGGAATGAGTTAGCTCCAAAACTCAGACTCTCATACTGAGACAGCCGATTCCAGCCCCATAACAATGAAGGAAATAAGGAGATTTCTTAGACTTCTTTGAGATAACCCTTTTTAGACCCTTGGGGTCTTGGCAGTGGAGAATTTTCAACGTACTCTCTTGGCTATACTGAATAGCCCAGTTTAGCACGTTTTCTCCCCCAGGCAAGAGGAACAGGAGGTTCCAGGACTCAGACTGTGCTGACATAGCCCAGGAATCAGGAAATTACAGACTGCAGACTGTTTGCTGGGCTGAAAGAGCCCAACCCAGCCCAGAGCTCTGAGTAGATTCAGACCCTGATTGTCACAGCCCTGGTTCCCTCCCTCAGTCCCTAGACACAGGGGGGCTTTGAGGCCAGTGGCCTCCACAGGGGGAAAGGGCAAAGAACAAAATCCTGGGAACACTATCTCAGAGAATGATCCCACAGACACTGAGATGACCCATTTCCACCCTAGGTGAAAACCCCTATGTTGGCCTGGGTGGGAGAATCAGAGAGGGTGGTCCTGGTAAAGGACTGACCCCCTTCCCACCTCCCAGGTCTTCAATGCCCCAAAACCAAAGTGGACCCAGCTCTCCGGGAGGAAGTTACAGAACTGGGGTAAGTGTCCCCGGCTGTGGGCATGGGTGATTTAGGGCTGGGGACTGGGGTAGGCAGCTCAGGTTGGATAGTCTCAGGACATTGAGGCGTCGGGGTGCGGGGGAGAGGTCCTTGAGGGTTCAAGGGGTCCCAAGGGCCAGGAGGATTCTGAGGGGTCAGTGGAGGTCCTGAGGGCTTAGGGATTTCCTGATGAGTTGGAGGGTATCTCTAGGGGTTTGGAGAAGTCAGGAAACCTTTGAGGGGTGGAGTGGTGATCTCCAAAGAGTTAGGGGTCCCCGAGGAGGTCAGAGTGCCACCAACCACTGGGATATCCCTAATGGGGGCTCCACATGCCAGAGCTCCTTGGTTGGGTGCCCTCAGCACCCCATTCCCCCCCCCCAGGTGGGCTCCCCCATCCCCGGGGGATGGTTCCTGAGCGGCTGCCACCGTGGCTCCAGCGTTACGTGGACAAAGTGTCTGACCTCAGCCTTTTTGGGGGTCTCCCAGCCAACCACGTCCTTGTGAACCAGTATCTGCCTGGGGAGGGCATCATGGTAACCACTCTCTCACCCCGACCCCCAGACCTCGGATCCACCATGGGGCAGGGCATCATGTCGACCCACATCCACTCTTATTAAGCAGCCACATACCCCAACCAAACACTCACCTCCCTGTCCCCAGCTGGGGAGCCCCGCTTTCACCTGAGGGTGGGGGTGTGTGGACTCCTGCCCTGTCCAGCCCTGGTACCCACTCCCCAGCCCCACGAGGATGGGCCACTGTACTACCCGACTGTCAGCACCATCAGCTTGGGCTCCCACACCATGCTGGACTTCTACGAGCCTCGGCAGCCAGAGGATGATGACCCGACAGAGCAGGTGGGCCCTGAGACGTTGCCCCAGCCGCCTGTGGGCACTCTGACACCCCATATCCTCTAAGAGGCCCCAATCCCACCTGCCTGCGGGGTACCCCTGATACCCTTCCAGACATCTTCCTCTGTCCCCTCATGGAGGGCACCCACATCCGCCCAGATGCCCAACCCATCTGCCTGCAGGGTGCCCTAGAAATCACGATATCCACGGATACCCCAATACCCCCATCTGCTGAGTGACTATCCTGACATCCTACAGATCCCCTGGCTCCACACATTCAGAGCGCTCCAATACCGCATGCAGGGCTCCCCAGTTCTCCAACAGACACTGATATCCTCAGATACCCCAACACCAGCCACTCAGGGTTGTCTCTGACATCCTTCCAGACACCCTGACTTTCAGTGGCCACTGCACAGGCACCCCAACACTGACTTCCTACCTCCCACTCCAATAATGTGATCTGTCATGCAGGACACCCCCAGATTCTCCTTGGCACCTCAACACATGACTCGCTGCTCAAGGGCCCCCAGATATCCTGCCTCCCCTCTGTGTTGCTCATGACAGCAGCTTCCCTGACCTCTTTCTTTGATGTATGTCTGACACCCCAGTGTGCACAGAAACTCCCCTGGACACCCTGACACCAGCTGCTCCTTACGGCTGCCCTTTTTAATCCTACATGCTCCTGGATGCACTGACACCCCCTCCCACTCTGCTGGTGTCCTCAAAACATCCTGATATCCGCACATCCTCCCAGACCACACTTGCTCATCTCTTCCTCCCTTCCTGGCTTCAGCCAAGTGCTCAGCCCAGTTCCACCCAGTTTCCTGGGACCACTGATCCCTCGGTCCCGGCCCCAGCCCCTTGCAGAGCCCAGCTGCAGTTCCCTTAGGCCCTTAGACTCCCCCATCTGCAGCCCAGTCCCCTGCCGAGGGACTGCTGACACCCCCCCACCACCCCGTCTCCACTTCCCTGCAAGCCTGGCCCTGGCCCTGGCACCCGCGGGATTTTCACTCCGAAGCCTCGATCCCTAGGAGCACACTTGCCCCTCAGCCTTCGCCCCTGGGACTCTCTGACCCTCGCCCCCTCGCCCCCTGAACCCCCAAACCCGCTGATCTCTCGCCCACCCCACTCCTAACTTCTGGGGACCCGCTAACCTTCAACCCGCCCCGCAGCCCCGGCCCCCGCCCCGGCCGGCCACCTCGCTGTTGCTTGAACCGCGCAGCCTGCTGGTGCTCCGTGGCACCGCCTACACGCGCCTCCTCCACGGCATCGCAGCCGCCAGCGTAGACGCGCTGGACACCGCCTCCCTGCCGCGCAACGCAGCCGCCTGCCCCTCGGCGCAGGCTGGAGCCCGCCTGGTCCGCGGCACCCGCGTCTCGCTGACCATCCGCCGCGTACCCCGCGTGCTGCGCGCTGGCCTCCTGCTCAGCAAGTGACGCCTGGACCCAGGACCCGCTCGGATTCCCGAGCTCTCGCCTGCTCCGGACTGCTGGCGCCCTGTGGGCAGAGGGAGTTCCCCCCGGGTTATTTTCCCAGTACCTGTGAGGGAACCACAGGAAAAGGCCCCATTCCAAATAAACCACCAACAAAACAATCTTACTCTGGTTTTGGACATTTGGGGGTGGGGGCCCAGATGTTTGGGTTCCTGAGGGGCGCTGCGTCCGGGACCTTAGATGGATGGTGTGGGCTCCCGGGGTCAGATGTTTGGGTCACAGAGTGGAGAAGAATCCAGGACTCTTGAGGGGCAGGGTTATATCTGGAAACCCCTTAGGTGGGTGGAGTGAGCTTGGGAGGTTCAGCTACTGGTCCGCTAGGGAGGAAGGAGTTAAGTGGTGCTACTGTCACCTGAGCTGGGCATCAAATTACCTGGGTCCAGGTTCCTCCTGGAAAGAGGTGGAGCTGAGCCTGGCCCTGGGCTTCTGGCTGCCTCAGGCCTGGGTGAGTCCAACTGAGGAAGTCTGGGAGGATAGGAAAAGGGCTCCTACTGGGGATCCTCACTGACTCTCTGTCCTCAGGCTCCCCAATATGGCCCTGCCCCCACGCCTGGGCCCTACACCCCCCTCAGAGCCCTTCAGCCACCCGCCTGGAGCCCCTAGGGAACTGAACGCATCTGGATGCACCATCTGCTCTGCCTCTGGAGAGGAGAGAATCAGGTACGGGCTGGGGCTTTTGAAACTGTGGTCCCAAAAGGGTGGGGGCAGTAGCGGGGCCTTTTGAGGGTAGGAGGTATTGTAGCTAAGATCACCTGGGGACATGAGAGAGGTAACTGGGGACAGGGGTAGGGTAGGGTGGATAATGGGCACCTAGGCTCACCCAGGGGCCTGTCAATGCCGCCCCCATCCCAGGTCAGAACAGGCGCAGAAGCTGGGGCAGGACTCCTTGGACCCTCCCGAGCCCTTCCAGGGTGGGCCGAGGGGCGCTGAGTCTGCTGCTGGCCTCCCCAGATTGCCAACGCCCCCTTCTCATGAGGACTCGGCTGGGGCCAAACACCGTGAGGTGAGCTGAGGTGAACTAGGCCCCTGTGCCAGCCCCTACCTCCTGTCTGTCTCCCAGGATCTGGCTTCCACACCGGGGATGAGGTGATGATTCTGGAAAAGTGTTGGGCATCTGTGTGGGGAGGGATGCTCTAGACAATGATTCTTTAACTATCACTATTCAGTATTGTACCAACTGAGAGAGAATTATTTTAGAATTGGCCCTGGTGTAGCCCCGTTCCTTGTGGGGCTCTCCAGCTCCATCACCCTCTCCCTCTCCAGATCCCCAGGCCCTATATGTACAAGTTTCTAGGAGCCTTGAAAACCTGGAGAATTTGAACTAGAGGTTCTCAGGCCTGGCTCCACTGGGAAGTTTCTCTAGGTGGGAGCAACCCTGGTGCAGACCCAGAGATGGACTCTGCTGCAGAGAAGCATCCAGAAGGCAGGAGCCTGGGTGCAATGGGTGGGGGCCAGGTCTTGGTTGGCTCACTGGCTCTGACTCAGCCCCCTGTGTTCCCCAGCGCCCCATCTCTGGCCGGGAAGTATTGGAGGCTGAGCAGGACAGCCTGCATCTTTGCCTTTTGGGGCTGGGCCTCCGGCTGCAGGACCTGGAGCAAGGCCTGGGGCCCTGGGCATCAGCCCAGAGCAGGATGGTCCAGCTGCAGGTGGGCAGTGGGAAGCCAAGATGTGGGAGGGTGGGCAGGGCCTCAGGAGTGGGTGCCAGCTTCCCAGGGTGGGAAATGGGTTTAATTCCATGTTCCAGGTGTCTGGACGGCAGAGGGGGCGGGGATAGTGACTCCAGGTCTCAGGTCTCTGGTGCCCCTGCTGTGTGTGTATGGAGGTGGGGGGTGGGGACGGGCTGGTGTGGTGTTGGTGATGTCCAACCATGTGTACCCAGGCCCTACAGGCAGACCTGCATGGGGCAGCTGAACGTTTAGATGCACTGCTGGTGTTCGGTGAGGGGCTGGCACAGCGGAGTGAGCTTCAGGCCCGGGCATCCCTGGAGCAGGTCCTGAGGGCCTTCAGAACCCACCGAGACAGCATCTTCCGGCAGCTGTGGCGGCTGCAGGCCCAGCTGGTCAGCCTCAGCCTGGTATGGCCCACCCTGGCGGTCCCTGGCGCAGGTGCCGATCCCAACCCTCATGACCTCTGTCCTCTGACCAGGTGTTTGAGGAGGCCAGCACACTGGAGCAGGACTTGGAGGTCGAGGGGGACTCAGACGGGACAGGACCTGGTGGGGTCTGGGGGCCCTGGGCACCCAGTAGCCTCCCCACTCCCGCAGAGTTGGAGTGGGACCCGGCGGGGGACGTTGGGGGCCTCGGGCCTTTGGGGCAAAGGACAACCTGGACACCAGGGACTCCCTGTGAGCTGTGTGGCCGCAGGGGCCCCCAGGGCAGGGGACAAAGCCTTGAGGTGAGAGCAGGTGGGGTCACCTCCCCCCAGGCACCCAAGGGACCCTCTGTGTGTCTCCTAGCAGGGCCCTTTTTCCCTTTCGAGGAGGTCTTCATGGCTCTGTCACTCCCAGTGTCTCTTTTGCTTTTGGTGTCTCAGTGGTCTCCTCCCTCCGTCCCTCTGCCTCTCTTGGCCTCCAGGTGTCTCTGTTGTACCTATATTTCCTCATTTCCTCTCACTCTCTCCCTCACTCACCTCACCACAGCCACACTAGCCTCCTGGCTCTTCAAATATTCCAAATACACTCCCATCTCAAAGCCCCCAGAGGCACACTGAGCTCACATCCTCACTTCATTCCATCCAGTCTCTCCTCAAATGTTACCTCTTCAGAGAGGCCTGCCCTGGCCTCCAAACATTATCACTCCTTATCCTCTTACTTTATTTCCTAACAGCACTTACCACATCTTGACATTATACATTTATTAACTTATGGTCTCTCTCTCTCCTGCTAGAATGTAAACTCAATGGACGCCAGGACTTTGCCTGTTTCCATGCTCACAGTGTCCCCAGCTCCTAGAACAGTACCTGGCATGTAACAGATGCTCATTAAATATTTGTTGAATGAATGAATAAATAATGTCTCTCTTCTCTTGGTTTCTTTGGCTCTGCCCCTCTCTTCATCTCTCCCTGAGGTCTCTCTCTTCCCCCAGAATCTCATCTCTGTGACACTCCTCCTGTCTTGGCCCTTCCCCAACTTTGTGTCTCTTTGTCACTGATTCTCCAAGGACCCCACTTCTCTCTCTCCCCACAGGACATGCTCATGTCAGGCCTCAGCCACCGGAAACACATAACAGGTCACCGAAGACGATCCCTGCTCCGGAAGTCTCAGGTGAGTTGGTCCTCGGCCAGGTGTATCACTCAGGAATGTTGATGGCAAGTGACAGCAACCCAACCCAAATTGAATTACACACAAAAAAGAGGATGCTATTTTTTTCATGTAACTGAAAAGTCCAGGTGGTGTTGAATTCAAGACCTCAAATACTGTCAGGGCTCAGTCCCTCCCTGTCTTGGGCTCTACTTCTCCAAGGTGGATTCCTTCTCAGCAAAATGGCTGCCCCAGCAGCTACACACTCAGTTCCCACTGGCTTACCCACCCCAGGAGGCAGCCAAGTTCTAGGGCTGACTCCTGCTTCCCCAGCTTGGGTCATGGCCTACACCCTGAACCAGTCACAGTAGCCAAGCTGATGGAGGGCTCTGGTTGGCCAGATCTGGGTCACATGCCTAACCATGGAGGTGGAGTTTTGAGTTCAGGAAAGTAGGGCGGTATGATACCCTTTTCCACAAATTGAACCACTGTTACCAGGAAAAGGCGGACTGTATGGAGGGCAGGCACTGACAGACATCCACTATACTTGGAGATATTCCAAGTCCATGTGGGGTCTTGGGGATGGAGGGGGTGCTAGGAAAGGAGGAGAAATAAGCCCAGCTCTGTAGGTCTATGGTGGTAAGGTAAAGACCACATTAAATATCACTTCCACCCATTCTGCTGCTGGCTGTTCTCTACCTTTAGGACAAGATGAGGCAAGTATCTCCCAATGTCCAGGATGTGATGCTGGAGGTAGACCCTGGGTGAGATGCCTGGGAGATGGGTCTGGGGGTGTGGGGGTAGGGCTCATGGTGGCAGCCCACCCATACATTGAACACTGCATTTCCCTTTGCAGAGCCCCAACTCCTGCATCCAGCCGGCCCCTGACCTTCCTCCTCCTCCTCCTTTTCCTTCTGCTGGTGGGTGCCACACTGCTCCTGCCCATGTCAGGGGGCTCCTGCTGCTCTCCTGCCCGACTGGCCAGGACACCTTACCTGGTGCTCAGCTATGTCAATGGTCCTCCCCCAGTCTGAGTACACAGTCCAGACATATGTAATAAATGGTCACTGTCAAAGGATGTGTCTTAGTCTGTTCGGGCTGCTATAACAAAATAACAGACTGGTGGCTTATAAACAATAGAAATTGATTTTTCACAGTTCTGGAGGTTGTAAAGTCCAAGATCAAGGTGCCTGTAGATTCAGTGTCTGATGAGGACCCACTTCCTGTTTCATAGACGGCTGTCTTCTCACTGTATCCGCACATAGAAGAAGGGGCGGAGAATCCTCTGGGGTCTCTTTTATAAGGGTACTAACCCCTTTCATGAGGGCTCCATCCTCATGACCTAATCACCTCCCAAAGGCCTCACCTCCTAATACTATCACTTTGGGGGTTAGGATTTCAACATATGAATTTTGAGGGGACACAAACATTCAGTCTATAGCAGGATGTGTGGGGATATTGGGTGCTTGAGTACTGAGAATCTTGGGTATGGCCCTGGTACATCTAGACAGCCCCCTCCACAGATCCCTTTGCCTTGAGCACAGAACATGGAACTGAATCAGCCCATCTTGGGTTGGGTTCCCTCAGACCCTGAGACAAAGATTCAAGCACAGGTCGTTTTTTAGGGAGTTGATCCTAGGCAAATTGATAGGGGAATGGGAAGTGAGCCATGGAAAGGAGTTAATGAGCTGGTTGCTGCTCTGGGCACCTAGAGTGCCATCCCCTTAGGGACCTCTGGGAGACTGTGGGACACACTCAAAGTTGTTCCACCCAAGAGGTGAAGAAGTTGTGGCATATATGTACCAGCTTCCATCTCTCATTGGTTAAGGATTATTCCTGGAGATATTAACTCCCCAGCACTTCCAGCCTCTCCTGCCTGTAAAAGACCCTCAGGCAAAGAGGCACAGGTGCTTGCTACAGGATGCTAGAGTAGGGGTGCAGGTGTGCAGGAGGGGTGCAGGTGATGTTGGTGCTGGGTTGCCGACAGCACTTGCTATAGCCCCTGACCTGCATTCATCCACGTGCTCTGTTCAAACACTCCACATGGTGGGCTCCCAGGCTGGCCATCACTGATGCAGGACTGTGAAAGCCCCCTTCTCCCAGGTCACCACGCTGAATTGCCAGGGCTCAGTCCTGGAGTCCAGTCCCCAGCCCCAGGTGTCTAAGCTCATCCTCTCCCCAGAGCTTAAGGTATCAGGACAAGAGGTAGAGCAGAACCAGACTCAAGAACAGAGGCAGGAGCCCTGTGCTAGGCTCCTGGATGTGCACTTAAGACAGATCCCTTCTCCTTTAATTCTCACAAACACCCGATGATGTGGCCCCGCTTAACAGAATGGGAAACTGAGGCTCTAGACAGGAAGCCACCAGCCTAAGGCCACACAGGGAGCAAGTGACTGAAGCCAAATCCGCACTGATTTAAAAAGAAATGGGAATCTGTTTCCGTGGGTAACTGAAAAGTTCAGGACTGCAAGCACAGCTGGATCCAGAGGCTCAGTTCTTTCCTGTTTTGGCTTCACTCTTATGCAAGGGATCACCAGAGTGCCCCTCAAAACCTCCAAGCCTAGATCCCACCAATTTAGCAGCCAATAGGAGAGTTACTCTTCCCTTACAGTTCCAACCAAAGACCCAAAGCCAGTGTCACATACTTCACTGGGGGCTGCAGTCAGCCTTGACTGAACCATGTGTACTGAAAACAGGGGGAGAAGTTGTTCTCCAAAAAAAATCAGGGAGCTGTTACCAGAAGGGGGAATGGACACTGAGGGAATGGGGCAGGAAGCAGCAGATTCTGGGAGTGACTCCAAGTTTGGGGAGAAGTCAGGATGCAAACTTAGATCTGTTCTGTTTCAAATGCCAGGCCACGTCCTGTCCCTGAGGAGGCATGGTGTTCCTGGGGTTACCAGCAAATGGGACAGGCAGAGTTTTGGCAATATCGACCCAACCGATTGGGTAATGGAGCAAATCCATGCCATTCATTCATTCATTCATTTAATATTGACTGAGTCTGCTATGAACCAGGTCCTGGTCAAGTCAGGCTAAAATCCTGGTCCCTGTGGAGCTGACATTCTAGTGGGAGAAAGCAACAGTAAGTAAAAGAAACAGGTAAAATATGTAACAGGTCAGAGAGTGGTTAAGTGCTAAGGAGAAAACTAATGTGGGCAAGGGCAAAGGCAAAGGGGGAGGGGTACAATTAGGATGGTTAAAGAATCAGGGAGACAATTATATCATTATGCTATAATTAAGTCATTATACCAAATTGCAGTGAGAACACAAACCAGGGGGACTCCTAGAGGGGTGCTGTCCAACAGAAATATAATGTGAACCACAAATATAATTTTAAATTTCCTAGCTGTCACAGTAAAACCGTAGAAACAGGTGAAATTAATTTTAATTTAATTTATACTCTAACGCAACATATCCAAAACATTATCATTTCGATATGTAATCAATATAAAAATGAGGTATTTTACAATCCTTTTTTCTTACTAAGTCTTTGAAATCTGGTGTGTGTTTTATACTTTATAGCACATCTCAATTCAGATGCTTAATTTTCAACACATAAAATGAAATGTAGTGCTACCAAAACAATACAGCTGTGTTTAATGACAAAATATTTTACACTGCTACAGTTTAAAATTTTAAGTTACTTAGAATTTATAAAGTTAAAAAAAATTCCCCAGTTGCACTAATCCCATTTCAAATGCTCAAGTCACAGGTACTTCCCAGATACCATACTGGACAGTACAGGCCTGGATGAAGAGTATTCTAGGTAGAGGGGACAGCAAGTGCAAAGGCCCTGAAGTAGAAGTGTGCCTGGCACGTGGGAAGGCCAGTGTGGTTGGAGTGGGGGAATGGAAGGAGGTAAGGTGAGAGAGGGAGTAGGGCCAGATCAGGTGAGGCCTTGTGGACCACAGTGAGGACTTCTAGTCTGAGTGAGATGGGCACTGGAGGGGCTTTTGTTGTTGTTGTTTTCAGCTTTCATTCTGATAATTTTTGAACTTGTACAAAAGGAGAAGGAACAGCATTACAAGTCCTTGTGAACTCGTCACTGGCTCCAAATATTATCAACTCAGGGCCAATCCCGTTTAATGCTCCCAGGTGCTCACTCCCCTCTTCCTAGATTACTACTTTGAAGTCAATTCTAGACATCGTATCTTTTTATTCACCAGCAATTCGTGGACCATCTCCAGAAGATCGATTCTGTTTTAAAATTTAATCATGAAATTCCCTGGGGTCCAGTGGTTAAGACTCCACGCTTTCATTGCCGAGCTCGCGGGTTTGATCCCTGGTCGGGGAACTTAAGATCCCGCAAACTGTGCCACGCGTGCACCCCCCCACCCCCCACCCCCGCAAAAAATCTAATCACAACGCTCTTACTACTATAAAAAAAATTCTAGTCATTCCTCCACATCATTTACACCTAGGATGTCACTATTTGAGGGAGGGAGCTGAGCAGGAGTGCTGCAACTTGGGGGTGTGGCTGGCTCCTCATCCTCATCAGGTACTGTGAATTTCCCAGAACTCCCCAAGGCCCCCACTGGGCCACCTCATGCACCTGGTCGCCCCTTTGGGACCATTGAGCTTGTGACCCAAGACAGGAACATATTCTAGTGACCCATCATTCCCAATAGGGTGGAGATCAGAATCTGTAAGGGAGAGCAGATATTATTTCAAAGGTCAGAAATTTAATTTAAATTGATTGCTAAATCTGTGAAGAAGGTATGCATGAGAGATTTATAAAGTCTCAGAAGATACAGGCTTTACTCTTCTCAAATCTCTTGTAAAAATGTATCCTCTGTGTGAAGATCTCTGGTGCCCAAAGAGGAATGATCAGTGATATGACCATTGTCTTTTTTGTAACTTTTTGTTTTGTTTCAAATTACTGAAAAGCTTTAAGATGAGTACAACAAACCCCCATATACCCTTTATCCACATTCACATAAAATGTTAACATTTTACCCCATGGGCTTCACCATTCACACTCTCACTAATATATATGTGCACATATTTTGGAACCATTTGAGAGTAAGTTGTAGACATGATACTCTTAAGTCCTAAATACTTCAGTGTATAGTTCTTAGGATCAAGGACACTCTTATACAACTAGAGTACAGTTATTGGAATCAGGAAACTTAAAAACTCAATTCAAGTCTATTATTAACCCACAATCCATATTCCAAGCCCCTTAAGTCCTTTATAGCAATTTTCTTAGATCAGGAGATTCTTTAACAGACAGGTTGAGAAGCACTGACCCTGTGCCTTAGAAGAGTGAAAAACACAGCAGTAGACACAGAGATTACCAACGGGGGTGGGGGGGGGGCTTTAACGTCAGCACATTCTGAGCCAAGGACTTCAGTGAAGTGGTTTATTTGGGATGTGACCCCAGGAGGAAGGAGTCAGGGAGTGGAGAGAGTGAGACAGGGCAGGGGAAAATCAAAAAACGTGCTCATGGAGTGATAGCCACTGTGAGCAACTGGGGCTCAGTCCCATGGGGGAACCTCATAGAACACATTTCACTTGTCCCACCAGACAACAGGCACTTATCCAGTGACTGCTGTCCCCCACAGGCTGTAGTTTGCTCCTAAGGGTATTAACCCACCCCCCATAATTCCCCGAAAGCTCTCAAGCAGAGGAGCAGAGATGCAGGGGCTCAGAGCAGGAAGCTGGCAGCCTTTTGGGAACCCTCCTCTGCAGCTACAAGTGGGGTTGGGACATCATCATCTGCTGCCACATGTATTTAATTCACTCTATTACTGTAACAGCCACAGGAGGGAGGCACTATTAGTATGCCCATTTTGCAGATAAGGGTGTTGAGGCACAAAGAGGTTAAATCACTTGCCTCCGATCATCACGTAATCAGTAAGCGTTGAAATTGCGATTCAAACCTAGGCATTCCAGTTCCAGGGTCCATGCTCTTAATCACTGCTCACTCACCTACAACCTCCTCCCTCAAATCAGGCAATCCCCTCCCTCATCCTCTCTACCAGACAAACTCCATTCCTCTGTAATACCCGAGTGAATGTCTCCCTGACCAGGATACCCAGCCCCAGTGAGAACTCGATCATTGCCTGCAGCCCTGCCAGAAGCTCCCATCCTGGAGCCTTATTAAGGCTCAAGATCTTGGAGCCAGGAGTGAGCAAGAGGAAGAGGAGGGAGATGCAGGTGGAGATGTAATGGGGGCTGGATGGGTAGGACTTAACCCCTTAAGCCACTTTCAAAACTTTGGCTTTTACTCCGAAATGGAGTCAGGCCTGGGTTAACAGCATCACCCTGGTGAAAGAAACTGAGGCACAGAGATGAACATGGCCGTGGAGGCCGAGTACCAACCAGAGACAAAGCTGAAGTAGAAGCCACTTGCGCGAACAGCACAGCCTGTGCTCTGGGGCACTCCAGGCCCCAGCATTTCTCCCCTCGCCCTCTCCAGGCCTTTACCCACACTGGTCCCCCTGCTTAGAAGCCTATCCCTACATTCTGGCAAACACTTTATAATTCTTTAAATTGCACCCCAACTTTATTACTATTTGGGTTCCTGCCTCCCCCACTGGGATTGGGGCAGAGACTGTGTTTCTCTTCTGTCCATACTACCTTTGATCTGAGGTCTGGGCTCCTTTCCTGAGGTCCTCCTCCTCCTCCTCTCAACTGCATTCAACTGCTTTCCACTTATTTAACCGACATCAGTGCAAATACAGCTGAAGGCTGCAAAATGCAGTACCCCAGAGAATATCTAGGGCAGGTCCATGGGAGGAGGTATGCCTGTGGCCTTTGGGTCCACCTCTCCTCCCCAACCCCTCGGCCTTGCTAACAAAAATCCCAGCTTGTAGCTGAGGCTGGACTCCTCAGCCAGGTTTGAGGGCCCCACTACTACCTCAGGGGTTACCAGCCAGGTCTCCTCAGCTCCACTATTCCTCTCCTGCCTCACTACCCTCCATTAAGGAGTCTACTGGGGCTTCTTTGGGGTCAAGCCAGGCTGGGTCCCCTCCATGGATCTGCCCAGGAGAGAAAACTATGCTGCGCCAACCAATCTGCCATTCTAAAGGGCTCCAGAAGGGAAGAGACAGCTCCCCACACCCATCCCTTGCCAGAGGGTCCCTTGTTGGTGTGTGTGTGTGTGTGTGCCTCTTCAAAAATCCCCCCAAACATTAAATCTTTAAGACCATCAACAGAGAAGTAAGCACATCCCCAATTTTATTGCCTTTTTGTCCAACAGTCCTGAGCAGGGAAAGGGGCAGGAACCGGGAGTCCCCCTCATAAGTATCACGTAGAGGTATTGAGGGGGTCTTTAATTGATTATCTGGGGTGAAAGAGTCCCTACCCGCTTCCTCACCGATCCTAGTTTGTCACAATGGGCGAAAGATTTTTCTAAGGGGATTTCAGGCTTCTCACCGGCCATCAGGGCATCTTCCCAAACTCCTCAGTAGAAAAGTCTGCTCTTCTCATAGTTACACACAAAGAAGGGAGTCTCCTTGAGGAGCCAGGAGTGGTATGTTCTCCGGGGTGTAGAGAAGGGCGTGTCAGTCTCTTTCTGTCCAACAGCGGGGCGTCCTGGCTCCCCAGGCCTTCGGGTAAGTAGTTCTCAGCTTGACAGTCCAGCCAGCCGGCGACCCAGGCTGCCCCAAGCCCTCATGGGTAAGTTTGACCCGTTACCATACGTCGGGCAAAGTTGGGCATCTCTCGCCATCGCACCCTACGTCGCCAGGAGGGCTCTTCAATTCCCCCAATCTGTCGATCTGGTCTCTCAAGACCTCTCACCTTCCATCAGGCCGGTTCCCCGGTCCCCCCCACGCAGTCAGGCGGGCCCCCGGTTCCCCTGAGCCATCGGGTGACGGTCACCGTCCATCCGGCGCGGTCTTCGGTGCCCCCATGCTGTCCAGCGGTCTCCTTGGGCCGTCACCTTCGTCAGGTGGGGTCCCTGGGGCCCCCGCGCCAGGGGACTCCTCAGTCGGGCCCCGCGTACTCACAAAGGCACCCATGGCCGTGGCGTGACCCGAGCGTAGCAGCTGAAGCTGGCGCCGTCCGCGGCGGTACAGGTACTCGATGCGCAGTACGTCGGTGCGTGGCAGGCCGGCGTGCTGTCGGAACTCGGCCCGCACCCGGGACTCGGCGCCCGGCTTTCCGCGCCCGGCGCGCAGCAACTCGCGGTACAGACTCAGAACTTGCCTCTGAAGCCGGCTGTGCCGGCTCATGGTAGCAGCTAGGCCGCGGGCTCACACAGCAAACGCCCCACCAAGTGGCGCGGCAGCACACTTAGAAGAAGCGGTGAAACCCGCGGCAACTGACGCTTCCGCCACCCGCCCCCAGCTTTGCGGCGCCGTCGCGTCCCATAGGTTGTCGCTGCTGCTACGTCACAATGTTGTGAGTAAGGGGCGGAGCTGCTGGTTCACTGGCCCGCCCCACAGGAAATCAGTGTCCTTTAGAGGACGGTAACTCTGAGGGCCTGGAAGAGGAGGGCGCTAGGCGCTGAGACTCTTAGGTTTGGGGTCGGAAGGGACCAGGGGATCCTGACCTGAATCTTGGGTCCTGCGAGTGGAGAGAGCTAGAGGTTGGAGCCCTTGTGTGCCCCAGGGCGCTGGGGGCACTGGGAGAGAGAAGACAGGCACAGGCATGCTTTTGTCCTCAGTTATTTATTAAAGCAATCTCGGGAAGCTCCGTGCGTTCCCACCCGCAGAGCAGGTGTGCGTCGAGGGTCCCAACCCTGGGGACGCGCAGAGGGACGGGGTCACGCGGTGAAGTGTTGGGTCACAGCCGGCAGGACAAGCTTCTCGGTGCTGAGAAGATGGCCTGAGAGACGGTGTGGGCTGTAAGGCCCCAGACGCAGCCTGTAGCGCAGGGAGTTGGGCTGGTAGCGCCCTCTACCGACATGAGTCGGGTCCGAGGGTAGGAGAGGGAGCGGCCTCCCCAGCTGTTGAAGCGCAGAGTCCAGCCCACGTGGAACACTTCGACTAGGCTGGCACCCCGATGTCCAGGGAGTATCAGGTCAGCCTCAATTCCGTTAGAGTCCCCGCAGGCTACGCGGAGGCGTACTCGTCGCGCTGGCAGGCCCGCAATGCCACGACCCCCTCGGACCCTACCAGCACCCGGAGCGTGGGGGACCGCTGGACAGTAACCCGGGAACCCTCCGCCCAGCGTGCGACCACGACCCCGCACACCTGGGCGGCGAGCTGCGCTGGGCGTGGGTTCTGCTAGAGGGGAGGCGGGTCAGGGACGGGGGAGAGGGTCGGAGTTTGGGAGTCAAACGGGAGATCTGAAACCGCTATGAATCCCCTCGGTGTCTCTATCAGAAATACATACCCAGGTCTTTGCTAGAGGAATAAGGTCTGGAATTTGCTTTAAAATCCTCCAGCACAAACAAAACAAAAAGAGTGAGAGGAAAAGAAAGCAAGAATGGCAAAATATTTGTAACTGTAGTGGGGTTTCATAACACTATTCTCTCATCTTTTGTGATGCTTGAAATTTTCCGTAATAAACACTTTCTTAAAAGGGAGATTTAGAGAGAGAGAAAAAAAAAAAAGCCTTTGGATCCTGTCACATCTCTCTCACCTGTGTCTTCATAATCTAGTAACTGTTTACTGAGCACTACTCTGTGCCAGGCACTCTTTCAAGTGCTTTAATATTTTATTTATAAGATAATGTATGACACCGTATGTTAATAAAATATGCAATATAATATGATGCAATTGATAATTTAATATATTGTCACCTAATTTATATTATTTTATGTAATACATTTATTTGAAAATAGTGAATATTTAAAACATTTAATTTTTTTTTTTTTTAAGTTTTGGCTGTGCCCGACCAGGGATCAAACCTGTGCCCACTGCATTGGGAGGCAGAGTCTTAACCACTGGACCGCTAGGGAAGTCCCTAAACACTTGATATTTTAAGTGACATTAAATCCTCACCAACACTCTGACAAGGTAGATCTGCAGCACCATATGCCTCTTGCCTCTTAGGAAACCAAGGCCAGAGAAGTAACATAGCCTGCCCAGGTTCACATAGCTGGTAAGTGGCAGAGCCAGGTTTCAAACCTCAGGGATCTGATTTCATGACCTGTGTTTTTAACCACTCTGCTATACATACTGCCTCTCCAAAGATAATATTAAAATGGCTGCAAGAGCAATCACAGCTTATACTTTCTGAGCACTGACTTATGCCAAGCACTTTATTTTTTTTTAATTAATTTATTTTTGGCTGCGTTGGGTCTTCGTTGCTGCGTGCCAGCTTTCTCTAGTTGCGGTGAGCGGGAGCTACGAGCAGGGGCTACTCTTCGTTGCGGTGCGCAGGCTTATTGTGGTGGCTTCGCTTGTTGCAGAGCACGGGCTCTAGGCGTGCAGGCTTCGGTAGTTGTGGCACGCGGGCTCAGTAGTTGTGGCTCCCGGGCTTAGTTGCTCCATGGCATGTGGGATCTTCCCAGACCAGGGATCGAACCCGTGTCCCCCACATTGGCAGGCAGATTCTTATCCACTGCGCCACCACAGAAGTCCCCCAAGCACTTTATATGTATCTTCACAGCTACCCTATGTGGTGGGTACCACTCTTATCACCACTTTTTGTGGATGAGCAAACTGAGGCATAGAGAGAGGTTGAGTCACTTACACAAAGTTACACTAGAAGTTTAAGAGACATAGTTGGGGTTCCTTGACCCTTTAACCAAAGGTTCTGGCTTAGCTTACCTGCCAGGTTGTGGCAGATACCCAAGCTGTTCTCTTGCTGGCCCATCGTCCCACTCCTACAATTAACAGGTGTTTCTATTTCTCATCATGAGATTTCAGGTTTGTTTTCCTCTTACTTAGAAACACTATCCATTTTGCCTGCCCAAATTTCAATTCTCCTGTTGCTCTCCTGCTTCCAAGTTCCTTGGGGAGCCATGCATCCTCCACCCTGGCATCTCTCCCTGCTGGATTTCCAGATTGGGATTAAGAGTCCCGCCTGATAGGGCTTCCCTGGTGGCGCAGTGGTTAAGAATCCGCCTGCCAATGCAAGGGACACAGGATCAAGCTCTGGTCCGGGAAGATCCCACATGCCAGGGAGCAACTAAGCCCGTGTGCCACAACTACTGAGCCTGCGCTCTAGAGCCTGCGAGCCACAACTACTGAGCTTGCATGCCACAGCTACTGAAGCCCGTGTGCCTAGAGCCCGTGCTCTGCAATAAGAGAAGCCACCGCAATGAGAAGCCCGCACACTGCAATGAAGAGTAGCCCCCGCTCACCTCGACTAGAGAAAGCCCGCACGTAGCAACAAAGACCCAACGCAGCCAAAAAATAAATAAAATAAAAATCTTAAAAAAAAAAAAGATTCCCGCCTGATATAGTGGCCACATTGTGTCCCCATGACCCCACCTCTGCCATAGCTAGTTGGGCCAAGGTTGGACAAATGACCATGGCAGGCAGAGGTGGGAATGGTCATCAATCTATAAGTAAAAAGCAAGCCAAACAAATTCCCACCAGGAGCATTTGAACCTAGAGGCAGGAAGGGGTCAGAGAGGGATGGACACTGACAGAGAAAGTCAAGGTGGGACCAAGAGTCCATGAGGAACAAGGAGGAGACATGTGGACATAGAGACTCAAAGTTGATGAGAATCTGTTAAGTAAGTGAACAAATGTTCAGATGCCAGATAAGTCATTTTCCAGATGTATGACATTGGGCAAATTTCTTAACCATCGATGACTTGGTTTCCCTCATCCATAAAATATACCTGCCTGGACTTCCCTGGTGGCACAGTGGTTAAGAATCTGTCTGCCAATTCAGGGGACACGGGTTCAAGCCCTGGTCCGGGAAGATCCCACGTGCCGCAGAGCAACTAAGCCCGTGCGCCACAACTACTGAGCCTGCACACCACAACTACTGAAGCCCATATGCCTAGAGGCCATGCTCCACAACAAGAGAAGCCACCGCAATGAGGCCGCGCATCACAACAAAGAGTAGCCCCCACTCACTGCAACTAGAGAAAGCCCGTGTTCAGCAACGAAAACCCAATGCAGCCAAAAATAAATAATAAATAAATAAATAAAATACCTGCCTGATGGGGTTGTTGCGAGAATCAATTAAGGTAATAACAAGGCTTAGCACCGAGCAAGTACTCAATGAAGTCAGCTGCTCTTTTCATGTTATTACTGGAACTATTTTAACATTATTGTTGGAAAGATACTAAAGCATAGAGGGCCAGGAGGATTCTGGAGCCAGGTGGAAAGGTCAGGTCTGCTGCTTACTGGCTGAGATCTAGGGAAGTACTTAGCTTCTCTATGCCTCAGTTTCCTCACCATAGAAAGCAGACAATGATTGTCCTTATCTCCTAGAGCGGTTCAAAGATGGAGTGAGCTGACTTAAAGCAGGTCAAACAGAGGTTCTCAAACCTAGCCTAGCATCCGAATCTCCTGAAGGGCTCATTACAAAAGGTTGCTGGGTCCTGCCCACTCCAGTTTCTGATTCAGTAAACCTGGGGCAGGGCAAGAGTTTGCATTGTAAACAAACCCTGTGTTGCTGATGCTGCCGGTCTAGGGACAATAATTTGAGACCCACTGTCTCAACACAGGGTCTGATATAGAATGGGTGTTCTGTAAATGTAGCTAAGAGATAAAATCTGTTTTCCCAACAAGAATGTGTGCAGGATTCTGTCCTATTTGGCACTCTATCTCCCTCGTGGGCCTGGCACATGGTGGTCGTCCACTAACACCTGTGGGATGACAGAAGACCAGACCTGGTCTTGCACTCCCGACCCCACCGGCAACGACTCACAGCGAAAGCCAGGCGCCCTCCAGGGCTGCACACTGGCACCAGCCGTCTGGCAGGCGGCCATGGAGGCCTGCAGGCAGGCACAGAGCACTTTGCGGTTCCTGTGGGCAGGGCCCTTGTCGGCCACACAGGCCCAGAAGAAGGGCTCTGGCGGCAGGCATGGGTGGCAGGCTGCCAGCAGGTCGCTGGGCTCACACAGGAGGCCGCAGGTGCCGTGTCTGCGCCCCTGTGCTCGGTGGCTGGTGGACAGCTGGCATCTGGGCAGGGACACAGCGCGGCACAGACCTGGGCCTCGGCTGCTGCAGGTCATCTGTCATGTCGCTGTTGAAGTTGCCCCAGAGGCTGCGTGGGAAGCTGCAGGAGGTCACGGGCAGCGGCAGGCTCAGATGGGAGCTGCGCTGTAAGAGCAACCACCGGCCTCCAAGCCACGAGCACCACAGACGGTGCCCCTGCCACGCGAAGGTGCGCACCCACTTCCGGTCAGTGGGAAGGGCAGGCAGCCAAAGGAAGCCTAGAGTGAGGGGGGATATCAGGGCCTGGGGAGCATCAGGGAGAAGAGGGGGTGGTGGTGTGTGTGCAAAGGCTAAGAGAGGTGGTGTGCCAGAACAGGGGGAGAGTGCAGAGGGAGGAGGTGAAGGAAGGGGGAGAGAGGAGTCAAGGGGAAGGGGCACTCAGGGCAGCGCGTGGGAGTGGGTATTGTGGGCTTGGGGGTGGGTATTGTGGAGTAGGGGGAAGGCCGGAGGAGTGGGAGGAGGCTGGTGGAGACTAGGAGGGGGAGGAAGTGAGGGGAGGGAGAGTGGTGGGGTGGGCATGGGGGTGAAGGATGAGAGGGGAGAGGAGGACAGGAGAGAGACCTAGAAGGCATCCATGGACTGGGGGATAGGGAGGCAGTGGAGGGCTGCAGAGCCAGGGAAGAGGAGGGAGGTGTGGGGGGCAGGAGGAGGAGAGGGGATGAGAGGCCAGAGGAAGGGCAGTGGTGAGAGAGGGGCATGCAGGGAAGGCGTTTGGGCAAGCAGCGACCAGGGTCAGGGGAGGCTGGGTGGGAGTTGGGGAAAAGGTGATGGTAGTTGTGGAGCATGGGAAGGTGCAGGGAAACCTAGGCAGAGGAAAAAAATACTCGGAGATGAAGACTGGAGGATGGGAGAGACAGGTGGGGTGGGCGTGCTGGGGTGAAGAGGGAATGGGAGGGAAGTGGCAGACACAGGGCAGGAGCTCACCCTGACGCATCCCCATCCTTGCAGCGGGTTGAGGCCGAAGCGGTGGCCTTGCGCGCGGAGCAACACGTGGCCGACGAGCATCCGTTAGCCTTTCTCCGTGCCTGTGCCCACCAACGAATAGGTGCAGGCGACCTGAAGGTGGAAGGTGGCGCCCTCAAAGGTGGGGTAATAGAGCTCGCCCGAGGCGAGGCAGAGGCCTGGGCTGCCCCCGGGCTGCGCGGCAGGGTTTGCAGGCCACCTTGGCGGCAGCGGCCGGTTGCCGGGTAAAGGGGCGGCAGCGGCGCACCGGGTGGGAGGTAGCAGCCGGCCAGCGCTTGAGCAGCTGCACTGAGCCGTGAGCACGCAGGTGACACCACTCAGCACAAGGCCCGCGTTGCACACGCAGCCCTCGCGACAGCGTCGGTCACCCTCCCAGCCGGGCGGCCCCTCCAGCCCCGCGCAAGTGTCTGGCCGTCCCGGAGTGCACAGCGAGTAGTGTGGGTGTGCAGGACATAGCCGGCCTGCGGGAAGGAGTAGGAATGGAGGGCTACTTGGTGGCAAGCGGCTGCTGGAGTCTCACCCCCCGCCTCTGGGGCTGGGATGGGGCATCTGGGGCCCTGCAGGGGTAAAGGCTGGAAAGCTTGACTTGGGCAGAGCTGAAGCTAACCCACAAAGAGATAAATACCAGGTGGCCAACCATGGATCAGAGGCACAGCTGACCCATAAGGGTTTGGGATGGATAAGGCCTTGGGAGCTGGACCATGAACAGGTCTGAGCTCCTGAAGAGGTAAGGGTTGAAGAGCTGGACCATAATCAGGGCTGAGAAGTGAGACGGATAAGAGCTGGGGGCTGGACTGCCGTCAGAGTTGGGCTGACACTTTAGGATGGGCAAAGGTTGGACCATAATGGGCAGTGGAAGGGTGGTTGGAGGCTGGCACAGTGGGAAGTACAAGGTCTCAGGGACTAAACTGTGCAGGGAGGGGCTGGCACCCTGAGATGGGCAACAAGGAGCTGAAACCAGGTCAGGAGGGGGGGCCCCAGATGAACAAAGATGGAGAGGCTGGACCGAGGCCCTGGACACCCACTGCACTGGCTCAGTTTCTGCCAGTGGAAGACTTGGCCACCCAGCAACTGGCAGGTTTCATAGTAGACACTTAGCATTGGGCATAGTCCAATGCCCAGGCGTACGTCCACCATGCAATCTTGGACATAGGGGTTTCGTGCAAGCAGCTTAAAGTACAGCTGGAAGGGCCCCGAGGGGAAAGAGGATGTCACATATGTGGGCAAAGCGGGCTGGGGTTCTGGTGGTTGGCAGAGTGACACAAGATGGTGGCAGTGACAGCATCTTGCCAGCAGGATCCAGACACTCACTCAGGGAACCCACCAAGAAGCTATGGCTGAAGGCCCAGGCCAAAGCATCCTCAGGTAGCTTGGTGCCCCTAAAGTGGAAGCTTTCCAGCCCCCAGTCCCAGCAAACTCCATCTCACAAAGTAAAGTTTCTGTCTTCAGAAACCAGAAGTCCCTTCTCCAGCACATAAAAGTCAGGCCATGGGACACAGAACTCTCACTCCAGAGCCTGGAGTCCTCGCTGCCTAGAGGACTTTTCCATGCATCAAGTCCAGGAATCCTGCCTTTTAGAACTGAGTAGTTCTGGACCCCAGGAACTAGAATTCTCCACCCTCAGGACCCACAGACCCAGACCCCAAGACTTACGCGTTCCTGACACTGACACTCAGGTGCTGATAGGTGTGCCCCTAGACCTGGAGGGCCACGCACAAAGCGCAAGTCACAAAGCACAAATGAGTAGTTGGGGAAGAGACAGATCCAAGCACTGCTGCTGGTCTCTAAGGGTCTAGGTGGCATCAGGTCATGGCAGTGGCTAAAGGGCCCGTTCAGAACTACGAGGACAGCACAGGGCCCTGGGGTCTTTGGTGGGGACACAGGTCTGATGCAGGACGCAGCGTAGGGGGCTTGGCACGGGGCATCAGGCGGCTGCAGGGTACAATTATGCAAGAAGACGCGCGGATCGGGACCTCCCACATCATGGGTCTGGTCCCCATTGAAGTTTCCGCACAGGCCCTACATGTGTGCACGGTAGTGTTTGGTCACTTGCAGAGACATCGCGAGCTGCTAGTCAAAGACAAGGTGCAGTGCAGGCGGCTCTTGCCCCAGACCTGCCTCTGCCCGTAGTTCGGAGCTGTGGAAGTGCAACCAAAGCCTTGTGATACTCAGGGTTGCCGACAGCTGTAGCCACTGTGGTTCACCTGGCAACCCAAGAGCCAGAAAGGCTGCATTCCTGAGCATTTGAGGAGGAGTGAGGGATGAAAACTGAGGGGGTTGAAGGTTGGGGTACTGGGGCTTTGCGAGGTCTCACCCTCATCCGCTAACCAGGAGTCTTGTTTCCAATACCCAGTTCTGTCCTCATGCAAAACTCAGAAGTCCTCCTCTGAGGAACCGAGATAAGTTTTTCCACTAAGGAGCTAGCAGTGCCCACTTCCTCTAGTTAATAGGACAGCCTTCAGCCAGGACCCGAAGGTCTTTCCCACAATTACCAAGAGCCTCCACCAAGAACTTCCAGGTCAGAGAGTGTCTCTCGTCTCCCAACCCATGATTTCCATTTTTATGCCTCCAACCCCACGCCCCAGAAGGTTCCCAACCCACATTTTACTCTCCTTCACTACCTCCACCCCGGTCCAGCCCCCATCATCTCCTGCCTGGAGCATTGCAGCAAGCCTCCTCACTGGTCTCCCACTGCTTCCTCCACAAGCCCCATAGTCTGTTTCCCACATGGCAGCCACAAGGATCTTATTTACATGCAAGTGATATCTCAACCGTCCTCTGCACAAAATCTTTCCTTGGTTCCCACCTCACACAGAATAAAAGCCAAAGTTACCACAAGAGCCCACATTGCCGTACACAATCTGACTCCCGTGATCTCTCCCTTTACTTGGCACCACGATCCCACTTCAGCCTGGACCTCTTGCTGTTCCTCTAACATGGGTGGCAGATTTTCACTTTAGGCACTTGTTGTTCCCTCTGCCTGGAATGCTCTTTTCTCAGATACCCACATGGCTCTCTCCCTCACTTTCTTTAAGACTTGGCTTAAGTTACATCCCTCCTATTTAAAACTGTACTCTCAGAAATCCTGATCTCACTTTCCTTGCTCTATTTTTTTTCTCTTTAGCAAGTATCATCTTCTAACATACTATGTAATTAACTTATATTTATTGCTTATCTCTCTCTGCTAGACTATAAGCACCCTGAGAACAAGGGTTTTGTCTGTCTTTGTTGCTGACGTGTCCTCAGTTTCTTGAACAAGGTCTGGTACATAATAATAAAATATTCCTTAATCAAGGAAGGAATTCAGGAGTGTCAGGTCCCTGGGAGATGGGCGCCCAAGTGGTGAGGGTAAAAATCTGGAGCCCTGAGAATTTGAGGGTGCTGGGTACCGGGAGTGGAGGCTGCTGGGTGCTGGGGAGCCATAAGAGCACTTGGGGAGGGGCTTCCCTGGTGGCGCAGTGGTTGAGAGTCTGCCTGCCAATGCAGGGGACACGGGTTCGAGTCCTGGTCTGGGAAGATCCCACATGCCGCGGAGCGACTAGGCCCGTGAGCCACAATTACTGAGCCTGCGCGTCTGGAGCCTGTGCTCTGCAACAAGAGAGGCCGCAATGGTGAGAGGCCTGCGCACCGCGATGAAGAGTGGCCCCCGCTCGCCGCAACTAGAGAAAGCCCTCGCACAGAAACGAAGACCCAACACAGCCATAAATAAATAAATAAATAAATTAAAAAAAAAAAAAAGAGCACTTGGGGAACTCCTGACTCCTAAGTGGCAGGGTGAGCTCTTAAGAGATGTGGAGAGGAGTATGGACCATCGTGGGCTCATGCATCAGGTCTTAGCAACATACACATTCTGAGCTTTCCTTATATCATCTCATTTAATCCTCACTACAGCCCTATGGGTTAGGTCTTTACATCATCCCGATTTCACAGATGAAGAAACAGAGGCCCAGAGAGGTTAATTTGCCCAAGATCATATAAATGACAAGTGGTCAAGTTGGGATTTGAACCCAAGCCATCTGGCTCCAGAGTCCATTGTCTTTTTATAGTGATGAAAGGTGCTGAAAGGTGGCTTTGTACATCCATAACCTCCATCAGTTTGCCCTGCTAGCAACCACAATTAAATATAGTCTAGCTCCCACAAGCTTCCAACCAGAGCAATGTCCCTAAACCTTCCCTGAGGAAAAATCTGGGACATGCCAGTGGCTGCATGTGGTCCCAGGATATGTCCAAAGCTCAGAGAATTTGGAGGTTCCAGATGCCAGGGTTAGGGGACAATAAACATAGCCAACATTCCTCATATGACACTTACCATGAGCTGGACTCTGTTCCAAGTGCTTTTCATGTGTTAACTCGTTCCCACCTCACAGGAGCCTGATGAGGTAGGTGCTAGAGATCTGTAATCCCTCATCTACAATCCCCCAATGCAAAAGTGGTCTGAAGACTGAACGATGTTTTGTGTGTTTGATGTTAGAACTAAATTGGCAGCAATAGCCACTCACATGTGGCTGCTTACAGTCTTAATTTATCCCATTTGGTATGAATATTCAGACATGTCACTGCAGAGATGTTAATATTTGTGATTTTGTAACACCCACTAGGGGTATTATATAATATGTGGCATTTGCATGGTATGACCCTTTGAAATCCTAAAATCTGAAATGCACCTGGCCCCGATCATTTTAGCTAAGGGACTGTGGACCTGTATAATTGCCTCCATTTTAGAGATGACAAAAATGAAAGACAGAGAAGGATGGGGTTTCCCAGGATTCTGTACAGTGTGATTCTTACCCGAAAAAACTGAACTCCTGTTTGACGGCAGTGACGATGATGTCAAAGATGTGCGTTGCGACAAAGCATGAGCTGTCTCCCTCCAGAGCAGGCGACCCACAGCCAGAAGGAAGGGAGGCCTCTGGGTAGGGTCTGAGGGCAGTTGCTCAGCATGTAGGCGCAGCCCCCAGGCATGGGGAAAGAGTAGCCATTCAGAGTGTAGCTGTATGGTAACCCAGAGGCCCAGCAGGTACCCCCTGTGATGGTCCCCTGCCCATTACTAGAGACAGCCACTGTCTCTTTATTTATTTATTTATGGCTGCGTTGGGTCTTCGTTGCCTCATGGGCTTTTCTCTAGTTGCGGTGAGCAGGGGCTACTCTTTGTTGCGGTGCACGGACTTCTCATTGTGGTGGCTTCTTTTGTTGCGGAGCACAGACTGTAGGCACGTGGACTTCAGTAGTTGTGGCACTGAAGGGCAACTACTGAGCCCACTGCCTCTCAAGGCAAAGGGCTCAGTAGTTGCGGTGCACGGGCTTAGCTGCTCCGCGGCATGTGGGATCTTCCCGGACCAGGGCTTGAACTCGTGTCCCCTGCATTGGCAGGCAGATTCTTAACCACTGCGCCACCAGGGAAGTCCCAGCTGCTATCTCTGGTTTGGTCACAGACATCATTTTGGACCCAGACACAGTTTCAAGTTCTGGTTTCCCCACAGCCACAACCTCTAAGCTTGGCTCAGTCACTGCCACCACCTTGAGCCCCGGCTTGGCCACTAAGGCAGTTTCTGACCCAGACCAAGACACTGTCTTGGATTTGGACTCTGGTTCAGCTTTGAGCATGGGCAGGGAGACAGGTGTAGGTGCTGGTTCAACTACAGCTACAGATTCAGGCCAGGGTCCATTCACAGCTCCTTGTGCAAGCCCCAGCTAAGCCATGGCCACAGGTAAAAGCCCTGGTTCAGGTGTGCTCTCTGATCCTGGATTGGCCATTACCAGGGTTTGAGAGTTGGACACTGTTTTGGAGTCCCTCAGAGATACTGAGTTGGAACTGGACATGGTCTTGAATCCATATGTGGCCTGTGTGCTAGGCACACACTTAGCCTTGTGCTTCGCAAAGGTGACATGTGGTCCCACTGGAGCATGCATAGTCCTTATAGGAGACTGGGAACTGGAGTAGCATCATTAGGGAAGACGCTAGGAGGGAACGAGATTCCATGGGAGGGTCCACATCCTCCTCAGTCAGAATATCTGGAGATGAGATGAGGAGAGGATGCCACAGAATTGAATCCTGGCATTTAATCTTATCCCTGACCTGCCTCCACACCCTTGGCATCCAGGGTCCCTGGCACTAAAGACTCAGCATTCAGAAGCTAATAGGGTTCCCAGTCTAAAATGAATTGGGGCCCATATCAGCGGAAAGAGAAGGCTGGGGCTGAGGGACAATACAGAAATGATCAGCACAGCCTGGGTGTAGAATAGGACTTTGATGAGTTGGCGAGCACAGGCTTTATCTAAAAACAGCCATATCAATTATTTAAAAATATCTGTGCCAGTAAGTCCAAACACATCTGTAGGTTGATTTTGGTCAGTGAGGACTTGCAACTTGCCCTGTTAAGCAGCCTTAAGAAGTGTGTGTGTGTGTGTGTGTGTGTGTGTGTGTGTGTGTGTACATATCCTGTGGGAATTAGAGACATATATCCCCCCCTAATTCCCAGGGAGGGGAGTTATTTTTTCATAGCTGTTAGTTCATGAAGTTAGCCATCTACAAAGTGAACTTTAAAGAAATAACCTTGTTTGTTCTGTAAGGCTTTGCACATTTTCCATCAAGATGGGATATAGAGTTTTGGTGTGGATTAGAATATGAGCTTGCATGTCAGCTCCCCAGGGTAAGGGTGTTGTCTATGTTGTTCATTGTTGCATCTCCAGTGCTTAGGACAGGCCTGGCCTGAGGTAAATATTTTTTAAAATATTGAAAAATAATAACAGCAAATATTTACTGCGTGCCAGGCACTGTTCTATTAACTCATTTTTAAAAATGCCATAAAATCTTATGATGTTGTTGGTATTATTACCACACTTCACAGAGGAGAAAATAGAGGGTCAGAGGGTGAAGTGATGGGCCCAGGATCACATGACTTTAAGCAGGATTTTAATCCAGGTCTCTTGGCTCCAGAGCCTGGCTCTGAGCCGTTATGAATAAACGAATTGAAGTCCATGTCTTTGTTTCTAAGAAACCCCAGCCTTTGAGTATCCCTCACTTTTCTCTCATCTTCCTGTTCTCCTGCTGTTTTTCAGGACAGAAAGAGATTGGATGGGAGCTCCTTATTCCAGGGTTACGGCAAAATCCCGATTCCCATAGCATAATTCAGGACTATGGTCAGCATCCGGTTACACTGAGTCTGCGTGGAGGGCCGCGTTCTTGGTGGAGAGGCACATCTTCCCTAGCATCCTGAGCGAATTTTGGGATCACAGCTGCCACCTGCTCCGTGTGCAGATTTGGGTGGTGATTTCTTGACTTCAACCTTCAACCGCTTCCTGTATAAAATGGGAGTAATAAAAAGATCTGCCTCCACGGTGGCTATGAGATTTACATTACGTAATGTACATATATATAAAAGCACTTAGCTCATAAGTCTTGACTATTTATAAGTCTTTGTGAGGCAGTACAAAAAGCAAAACAAAACAAAAAGGTGGTTAAAACCTTGTGCTCTGGAAGCAAGTGGACTGGGGTTCAAATCCTGGCTCTGCCACTTTCTAGCTGTATGAATTTGGCAAAAGATTTGAATTCCAGCCTTTCCCCCTCCCTTCTCCAGGAAAAAAAAAAGGAATTATTACAATATTATTATAGAGCCTACCTCAAAAGCTAGCAGGAAGGTTAAACACTCAACATTAGCTATTAGTATTTTATCCCATCTCCCACCCCATTGTTCACATTTTATACTGTAATAAAGAAAAAGAGCGTGTGACCTTCAGCAGTAACTTCCTGTTTGAGCCCAGTGCCTGGAATATAATGTGGTGCACATTTAACAAATTGTAACTATTATTATTGTTATTTATTCCATAAATGTTTAGTGAGTGTTGGGCACTTTCATAGGTGCCAGCGATACAACAGTGCAAAGCATTTTTGTAAAGATCTGACGTCATGGAGCTATTTGGGGTGATGGAAACGTTCTATAGCTTGATCTAGGTGATGGTTACATGGGTGTGTACATACATGTGAAAATTCACCAGGCTGGATACTTTAAAGCTGTGCAATTAACTGTGTATCTTAAAACTATATTACCCTCAAGGAACTAATACGTAGCAAAGAAAGAGAATAAGTAAGTATATACAAGTTTATATGTGCTATGAAAAAAAGCAGGGAAGGGCTAGAGATTGTAGAGGTTGGGGAATTGAGATTTTAAATTGGGCAGTCAGGTTGGCCTCAGTAAGAAGGTGACGTTTAAGCAAAGACTTGAAGGAGGTGAGGGAGCGACCCATAAGGATATCATGGGGACAACCAGTGCAAAGGCCCTCAAGCAAGGTGGCCAGTGTGGCTGAATAGAGTGAGGGAAGGACAAGAGAGGAGATGAGATCAGGAAGGTAATGGGAGCGGATCCCGTAGGGCCTTATAAAGCACTTTGTTTTTGCTGGGAGTGAGGCGGAATGATTGCATGGGAGGGACGTAACTTGCATTTAGAAACTGTCTCTCTGTCTGCTATGTGAGCAACAGAATGTATTGTTATGATTTTCTTCGACTCTCATCCCCAGAAATCCCATCACGTGCCCACCTCCGGACTCTCTTGGGCCCCAGGGCTGCTCACCCACCGCCGGCTACCCGACGACCTGGATCCGGAAGCCCCCGCCATGGGCGGCGCTTAAACTGAACACTCAGAAGGACGCCTCGCGCGTCTCCAGGCTGTGCACGCCACTGTGCCCGCGACCCGGTTCTTAGGCCAACTCGGTTCAGGCGAAGCCCTGAGCCGGGGCTTGGCTGTGGCCAGAATGCCGCCCGTGATGCGGCTCAGGACCGGCGGGGATGAAGCTCCAGTGCAGGTTGGGCAGCGGCCGCCGGTTGGGAAAGCCTGGCAGCTCCATGAGCGCTACGCTTAGACTGAACGCGCCCATTGGGAGCCCGAGAGAAAAGAAAGGATCGTAGGCGACGCCGTCGAGGGCCGCGGCCCCGGCCAGAAAAAGAACCTGCAGACGGGCCGAAGAGCGCAGCACAAGCGGGCGCACCAGGTCCACGTCTAAGTGCAGGAAGGAGCCAGGGCGCAGAGCCCGCGCTCCTTCGGCGCTGCCTCCTCCGCAAACATCGGCCGCCGGGGCTGCCAGCCGCCAAGTGCACAAGGTCTCGGGGCCCCGGATACGCCAGCGCGAACGGAGGCACGGCGTAGACGGGGCCCCAGAGACCCTGGGACAGCAGTTTGGACACGTAGCCACAGGCCTTGTCTCCCTCTTGCAGGCGACAGTGACCAGTCAGCAGCGCGACGGGATGAGTGGCCACCACGCAGGTGCCCGACAGGTCTTCTGAGCTCTGCACCTGCAGTGCCTGGAAAGGCTCAAGGTGTACGAGGAGGGGCCGGCGGGCAGCGTGCTCGACGCCGTCCAGCAGGACCCGCACGGGAGGCGTGAGGCTCAGGCACGTGGGCCGAGCGCCTGCCACCACGGCAAACTCCTTGTGCGGGTCGTGGGGCTGCAGCGGCGGCGTCACCACCACGTAACGAGTACCCAGCAGGTGGCGCGGAAGAGCCAGTGCCGTGTCCAGGGAGGCGCGCCTACTCGCGGTCACCACTGTCACTCCCATCGGCCGCGACGCCTCTAGGCGCACCTCGCTGCCCGCCGCCCGCCGCGAACCCACGCAGTGGTGCATCGGGTGCGCCCTCACTAGCACCAGGGGCCCTTTGGGCGGTGGCGACACCTACAGCCGGAAGTTGGCCTTCTCAGCGCCGGTACTCCAAGAAAGCCATGATGAAGTCACGGCCCTGGAAACCTACAAACGCAGCCCCCGGGCCTGAGGGAACCGGGAGGGGATGGGAAGGCGTCAGCATAATCCGGTGGATTTTGAGGCCAAACACATCATATTCTAATGCTGACTATACCACTCCCTGGCCATGTGAACTGTGGGCAAGGTATTTAACCTCTGGGCCACACTTGCCTCATCTGTAAGAGGCAGTGTTTAGCCCACACTTCACAGAGCTATGGGGAGATTAGACGAGATAATATACGTAAAGGCCACGGAACAATGGTATATAAACATTAACTTAAAATAAAGTTGCCTCCATTAGACCGTCGTCCCAGAAAGGCCTGACTGTTCCCCTTCCCACAAGCAGTTTGGCCAATTCCTTGTCACAGAGTCTCCCCAAACAGTCCTTTGTCCCAGCTGGCCAGGGCCCTGTCCCAAGAAGCTCCACTGTGGCCAATCCCCTGTTGCAGAACTTGCCAGGCAGCCCTCCAACCCCAGACGGCACAACCAGTCCTCTGCTGCAGATCCAGACCAGCTCACCAGCCTTCTGCATCTCCCATGGGTCACTCACCCCATAGGAAACTCAGGGCACCGAGGCACAGCGGGGCAGGTGCTCACACACGGGGCAGCCGTGGCTGGAGAGGGAGTGGCCAGATCCAGGCTAGTCAGTGCAGTCTCTCCTGCCACTCTGCCCTCCAGCCCTCCTACTGCAGGAGTGGAAGGGGACACAAGAGGAATCCCAGAGAAGGGCTTGCACCTCCAAGCCCCAGGAAAAAGGCAAGATTGGGGATCTCACCTGCCAGGAGCTAGACTGAGGCCGGGCACATTGTGGGGGCATTTATAGTCCCAGATGCCTGGGCCTGGCCCTCAGCACTCTCCCAGGGTCAGCACACTGATGTCCCCATTAAAACTGGCTCCAGCCTGACCTGGTGCCATGGATCATAATGAGGCCTAATTATGTGGGCGGGGTCAGGGAGAAGGGGCAGACAGACAGAGAGCGGAGGGAGAGGGACAGAGAGGGAAGAGGGGAGAGACAGAGATGGGGAGGGGAGAGGCAGAGATGAGCAGAGACACTGAAAGAGGGAGAGGAAAAAATACAAGAAAATTACAGGGAGATGGAGAGACGGGTGTGGGGAGAGAGACAGGCAGAGTCAGGAATGTAGAGAGAGCTGAGAGTGGTGGAGAGACGTAAAGACCAAGAGAGACAAGAAAGATATTTCTTCAGAGGAGGGCCTTCGAGTGTGGAGGCAGTGGTTGTGTTTGGGGGAGGTGACGGCTCCAAGTTTGAGACAGAGAATTACAAATCAGGGGATGGACGGGAGCAAGGCAAGAATACCATGGTTCCTCAGAAGAGAGGAGCAGGGCTCCTGAGCCTGCTGAGGAGGGAGAAGCTTCAGGCTTGAACTTTTGGGATCCTGGGAAGGAGGGCGCCAGGGTGCCAGGAGCCTTTGGGATTCTGCAGAAGGAGGGAGATAGAAACTGGTTTTCTGTGTGTGAGGGAGGAGGACTGGGGACCTGAAGGTGGGGGCTGGGGCCTGGACCCCTAGGGCTGGAGCCAGGTGGGAGAGGACACCATGTGCCCGATGTGGAGGTCTGGAGGATCGGGGGGTGGAGCTCCCCAAGGGAAGACAATGGCTTCCAGTCACTCCCGTCGTCCCAGAAAGTCCTGAGCCGGAGAAGAGTGGAGCCGCACGGTCCATGGAGGATCCGGGAGGAATGGCAAGGCTGGGGCTCTAGACAGGGAAAGGCAAGGGACCTTGGATACAGTTTCCAGCCCCTCCCTCCCTCAGGTCCCAGGAGCCTGCACCCCTAGTCCCTTTCCCCCCAGAACCCTTGCCTTTGGTGGGAGGAGTAGGGGGAGAATTCAAGAAGGAACCGACTTTCTTTCAGTAGCTTCATTTCACACCTGCTTAAGATCCTTCCCAGGCTCTTCATCACAAGCAGAGGAGGTGAGGGAGGGCATAGGGATCAAGGTGAGGGAAGGTGTGGGAGTATAAAGGGGTGGGCCTTTCAGGGAGCAGTGATTCCCTTCCAGCCTGAGGTGGAGAACATATGTGCTAGACTTTTTTTTTTTTCCTGGTCGCGCCACGCGGCATGCAGGATCTTAGTTTCCAAACCAGGGATGAGTGGAGAAGCAGGAAGGCGGTGAGTTCCCAGCCCTGGGGACCACAGCATTCAGGGCTGTGGATGAAGAGGAAGTTCCCAAAGAACTGATGTTTTATCCAGAGTGAAGTGTACCCCAGGGGTTCCACAGAGGTGAAGCCACAATATACCGAGAATAAAGTCCTTTGAAGTCTCACATTTTATACTCTAAATTCTCATCAATTTTGCATTCACCTCCATCAGTCTATCCATGTGAGTTCTCATATAAAAAGAAGATTTTCAAGTACTTACCAGTGACACCCTTTAACCTACCCTTGTGTACTCCCCTCCCACACTCAACAGTGAAAATCTTCAAGTGAAAATGAAGCTCTGGGTTCAGCCTGTGGCTGTGGAATCTCCCCAGCCCGTCTCCTGGTACACTGGGGTGTCTGTCACCCAAGCATTCAAGGCTCTTCAAAAGCCTAACCAGTGGCCAGACACTCCCAACCCCTCCTAAGGCAAATGAGCCTCCCACCTTGACCTTGTTCTGTGCCATGTACCCCTCCCCACCCTCCCCACCATAGATCTAAGGTCCAAACCCGATCCTGCCCCTCCCGTGGCTCCAGTGCCCCTGGTGTGGAGTCACAGTTCGTAAGCCTGGCAGCAGCGTCCGCCCACTTCTTAAGCTCACCTGTCACCGTCCCCCCTTCTCGCACTCTGTGCTCCAGCTACACGGAACTTTGACCAGCTCTCCAAGTGCACAATCCTCTCTCTTCCCTTCCCTTCCTTGCATACAATGTTCTCTCTCCTTGGAAGACCCTCTCTTCTCCCGGCTCTCTTTGTATATCCTTCAAGTGTGCAGGGCCCAGTGCAAAGTGAAAATGTGGAGTCCCTTGTTCAAAAATCATTAAGAATTTCATGATGGTGACAGCAGGGCATCAGCCAAGCACAGCGTCCTTTTAAACACAGGGTGCTGCGCGACTACACAGGGCACGCTGCCATGAAGCCGGCCCTGCCTTCAGGAAATCTTGGATTCTCCCCACCTCCCATTCCAGGCTCAGTTAGGAGCCCCTTCTAGGCTCCCAGAGTCCCTTGGGCTTAAACAGGCCCTAATCATTTTTGCCTGTGCTTCCCCCATCCCAGCCCTGACCACTCTGAGCTGCCATTGTTTGGTGAGTGTTTACTTCCTCCACCAGACTTGAACTCTATGAGGGCAGGATCTGGGGCTGTGTTGGTCACCACTGTGTTCCCAGCATCACTCTGCACAGGTCAGGGCAACACTGAGCTTTGATACTTAACCTTGTTTTTGTGAGGCATGGTCAGGGAGGAACCAAAGGCAGGAGCCATGCCCAAGTTCAACCTAGAAAAGAAACATCCCCTTTCTGAGGACCCTTTGTCTGATTCTCCCACATATGTGCCCAGGTAAAGAGTTGTGAATGCTTGGCATTAGCTGAGGCCTCTCAAGGGATCACAGGTATGTCCAGACCCTCAGGGCCTGTGGGGGATTAGCCACACCCAGACACATGGGTTGGATCTGGCAGGACCCAGACAGGGGAGAGTCCTGGTACCAGGACTACAGTGTCTTCAAGAAAATGCTCCAATAGCCTGGTGCTTTGGCCCCGGGAAAGCTGGTCTCAAAAATGTGCAGGGCATCCTCAAAGCCAGATGGAGGATGGACAGTGGAAAGGATAGCATTCTCTGAGCCCAGGAAACTGGTGGACTCAGCCAGGCAATGTTGGACAAGCTACATTTTAACTTTAAATTCCAGACACGTGACCATTTGTCCACAGTTGTATTGTTTCTGCCTGCGGGTGGGGGATGGTCCAGGCATCCTGTGCGGGAGGCAGAAGGGGACCACGTTAGAGGGACCAGCCTGCCCCCATGGGCCTCCTCCCACCTCCAACTTCTGAATGTGTAATAAGCTACCACTGGGTGTATGTCCGCCTTCTGGGCCTGCATTTCCTGTGTCCACATTCCCCCCCGACCAGCCATGGCCTCAGTCCTAGCACCTGAACCTAGAAAAGGTCCTTAATTCCTGCACTATAGGGAAGTCAGCTCCCCCTTCTAAGGAATGGGTCCTTGGGTATCAGAGACCTAGGCTCTACAACTCTTCTTCCCGGTCTCTGCAATCTTGCCTGAGAACCGGGTAGTTGGACAGTGGTCCACACTGTCCCCTTCTGTGTAGGGGATGGAGGCCTCTGGTGAGGTAGTTTCAAGCCTCTGAATCCATCCACTTCAGGTCCCAAACTCATCCGGCCACTTTTCAGCCTGGACCGTCACAGTAGCCTCCGCCCTGGTCTCTGTGCTTCACCTTTGTCCTGAACATGCAAACAGAACTGCCAGCTTCCTTGAGATCAGGGAGCATTACTCTCCTCACCGCCCAAAACCCTCCAATGGCTTCTCGTGCCACTGAGAATAAAGCCCAGGCTCCTCCAAGCCACCTACAGGGTCCTGCATCATCTGCCCCCTTCTTGCTCTCCAGCCTTAACATGGCATCATTCCCTTTTTCCTCACCCCACTCCAGCCCCCTGGCCTCCTGCAGTGCTGTTCCACTTGTATGGAATGTCCTTTCCACCCATTGTGTAGTTAACTCCAACCTGAGCATCTCAGCAGAGGCGTTACTTCCTCCAGGAAGCCTCCTTCAACCTTTCTTCCTGGGTCAAGTCCCCCGGTTATAGGGTCTCACAGTTCCAAGGCTCTCTCCTGCATGACCTGTCTTGTCACCATACGTGCTTTACACCTGCTAATTTGACCCTTGTTTCCCCCACCAAATGGTGAGATATGGGAGGGCAGGACAGGCCTGTATTTGTTCAGTATTGAATCCCCAGCGCGTTGCACACAGTGGGCACGCAATAAATTGTTCAAATTTTAAAAGGAGGGTTGAGGGGTGCCGCACTCTGGCTCCCCCTCATGGCAGCAACTGGTATTTTGTAGTGGGCGCTAGGTATCCATCCTCCCACTCCCTGGGCCCTTTTACCCACGACACCTAGCTCTCCCTGATGGCTTCACCTGACCTCAGCCACCAAGGGTAACAAACAACAAGAAGAAGGAGGACTCGGGATGCTGCTGGAGGACTCAGGAGTCAGATCAGGTCCCTGGGACTTAGGTTGTTCCCTTGGCCGACGTAGGATCATTTCCAAGGCCTACACCCATCTAGAAAGCTTCGCCAGCATCTAGGATGTTATCCCACGAGGACAAGTCAAGTGAGCCAGATCATGAGAATGGCCCATCCAGTCTTGGGCTCTCTTCACCATGCCCCTCACACATCACTGCAGAGAAGAATGACAGGACCCGTGTTCCCTCCACATCTCTGCCTCTGGACCACTAGAGGTGGCCTGAAGTCAGGGAGCGCTGTCCTCTTACTGCCGATCCCATTCCTGGATCTCCGGTGAGGCTCAACATTTCCAAGGCCCAGGGTTTAGTCCTGCAAACCTCCAGGTCTGGTGTCTGAGTCGGGGAGCCTAGAGCAGACCAAGACTGAGTGACGACCAGCCCTGGAGAGACGTGGGGCAGAAAGGCCCAGATCGACCTGAACCAGGCTCTAGACCCTGAGAATCACAGGGTCTACACTCCCTGTCTATACTTTCTTCCCTCCTACTCTCAGATCAGCTGGATTTGGCAACTGCCCAGCTGATCCCCTAACACTGCTCTCGCTGAGGTCACCGCAGCCTTGATATCATTAAACACAAGAGTCACTTGGGTCTGACTTGCCTGGTTTGCTTCACTCCATCCCTTCACCTACTGCTCCTATTTAGTCATTTTTAGTCTAGGTTTTTATTTGCCTGTCCTTTAAATAGGGAGAATTTGGTGGCCTCAGTTCCCCATCACAGCTGACAGAGCCCTCATTTCTGTCCCCAGTTCCAGTCTTAGACCAGGGGTCCTAAGGCCTCCTGGCTGCCACGCCTTGGTGGCACGCCCATCCTCTGGGCCCCCCATATCCACCAAGTTCCAGAGGCACTGGTGGTACAGTGGTGAGCACAGCTGCCTTCCATATCCACCAAGTCCCACACTGGCCTCAGCATTTTCCCCAAACCTGCCCCTCCTCTCCGGTCCTGTATCAGGGCAGCTCCACTGTCCCTCCCCTGGCCAGAGCCCTGGGCCTCACCCTGGACACTTCTCTCCCCCACAGCCCTTCAGCTCCATAACCCATCCACTCAGCTTCTTGAATGTCTCTCTCACCCACCCCCTACTCCCCTCCCCCAGGCTGGCCCTGGTCCAGCCTTGTCCTCGCCCACCCAGGTCCCTGCCCTGGTTTCCCCCAGGCTCCCAGCCTCAGTCTTCTCCTCTGGTCCACCCTCCTCATAACGGCTAGAAGGATCTTCCTAAAGCCCAAACCTGACCCCCTCCCTCCCTTGCATAGACTCCTCCGTGGCTCCCCAGTACTATCAGGCCAGAGTCTGAGCTCCTCAGCCTGGAGGTCCTGAACCCTGCCCACCCTTCCTGCCTCACTTCTACCACAGCACCCCCAGTGCCTGGCACTTCCTAAGCCCTTGCTTGTGCTGTCCCTCTGCCTGGAACACCTTTCCCACTGCTCTTTGCCCATTTATCTCCTTCAGACGTCATTCTCAGATCACGTCTCCTTCATGAAGCCCTCCCTGACCACACCCTGGGCTGAGACAGGCCCCTTTTCTGGGCTCCTGCAGTCCCCTAGGCGTCCCTCCTCACCACGACTCTGCTTGCTCTGAGCTATCACCGTCTGAGGGGCAGGGCTGGGGGCTGCCTGAGTCACTGCAGCACCACCCAGCACAGGGCAGGCCCAGAGAGGACACTCAAGGAATGTCTGTTGGTTAAAGGGATAACCATCCTCAGCCTCATCCAGGGACTTCAGACAGAACTGGGGGGGTGGTTCTCTCCCCGGAGGGGGCATCCCAGCTCCAGACCCCTGAACGATCCCCCAACCCCAACAGACAGAGACAAGGGCAAGGGCCCAGGCCCAAGCTTAGAAAAATAGGACTTTCTTGTTGTGCCCCGGTGCCCGCGACACCCTCCCCATCAGTTTTAAAAACCGTGAGCAATTTGGTGAGTCTGAGGCCAGGTCCCACGGGGTGTCTGGGTCCTGCTACCCCTGGGGCCAGAAGAGCCATAGAGGTGGGCGCGAAGCTAGGGTCCCGTGGGTTCGTGGCTGGGCCCCCAGGGCTCACAGTCCAGCTGGACCACGGTGTGGGCCCTGGGTGCGGCCGGCTCAGGAGCCGGCGGGGCCAGCGTGGGGCCCAGGGCGCCATTGGTCTGGGAGCAAACGCTGCTGACAGGCGCAGGTGCCTTGGCCTTGCCCGGGGGTTGGCCACCGTGCACCTTGTAGCGCATGAGCAGCACGAAGATGAAGACCAGTACCGAGGCCACGATAACACCACCCAGTGCGATGATCATAGTGCCGCCCAGGAAGGGTGCGTGTGGGGCCCCGCAGGGCCGCAGCGCTGGCTCAGTGGAGAAGCGGTGGCAGCCCACGGGCCGTGTGGCTGTCAGCCCCGTGGCGCCGTCCTCGTACACGGCTAGCACACACAGATCGTAGGTGCGGCCTGATGCCAGGTCCGTCAACAGGAAGGAGCTGCTGTCGGCTGGGATCATCCTGGAGGGACAGACAGGTGGGAGTCAGGTCTCCAGCTGCCCAGCACCCACCCTGCACTCTGCCCCACCCCTCCGGGCTGGAGGATTTCCCCCCAGGCCGCTGTCTCATTTCACCCTAGCCCCTGAGTTCCCTGTAACCACTACTGGAATTCCCTTTGGTCTGATACCCATCAGCTGCCCGATATCCCTCCGTTCTGTTAGCCTGTTTCACCCTCTCATTTTCCTGCTGCTCGAATACCCACGTGATCTCCCTGTGGCCTTAATGCCCAAATTCCCTCTAGTGTCGCTGCCCGCTTCCCCTCTGCGCTGCTGCCCAGCTTCCCGCTAGCCCCACTGCCCCCCATGTGGGGTTTCATTTTATACCCCACTGCCTGGTTCCCATCCTGCACTGCCCCCCAGTTTCCCACCAGCCTGCAGCCCAAGTTCCCTCTAGCTCTGCTGCCCAGCTTTGCTCCACTCTCCTGCCTGACTTCACGCTGGTCCCCCCACTCTACTCTCCCCTAGCTCACGGCCTGAGTCCCTCCAGTTTACTACCCCATTTCCCGCCAGCCCACCACCGAGTTCCCTCCAGCCCTGCTGCTAGACATCTCTCCAACTCAGCACCCAGTTTTGTTCTAATGCTGTCTGGTATCCCTCTAACCTGATGCCCATTTCCTTCTAGCCACATCCCCCCACGCCCATCCAATTTCCCTCTAATTCCACCTCCCAGTCTCCCTCTAGACCTTCACCTAATTTCCCTCTGCTCCTCTGACTTTCCTCCAGCAGGTGCCTGGTTTCCCTTTTCCAGCTGCCTGACTTTCCTCTAGTGTTAAACCTAGAATTCTCTCTAGTCTAACCGCCTGATTCCCCCATAGTGCTGATGCCCGATTTCCTTCTAACCTGCCAATGAATGTCCCCCGAGCCCCACTGCCGCTGCTGTGTTATTATTACCATATCCACAGACTGCTTTCCAGTGAGCCCTGTCATCTGGCTCCATTTTCATTAAACTGATGTGCCTCAGTCATCACTGCTGAGTTCTTTTTCTCCCTGTTGCCTTATTTCTTTCCAGTTCTGTTCCCTGATTCTCTTTTATCTCTCTGGACTGGTTTCTATTTATCCTTATCTTTCCCATTTCCTTTTATCCTTAGTACCCAATTCCACTATATTTCCTTTTGTAGCATGGCACCCTCTTGGAGATTTAACTTGTTTTATAATCTCTGTTTTATTCTTAAACTGCTTTAATGAGGGAACTCCGTGATTATCTCTAGGAGGGTGATGATCTAGGAGAGCATTTGTCCCGTCCCCTGCCAGGCAAGGTAGATAGGACTTGTGTGATTTTCAGGTGTGGGCCCTCCATGGGATCTACTGAGTACCGCTGTCTGCGAAAGGGAGTGGAAAAAGCTCGTTGGATTTCCAGGACTGAAAAGGAAATCAAGTGACTATCTTTTGAGGTTTGGGCTTCTGGGGAGGCACAGGGAACCCAGGTACTGGGTTTACAAGGTGAAGACCCCAGGCCTTGGGAGGCCCAGTCCTCTGCAGCCAGGTGTCAGGGACTGTACCCTTGGCCCAGCCTGGCAGTGAGAACCGGGAGCCATCCACAGGCATCCGTGCAAGGCTGGACTTGGGTAAGAAGTGTCAGCACACCTGGATGAGAGCCACCACTAGTGACATGTGGCCACAGCAGATGTTCCAAGTGCTCTCCGGCTTGGGGGCAGAAGTTATGTAACCCGCCTCTTGGAGTGTGTAAACCCCAAGTTTTGTGTTTGCAACAAGAGAAGGGAGAAGGGAGTCCCCAGCAGTGGCCGACTGAACATTCCTGTTCACCCAGAGGTGGAGCTTGAACTAGGTTTAATTTGATTTAGAAAACCAAAAGTTGAGATGTCACCACGTTGGAACTCCAAACACATGGAGCAGGTCACACTGCACAAACCCAAAGCCTAATCTCTATGTAACCTCCTGCCTCATTTTCCTTTTAACCTCTGGTCTGAGTTCCTTTGCAGCCAGGCTGCCTCACTGCATTTTTCCCATGATCCGTGTACTCTCCCGCTTGATCTCTTTTTCTTCCTGCAGACTGGCTTGAGTCTAGCCCTGTCATCTGGAAATACCTGGTTTCTCCTTACTACTTAAGTTGGTTTGTATCCCCTCAACGTTGCCCCTCACCCCCAATTATCTTTTTACTCTTCTGGCCTGATTACTATTTATTCTTGCTGCCTTCTTTCTTTTTACCACTGCTGCCGGATTTCTTTTACCCTCTCTGCCTGATTTCTTTTACCTCTGCTGTCTGATTGCCTTTGTAACCTTGCAGCCTCATTTCCAGTGCTGCAGCCTGGGGTATCAGTAGGTGTTCCTCCAACCCTCCCTCCACCTCGCTCCCGCACCCAAACTGCCCGCCGCCTGGACCCTGCACCTGTAGACGAGGATGTCGTCGGCTGAGCTGTTGTACTGGATTTGGTACATGCGGATGCCTGGGATGGGCCGCTGATCTGGCCACTGGACTAGAGCAGCTGTGGCCCCATGCTCAGTCACCTGGACGCCACGGTCGGTAGGGGGCCCAGCGTCAGCCGCCTTGGCGGAGGCAGAGACCGAGGCGGCAGAGGGCGGGGTGAGGGCATCAGGATCCCCGTCCCGCGGGGGGTCACAGCTTGTGCTGTTGGCTAGCTGGGGGGGCGGCGGGGGGCCCACGGTCAGCTCCACAGCAGCCGTGGCCTCGCCAGCTGCATTGGCCGCGATGCAGGTAAAGATGCCGCCATCGCCCGGCTCGGTGATGAGCAGCTCCAGCGTCCCGTTAGGGAAGGCGCGAGCTCGGCTCGAGTTGCCCAGCAGCCGGCCCTGGGGTGACACCCAGCGCACGCGGGGCTCGGGGTCGCCCACTGCCCGGCAGCGCAGGGCGGCTGGCAGACCGGCAGGCACGGCCAGGGGCGGCGAACGGTGTGTCACCACAGGGGGCTCGCACACAAACTCCTCCTCACCCACAGCCCAGAAGTAGCGGCCGCCCAGGGCCGGCGGGGAGGCGCAGGCCTCGAGGTCGTCCTCCCGCGCCAGCCGCCGGAGCCACACCAGCTCGCAGTTGCAGTGCAGGGGGTTCCCGCCGAAGGCCAGCACCAGGGCGGACGCGGGGGAGCCGCGGGGCCTGGCCAGCAGCGGCAGGCGGGAGAAGAGCGGGTCGGGTGGGATGGTGGTTAGGCGGTTGGAGGTCATGTCCAGCCGCGCCAGCTTGTGCAGGCGGGAAAAGGCGCCGGCGGGCACGGAAGCCAGTAGGTTGTGGTCAAGGCCCAGCGTGTTGACGTTGCCCAGGCGGCCCAGCGCCTCCCAGGGCAGCTGTTCGAGGTTGTTGTAGGAGAGGTCGAGGTCCTCGAGTGTCTCAGCGCAGTCGTCCAGGGCCCCAGCCGCCAGGGCTGCCAGCTGGTTGTTGCTCAGGATGAGGTGGCGTAAGTTGACCAGGCCGCGCAGCTGCCCCTCACCCAGCGAGGTCAGCCGGTTGCCGTCCAGGTGCAGAGCGCGCAGGGCGCGAAGGTCAGCGAAGGCGCCGGCGGCCACGTGGCGGATGGTGTTGCGTGACAAGCTCAGGTGCAGTAGGCCCGTCATGTTGGCCAGGTCACGGCGCCGCACGGTCGCGATGAAGTTGTCCGCCAGGCGCAGCTCGGCCGCCCGGCGGTCCAGCGAGGGCGGAACGAACAGAAGGCCTGCCCCCGGGCACAGCACGCTTAGGGGCAGGGACTGTGTCTGGCAGCGGCAGCGGCGGGGACACGGGCTGGGTGTGGCTGGCTGGGGTGGAGACGAGGCGGGGGCCAGCGGCAGCAGGCAGAGGAGCAGAGGGAGGACGGCCATCGCGGGCAGCGGCGGCCTGCAGGGAAGAAGGGGGGAGTTAGGGCGGGCTGAGGCCAGAAGAGGGGGGGCCAAAGGGGGTTGGGGTGGTCTGAGACCAGAAGAGAAGGTCACAGAGCAGAAGACTTGGTCAAGGATGGTCAGAGAGAGGACTGGTCAGACAGATCAAAAGCCAGAGGAGACGGTCAAAGACTCAGAGAGATGTTTCACGGGGGAACCGAGGGAGCAGAAATGTGCAAAGATGGTCAGGGGGAAGGGAGGTGATTAGAAACGGTTAGAGACAGTCAGAGAACAGGATCAGTAGTCAGGGTGGGTAGAAGGTAAGCCAGAGAGCTTTAGACGTGGTCAAAGAGAGATACTCAGAGATGGCCAAAGAGAGAAGAGTTGGTCAGGGTGGTGGGAATGATTAGAAGTAGCCAGACGTGACCAGAGAAGACAGGTGGTTAGAGATGGTCAAGAAGATCAGAAGTGGACAGAGAGGGGAAGTGGCCAGGGGTGGTCAGACCCAGGAGAGATGGTCAAAGATGGTCCAAAATGGTCAAAAGGCAGAGAGGCAGTCAGAGAGAGGAGGAGAGGACAGACATGTCAGAGACAGCTGGACATGGGACAGCTGGTTAGGATGATGGGTGTGGGGAGAGGTCATCAGAGAGAGGAAAGGCAACCAGAGATGTTAGAAATGATCAGAGAACACCAATGAGCAAGAGAGACAGAGAGAAGAGAGGCGGTCAACAAAGGCCAGGATGGCCACAGACTGGCAGCTGGAGTCAGGAGTGGGTGGAGGGCAAGAGAGATGGTGAAAGATGGTCCGAGAGAGGAAAGGCGGATAAAGGAAGTCAGAGAGGAGAGATGGATGGAAACGGCTGGAGAGAAGCGTGGTAGAAAAAGATGTCAAAGATGGTCAGAGACAGTCACAGGTCAAGGCTTAGAGTCAGGGGTAGACACGGGCGCGAGAGCTGCTGAAAGATAAGAGAGCGGTACCTTGGACAGCAATGTCAAAGGTGGTCATTGAGTGAAACAGTAGACAGAGGTGGCTGGAGAAGCTGTGGACAGGGGGGTTAAAGATGATGATCAAAGACAGACGTGGCAGACAGAGACGGTCATTGAGAGGAGTGGTGGCCAGAGGTAGCCAGAGAGAAGAACAGTGGACAGAAGTGTCAAAGATGATCAGAGAGAGGAGAGGTGAATAGAAATGGTCAGTGAGAGGAGAGGCAGAGAAAGGAGACTGGAGAGCGGAATGGTGGACAGGAGAGGCAGCTGGAGATGATCAAATAAGACAGATGGTAGGAAGACGCTGGAGAGGCAGCGGGGGGCGGGGGGGAGGGGGTGGTGGTGAGTGGGTCACAGACCTGGAGATGCCATCAACTGGGGAAGAGGAGGTCAGAGAGGGGCAGGGCTGGCCAAATGTCCAGAGAGTGCTTGAAGCAGAGCAGGAGCTGGAGGCAGACCCTTGTGAGGGGACATCTGTTTCCTGGGGAAACTCCAAAGGTGCCCAGGGGGACCTGGTAATCCTTACCTCCACCCCCAGTCACAAAGTTCCTCCCAAGTCCCTCCCCACCATGGGGTCTCCCGGTAGCCTTACCTGAGCTGGAAGCCACCCCAGGGAGCAGAGTCCTCAAGCTCCAAGGGGGTCAGGGGTCAGGGCTCTGGAGGGGGTGCCTGGTCATTCCTTCCCTGTCCCCAAGGCCTCTGTAGAGGGACTGTCTGTTGTGTCTCAGCTCAGATTTGTGGCCACGGAGTCTCTAGACCTTGATACTTTGGGTCCTAGATCTCCAAATATTGGGCCTCTAAGGGTCCAATTTTAGAGACTCAGGCCCCAGTTTGGGTTGCTTGGAGTCATGGTCTCCCAGCTCCAGTCCTGGGATGCTAAACAGTCAAATGGAGAGTTTAAGATCTGAGTCCCAAGCCCAGTCTTGGGATCCAATACTGGGGTGCTGGGTTCAGATACTGGGGCTCTGAGTCAAGATTTGCCCCAAATTTCAGCATTCAGGTTTGCAGCAAGGACTTCAGGCCCAAACTCAGGTTTAGGCCCTTTGGAATGCCAGGGTTCAGATCTTGGAATCTGAGGCCTGAAGTCTCAGGGTTGGGGTCCCAAATAGTGGGTTCCAGGGTATAGAAATGAGAATCCAGTCTCAGATTTCAAGGTCCCAGGCACAGAACTCAGAGTTCAGCTCCAGATTTGGGGTTTTAGATGCCAAATCTTGAGGTTCAGGCTCCAAATCTTGGGGTCCATGTTCCAATTCTTGGGGTTCAGGCTCCAAATCTTGGGGTCCCAGGGACTGATGTTGAGATTTCAGCCCCAGATATTGATGTTCAGGCTCCAGGTCTTGGGGTCCCAGCCCCAAATCAGGCTCCCAGGCTTGGGTTTTACCAGATCTCTGGATCCAATCTCGGGGTGCAGGCCCCCGATTTCGGGGTGCGGGTCCTGGATCTGGGGTGGCGGCGTCCCGACTTGCTTCCCGGGCTGCGACGGGGGCTGGCCCAGAGGGAGGTGGGCGGCTGCGGTGGGGGCGGGGGGCGGCCAGGCAGCCCCGGGGGCCGGGGTGGGGCGAGGCCTGGGAGCAGACAGACAGGGACACGCGGGGTGGGGGCACCGCAGCACAGGCGGGGGCAAAGGGGGGAGGGGCCGCGCTCACAGACCCCTCCCCCGCCGGGGCCGAGGCGGGGGCCGGGCGGGGGCCGGGCAGGCGGGCCGGGTCCGGGCGCTCCCGCGGCCTCCTCGCCGGGAACCCAGGGCTGTGCGCGCGCCCGTGCTTAAAGGCGCAGGCCCCGCGCGCGCCCGCACTTAAAGGTGTAGGCAGGTCCCCTCGCGCAAAGGCGCGCCCCTGGCCTCACCTCTCATGGAGTCGTTCTGGCTTTGCTTCGGAGAGAGAATCCTTGGATAAAGAGAGAGTCAGAGAGACAGAGAGAGACACAGAGACTGAGACAGAGAGACACACAGAGATAGAGAAAGACAGAGATAAAAAGGCAGGCTTAGATTGAGGGACAGAGAGGAGTAGAATGAGAGAGAGGCAGATAGAGAGACAGAGAGATAGGAAGAGACACACATACTCAAGGAGAGATGGAAATACAGAGACAGTGACAGACCCAGAAAGAAAAAGAGAGACAAGAGACAGCACAAGTTAGAGATCGGGATGGAGAGAAAGTCAGAGAGACAGAGAAATGGGGGAGAGACAGAGACAGAGACAGACTGACCTGGGGCAACTCAGCTGTGAGGATGGGTACGTGTATATGTGTGTGTCCAGTTCTCATTCACAGCCTTGAATGTGGTTCTCCATCCCAGAGCCCCTGGCCCCCACAGAAGCCTGTATCCTTCTGTCCCTCTGCCTCAGCACCACCTCTCTGGGATGTCCTTCCCTCAGGTGGAGTTTCCTTTCTTGAACCCTGCCCAGCAACAAGCCTGATCTTTCAGGCCAGAGGGGAGACTCTGCTCCTTCCCAAGACTCCTTGCCCTGGCTGCAAGGGGAAAACTTGGCTCCAAGACCCTGTGCCCTCTGGATTTAGAGCTAGACCTCAAGATACACTCGCCAGATATCCCATGGAGGAAGGAGAAGATAGGAATTGGGAGTGAGGCAGGGGGCTGGCTGGGTTGACCCAGAAAAGTATGTCCACTGCCTTCCCCTCTCCCCAACTCAGGTCCACTGCCCCACAGAATATCCTACTAGAATTGTACTAACACATGACTCACCAGGAGTGGTGTCTTCCTGTGCTGATGCTTGTGGAGGATAGTGGAGGAGAGGATGGGGGGGTGGGTCCCACATGTTTCCTGGCAGATGGTGTTGCAGGAAGAGGGATGTGGGCCGTGGTCTACAAGCCTGGCCTGGGAACGTTGCTATTGGTTATAGCAACGTGGGGGACTTAATCTTTTGGGAGCCCTCGTCCGAAGGGGACACAGCCTTGGCTTGTGGTCATGGCCCTGCCCTGGGGGGACCTGATCACAAACCACCCCCGGGAACCCCCAGCTGAGCAGAGGAGTAAAGTAACCTTGTTGGGGGCGGGGGCATGAATGCACATCCACCCTGGCATCCCTAGCTCTGCTGAAGGTTTCAGAACAGACTTTTGGCTCCTTCCACTTACGTGTATTGAAAAATTGCAGCTAAAATTAACTCAGCTCTAGGGTCCACCTTTCCCAATCATTAGCAAAGTTCATCAGTGCTCCTGGCCCAGCACAGCAGATATGGGTTTCTCAGACGCTCAGAAAAAGGGTGAGAAATTTCAGAGATGCTGCAGAAGTGGTGGAGGTGGGGGAGATAGAGGAAGATACCTGGAGACAATCCCAAACAGACTGGGATTAGAATTCAGAGGAACTGGCTGATTTGGGGTATGGCCCCACAAAATAGGCAAGGGAGGGGGAAGAGTGAGGCAGAGGAGGAACAAAGTTAATAGAAGGTGCAGACGAGGAATGGGTTACCTCTTTGGGCAACTGGGGCTCAGTTCTGCTGGGGAACATTGAGGAACCCTGTAGAAGACATCAGAATTGTCGTTCCTTCCCTTCCTTCCCTGCTGCAAAGTTCAGAGAGGCTCGGGCATTTATCCACAGAATCTTGCCCCCTTTGGTGATGACTGTCCCTTGGTGAGAGGGGGTGGTCCTGAGAGCCATCTGAGATCTGAGGTGGAAAAGCAGAGGGTTGACTTGCATGAACTAGACCCAAGGTCCTCACACTTTAGCTGCATCAGGATCACCTGGAGGACTTGTTAACCATAGATCTCCAGGCCCCAGTCCCAGAGTTTCTGATTTGCATTTCTACCTTCCCAGGTGATGGTAAGGCTGCTGGTCCAGGGACCACACTTTGAGAACCACTGGGCTAAACCAGGAACATCTGCAACGTGCGTGGTACTGTCCCCCACGCCTATGCCAAAACCTGGTGAATTGAGGGCATGCAGCACCCCAAGTGTGTGCCAAAGAAACCAACATGTTTAGAGACATAAAGAGAGATTTGGCAACAGAGAAGGGCAGAGGCAAAGCTCGCTAGTTCAACATTTACTTTGGATTTCTGGGCATGGTTGTGTGCTAGATGACACTGCAGTAAAAGTGTGACCAAGACAGCGTCAGGTCCTGCTTCACTGAGCTCACATTCCAAAAAGGAGAAAGACACATCTCTAGACAGCCCTGTGTGGTCAGGGAGGGGATGGGAGAAGCTTGGGCTAGAAAGATTGGGACTGTCATGACAGAAGGCCAGGCCATAGTGGTCAAAGTGTGCTAGGGGAAGCACAGGGCAAAATAATAAGGGCTCTGATGACAAAGCACAGGCCACAGTGGTCAGGGCTCTCATGGGGGAAACAGAGGGTGTGGGCCCCAGAGCCAGAGTCCAACCCTTCTCCCCCCAACCCCCCCACCCCCAGAGTCAGGAGGGTTTCCTGGAGGAGGGGGTCTTTATACTGAGATCTGAAGGATAATTACGAATGAAGCAGGTGGGCAAAGGGACCCCCCTATGCTGTTTGTGTGCCCTCATGCCACAGCATGTGCAGTCTGGGGCAGTGGTCCCTGCGGTGCCTGAATAGCACCGTGTATGTGTCTGCATGTGCTGTAATCTCTCATTAGCTCCTGGAAGGGGATCCTGGTGGAATGCTTGTTTGGGGGACTCTGCTTAATTGCTGCATTTACTTAATTGCAACATCTGGAGAAGGGGACAGAAGCAGCGGAAACAGCCACAGCAGGAAGAATGAAGTTAAATTACCTGAGAGCTGAGGGAGACTTGGGGGGAAGGGAACTGCTCATATCCACACACAGAATCTGCCCCAAAATACACATCCATACTCACACATGCACATCACATACTCAGAGGCTCACCAGAACGCACGTGGATACAGCAGGCACATGTAACTTATATCACCTGGACTCATGTTCAAATACAGGGGCATACAAAAGTGAATACTTAGACACACTTCCAAAACACACACACAGACTCACACTCAGACATGTGAGAGGTCACATGTGCAGAAACACACTCTGCACACAGATTCTCTCTTGTACACATGTGTGAGCCACACTCCCACACATATGCACAGAAACATATTCAGAGAGTCACATCAGACACCTCCATGGGATGGGCACACACATGCACATGCACATGTGTGCACACATACATTCAAACCAACAGACTCAGTCTGTCTGCCAAAAAGGGGTCGCTTTATAAATAAACTTAGGCCCCTTCCAAGTCAGGGGGTTGTTAGCGCAAGAAGGGATGGAGGTGGTATTTCCTTATCCTCAACTAGTACCTACCAACTCCTTGTACAACTCGAGTCCAGTCAATGGGGTTCATTGAAATTAGCTCGGCTTTGTAATTAGCACATGAATCAGAGCTGAGAACTAGGGACTCACTTTAAAGATCATGTCTGAAGGTGCACCCCCATATGGAGGGGTCAAAAGAGAGGGGCAAGGAGATGAGTATATCCTCTCCATCCACACCCCGTACACGCATACTAACCACCCTAAATCAGATTGATGGGTCCCAAGCAAGCACTGACTTCTACACAGCAACCAGGAGACCCTGTACATGAAGTTCTGCTGAACTACGTGGAAGGCGGAATGCAACTTTCAAGGTCTGCTTTAATGACTTCCAGCTATCAACATGGAAGAAGACTTCCATAAGAACATGGGGAAAGGTTTACATTTGTGCAAAGAATGGAGGGAAATATGCCGAAAACTTTTAACTAGCAAACATAGAGACTTTGGGCCACTGTATAGGCCTGCTCTGTGAAAGCCTGAATGCCACAGTTGGGGATTAGAGGCTCATTTTACAGAATGACAGGAGGGCTCAAGCTTTACTGATATCTGGGGCCAGAAAGGAAGGATCAGTGTATTAGTGAATGTAATGCCAGCTGCTGTAATAAATAACCCCCTGACTCTCAGTGACTTAATACAATAGTTTATTTCTCGCCACAGGTGTCCTGAGTGGTTGGCAGCTATCCTCCATCTGCTGATTCACATGCCAGATTTGTTAATCTTGTGCCTCCATTATTTCCTAGGGCTCAGAATTATTTGCTTCTACCTGGCAAATCGGAGGAGACAGAGTGGAGAAGTTCACCAGCTTCTTAAAAAAACTTGGCCCAGAAGTGACCTTCTACAGATTTCCCTTCTGCTCATATTTTATTGGAGAGATGCAAGGGGGGCTGAGAACATGTTTCTAGGCTGGGCAGCTCCCTCTCAGTCACAATTATGCAAGGAGAGTGTGGATTATAATGGAGCCAACATCAACCACCACCAGATCCACAACCTCAGGGGAGGCAACAGAAAGAGGCTATGGGATCTCCTTCCATCCACTACATGGAGTCCTGCTCCAGGGAGAAGTTCCCAGCCCCACACTGACCACCCACCCACCCACCTACCCTGGTTCCCTGCCTTTGGGGTGGGTGACCACAAATTTGACTCCTTTGAGGGCAAAGAGAATCTGGCTTGATTTGATAAATCTTTAGGTCACTGCAGAAGGATAATTGTGAGAGTCCGACACTCTTTCTCTAAGCATTTATTGAGCCCTTACTGTGTGCCAGGCCCGATGCTGGGACCATGCCCATGAATGAGACACAGTCCAGGCTTTGGAATTGTGTCTCCTCACAGGGCAGAAAGAGAACAGATGATTTCTGAACCTGTGCTTGTCGCTGTGATATTTCATTATGAACAAGATGGGAGAGACGGGAGGGGCAAGGAAATCACCAAGTCTGTCTGTCTGTTGGTGATGGTGGGGGTGGGGTTCAGGGAAGGGATGGGGGCAACATTTGAGGGGGTCACCTGGACCAAAAGGGGATAGAGCTTTCTAGGTGTGAACATAATCCCTGTGTGCAGACCCGTGTGCTAATCAGAAACCTATGATTCCAGTTCCTAACACAAACCACTGCTGATTCAGTGCTAATCAGAAATCTGATTCCTGTGAAATCTGATCCCTAATCAGAAATCTGATCCCATGTTCTGATTCATGTGCTAATTATAAATCTATGTTGATTGCAAACTCTGTCCTGGAGCAGGGCTAAATCACAAACTTGGGCAGGAACACGCGCTGATAACCATCAACTCAAAGAGATTCACATTGCTAATGGCCATCTAGAGTTGATTCCTGTGCTAATTACAATCTTGGGATAATTTAATAGAATGATCGGAGGGTGTTAAATTCATAGTGAAGAAGACGCTGAAGACTCTCAGACTCTGAAGCCTGACAGCCTGGGTTCAAATTCCATTCCTGTAAAGAGGGGGCTGATAGTACATCAAATGTCTTTTGGGAGAATTAAATGAGTTAATACAAGTAAAGCGCTAGGAGCAGGGCCTGGCATCTAAGTGCTTACTTGCTAAGTACTAGCTGTAATAATAATGATAATATGCAGCCAACAGTTATTGTTCTGATTTCATGTAATTCTCATAGCGGGCGCTACCTGCAATTTCTTCACCACCTTCCTTAGCCCAGGTCTGAGGGCCTCATCCTCTGGAAAGGTTTCCCAGAGCTTCCCAGGGACCAGGGAGTCCCCAGTCCCGCCTTCGCCCCTATCCCTTTCAGCACCCTTCCCAGGCCGGGGCGTAACCGCTCAGCCGCCACTTGGGGGCAGCAACACACCGTTCAGCAGCTGCGCGCGCGGCGCATTGTGGGGCGCGTAGGCTTGAGGGCAGGTTAAGCGGTGGCTTGGGTCAGCATGCGAACTGCGTTTCCCGGAAGGCCACGCGACACCCTCCGCCTCACCTTGCTCAAATCTGGAAGGTCTCGCCCCAACAGAGAGTGCGCCTCCAGAGCGGCGCGGGGGATTATGGGGTGTAGGGACTGAGGCCCGCGCGGGGAGGAGGGATTGCTACGCAGGCGTGGGTGGTCTGTAGCGCCCGCTGGACCTTAGCGGGTGGGTGGCCCTGGAGCCACAGACGCGGAGCTGAAGTTGAAGCAGCGGTGGAGGATATGAAGTCCATTACTCGAGGAAGAGCGGGATCCACTCCCCCGCCTCACGCTGTGTGTACCCTGGAACCAGCTCACCCGCCATCAGTCTCTCTCCTGCATCTCCACTGTCCCTAGTATTTCCTTGGCGCTACAGTCTTTTTTTTAAAATTATTAATTAATTAATTAATTAATTAATTAATTAATTAATTAATTTCTGGCTGCGTTGGGTCTTTGCAGGCTTTCTCTACTTGTGGCGAGCGGGGGCTACTCTTCGTTGCGGTGCGTGGGCTTCTCATTGCAGTGGCTTCTCTTGTTGGGGAGCACGGGCTCTAGGCACGCAGGCTCAGTAGTTGTGGCTCGTGGGCTTAGTTGCTCCGCGGCGTGTGGGATCTTCCCAGACCAGGGCTCAAACTAGTGTCCCCTGCATTGGCAGGCGGATTCCTAACCACTGCACCACCAGGGAAGTCCCAGTGCTCCAGTCTTAAGAGGAAAAAAAAAAAATCCTTTCCCTTCTTTTCTCTCATTTCCTTTTATAGCCACACCCCCTTTAAAAAAACCCACCTTACTATAGTAATGTTCAACCATGCACAAAAATAGAATAGTACAATGATCCTCCAGCTACCCATCACCTTTCTTCAACAATTATCAACATATGACCAGTCTTATTTTATTTTTTCCGCTTCCCTCCCTGGCTGAATTTGTTTAAAGCAAGTGCCAGACATCATATGATTTCATCCATAAATACTTCTGTATGTATCTCTAAAATACAAGGTTCTTTAAAAAAAAAAAAACACCTTCATCACACCTAAAAAACGAATAATTCCATAATATTATCCAGTATCCAACCCATCTCCAAATTTCCCTGATCATCTTATAAACGTCTTTTAACTGTTAGCTTGTTCAAATCAGAATCCAAACAGGATGGTGCATTGCATTTTGTTGGTACCTCTTTAAGTCTTATTCAATGACAGTTCCCCCTCACTCTCGTCTATCTCACAGTCTGGTTGCACTTCTTGGTGTCCTTTAATATGTTTTTCTGTCCCCTGTATGCCCTGCAAACTGGTAAATCTAGAGGCTGGGTCGGATTCAGATTCAGTTTAGCGGTAAGTATGCTTCATGGGTGATGACAAGTCCTTCCATCAGGAGGCACATAATACTGCCTGGATGTTTCTTTTTGTGTGTGATGTTAATATTCAGTGTTGGGTTTGAGGGTTGTCGGCCTGATCCATCCATTATAAAACCACAGCCAAACTTCAGGAAGGAAGTGTCTCCATGCTCTCCCCTCCATCTCTCTCCCTCTATTTCACAAATGTTGTCGCCTATTGCTAAACCTCTTCCTTGTTGCTAAGCTCAAGAGGCAATTCTCCATCCTCAACTCACTGGTCCTGTAATAACGGACCTGTCCTATGCTGTCCAGTAGGGTAGCCACTAGCCACACAAGTGGCTTTTGAGAGGTTAACTAGTTCTAATTGAGATGTGTGCTGTAAGTGTAAAATACACACTGGGATTTCAAAGACAGTACAAAAAGAAGAATGTAAAATATCTCAAGAATTTAAAAAATATTGATACCATGTTGAAACGATAGTTTTGGGATATATTAATAATAAAATACACGAGAGAGCTATTTTATTAAGATTACTTTCACCTGTTTACTTTTTAAGTGTGGCTACTAGAAATTTTAAAATCACCTACGTGATTCACATTACATTTCTAGTAGAAACTGTTGTTCTAGACCAGTGGTTTTCAAGTGTGATCTCTGGACCAGCAGCGTTCGCATCAGCATCACATGACAACTTGTTAGAAATGCAAATTCTCTGTTGCCCTGGACCTACTGAACCAGAGTCTCTGGGGATGGGACCCAGCAGTCTGCATTTTACCAAGTCCTCCAGACCATTCCTGTCTGAAAACTCCCCTCCCAGTTTCTGTGACACAGTACCCTCCCAAACCCACCCACTTCTCACCCCTTCACTGTTAACACCCTGGTCTGAGCATCATTCGGTCCTACCTGGACCACTGCAATTGCTTACAAACTGGTTTCCTGGCATCTAATCTTGTACCCTACTTGTAGTTCTCACACACAGCTCTGGGGCTCCTCCAAAAACATAAATCAGATCACATTACTTCCCTGCTTAAAACCTGCCAGTGACTTCTTATTGCATTTAGAATAAAATCCAAACTCCTTCCTGTGGCCCCTGCAGCCTCCCCACCTTCACATCACCCCCCAGCTCGCCCTTCGCTCTTTCTGCCCCAGCCTTGCCACCTTCCTCGCTGTAGCTCACACTCCCAGCTCTTTCCTGCCTCGGGGACTTTGTGATGGCCATTCCCTCTTCTGAGAACACGGTTCTTTGTAGGACTGGCTCTCTTTTCCTTCGGGCCTCAGCTTAGATGTCCTCATCTCCATGCTGCCATGTGTCATTAAAGCCCGGCTCCCCGCACCCATGTTCACACAATGTCACCCACCTTTCATTCTCAGCATGGCACGTACCACACACTGTTCTTCTTCATTTGTCTGTCTCCTCCACTATCATGTGTGCACACGGGGGCAGGAACTCATCTCTCTAGCCCACCACTTTGTCCTCAGCCCCTCCCACAGTGCCTGCACACGGTAGGTGCTTAAAAAAGGTCTTTTCACTGACCCAACATGTGAACTGCTACAGCTGCTCCTCCTCAGTCTGTCTTGCTTCCTCCACCTACTCTGAAATCAGAGGACCGTTGGCATCCATGGTGTTTGAAATCTCAGAACGTTCCCCATGACAATCCGGATTTCTGGCTTCTGCCACATTGGGATATCTGACAACACAGAGCCCACTTTCCACCTTGGGACCAGTAGGCTGGAGCTGCTATACCTCTGAGGGCTTGCTGAGGATACAGAAAACAAAGAACAGAGGGACGTTAACACATCGGGGTGGTTATGCAGCACATGGAGGAGCTGAGGGGCCAAAGAGGAGCCAGTGAAGCCATCGGAAATTAACAGCAGTGGGAAGCCAGCGCTGCTCCAGGCTGGAAGAACAAAGGGAGGAGGTGGTGTCACCAGAGCCCAAAGTCACCTAATAGAAGCTGGAACCCCCGTGGGATTGTCTGGCTGGCTGGACTGTGGAGGGGGCACAACCACAGGGAGAGAGGGAGGAGTTACTGTGGAAGGGGAGAATTGCTCTGGCCTCTTCCTCCTACCCTCCAGGCTCCTGCCACTGCTTTCCACTGATGGAACCCCAGGTGAATCCAGATGAAGGCGAGACGGAACTGTGGCCTGGGATGCAGGCAGAAAGTGGAGGGCAAGGAACAGATCGGGGCACATACAGCCCAGAGCGGCGCAACATGGGTTCCCCTCCACGCACCAGGGATCCCACTTGGTTGTCCCACGCCAGGCCTCGCTCACTGATTTACATTACGTGTCTGGCTGCAGGAGGATTAGGGTTAGGGTTGTTTGCAACTCCAATGTTTCAGTTATCTATTGCTGCATAACAAATTATCCCCAAATTAAGCAGCTTAAAACAACCATTTTCTTTTTCTTCCACCTTCATGGATCAGAAATTCACAAAGGGACTTCCCTGGTGGCGCAGTTGTTAAGAATCTGCCTGCCAATGCAGGGGACACGGGTTCGAGCCCTGGGCCGGGAAGATCCTACATGCTGCGGAGCAACTGAGCCCGTGCACCACAACTACTGAGCCCACGCACCTAGAGCCCGTGCTCTGCAACGAGAGAAGCCACCGCAATGAGAAACCCATGCACCGCAACGAACGGTAGCCCCCACTCGCCACAACTAGAGAAAGCCAGCACGCAGCAATGAAGACCCAATGCAGCCAAAAATCAATAAAATAAAATAAAAAAAGAAATTCACAAAGACCTCAGTGGGGCTGTTCTCGTGTGGTGTCTGTGCTGTGGCTAGAGTCCGATGTTGACTGGGGTGGGGTCATCTGAGAACTCTAGGGGCTGATGTCCAAGGTGGCTCACTCGCACTGCTGGCAATGTTGCTGGCTGTCGGTTGAGAGCTCAGTGGGCCGTTGACCAGAGCAACTACACGTGGCTACTCCAGCATGGTGACCTTACATGGTGGCCGGCTTCTTCCAGAGCATGTGTTCCAAAAGATCCAGGCAGAAACTGTATGTTTGTTTGTTTGTTTTTATGACTTGGCCTCAAAAATCCCACAGCATCACTTCTGCAGTCACAGACCCACCCAGATTCAAGATGAAGCTACATAGATCCCACCTTTTGATGTGAGGAACTTGCTACAAAGAATGTTATTTGAGACACTGATAGGAGTCCTTTTCTGTCCTGACTCTAGACATTCTCCTGAGATGAACTTCTCTGTTATAGTCTGGTGGCTTTGATGACTAACTACATGGCTACGATTCCAAGCCCTATTTGCAGCCCAGACCCTCTCTTGATGTATAGAATGGTTATCAACTGGACATCCCTCCTCCCAGATATTATGTAGACACTTCAAAATATCTAAACTCAGGTAATTCTTTTTTTTTTTCTTATTAGTTATCTATTTTGTACATATTAGTGTATATATGTCAATCCCAATCTCCCAATTCATCACACCACCACCCCCCCTGCCACTTTCCTTGGTGTCCATACATTTGTTTTCTACATCTGTGTCTCTATTTCTGCCCTGCAAGCCGGTTCATCTGTACCATTTTTCTAGGTTCCACATATATGCGTTAATATACGATATTTGTTTTTCTCTTTCTGACTTACTTCACTCTGTATGACAGTCTCTAGATCCATCCACATCTCTACAAATGACCCAGTTTTGTTCCTTTTCATGCCTCAGTAATATTCCATTGTATATATGTACCACATCTTTATCCATTCGTCTGTCGATGGGCATTTAGGTTGCTTCCATGACCTGGCTATTGTAAATAGTGCTGCAATGAACATTGGGGTGCATGTGCCTTTTGAATTATGGTTTTCTCTGGGTATATGCCCAGTAGTGGGATTGCTGGGTCATATGGTAGTTCTGTTTTTAGTTTTTTAAGGCACCTCCATACTGTTCTCCATAGGGGCTGTCTCAATTTACATTCCCACCAACAGTGCAAGAGGGTTCCCTTTTCTCCACACCCTCTCCAGCATTTGTTGTTTGTAGATTTTCTGATGATGCCCATTCTAACTGGTGTGAGGTGATACCTCACTGTAGTTTTGATTTGCATTTCTCTAATAATTAGTGATGTTGAGCAGCTTTTCATATGCTTCTTGGCCATCTGTATGTCTTCTTTGGAGAAATGTCTATTTAGGTCTTCTACCCATTTTTGGATTGGGTTGTTTGTTTTTTTAATGTTGAGCTGCGTGAGCTCTTTATATATTTTGGAGATTAATCCTTTGTCTGTTGATTTGTTTGCAAATATTTTCTCCCATTCTGAGGGTTGTCTTTTTGTCTTGATTATAGTTTCCTTTGCTTTGCAAAAGCTTTTAAGTTTCATTGGGTCCCATTTGTTTATTTTTGTTTTTATTTCCATTACTCTAGGAGGTGGATCAAAAAAAATCTTGTTGTGATTTATGTCCAAGAGTGTTCTTCCTATATTTTCCTCTAAGAGTTTTATAGTCTCTGGTCTTACATTTAGGTCTCTAATCCATTTTGAGTTTATTTTTGTGTATGGTGTTAGGGAGTGTTCTAATTTCATTCTTTTACATGTAGCTGTCCAGTTTTCCCAGCACCACTTATTGAAGAGGCTGTCTTTTCTCCATTGTATATCCTTGCCTCCTTTGTCATAGATTAGTTGACCATAGGTGCATGGGTTTATCTCTGGGCTTTCTATCCTGTTCCATTGACCTATATTTCTGTTTTGTGCCAGTACCATATTGTCTTGATTACTGTAGCTTGGTAGTATAGTCTGAAGTCAGGGAGTCTGACTCCTCCAGCTCCGTTTTTTTCCCTCAAGACTGCTTTGGCTATTCGTGGTCTTTTGTGTCTCCATACAAATTTAAAAATTTTTTGTTCTAGTTCTGTAAAAAATGCCACTGGTAATTTGATAGGGATTGCATTGACTCTGTAGATTGCTTTGGGTAGTATAGTCATTTTCACAATATTGATTCTTCCAATCTGAGAACATGGTATATCTCTCCACCTGTTTGTGTCATCTTTGATTTCTTTCATCAGTGTCTTATAGTTTTCTGAGTACAGGTCTTTTACCTCCTTAAGTAGGTTTATTCCTAGGTATTTTATTCTTTTTGTTGCAATGGTGAATGGGATTGTTTCCTTAATTTCTCTTTCTGATCTTCCGTTGTTAGTGTATAGGAATGTAAGAGATTTCTGTGCATTAATTTTGTATCCTGCAGCTTTACCAGATTCATTGATTAGCTCTAGTAGTTTTCTGGTGGCATCTTTAGGATTCTCTATGTATAGTATCATGTCATCTGCAAACAGTGACAGTTTTACTTCTTCTTTTCCAATTTGTATTTCTTTTATTTCTTTTTCTTCTCTGATTGCCGTGGCTAGGACTTCCAAAACTATGTTGAATAATTGTTCCTGATCTTAGAGGAAATGCTTCAGTTTTTCACCATTGAGAATGATGTTTGCTGTGGGTTTGTTGTATATGGCCTTTATTATGTTGAGGTAGGTTCCCTCTATGCCCACTTTCTGGAGAGTTTTTATCATAAATGGGTGTTGAATTTTGTCAAAAGCTTTTTCTGCAGCTATTGAGATGATCATATGGTTTTTATTCTTCAGTTTGTTAATATGGTGTATCACATTGATTGATTTGCATATATTGAAGAATCCTTGCATCCCTGGGATAAATCCCACTTGATCATGGTGTATGTGTTGTTGGATTCTGTTGTTGGATTCTTTTAATGTGTTGTTGGGTTCTGTTTGCTAGTATTTTGTTGAGGATTTTTGCATCTGTATTCATCAGTGATATTGGTCTGCAATTTTCTTTTTTTTGTAGTATCTTTGTCTGGTTTTGGTATCAGGGTGATGGTGGCCTCATAGAATGAGTTTGGGAGTGTTCCTTCCTCTGCAACTTTTTGGAAGAGTTTGAGAAGGATGGGTGTTAGCTCTTCTCTAAATGTTTGATAGAATTCACCTGTGAAGCCATCTGGTCCTGGGCTTTTGTTTGTTGGAAGATTTTTAATCACAGTTTCAATTTCATTACTTGTGATTGGTCTGTTCATATTTTCTGTTTCTTCCTGGTTCAGTCTTGGAAGGTTATACCTTTCTAAGAATTTGTCCATTTCTTCCAGGTTGTCCATTTTATTGGCATAGTGTTGCTTGTAGTAGTCTCTTAGGATGCTTTGTATTTCTGCAGTGTCCGTTGTAACTTCTTTTTCATTTCTAATTTTATTGATTTGAGTCCTCTCCCTCTTTTTCTTGATGAGTCTGGTTAATGGTTTATCAACTGTGTTTATCTTCTCAAAGAACCAGCTTTTAGTTTTATTGATCTTTACTATTGTTTTCTTTGTTTCTATTTCATTTATTTCTGCTCTTATCTTTATGATTTCTTTCCTTCGACTAACTTTGGGTTTTGTTTGTTCTTCTTTCTCTAGTTCCTTTAGGTGTAAGGTTAGATTGTTTATTTGAGATTTTTCTTATTTCTTGAGGTAGGCTTGTATTGCTATAAACTTCGCTCTTAGAACTGCTTTTCCTGCATCACATAGGTTTTGGATTGTCGTGTTTTCATTGTAATTTGTCTCTAGGTATTTTTGGATTTCCTCTTTGATTTCTAAAGTGATCTCTTGGTTATTTAGTAACATGTTGTTTAGCCTCCATGTGTTTGTGTTTTACATTTTTTTCCCTGTAATTGATTTCTAATCTCATAGGGTTGTGGTTGGAAAAGATGCTTGATATGATTTCCATTTTCTTAAATTTACCGAGGCTTGATTTGTGACCCAAGATGTGATCTATCCTGGAGAATGTTCCGTGCGCACTTGAGAAGAAAGTGTAACCTGCTGTTTTTGGATGGAATGTCCTATAAATATCAATTAAATCTATCTGGTCTATTGTGTCAATTAAAGCTTGTGTTTCCTTATTAATTTTCTGTCTGGATGATCTGTCCATTGGTGTAAGTGAGGTGTTAAAGTCCTCCACTATTATTGTGTTACTGTCGATTTCCTCTTTTATAGCTGTTAGCAGTTGCCTTATGTATTGAAGTGCTCCTATGTTGGGTGCATATATATTTATAATTGTTATATCTTCTTTTTGGATTGATCCGTTGATCATTATGTAGTGTCCTTCCTTGTCTCTTATAACATTCTTTATTTTAAAGTCTATCTTATCTGATATGAGTATAGCTACTCCAGCTTTCTTTTGATTTCCATTTGCATGGAATATCTTTTTCCATCCCCTCACTTTCAGTCTGTATGTGTCCCTAGGTCTGAAGGGGGTCTCTTGTAGACAGCATATATATGGGTCTTGTTTTTGTATCCATTCAGCGAGCCTGTGTCTTTTGGTTGGAGCATTTAATCCATTCACGTTTAAGGTAATTATGGATATGTACGTTCCTATTACCAATTTCTTAATTGTTATGGGTTTGTTTTTGTAGGTTCTTTTCTTCTCTTGTGTTTCCCACTTAGAGAAGTTCCTTTAGCATTTGTTGTAGAGCTGGTTTGGTGGTGCTGAATTCTCTTAGCTTTTACTTGTCTGTAAAGCTTTTGATTTCTCCATCGAATCTGAATGAGATCCTTGCCAGGTAGAGTAATCTTGGTTGTAGGTTCTTCCCTTTAATCACTTTAAATATATCGTGCCACTCCCTTCTGGCTTGTAGAGTTTCTGCTGAGAAATCAGCTGTTAACCTTATGGGAATTCCCTTGTATGTTACTTGTTGTTTTTCCCCTGTTGCTTTCAATAATTTTTCTTTGTCTTTAATTTTTGTCAATTTGATTACTGTGTGTCTCACTGTGTTTCTCCTTGGGTTTATCCTGCCTGGGACTCTCTGTGCTTCCTGGACTTGGGTGGCTATTTCCTTTCCCATGTTAGGGAAGTTTTCGACTATAATCTCTTCAAATATTTTCTCTGGTCCTTTCTCTCTCTCTTCTCCTTCTGGGACCCCTATAATGTGAATGTTGCTGCGTTTAATGTTGTCCCAGAGGTCTCTTAGGCTGTCTTCATTTCTTTTCATTCTTTTTTCTTTATTCTGTTCCACAGCAGTGAATTCCACCATTCTGTCTTCCAGGTCACTTATCTGTTTTTCTGCCTCAGTTATTCTGCTATTGATTCCTTCTAGTGTATTTTTCATTTCAGTTATTGTATTGTTCATCTATGTTTGTTTGCTCTTTAATTCTTCTAGGTGTTTGTTCTTTAATTCTTCTAGGTCTTTCTTAAACATTTCTTGCATCTTCTCGATCTTTGCCTCCATTCTTTTTCCGAGGTCCTTGATCGTCTTCACTAGCATTATTCTGAATTCTTTTTCTGGAAGGTTGCCTATCTCCACTTCATTTAGTTGTGTTTTTGGGGTTTTATCTTCTTCCTTCATCTGGTACAAAGTCCTCTGCCTTTTCATTTTGTCTATCTTTCTGTGAATGTGGTTTTCCTTCCACAGGCTGCAAAACTGTAGTTCTTCTTGCTTCTGCTATCTGCCCTCTTAAACTCAGGTAATTCTGATACCCAGTTGCTGGTTGGGAATCACTATTCTTCAAGATGAATGCTGGATTTCTTACAGTGGCATTCAGGGCTCCCATCTTTCCCCATTATACAGACCCTGATTTGGCCCCAACCTCATCCCTAAAGCTTCTGGACTTCAGGGATTCACCAAGACAATCTCTAAGTGGTTTCTCACCTGTGTACCTTAGTACATGCTCTTCCATTTGACTGATTATGCTCTCATTTTTAATACACATGTCTGGGTTTACCTCCATTGGAAGCCACTTCCTGTCTCAGACTGGGAGAGGTACCTGCCTCAGGACCCAGCAATGGCCTGGGCCCCTACATTCACTGCATTTCAGGAGCCTGTGTCTGTGTGGCCTGTCATTGCACCTGCTTTCTGCCTGGCCCTTGTGAATGGCTAATAAGCAGCCATTTAATGGATTGTGGAAGTCAGTTATGCTGAGATTCCCAAAGAGATATACCTCCCTATTCACACTCATATAATCCTCTCCCCTTGAATCTGCCTTGGACATGTGACTTGCTTTAACCAATAAAATATGACAGAAGTCACCCCCAGCCAGTTCTTGGCTAAGCCTTAGGATTGTCAGTTTTTGCTTCTGTGTACTCACGAGCTCTGAGCTCCTTGTTGGGGAGACCACATGGAGAGGCCACGTGGAGACCTAAGGAAGCCAGGTAACAGCGAGAATCGATGCCCCGCATATATGACCCCAGTTCAGCTGTTCTAGTTATCCCTTAGCCATTCGAACTTTTCCCAAAGCACCAGACACGCAAGTGAAGAAGCTCTCTTGGATGTTCTTTTTTTCTTGGATGTTCTAAGCAGAGCTGACATCATGTGGAACAGAGACAAACCATCTCTGCTCCTATTCAAATTCTTGAAACACAGGACAGTGAGCAAATAATAACATGGTTGCTGTTTTAAGCCATTAGTTGTAGGGAATTTTGTTATGCAGCAATGGCTACCTGATACACACTGAGTAAACTATTTCCTATTCCTCTGTACACTCACTGCCCAGATCAGGGCTGGCATATTGTATGCATTCATTTATTTGCTCACTCATTCATTCATTCATTCACTAACTTATTCTTTCACCAGATATTTATTGAGATCCTGCCATGTGCCAAGCTCTGTTCTAGGTGCTGTGGATACACTGGTGACAAGACAGACAAAATCATGGAATTCATATAATATAAAGTGTGATTTCAGTGTAAGAGCAATCATCCTGGGTAATGTACCAGAATGACTGGCCAAAGACAGAGTAAAGAAAGCAAGAATGTATTATAGAACAGAAACATAATGTCACACCAGCTGGGTTTATGTCTCAGCCATTTGGGGGAAAATATCAATTTGGAGCCTCATCTTGCATGATAAATGAAAATAAATTCCAGATGGACTAGAGGAAAATGTGGGAAGAAAATTACACAAGAAAAATCTTGAAGATGAAATAAATATTTAATAACCTCTGGGTTGGAAAAGACTTTCTGAACTTTAAGAGAATAAATCACAGGGACTTCCCTGGCGGTCCAGTGGTTAAGACTCCGTGTTTCCACTGCAGGGGTCATGGGTTCGATCCCTGGTGATCCCTGGTTGGGGAACTAAGATCCCGTATGCCGTGCTGCACAGCCAAAAATAAATAAATAAATAAAAATAAAAAAATCCTGTTAAAAAAAAGAACAAATTACAAAGGAAAGGATTGATGGGTTTGACTGTATAAAAAGTTAAATATCCCATATGTTTAAAAAGGGCATGACTAAAATTGAAGTTAAATAAATAGTAGAGAAAAATATTAGCAACAAGTATGATAGAAAAGTGGTTAATGTAATAAAGATATTAATAAATTAATGTGGAATTAACAGGAAAAGGCAATACCCAAAAGAAAGATGAGTAATTAATATGAAAAGACAATTCAAAGAAGAAATACAAATAGCCAAAAAAGATGAAAGGCAAGTTTATCCCCAGTAATATTCAAATAATTTGCCACTTGAAATACTGAGATGCATCCCTTTGTCTGTCAAATCAGCAAGGATGTTTGAAATGTGGTTCCCTTTGGTGAGGAGAGTTCAGGGAAATGGGAGACCCTGTTCACATTCACCATGATTGGGATGTGAATGGGAGTGACCCTTCCAGAGAAGGATTGGGCAGCCTGAGTCTAAAGCCTGAGAATGTGCATATCTGTTAATTCACCATTTACCCTGCTAGGAACTTAGCCCCTGGAAAGAATCCAGCAAGTGGAAAAGATTTCACTACAAGGATTTTTATAACACCATTTTTAAAATAATAATGAAACGAACAAAAACTAATTGGAAATAATTTGACTGTGTCCTACTAGCATTTGACAAAGATCCATGGGATGTTAATTGGTATTTGAGAATAAAGGCTCCTTGATAAAATAAATGTGGGAAGTGCTGGCTTGAAAGAAGTTAGGTGAGTGGCAGGAATTTTCCTCAACATGCTAGAGTCCATGATAACTGTATGAGGGGACCTCCTAGGCATTTTTTTCCTGAATGTATTTACTTATTTCTGACTTCATTTTCAGTTCTTCAGCAGTTGTTGGCAACTATCATGCCATTTCTTCTCTCTCATTCTATTGGCCACCTCACGGCCCAAGACCTACTCAGATTCAAGCGGTGGGGTAATAGACTCCACCCTTTGATGGAAGATGCTGTGAAGTCAGACAGCAAAGGGTAAGGAGCCAGGGAGGGGTGAAAAATTGGAGCCATTTTCACAGTTTACCAGAGCCCTTTCTTCCTGTGTATGAGGCAAGGTAAATTACTAGCAATTGTAACCAAAGAATCCCCAAATCTCAGTGGCTTGATACAACCTATTTTCTTTCACAGGGTAGTGTGATGCAGTGAGTGGGGTAGCTCTACTCCTCAGAGTCACTTAGGGACCCAGGCTCCTCCCACCTGTCAGCTCTGGGCTCCTTTAGCTTCCCTGCACCTGCCCTTAGTCCTCTCCATTGGTGAATGTTAAAAGAGGTGAGGGTCCTAAGTGGGAGGTTTGGGGGATCACACCTGGAAGTCAGACACGCATCTGCCCACTTGCTCATTGGCTCACCTACCTGATTATAAGGGAAGATGGGAAATATGGTCCAGCTGTGTGCAAAGGGACAAAGGGGGTCAGTTTTAGTGAGCAATTAGTCTCTGCTACACATTTGGGAACATGCTGTATCTGAACGTAGAGAAGGGTTATCTTGTTTATTTATTTGTTTTCTTGTGTATCACCTGTCTTCTTCCACTAGGATGTAAGCTGCAGTAAGGCAGTTTTATTCGCCATTGCATACCCATCACCCATCCAGGGGCCCAGTAAGCACTCCACAAATATGTGATGGAATAAATGGATGAATGCATGAGTGAATGAAAAATTCAGTAACTTCACAGGACACAATATTATGAACCAATTAAGACTGATACTTCTTTTTTTTAAGAGACTTTAAAAAATAATTAATTAGTTAATCAATTTTTGGCTGCGTTGGGCCTTCGTTGCTGCCCGTGGGCTTTCTCTAGTTGCGGCGAGCGGGGGCTACTCTTCATTGCGGTGCGCAGTTCTCATTGCGGTGGCTTCTCTTGCTGCAGATCATGGGCTCTAGGAGTGCGGGCTTCATTAGTTGTGGCACACAGGCTCAGTAGTTGTGGCTCGTGGACCCTAGAGTACAGGTCCAGTTGTGTGGTGTACGGGCTTAGTTGCTCTGCGGCATGTGGGGTCTTCCCGGATCAGGGCTCAAACCCGTGTCCCCTGCATTGGCAGGTGGATTCTTAACCACTGTGCCACCAAGGAAGGAGATTTTGGGAACATGAGAAAATGCTCACATATAGTGAGCATTTAGGTAGGGTCTGTGTTAGGTAGGACATGAATCCATAACAGAACTCAATATAACTATAGCTTAAACAAAGAACTTTAATTCTCTCTCACCAGTAGACCAAGCATAAGCAGTCCAGGGCTTCACGGTGTCAGTATGAAGGCTTTATGGCATCAGAGATGCAGGCTGCTTTGACCTATGGCTCTTCCATGCCTAGGGGAGTGCCCTGGCCTGAGTGGTCCAAGGTGGCTCCCACCACATCCATGCTCCAGGCAGTGGGAAGGGGAAAAGGGAAATAGAGACTCATCCTACCGCTCTTTCTAAGCATAGGTGAACAGAGAAATAAAATCTTAACTTTGGTGTCTAATTTATTCTGAGGGTCATCTCTTTGGTTTCTTCCCAGGGCAAATAGCGAGGGTAACAGTGAGGTCACGTCACGAATGAGCAGTCAAAGGGAATATAGCTGCTTGTTTCAGGTTAATACAAGTTGTTTGCAAAAATGGGCAGAATGCAAATTTGCATATATGATATGGTCAGAAATATATAAAAATATACCCAGTAAAATGACAGGATGGAAATATAACAAAATATTGTAATAAGGTTGTCTCTCAGATGTAGATGAAGTTTCTTTTTCTTTTTTCTTTTTGTATTTTGCTGTATTTTTCAAAATTTTCATAATGAGCAAGCATTATTAGATCTTTTAAATTTTATTTATTGTGACATATAGAACACCTATCAAAAGAGCCCACAAAACCCCCAAACAAAAAGCAAATGCACGGCATAATGAGTCATTGAGCGAACACTCGACCATCTACCACCGCAGAAAAAAAAGAAGTCATCAGTGCAGTCTAGAAAATGTTCTGTCCTTTTTTATTCGTAAAGCTTCCTCTTCTCTGACAGAGAAGTTTCCTCTTCTTCTCTACCACCATTTTGATTTGATAGAATCCCTTCCTTGCTTTTCTTAATAGTTTTGCCCCCTACCTGTGCTTCCTAAACACTAGTCTAATCTGGACTATTTTTAAACTTTATGCAAATGGGAACCATATTGCATGTACTCTTTTGTATATGACTTTTTTTCTTTCACTTAACATTCTGTTTGTGAGATAAATCCATGTTGTAGCAAGTACTAGTATCTACTGTGTTTATTCTATGGATCCAGGATATTTATTCTCATTATTGTGTGAATGTGCTACAATATACGTACCCATTCTCCTGTGATGGGCATGTGTGTTGGTTCCCCTGAAGGGCTTTGCAAATAGGGCAGCTGTGAAGAGGTTTACACAGGCTTCCTGGTGTCCATCCACTAGTCTCTCCAGGATACAGGTAGAGGGGCAGAAGTTCTGAGTCACTGGGAAAAAACAATGCCATACTGTTTCCAAAGTGGTTAAACCACTTCCACTCACTCCTTCAGCAGCTTTACAATAAGTCTTGATATCAGGTAGGGTGAGACCTCTCATCTTGTTCGTCTAAGAGTATCTTTGTTATAATCGGCTCTTTGTATTTCAGTGTAAAATTTAGGATCCATCTGCAAGTTCCACAGAAAAAAGCTTTTAGAATCTAGATTATGAATGGATTGAATATATAGGTAAATTCAGGGGAAACTGCTATCCAAATCCAATAACATGGTATATCAAACCATTTATCTAGATTTTTTATAAAGTCTTTTACAGAGTTTCCCTGTACAGGCTTTTCATATAGTCTGTTAGATTTATTACTAGCTACTTGGCCATTTATGCTAATATAACGGGTTACTTTTTTCCACCTTTGTTTGGCTTATGGCTGGTATATAGCAATAAAATTGATTTTTGTAGATTGATTTTATATCCAGTTACCTCGCTAAATTCTGTTATGAATTCTAATAAATTAGTCTATAGAGTCTTCTGAATTTTCTTTAGCCAGAATCATATAATCTATTAATAATGGTGGCAATAACCTTTTATTTATTTTCCTGCTTTGCTTCAGAGTTAAGGTCTCCAGGACAAAATTGAACAGAAGTGATGACAATAGGCATCTTTCTTTGTCTTAGTCCAAACTTAGAAGGAAAACTTTTTTTTTTAGATTTTTTTTTTTGGATGTGGACCGTTTTTTAAGTCTTTATTGAATTTGTTACAATGTGGCTTCTGTTTTATGTTTTGGTTTCTCGGCCCTGAGGCATGTGGGGTCTTAGCTCCCTGACCAGGGATCAAACACACACCCCCTTCATTGGAAGGCAAAGTCTTAACCACTGGACCACCAGGGAAGTCCCAGAAGGAAAACTTTTAATATTTAACCATTAAATGTTTTAATACTTAACCGTAAGTGATGCTAGCTGTCGGTTTTGGTAGTGCTATTCACCAAATTTTTAAAAAACTTCTTTATTGGAGTATATTTTATTTAAAATGTTCTATTAGTTTCAGGTGTACAGCCAAGTGAATCAGTTATACATATATGTGTATCCACTCTGTTTTAGATTCTTTTCTCATATAGGTCATTACAGAGTATTGAGTAGAGTTCCCTGTGCTATACAGTAGGTCCTTATTAGTTGTCTATTTTATATATAGTTATTCATCAAATATTTAAATTCACTTCTATTCCTAGTTTTCTGAATTAATGTTGAATTTCATCAAACACTTTTGGCATCTGTTGAGGTAATCATATGCTTCCCCCCTTAACCTGTTAATGTGCTGGTTTACATTGATTTTCTAATATTCAACCAATCTTGCTTTCTTACTATAACTCTAACTTGGTCATGATCTATTCAAATATTGCCTCTACCTCATTCTTCTATGACTACAGTGAAATAAGTTAGAAATTCTCTTTCATCCTATTTTTGTATTTCTCATTTTTTGCCTCTACTGAATTCTGGATAGTTTTTTTTTTTTTTTTTAACCTACCTCCTTTTTTCAGCTATGTCTAATCTCTACTAAACACATTCATTGAGTTTTTAATTTCAGTGATTATATTTTTCAGTTCTAGATTGCTTTTTGTTTTGTATTCTAATACTGAAAAAAAAAAAAAGCTCTCTCACTTTTTATAATTTCCAGTTTCCTGATAAAAACCTCAAACTTTCGTTTTCTTGAAAATTCGTGTAGCTATAGCATAGTGAAAGGGGTACAAGGTTAAACTGTAAGTTCACATGAAAGCTAGGTGACTCCTGGCTCATTCTTACCTTGTGTACGATGGCCGTCAGGTCTCAGCTTAAAATGAAAAGCTGAGGTTCAGACCCTCCAGTCTGGGTGGATCTGGGCCTTTACTTTTGCTCCTCTACTCTCAAACTGTCTTCTGCGTTGGAAAATGCCTTTGGAACAAATGCCTTCATTTGTTCCAAAGGCATTTGAGTTTTGAGCTCGTCTCTTGTTTTATTCTGAGTTTTCAGTACTGTTTCCTTAGCCTTTTACTAGTGCTTTGCTGCTTTTAGTAATTTTTTTTCTCCATAGATTTCATCCTGCATTTTTATCTGTTCTTCAATGGAGGGTGGTTTCTGATTTCTTTGGAACACCACTCCTGGCAGAAGAAGTCCTGTATTTTTTTCTTCTGCAAAATTGAATTTATTTGTTTGTTGTGTTTTCTGATATTGAAATATCTTTTTTCCCCAATGACATAAATTAAAAATACTCCCCATAAAAAAAATCAAATTTTTAAAAGTAAGAAAATATAGGGCTTCTCTGGTGGCCCAGTGGCTAAGAATCCACCTACCAATGCAGGGGACATGGGTTCGAGCCCTGGTTCGGGAAGATCCCACATGCCGCGGAGCAACTAAGCCTGTGTGCCACAACTACTGATTCTGCGCTCTAGAGCCTGTGAGCCACAACTACTGAAGCCTAGAGCCCGTGCTCCGCAACAAGAGAAGTCACAGCAATAAGAAGCCCGCGCACCGCAACGAAGAGTAGCCCCCACTCGCCGCAACTAGAGAAAGCCCGCGCACAGCAGCAAAGACCCAACACAGCCAAAAATAAAAACAAATAAATTAATTTTTAAAAATATATTAATAATCTAAATCCCACTGCCCAGAGATACCACCGTTGGCATTCACTTGACTACACATTCATACTTTTTTCTATGCAGATATACACAATTTTACTTATATCATTTTATGTAAATGGCATCATGTTATACCCACATTGTTCTCATATAGTTCCTTCACTTTTCTTTTAGATTTTTTTTTTTTTTTTGATGTGGACCATTTTTAAAGTCTTTATTGAATTTGTTACAATATTGCTTCTGTTTTATGTTTTGGTTTTTTGGCTGCGAGGCATGTGGGATCTTAGCTGCCTGATCAGGGATCGAACCCGCACCCCCTGCGTTGGAAGGCGAAGTCTTAACCACTGGATCATGAGGGATGTCCCAGTTCCTTTTCTTTCAACTCTGTTTTGTGATTACCCTCTCCCATCTCCTATCCTGATCCAGGTCACCAGTATTACCAGCGTTAGCAGCCCGGGTGTATCCTTACATAGTTTACTCCACCATCACTCAAATATGCAAACATGTATACATATATTTATAAGGGATTCTTTTTGGTCATTGTTTGGAATCGTACTAGATTCACTTCTCTGCATTTTGCTTTTCTCAGTTAAAATCCCTTCAAATCAGCTTGTAGAGTTCTAATTCATTTGTAATGACTGTGTTTATGATATTGGTAAACCACAGTTGATAAATCTATCAAGTATTGCTTTAATTATATTTAAAAGGCCTTCATTTTATGAATAAAACTTGGCCATTGTGGTCTAAGATGGGTGCCCCCTGCCAGTGTCAGGGCCACACTCCAGCCAAGAGGAAGAGCAGAGACAGGCAGGGCACACTTTTGCCTTCAGAAACACAACCCAGCCACTTCCCTGGTGGTCCAATGGTTAAGACTCCGTGCTCCCAGTGCAAGGGGCACGGGTTTGATTCCTGGTTGGGGAACTAAGATCCCAAATGCCACACAGCGCGGCCCCCCAAAAAAAAAAACCCCAAAACAAAACAAACAAAAATACAGAAGTTGCCCATTTTGTTTCTTCCCACATTCCATTGGCCAGAAGACAGTTACAAGGCCTCACCTGGCTCCAAAGAGACTGAGAAACATAGTCTTGGCCAGGGAACCAGATGCCCAATTCTAAAAGCTATTTCAGTAGAAGAAGGGGAGAAAACAATGGTGATCACTAGCATTCAGGCTCACTCACCTTCTAGCCAAACAGCGCTTGCTAGCACTTTCCCATACGCCAGAGTGGGAAACATCTGGGTAGTCATCCACTGATAGGAAATAACTGATAGGAAATAAAGAGATCGTGAAACCTCTTTACCAGTTTCTTTGGTGCTTACAACTGTCATTTCATTAAAAACACAAAAAAATTTTTTTACTCAGGTAGAATTTACATAGAGTAAAAATCACCCTTTTTAGTGTATTTTTCTATGGGTTTGACGAATGCATACAGCCATGTAATTGTCACCACGATGAAAATATAGAATTCTATCACTCCCAGATTTCCCTTTGTGGTCAACCACTCCCTCTACTTCCAGCCCTTGGCAGGCGCTGATTTGATTTCTGTCCCTATAGCTTACCTTTTCCAGAATGTCATATGAATGGAATCGTGTATGTAGACTTTTTGAGTCTGGCTTCTTTCACTTAACATGATGCATTTCAGATTTGTCTGTGCTGTTGTGTGTATTAGTAGCTTATTCCTTTTAATTGCTGAATAGTATTCCATTGTATGGAAGTATCACAGTTTGTTTATCCATTCATCTGTTGACGAACACTTGGGTTGTTTCTAGTTTTGGGCAATTATGACGAAAGCACTATTCATATGGCATACTGGTTTTTATGTGAACTTAAGTTTTCACTTCTCTGGGGTAAAAACCTAGGAATGAGGCTTTCCCTGGTGGTGCAGTGGTTAAGAATCCTCCTGTCAATGCAGGGGACACAGGTTCGAGCCCTGGGCCGGGAAGATCCCACATGCCATGGAGCAACTAAGCCCGTGCACCACAACTACTGAGCCTGCGCTCTAGAGCCCGTGAGCCACAACTACTGAGCCTGCGTGCTACAACTACTGAAGCCCGCGCACCTAGAGCCCCTGCTCTGCAACGAGAAGCCACCACAATGAGAAGCCCGCACACCGCAACAAAGAGTAGCCCCCCCTGCTCACTGCAACTAGAGAAAGCCCGCGCACAGCAACGAAGACCCAATGCAGCCCAAAAAAAAAAAAAAAAAAAAAAAAACCACCTAGGAATGAGATTGTTGGGTCATATGGTAAGAATATGTTTAACCTTATAAGAAACAGCCAAACTGTTTTCTAAAGGGTCTGTACTATTTTGCACTCCCATTGGCAATGTATAAGAGTTCTAGTTGTTCACATCTTTGGCAGCTCTAGATATTGTCAATGTTGTTGCTGTTTGCCATTCTAATAGATGTGTAGTGGTATCTCATTGTGGTTTTCCATTTTATTTTGACCAAAGAATCAAACTATTATCTTATCTAGGAAGGGTAAGGCAGGCCAGATGGATGGGTTCCCCTGGTATTTTGGACAATTCTCATGCTTCCTATCCAGATGTCCAGAGCCTTCTGAACATCAGCTCTATGTTTTGGGAATTTCCTACCTTATGAATTTGGCCTTCCCAGTCTAGAAATCAGAAACCACTTTCCCACCCTTCCTTGCAGCTGTGGTGTGGGCATGTTTTCCATACTCTGCCAACCAAATGCACCCATGTTTGAAAAATTTCCTTTTAATTTGGAAAATTTTGAAAAGACAGAAAAGTAGACAGAAAAGTATGAGGAATCCTCAATAATCTATCTGCTCCCAACAACCGTCCAACCATGGCCCATCCTTTACCACTCATTCCCCTCTTCTGTATTGTTATGTAGCAAATCCCAAACATCATATTTCATCTGCAAGTATTTTGGTACTCACATCATGATTCGATTTGAAAGAGAGTGAGGAGAAGGAGGCAACCTGTAAAATCGATTCTGATGTGAACATCAGAAGTCTTAGCAGAAAATTCTGGGTGGGCATTAGGATTTGTGTAGCCCCGGGAGTGCTTCTCTGGCCCTCCTAGAGATTCAGCGGTTTCCTTAACATCATTGAACACACCTCCTTTTCTGTTTAAACTAGTTGCCTTGGTTTCTATGGTATGTAACGAAGAACCCTGACTGCTATGTTTGGGTCAAGTGTAATGTTGGTTTAATAACCAGTGCCAGGGGGTGAGCATGGATAATTCCCACTTTCAAATTGTGGAAGCAGCAAGTCTTTTGAGAAAGGGGTAGGGATAAGAGATGTCATGGGCATCCATTGTACTGATGACCCGGTGCCCCTCTTTCCTTCTGGAAATTAAACTCCCTTTGTCTTAGTGTAGGTTTCCCCAGAAGCAGACGCTGAAAAGGGGATTCAAGTGCAAGCCATTTACTTGAAGTTCAGAGAACACCAACAGGGAGTGGGGAAGGGAGACAGGGAAGGATGAGCCAATGAAGGGTGTGTTATCTAGAGCAATTGGAGCTTAATCTTGCTGGGGAATCCTGGAAGACTGTAGAACAGTCTAGAGTTATTCATCCAAGGGGTGAGGGAGCTGGGGTATTTATCTACCAACTCCCATCAGTTATTGGCAGAGAGCTGCTCCCAGGGGCATTAACTCCCTGGCGCTTTCCAGCTTGGGCAGAGTGGGTTGCAACAGCCAGAAAGAGCCCTCAAGAAGACAGCCACAGAGCGGGCAGCTAGAAGCCAGGTTGTGTGCTTGGAAATGGAAAATGCTGAGGGAATATGGGTGAGACGCCAACAGCATCCCTTCCATGCTGCTTCTAGGGACTCTTCCTCCCTCCTGCTCCATTTCAGTGTCCTCATGGATCCTGCCATTTTCTTACAGATTTCACCCCTCACCCCAGTTTTGAGGTGGGCAGGTTATTTGTGCTGAGCCAATCTTTGCCCTTTCCCAGGATATATATCTATATCTATATTATATATCTCTATCTATCTACCTATCTAACTATCTATCTATCTATCTATCTATCTATTTATCTATCTATCTAACCAACCAGGGTTCTTGGACTCCTTAATCAATAGTAATTGATAAGAGGCCAGATGAGAAATTCAGGCAAGGCTTTACTGGGACTTGTGCTGCAGCACGAAGGAGCGAAAACAAGTAACAGTTCCCCTTGCTTGCTTCCTGAAGGGGGGTGAGCTGGTAACTTAAATTGGGTGAGGGTAAGGGTGGGTTCATGGGTCCGGGCCGGAGGGTTGGCTTAGGCGGTTGGCCAACCCACTTGGTGGTGCTGTGTGCAGGGATCACGTGCAGTGTCCTGCTTTTGCTCCTGACACCTCAGAAGTGGTAGTTGGGTTTTTGATCCTTTTTTTTTTTTAATATTTATTTATTTATTTTGGCTGTGCTGGGTCTTAGTTGCAGCATGTGGACTTCTTAGTTGCAGCATGCATGTGGGATCTAGTTCTCTGACCAGGGATCGAGCCCAGGACCCTACACTGGGAGCATGGCATGGAGTCCTACCCGCTGGGCCACCAGGGAAGTCCCAGTCTTTTTGTATCTTGTTGTTCGTAACTTGCCCCAACTGCGCATGTACGCAGTTATTTTTAGTCCCTTATAGTTTCTTTGTATTCTGTTGCTCTGTTTCTTGTATTCTGCAAGCACTGCAGCAAAGGGTCCCAGGTCCCAAGTCCCAGCCTGTCATATATATATAAATCAAGGGACCAGCAAGAGTAAACTATTGATGGCAGAAACTCTGTTGTTCCATCATGAACAGAGAGGGCTGAACAAAGTGGGCGCTGAGAGAAGCAGAGGCAAGCTATGGAGAGAGAGTCCTGGTACCCATCCAGATCTGTCCAATGTTCCATCACCCCCTTCCCTCTGATGTTTGGATTCTCAGCTTTCCCTTAGAGCATGTGTGCACTAACCTCCAAACCTTCACAAACTTCACCCTCTAAACTCAGCTAGTTCAAGAAGGGCATTTGAAACTATGTCAGGTAGGATATAGACTTGGCTGCAGTTACAAGGTCCACCAAAATAACAGTGCTGTTTCCACTGTCTAATGCTTTGTAACAGATCATCCCAACATGTAGTTGTTTCTTATGATTCTGTGAGCTGACTGGATGATTCTTCTGCTTTGTGTGTGTGTTGGCTGGGGGTCATTCAAGGGGCTGCATTTAACTGGTGGCTGGCATGGCACGGAAGATCCAAGAAGACTGGATCTTCTGGGGCTCTGGCACTTCCTGTCTGCTGGGGTGCCTTGGTTCTCATCCATCTGGCCTCTCTCTCCACATGGTAGCTCATCCTCTAGGGCCTCTTTGTGCGGCCTCACTCTCCAGGGAGGGAGCTTGGACGTCCTTACAACATGGCAGCTGGGTTCCAGAAGAGTAAGAGCGGAAGCTGTAAGGCTTCTTACAGCCTAGGCACAGCATCACCTTCATTGTGTTCTTAGTCAAAGCAGGTCATAAGGTCAGCTCAGAATGAAGGGGAGGAAAAATGGGCTCTGTACCTCTTGATGAGGGAACAGCATGTGCATATTGGGATGAAGAGATTCTTGGTGACTGTTTTTAGAGACTACCTACCACGAGTGGCTTAAACAAGGTAGAAGTTTCTCTCTCACATAACAGTCCAGGGATGGTGTGGCTCCTCCAAGATTATGGGTACTGAGGCTCCTTCTATCTTGTTGCTCTTTTGTCCTTATCATGTTGCCCTCATCCACTTTGTTCCAAGATGATCCTTCCCTCGTTCAAATTCCAGCAAATGAGAAAATTGAAGAAGGGTAGAGTATACCCTTCCACGAAAGCTATGACCTATACATGGCTCATTGACTTCCCACACGGCCCGTCAGCCAGAATGAAGTCATATGTCCACTTAAATGCAGATGAGGCCAGGAAATACAGTCTTTAGTCTAGTGGCCAGCGGCCCTGCTAAAAATTCCATGCAAGAAGGAGTAGGGGGATACTGGGGGACACTAGCATTCTTATCTGCCAAATGATCAATTCAAGAAGAAATAGTGGGCATGTCTGGGATACCCTTAATCTTCTGCAGAGATGAGGAGCCATGTTTAATACAACCTGTTACCACTGGTGGTCATTAGGGCCAAGAGCCAAAGAATATTTATTGAGCATCTGCTATGTGTGCTGGGGACACAACAGTGAACAAGACAGAAAGATTCCTCTTCTTATGGAGTTTCCATTCTAGAGGAAGTGGCGGACCGTAGAAATAGGAATACATAAGTCAGAGAATTTTAGGCATGACAAATATAGGAAGAAAATGAAATTGGTAGTAGGTGACTTGAGCAGTGGTGGTCAGGGGAGGCCTCTGTGAGTGTGTAGCATTTGGGTTGACACTTGGAGGATGAGAAAGGGTCAATTATTCAAAGACTTCAGGAAAAGCATCACAGACAGGGGGAACAGCAGGTACAAAGGCCCTGAGGTGAGAATGAGCTTGACTTATTCAAGAAACAGCAAGAAGGCCAGTGTAACTCGAGTAGGGGAAGTCAGGGGAAAAGAGGCCCGAGGGGAGGCCACAGAGATGGGCAGGTCTTTATATGAACATATGTTTTTATTTCTCTCGGGTAAATGCCTTCTTTTGCAGAATTGCTGGATCTATGCTTAGGTGACTATTTAACTTTATAAGAAACTATCAAACTCTTTTCCAAGGTTCTATTTTACATTTCCAATTGCTCCACATCTCTGCTGACACTTGGTAGGGTCAGTGTTTTTAATTATTGTCATTCTAGGGACTTCCCTGGTGGCCCAGTGTTTGGGACTCCACACTCCCAATGCAGGGGGCCCAGGTTTGATCCCTGATCAGGGAACTAGATCCTGCATGCCACAGCTAAGACCGGGCACAGCCAAATAAATAAATACTGAAAAAAAATTTTTTTTTTTGTCATTCTAGTAGGTGTGTATTTCATTGTGGTTTTAGTTTGTATTTCCCTAATGACTTATGATGTTGAGCGTTTTTTCACATGCTGTATGGCCGTCACATCTCTTGTTTTGTGACGTGTCTGTTCAAATCTTTCGGCCATTTAAACAAGTGGGTTATTTGTCTCACTTTTCAGAAAGCTTCCTCTGGCTGCTGTGGGGAAGATGGACTGTAGGGGGGAAAAGTGGAAGCAGGGAGAGTGGGGAGGGACTGTAGCTTCCACAGAGGCAAGCTTGTCACAGACTCAGCACACAGCCTGCCTTCTGGGAAAGTCAGCTTTGATCTTCCCCAACTCTTGGGCTGCTGCCAGGAGAGACTGAGACACTTTACAGATCTGGTGGCCAGGGGGGCAACCCTGCTTCCTGGAGTCTGGCACTGGGAGGAAGGTGCTGCCCTCCATCTCAGCCTGTTCCTTTTCCCAGTGGAATGGAGACCAGCCCAGGCTGGCATATAGGGGTCTGCACCAGTACAGTTGTACCTGTCGCTAAAATATTGAACTACTTCACTTTTGGTTGGTAAAGAGCTTCTACCCCACATCCCACAAATATCTACCACCACCCCAGACGGTTCCCTTGGGACACCTCAGACTTCCCCACATCTCAGCAACCAAAGGGGAGCCCCAGGACTCCGATCCAGCCCTGTGGCCACATCTGTTCTGACTGGGCGTTGCCTGGGTGTGGGGCTGTTAGACTGGGGACAGCCTGGGCCTGGCTGGAGTTGGAAGAATCAGATCAGGAGGCTGAGGCTGAGAGATAGAGGGAGGATTTTTCTCAAGGCGAGCCCAGAGCTGAAGACTTGAAGTACTAATAACAGTAACAGCAATGATGTTGATAAAGATGAACGTTCATTGAGCATATACAGGGTGCCAGGCAAGCCTGATTCTAACAGACCTCACAGAATCCTCACAAGAAACTGGACCATTGCAGCAGCCTGGCCCCCAGCTCCTCCCCCTGCCCCCCACAGTCTGCTCCCCACGCCCAGCCAGAGGGAACCCTGGGAACATCCGAGTCAGATCAAGGCCCTCCTGGCTCAGAGCTTCCTCTGGTCTCTGGCTGCCCCCGGCTCGCTGGGCTTCAGCCACCTTGAGATGCCTGGTGTGCCAGTAGGGCCTGCAGGACCTGCTCCCTCCAGACCTGGTGGCGGTGGTGGTGATGGTGGGGTGTTGATTCTTCTGCGGCGGGACTCGGCCAGGCCTGGGCAGTGGCGGCGTTAGCAGCCAGCGCTGCCCGGGACTCGGCCCTGACCCTCTTCCAGACTCCAAATACTACGCCCCCGCAACGGGCCACTCAGCGTCTGTCCCATGACCAGCATCCAGTTTCCCCTTTTTTCTCCTGAGCCCGGCCCCCTGGGGAGCTGTGGGTGTGCCGCCTGCACAGGGGAAGGGGGCTTCCTGCTGCTGGCCCATCCCCCCCGGCGCCCTAACCTCAGGTTCCTCCTTCCCCAGGCCCGGCTCATGTCCTGCCGGTGCTAGAAGTCCTTGTCATCTCCTGGGTGGCCTCGGTCAGTGCTCGCTTCCAGCCACTTCCTCATTTGGTGGGAGCAGCCTAACCTGGCCCAGTGTTACCACGTTTCCCCCACCTGCCTCACCCCAAAGCCCCAGTCCTGCGTCTGTGCCGTGTGCATCTGTGTCACTGCCTATTCGTCTCCCTCTTTCTCTGCCTTCCCTCTACTTTCTCCTTCCCTATCCTCCATCTTGGTTCTTTTTTCTTTCTCTCTAAGGGTCAAATATCTGTCTTTGGGTCCTGGGTTCCATTTCTGCCTTTATGTTCTGTGTCACCTTGGGCAAGTGTCTTTATCTTCCTGTAAAATGGGGATCAGAGCATCTACCTCAGAAGAGTGTTCTTGGGGGTTAAATGCATGAACACTTGGGACGGGGTGCCTGCACGTCGTTAGTACCCGTATCCTGATGGTTCTCTTTTAATATCCTATGAACATCACACGGTTCTGATTGTCAAGTAATTATAACTGGTTCTTATAAAACGCTGACAAGGGTCAGACCCTGTTCTAGAAATATTAATTCATTTGATTCCCCACAACAATAGTATAAAGTAGGTACTATTTTACTCCTCATTTTACAGATGAGGAAACTGAGGCCCAGAGAGGTTGAGTGACTTGTTCAAGGTTGTCCAGCCAGGAAGAGGCAGAGATAGCTTCAATCACAGTCAGCCACAGACCCTCCTGTTATAATGATGTCTGACCCCTGCCTAGGGATGGAGGTCGAGTTGACACACTACCTTTTGCCCTTCGTTCCAGCCATTGGGGGCTGCAGCGTGGCCCCTGGGGTGTCTGGGCCTGAATCCTTGGTGGTATCCGTCTCCGTTCCTCCTCCCCCATCGTCCCCTCCTCCCTCCTGCCACCACCCACCTCAGACTTCCTCCTTTACTTGGTTGGATACTACGCCACATCCCACCCTCCTTGGACTGTGGTGTCCAGCAGCGTCGCCTGCATCATGGGGGGCCTTGGACCCTCCAACAGGCTCCTGTCTCTCCTGACTGTGGGTGGTGAGTTGGGGGCTTTGGCAGCTCCTGGGCTCAGCTCTGGGCAGGGCAGGGAACAGGGCGGAAAGAGAGAACCAAAGGGTGGGGGTTGGTACCGGAGCAGATCCCTGGCGCCCCAAACCCTATGGGTCTCACCCAGAGCCTGCGCCCCCCAAGATCTGGCCTCTGGGAGAAGCAGAAGGAGGGGATTCTGAGGGTGTTGCAACAGGACAAGTCGATGTAGAAGTAACACAGTCCGGTGGCCTTGATGCCGGCCCGCAGGTCCCACCAGATGTGGCTCTCCACCCGCGCCTGCTGCCTGCCAGGACCCACCCTACCCAGCTTCTCTGCCCAACCCCCAGTCATAGTCACGTGTCTCAGTTTACCTTCTTTTTCTCTCCTCAGGTCTCAGCCTCGTTCAGGCCCATACAGGTAGGCCTAGACCTTGCGATCCCCCTCCCTACCTCCCAAAGACCACCCCACCTCTGTCCCTTCCCCAATCTCTCCACACCACCCACTGATGACTGACGCCACCTCCCAATTCCCAACTCCCACTGGTCTCCTCTGACTCCTGTGCCACTTACATTCCCAGACTGCAACTGCCCCTCGGTGAGCCCCGGCGTGCTGGCGGGGATCGTGCTGGGGGACCTGGCGCTGACCCTCTTCATCGCCCTGGCCGTGTACTCCCTGGGTCGGCTGGTCCCTCGGGGACGAGGACCCACGGAGGGTGAGTGGAGCTGGCCGGGGATGGCCTGGGACCCTCTGAGGACTTGCCTGGCAGGGAGGGGTAAGCTCCCCAGTCACATCCACCCAAAAGGAGGTGATGGAGGGGCGGCTTTTGCAACAAAATGGTCCCAATTCTCACCCCGTCTGTCTCTGAACTCTGCTGTTCCCCACCCCCAAGCAGTGACCCGGAAACAGCACATCACTGAGACAGAGTCGCCTTATCAGGTGAGGAAACCAGCTTTTCTTTCTCACACCTCACTCCTGCCCTGAGGGTGTCTTGTCCCAAATACCCCTCCCCCAGCCCCTGCAGAACCTAGACCCTAAAGCCCACTTTCTCAGCAGCTCCTCAGACACTTGAAGACATAGCATTCAAAACTGCTTTCAATGATCAATCACAACCTTATGCTCAGCTTAAAATGCGTGGAGGGGAAATACAGGGATGGTTTGTCTCAGCCAGAAGGCAGGCTATGAATTGTTCCGGAAAAGCCCAGCCCAGGACAGGCTGATTTCTCAGAGAAGTCCTCATAAGGGCAGAGGATATAATTCAACCCTAGTTTGGTAACTCTAAAGAGAGGAGCTCTGAATTTGTGGGGGAGGGACCCTGCAGCCTTTGAGAAACTGACAAAAGCCAGAGACTCTTCAGAAAAATCCACACAAAAAAATACAAAATTGTGCATATAATCTAGAGGCAGTGCAAGTATCCTTGAAACCCTTCTTAAGAACCACGATGCAAATGTCATCTTTCCATCTCCCACCTCCTGTCAATGCCATTCTTAACCCTTTAGGGGGTCATGAGCTCCTCTGAGAATCTAACGGAAGCCAAACAGACCCTCTCCAGAAAGATGAACTCCAGACCGGGCATTTGTATACGATTTCAGGGATTCTATCCGAGGCCTGCATCTTGGGGCCATAGAACCCCACCCCATCCCCATTGTGAACCCCACTCTGTGAAATCTGTTTTACTTGTCTGCAACCAACTTTGCTTTGCCTCACTTGTGGATAAAAAGTCTCTTTGTAAAGTATAAGAATCTCAAGTTTGGCTCTGTGAGGTCCAGAAGACTGAAGGGGTTTTCCAGTTACTGGGGTAGGTGGGATGCAGTGAAATTTTAGGGCAAAGCCCCAGTTGGTTCATTCCTTTGGTGGAATTTGTTGAGGGTCTATATATGCTAGATGCTGGAGACACAGCAGCAGAGCTTACATCCTAGTTGGGGAGACAGACTTTTTTTTTTAAAATTAATTAATTAATTAATTAATTATTATCTTTGGCTGCGTTGGGTCTTTGTTGCTGCCTGTGGGCTTTCTCTAGTTGCGGCAAGCGGGGGCTACTCTTTGTTGTGGTGCGCGGGCTTCTCATTGCGGTGGCTTCTCTTGTTGCAGAGCACAGGCTCTAGGCGTGCGGGCTTCAGTAGTTGTGGCACGTGGGCTCAGTAGTTGTGGCTCGCGAGCTCTAGAGCGCAGGCTCAGTAGTTGTGGCTCATGGGCTCTAGAGTGCAGGCTCAGTAGTTGTGGTACACGGGTTTATTTGCTCCGCGGCATGTGGTATCTTTCCGGACCAGGGCTCGAACCCGTGTCCCCTGTATTGGCAGGCGGATTCCTAACCAATGCGGCACCAGGGAAGTCCTGGGGAGACAGACTTGAAGCAGATTAACAAATAAGATCATTTGGGGAGGCAACATGAAGGAAATAAAGTAGGTTGATGTGACAGTGACTTGCGTGTGCGGGGAAGAAACTATAGATGCAGAAATCAAGAAATGCCTCTCTGAGAAAGTGACATGAGCTGAGACTTGAAGGGTGAGAAGGAACTATCTATGGGAATGTCTAGGGGACCAGTGTTTCAGGCAGAGCGGACAGCACACACAACGGCCCCTCGGCTGGGGCACAACAATGAGGCAGAGGAGAAAGGGGAACATTGAAGGCACTTGAATAAAATCCAGATCTCTATCATGGCTACAAGGTTGAAGAAGCTGCCAGGGGCCTTGCAGGCCACTGGGAGAAGGCTAGATTTTATTTTCAGTTTATTCGGTGGACCCCCTTCACTGATGGTCCACACCCTGTCCATCCCTTTAGGAGCTCCAAGGCCAGAGGACAGATGTCTACAGCAACCTCAACACACAGAGGCCATATTAAAAATGAGCCCAAACCAGGGCAGTCAACAACCTGATGCCTGGATCCAATCATTCCTGATGCCTGCCCAGCACTCTATTCCTACTCCCACCAAGATACGGATCCACAGAGTGTCCACAATGAGACGTCAACCTCTCCCCACTACTGCCCCCAAATAAACATGGAGCACACAAACAATGTTGAGTTATTCCCGATCCCTGGGCTGACGGGATGGGGATATGCGGGGTTGTAGGGGGATCAAGGACCCAGAAACAGCTAAATGAGAGGGAGCCTTTGGGGAACCTGGGTTGTCTGAGAAAGAATTAGAACAAGAAGTATTTCAATTGCTTTATTCCAGCCCAAAAGAGGGTTGGATTTCCTGTGCCGCCACACACAATCCAGGATGACAGGGTCAGAAGTCATATGTCGCAGTTACTGGGGAGTCACCCCCTGCCAGGCATGTTGATGTAGATTTTGCCATCTTCTGAGTGTGGGGAAGAGAAAGCACGAGGCCTGACCACCCACCTTCCACCCACATCTCCACTTCCTTGGGGACCCCCTGCCTCAGGGGTTTCCTCAGGAGTTCCCCCCAAGCACCGCCCCCAGGGTTTCCCCAGAACCTCGAGGGCTTGCCCGGGGGTGCCCGCCCTGGGGACCCCCTCCCTAGGGACACCATGCCTCTTCAGGCCCAGCTCGGTCCCTGCCCTCACCTTGGGTGGGCCTGCTGCGTGGGCGCACACACACAAACACCACCACCACAATTAGCTGTGACACAACCGCATCTGCGGCCACGAGACCCGCCAGGAGTGGCAGGAAGAGGGGCCCACATCCGGAACAGGAACCTGAAGGGTGGGAGCCAAGACAGAAGGCAGCTGAGGGGGGTTCCAGACACTTGGGCCTGGGCTTTGGGCATATGGGTCACAGGAAGTCCCTTTGAAGGTGGGTGTCCCAGATGCCCTGGGGAATGAGAGGGGAGAGGGAGATCCAGAGAGAGGCTGGGGGTTGTCCCAGGGCTCCCAGGACTGTGCTTTGGGCATAGTAAGTACTCCTGAAGACAGGCTGGGGGGTGGCCGAGTCCCTGGGCCTTCAGTTTGGTGATGAGGACAGTGAGATGGGGACCTAGAGAGGGCTGCAGATCCTCTGGGGGCTCTGATTCGGGGATGCGAGGTGAGATCCAGGACCCACAGGCCACACTTTAGGGATGGAAGCAGGACCTGAAGTGGTGCTGCAAAGGGGACAGGGTGTTGATTTCTCACCTGGGGTCATCTGAGCTGCAGCCACTGTGGAAGGAGAGGGAAGGTAGATCAGTGGGGAGAGGTGGTTCTCAAAACAGGGTGCAGGGAAAGGTGATGTCCTGAGAAGTAGCCTCCACTCTGGAGAGATCAAATGAGAAAGAGGGGCCAAATGGGAGGGAAGCACCCAGAGACACAGAGGGAGACAGGAAATCAGAAGTAGAGGCAGAGACACAGCGGTGAGAAGGGGACGAACAGCAGCCATCCAAACTCAGCTTCCCTCCCCAAAGAACCAGGCCCAGAAGTTTCTCTATGGAAGGGAAAGGGCACTGGGAGAAGGACCCATCCTCAGCACCCCTCCCTTCAGATGCCACCCCAAGCCACTCCTTTCACAAAACTCTGCCTAACACCCCCCATAACCACTGGCTTCACCTGGGAGCAAAAGCAGGAACAGAATGTTGCCTGGAGGAACCATGGTGGGCTGGGGGCTGGAAGAGGTCTGTCAAAGGGCTTTGGTCCAGAGAAGTCCTGAGGAACAATGGGGAGTAGAGAGGCAGCAATAGCGGATGTCACTCTGCCGGTGGCAAGGCTACCTGCTTCCTGTGTGTGTGTGGGAGGGGGAGAGGTGATGGATCTCTCTGACAGCCTTTAGGGACAAACTACGGGGAGGGTCAGAGAGATCAGGGAGGCTGCTGTGATCGTCCAGGTGGGACGTGACAGGTAGACCAGGGTGTGGGCGCTGGGGAGATCCTGGAAAGATTTTGAAGGTAGAGCCAACAAAACTTGCTGATGGAGTGGATATGTGTATGAGAGAGAGGGGTCCAGGATGACCAAAGCTTCTGGCCTAAGCAACTGAGGAGACGAAGCATCCTTTGACACGATGGAGAAGGAGGGGAAGCAGGCTTAGGGGGGAAAGTGCCAAGGTTTGGGCAAACTGGGTTGGAAATGCCTGATAGATCTCCCTGTGGAGAAGCTGAATGACCACAGCTGCCTCTTTGAGTTCAGGGGATAAGTCTGGTCTGGAGATGTAAATTTGGGGATTGCTGGCTTATGGATGGTATTTAAAGCCATGAGACTGGATGAGATCATCAAGGAAGTGAGTACAGACAGAGGAGGAACACCACCTCCTCCCAACACCAAGAATGGGTGAAGAGGAGGAAACAGCCAGTAAAACGGAAGGAGCAGCAAGTGAGGGAGGAGAACCAGGGGAGCATAGAGTCTTGAGGGCAGGGGAGAAATATGATTTCCATGGTCACCAAGATGGGAACTGAGAATGAGCCTCCCACTGGAATGTCAGTTGGCTTGAGGGTTGGGAATTCCTGCCTGCTTAGTTCACAGCTATACCACAGCACCCAGCAAGGTACCTCCCTTGCAGTAATTATTTTTAATTATGAATGAATAAATGAGAACTGGCCTCTGAAAAAGGTGATGTGTGGAAGGGGGGAAATTTGAGTCCACCTATATCACTCTTACCTACAGACCTTTCTTCCCTCGAGACCAGGGAGTTCAGAACCCCAGCCCCCTTCTCTCTCAGGACCCAATAATACTGGCAGCGTCCCCCCGCCCCTCGCCAGCGCAGGGCCTGGGAGTCAAGGCCTCCAACACCCCCTTGGACAAAAGTCCAGGTCCCCAGTTCCCTCCTCTTTCAGGAGTCCGCTACCCCAGGCCCCTTCTCCCTCAGACCAAAGACGGGGTTCCCAATCCCTGTTTCCGGGGAGACTTAGGAGCCGGGCTCTTAAAGTCAGCCCCGCCCATTTAGACCCCAAGTTTGCTCGAGCGCAACCCGGGGACTCCCGGGCTTGTGGGCGGGGCCCGTCCCACGACTGGGCGGTGCCAGAACTTCAGTTTAAAAAGTCGCGGGGGGACCCGACGCAAGATCGGGGACCCGGCGGCGGCTCCGCGGGGAAACAGCGAGGCTGGCGCAGCGCCGAGGCCGGGGCCCTGGGGCCCCACAATCCGCACCACGGAATCCCCGAGGTAATGGAGGGGCGGGGAGGTGAGGCACGCTCGGCCTCTAAGAGCGGGGCTGGGGGACGGACTCTTGAGGCTCCGAGGGACGGAGCTAGAGCATCAAGAGTGAACGGTGAAGCATCAAGCTGAGAGTGAGGGTACCCGGTGTTTGGAGGGGGCGGAGGGTCCAGACTCCTGGGTCGTGATGCCGGAGCGGCTGGGATTCTGGACACTTGAGTCCCGGGGTGGGGTGGTGGGGTGGGGTAAAGGACTGTTGATCCTGAACCCTAGGTCCCGGGGGGTGAAAGCGCTGGGAGCCCCGACTCCTGCCTGGGTCCTGCGAGGAGGGGGCTGGCGACCCGGACTCCATGCTGTAGAAAAAGAGGCTGGATCGAGTCTTTGGGGGCGTTGTTTGAAATCAGCCAAGGTCTGGGTGGGCAAGGTCCGGGGCTTGGCCGCAGGGATGCACTCTGGCCGTGACCCTGCCCCACCCTGGGATTTCCCGAGTCGCCACCCGGCCCGGGTCCCCGGGCTGAGCAGGAATTTCCCTTGTGCGGGGATTCCACGAGCGCCACGCTTGGCCACGCATCGCGTCTCGGAGCGGGGCACCTGGGCCGCCGGGCCTAGAGGAAGAGGGAGGTGGAAGATTCCCTTGCGTGAGCGCCGTGACGTCAGCGCGTCGCGTCTGGGCTGTTTCCGAGTCCGCCCTCCGGCGCTTAACCCTTCCTATGCTCGAGCGGGGCTCGGAAGGGTGAGGGCTCGGAAGGGTGAGGGCGCGGCCTTCTTGCGTCGTGCGAACAAGGAGTCTGGAAACTGGGATTCCCAGGTCCTAGGGGGGAGTAGGTTGAGGGCCCGGACTCCTGGGTCCTGGGGAAGGGAATGCGAGTCTCCCAGACTCCCGTGAGGTGGGGCTTGGACTTCTGGGTCTGAAGAGGGGGGCGAGGTCTGAACCTTTGGATTCCTAATGAGCTAGGGGGCTACCGACTTCGTGGTTCCTCAGGGAGAGGGGCTGGGGACTCGGATGCCTGGTATCCCGAGGAAGAAGTATCAGGGCAGCTTCTAGGGCAGAGGGGTATTGGGAACCGGGATGTGCGTCTCTGGGGAGTGATGCCCGGCGACGCCCCGAAGCCCTCAGGACTGGGAGATCTGGGGGTGGGGTGAGGTGGGATTTTTCACGGAAGTGGCAGGCAGAGGGAGGGGGGGCTGCGGAGGGCGCCCTCCACCTCCTTCCTCAGTTTCCACGACGCTGGTGGAAAGTTGGGTCAGAGGGGGAAGTGCGGAGCAAAAGGAAGGAAACCGCGGAGGCGGCGCCGCACCCGAAATCTTAGATTGGCTTTGGAGTTCTCAGGCGGCATCGGTGTGCCAGTTTTTCCGCGCGGGAGGGCGAAGAGGGCGCTCAGATTCACTTCCCGGCGCACTTGGGTGACTTAAGGACCCCTGATAACTTCCCTCCCTCCTCACCCCGCAGTGAGCCGGAATGAGCGCAGCCACTGCCCATCACAGACGGTGAAGAAGCTCCTAGAAGAACAAAGGCGCCGCCAGCAGCAGCCTGACGCTGGTGGGCTACCGGTGAGGCCCATGAAGCGCTGTAAACTGCAACTCCCATGAGGCCATGTCCTGTTGGGCAAGGACTTGCTGCCTTGCTGGGCCCTCGGGGCTGATGAGAGACCTAGTCCTGACTTAGATGCCCTGTAGGTGGGGAATGGATGCTGAGGAATCTGCCAGATAAATTCACCCTTGTTTCTTTTTGCTTATGCCTCTACAGGGACAGTTCCTGGCTCCCCTGGCCCAGCCCCTGACCCCATCTGTGAATGAGGGTGAAGCTGGTAAGTCTGGAAACTCACCTGGTTCCCTCAGCTCCTAGCCCCAGCTTCCCTCAGGGACTCAAACATCCCAACTCTTAGAACTTTCAGGAACTTAGGAGTTAGGCCCTCATTCTTGCTGAGACCTGCAGAGTAGAACCAGATTCTCTGGAGCCCAGTAGTCTGTGCACATAGTCCTTCAGGGGCCCAGGCTCCCAGCCTGGAATCTAGGCCCTCAACCCCTCAGTGTCCCAGGCATTTAGGTCCCAAAAGTCCAAGCTTCCAGCCCCTTGGTGCCCCAGAAGTACTAGCTTTCAGTACCTTGGGGACTCCAGGCCCTCACACAGGTCCTGTCTGGGCGGTGACTTCCCCTAACTCTGGTAACCAGGCCTGCCCCTGCTCCTCCTCTCACATGCAGGCCATACTCACTTCCCAGCACACCAGGAGACTGTGGGTTCTGGACTTGGCAGCCTGGCACCCCCCATGGGCTTTCCAGACTGGGACCCCAACACGCATGCTGCCTACACGGACAGGCCCTACTCTTACCCTGCTTCTGCTGCTGAAGGTTTCCTGACTCCTGACTTCTACTCACACTCGGACCCAGGGCGGCCGTGTTCATTTCCCCTGGGGATGGAGGTGAGCTACAGAATGGGAACTGGGTGCTGAAGGGCTCCTAAGATTTCCAGTTGCCCTTATGCAGCATTCTGAGATGTCTGGGGCTGGGTTAGGATCCCATTCCTCAGATGGGCAAAACTGAGGCCCAAAGGTCCAAGGTCACTTGGCGCAGATGGGACGCCCAGCCACTCTGCCTGGCGCTCTGTACGTGTATGTGTGTGTGGTAGAAAGAGGGAATTCTCAGCTGACTGGCTCTCCCCATCACCTTTACCCTTCAGGACCCCCTGGATACTCGGCCCTATGCAGAACCTTCCCTGCCACAGGCAGGATCCTGGAGAGGTTCTGGACTCCCTTCAGGACCCCCACAGTTGCCTCCTGTGGTCAACGGACCATCCCTGGACACTGCCCGTGCTCACATGCTGGCTTTGGGGCCACAAAAGCTGCTGGCCCAGGATGAGGAGGGAGACACGTGAGTATAGGGGATGGAATCTGCAGGCTCCCCTGTTCAGCTTGGGTGCTGTGCTCATTGCTGCCTTCCACCTATCCTCAGGCTCCTGCACCTGTTTGCGGCTCGAGGGTTGCGCTGGGCCGCGTACGCCGCAGCTGAGATGCTCCAAGCGTACAGACATCTGGACATTCGTGAGCATAAGGGCAAGGTGAGGACTGAGGGCCTGGACTCCTGGATCTGAGGGCAGAGGGTCTGGAGGCCTGGATTCCTGGTTTTCAGAGGGGAGGGGACTGGGGGCCCAGACTGACCTTTCCTGACTCCTGCAGACCCCTCTTCTGGTGGCTGCTGCTGCCAACCAGCCCCTGATTGTGGAGGATCTACTGAACCTGGGAGCGGAACCCAACACCACTGACCATCAAGGGCGTTCTGTCTTACATGTGGCCGCTACATATGGGCTCCCAAGAGTTCTCTCGGTATGTTCACCTGGCAGGTGGGATGAATGGGATAGACTGATTGCCTAGATCCTGGCTTTCAGGGCTAGGAGGCCTGGGGAGACCCTAATCCAGCTCTCTACCTCCTCCTCCTCCCAGGCTGTGATTAACTCAGGGGTTCGAGTTGACATCGAAGCCAGAGACTTCGAGGGTAAGTTGGGTGGTGGGCAGGGTGGGTGGGGCTGGTGGGGCTGGGTGGGGTCGGTGCTCCAGATGTAGAGTCCTCACTGTCTCTACTCTGCAGGCCTCACCCCTCTCCACACAGCCATCCTGGCCCTCAACGTTGCTATGCACCCACCCGACCTATATCCCCCAGTACTGAGTACCCAGGCCCAAGACAGGCTGGCTTGCGTCAAGATGTTGCTGCACATGGGTGCTGATCATACCAGCCAGGTGAGCTGGGCAGTGGGCAGCTGGCCTCCAGGAGGGCACGTGGGATGGGGGCGCCTGGATATCCAGGGGCTCGAAACAAATGCTGACTTGCCTCTTCCCAGCTGTGTGACCTTGAACATGTGACTTCACTTCTCTGTGTCCCAGTTGTCAACTGGGAATAATACTACTGATCTTAACTTATATTTACCAAGCACTTACTATTCATCAAACACTAAGTTTCATGGATTAGCTAATTGAATCCTCACAAACACACTTTGATGTGTATACTATTATTACTTTCTGTCTTTCACTAATAAGGAAACTGAGGCTCAAAGACTCAAAAATCTTATACCTTGTGAGTGTCAGAGAGGGGATTTGAGCCCAGGTGGCCTGACCCCAGAATCCAGCTGTGAATACATATAGTCTCCTCCTTCCTGACAGTAGCTCCTTCAAAGGCTGGCTGAGAGAATTAAACATCTACTCATTGTTTTGGATTTTTAAATTTTAGTTTAAGAACTTTGAACATAGGTAAAGTACAGAAAATAGTATAAGGAACTCCATGTACCCAACATAAATAACCAGCAACTCATAGCCAGTCCTTTCCCATCCACTTCTCCTGTCTTATTTTTAAGCAAATCCCAGCTTACAGTTTTACCCATAAATATTTGTCTTTAGAAGACAAGAACTCTTGTTAACCTCAGTACCTTTATTCCACCTTAAAAAAAATTAACAGTCTCATAATATCAAATATCCTGTGTTCAAATTTTTATTTGACTCTAAAGTGACATACATTTATTTTTTTCATTTAAAAAAGAAAATGAAAAAAAAACTAGGATCCAAATAAAGCCCACACATTGCAGTGATATGTCCTTTTAAGCTCTTAATTTAGAGCTTCCCCTCCTTTAGAGTTTTCTCTTCATAATTTTTTTTGATGAGCCAGCTAGGTTGTTTTGCCCTATATAAACCCACAATTTTTTAAAAAATTGAAGTATAGTTGATTTACAGTGTTGTGTTAGTTTCTGGTGTACAGCAGAGTGATTCAGTTGTACACATATACACATATTCTTTTTCATATTCTTTTCTGTTATGGATTATTACAGGGTATTGAATCTAGTTCCCTGTGCTATACAGTAAGACCTTGTTGTTTATCTGTTTTACATGTAGTAGTTTGTATCTGCTAATCCCAAACTCCTAATTTATCCTCCCCCATCCCCTTTCCCCTTTGGTAACCGTAAGTTTATTTTCTATGTCTAAACACAAAATTTTTAATGTTTATTATCATTACAAATTCTTTAAAGGCACATAGTAAAGTTTCATTGTGGAAAATGTCTTTATTTGCTTCCAAATATGAAGAGAACAGTTCGGTATGGAAGTAGATACAGGCTTAGGTAGTCCACTGATGAAGGCTGCTCAGTTCCCATCCTTATAGATAAAATACAGTCCATGTGGGATGTGGGCGCATTTTACTGTGTTTAATAGAATGTGGGCTGGCCAGGGCAGCTGCTAGTCCGGAGAGCTCCTTTGGAGGAATAGAAAAGGAGTCTTTTTCTCAAAGATACTTGGGCTGGAAAATTGTCTTAATAAATGTACCGTTCGGTGATGTGTATGATCTGAATGGCACCCCCTTAAATCTGGTATTCCTGTAGAGTGCACAGCACATACAACTGTATAAGGCATTCCTGGCTGCTTGAAAAAGAGAGACAGGGTGTCTAAAGGCGCTTGGGTTCCATGGGTGGAGGCTTGGGTGTGAGGACTGGCCTGACCTCTGCCGTTCCCCTCCTCACAGGAGATCAAGAGCAACAAGACAGTTCTGCACTTGGCTGTGCAGGCTGCCAACCCGACCCTGGTTCAGCTGCTGCTGGCGCTGCCACGGGGAGACCTGCGGGCCTTTGTCAACATGAAGGTAGGGGCCTAGGCTGGAATGTGCAGATTGGGTGAGACGTGGCAGAGAGCAGGCAGTGGGATGTTGGGAGTCCCGCGGGCTGTGGCTGTGGAGGGGCCGCTGTGTGGGACGTGGACGGGGCATGTGTCAGGCCTAGAGGGGTGTGTGGAATGTGGCCCTGGAGGGGGCTTCTGGGGGATGTGAGGAGGGACATGTGGAACCTGGGTGTGACGGAATATGAAGTGCGCCGTCGAGGGCCCAGGCCAGCTGAGCCTGCGTCTTCATCAGGCCCCCCTCACCGTCCCCAGGCCCACGGGAACACAGCCCTCCACATGGCGGCAGCCCTGCCCCCTGGGCCGGCCCAGGAGGCCATTGTGCGGCGCCTGCTGGCAGCTGGGGCGGATCCAACGTTGCGCAACCTGGAGAACGAGCAGCCTGTCCACCTGCTACGGCCCGGGCCGGGCCCCGAGGGGGTGAGCACTGAGCCCAACCCGACTGCAGGGTGCACCCCCGACCCCATCATTCCTGACTGTAGAGGGTGACTTGTAATCTCAGAAGGTGACCTTGACCCTTATCCAACTCTGACTTCAAAATGTGACCTTGAGGGACTTCCCTGGCGGTCCAGCGGTTAAGACTCCACGCTTCCACTGCGAGGGGCATGGGTTCCATCCCCGGTTGGGGAACTTAAGATCTCACATGCCGTGTGGCACGGCTAAAAAAGAAAAAAAAAAAAATGACCCTGGACCTCAGTGTTTGCTCCCTTGCCTGATGATGGTGACTCCTCCTGACCTCTATTTCCACCCTGACCTCAGAGTGTGACCTCTACTTTCAACCCTGAATCCTGACCTCAAGGTGTGACCTTTGATCCCCAAGTATGACCTCCAGCCCCCTGACTTTTAGTCCTGACCTCACAGTGGGACTTCTGACCCCCAAATGTTACTCTGGCCCCTTGCTTCTCCCCTTTGACTCCCAGTCCTCAATGCCAATCCCAAGGTGGGAACCCCCGGCCAGCAACACCTTTGCTCAGGAGCCTTGATTCATTGTGTGAACGAGCCTTCCCCCCCCCGCCCTGCATCTTGACTCAGAACCTCTGACCTTCAAACCCAACTGACCCTACTCACTTCTCTCTGACCCCCAACTTCACAGGGTGTGCCTGTTCTCCTTGCAACCTCTCAAGCTTCTTCCCCCTCTTGTCTTGTCCACAGCTCCGGCAGCTTCTGAAGAGGAGCCGTGTGGCACCCCCAGGCCTGTCCTCTTAGGACTCAGACCCAGAACCTGGACTGATTTTCCAGTCCCCACCGTCCTGTGGGACAGCCAGCGTATGCTAATGTTGCAAATCCGTGATAATGTATGTGCATAATGTCCTGCCATCGGGGTCTTACATTAAAACCCCAAAATGGCTGTTGGCGGGTAAACAGTCCCCAATATTTGGGGTGGTATGATACCCTTCCCCCACCCACAAGGAGCCCCCTTGATGATTTCTGTGAAATCGAGGCCCCTTGATTGTTTCTGTGAAACACACTGGACCCCCAACCCTTTCCCCACCAGGATCTTTTGGGGTCCAGATGTAACTCCCCATATGGTACTTGGGGTACGCCAAAACAGCTTCCGGTACCATCCTAGTAGAGCTCCTAAGATGACCCCTGACCTCCCCAGGATCCACCCCCTTCAGGTCCTTAACCCTGAGACATAGGAAGGACTCCCGATTAGAGTCCCCTGGGTCCTACTGCTTTAAGTCAGAACACAACCAGGCCCCTGACCTAGACCTCAGTATTTCTAGTGAATCCCTCCCCTATCTGAAACTCTTGATTAAACTCAGTTTGGACTAGAACCGTTACTGTCTAATCTCTAATCATTGGTGCAGGGAAGTGGCTGAGGAGCCGTGTTTGGGTGAATGTGTCTGGGTGGGGGGTTGTAGCAGACACAGCGGGTGCCAAGTCCATATCCTGTCCCCCTCACCCTGTCAGCACCTGGTGGTCTCACTGCCAGGGCCAGCACGTGACTCTGCCTGTGGGCATTCTCAGACCACTGGTGCCCGCTTTGCCCTGGGTATGAGTGTGGCAAGGCTTCCATGCCAGGAGGATCATGCCTCTTCCCACTCGAACAGCTCTCAACCAGTGACTGACTGAAGGGAGACGGTATGTAAATACTCCAGGTCCCCTGCCTCTGTGGGGATAACTGGCAAGTGTGTGTTCTACACGGGCTCTCAAAGCTCCCCAGTGGAATGAAGCTCCCGTTCTCCACCGTGCTTCTGGCTTGATAACGTACCCTTTCTTGGCAGCTTTCCCTTTTCTGGGTCCCTTCCCGCCTCCCCTATCAATGTTCCCCACCCCTTGCAGGTAACCTTGTCCTCAAATCCTTGCCTCAGCCTCTGCTTCCATAGAAACCCAAACTAAAGACAGAAGACCTCCACAATGCCCCCTTGTACCTCTGCCCCACAGCCTCTGCTCTGTCCTCCGTCCCAGTCTTGTCGCTCCAGAAAGCCCTCTGACGCACGGTAGCCCCCACTGCTTGGAGCCTCTCACGGACAACAAACCAAGCACATTTCAGGGCATGTGCCAGTGTCTCTACCCCAAAACTTAAGGCTTAAAACAACCACCACTTTTTTTGTTTTTTGATAAATTTATTTATTTATTTTTGGTTGCGTAGGGTCTTCGTTGCTGCGCACGGGCTTTCTCTGGTTGTGGCGAGCGGGGGCTACTCTTCGTTGTGGTGCGCGGGCTTCTTTGCAGTGGCTTCTCTTTGTTGCGGAGCACGGGCTCCAGGCATGCAAGCTTTCGTAGTTGTGGCACGCGGGCTTCAGTAGTTGTGGCTCGTGGGCTCTAGAGCGCAGGTTCAGTAGTTGTGGCGCACGGGCTTAGTTGCTCCGCGGTCTGTGGGATCTTCCTGGGCCAGGGCTCGAACCTGTGTCCCCTGCATTGCCAGGCGGATTCTTAACCACTGCACCACCAAGGAAGTCCACCACCACTTTTTTTGTTCGTGATTCTGCAATCTGGGCTGGGCTGAGCTGGGCAGTTCTGCTATCTTGCTTTGGTCACACATGTGGCTGCAGTCAGCTGGAGGCCCGATTGGCCTGGACAACAGCACTCACATGTCTGATAGCTCAGCTGAGACAGCTGGAACTTCTGAGAGTGAGCCGAGCATCCCTCGCCCTGTGGTCCCTCCAGGAGGGTAGGACGATCTCCTCACGCAGTAGCTCCAAGAGGGAATATTCCAAGAGAAAAAGCCCCTGCTTGCATCATGCCTGCTGATACCCCACTGGTCAAAGTCAGTCATGTGGCCAAGCCCAGAATCAGTGGGGAGGAAGGTACTGCACTAGAACAAGAATACTGGGAGGTGGAGTTATTGGTGGTGCCAGCACAAGTCTCCCACATCAGCTGCCTTGGACCAGCATGAGTGTGCTCTTCTGTGTGTACTCACATAGTGGCAGCTGACCCATGAAGAATTCATAACAGTATGTTGTATTTCATTAAATCTAGGAAGAACTTAATTGGAATTCATCTTACAATTATGTGGCATTGTTTAATGTCTGCGTATTTTTTCCTTTGTGGTGCATAAAATAATGGTATTTCTTATTTTTGATGGCATCTTAGATTCTGTTGACATATAAGATGTGTGTCCCGACATATATCAGCACACACACACACACACACACACACCACTAACATGATAACACGTCTCTAGGAAACTTTGCTTTACAAAAAGAAGAATTAAATCGTATTCAATGGGAAAAGAAGAGTGGTTTAGGGGCACAAGAGCATCAAATGAGCAGTAGTAAAGTTATTTTTCCTGCTGGAATTTCAAAAAAAACAGTGTTTTTAAACTAATTACTCTAAGTATTGCCATTAAAATGCAAATATTATTAGGGAATCATGCACTGAGCGTATTGAGCAAAATGTTCTTTCATTTCTTATCCCACCTGCTTGGAGCTCCTTACCTATTGTTAGCCTGTTAATCACCCTTGGCTGTGAAACTACAAAGGCAGTTTTCCCCCTGCTTGTGGTGCTAGTTATAGATTTCTACTAGAATGATCTGAGTATACCTGATGGTAAAGCCAGTATCAGAATGATGTTGCCAACTGGGTTCTTAACAAAGCTGTGGCGTTGTATCCAACTTGCATCATGAAGGCATCTTCCTCCCAATACCTACCACATCTATATTTAATATACATGACCTATAATTCATGTATATATTATGTAGAGCTCATCACTGTGAGCTCATCGGTCCGTTGGAAGAATTAAAAATACGTGCTCCCTCTCTTAGCCATCTGTCAGAAAATTGTGCTATCCTGATATTAGAACATGGCACACTACTGCTATCTGCTGGGAAGTGGTAAAAATGCAAATCTACAATGTCTAGGAGATGAATGGTATCACTTGAAATTTTGCAGTGAGCAACCCAAACACCATATGGGACAGCCATGAATTAGTAGGCAGGAGGTTAGCAAAATGGCCTAGAGTATGGGCACTGGAGCCAGGTTTCCTGGGTTGAATTCCTAGCTTCATCCCTTCCTAGATGGTTACCTTGGTAATGTGATGTAACTTCTCTTTGCCTCCATTTCCTAATCTATAAATGAGGATAGTCATAGTACCTACTTCATGCGGTAGAAATAATGATTAAGTGTGCCAGTGCATGAAAGCCCTTGGAGCAGTGTCTGGCACAGGGTGCCATATGAATGTTTGCTGCCATGTCATTTTAGAATTTATTCAACAAGTACTTGCAAAGTGCCAGCCACAATTCTAATGTCCCAACAAATATTACTCCTTTTAATCCTCATAACAACCCTCTTGAGACAGGTAACAGTATCTGTAGAGGGACAACTCTGACATGTCACAAAATGGGATGCACTTGCAGACATCACATAACCCTCTCTGGGACACATGGTTGGATTGCCACACTCCAAGGGGATTCTTTTTTTTTTTTTCAAAGCACGCGGTGCCACAGGGGCTTTTTTTTTTTTTTTTTTTGGCTGTGTTGGGTCTTTGTTTCTGTGCGAGGGCTTTCTCTAGATGCGGCAAGCGGGGGCTACTCTTCATAGCGGTGCGCGGGCCTCTCACTATCGCGGCCTCTCTTGTTGCGGAGCACAGGCTCCAGACACGCAGGCTCAGTAGTTGTGGCTCACGGGCCTAGTTGCTCCGCGGCATGTGGGATCTTCCCAGACCAGGGCTCGAACCCTGCATTGGCAGGCAGATTCTCAACCACTGCGCCACCAGGGAAGCCCTCCAAGGGGATTCTTATCACCTCCCCCAGAAGGGCTTAAGACTCAAGAATGGGAAGAGCGGTTCAAGATTCCCTGTCCCTCATCGAGTTCACAGGTTGGGGGTGGATGTTGTATGTGACTGTGTATGAGGGCGAGTGGGAGGCAGGGGAAACTTGCTAGAGCCCAGCCTCCTTGGAGTCCACCCTGGAACCCAGCTGATACAGGCCTAGACGTGGCTGCCCGTTCAGTACCACGGAAAGCTCCTGGGTGGGAGCCTAGCCTAGATCTCAGGACCCCGCCCCTTCCCAAGGCCCCGCCCAGATTTAAAGATCTCTCCAACAGTTTAAAGAAGTGAAGGAGGTCTGGGCGGGGTTGCACACCAATGTCCAGAGCTGATTACACCCTGATTCCCCCACAGAGACAGAGGATGCCCTGGTGGGGAAGAGGACTTTATTGGGATATTAGTGCGGGACACGTGGGAGAGTGAATTCCAGGGAACAACAGACAGTGGGACCAACTGGTGGTCCCCTTAAGGAACAATACATTAATGTACAAAATAAATTAAAGTGAGGAGGTCCCAAGCGGGGAGGCAGCTGGGAATACCTGGGGATTTCTTAGGGATGGAATTTGGAATTGGACAGGGGAAATAAGAACTTCCAGCCCCCTCACAAAGGGTGTGAAAGGAACTTTTTCAAGACCCCTCCCCCAGGCTGGGAGTTGGGGTTCTGGGGCTCCAGGAAGAGGGCAGGTCTGGGCTCAGCCAGAGGGGTGGAGGGGGCTGGTTCAGGGTCGTTCCTCCAGGAAGCGGTAGGTGGGGTTCTCATAGCCGTGACGCTGCAGCTCACGCAGCTGCTGCTCTTCCAGGGTCAGCATGGGGTCCACCTGCAACAGGGGCAGGGGAGGCGGAGTGGGCCACAGGGACCTGACCGCAGACCTCACAGCCCCTCTACTCCCAGGCTCTGGAAGTCCTCCGCATTCCAGGTCTCTGCCTCTCACCTCCACCACTCCATGGCTGATAGCCCCGTAGGGTTTCTTCCTGCGCAAGAGCAGCATGGAGAGGATGACCAGGGAGCCGCCACCCGCTCCCATGATCAGCAGACCAGACACAGCCTCTCGGGACATGCCTGTTCCAGCTGGTGCCTGCAGGGAGAGGAGGTGGGGCTGGGGTCATCTTGGAGGCTCACCAGGGCCCTGTGCGGCTTTGGGAGTCACAGCCTAGCCACTGAACTCTGACCTCTTCCCCTAAGTACCCAGAATATTCCTCCTCTTACCAGCTCATCTCTCTGAATCTCCGATGAGTGGAAAGGAAAACCCCTTGGAACAGACACATTCACCTGGGGAAGCAGGAGGTGTCAGGGACCCAGAAGTCTGGGCCTCTGCCTCCCCCTCCCCTGGGCCCCAAGAGGGCATCCCGCAGCCCTCTTCTTCCCTAGGACCCTGAAGTCCATGTCCTCAGTCCCTTCTTTCCTCTGAGGCCAAGGAACCCAAACCCCTAGCACCTCCTCCTTCAGACCTAGGAGTCCAGGCCCCCTGGCCCATCCTCCCTCCGGTGCCCGCGGGTCCGACTAACTTACCTTTCGTTCATACTGCTCCAGGGGGGACATCTTCTCTTTCCCAGAGGATGCAGCATCTTGTTCTGTGGACCCTACCCCCCAAATCCTATCTCATTCCTGAGAGTCCAGAATGCTGCTACCCCCGCCTGAAGAGGGGGTCAGAAGGGGCACCAGACTCCATCCCAGGAGGCCTGGGGTTCCCCGTGTACAGGCCCTTTTCCATCCTGGGCTCAAGGACTCAGAGGGATTTGGTGGCTGGGGGCTACTCTGTGAGATACTCACCTTTTGGAAGGGCCATGGGGGTGTCTGCTGGCAGCCAGAGGAGGCAAGACAGGTGGAACAGTGAAGAGAGGAGAGCATCACCAAAGATAGTGTGGGGAAGCCCCCTCCCAGGGGCCGAGGAAGGAGGATCGAGGACCCTACAGAGGCCTCTACAACCTCAGACATTCCTTCCCACCCTCTTCCGCTCACTGTGGTGGCTAAGACACCCCCAGATTTTAGGGGATTAGAATTGAGGTTGGGGGCCTGTACCCCAAAGTCTGGGATTATGTATATTTGGGTTAACTCACCATCCTTGGAATCCAGGGGCTGCAGCCCACCCTTGTCCTCATTGCTGCCCCCCGGGGCAGGGGCTTCCAATTCACTGGGGCCCAGGTGTTCAGAGTGGAGGAGTTCCTCTGAGGGGAACATGCAGAAAGGTGGTGAGGTTGTGAGCATGGGGATCCACAAAACAAAAATGGGCGAATGGATGGCACTCTAACAATAGAGTGACTGGGGGGGAGCCACACGTGTGACCTGGGGAAGTGGAGCTGTGTGTTGGAGGATGGAGTTTGAAGTTCAAGATAACAGCCTCCTTAAAGGCAGGAGAATTAGGGTTTGGCATGGGACATCCAGGAGGAAGTCACGGTAGATCTGGGGGGGGTCACACTTTCTGGTATTCATGCTCTTGTGAAGGCCCTGCAGCTTGAATCTGGACTGGGTTTGTGACTTGCTTTAACCAATAGAAGGTGGGACCAAGTTTTAAGAAGACCTGGCAGTTTCCACTTGCATGGTATGGGGAGCCTGAACCACCATGTAGGAAGTCCAGCTCCCCTGGTGGAGAGACCACGTGGAGGGGCTCCATGGAGAAGAGAGGCCCTGAGCCTACATAGAGAGGGAGAGAGGCTCATTTGTGCCAGAGTCCCACCCCTTAGCTGACCTTCTAGCCAAATGTAGTGACACGCTTGACTACTGACAAGACCGGCAGAAGAAGCACCCAGCAGAACCCAGAGCAGACGGCAGAATCATGAGCAATGAAAATGGTTGATTTAATACAGCTATAACACCTGGTACATGCTGTCCTATGACCAGAAGATGAAGATTTCCTATCCTCAGTGTGCATTTGAATTACTCAAAGAAGTTGTTAAATGCAAATTTTCCATCCATGTCTCAAAAGATTCTGATTCAATAGGTGTGGAGTGAGGTCCCTAAACTTGCATTTTTAACAAACTTTTCAAGTGATGCTAATGAAGGTCCTTGAAGGACTGTGGACCATTTTTAAAGAAAGACTGGAATAAACCTTGGTTTTCCAAACTCAAAAATAAAAAGAAAGAAAGAAAAGAAAAGAAAATGGTTGATTTAAGCCACTAAGTTTTGGAGTTTGTTACACAGGAATAGATAGCTGAAATGGCAGGGGAGTCAAAGGCTGGGGGTCAGGATTGGGCACTCACGGATCTGGGGCCGCAGCTCCTGAGCCAGGCGGGGGTTCTGGTCAAGCAGCCCCAGGCTCTGATTCATCCTTTCCTCGATTACTTGAAGGTGAGTCTGCACCTGTGGGGGAGTGAGTATGAGGGATGAACTGAGCAGTGCAGGCTAGAGATGGGGAAACGGAGGCAGGGTGAAGGAGGAAGGTCAAGAGGGTCCAAGCAAAATTAGCACATACAATGGACAGGAAGTAGGGTACAAGGGCCAGGAACTGGGCCATGGGAGGAAGGAAATTGGAGAAGGAGAAGTGGAATACAATGAAAAGGAAAAGATGTACAGAAGACAGGCTGTGAGAGTCTTGGGAAAGAAAGTAAGGAAGAAGGAAAAGGAGTAGTTGCTAGGAAAGGTGGGGCACAGGAGACAAGGTAAGTATAGGGTACAAGGAATATGGTATAGAAGATGGTAAGTGGGTAGGAGGGGCAGAGAGTAGGGTCTGAGGAATAGGAAGTGAGGCTTGAGGAGGTTCTGAAGAAGGAAGTAGAATTGGAGGGTCATATAGAAATGATGTGGTTCAAGGGCAAGACTTGGAGTTCAAGAGCATAGAATGGAGTATTCTTGGACAGGAAGAGGACATCCAAGAAACAGGAATTAGGATCTGAGGGCACAGAACAAGGGTTCCAGGGAGAACAAGTGGGGTTAGGGAAAAAGGAGAGTTGAGGGAGAGGAACAGGGTTCAAGGCACAGGAGGGGGATTCTAGGAAAGGAAGTAAGAAGCCAAAGGACAAGAAGTGGGACCAAGGGACAGAGAGTGGGAATTCAAGAAAGGGGTCAAAGGCACAGGGGTCAGGGAGGCAGCATTCCAGGGTCAGGAAGTAAGGATCTGAGGGACTGGAATGTGTCCCAAGCACAGAATGGGGTGGGGGGGCGGTTCCAGGGATAGGAAGGAGGTTCCAGGGACAGGAAGGAGGTTCCAGGGATAGGAAGGAGGTTCCAGGGATAGGAAGGAGGTTCCAGGGATGGAAAGAGGGTATGAGGGGCAAGAGAAGAGTTTCAGGGATGGGGTCCAAGAGGCCGGGGTCTGAGGGGCAGCTGAGTACTCGGGAGCTGGAAGAGTCTGAGCACCTGGAAGCGCATCTGCTGGGCCTTCTCGGGGTCCACAGCAGCCACGTGCTGGTAGTGCCTCAGCGTGTGCCTTTGCTCCTTCTGCTCTGCTCGCAGGTAGCGCCGCAGGGCCAGCAGGACTCGCTCTGGCTGTGGAAGGGATGAAGGCTGCCCAGGCCTGCCCCAGCCCTTTCCACCCCCTGCCCTCTGCCCCCACGGCTCCCGCACCTGAGGCGGATCCCCCTGCAGTGCCGCCAGGAAACCTTCCAAGGCAGCCCGGCGCTGGTCGTTGATAAGGGCGATGACTCGGGTGGCATGCGTCTCCACCAGGCGCTGCCGCTCACCAGACACCTGCTCCTCCAGGGTCTGCAGAATGGACTGGAAGTGCTGGCGAGGGGGTGGGCACAGGGTCAGGAGAGGCGCAGTGGGGTGAAACCCGGGTCAAAGGCAGTCTGGAAAGGTAGGGCTAGAGGGTCAAGTGGCGGGGGAGAGGGAGGCGTGCAGTGGATCCAGGCCCGGGCAGAGTCAACCTGGGGTGGGACTAGATGACAGGAGACTGACTGGTGGAGCTGGGGCTGCAGGGCCAGGTAGAGTGGGGGCAGGGCTAGGCCTGCTGGGAGCCCCGCTGAAGGTGTTCACTGCATGGGTGGGAACAATCTAGGAACAGAGCTGGCCTGTGTTGAGATGAAAGGAGCCAAGTAGTAGTGTAGGAAAGGTAGGGCTCAGGCCTGGGCGGGACCCACTGGAGACAGGCTGTAACTAAATAAGACTGAGCTGGGTAGGAGCAAGAGTCAAGTAATGGGGCTCAGCTGAGTGGGGTCTACACAGGGTAGGGCTGTACTAAAGTGAGGCTGAGAGAGGTGGGTCAGAGAGTCATGAGGCTGGGACTACTGAGGAGGGACTGAGTAAAAGGGAGATTAGAGGGGCAGGATCAGAGTCAGGGAGCAGGGCCGAGCATCAAAGAGAGGCTGAGAAGGACCTGGCTGTGTCTGCAGGGGCCCAGCTTGGGAGAGGCCTCCAGAGCCAGCCCTCAGAGGTTAGGATCAAGTTAAGACAGGGCAAAACATGGCCAGTGGGAAGAGGAGGAAAGCGAAGTCAGGTTGGATGTAGGCCAAGAGGGGCCGAGCTGAGTGTAAGGGTGGGGCCCGGAGAGGCCCATTCAAGTAGGAAGGGGTGAAACTGGATGAGGCCAGACAAAGCCTTAGCCAGGCTGAGACCCATTGTGCCCCAGGTAGTGGACAGGCCTGAGTAGGACACTCTGGAGGTTGTCCTACCTCATTCAGGGCCTGTCTGTCGGCTTTAGGCAGGTTCTTGGACTGGTTGTCCGCCATGGCCCATTCACGCATCACCTGGGGACAAGGGGAGCTTCAGGATCCTAGAATCCACCCTGCTCTACCCAGTGAGTCTCCCCCTGCCCCCATCCTTCTTCAGAGTCTCCAGATCCCTTAAGTCCCCCTGCCTCTTGGATTCCCAAGAGAGAGGATTCAGAAGGAATTTAAAGTGGAAGAGGACCATGCATCAGAGTTTCCATAGAATCTGGTGGCATCTCAGTGGGAGTCTAGGTGGGTCAGAGATCCCTGGTCATCTTAGGGGTGGTGTTGAGGACTGGGGGTTAATGGGACTTGGGGACTCTTTAGAGGTAGTTTCAATGTGTCCCTGAGGAATTTCCTGGTATTTAGGGAGCTCTGTGTTATGGGGGATCCTGGGGCCCCCAGCACCATCACCTCGTTAATCTGACGCATCCTGCGCTCCTCCAGATCCATCTTGGCCCGCAGGAACCCCTCATGCTCGCTGATTTCTCCAGGCATGCCAAAGTACACGTCCACACCATCTGTGGGCCTCGGGGTGGGAGTCACTGCAAGGCCAGGAACCAGGGAGTCAGCCAGAAGCCCAGCTCCAGGTCTCCTTCCCTTCCCAGAGAACTGCATTTCCTAGAGCGCTCTGGAGACCCTCATGTGTTCACTTCAGCCATAGCTGCTGCCTGGCACCATGCGAAATGTGGTTCTGAACCGGGCCTGTTCTTGTAAAGCTTAGGAATCCATTACACTATCCTCCAAGCTTTCCCCCCAATAATCCTTCAGACCTACCAAATGACTCCTCCGCTTCCGGGTACCCCCAAACCACCCTCCCCCTTTTCATTCCTCACAGGCTGCCCCTTCCACCTCTACTTTATTCAAAGCCATTCCCATCCCTCCCATTTCCCCCAACAGGGCTTCTCCCCCACAGGTCCCTCCCAAAGAGGCCCCTTAAATCATCCTCCCCCCAGGGTGGAGGGGACTAGGGGTTCAGAGCCTGCCTCACCTTTGCTGACCCCTGCAGGGGGATGGGAGCTTGAGGGTGGGACTCTTTCCTCCTCTTCTTCCTCTTCAGCCCGTGGGGGCTCCACAAAGTAATCATCTACTGGCTGTAGGAAGGATTCCTCCTCTTCCTCATCCTCACCCCCCTCAACTCTGCCCCCGGGAGGCCATGACCGAGTGGAAGGATCACTGAGGGAGCAGAAGACCCAAGGCAATAAGAACCTGGGCCCAGGCCCCCAGGCTTCCATCTCCTGCCTCAGGAGCCTTGGGTTGGGCATGGAGGCTTCCCTCCCACTCACCCAACTGCTGTCCCAGACGGGTTGGGGGTCACTGGAGGGGGGCAGCACACATACTCCACACCTCGGAACCGATCCGCGCCACAGGGCAAAAGCATGCCCGAGCCATGCAGGATGAGGCCCTGGGAGCTGCAGGCCTGCGGGAAGAGTGGGCCCAGATGCCAGGACTGTGGGGTAACAGAGGGTAGAGGGGGAGCCTGGATGCCTGGGTCTTGGGGGCTGATGGGGCTGGGAGCCTGGATTCCTGGTTCTGTCCCATTGGGAAGAGAGGGCTGAGGCCCAGACTCTTGGGTTCTGGAGGAGGATGGTGTTAGAGGACTGGACCCCTGGGTTCTGGGGGGGGTGAGGACGAGTGGGCTGGGTCCTGACCTCCTGTGCCTCCTGACGCCTCCGGGTTGAACTCTCGCACTGGTCCATGCGCTCCTGGTGCAAGAACCGGCAGCCTTCAGGCACCAGCAGGGCCTCGCTCACAAATTCACCCTCTGGCAAATGGGGGGCATCGATGTGAGACACTGCCACAGCCACTAGCCCTACCCTCCTCAGAATCCAGATCTCTTATCCTCATAGGCTTTTCTGTCCCACTCTGGACCCAGGCATCCAGCTCCCTAATGTGAGCCTGAAACCAGGGCCAGAATCTCACCCCTCGGAGACCCCCCCCCTCCTTCCGTTCCCCTCCCCCAGCCTGTGACTCACCCAGGCAGCGGAAAGGCACAACCTGGTGGTGGGGGTGGGCACAGCGGCCACCCCGGGCATCCCCGCACCATTGCTCCATGGGGATGGCCTGCGTTGCCTGTTCCACACGTGCAATCTGCAGCTCCGGGTACATCTGGGGGCACCGGGTGGGGGTGATCAACCCACGGCCCCGCCTGCGCTTCTGCACTGGCCATGTCCCTTTTCAAGTCTCTAGTATTCATAAGGACCTCTCCTCCCTAGGCCCTGCTTCTCTGTAGAACAGGTCTTAGATATCTAAGCCCCTCAAGCCCATTGGCCACGCCCCCTAGTACCTCTCCCTTAAGCCACGCCATCCTTAGGCTCCGCCCCTTTGCCTGTCCAGTTTCTTTACGAAGGTCCCTCCATTGCCCAAAAACTCAATCCCTCTAAGCCCACCTCTCTTGTAGTCGCCTCTACCCCTTCCCCCTATCAGGTTTATCTCCCCATAGATTCCTCCCTTCGTTAAGCCTCGGCTCTCTCTCTGGCCTCTCAGTAAGTATCCCTTCTCTTTGTGTTAGACCTGCTTTCATAGCCACGCCTCCTAGCTTTACACTCTCCCATTGGGTTCCACCCCGTTCCCAGTCACGCCGGTCCAAAAGTCTTTTTGTCTTAGCCCCGCGTCTCCTTTGGTCATGCCCACCTACACCTGCTTTTTAAGGAGTCCACCACATTAGTGCTAAACTCCGTCTCTTCACTGGACACTTTCCTCAGCGGGCCGTCTTTGCACGGTTCTTCCCCTTTCCTGACCTAGTTTTCAAAAACAGGTTCTGTCCTATCCTAACTTCACCTCTTTGTTGGCCACGTCCCCTAGTTTCCCATGCCTTCTTGGATCCCTCATCTCCCTGGACCTTGCCTTTGCACGACTAGCTTCTCACGCGCGACCCGGCCCCAAGTTGGATCCCCTTTCTTGCTGGCCACGCCTCTCCCAGTAGGTCCCGCCTACCTGTCTGCAGTACTCCAGCACGCGTTGCGGGTCCCGGAGACAGCGTCGTGAGAGCTGTGGGTCTGGTTCCCAGCGGCCGGTACGCAGGTCCCGGTGAAGGGTTGGGCGCCCGCATAGTCCAGCCACCTGAGCAGACCCTGGGGCCTGGGGGTGGGGACGGAGGGGTCAGCGAGGGCACGGGGGACGCAGGCATGTGAGTCCCCTTGTCCTTTGCTCCCTAGGACCCAGATATTCACACCCCCAGCACCAGCCCCCTCCACCAAGCACCGCGCACCGCCTCCATAGAGGTTCGGTTCCCCGGGAAACAGCTCCCACAGGGCGGGGGCGCCCCAGCTCTGCCGTTGCTATGGCGACCCGGGTCCCCCGGGATTCTCGCGGCCTTGTTGCCGCGGAGACAGGCTCCGCCCTCACCCCAGCTCAGCCGCACTAGAGCTGAAAGGGTTAAACTTGAATGGCGGGGGAGGAGGTCAGAACCCAGGCGTTCTGGCCCCTCCTCCCTCCATCCCTAGCTCATGCTAGCATTCTCGGGTGCAAAGACCACAAGGCCTGGCTTCAGGGCCCTGCAGGCCTGGACACCAAGTCCTTGAGGGATGTAGAGCTACATCCTGGGTTGGGGGGCGGTGGCTGGAGGCCTAGACTTCTGGGTCCTAGGAGCCTTGCGGGAGGCCTCATATGGGTCCAGAGGATGCAGGGGGCCCGGATTCTTGGCTGTAGGTGCCTTGCTGCCTGGTGGGTCCTGTTCAGGTGGGAAGGGTCTGGGGCTGAGTCACCTAGGTCGAGAGGGTCTGAGGGGGCTGGACTTCTGGGACCAGGGGCTCTGGAAAAGCCAGTTCCTACGCTGGGGGCTGGAGGGGACTGGGGCGACAGATGATGAGGGAGATGGGGCCTGGACTTACGGTTTTCTGAATGCCTAGTGCAGTTAGCGGCGCCGGGGAGGCCAGCCACCTAGCTGGAAAGACTGCGCTTTCTGCTCTGGACCTGTCCGCATCGGGGTCCAGAGGCCCGGTCCCGCCCCTTCCCCCATCCCCTTCTACCCGGCCGGGCCTCACCTCGGCAGCGCTGGGACTCCCACCGGCCAGGCTCCCGACGGCGAGCTGCGCGCGCAGAAGCAGCAGCAATAGTGGCAGCAACAGCGGCAGCGGGCCCAGACCGCGAGCGGCGGGGCTGGCGGGTCCCATGTCCCGGCCCTCGCGCCCTCACGTCCCCAGCACTTCCGCCCGGCCCGGCCCGGCCCCAGCGGTGACAGGAGCTCCCAGCGCCACGGCCGCCGCCGCCTCCTCCTCCCGCCGCCCCCGGGCTGCGCCGGCGCCGCCAGCCCCGCCCCGCCCCGCTCTGGCCCCGCCTTCCTGGCCAGGACAATAGCGTGGCAGCTCTGCGCACAGTGGAGAAGCTTGGGAACCCCGGGTGGGAGCCTGCGCCAGGCCTCCGCCGCCTTGAGATTCCAGGCGTCCCACCCCATGCACGGCCTAGCCAGGAGTCTGGGTCACGGGCTTCGTGGTTGTGGATTTTGAGTTCTCCCTCAAGACTCTCAATCACCAGTTTTCCCTTCCCTCGGACCCAGATAATCACAAATCATCTCCCTTCTCTTCTAGGGATGCAAGCATTGGAGAGCGGCCCCCACCCCCAAATCCTCTCTTGAGTCCCAGGAATACAGGCCTCCAAAGTTTCCCCAATCAAGAACATAGCACTTGAGACCCAGTCCCCTTCTCCCTCAGATCCAGGAGTCTGTGTCCCAGGTACCTTCTCTCTCAGGACCAGAGACCAAGCCCTCAGCCCTTTCTCCCTACGACCCACGAGTCCAGGCCTTCTGCTCTGCTTCCCAGGACCCCCAATCATCTAGACCTTTAACTCCTAGATCAAGGATTCATGAACCAAAGCCCCCAGACCCTTTCTTTAAGGATGAGCTGAGTCAGGCAGCCAACACCTCAAGATAAGAGTTGACCCCCATCCTTGCTGTAAGGATCAGGACATTTCTATTTTCCCACCCCTAGCCTCTCCTTTGCCCCCTCCCCTTCAGGGCTCACTTCTTTGTCTCCTCAAAATGCAGTGTAGAATTGTCTTCCCCAAGCTGACTGGGGCAGTCCTGTCATGTGTGTGCATCTGTGCATGTATGTTTGTGTAGATGTATCTTAAAAGAGCCTAGAGTGCTCAATGGGTAGCAAAGGGCTGGGGGGTGGCTCACGGTTTTTTCTACAGCCACTTCATAGTCTAGGGTAAGAAGAAGGGCCTTGGGGCAGCTTCGATGGACCCCTTCTTTGATAGACAGTAATAATGCCAGGAGAATCTCTAAGACATTCACTTTGCAACTTTTTTTATTAAACATAAATATTCTCATTCTCAGATTCCAACACCACCCCCTCACCCCCCCAACCCCACAACAGCTCTCACCCTATCCTTACTCCTTGGGTCCAGTTCTTCCAGGGCCTTTAAGAAAGGTAGAAAAAATCAAGATAGTGACCATCTTGGATTCCCAGGGAGTGAATGGCCATTTTGGCTGCAATTCCGTGGGTGAAGCAAAGTGTCCCTTGGGGAGAGCCAGGAAAGGTCCTCCATCTTAATCTGCCTTATGTTGCCTTTCTTCTCAATGCAGGTGGTCATCGTGAACTATCTTCTTTCAGTGTTTGGAAACAACTTCCTTCTCTGCCCCTAACTCCCATCACCCCCTGTCCCCCCATCCCTCTGCAAAGGGTCCATGTGCCATCTTGACTCTCTTTTACACAGGGGAAGAGGTAGGCACAGTGGCCTTCTTGCTCCCACTTGGGACATCCCCTTTGGCTGAGCTGACTGTATATCAATGACCCAGACAATTGTAACGATCTTTCCCTCCCCTCAATGTTCAATTTTGGAAGAGTAAGGTCGCCAACTTGTTCTGGTTCCTCAGAAATCAGGACAATCCATTATGGCAAGTTGAAGATCCCAGGACTCTTCAGTTGGAGAGATGTCACACATGCGTCTGGAGACGTGGGTGGCTGGGTGTGGGGAAGGCAGCATATGGGAAGGGGGGAGTGCTGGGGGCCAGGTCTGGGGGTCCAAAGGATGTGGGTTTGATGTAGCTGGTAAAAGCTCGAGGATGGGGTGTGGTGAGGTAACCTGCCTGGGCTCTATATAATCTGCAGGGGGGGACAATGCCCAGATGTGGTTTGAAATCATAGAAAGTAGGGGTTCCTGGAGGTCCAAAAGGGGAGGAGGGTGGTAGGAAGAGACCTCCTCCAGGGGCTTCTCCAAGGCTCAGGCTCACACTGACTCCTCGGACCTTGTAGTAACCATTGGTTGGGTCCTGAGGGGACAAAATGGGACTTGGTAAGGTATGTAAGGGTACAGCGGGGTGAGGGTCACGGATGGAGAGACACACTGAGATAGAGCCAGACCTAGGGGGAGACGAAAAGATAGAAACAGGAGCAGTCAGAGACCCAGAGACATATAGACTGGTAGAAGGGCAAAGTGACACAGAAAAACAGTGACAAGAGATGAAGGGACAGAAGGAGATGGGCAGAGAAAGACAGAGACAGAAGGATATAGGCCTGCTGAGGGGTGGTGGTGTGGAAGGAGATGCAGAGGGAACAAGAGAGAGAAATGGAGATGAAGACATTCATTCATTCATTTGCCCAACAGCCCTGAGGCTTTGATTCTGTGTCATGCCCTGTGCTGCATGCCTAGACATCTCTCACTAGGATAGACCTAGCCCTGTCCTCATGGAGATCCAGGCCAAAGGAGAAATGATGAATCACTAGATAGAGCCAGGAAGGTCAGGGTTGTGATGGAGGAAGTTCACGGAGTGACTGGGACAGCGATGGGGGAATCTTCAGACTGTCATGGGGAAGCCTAGCTCACAGTGGTCCTGGCTATGACAGGTGAAACACAGAAAGAATGATCAGGGCTGCGAGGAGGGAAGCATGAGCTTTCTGGAACCAGAAATGTTTGAGTTGAGACCAGAGGAATGATGGAGAGAATTAGGTAGGTATGTGAAGAAAGGTAGGAGTGTTTCGGGCCAAGAGAATAGCATGTGCTAGGTACAGAGAAGAGAGAGAAGGGCTCTGGATTGGGGACTGGGGTCAGTGGGGCCTAAAAGAGATGGGACCCTAAAGGATGTACAAGTTTGGGGAAATGTGAGGCCAGTGTGGAACCCAGTAGGTAGAAGGGGCCTGGGTGAAGCAACCAGGGAGAGGCATCTAGGAGGCCTGAAACATGACTGTGATGAGGAAAGCACAAGCAGACTGAACCTTGATCTGGGGCTCAAGATGGAGGCCAAGGCTGGGGCAGATATGTGGGCATAGTCAGCAGATAAACAAACTGAAACTGGAGGTGGGTGAGACAGCCCAGGAGGCAGCAAGAAGTGGGTGGAGGGGGTTAGATGCCAGCTCTGGGGGCAACAGAGTGAAAAAGGAGGGAACAGAAGTGGAGAGAGAGACTTCTCTGGTGGCGCAGTGGTTAAGAATCCACCTGCCAGTGCAGCGGACACGGGTTCGAGCCCTGGTCTGGGAAGATCCCACATGTCACGGAGCAACTAAGCCCGTGTGCCACAACTACTGAGCCTGTTCTCTAGAGCCACAACTACTGAGCCCGCATGCCACAACTACTGAAGCCAGAGCGCCTAGAGCCCATGCTCTGCAACAAGAGAAGTCACCGCAATGAGAAGCCCACGCACAGCAAGGAAGAGTAGCCCCTACTCGCCACAACTAGAGGAAGCCCGCGCACAACAACGAAGACCCAACGCAGCCAAAAATAAAAAATAAAAAAAAAAGACGTGGAGAGAGAGTTGGAGATACAGTGAAGGGAGCCCCTCTTTTCCCAACACTCACCTTGGTCTCCAGAGCTCCCTCCTCATCCAGAGCCAGGTCACTGTGGTCTGTGTGCGCGATGGGGCCCTGGGGTAAGGTGCTTAGTGAAAGGGAGTGTAGAGGATCCTCTGGCCCCAGTGCCAGACCCCAGAGACCCTCAGTTGAACATCTGAGGCCAGGCAGGAGGGACCAAGGGCACCTGAGAGCTGGGGTCTGGACTCAGGACAACAAGGAGCCCTAGGGACATATTGGGTCTAGGGAATAATTGGGTCAGGGGTGTATTTGGATTTGGGGGATATTTGGATCTGGAGATCACTTTTGGGACTATGGCTCTATTTGAGTTTGGGGTGCCCAGTTGCAACTGGGATCACAACTGGGATTGGGTTACTATTTGGGTCTTGAGGTACTGTCAGGTCTGGGGACCCTGGCATCCTACCTGGTCCTTGCTGCTGTCTGTCTCCTCCTCGGGACCCCTCGAACTGGAGCCGTTGCTGCTCCCTGGGATTCGCACCAGATTCTTTTGCTTGGAGAAAGAGGCTGAGGCCAGGGACACTGGGGGTGAGGGCAGAGGTAAATGATGGGATTGGGTCACGGCCTGTGGAGACCAGTGAGTGGGAAGAGAGAGGACTGGGGCAAATCAGGTCGGGAGACTGGGAGAGAACCCTGGCCTAGGAGAGTAAGGGGTGTGTGACCCTGAGGAGATGGAGTTAGAGCTTGAGCAGGGAATCAGGTCCTGATTGTGAGCCAAGGCCAGTGAGGGTCTAGAGAGGCAGGACTGGGACCAGGTCCCAAGGCCAGGCCAGTCAGTGGGCAGGGCCTGTGTATGGGGCTGGGGTGGGGCTCAGGTACTGACCCTTGCCGTGGCGCCAGCAGCAGAGGGCCACCCCAGTGATGACCATAAGGAGAGTCATGGCCACTGCGGCCACTCCAGCCACAATCCGCACAGTGGGCAGCAAGTCTGTGGGAAGAACAGGAGGTTCCTGAGGAGGCTGAGCAGGAACTGGGGAACAGGGCTTGGGGCTTTTGTAGGGAATCTCTGGGTTCAAAGGTCACCAAGTTTGGGGATTCCAAGTTTTGCAGTACCCTAGCTTGGGGGTCCCTGTGTTTAAGGACTCATGAACTTGAGGTTTCACAAGTTTAAACTCCCTGGCTTTAGGGAGTCTTAGACTTTGAGCGTATTTTTATTTTGCCTATATTTGGAGGTTGCTTTCTTTGGAGCCCCTAAGTGTGAGGGGTCTCTCAGTTTAGGATTCCGTATTTGAGGGAAATTATTGTTTGGGGATCTCAGGATTCAACGGACTCATAGTTTTGAGGCTCCCAAGGTTTGGGGGTCTCTGCACTTGAGGATCCTCTGTTTGGGGGTTGTGGCATTTTGGGGGCTTGAAATATTCAGATTTGGGGTCTTTGGGCCCAGGGTCTCACCTCTACGTCCCAGGCTGACCTGGGTGCCTCCTTCGCCCAACCGGTTCCGGGCAGTGCAGTTGAAGCCCCGGCTAAAGTCGGACTCCTGGGTCCCCGAAATGTGCAGCACAGAGATCAGGCCTGGACCCTGTCCCCCGCGGCCCTCTGGGGCTGGGAATGTCTCCACCAGGAACCGACCCCGCGACCCTGCCGTCAGGAAGCCCTCATCCCAAGACCAGACCTGGGGGCACAAAAGAGGAAGGTCACTGAGGAGACGAAGGAGGGCGGGAAGAGGTCAAGGTGTCGGGAAAGTCACAGGTAATTACAGCAGTTTTGGGAGTCCGGCTAGGAGGGCTGGGATCACCGCTGGACGGGTCATGAGAGTGGGGACTTTTCTTACCACGGCTTCTGGGGCGGGGGAGGCGAAGACTAGACACTGGAGGCGGGCGGGGCCCCTCAGGAAGGCGGGCGCAGAGTGCAGGGCGGTCACCACTGGGGGAGCTGGTTTGGAGATTGTGGACCAATCAGAGGAGAGGCCCCGCCCCCCCCCAGGCCCGTTCTCAGGCAGGCGAGGCCAGGCCTGGGCACTCCCCACTAACCCCAACCAACTAGGCCATGCCTCTCAACAAACTTCGAACCCCTCTGAGGCTTGCCTTCCCTAGGTCCCAGCCATCAGTTAAGCTCCCCTTCTCAAGGCCACTCCCACTCCCATTAGCCCTCGCCCCCTCTGCCCACTTCTTATCCCAGGACATGCCAGGTCCACTAGGAAGCACCGCTTTCTCACCGTTCACAGTCAACCTAGCTTCCGCAGCGCCGCCCCCCAGGCCCGAGAGCCCCGGCTCGGCTCTGCACACGTAGTCGCCTGCATCCTTGGGCCCCACCGCGAGAAGACGCAGCGTGGTTCCCGACGCCAGCACCTGGGATAGGGAAGGGGCGTCAGGGGCACGACCATGGGAGAAAGCCCCATCAACTGCCAGCCATGGCCACAAGCCCCAGGTCTGGCCTCACCTGCGCGTCCCCGCGGCGGGTCCAGGTTACGCGTGGAAGCGGATTCCCGCGCCAGACACAGCTGAAGGAGGCGTCTTCCCCTACGTCCACGGATAAGGGTTTCGGCTTTGCCTGCAGAATCGGCCCGACTGGAGGAGACAGAGGAGGGGTCACATGACCAGGGAGGGATGCAACTTCTGAGTTGGCATCAGCCACTCAGAAACGACACTCACAAGGGCCATTGAGTTTAAGCCCCCAGTTCACAACTCAGCTCATACGTCCGGCTCACAAGCCCCGGCCCCGCCCTCGCCCCACCCCTACTCCACTTTGGTACTGATCCAGCACAGCCAAATCCCGCCTAAATCCTACTTCGGCCCCACCACCTCCCGCAGTCCGTCAGAGCCGCGCCTCACCGTAGCCCCAGTCCCATTTCTCTCACCCCACTTTGGCCACACCCACGGCGCCGCCCCTGCTCACATCGCACATCCAGCGCTGTGCTGCGGTTGGCGCTACCCACTGCGTTGCTGACCTCGCAGGACACCGGCGCAGTCAGGAATGAAGCGTCCGCCACTACCTCCAACATTGGCCCGCGGGCCCCAAGCACAGGGGAGCCCCCCTTTGCCCACCTGCGAAGGTGGTGGGCTGTGTTGTCCTTGCTCCCGAAGCACACCTACTCACGTCCTAGCCCCAACCCTCCCCAAGCCTGTTCTCCCGGCTGGGGAGAAATGATCTGCGTCCTCACCTATAGCCGGTGACAGGAGGCTGGGCTGTGGCCTGGCATAGGAAAGTGACCTTCTCTCCCTCCTGCACTGTCTGTGGCTCTGCAGACAGAGTCACCACTGGGGGGTCTGTAGAGGTGAGTCAATGGTCAGCGGTGGGCAAGGACATGCAACACCTCCACTGATGACCTAGTAGTCCAGTTCTCAGGTCCTCCACCCCAGGAGTCTGAGTCCCCAGTCCCCTCTTCCCTTTCAGCTAGGAGTCTAGGCTTCCAGTACCCAATTCCCCCAGGGACCCGAGGTCCACAGCCCTCTCCTTTCTCATACCCTGAAGTCCAGGCCCCAGCTCCCTCTTTCCCCAAGGACCTCAGGCTCAAGGCCCAGTGTCCAACTGCACTCACACTGCAGGCTCAGTGTGATGGCTGTGTCCTTCCCCGTGGGCAGGGCCTGGCTCCGAGCCCGGCAAACCAAGATGGCTCCATCATCGTGGCTGGAAGGGGTCAAAGATAAGATGCTCTCCACTGACCCAGTGGCTCCTTCCTTCAACAGGGTCTGTAGGTTATGAATAATAATGATGATTTCATCTACCCTTAGGTAGTACTTACTTTATGTCAGGCACTCTTCTAGGCATTTATAAATATTACTTTATTTAATCCTCACAACTATCCTAGAGGTGCATACTACTATTAACTCCATTGTACAGATAAGTAAACTGAGGGATGGAGAGGTTAAGATCAACTAATGAGTGGCTGAGCCAGGATTTGAACCTAGGTAGTCTAGCCCTAGAGCCCTTATACTTAAGTATGTAGCAAGGTTCCCAAGCCTTGAATCCCTGCCCTCCCATGCCCTTTTCTCCTTTGGATGAGCCTGTGGTCTGAGTGGACCCCCAAATTTCCCTGAATGAGCAAGGGCTGGCACAGAGATTTGGACCTGACCTGGCGGAAGGTGGCCCCGTCTAGCCGGACCCCATCTCGGAACCACAGCAGCTCAGGGGTGGGGCGGGCATCCCCACGGCTCCGACAGGTCACATTCGCAGGAACCCCAGCAACCAGAGACACAGAGGGGCCACCCAGCACCTGGGGGGGTTCTGGAGGCACTGTAGGGTGGATCTGGGGTCAGAGCTGGATCCTGGGCCCAGAGACCCTGATCTTCCCAGCTCTGACCGACCACTCCTCCGTTCTCCCCAGACTCTCATATTCCCAGCTAGCACTGGTGGCCCCCTGCACTCCCCAGGGACAAGTGGGCTGGGTCCTCACCTAGCACGTGCAGTTGGGCTCGTCGAGAGCGGAGGCCTGCTTGTGTAGCTTGACATTCGTAGGATGCTTGATCCTCTAGCTCTACGGGCCTAATGTGGAGGTCGTGCTGGCCACTGGCTGCATTCCCTGATATCCAGTACCGGGACCACCCTGGAGTCAGGGAAGAAAAAGGCAGTCACACCATTGTTCTGAGTTCTTGGCCCCAGGCCTCCATCCCCAGACATCCCACACCAGAAAGACTCTACCAAAAGTGGGTGCTGGGCCAGAGAGACACTAATCTTCTCCCAATCCAGAGTCACTGCAAACTTGCAGGGGGGTGGGGTGTGTGTGTGTGTGACAAATTCAGGAAAAAAAAAAAAGCAAGAAAACAATTGCCATAAAAGTCAGATTAGATACTACCTCCTGGGTGAGGAGGGAGTGGGCTATGTCAGGGAAAGGGAATAAGGAGGGCTTCTGGGGAGCTGGCAATGGACCTGGGTAGTCGTTACATGGCTGTCTATTTTAGAATATTTGGCAAATCTTCCATTTATGCTTTATGAGCCTTTCTGCACTTATGCAATATTTTACAATAAAAATTAAAATTCTCAAACCCTATGGGTCACCTCCAACGAAGAAGCTGAAAATTCTGAACTCCCAAATGTTTCCTTGAGCCCATTCATTTCCCAAACTTGAAAACGTCAAAATAGAAACTTCAGTTATAGCCCAAGCCCAACACCCTCACCCTGGAGGCAGCCCCTCCCTGAATAGACAGAACAGCCTCACCTGGCAGGTCTCTTTCGCCCCCTAGAGCCAGCCCATCCTTAGTCCACTGAACCAGCCCCCAGTATGCGCCCAGGGCACAGGGCAGACGGGCCTCGTCCCCCAGCAGTACTACCAGGTCCTCTGGCTGTTGCAGGAAGTGGGGTGACAGGCCTAGGAGAATGGGGCGGAGGAGCAGAGCAGAGCTTAGCACATTCAAGAGTTCCCTCACTCAGGAGGGGGTTCAGTCCCCAATCCCCTCTGCCCTCAGATCCAGAAGCCCAGGGTCCCAGAGTTCTCCTCCCTCAGATCTAGGAGTCTGAACCCTCAGCCCCACCTACCACAGTAAAGCGACAACTGGCAAACAACCCTCTCTTATGTTTCTCTGCCCCTGCCCCTCGCGGTACCTGCACGCCCTCTGAGGCAGAAGAAGAGGACAAGGAGTGCGGGGACCAGCATCCTGAGTGTGTGTCCCCCAAGATCCAGCAGACTTGCTGTTGCACTGGCTTCCCTGCCAGCTCCTTCCTCGGCAGCACACCTCCCACCACTCTAGCCTGTAGTCCCCTTCGCTCCCAACTCTTCGCTCCAGGCTAGAAGCACCCCCTGCCTCTGGCCCCGAGTTCTCCTAGTCTGCTCCGCCGCAGGCTCCGCGGCTCTGAAACGCAGGCCAGTTCCGCGCGCTCGGTCTCGGAGAGACCCTGGAGGGCCTGATCTCACTCGCCCCGCCCCGGCCTGCCTTCTGGGAGACCCGCCCTCTTCCCACTGAGAAACTCCCGCGGCCCAGACGCGGATGAATGGGGGCACGCAGGGCCGGGCCCCCAGCGGGAGGACACCCCAGCGCCCTTTCAGTTTGGGAGCTGGAACACCTGGGTTGAAGGAGGGGGTACCGGCTGGGTTGGACACCTGCACCCTGCCGGGGTTGGGGGATGGCTGGGGGTGAGGAGGAGGGAGGGGAGGGAGTGGAAGAAACTTGCTCAGCCTGGGTCCTGGAGGGACCGCGCTGAGTGGAAACAGAGCTATAAATGGGAACCCCTGGGGACTCGCTAGTTTCCGCGCCCCGGAGAAGCGGGGCCCGGGGCTCCTCTGGGCCTGGTGGGTCAGGAAGAGGGCACCGTGTTTGCCTGGGGGGCAGCTTGGACTCCCCCCCCCGAGAAGTGGGGGGTTCAGCTCTCCCCAACTCCAAGCCCCTTCTCAAAATATCCCTCTGCCTGCCTTGTTACCGCTGCAAACCATAGCACGTCCTAAGATCCAGGAATCCAGGCCCCCAGCCCCTCCTTTCCCAGGACCCTGCGGCCCGGGACCACCCCCTCGCCCCACTCGGCCGTGGTTGCCGGGCGACGGCTGGGAGGCGGCGGTGTCCGGGCTGAGTCAGGCGGGGAGGCTGGGAACCACGCAGCTTGTCCTGACGGCTACATGCCGCCCAGCTGGGGCGTTCCCACGCTGCCGGCCCGCGGTGCGCTGCGCAGCTGGCCGGGCTGGTGGGAGGGACCCTGAGCCGACAGAGCGGGGACTGGGGGCCTGGGACCCTGGGTCTGACATTCTTGAGCCTGTAGGGACTGGGGCTCCACACTCCGTTGTTCCTGAGCTCAGATTCTTGTGTCCCTAAATAGCAGGGGCATGGATCCCCAGGATTCTAAGACTAGGGGTTCAGACCTCTGAGGACTGAGAAGCTAATGGCCTGAACTCCGAGTTTCTGAGGAGTTGGGGACTCAACTAGGTCCCTTGCCTGCAGCAGAGTGCAGTTGGGGAAGGATGACCTGGGGTCAGAAAATCTGGTCTTAAATCTTAGAGTCAGTGGATTTAACCACCAATCTCTCTCCCACCCCCACTCAGGCCCAGGAGGATTTGAAAATCAACAGACAGTGAACATCTGCCCTAAGTCCTGTGTGTGCATGGGGGGGTGGGGTGGGAAGGATTGGAGGCCTGAAGTCCCAGGTCCTTGGGAAGAAGGGACCTGGACTCCTGAGTCTGAGAGGGTAGATCCTGGGGACCCAGACTTCTAGAACTCTTGGCTTTTGTTTTGGGGATCCAGCCCCTGGATTTTGAAACAGGATGAGCTTGGGTCTAGGACTCCTGAGTCTTGGGGTGGAAGTCAGGTAGTAAGGCTGTTTTTCCAGACACCTGACATCACTTCCCCTTTCTGGCTCTCTGGGGCCACAGGCATGGAAAGATGGAGAGGCTGAGGTCCCAGGAGCATCCAGAGAAGGAAAACATCCAAGGTGGAGGGTGGAAGGTTTGTGCTAATTAAAGGTCCCAGCAATGGACAGCTCTATGCCCTGGCCCCGAGGGACACCATCTGGTGACGGCCCTATGAGAGAACCTCCAGCTCTGCATCCAGCCCATTCCCCAGGGGGCGTGGGAGCGTTGGGAGAGGGAACGTGGGAGGAGGGCAAGGAGTCAGTAGTGGGAGGGAAGAAGAAAGACCAGAGGGAGCATCAAGGATAGAGGTGTGGGGCCTCAGGCCAGATGCCTCATCTTGTTTCTGGATGAGGACCAGATGGGGGTCATAGTGGGGAGAGAGAGAGAAAACGAGCAGTTCCAATTCCTGCAGGAGATAAGCGGGCAGAAGAAGCTTATCCCATGTGGGTGTGTATGCGCACACTGGAGTGGGGAGGGCAGGCCAAGCAGCATATGGTTATAAAATCCAAAGATGTGACAATCAGGAGGACTCAGAAATGAAGAAATGAAAGAAAGGCATACAGTCAAAGGCTGACTGAGAACAAATATTCATTGAGCTCCTGGTGTGTGTGAGAGACAGAGTATGGGGTGGGGGAGAGATAGAGATGAGAACAGAGACAGAAAGTGAAAAACAGAGAAACATACAGGCACAGACAGTGACAGAGTTAAAGGCTGGCTGACATGTAACCGCCTAATGGAGAGAGAGAGGGGGAGAAAGACACTGAGTCAGAGAGGGAGAGTCTCAAAGCGATGGAGAAAGATAGGAAAATAAATTGAGATGGATTGAGGGAGGGAGAGAGACCGAGACACCCAGAAGGCAAGAAGAGACAGAAAGAGATAGAGGGAAGCTACGTGAACTAGAACTCACAAGGCCCTTGCCAAAGTGTTCCCACCCTGGGCTCAGTGCTTGTGACCTCGGACCCTACCTCTCACTCCTACCCACTCAGATTGCCAGGCACACTTAACACCTTAGACATCTACACACTCACACACTGCACAAACTTCCACAGATCACAGCTCACTCTCACTTTCCCACTTTTCTCACTTTCTCACAAGCATGCTCACACACTCACAAGCACTTCACACATATGTGTGCACACAGATATCGGCACTCTCCCAGTCCCTCTCACACACTCTTGCACACTCCTCAGCAGAGACCCCTGACGTCACTGAGAGGGGGATGTCTACTCAAAGAAGGAAGGGACTTGAAGGTCAGGTACCAGGGTAGGAAGAGCTGAAGAGTCTTACCCCCACGCTGGGTCCCGCTCTCAGCTCCCCACGCTGAGCTGGGACCTCCTGGGTCTGACCTGCTCCTCCTTACCCCTGGCCCAAGCCCGGCCCTTGGGGTCATGGGGGCTGGGGAGGCACCGAGGAATGTGCCTGGCATGAGCTGACAGGGGATTTCTTGCTCCAGCTGGGCCGGAAGGAGCCTGTTGGGCAGAGGCCTGAAGCTGGAGATGCGGGAGGGTGCCTGGGGGAGGTAACAGTGTGAGGCCGAGATTCGACTGAGAACTGGACCCAGCTCTGCCACTGACCGCATCCTCGCTCTCCTGGGCTCCCGGGGCCTGCGCGACTCAGCAGTGGGTCCTCCCTGAGGGGCTGTGAGTGGTGAGAGGAGACCAGGGGTGGGGGTGGCACAGGAGAAGAAAGAAAAATAGACACTGACTTCAGGGAAGGAGATAGAGACTGAGAGAGAGAGAGAGGGAACTTTAGACCAGGAGAGCACGATAGAGAGAATACAGGAGGGAGATCAGAGGGGACTTAGGGCAGGAAGAGAGAGAGAGAAAGTGTGGGGGAGGGGAGACTGACTCCTGGGAGGAGAGAAAAACAGAGAAGGAGAAGAAGAAAAAGAGAAACAAAGAGAAAAGTAAGAGACGGAGACATGGAAAGGGACCCAGAGAAAGACAGAGGCAGACGCAGGAGGCGGGCAGTGGTCACTGTGGGAGCCACAGGCAGAGGACCTGGGATGGCTCTGAGGCTTCTCATCAGGACGCCGCTGCTCCTCATGGGGCTGCTGATGGCAGGTGAGTGGGATCCTGGCCGGTGACCAGAGCCAGGTGGCCCTCGTTTTCCACCCACATTCTCCAGGCAGACCCTCTGCCCTCTCCTACTGACACCTCTGTGTCCCCAGGCCTGGCCCAGGTGCCAGTCCCTGCCTCAGCCCCCCGAGGCTTCTGGGCTCTGCCTGAAAACTTGACGGTGGTGGAGGGGGCTGCCGCTGAGCTGTGGTGTGGGGTCAGCGCCCCTGGCAGCACAGTCCAATGGGCCAAAGACGGGCTGCTCCTAGGCCCCGATCCTAGGATCCCCAGTTTCCCGCGGTATCGCCTGCAAGGGGACCCTACGAAAGGTAAGGGACAAGAGCCTGAGATTCTGAGCCACCAGCAGAGGCTGGCCGCGGCCCTGACCTGGGGTCCTCCCTGCAGGTGAATTCCACCTGCATATTGAAGCATGTGACCTCAGCGATGACGCAGGGTATGAGTGCCAGGTCAGCCGCTCAGAAACAGGCCCTGAGCTCGTGTCGCCCAGAGTGATCCTCTCCATCCTGGGTACGGGTGAGAGACCTCCAGGACCCATGAGTCTGGACTTCCACCCTCGCCAGCCCCAGGGTCCAGGAGTCCAAGCCCCCAGTTCCCCACCACCCCTTTCCTTAGACCCAGGGTGCAGAACTCATTTCCTGAGCAATGAGACACAAAGCCCAAATCCTCATATCCTTCTGGGTGCTTCTGGCTTACCCAGACCCTTTCTCACCAGTGCCCCCCAAGGTGCTTCAGCTGACCCCCGAGGCAGGGAGCACGGTCACGTGGGTAGCTGGGCAGGAGTACTTGGTCAGCTGTGTGTCTGGGGACGCAAAGCCAGCACCTGACATCACCTTCCTCCTGAGTGAGTGTGGGTGAACTGATGGGGGCAGCGTGAAGCCCCTGGAGTGGGGAGGGGATGTGTCCCTGCCCAGGGTCCTCCTGAGATGGGATGCAGGAACAGGCTTGGGGAGATGCTGAGGCCAGTGTGGGACCCAGTGGACGGAAGGGGACATCCAGGAAAGGTACCGAGGAGTTCACGGGACTGCTAGGCCAGGACTCAGGGGAGAGGCTGAGGCTCCAGATAGAGATACGGGTGTCCTTCTGTTGTAGCAACGAGAAGCTGAGGTGATAGGGGTGGGTAATACAACCCAGCAAGGAGGGGAGGGGAGAGGGAATTCCCTGGTGGTCCAGTGGTTAGGACTCCGCACTTCCACTGCAGGGAGCACGGGTTTGATCTCTGGTCAGGGAACTAAGATCCCTGCAAGCCAGGTGGCGAAGCCAAGATAAAAAGAGAGGAGGGGAGAGGCCCAGGCCAGGACTCAGCCCTGAGTGAGGACTCCAGGATTCAGGGAGGCTGGAATGTGTGGAGGGAATGGACATAGTGTTTTTCCTCCAGAACCAGGAGGGAGGGGTTATATGTCAACCCTGAGGAATTCCAGGCCGTGCTCCCCAGGATCTACCTTGGGGGAAAGCTGGCACCCCTTCAGCCTTCTTGTTACCCCAAGGTGGACAAACAATTTCTGACATCTCTGCTAATGTGAATGAGGGATCCCAGGAGAAACTCTTCACCACAGAGGCCACAGCCAGGTATGGAAATTGGGGTGCCCTCCCCGCAGACTGATCCCCAATTTTCTCCATGAAAACCCCATATCCTAGGGATTCAAGCATGGAAACTTGGGTCAGGTAGGAACATCCGGGACCCAATTCTTCACCCTGACACTCTAAAACTTCTTCATGGAATCCCAGTTCCAGAGGATCAAGTACAAAGGTTTTGGCCAGGTGTGGGCCTCTGGGACCCCAGTTCTCGCTGTTGACCCCGAAATCTCTTCCATGGAACTCTAAATCCTAAAGGAAATCATCATAGAGACTTAGGCCAGGTGTGGGGACCCGGCACGCCCACCTCTTCACCTTGACTTCCCAAATTTCAGATGATGACTCTGACTTTAGAATCCTAACTTCCCACCCCAGGGTGACACCCCAGAGCTCAGATAACGGGCAGTTACTGGTCTGTGAGGGGTCCAGCCCAGCTTTGGACACCCCTATCAAGGCTTCAATCACCATGAATGTTCTGTGTAAGTGGGGAACTGAGTCAACTGTTGGCACTAAGGATGGGGAGCAGGAATTGGGGGGCCCTGGGGGCACAGGGATTATGGAAGGCTCAGACTCTCAAGGGGGAAACATAGGGGTTCAGAGGCAGGTGGTGGGGCCTGGAAAGAATGGATGGGGTCCCCAGGCCCGTGACTGCTGTTCCCCAGTCCCCCCAGGACCCCCTGTCATTGAGTGGCCAGGCCTGGACGAGGGGCACGCGAGGGCAGGGCAGAACTTGGAGCTGCTGTGCATGGCCCGAGGGGGGAATCCGCTAGCCACACTGCAGTGGCTGAAGGTGAGGGCAGAGGCAGGTCTGGAGATGCGGGGAAGGGCGAGGGCCAGGAGCCGGCCCTGAGCTGGCCCAGGCCTGTCCCTGTCTCCAGAACGGCCAGCCAGTGTCCACAGCATGGGGCACAGAGCACGCTCAGGCAGTGGCCCGCAGCACGTTAGTGATGATCGTGCGGCCGGAAGACCATGGGGCGAGGCTCAGCTGCGAGGCCTACAACAGCGTATCTACAGGAATCCAGGAACGCGGGGTCACGCTGCAGGTCACCTGTGAGTCCTGGTGCCAGCTGCCAATCTGTCAGTCTGTGCCCCAGAGAACCATCTGTTTGTGTCCCCAAATCATGCCTGCCTGATGCCAAAGACCTCATCATCTGTCCCCAGTCTCCTCTCTGTCTGGGCTCATCTGTGAACCATGCAGCCCAGCTTATGTCTCTCCTCTGTCCATCATCCCTGCAGTTCCCCCCAGTGCCATTACCATCCTGGGATCTGCATCCCAGTCTGAGAACAAGAACGTGACACTCTCCTGCATCACCAAGTCCAGTCGCCCGAGGGTCCTACTGCGATGGTGGCTGGGCTGGCGGCAGCTGCTGCCCACAGAGGAGACGGTCATGGATGTGAGGCGGGGGCCGGGCTCCTAGGTCTGAGGGAGGAGGGAGCTGAGGGCACAACTCCTGGATCTGGGAGAGGAGGGGGTCTGGCAGCTTGTATGCCTTGGTGCCTGGGGAGCAAGCATGGACTGGGGCCCAGGGCCTCCTGGGTCTAACAGAGGAGAGGGTGGAGATGATTCTGTGTCCCTGCTGGGGTCTGGGGTGGACCCAGGTCACTGGTACCATGGATGGGGGTGCCCTACTCCCCCAGTCTGAAGCTCGCTCCCTGCCAGGGCCTGCATGGTGGCCACATCTCCATGTCTAACCTGACATTCCTGGCGCGACGGGAGGACAATGGTCTGACCCTCACGTGTGAGGCCTTTAGTGAGGCCTTCACCAAGGAGACCTTCAAGAAGTCACTCACCCTGAATGTGAAATGTGAGGCTCCACCCTCACCCGGGGGTGCCCCGTGCCTTAGAGACCCCCACCCTCAGGCCCCAGCCGGGAGAGAAGAGCCACTCTTCCTGGCTCTCTCCACAGATCCTGCCCAGAAGCTGTGGATTGAGGGCCCCCCAGAGGGGCAGCGTCTCCGGGCTGGGACCCGGGTGAGGCTGGTATGTTTGGCCATTGGAGGCAATCCAGACCCTTCCCTCACCTGGTACAAGGTTGGTGCCAAGCAAGGGTTGTGGGGTGGCCGGGAATGTGGGGGAAAGATGAAGCCCCTTCTCTCCTCCTCTTGGGAAATCTTGGGAAACCTGAATTTCTTGAAAAATACTGGAGATTTTGAGTTTCGGCAGGGAATTGGAAAAGACAAACGCCATGAGAATTAAATGGGACCTTAGGAAAAGTGAGGAAGTTCTGGGAAAACAGTGAGAATTCTAGAATAAAAGAAAGAATTCTGGATCCGGATTGGGAATTCTAGAGAAAAGGCAATTAATTTCATTAAAATTAAAGGAAATACTGGTGAAATCTTGGAATTCAGGTGAAATGGCAGGAATTTTAGGGAAAGACTAAGAATTCCAGAAACAAAGACAATGGTGGGCAAAGCCTAGAAATTTGGGGGGAAAGACTAGTAATCCTCCAGCACATTTGAAAAATCCATTAATATTAAATTGAATTCTTGGGACTTGGGGGTAAGAAAATGAAATTCCATTAAAATTTAAAAATTCTGGCAGAATTCTGGGAGACTCTTGGGAAATTAGGAATCTAGTGGAAATTCTGGGGGAAAGACTAGGCATTATAGGAACGAAATTGAATTCCATTTAATTGGATGGAATTTTGGAGAAATGCCACGAATTGGGGCAATACAAAGGATTCTAGTAAAAGATTAGGATAATAAGAGAATATTGGGGAAGGATTCAGAAATTTGCGACCAGCCAATGGAATTAAGGGAAAGATCAAAGGAAATCTCTGAGGAAGGTGGGGAGTTTAAGAAAAAGAACTAAGGATAGGCAAAAGTGAAGGAATTCTGGGAAAGGTTTGGGAATTCCAAGGGAGTTTCCTGGCGTAGGGTGTCTGGTAAACATAGCTGGAATGAATTTTGAGGAGTGGGGCTGAGGGTCGGCCGAGGGCACCGACAACTGCAGGCCTCCAGAGAGCAGAGGAGGCGGGGGGCGGGGGTGGTGAGGCGTGGGACTGGAGGTGGAATCAGACAGCAAAATCTCGGGGCTCCGGCGGCCCAGTCGGCGGGAGAGATTCCGGTAGGATGTGCTCAGTTCCGGTCCCCATTCCTCTACCCTAGCTGGTGCCCCCGGAAGGGGGCGCCTTTTCCTCATCACACAAAAGCTTTATCTGGGCTGGCAGCCAACCCAGTGGGGCGTCTCGCGGGGAATGGCAGGGCTACCCGCCGTCCCCCAGTCAGTCTCGGCCCTCAGGACTCGCGCACAGTGACCGAACCGCGGCCGCCCCAGGAGCCACGGCGGGTGCAGCTGGGAAGTCTGGAGAAGTCCGGGAGCACCTTCTCCCGAGAGCTGGTACTGATCACCGGTCCGTCGGACAACCAGGCCAAGTTCACGTGCAAAGCCGGCCAGCTCAGCGCGTCCACGCAGCTTGTGGTGCAGTGTGAGGAGGCGCACTGCCGGGCTGCGGGGGAGGACTTGGCCGCGGCGGGGAACTGAGCCGGAGCCGTGGCTGGCGGCTTGGGGATGGGGGGCGGCTGGGGGAGGGGTGGGTGCCGCAGAGCCCCGGCGCGCTCGGGGCTGGGCGGGGCCTGGGTCACTGCCGGGCGGAAGCAGGCCGGGCCTCCTCCTCACCTCTGGGCCTCGCTCCTCCCACCGGTTCTCGAAGTCCCCCCAACTAATGTGACGATCCTGGCCAACGCGTCGGCGCTGCGCCCCGGGGATGCCTTAAACTTGACGTGCGTCAGCGTTAGCAGCAACCCTCCGGTCAACTTGTCGTGGGACAAGGAGGGGGAGAGGTGAGAGTGCGAGTGGCCCCGTCGCTCCCTGGTTCTGGTCACGCTCCTTTACAGTCAGAATCCCGCCCCCGCCCTACTTGCTGTTCTGTCCAGTACCCTGCCCAGTACCCAGACTCTGGCTCTGGTCCTACTCCCTGCCCGGTCCACAGGCTGGAGGGTGTGGCCGCCACGCCCCGGAGTGCTCCATTCAAAGGCTCCGCCGCCGCTAGGAGCGTCCTTCTGAGAATGTCATCCCGCGACCACGGCCACCGCGTGACCTGCCGTGCCCACAGCACCGAGCTACGGGAAACCGTGAGCGCGTTCTACCGCCTCAACGTGCTGTGTATGTGTGCAGGCCTGGCGTCCCTCTTGATTCCCTCCTGACCCTATACTACGTGGGTCTTCATCTTGATACTGTCTTTGACTTCCATCCTAAACCTTGAAACTTTCCTGACTTTTATCCTCACACCCGACCCTGCACCAGCTCCTATCCTGCCCAACCCCCATCCTGCTTTTTGTCCTCTATCCTTACCCCTGACCATCACCCCCATCCCGAACCCTCTTTCCATCCTTAAAGCTGACTCTGGCTTCTCCTGAACCTAACCCCCATCTCAGCTCTGAACTTCATTGCTACCTTGTCCACAACCTTAAAATCGAGTCATGATCTCGACTTTAACACTTCATGCCTGCACCTGATCTCAAATCCTCCCCGGATCCGAACCTTAACAATCTTGACTCCCAGCGGCGCCTCCTCCGCAGACCCTCCAGAGTTCCTGGGTGAGCAGGTGCTTGTGGTGACCGCGGTGGAGCAGGGCGAGGCACTGCTGCCCGTGTCCGTGTCTGCCAACCCTGCCCCGGAGGCCTTCAACTGGACCTTCCGCGGCTACCGCCTCAGCCCAGGTACAGGGAAGGGGCATGAAGAGGAGAGCAGGTCTCCGGGACTCCAGGACGGGAGGGTCTGGCAGGCCCCTCAACCTTTACTTCCCGCAGCTGGCGGCCCCCGGCATCGTATCCTGTCTGGTGGAGCTCTGCAGCTATGGAACGTGACCCGCGCTGACGATGGCCTCTACCAGCTGCACTGCCAGAACTCAGAGGGCACCGCTGAAGCTCTCGTGAGGCTGGATGTACACTGTGAGCCCCCTCGTCACCCTAGGCAAATAGGGAGATTTGGAAGCCCCGCCCACCATGGAAACCACACCCATCCAGGGAATCTTGCCCACTGTGGAGTCTCCTCGTTGTGGAAGCTCCACCCACCCAGAGATTTTCACCCATCCTGGAAGCCTCCCACTCTGGGAGCCCCCACTGTGACGGAGCCACGTCCACTTTGGGAAACCTGCCCACTAGAGAGACCCTATGTAGAATCTCTGCCCACCTACTCCCATCAGCAAGCCAAGCCCATTGTGGAAGCCCCACTGCCACACAATTCTGGAGGTCCACCGCACCTACTCTTGTCACTACAGTGGTATAGTAGAGGGTGGGGACAACCTCATTAACCTTGAGAACTTTACTCCAAAGGCAGACTTTATCACACTCATAACTTTCTCGGGCACCTCTAAGACGCCTCTCCCACCTGGGGCCCTCTTCCACCATGGCCTGTCTGGGCCCAAGTGCCTTCCCCAAGCTCCTCCCTTCCCTAGATGCTCCCATCATCCGAGCTCTCCAAGACCCCACTGAAGTGAATATTGGGGGCTCTGTGGACATAGTCTGCACTGTTGACGCCAATCCCATCCTTCCTGAGATGTTCAACTGGGAGAGGCTGGTGAGGATCCAACCTTTGGTAAAAGGAGGGGGCTGGGGGGATGTGATTTCTTGACTGTGAGTTCCTTGGGAGGAGGGGTCACGTCTACATGACCCTCTATAACTATGTACTTGTCTGGGCATGCTCCAAGAACTAACTGTTGAATGGCAGATGGATGGGTGGATGAGTGAATAGATAACCAGGTGAGTGGGTGGGCAGGTGGGTGGATATATGGATGGATAGGTAGATGGGTGGATGAATAGGTGGATGGATGAATGAGTGGATGGAAGAACAGATGGACAAATGAACAAGTGAATGACTGGATAAATGGATCAATAAATGGGCAGTTAGATGATTGAATGAGAGAAATGAGTAGATTAGACTAGAGAGTAGATGGATGGGTAGACACACCATCAGTGGAAAAGATGTCTGTGGAAGGATAATGGGTAAACGGATGGATGGATGAATGGGTGAGTGCACAGGTCAATGGAGAGATGGAGAGATGGATAAATAGGTAGCTAGATGCATTGATGAACAGATGCATGTATTTATTGGTGTGTGTGTCTATGAGGAAATAGATGGGGTGGATGGGTTGAGAGATGGAAGGGTGAATGGACAGGTAGAAGGAAGACAGATGGTTGGATGAATGAATGGGTGAATGGATGAATGGATGGAATGGGAGGTTGATGGATGTATGGATAAATGAATGAATCGATGGATAGTATGGTTAAATACATGGATGGATGGGTGGGTAGACGGTTCCAAGCATGAATGGTTGGATAAATGGTTGGGTGAGTGGTTGGCTGGGTTGGTGGATGAATGGATGGATCCATGCATGAATGGTTGGATAAATGGATGGATGGGTGTATGGGTGGATGACAGGGGGAATTTTTTCTTTGCTAGGAAGGGTGATTGTGGCTGGGAGAATGAGGCTACAGAGGGAACCCAGTTTGGAGGATAATGGAGCAGGGGCCAGACTTGGGGACCATCTCCTGAGTCTTGTGCCTCCAGGGAGAAGAGGAGGAGGACCAGAGCCTGGATGACATGGAGAAGATATCAAAGGGGTCCACAGGGCGTCTTCGGATTCACCACGCCAAGTTGACCCAGGCTGGTGCTTACCAGTGCATTGTGGACAATGGGGTGGCACCTCCAGCCAGAGGGCTGGTCCGTCTTGTTGTCAGATGTGAGTAACAACCAAAGCCCTAACTTCAACGCTTGCCACTAAATCCACATATCGTGTCCTTCCATACACCTCATGTTGACCTCCAACCCCTCTAGTTGCCCCCCACGTGGAGCATCCCTCTCCTCTAACTAAAGTGGCTGCAGCTGGAGACAGCACTAGTTCTGCCACCCTCCACTGTCGTGCCCGAGGTGTCCCCAATATCGTCTTCACTTGGACCAAAAACGGGGTCCCTCTGGATCTCCAGGATCCCAGGTGAGCCCAGGCCCAGCCAGGTAGCAGTCCAGCCCTAACTTTGATCCCCCAGCCCCAATCACCCTCCCTGAGTCCCTGCCACACCTCCTCTCCAGGTACACAGAGCACACATACCACCAGAGTGGTGTCCACAGCAGCCTCCTGACCATTGCCAACGTGTCCGCAGCCCAGGATTATGCCCTCTTCACGTGCACAGCCACCAACCCCCTCGGCTCGGACCACACCGATATTCAACTCGTCAGCATCAGTATGGTGGGAGGGGGCTGTGAGGGTGTTGGGAGGGTGCTCCCCTAGGTCAATCCCCAAGTCTCTGGTTGCTCTCAGAATGGCAGTGTTCCTGAAACCTGAGAAGTGTTTATGAATGAGGATGGAGTTTTTGCCTGCTCCGAAAATTCCAATGGAGACTGGATTTTTAGGGAAACCCACAACAAAGGAAAAAATGGAGGGGGTTTCTTATTGGCCCAAGTAACTGAAAAGTAGATTTTCAGGAGTCACTGGATCTAGGTTCAGCTGTCATCAAGAACTCCCCATCTCTCAGGATCGCTTTTCTCTGTGTTGGCTTTATTGTGAGATGTCTGTTAAACATCTAACAACCACTATGAGAAGCTTTACAATAAAGTAAGGCTTCCTAACAGTGGTCTGAAAGTACTAGAATTAAGATCCATTGGTTCCACTTGGCTCCCAGCCCATCCCTGATCCAATCAGGTGGTGAGGGGAAGACAACCTGATTTGATTGTTGCTCCTGTTGGTGAGGCCTAGTCACATGTCCATCCTACAAGGAGTGGAGTCACTTCCATCAGAAGCATATGGCCTGAGGATGTGGGAGAGTGGTTCTCCAATGGATATTCAGGGTTCTGTAACCAGAAGAAATGAGGGGAATGGATATGAGATAGGCACAAAAAGCCACCACAAGAAACATATATTATACAGTCAATCCTCCTTACTTGTGGAGTCTGTATATGCAAATTTGCCTGCTGGCTAAAATGTATTCATAACCCTCAAATCAATACTCATGCTGCTCTCTCAGACATTCAGGCGACTGTACAGAGCGGGTGAAAAATTTGAGTCACCCAATGAGTACATTCTCCACTGAGGTGGAGCAAGGCGACACTCTGCTTTCTTACAGCTCTCATTTTTTGCACCTTCGTGCTTTTTGTTAGTGATTTTGCTAAATAAAATGGCCCCCAAGCACAGCACTAAAGTGCCGTCTGGTGTTCCTAAGCTCAAGAAGTCTGTGGTGTGCCATTTGGAGAAAATACTTGTGTTGGATAAGCTTCGTTCAGGTGTGAGTTATAGCACCACTGGCTGTGAGTTCAATGTTAATGAATCAACAAGATATATTAAATAAGATGTCTTTAAGCAGAAACATGCATAATACAAGATCATGTGTTAATTGGTTGATGAAAATGTGACTAGAGGCTCATGGGAATCTAAGCCTGCATTTCCCCTAGAAGCAATGGTTTGGTATTTGCTCGTTGAGGGTTCGCAGTGACTTTAGAGAACATGACCACCATGAATAATGAGAATCGACTGTATATTTAAAATCATGCTTAAGGAATCTGGAAGGAATCTTTCAGAATCCTTCTGTATCCTCTGACTATGTCCCCCATCCTTTACCTCAAAGGCCGCCCTGATCCGCCATTGGGATTGAAGGTCGTGAGCATGACCCCATACTCGGTGGGGCTGGAGTGGAAGCCTGGCTTTGATGGGGGCTTGCCACAAAGTTTCCAAATCAGGTGGGTCCCTGTCATGGCAGGAAGGGGTGGTAGGCAATAGGACTGGGGCACCTCCCTGAATGACTGCTCTCCCTTTCATGCAGGTATGAGGCTCTGGGGACTCCAGGGTTCCTCTACATGAATGTCCTACCACCCCAGGCCACCACCTTCACACTGACTGGGCTGCAGCCTTCTACACGATACAGGCTCTGGTTGCTGGCCAGCAATGCCCTGGGCGACAGCGGACTAGCTGACAAAGGGTCCCAGATCTCAGTCACCACTCCAGGTGGGAAGGGACATTCTTGGGCAGGTTGCAAAATTCCTCAGAGAACTTATAGGGTGGTATAGTGAAGTCAATACTATTATTCCCTTTTTGCAGATGGAGAAACTGAGGCCCAGAGAGGTTAAACTGTCAAAGCTCACACAGGTAGAAGGAACTACAGATGAGATTTAAACTCAGGCAGATGAACTCCAAAGACTAGTTTTTGCCACTAGACTCTACTGTTGGAATGTGATTGATCACACAAGGGAAATTATAAGAGAATTTGAATTGAATTAAAATGAAAACATGAAAATTGTGGGGTGCAGCTAAAGCACTGCTTAGCAAGAAATTTATAGCATTAAGTGCTCATATTAGATTTTTTTTTAAAAGTCTTCAAATTGTCTAAGTTTCCATCTTAAGAAACTAGAAAAAGAAAGAAAAATTAAACCCAAATCCTAAGTAGACGGAAGGAAGGAAATAATAAAGAGCAGAAATTGATGAACTAGAAAATCAAAAAACAATAAAGAAAAATCAATGAAACCAAAAGCTGATTTGTTGAAAAGATCAGTAATGTTTATAAAGCTAATCAAGGCAAAAAAGAGAGAAGACACCACTTAACCAATATCAGGAATGAAAAGGGACATTACCACGGATCCTACAGACATTAAAGGAAATTAGGAAGTATTACAAACAACTTTATGTCAATAAATTCAGCAACTTGATGACACGGATAAATTCTTATATGACTGAGAACATTTTGACTCTGGTAGACACTACAGTGTCGTGGCTAACCACACAGAGCATGGTTCAGACAAACCTGGGTTCAAGTCCCAGCTCTGCAACTTCCTAGATGTGAGACCTTAGGCAAGTCACTCAAGACTCAGTATGATCTTTGAGCCTCAGGCTCTAAAGATAAGGTGTATCTCCAGCCTCTGTATCTCAGTTTCTGAAAATAAGGTCTATCTTAGACAGTTGTGAGGATTAAATAAAATATATCTAAAACTCTTAGAACAGGGCCCTGTACAAAGTAAGTGCTATGTAGATGCTAATTTAAAGAAATGCCCCCTGCTCACCTTCTGTTTACTTTGCCCCATGAAAGCTCCCTTTTTCTGTCTTTCCCTTCCTGACAGAGCAGCCTTTTTCCTCATGGAAGTAAGGACTCTTTCCCATCCCTACAATCTTCCCTCCCCTTTCCCCCACCTCCATTCCAGTTTTCCCTTTAAGCACTAAAGCATAAAGTAGTACTATACTTACATCCGTTGCTCTAGAACTTATACTTCTATTAAGGCATTCTGAGAACCCAGCATCTTTTTTGATTAATCCCTAAAATTGACAATTCAGGTTAAAAGGACCTTCCACACCATAAAGCACTCATCAATAATTTATTATTTTTTTATTATTAGCATTAGTGTTAGAATGGCTATTAATAGTATTGTCATTATCATCAGCAATTTCCAGTTCTCTTTGAAATAGTCCTAAGAAGTCATAAATTAGTTCCCATGAGTCTCAAAATGGGCTGCAAAGCTTAATAGGAGGCTGAGAAATATTTAAGGCTTATCTCAGATTAATGGTGTTAATTTGCATTCTCTATATCCACCTCCCAGGTCTAGACCAACCTTCTGGAGAACCTGACTACCAGCTGCCTACAGAGCAGCCTGCAGGCAAGTCCTCAATCCCCAAACACCCTCTCTTTCCTGGAAAAAACTTTCTGGTCTCTAACCCCACCTCCTCTTCCTTGTGGCCACAGCCCTTTAAGACTTAGCTCTGCCCTGTAGGCCCTCACTCATATCCTTAGCTCTTCCTCTTACCTGGATGTGATAAATTTTCTGTCTTCCTAATTCAGTTTAATTCTGAAAAACAAAGCAAAACGAAAAACTAGCTGATTCCATGCCCTGTGCAGAGCCTGTGTCAGTTGGCTTTTGCTGCGTAACAAACCATCCCAAATATGCGCACTTACAGCAACAAACATTATTTCTTGTGATTCTATGAGTGGCTGAACAGTTCTGGTCTGGGCTATAGTCATGTAGCAGCTCTGCTGGGACTGGTTGGTCTAGGGGGGCCCCTCCTCACACGTCTGACAATCTGGCTCTTGGTTGGGACAATGGAGGTAAGTGGGCCGCATGTGCCTCCTTGGCTTGTTCACATGGAGGTGGTCACTGGAATCCCAAGAGCAGCAGGAGAGGGCAAGTTCCAATTTACAGGCACTTTTCAAGCTTCTGATTCTGTCTCATTGGCTGAAGCAAGTGACATGGCTCAATTCAGAGACAGTGTGGAAGGGAAAATCTCAAGGGTATGCATATAGGGAGACAATTATGATCATTTTGCAAATAATCCCCTTTAGAGTCTGAGAAGGTTGCAAGTGACAGAAATTCAGCTGTTGTTGACAATAAAAAGAATGGCTTGGCTCATGAAATTGAAACCTCTTAGTGTGCCTGGATTCAGGTGCTCAAAATTTTCACCAAGGATCAGTTTCTCACTCTCTCTCTCAACTTTGCCTTCCACTCTGATGACTTCCTTCTCAGGTTCTTCTCTTAAGAAGGCAAAGAAGTCCTCTCACACCTTCAGCTTTTATTTCACTTCTTAGCAGCTAGCAGAAGAGTGTCCTAGATGTTCTTGCAAAAATCCACCTTAGGTCAAATGCCAGTCTCTGAACTGATCACCGTGGGAAGAGGGATGGGTGCTCTTATTGGCCAGGTCAGGCCATGTGTCCTCCACAGAGTCCTGGGGGGCCATCCAGGCTGAGAGCAGGGAGTAACCACCGTCAAAGGAAAATGAGTCCTGTTAGCAGAAGTTGGGGAAATGAGTGCTAAGCAGATGTCTACTGAGAGGGACTTAGTCCTGTCCTCAGGGATATAGCAGAGGACTCTGATATTGTCTGGGATGGAAGTTTGTGCAAAGAGGAAGTCATTCGAGATGGAGTTTGAAGGGAGAGTAGAAGTTTGCTTGAGATGAAAGGACATTTAAAGACAGACACTTGACTATTCGAAAGCTTAGAAGTGTGGGTTTGTCTCAGTGATTCTGGAAACAGCCAGTGGTTAGTTTTGTGTGGCTGGAGGGTCAATAGTCTGTGAGCAACAGTGGAGACATGGGAAGAGGCCAAATCATAGAAGGTCTTGAATGCCCAGCTAAAGAGCTGAAGTTCCTGCTTGAGTCCATACAAGGGGCTTGGGCGAAGGTAGGACCCAGTGCTAATGGCCTGATTTGAGAAAGGAGCCACCTTCCCTGGGGTGGCAAAAGGAGTGGACATGGAAACCCCTGCCCATCTGATTTCCTGACCTAGGAGGAGGACTTTGCTTGGTCAGGGACAGGCTTTTTCAGAGAACCCCAATTGAAGTCTAAAACCAATTGTCCCCACAGGACCCTCAAAGCTGCCCCTGCTGCCGGTTCTGTTTGCTGTTGGGGGTCTTCTGCTGCTTTCTAACGCCTCCTGTGTCGGGGGATTCCTCTGGCAGCGGAGACTGAAGCGTCTTGCTGAGGGTGAGGAGGGACCTTTCCCCTGCCGGGACAGAGGCCCAAGGGTGATGGGAGCCCTGGGTTGGCTGCATATGAAGGTATCCCAGGGCCAAGTGGGCTCGAGGAGCATGTTTCTGACCCCTTTTTTCCTACTTCCCTCAGGCATCTCAGAGAAGACAGAGGCAGGGTAAGTGGGGATATTTTTCTGTAAGGAAGACTCTGGGGAGGAGGATTGAGGGAGACAGCTGTCAGAGGGTCAACACCCAGCTACCCCCATGCCTCCATCCTGGAAGGTCGGAGGAAGACCGAGTCAGGAATGAATACGAGGAGAGCCAGTGGACTGGAGACCGTGACACCCGAAGCTCCATGGTGAGTGAGGGTGGTTCTGACACCCACCCCCCCGACAGGGAATTGACAGTGACTAAAATTCCACTGTCAGCTTCACGTTAATCATTGCCCTTTCCAGGAATGATGGAGTCAAAGGATGGAAAAGACTTTATCTGTTGTTTTTTTGGGGGGGGGCCATTGACAGGTTAGCACAACAGATGTAGAGCCATATTACCACTCCATGAGGGACTTCAGTCCCCAGCTGCCCCCCACGCTGGAGGAGGTGTCTTATCCCCGAGGTGAGTGGTGAGCACAGTGGAACCCCCCCCCCCACCATAGGTACCCCTGACATCTGGACCTGGTGCCCTGATCATCTCTCCCTTCCAGGTCTCACAGGTCTTGAGGAGGAGAATATGACTTTTCCTGGGCACGTGTATGATGAGGTGGAAAGACTGTACGCCCCGTCTGGGGCCTGGGGACCCCTCTACGATGAAGTACCGATGGTGAGGAGATTTGTATCAGCAGAAATATTTCTTGGCTAGTGCTGGAAACCCACCTCCTATTGCTTGTATTAATTAGGGTAAGCTAGCTGCTGTAGCAAAGAGGCCTTAGCCATAATCCAGTGACCTAAACAAGACAGTCTATTTCTTTCTCACATAGCAGTCAGAGGTGAGTGGCCCTGCTGCATGTGGTTATTCTGGAGCCCAAGTTCTTTCTGTTGTGTTCTTCTGCTATCCTCTAGTAAGCTGACCAAATTTACATGGATGGGACAGTTCCCTGGGGGTTTCAACCGGTGGGAAAGGGAAAAAGAGAGCATGGTAGAGGCACAACCCTGACTTACGGTACAGGCCCAGAAACGGTGCATTCTGCTCTTATCCCACTGGTGAGAATATGGACATGGTCACACCGAACTGCAAAGGAGTCTGAGAAATGCAGCCTATTTGGCAGCTATATCCCCTACTACAATTCTGTTACTGTGGAAGAAGGAAGGTATGTAGTTGGTTGGATAATTAGCCATCTCCACTATACTGGTTAAGCAGAGAGATACAGAGAAATAATTTTTTGGCCCACTCAATGGAAAAGTCAAGGGATAGAAACGTCTTCAGGCCCACCCAGAATTTCCTCTCTAAAGATGTCCCTAGCAAATTCAGGTTTGTATCCTATTAGATTAGAAACCTTCAAATAAAGGGAATGCCTCTTTTTCAATAGCTCCAAAGCCCCAACGCGGACACTTATTGGTTTAGTTTGGCTCATACTCATTGCTGAACCACTGAAGTGGGGAGTAGAATATGCTAATTAGACACATCTGAATCAGTGCCCACCCATGGCATCAGGGAGTAGGGGCCAGCCCCACTCAATCCACTGGGCTGAGAGTGGAAGAGGGATGGAGAGCACAGAGGGAAGTGAAGATTGTGGCTGGGCAGGCAAAAGCAGCAGACAGGGACCTTGGCCACCAACTAAGCCCCACCTACTGCCTCACAGTAAGGGAGGTGGGGCAGAACCCCTACTTTCTGTGTGGCCTTGACTAATGCTCTGGCTACAGTGGGCCAAAGATTTCCCTCTGTAACTTTGTCCAGATGGGGAACTGTTCTCCCCACAAAGGTGGAAATAAAGTGCATAATGCTGTCCATGGTGCTGAACCACATGTGCCCTCTAAAGCACAGACGCAGTCTGCACACTTTCTGAAAAGGGCCAGATCGTAAATATTTTGGGCTTTGCAGGATATAGTGTCTTTCTAGAAACTACTCACTCTGCCATAAAAACAGCCATAGGCAATAGATAAACAAACAATTGTGGCTAAGTTCCAATAAAACTTTATTTTTGGGCACTGAAATTTGAAATTAATATAATCTTCACATGTCACAAGTATCATTCTTTTTTTGATATTTTCCCAGCAGCTAAAAAATGTAAAACTCTTCTTAGGCAATAAAAAAATGCAGTGGGCCATATTTGGCCCGTGGGCAAGTCTGCTCTAAAGTTTGCTGATCAAAAACAACCATTTTCTCCCAAATCTAGGGAAAGCACATCCCCAGTAATGACCACCCTACATGGTCTTTTCTCTCTTCTATTTTGATGATGGAATGTTTTGGACATTCATAAGACTGACAGAATCAAGATTCACATTCCACAATTCCCATAGCTGATATCGTGGGCTAACTAAAAGTTTCACATGTCTGACATTTAAATTACTTTTTTGAGAGTAAATCACAAGATATCTTGGACTTGCTTAAAAATAATCCAGTTGGGAGGGTGGGGGATAAGAAGCTAGAGATATAGATAAATAAAGATTGACCAAAGGTTGATATTGTTGAAACTAAGTGATGGGCTCACGGGGGTACATAATAATCACTCTCCTCTTTGTTTATGTTGGAATTTCCACCATAATTAGAAACTAAAACATTTTTTTCTATGAAGTAGAGCAGGAGGGTGTATCCCCCAGAGCTTCAGTGATGACCCACAGAGCATCTCTCTATGGTTCTAACTCCACCTTTGCTTGTCAGGGCTCCTGTGACTTCTACTGGCCTGAAGACAGGTATGAGGATGCAAGAGGAATCTATGATCAGGTGGCAGGAGATCTGGACCCTATGGAACCTGACGCTCTACCCTTTGAGCTGAGGGGACAGCTGGTGTGAGAGCCTTCTCAACACCCTTTTCCTACACCTGCAAGACATAATATCCCAATTGTCCTTTTTATTCCAGCCTAGGCTGAGCTTGTTAAGTGATCTCCATTGGACACAAAGGGACTGGAGTTTTTCAGAAAGGGAAGTGGAGGGGTGTGTGTAAGTGACAGAAGATGGTTCAACCTGGTGTCAAAGTATAAACAAGCCTCCTCCTGGGGTTGGATTTAGAGTTCTCCATAGGGACACAGTGAATTGTAAAAGACATCTCAATAATGAAAAGCTAGTCTGAGGGTTTTTATGCTTTTTAAAGTAAACATTTCAGAAGTGGGAAAAGGCATGTTAAAAACTCAGTTCATTTTGAGTTCAACTACATCTGAAATAGCTTGGTTTATGCTTTTCCATGGTTATCTACAACACGATGTATAAACTGTGACACACATGTAAACATAAATAGACTCTATAGAAAATAAACAGCCTTTATTGAAACAAACTGGACACAAAATAATACATGCTATGTGATTTCGCTTATAGAAATTCTAGAACAGGCAAAGCTAATCTACAGTGACAGAGCCAGATTAGTGGTTGCCTGGGGCCATGGGAAGGAACTGACTAAAAAAGAGTATGAGGAAATTTTTGAGGGGGTGATAGAAATGTTCTATATGATGATTGTGGTGGTAGTTATATGAATGTATAGATATGTCAAAACTCACTGAACTCTACACTTAAGATCGGTGCATTTTATGGCACATAAATTATACCTCAACAAAAGTGACTTTAAAAACAGGCACCATAGGGGCTTCCCTGGGGCTTCCCTGGTGGCGCAGTGGTTGAGAATTCGCCCCCCAGTGCAGGAGACACGGGTTCAAGCCCTGGTCCAGGAAGATCCCACATGCCACGGAGCAACTAAGCCCGTGTGCCACAACTACTGAGCCTGCACTCTAGAGCCCGCGAGCCACAACTACTGAAGCCCATGCACCTAGAGCCCGTGCTCCACAACGAGAGAATCCACCGCAATGAGAAGCCCGCGCACTGCAACAAAGAGTAGCCCCTGCTCACCACAACTAGAGGAGGCCCGCGCGCAGCAACAAAGACCCAACACAACCAAAAATAATAAATAAATAATTAAAAAAAAATTATTTTTTAAAAGGCACTATAATAAAGCAGCCCAGCAAGAGAATTCTTATTTTTTTTAATTTTTAAATTTAATTTTATTTATTTTTTTATACAGCAGGTTCTTATTAGTCTATTTTTTTTGTATTGAAAAGCAGGAAAAGATAACTGAGAAGCTGTCTATTTCCATGGAGAACAGAGTATAGTTAGGAATAATCTTTCTTTAGGCCCCCAGTTCTATTTTATTAATCATATTGTCAAAACTGTTTAGTTCAAATGCTTGTCCAGGGACTTCCCTGGTGGCCCAGTGGCTAAGATGCTGTGCTCTCAATGCAGGGGGCCTGGGTTTGATCCCTGGTCAGGGAACTAGATCCCACAGGCCACAACTAAGAGTTCGCATGCCACAACGAAGATCCCGTGTGCTGCAACTAAGACCTGGCACAGCCAAATAAATAAATAAATAATTTAAAAAACCCCACAAATGCTTGTCCACATATTATTTTTTATCAGCATAGGCTAAAATAAGTTTTTATACCACAGCACTTGAATACACAAATACATTGGAGTCCAATTGATTTCCCTTTAATTAAAAAAAGATTCCATTCCTAAGAATAGAATTTTTCTAATTGTGTATTTTTCCTGTTCAAAGAAGAAGACTACAGGGTATTCCCTGGAGGCCCAGTGGTTAGGACTCCGCGCTTTCACTGCTGAGGGCGCAGGTTCAATCCCTGGTCAGAGAACTAAGATCCCACAAGCCAAGCCGTGTGGCCCACACCCACCCACCCACCCCAAAAAAAGAGAGAGAGAGAAGAAGGAGGAGGATGAGGAGGGGGAAGGGGAGGGGGAGGAGGAGGGGAGGAGGGGGAGGAGGAGGGGAGGAGGGGAGGAGGAGGAAGGGAGGAGGAGGAGGAGAAGGAAGAGGAGAAACACACAACATTCTGTTTCCACTTTGGCTAAGGAGAAAAGGTGAATTTATTGAAACAAAGCTACGAGGGGTCTATCTCTCTGTCTCTCTTGGCTTTGCTGTTCTCTGTGTTGACTTCATTCTCAGGTAGACCCTTCATTTGGGAGACAAAGATGACCACTTGCAGTTCTAGGCTGTCATTCCACAAGCTTAGGAGCCAGAGTACATCTTTTGCCAATAGTTCTGGAAGGTCTTGGGGCTGTCTTTTGTCAGCCCAGCTTGGGTCTTAACGTCCATCCCTGAACCAATCATTATGGCCAGGGAACAAAATATGTGGATAATCCAGGTCCTGGGTTGCTCAGAACCACATAAACCACTTGGGTAAGGCTCACCAAAGGAACCCCCAGGCTGTGGTTGGGTCTCTTCACGCACTTTTTACTTCCTCTTTGCTACTGTTTGAATCAATGTAACAGATATCTATTGCTTCTGTCTGCCCAGAATCGACTCCCTCTTAATTCATATAGATATCATTGAATAAGACAAGTTCCTAATTATGCTAAGTCCCTGGATCCAGCTATACCCAAAGTCAGAGCCACTCCTGGACTATACATTCCCCTTTTCCCTTAGGTAAATCTGAATGGTGTCTTCAGTTAGTTAGTTGCAACCATAAATTACCCTCTCCCTTAAGCCAGTTTGAATGGGGTCCTTAGTAAACTGATACAGAAATGAATAATTTACAAGGGGAAGAAACTCACTCAAATTAGTAGAGCTAAAAGGCATTTACTTTATTACTTACTAAGGGAAAAATAGTAATTTCACAGCGGAGGAAACCTGACAGATGCCACTTTACCAAATGATCAAAGTTAACATTACCAGGCATGTAAGAAATTGACATCATGGGCCTGCTGATATGAAATATTGAGGATACAACAGTATGTCAATGATATTCCTGACTAAAGTGTATAACCTGAATCTAACCATGAGGGAGACATATTGAAATTGAAGGATATTCTACAAAATAGCTGTCCTGTAATCTTCATATATGTCAGGGTCATACAACACAAAAGAAGACTGAATTGTTCCAGCTTAAAGGAGACTAAAGAGACATGGCAACTGAGGGCAACACATATTTTCTATAAAGGGTATTATGGGGACAATTGACAAAACTGAGTAAGAATTGTAGATTAGATAACAATATTGTGTCAATGTTAATTCTATTACACTATGGCTGGGTAAGAGAGTGCCTTGTTCTTAGGAAATGTACACTTAATCATTTAGGGTAAAAGGTTATTGTGTCTTCAATTTACTCTCAAACAACTGAGAAAAATAATGTGTGTTTATACAGAGAGATAGAAAAGGATAAAACAAAGGTAAAACGTTGACATTTGCGGAGTGAGGGTGAACTGTATTGAAATGCTTTGTATCCTTCTTAGAACTTTTCCGTAGGCCTGATATCACATCAAAATAAAAGTTGATTCTAAAAAGTGCATTGTAAAGGTGCACGACAATGTCATAGAAGAAAAGAATCGGAAGTACAACTGGGTCTCATGGGTTGTGCAAATCTATCCAGTTCTTTTTATCTTTCATCAGTCACATCATCTTTTGTCTACATCCCTCAGCAGGTTTCCTCCATTCTCTCCTTGTAGATACCTAGCTTCCCTCTTTGTCCATAATTATTGCTTGTCCACGAATTGACTGCCCCAGTTCTAGAGCACCACACCCTTGCCTGACTCTGAAATATAGTGCCTTTATTCCAAATTTCAGACAGATCAAATCGGATTGGCTCAAGTTGGGTTAAAAAAAGGAGATCATAGGGGAAATGAAGACTATCTAGAGCAACAACATGGATGAATCTCACAAACACAGTGTTGAATTAAAACAAACCCAAAAGAGAACATACTGTATGATTTCATCTCTTTACAGTTAAAAACAGTCAAAACTGATTTGTGGCAAGAGTGGTTACCTTTGGGGGAGAGGGAGACAGTGATTGGAAAGGGACACAAGGAGGGTTTTTACGAGACTGATAATGTTGCTCCTTGACCTGGGTGCTAGTTACACAGGTGTTGTCATTTGCTGAAAATTTATCACACTGAATACTTGTGATATGGGCACATTTCTTTATGTGTGTTATATATCATTAAATTTTTTACATTATATCTCATAGATGGCATTATGGTTGGAATTATAATTTTCTGATATGGTTAACAACGCTTGGTACCGTTCTGAACAAATAAATTATAACTGCCACTCTATTTACTGTATAGTTTCATTTCAGAAAAGAAGTTCGTATATTTTAAACCATACCAAAATTTTTCATGCATGCGTATTTATATTAATTTCAGATAATTATAAACTTATCTTTTTACCCATATGAATGCCTTTAACGATGTTTTCAAGTTGTGCAGGACGCGGACGCAGTATCCAGCAGCATGCCTTGACGCTGGCCTCTTAAATGTCTGTAGCGCCCTCCGTCAACGCGGCAATCGAAAACGTTTGCGTAAATTCCCAAAACTCCCACCAGGGGGCGGTACCGCCCCGTTTGAGAAGAACCAATCTACCAGAAGATTGGTTGTGTATTGGGAGCTCAGGGGACGGGTCTGTGCTGGAGATAATAACTTGGTGGTGGTGGTGGGAGTGTCTTCTGCATGTTAAGTGGTCACTGAGCCCCAATATTAAAGGCTAAGTAGCTGTGCAGGGCATCAAGACATAGGGGACCGCAGGAGCACAGTGTGCGGAGGGATTTTCTTAAAATTGTCGCTGGAGAATAACTGTCAAGGCAGGGAGAGGTAGGAATTGAGGCTGGCGAGATGGGCAAAGATATATCACGAAGGTCATCTTATGGCGTTTGTACTTTATCCTATGGGTGATACGAAGCCACTGAATAGTTGAAATGACAACAACGGACAGACAGCATTTATTAGCTGTTTCCACATGCCAATCCCTTTTCTAAGTTCTTTTTATGTATTCTCTTCCGGAACCATCAGAATTACCCATGAGCTCAGTTGTTCTGTCATCCAGAGTTCATTCACCCTTTTCCTGGTGACATGCAGTCTTCTCTTGGGAAGCATCGGTGCCTAGTCTCCTGCTTCAGATACGCTTTGTGCTTTGTATATAGCCCACTCTACCTGGGGCTCCACGAATAGGGATAGCCCTCGGAACTGACCAACCAGAGTGTCTTATTTTCTAAGCCCAGTGATTGGCTTACGGGTCATCAGGTGACCCAGTCAGAACCAATGAGAGGACTCTGACCCCAGCAGCTGTTCTCTGAGCTAATATTAAAGCCCCTTTCACTCTCAGCAGGAAGTGGGTGGTCACCCACAGAAGGACCGTCTGGGAACTTCGTTTAAGAACTCTCCCTAGCTACTGTTGAGCAGCCTGTTGTGTTCTGCCTGCTCTGCCAGGAGCTCAAGGTTCCCCACCTAGCCTCTGCCCCCCACCGCACTGTCATTTTTCAACTTCACTTTCTACCAATCCTAGTTCTGTGTTTCAGGTAGTTAAGAAGAAATGCTTTTCTCCTCTATAGTTGTTTCTACCTCCTTGCCTTTAAATCGTCTGTGATCTCGAACTGGTATGCCCACCCATTTTATTCAATAAGAATTTGTGGGGCATCTAGTCCATACTATACTCTGGAGGATGCAGAGGTAAATAGTAGATCTGGTTGTCTTCAGTGTTGTGCAATTTCGTTTTGATGTATTAGGCATGAATTTATTTTTATTTATCTTGTTTAGGATATACTTGCTTCTTGGAACTGTGGATTCATATTTTTCATCAGTTCTGGAAAATTCTCAGCCATCATTTCTTCAAAGATTGCTGTTCCTCCATTCTATTTTCTGCTTTTTGGTCTTTTATCAGATATTTGATGTTATCTTAATCTCTCCTTCACATATCCATCTCTTTGTCTGTGCTATGTAATTTCCTCTGATAAATCTTTCAGTTCAAAAGTTCTGTCTTCAGCTATGTCTAATCCACTGGTTTAATTTTTATTGTGGGAATTGCATTTATTATATTTTTAATCTCTAAAAGTTTCATCTTTATTTTTCAAATCCACTTTTTTCATTCCTGATACTCTCTTGTTGCTTGCTTACATTTGTGATTGTATATTTTATTTCTTTAAACATTTTACAAAGGGCTAGTTTGTAGTCTGATTTTGACAATTCCAATATCTGAAATTCTTGCAGGTCTGAATCTTTTGTTTGTTGTTGTGTTATATTGTATTTTTCCAAAGATGGCCAAAACAAGATTTGCTCTTTACAATATGACTTGACACAGGGCAAGTTTATGACTATGGCAGAAGTGACATTGTGATTTCCAAAGCTAGGTCATAAAAGACAGTACAACTCCTCCCTGATTCCTTTAGGATGCTCACTCTAAGAACTCCACCACCATGCTGCAAAGAAATCCAAGCATCCTATGGAGAGGAACTGAGGCCCCCAGCCCGCAGACCTGACGGAATCTCCAGCCAACAGCCAGCACCAAGTTGTCAGGCATGTGAGTACAGTATCTTGAAAGTGCATCCTCCAGCCTCAAGTTGAGCCAACCCTGCTCATACTACATGGAACAGAAACAAACAACTGAACTGAGCCCTGCCCAAATTGAGAAATTGTAAGCAGAACAAATTATCGCTATTTTTTAAAGCTACCAATATTAGGGGTAGTTTATTTTGCAGCAGTTGATAACTGGAGCAGTTGCTTCTGCTAACCCTCACTCACGGTGGCTTACTTTCTTGAGTGCTTGGTGATTTTTTTTTTTATATATTACCAGGCTGGAACATCATTATTTTAGAGTGATTTATCTTCTCTTTTAGGACAGACCTCAAGGTTAACTACTGATGAGATTTCCCATTTCTCATCCCTCTTGCTCGATAACCCTAAAGAACTCACCCCCAGTCTTGGATGGCCCCATCCTGGGACAGTCTGTACTTTTCACATTTGTAAATATCAACATCAGACTGATAATAATCTCATCACCACACCCCAGTTCACCCCCCACATCTCTACCCTGGGAGTAGAACTAAATTCTTTGATTGGTTAACACATTGTCAGCGGTCAGGGAGCAGGCTAGTTTCCTCCTACTACAGGAAATAGAAGACAACCACACATATCACTAGTTCAGTGTAAGTGTGGCTCACCTATGCCTAATTTGAGAAAGGAGCAAATTCGTTTTCCCTTCAATAATCTCCCTCTATCACCATTAATCTTTGAGATCCCTAAATGCAAGCAGTTCACCTGCTGCCGCTTGGTTCTATCTCCTTAGTTGTGGCACGCGGGCTCCTTAGCTGTGACGTGTGAACTCTCAGTTGCAGCATGCATGTGGGATCTAGTTCCCTGAGCAGGGATCAAACCCGGGACCCCGGCATTGGGAGTGTGGAGTCTTAACCACTGTTCCACCAGGGAAGTCCTGGTTCTATCTCCTTGAGAACAAGCAAGGGGGGAAAAAAAGTAAGATCTGCCAGCTGAGAAATAAAAAATATCTTCTCCAAATCCCACTAAGGTGCCTTTCCCACCCAGAACTGAGTTTTCCCACTGCTATATATCTCCTTGTAACTTAATTAAAGAGCAATCAGGGCCTGCCTGCCAACCCTCCAGCATAAACATCCTTGGAAAACGTCAAACACGCCTGGATAACTAATTTTGTCATGAGAGAGGGGAAGATCTTGGCACCGCCTCTACTGGAGCGATGAGTGCAACACCACTGCACCTTGGTAAGCAGCGCTGCTGTCAGTGACCACTGTTAGATCAAGTCTACCTCTCCCAGCTGCCCCCTACTCTGTCCCCTGTCAGATCATGACTTTTTTGAGGGAGTGATTCTTGTGGTCTCTGCTACTTCTTGCCAGATCAGCAGTGACTCAAGAAGTTGATCTTATCCACATGGAAACAACTTAAATGTCCATCAACAGATGAATGGATAAAGAAGATGTGGTACATATATACAATGGAATACTACTCAGTCATGAAAAAGAATGAAATCATGCCATTTGCAGCAACGTGGATGGACCCAGAGATTATCATACTGAGTGAAATAAGTCAGAAAAAGAAAGACAGATACCATATGATATCACTTACATGTGGAATCAAAAATATGACACAAAAAACTTATCTATGAAACAGAAACAGATTCACAGACATAAACAGACTTGTGGTTGCCAAGGGGTGGGAGAGGGATGGGTTGGGAGTTTGGGATTAGCAGATGCAAACTATTATATATAGAATGGATAAACAACAAGGTCCTACTGTATAGCACAGGGAAGTATATTCAATATCCTGTGTAAACCAAAATGGAAAAGAATATGAAAAAGAATGATGTATATATATGTATAACTGAATCACTTTGCTGTATGGTAGAAATTAACACAACATTGTAAATCAACTATACTTCAAAAAAATAAATTTAAAAATTTATGACTTTAGATCAAAACTCTGGTTTACAGGAAATACAGAAGATAAAGGAACACATTAAATGACATCATAATCAGGCAAATACAATATGTAGGACATTCTATAAGACAACTTTAAACTTTGCAAATTTTCATGATAAAATGTCAGGGAAAGTGAAGAAATTATCAGTGATGGGAATCCATTCAACACAACAATCTGCAAATGTTAAAAATGAGGCAGATCAGCAAACTATAGAGAAAATGAACAAAGCCAAAGTTTGAAAAAATCAACAAGATTGGTAAAATCCCCAGTTAGATTGATCACGAAAAAAAGAGAGAACAGAAATTACTAATATCAAGATTGGAAGAGAGATTATCACTACAAATTCTGTCACCATTAAAAGGATGTAAAGAGAATATTATGACAACTTTGTGTCAAGGCCTTGACAATTTAGATGAAATGCCAATTCCTTGAAAAACATAACATATGAGAGTAACTCAAGATGCAATAGAAAATATATTTATTCAAGAAATTGAACTTATTATTAAAATCCTTCCCACAAAGAAAGCTCCAGGCCCAGATGGCTTTGCTGGTGAAATCTATCAAAGATTAAAGAAAGAAATAACATAAAATCTTTCAAATCTGAGATCCAGCTATATGTGCTGAGATGGAAACAATCCCTCAAAATACATTAAGTAAAAAAATCAATGTGCAAAGGGACAAGTAGTATTTTCTCATTTATGTAACAAAAAGGAGCTATATAGGTGTGTTTCTATGCACAAACTATCCTCTGCAAGGATACCCTGTTGCTTTAGAGGCATGAATTGAGGAGTTGGAGAAACTGTTTCACTCCTTTTCCTTTTGTATTATTTTAATTTTAAAATATGAACTGTGCATGTAATAAAAAAAAGTTTAAAGACTTTTTAACCCAGGATTTTCTGGATTTATAGTCTGACTCTTGTCCCTTGATTCTGTGAATTAGGTACTGAGGAAAAGACTGCAAAAAGGGTGGTTAACATTTTATTCCTGGGGTTTAGGGGACAAGGACATTAAATCCACACTTGGCCACTGGCTGTGTCACTTCAGACATCTTTACCTCTCTGAGGCTCCACTTTTACTATCTGTGAATTGGAGGTTGTGCATTAAAGGATTAATTTTGTCCAACTCCTGGGAGGTAACCTCTAATCCCTTGGAATATCCTGCTTGTTAGGAGTATCTTTGTTTACCTGGGGTCCTTGGGCTGTGCAGTATAAGCTGGACCCCTGGAGGGGCTGGAGACTAAGGTCAGTCATGTGGGAGGTAGGCCATGCCCATGTGACTGACCCCCAATAAAAAGTCTGGACACCATGGATCATGTGAATGTCCCTGGCTGTGGCACTCCATGTGTGTTTTCATGTTTTGTTGCTGGGAGAATTGAGCACCATTCACTAGGCTCCACTGGGAAAGGACAATGAGAAGCTTGCCTTGGTGTCTCCAGGACCTATGTCTTGTCTTGGTGTCTCCAGGTCGTGTGTCTCCTATGTCCCATAGCTTCTTCCCTTTGGTATTTTTGATCTGCATCCTCTCACTGTAATAAATCATGACCATGAGTAAAACAGCTTTTCTGAGTTGAGTCCCTCCAGCGAATCGGTGAGCCTGAGGTGGTTTTGGGGATCCCTAAACACAGGGGTGATTAATGTCATATACCTCATCAGGGGCATAGACACCAATGGGGTTGTACGTACACAAAACTTAATGATCACAGCCAGTATGTATTGAGCACATACTGTATACCAGGCTGTGTGTGTCCACGAGCTCACTGGATCCTCATAACAACTCCGTGAGGCTGATACTATGATTAATTTCTTATTTTTATTTTATTGTGAAATGTACATTCAGGAGTGTAAAATATAAATGTATGGCTTTAAAAAATACTTATAATGTGAACAACTGTGAATCATCATCAGGTTAAGAAAAAAAGGACATAGAAGCCCCCATGAGCCCCTACCCAGTTACAACTCCTCTAATCCCTTGAGGTGACCACCTTTCTGACTTTTGTGATAATAATTTCCTTGCTTGCCTTTTCTTTATAGTTTGACCACCCATGTATGTATCCCCCATACTATATTGCCATTTCATTATCCCTGCTTTTGAGTTTTTTGAATAGAATAAGACAACATGTCCTGTTTGGCTGTTTGGTGTCTGGTTTCTTTCACACACCACGTGTGTGAGATTTATCCATGTGGTTGTATGTATCAGTAGTTTATGCTCTTTTCAATGCTCTATAGTATTCTGTTGTATGACTACACCACAATGTATTTATCCATTCTCCAGTTGATGGAAATTTGGGTAGTTCCCATTTGGGGCTATTACAAACAATACTGCTGGGAACATTTCTTCCTGTACATGTTTCCTGATGCCCATGTTCAAGTTCTCTAAGATATATACTTAATATGGGACAGATAGGTAAAAGGTTATGTGCATTTTCAAATTTATTCAGTAGCACTACCCTCTCTCCCATTTTAAGATGAAGCAATTGCAACAAGAGAGGTTAATAACTTTCCCAAGATCACAAAGCCACACTGCCTTGCTCCCAGAACCCACATTCTCACTTAACACCCACTGGCGTATGATGGGCACCTAATAATTGTGAGCTGTTATTCTGAGGGTCGTTGGGGGCTGTTTTGGGGGGTTTCCTTTCCTGTCCCCATTATTCTGAACTATGTCCCCATAAGTTAATAATTAACTGCCCCCCAAGGAGCCTATGATCCTAAAGATTTGCCTTTCCCTGGTTACGGTCTGGTTAATCAGTCACTGCCCCTGGCTGGGCAAGGGGCACTAGGCGGACCAGCTGCCCCCAAAGCCCCCTGACCTGGTGTGGAAGTGGCGAAGGACTCCTGATGCTCTGGACCTGCCGTGCGCTCTGCTCCCAAGCTGGCCCCTCCCCTGGGGGCTGGAAGCCCCTGAGCTTTGATGGTGGGGCCTTCCACCTCAAGGGCACCGGAGAACTGACCCGGGCTTTGCTGGTGCTACGGCTGTGTGCCTGGCCCCCTCTGGTCACCCACGGCCTGGCGGTGAGCAGTGACCCTGGGGACTGGCCCAGGGGGTCCCCAGGGCCAGGCTCTGAGCCCTTGCTCCCTGTCACCCCAGCTCCAAGCCTGGTCTCAGCGACTCCTGGGGTCCCAGCTCTCGGGCGCGCTTCTGCGAGCATCCATCTACGGGCAGTTCGTGGCTGGTGAGACCACAGAGGAGGTGAGGGGCTGTGTCCAACAGCTCCAGACCCTAGGCCTCCGGCCCCTGCTGGCGGTGCCCACTGAGGAGGAGCCAGACTCAGCTGTCAAGACTGGGTGAGTCGGGGGCCAGGGACCAGGGTGGCCGGGGGGCTTGCAAGAAGGGGGTGAGTGGGCTCCAAACCCTGACGCCTGCTGGCTGGGCAGCGAGGCCTGGTACGAGGGGAACCTCAGCGCTATGCTTCGATGCGTGGACCTGTCGCGAGGCCTCCTGGAGACCCCTGGCCCGACCGGAAACATCCTCATGCAGCTGAAGATTACGGCGCTGATGAACACTCGCCTCTGTGTAAGGGACCGGTGGTGGTGGGGGGGACGGGGTGGCTGCCCGCCAGGTCCCCCTCACACCCCACCTACCACCCCACCTACCACCCCACCTCCCACCCCATTCCAGAAGGAGCTAACCTCGCGGGTCCGAAGGCCGGGGGGTTCCCTGGAGCTGAGCCCCGAAAGACTGGCAGAAGCCATGGACTCTGGGCGGGTAAGGGCCTCAGGCTGGGGGAGATTGAATGGCTGGTGGGGAATGTGGGGGAAGCAGAGCCCCCTGGACTTGGAGGTAGCAGGCACCCGCAAGCGGCATGTTCAAAATATTTAACTACCTCTACTTTCCAGGCTTAGAATGATCAGAATAAATGTGGCTACAGACCTGGGGCATGGCTGGAATAAATGGAACATGGGTCACCTGGGGACTCTAGGGGAGGGGCCTGGGGGCTGGGAGCTCTCAGAGGAGAGATTGAGACAGCAGCTCTTTACCAACTAGAAGAAAGTAATCAATATTTTATCAATCAACTCAGCTATGCTAGTGTGTGCTAACTAGCTGGAAGCTATGATTAGACCAATGGGTTTTGGTTCATTCATTCACTCATTTGTTCTTTCATTTATTCTTTGTTTTTTTAATTAACTGTAACTTTTGAAAAATATTTCTTTTATTCATTTATTTATTTGGTTGCGCCGGGCTTTAGTCATGGCAGGTGGGCTCCTTAGTTGTGGCACATGTGCTCTTTAGTTGTTGCCGGCAGGCCCCTTAGTTGCGGCATGCATGTGGAATCTAGTTCCCTGAGCAGGGATCGAACCCGGGCCCCCTGCATTGGGAGCACGGAGTCTTAACCACTGCACCACCAGGGAAGTCCCTCTTTCGTCTATTCTTTATTTCCATATCTTATTTCTACCTTCCCTGCCATCAGCAGCATGTATCTCTTTGTTACTGTGATTTTGTTTTGCCAAGTATATGCTCTTTGGGGGCATATTTTTCCAACATTTTATTATGAAAATTTTCAAAATACAGAAAAGTTGAAAGAATTTTACAGTGAACACCCATATACCTGCTGCCGTTAACATTTAACTATACTTGCTTTATTTATTTATTTATTTATTTTTAAAACATCTTTATTGGAGTATAATTGCTTTACAATGGTGTGTTAGTTTCTGCCTTATAACAAAGCTATACATATACATATATCCCCATATCCCCTCCCTCTTGTGTCTCCCTCCCTCCCACCCTCCCTATCCCACCCCTCTAGGTGGTCACAGAGCACCGAGCTGATCTCCCTGTGCTATGTGGCTGCTTCCCACTAGCTATCGGTTTTACATTTGGTAGTGTATGTATGTCCATTCCACTGGGCATATACTTGCTTCAAATCGTATCTATCCTTCTATCTATTCCTCTATCCACCCATCAATCCACATTTTTTTGATGCATTTCAAAGTAACTTGCAGACATCAGCACACTTCTCCCCCAAATGCTTCAGAATGCCCATCACCAATTAGAGCTCAGTATTTATTTCTTTTCAGGTAAAATTTACATACAATGAAATGCACACATTGTAAATGTACCCTTTGATGAGCTTTGACAGATACACACCTGAGCAATTCAAATCCCTATCAAGGTATAGAACATTTCCATCACTGCAGGAAGTTCCCTTGTGCCCTTCTCCATCAATGGGGCTGGGGTGGCGGGGGGGAGGGTATAGTTTTAAACGCACACAAGTAACATTATGTTATCTATGGCATTCTGTTTCTTACTTTTTTCACTGAGCACTCTGATTTTAAGATCCCTCCAAGCATCTCTGTGTACATCTAATCCATTTTTAAAATTATTTATTTATTTATTTGGCTGCTCTGGGTCCTAGTTGTGGCACGCGGGATCTTCGTTGCCGCGTGCGAGATCTTTTAGTTGTAGCATGTGGACCCTTAGTTACAGCATGTGGGATCTAGTTCCCTGACCAAGGATCGAACCTGGGCCCCCTGCCCTGGGAGTGTGGAGTCCCAACCACTGGACCACCAGGGAAGTCCCTAATCCATTGTTTTTAATTGCTGCTTCTGGCCGCATGGTTTACCTCTCCTGGGATGGACACCCGGGTGGCCTCTGAGTCTCCGTCACCCCAAATAATGCTGCCTGGGACCTGCTGAGGTTTCTTTTTTTAATTTGTAATTTTTAATATGTGCCACAGAACACACAGAAGCAGGACTCAGTGCTTCAAAGGATCAGCTTTGGAGTGTACCGAATTTCACCTCTTCATGAACTTAGTTTACGCATGTGAGGACAGTGATAGTAACTTCTTCCCAGGGTGGTTTTAAAGACTAAAGCCCCTGGCAGGCTGGCATCTGCACGATGACAGAGGGGCCCTCATCCCTTTGTGTCACTAGCTTCCCTTGGCTTCCCCAACACCATCAGACCTGGTGTTCCTTTTCCATCTCTGCCAGCTCATTCTCAATCTTTGTTAGGTTTTACTCTGCCTGACTCTTAAATATGGAGGTTCCCCAGGGCGAGGTCCCGGCTCACTCCCCTCTCAGTCCTTGCTCACCTCGAAGGGCCCTTCTCACCCACCCCTACAGCCTGTTTCCCTGCTCTGCACTCATGATGCCTGCCTTCTGTCTCCAGCCCCAGCCTTTCCCCTGAGCCCCTCTGGAACCTCCGCTTGGACGTCCCCCAGACCCCTCACACCAGCTGGGTCCCACACTGGCCTGTGTCTCCCCAAACCTGCCCCTTCCTCCTGTCCCCATTTCAGAGCAGTCCTACCACCCCCATCCCAGATCCCAGGCCCCACCGATCCTTGGTCTTCACAGCCACTGGCTCCACAGCACGATTCACAACTGTCCTGTTCACGGCCATCTCCCAGGCCATGGCACCTAGACAAGATGTGATAAACATACGTTAAATAAATGAGTAAATGAATGGAGCAAGTGAGGAAACTGAGGTCCCAAGAGACTAATGTGAGGTAACACTTATGGCTCTTATTATGAGCTAGCTACTGTTTCAAGCACTTTCTAGTTGCTAATTCCAAGTCACGTCACTCTCCCACTGGAAAATGGAGCTTGGAATAACATCTGCCTACTAGGATCACTGTGAAGATTAAATACATAAGATGGCATTTGAAGCCACCTATTATTATAACATGTATTGAGTGCTTATCATATTCTGCCACTGTCCTGTCCTGTTTATGTCCAGGCACATCTCATATATTAACCCATTTTTATCCACACAGCAACTCCATGAGGTAGTTATTATTATCACCCCCATTTTACAGAGGAGAACATTGAGGCCCAGAGGGGTTATATGATTTGTTCAAGGCCACACAGTAAGTGGTGGAGCCAGGATTCAAACTCAGATTCTGAGCTCTCAACCACTGTATTATACCTCAACAAATAATATCAATGTGATACAGCTACTTTTCAGATTTCTAACAATTTCTAAACTTTTTTTCCCTTCCTGCTGCTGGGGGAGAGAAGACTTAGGCTCTGGAAGGGTCCAGTAGCCCTGAACTGCTCTTGCCACCCCCTGCCCCCCACAGGACCTCCAGGTCTCCTGCCTCAATGCCGAGCAAACCCGGCATCTCCAGGCCTCCTTGAGCCGTTTGCACCGGGTGGTACAGGTAACACCTGCGGCCGCGGTCTGGCTCCACTGCACCTGCTTGCTGGTCACCTGGGGCCCGACCACAGTCTCTCTCACCCTCAGCACGCCCGGGCCCAGCACGTGAGGCTCCTGGTGGATGCTGAGTACACCTGCCTGAACCCTGCACTCTCTCTGCTGGTGGCCGCTCTGGCCACTCGCTGGAACAGCCCCAGGGAAGGCGGGCCCTGGGTGTGGAACACTTACCAGGCCTATCTGAAGGTGTGTGGTGCACTTGGGGCTGGGGGGGGGGGTCCGGGGGAGGGGACCGCAGGCCGGGGTCCCAGCACCTTGACCCGAAGCTGCCCCTGTGCTCTGCCAGGACACCTACGAGCAGCTGAGGCGGGATGCTGAGGCCGCAGACAGGGCTGGCCTGGCCTTCGGGGTGAAGTTGGTACGAGGGGCGTATCTGGACAAGGAGAGAGAGGTGGCCCGGCTCCAGGGTACCGAAGATCCCACTCAGCCTGACTACAAGGCTACCAATCAGAGGTGGGACTGGGGCGGGCTGGCCTCTGAGACAAATAATATTAGCATCTAACCTTTCATTAGAGCTCAGTCGCCATGGTGCCGAGCATCCTATGTGGGTCTACACAGCACTCCCTCTCCCCGGCCCAGGACACCGTCACTTCCCACCTGGAGATCAGCCTCCTCCTTGGGCTTCCTGCTCCCTCCTCTATCCCCCCTCCCCATTCGGTCCCCACGTGCAGCCAGAGGGAGCCTCTTAACACCTGCCTCAGATCTTGTCCCTCCTCAGTTCAAAATCCTTCCATGGCTCCCAGTGCGCCCTTGATAAACCCCAGATCCTGGCAGCAGCCTGCAATCCTGTTCCCTCGCTCACTTCACTCCAGCCACACTGGCCTCCTTGATGACCCCCAGGGCCTTTGCACTTCCTGTTCCCACTGCCCAGAACCTTCTATCTCCAGACAGTGGTGTGGCTCAATCCCTCACCTCCTTAGGTCTTTACTTGTTGGTACCTTCTCAGGGGACCTTCCTGCCCTCCCTATCAAAAACTAGAACTCTCTACACCCACTCACTTCTTAGATTTATTTTTCTTCCGGCGCTTATCAGCAGTTGAGGTTTCACATTCGGTTGCTCATTATTCGTCTCACCCACGGGAGCGTGGGCCCAGGAGGGCAGGGTGTTCTGATTTGTTCACTGCTGAACCCCCAGTGCTTAAAATTGTGCCTGCTGTGTGGTGGGTGCTCGGTACAGATCTGTTGAAAGAATGAATAAACAATCCAAGCGGTAGATACTATTATTATCATCCCCATTTCACAGGGGATGAAATCGAGGCACAGAGAAGTGGAATCACTTACCCACGGTCACACAGCTAGTGAGTGGCAGGGCCAAGATTTTTGGCAGACTGGCTCTAGAACCCACATTTTTACTCACCTCAAATCATTGTGAGTTCCTTGGGCCACCATCCCATGGCCCTGGGAAGAAAGAATTTATTCTTTCAGGGAATTCCCTGGCAGTCCAGTGGTTAGGATTCTGGGCTTTCACTGTTAGGGGCCCAGGTTCAATTCCTGGTTGGGGAACTAAGATCCTGTAAGCCGAGAGGCCGCAGCCAAAAAAAAAAAAAAAAAAAAAAGAATTTATTCTTTCAATACGTACTTGCTGACCACTTTATTTATTTTTCTTTTAAATTTATTTATTTATTTATTTATTTATTTATTTTTGGCTGTGTTGGGTCTTCATTGCTGCGTGAAGGCTTTCTCTACTTGCGGCAAGCGGGGGCTACTCTTCGTTGCTGTGCGTGGGCTTCTCATTGCAGTGGCTTCTCTTGCTGTGGAGCACGGGCTTTAGGTGCGCAGGCTTCAGTAGTTATGGCACGCAGGCTCAGTAGTTGTGGCTCACGGGCTCTAGAGCTTGGCTCAGTAGTTGTGGCGCCCGGGCTTTGTTGCTCCGCGGCATGTGGGGTCTTCCCGGACTGGGGCTCGAACCCGTGTCCCCCGCATTGGCAGGCGGATTCTTAACCACTGTAACACCAGGGAAGTCCCTGACCACCTGATTTAGATCAGGACCTGTGTTGGACCCTGGCTGCAGTGGCAGCCAAGGTGGCCACCAGGCCCTGTCCTCATGGCGTTTTCAAAGCCCAATTCCATTTCACAGTGGACCAAGGAGAGGTTTGTAGAGTTGCAAGTACTTACCAAGCTTCCAGAGCAAGTTGCCAAGCCACGAAGGCTAAGCTTGCATCCAAGCCCATGAAGGTTCCTAGGCACATTTGTGTCCCATAGGCTTAATCATTTGGCACCATTTTTTTACTGAGATATAATTCACGTATCGTAAAATTTGCTATTTAAAAGTGTACAATTCAGTGGCCTTTAGTATGTTCATAAGATTGTGCAGCGATCACCACTATCTAATTCCAGAACATTTTCATCACCTCAAAAAGAAACCCCGTATGCATTAGCAGTCACTCCCCATTCCCACCCCCCCCTCAGCCCCTGGCAACCACTAATCTACTTTCTGTCTCTATAGATTTGTCTATTCTGGACATTTCATATTAATGGAATCATATAATATGTGACCTTTTGTACCTGGCTTCTTTCACTCAGCATAATGTTTTCAAGGTTCAACCATGTTGTAGCACGTGTCAGTGCTTCATTCCTTGTTATGGTCGCATAATATTCCATTGTATGGCGGGTCCACATTTGTTTTATCCTTTCATCAGTTGATGGATATTTGGATTGTTTCTACTTTTTTTGGCAATTGTGGATACTGCTGCTATGAACATTCACATACACATTTTTGTGTAAACATACAGTTTTCATTCTCAAAAGTTGAGTTCTCTAGGACTGGAATCGCTGGGTTATATGGTCACTCCATGTTTAACTTTTTGAGGAACTACCAGATGGTTTTCCAAAGTGGCTGCAGCATTTTAGACTCACACCAGCACGGTGGGAGGGTTCCAATTTCTCCACATCTTCTCCAGCACAGTACCATTCATGTTTTAATAGAGATTCTGAATAAATAATACATTCACATGATTCAAAACTCAAAATGATATGAAAATGAACACACCGACACAGCTCACGTCCACTCACATCCCCATGTAATCACGGGGTCTCCCTGCCCCCGCAGGGGCACTCCACTCTCCTCTGAGTGCTCATTTAGCCGGTCCCCCACTTACAGACCTTTGGGTTGTTACTAACCCTGCTCTGTAGACACTGCTGCAGTGAATGACCTTGGATAAATGTCATCTTGTGTGATGCGGCCCTTTGCTGTGAGAGTGCCATTGTGCCAGAGGCTTTATGTCCACCCTCATCTCACTCCATCCTCACAACAACACTGTTAGGTGAACGTGGGTTGTGAAAGAGAATAAAAAGGCTCAGAGGGGGATGTCTCTCGCAGCGGAGGCAGGTGGGATGCAGGTACTTCCTGACTTCAGGGTCCTTGCCCTTAGGCACCCCACCTCCCAAGGACAGAAATCCCCAGTCCCTGGGGCCTAACCCTCACTTACCAGGTGTCATACGCCAGACCTTCATCTCCCTTCAGTTACAGCCGCTGTCTGGAGCTGATGCTGACCCAGGTGTCCCATCGTGGTCCCATGTGCCCCCTCATGGTGGCGTCCCACAATGAGGATTCTGTTCACCAGGCGACCAAGCGGTAGGAAGTAGGGGAACGGGAAATAGGTGCCCAAAGGGTGGTGGACGTGGAACAAGGGGAGGGACAGTGCGGGCCGCTAGGTTCAAAGGGGATCTGGGGAGGATATTCAAAATATTTAACTCCTGCTACACCTGCAGGTCCCATAGGCCCCAGCTGAACAAGGCATTGCCCCTGATTTGCTGGGGCATGGGGAGGTCCCAGGGTTCCAGGGAAGAAGTGGGGACTCACTGGGGATCCTTCAGGGGGCCCAGGGCAGTGGTTATTTATCAGTGAGTTGGGAAGTACTTCAATATTTGAATAACTAGAACAGCCATATGACCATATGAGTGCATCATGGCTGACTTTCAGCTCGGGATGCAGCCACTGTCTGGATTGATGATGTGGCCTTTTCTGTAGCATGTGGGAGCTGGGCATTCCTCTGGATGGGCCTGTCTGTTTTGGACAACTTCTGGGGATGTGTGACCATGTCTCCTTGGCACTGGGTATGTGAATGATCTGTCCCTCCCAGCCCCACTCCCACATCCCACCCAGTCAGCCCCAGACCTCATTCCCTCCCAAACAGATCCCATCTTCCATTCCCAGGCAATGCCTGGCCAGGCTCCCATCTAGAGCCTGCAGCCGGCCCAGCGCCAGACCCTTCCAGACAGATCTGTCCCATAGCTGAAGGCCTTGCAGGCCTGTGTCTCTGTGTCTGTGGTCTGTTGTTTTTGTTGGTTCTTCATCATGGTATCTTGTCACCTGTGTGCTTTGTTATCTTTACTGTGTTGTCCACCAGGGCCTGAGACCAGAAGATTTATGTTTTCTGCTGCCAGGTGCTAAGGTGTACAAAATCAGTGCACCCTAACTTCACAGCTTGAGGTTTCTTGAGATATCCCAGGGATGCAAATTGGGGCTGCAAATATTTTAGGGGACTAACCCATGGCCACAACCTGTCAGAGATGGATTTCTCTATTTTTTTCCTTGCTCTGCTCATGGTCAAGGCCATTCCCTGGGAGTGAGGGAGGGTGGGAGGGTTGACTTCTTGTTAACTCTTACTTTGAGGGTCTAGATTTTGGGGTTCCAACTTAATCTGGGGAAGTTCTCCTTTATAATTCTTACCCTGGTCAGGCTTTGGGCCTCCATTTCTGTACCCCCTCAGCTTTGAAGTCATTAAATAGCAGCTCAATTTTGCCTTCAGGATAGAAATGCTTCTTGTGTAACCCTTCCTTCTCTGGATTCTCACTTTCTCTTAATTCTTGGATTAGTAAATTCCTTATTCTCTTGGCAGCATTTTCATAACTTTGAGAAGATTTTGTTTTTAATGTTTACTCCAGGATTTTTAGTTTTTTCAGTGGGAGATTTTGTCCAACCCACCTAGTCTGCCGTGTTCTCAGAAGTGGAAATCTCTGTTCCAGATGGGGCCTGGGGGAGCCTCTCCCCAAACACCAGCCCACACCCTGCAAATACTCTCCCTCCAGGGCAGGCTGGCTATGCCGTGTACAAGTCCATCCCCTATGGCTCCCTGGAGGAAGTGATCCCCTACCTGATCCGGAGGGCCCAGGAGAACCGAAGTGTACTGCGGGGTGCCCGCAGGGAGCAGGAGCTGCTCAGCCAGGAACTTCGGCGGAGGCTGCTGGGGCGGGGCCTGAGGGTACCCCATTAGCACCCCCAGGGGTCATACGGTCAATAAAGGTCCTGAGCTGCTGCCCAGGCAGCTGCCCTGTACGGAAGCCACCTCCTTGGGGAAGGGCTCATCTCAGCCTCAGCCAGCCCAAGCTAAGGGAGCTCTGTGGCTCAAGAGAGATCTTTAGATGACCCTAGAGCATAGCAAGGGCATTGATCAAAGGCTAATGAGCTCCCCCACCAACCCTGAGGCAGACGATCCTGCGATGGGCCTGGGGTCAGCTCTACTCAGCCAGTTAGTTGCTCACGCGGGAATTGTCTTCACTCCAGTGGACGCCCAGGTGAAGAGCACAGATGAAGGCAGACACTGAGGCACTGAAATCCAGAGGCTGGGCTAAGGCCACACGTCCACGGAGGGACAGAGAGAAGAAACAAGCCACTCTTTCATTTAATAAGCATTTACTGAGTCTCCTTCTGAGCTAGGCTTCCAGGTGAACAGTGCTAGGGACACAACAGTGACCAAACACAACCCCACGCCTGGCCTCACAGAGCTCTTAGTCCAGTAGGGGTAGACAGACCCATCTTCAGACAGTGACAGCCCAGGGTGGTCAGGGCTATGATGAGGGGAGCCCAGGCAGAGTATCAGGGCAACGTTGGGAAAAGCCTGGAGGCTGTAGGAGGCCAGAGGAGACACCTGGTGATCAAGAGGGCGTCCCAGAGAGTTCACAAGAATAACCAAGTGAATACTGAGAAGAGCATTCCAAGACAAGGGCATGTGCATAAACAGACTGCGGAGTCGAGGGACAAGGATGGAGGGTGGGGGGCCAGAAGATGCAGTCTTGGGTGCCACACTGCAGGGTGTCGACTCTGTCCCAAGGGCACTGGGGAGTAAGGAGGCTTTGAAGCAGGGGAGGGACAGAGTCAGGTTGGGCTTTACTGAGAGTCCCTTGGCTGCTGCACGGCAGGTGGACCTTGAGCTTTCTGCCTGAGAGCCCAGAGGAAGCCGGGGTAGGGAATCCTGGCAGGTGGGTAGAGCAGGGCAGGGTGTGGGGAAGGGAGGAGGGAGCTCGTGGAAAGAACAATCAGGAGACTGAGCGAAGGGCCGTGGAGCTGATAGGCTGGATTTGAGGGAGACATTCAGGACCAGGCCCAGGGCTCTGGCTTAAAGAGGGGACCGTGGGTCCAACTCTGAGATGGGGATCTGGGAGGAGATGCAGTTTGGGGGAGATACTGAGGCCGGTGTGGGACCCAGTGGGTGTTAGGGTCCTAGGGGACGTCCAAGGAGAGGTGTCCCGGACATTGTGGAGCCCCAGGTGTGGGGCAAAGAAGAGAGGCTGGGGCTGAGACAGAGGAAACCGCCCGTGGGCCTGGGTGAAAAGCATGGAAAGACAGCCAAGGGCAGGGATCATAAAGGGCCCGCCATCCCAAACAAGAAGGCGGTAACATTAGGGAGCAGTCAGTAGCTCTGGGGTGGCCATTGCTGTCTTTTCTACCGGGTCACCTCAGGGCCGCAGGGGCAGCTCTCAGGGGAGGGAGGCTACTGCGCAAGCGCACAGGTGGCCAGAGACAGCTGGTGCGCACGAGCCGAGGATTCCCGCTCACATCGCCAGAACTAGTGCACGGGGTCATGTGGCAGCCACGTGGGGATCACTGTCGGAGCCCAACGGTAGGTACAAAGCTGCAGGGACTGGGCCCTCAGCCGTCCACCAGGCCCCTTCCCCAGCCCACAGACCCCGCCCTCAGACCTCCCCCCCCATACTCAGACCTCCCCCCCCATACTCCTCCCTTCCTTCCCGCCCCTCCTACGCCCTCAGACCCCACCCCTTTATCAGACCCTGTCTTCATTACACTCTCCCTTCCCTCAGCCCACGGATGCAGTCCTCAGACCCCTTCCTTCCCTCCGTCCCTTCTCATAATCCATAGACCCCATCCTAGCACACAGACGCTTCCCTAAACCTCAGTCCATGCCCCCAACCCTCAGACCCTCTCCCATGCGACAGACCCCAGCCACTACCCTCAGACCCCTCCTCAAGCCTGCAGACCCTGCCCTCAGACTGTCCTCCTCCCTTGGACGCCTCCCTCTCACAGCCCGTAGACCCCAGCCCCTCTCAGGTCCTAACCCTCAGACCCCTCTTCCTCCAGCCCCTAGGTAGTCTTCAGACCCTCTTCCCCAATCCCCAGACTCCTTTCCCTGGCCCAAATCCTATCCCCGTAGCCCTTACACCCTCTCTCCCAGACGGAGCGCCCAGCCCTCAGATTGCCATAGATCCTCTTCACTCCCAGACTCCCTTGGACCCCTGACCTGCTGTTCTATAGCTGTCCCAGAGCCCACCCCTTTTCTCATTCTGATGCCTCTCTCCAAAGCAGACCCCTCCCGAATTGCCTTTTTTTCTCAGTCTGCCCCCCTGGACTCCCAGCCAGCTCTGTCTTTATTGCCCCCCAGAGGTCTAGTCCTTCACTTCCTCAAGCCCTCATGAGACCCGCTAGCTGATCCCTGGCCAGGAGCTGAGTCCAGAGCCCACAAATGCCCTCACTGCGTTCTCGCTTCCCCGTGGAGCTGGGCTCCGGGATCCAGGAGGCCAGGTGGGCCGTCTGCATCGCCTGGCTGTGGCCAGGGGCCCAGGCTGGGGCCTCACCCGGCTCCTGCGGAGAGGTGAGAGTTTGGCTGCTGGAACTGCCTGGGGGGGACAAGATCAAGGGGCAGAATGGAGGGTGCGACTTCAGTTGGCCAGTCAACAATTGTGTAGCAGGCACCTATCGTGTGCCAAGGCTCTGTTGTCTGAGATGGGGATTTATGGGTAAACACGACCTTCTGGGTCATTGTGAATGAAATCTAATATGAGAATTTAAGAGAGTGATGAGAATGACGTAGAAAGGAGAGGTAAAGAGGATGGCCTTTCGGATATGGTGAGACTTGGGTCCCACAGTATGAGTCAGTCATGCAAACAGCTGGGGGAAGAGCACTTCAGAAAGATGGAATAGCCAGTGAAAAGGCCCTGAAGTCAAAACACACTGGGTATGTGTAAGTAGCAGCAAGGAGCAAGGGGACTCAGGGAGAGAACTGAAGCGGAGGGGGCAGCAGGTACAGACAGGAAAGGGCCTTAAGAGGGGTGTGAATTTTGTTGGATTTTGTTCTGTGATTGGAAACCATCGGAGTTGTAGGCAGGAAATTAACACTATCAAATTTACAGTTTCTGTTTTTCATTGATTTTTGTAAGTTGATTGTGTATCCAGCCACTTTCTGAACTTGCTTAATAGTTGTAATTGTGTGTTGATTCTTTTACTTTTTTGTTATCTGCAGACGGTGACAGTTTGGTCTCAGCTATTCAATCTTTAAACTCCAATCTCTTTTTCCTGTCATAAGGTATTGGCCAGAACTCCCAAACCTTGTTGTCAATGGACATCTCTTTCCTTGTTGTTGATATTAAAGAGAAGAGCCTATGTTTCTGCACTAGGTACCATGCTTGCTCTTTGGGTTTTGGTTTGTAATTTTTATCAAGTAAGGAAGTTCCCATCTATTCTTAGTTTTCTGCGGTGGGTTTTTTTTCTCCCTAATCATAAGTAGGTATTGAATTTTATCAAGTGCTTTTTCTGCATCTACTGATGCAGTTATACGTGGTTTTTGTCCTTTAGTTCATGAATGTGTTTTGTTACATTGATAGATTTTCTTTTGTTGAATCATCCTTGCTTTCTGGAAATAGATCAATTGGGTTACCCTTTTTACTTTATTTAGGGGCTTTGCGTATATGATCATAAATTGAATTGATATATAGCTTCATTTCTGATTCTGGAAACTCTCATCTGGTTTTGGAGTTAAGGTCATACTAGCCTCATAAAAATGAGCTTTGCTCTCTTTTTCTATTTTTCTGTTTTGGAAGAACTTGTATAAGGTTATACATGAAATGAGGTGATTATCGTAATGATTATATTGTGAGATGATTTGTGTTTTAAGATGATCCCTCTGCAGGGCAAGACAAATGCAGAAAACCAGTTAGGATGCCATTGCAAAAGATGGTAGGCTACTGAGTAAAATAAGATGCAGTAAATGTGATAATCAGAGGTTCCTGAAGGACCACATTTGGAGGGATTTTGCGGCAGAGACCAAGCTAGGTTGGACCAAGTACATGATTAATTAGCTGTGTCTGCCAGTTACATAGGAATGCAAGGACAAAGACACCATGGGTATATGGGATAGAGTCTGGAGGAAGAGGCACTCAGGGATGATGGATGCAGAGAAACAGGGATTGGGACATGATGGGTGTGGAGATGAAGGGTTGGGAGGGGGGCTCTGAGCAGGATGATGGTGAGTAGGGGATTGGCAAGGGCATGGAGGCTGAATCCAGAGGAGGTTACTACCTGGATTCAGCTCTTAAACGCAGTGTTCAAAAATAAACTTGAGAGATTTCCTGATAAAATCCAGAGAGTTTGCTTTTCTTGAATTTGGTGCTGACCACATGGGACCTGTATTCATATAGTGAAGAAGAGCTGGGTGGAGCCTGCCTGCCCTAGACAGTGCACGAGGCTCCTATAAGCCCAAGTGCCCATGAAGTCCACTTCCTCCTGGCCCCTGGGTACCTTGGTGTGATTTTTTTTTTCTATAAATTTGATTGATTTATTTATTTTTGGCTGCTTTGGGTCTTCGTTGCTGTGCGTGGGCTTTTCTCTAGTTGCAGCGAGCGGGGGCTAGTCTTCGTTGCGGTGCGCGGGCTTCTCGTTGCGGTGGCTTCTCTTGTTGCCGAGCACGGGATCTAGACGTGCGGGCTTCAGTAGTTGTGGCACGTGGGCTCAGTAGTTGTGGCTTGCGGGTTCAGTAGTTGTGGCTCACGGGCCTAGTTGCTCCGCGGCATGTGGGATCTTCCCGGACCAGGGCTCGAACCCGTGTCCCCAGCATTGGCAGGCGGATTCTTAACCACTGCGCCAGCAGGGAAGCCCCCTTGGTGTGATTTTGACACCTCTGGGATGGGGGATGGATATTGGCATGGCAGGTAGGTGTCACCTTGTTCCAGTTCTGTGGACTTAATGGTGAGGACTGTGTTGAAATGGATTCTGAGGCAGAGTCCCCAGCGGCTGGAGGTGGGCGTTCCAGGACATAGAGACGGAACCTGGAGTCAAGGATCACCCAGTCAAGGAGGGACTGTGGGGGCAGGGAATTGGGAGAGGACCTCTGCCCCCGGAGTAAGGGGCAGGGGTAATCCTCAGCCTTGCTGCCCCTCCGTTGTCCAGGTAGATGGTGAGAACTCTGCTGGGCAGACGGTGCTCTTCCTCGCGGCGCTGCTGGGCCACAGCTCTGCCGTGCAGCTCCTGCTGGCCTTTGGTACAAGCCCCAACCAGTGAGTGGACAGGTGGTGATGCCCCACACTCCCAGCGCCCTGAGTCTGAGTCCCAGGGAGCCTGAGGGCCAGGGCTGTCTTCCCCAGAGGCCTCTCTCCCTCAGACCCCCTTCCATCCCCTGATGACCCTCCCATCCCCAGTGACCAGCCCCCACCTTGTTCTCTCAGTTCACCCCTTCTTTTTTTTTTTTAATGTATGTTTATTATCAAGATTTATGCCGTGACTTGCAAACCTCAAGGCACTTTTTTTTTTTTTTCAAATTTATTATTTTTGGCTGTGTTGGGTCTTTGTTACTGTGCGCGGGCTTTCTCTAGTTGCGGCGAGCAGGGGCTACTCTGCATTGCGGTGCGCAGGCTTCTCATTGTGGTGGCTTCTCTTGTTGCGGAGCATGGGCTCTAGGCGCACGGGCTTCAGTAGTTGTGGCTCGCGGGCTCTAGAGCACAGGCTCAGTAGTTGTGGCACACAGGCTTAGCTGCTCTGCGGCATGTGGGATCTTCCCGCACCGGGGCTCAAACCCATGTCCCTGCATTGGCAGGCGGATTCTTAACCACTGCGCAGCCAGGGAAGCCCAGTTCGCCCCTTCTTGTCCTCCAGTGACTCTTCCCATTCTCCCAGTGCCTCCCATGCTCACCGCGATCCTCTCACCCTCTCAGACTCCACTGTGTTCCCAAGTGAGCCCCCCATCTTGATCGCCACCTCCCATGATCGTAGTGACCCCTTTATCCCTCAGTCCTCCCATCCTGCACCTCCTGTCCCTGTTCCGTCCCTTTCCTAATCCATTACTGTTCTCATCGTTCTGTTGCAGCCGCTGCCTGGACGGCAGCACACCTGTGCATGCGGGCGCCTTCTCGGGCTGCAGCCTGTTGATGCTGCACGTGCTGCAGGCGGGGGGTGACCTGCGTCTGCATGACCAGCAGGGTCGCATCCCTCGGGAGTGGGCAGAGCAAGGTGGTGCCAAGCAGAGCTGGGAGGTGAGCCGTGGCCGGGGTGGGGTGAGGGCGTCAGGGCGGGCGGCCCACCCTGCTTCACCCCACGTGCCACCCCCTGTCCGGGTGCTGGAGCCGTTACAGATCTGCTGTGCCCACACGTCAGCACTGGTGCATGGCAGTGAGTTGGCACGCACTGCACCCCTGGGCCAGTTGCAGGCCAGCTCTGGACAGAGCCTGTGTGGTGGTCTGCGGCTGACGCACACTGACAGGTAACAGCCCACATCCCGAAGCCTGCCCACCCACCACTCCCAGCTGCCCTGGACTTACTCTCAGACGGCCCTTTACCCCAGGGCACGGAGGCCGGAGCAGATCAGAACCCCCCAGATCCCAGCCTTTGGGTTCGGCCAGGTAAGCGGGAGATGTTGGAGGGAGTGCGGACCACTCCGTCCTCTTCCTGCCTCATGGTCCCGCTCCCCAGCCCCAGCGGAGCAGCTTGTGGCCACTGGGGCTGGTAACAGGCGGACCCCTCGCGGACCTCGAGGAGCTGCTGCCAGCCCGGGGCGGGCCTGACTGCACCTACGAGAGCAGCTCCCACACCCTCATGGCCAAGTGAGAGAGAGACCCCTCCCACACCCCTGCCTGGCTGTCCAGCAGAGCTCGGGGGAGAGCCCAGCTCTCCTCTGCCCTTACAGGGAAAACCCCCTTGTCTCAGGCCCACACTCTCTCCCCCTCCCCGTTTCTCCAGCCTCCCGTGGAGGGGCCACCCCGTGACCGTGACCGTGCGGCAGCTGAAGGCACCTGGAGCCCAGCCTGACGTGCTGATGCCTGACCTTCAGCACTGCAGGTACGTCACCCCAGCCTTGCCCCCAGGCCAGCCCAGTCCTGCAGAGCAGTCTCCTGCCTGCCCTCCCGACTCAAGGGTTTCGGAAACAGAAGCCCAGGGAGTGTGGCGGTGGCCGCGGTTACAGTCTTCGCCTCTGGGCCAGCGCTTGGCATGAAGCCTTCTTACTGGAGTGACCCCTCCCCATGGGTACGTGGGTACCCAGTTCTGCGCACTGTCTTGTAGGCCTCTGAGAGGAGGCGGGTGTGGGGGGTGGTACCACGGACAGGGTGCTGGTTCTACCACTGCCAGGCTGTGTGACCCGGGGTCTCGGTTTCCCCTCCGTCTGGTGGCTGAGGCAGATCGTCAGCCCCTGGTGCGTGGTGATCTGTGCCTGAGACCAGCCCCCTGCCCCGTGTGGGTTGGGGCCTCCTCACGAGTGGCCTGCTCTCCGCCTGCCCCGCGCCCTGCACCAACCCAGCCTGTTGCTGCTGATGGCACTGAGCCGCTTGGCCGACCCGTCGGGGCTCTCTCTGCCTTCTCTTCGAACCCGTGTGGCTGGGACCGAGAGAGGGGGGCCCGGCCACCTGCCGCTGCAGGCGCTGGAGGCCCTGCTGTTCCTGCAGGCCCGCTGGCGTGCTCCTGGCGGCCTCAGCTCCCATGCTGTGCAGCTGATGCGGCCAGGCCTGGCCAAAGTGGGCAGCCTGGAGCACGGGCGCCCACTGTACCAACTCTGGCTGCGGCCCGGGTGAGCGCCTGCCTCACTTGCCTGCCCCTGTGTCCCTGTCTGGCGGCCACTGGCTCACCAGGTTCCTCGGCCTCCACAGGCCACAGCAGGGCTACCCGTGGGGAGGCCCAGGCCCAGGGCTGCCCCCACCTCCCGAACTGTACCCGTGGTTGCCACTTGAGCTCATCTGCGGTAACATGCTTGCCGCCACCTCAGACCTCTACAGCTTCTGCATCCTGGCCCAGGAGGTCTTCACTGATCAGCGAGTGACCCCGCTCCCTGCCCCAGTGAGGCCCCCCACCGGTTTGGGTCCCCCAGTTATGCTTCCACACAGGAGAGCTTCCCTGGGCTGGAAGAGAAGGGCCTGAGGTGAAGGCTGAACTGGAGGCCAGTGAGAGCCCAGCCCTGGACCCCCTGGTGCCAGCCCCCTACCAGGCCCTGGTTCAGGCTGGGCTAGGTCTAGGGCCTGCTGACCGCTGGGGCAGCCTGCAGAGTACACGATACCTGCTGCGGAAGGCCATGGCTCAGGTATAGGGCAGGTAGGCCGGGGTGGGTGGTAGCCCTGGAACCTCAGGCAGGGCCCGTGTCCCACACCCAGCCTCCTCTCCACAGGACTCAGCCTCTGAGGTGAGCTCCCCAATGGATTGGACCACTCTGTGCCCTTCACCCCAGGGTTCTCCACCAGGTTAGAGGGCAAGGAGGGGATGGTAGCAGGTACTAAGCACAGGTCAGCTGTGCCCCCACCCCATTCCAACCAACTGGCTGTTCCCCCAGAGACGACGTACTATGAGGTGGCTCCCAGAACCAAGACTGCACTCAGGCCTGTGCCCCCTGTGATGTCCCCAGGCCCCTCCCCATCCCAGGTAGGAGCCAGGACAGGCATGTGGAGGACCAAGGGAGCTGTGGGGCACCTGGGCAACCATGCCAGCTCTCTGCCATCGCTCTCTGCAGGTCATGAGCCACAGCAAAGTCCAGAGAGGTGCAGCCTGGGACTCGGGCAGCAGCTTGACTCTAGGCAGCAGCTCGAGTCCCAGCCCCAGCCTCTGCCCAGGGCACAGCCCCACAGCCAGGGTCAGCCTGGACCGCTGCCTGGAGCCCAGATCAACAGTATGGATACCCTGAGCCCTGCGCCACCATCCATTTGCTCACCTGTGACCCCTCCCTCCAGTTGTCACCAACTCCAATTTCCCTGGCTGCCTCTCCTCTGACCAGGGACCCCCTGGGACCCCCAACTGTTCCCTCGATGACCTGTGACCCCCAACCAACCCTGCTTCCCCCAGGGCCCTGCCCTGTACTCCAGCCTTCAGGACTCAGCCTCCCTGCTGGGGACTCAGAGCTCTGAGGAGCAGTATGAGAGGAAGTTCTCAGCCAAGATCCAAGCCCTGCAGGGGCTGCGGCGGCACACACACAGGGCTGCCCTGCTGGACCCCCAGCCCTGTGAGCCCACCCCCTGCCTACTGACCCACAGGGAAGCTTCCCACACCCTGGAGACTGCTGGCAGGGAAGGCCACGAGGGCAGGTGAAGCAGAGGACCCTGAGCCCAGCCCCTGCCCCACCCCACCCTCCCAAGGCCATCCTGAGCTCCATGGCCACCGGGTGGCAGCTCTAGTCTTTTACTCCTGTAGGCGCCCAGCCCTGAGCTGATCAGAGGAAGTCTCTTCTTCAGCCTGCAGAAGTGAGAAATGGGGCACTGGTGGAATGGCCACAGGCCCCTTCCTCATCCCTGAGATAACCCTCAGTCCACCCCTACCCGCCCGCGCCCCCCGCCCCAGGATGGATCTGCTGGAGGAGATCATAGCAGTACTACAAGGTGGATGCCAACTTGAAGACAGGCCCAGGCTCAATCCCACTCCTGACACAAATTGTTGGGGCACCCATGGCCCCTTCTCTGCAGATATCGCCCCCTCAGAGTCTCCCAGGAGTGACTCACCACTTAGCACCTGCTGAAATGATAAAATGAGAAAGCAATCCATCTGTTACTGCCTCTTTATTCACTGAGCCTGGCCCCAGCATGACACTAGCAGCCACATTTTCACCATTTTTATTCATTAATTTTGTCAGATGGTTTAGTGGGGTATGTGGCGGGAGATGGCAGGAGCTGTCCCCCCACCCCCTGTGCACAGGACAGGACATGCTGGGAACTCCTGGAGAGAAAGGGAGGACAGGGAGTCAGCCTAACCCTCTCAGATTTGTGCAAGAGCCCCCAGGATGGAGGATGGTGGGGGGATGGGCATGCCCTTCAGCCCAGGGTAGGTAAGCTATGATAACAGGTTAGGGACCCACATCAGAGGCAAGTTACAAAGTTAGAAACCTGGGGTAGGGGTCAGGAGCTCAAGAAAATACAAAACAAGGGATTAGGTTGGACCAAGATCAGTGAGGGAGAAGAGGAAGGAGGAAGGTCTCTCCCAGCTCTGGCTCAGCAGTAGCTTCGGGTCTGGCCCTCAGAGTGGAAGGACCAGCTGGGAGTGGGGTAGGGGGGTGGGGGACCAGCCCCCTCCCTTCCTTGCCCCCCATTCCTGTACAAGGGCCCTCGGTGGTGCTCGCCCCCCCTCCCATAGGCTGGTGGGGCTGCCCTGTAGGGGAGAGGGTCTGAAGGGCCCCAGGACCCAGGCACCCTGTGAGGGGTGTGGTGGCCCCAGGGGGCCCGCTGTTTCTGGGGGAGGCGGGGGGCTGGGGGACCAGGATCAGAGCGGCTTCTGGGGTGGGCCGGAGGGGAGGAGGAGCTGGAAGAGGCGGGTGAGGGACCCCTGGGCCCTAGGGCTAGGTTGACATAGAGGGGCTCAGGTCGGGTGGGGCGCCGGGCAGGGTGCTGGGAGGCTGAGTAGCCAAGGTGGTCGTGGGGAAAGCAGGAGGGGGGTGGTGGGTAACTGAGCAGGAAGTCGGGGGACCTATGGAGTGGTGGTGATTGGCCAAGCATGCCATACGAGGCATTGAGCCTATCTGGGGGCGTGGAACGCAAGGGACTCCAGGACCGGGTGGGACCAGAGTAAGGGGACCCCTCGCCTGCCTCGATCTCATAGTACAGGTTCTCTCCTCTGTCCAGTGGTGCAAGGGGACCCAGGGGGCTCCTCCAGACTGGGGCCGGGGAGCTGGGCTGGAAGGATGGGGAGCCGAGGGGGTACAAGCCTGGTCTGGGGACCCCGAGGAAGGATGGTAGGCACTCCCGGGGGGCTGAGGAGAAGAAGCCAGGGGTAGGAACCTGTGGGGGGACAGAACACAGGGAGTGGGCTGCCATCTCTGGCACATCCCTGCACCTCCCACCTGTCCTGAGCTGGGCACTGACCTGGGAAGGGCCCCTGGGTCCCCTCCTTGAGGTCCCCGTGGGCCGCTGGCTCCTCACCAGGCTCCCATCGATTTGTTGTCTCGGTAGGGAGGGTGGGGGTCCCGGAGCCCAGGCACCCGGGTGGGCTAGGGAGTGGGGGGGTGGCCCACTCCCTGAGGTCCCTGGGGGCTCACTGCCCACCTCCAGGGACAGTGAGCCATGGAAAGGGGAGTGGGGAGCAGACGGGGTGCTCCCCTGCTCCTGTTGACTCTGTCTCTGAGCCACCTGCTGAGCCCGCTCAGCCAGGGCCAGGGCCATGAGGCGTGCTGGGTTTTTAGGAGGCGGGGGCGGGGCCCCCCCAGGGCGAAGGAGGGACAGGGGCGGGGGCAGCAGCGGTGAATCCATACCAGCACCTAGGAGGGGAGTGGGAAGAGGAGTCAGCAGGGTCTTGGGCGCAGCCTCAGGGTTGTGAGGGTGCGGGGTCGGGTGGGCTGGACAGGACTCACCATGCTGGCCTTGGGCTCCCCGGGGACCAGGCAGTGCCAGCTTGCTGCAGATCTCCTGTTGGCAGGTGTCGCTCAGCTGGGCCTCAGCTCCACGCAGCAGCAGGGGGATGAGATGGGGGCGCAGGCCTGGGCTGGGGCTGAGGGCTGGCGCTGGGGTGGCCGAGGCAGGTGTTCCCCCAGCCCCCAGCAGCTCCAGGACAGCGGGTGGCACCGATACAGCCAGGGGCTCTGAGATGTCCAGGGCAATGGGTGAGGCAGCGCCGGTGGGCCCACGGGGCGAGAGGGCCTGGGGGGTCACCCTGGGTGGAAAGGCAGAGGCGGGGGCCGGGGGGGCCGGGCTGGCGGGAGGTGCAGGGTCCCCTGGGGTGGGGCTGCTGCATCGAAAGGTAAGGGGATCAAAGTCAAGCCCCCGGAGCCCCTCCAGGCAGCGGGGTGGGCTGAAGTCCAGCTCGTCACCATCATCTAGCCAGGCTGAGGCTCGGTGTGAGGGGGAACCGGAGAGTGCCCCCAGCCCAGCTGCTGAGGACTCGGAGGAGGAGGACTCGGAGGAGGAGGACTCGGAGGACTCGGAGGGCTCGGACGATGACAGGCTCTCGCAGGAGCCAGCAGGTGCTGGGCCCACAGGAAAAGCATCACTGCTGGAGTGGGGTCGCCGTAGCCTGTGCAGCCTCTGGAGGCCTGGAAGGGCAGTATGGGGGGGGGGCAGTTAGGGGTCGGGGTCAGAACTTTACATACCCACGTACATCAGTGAGAACAGGACACACCGCCCAGTAAGTTGGGGAAATAACATGAAGAGGCACGTCCCTGGATAGGGTCACAATGGCTGGGAATCCAGGGAGAGCTGTTCAGACTCATGGGTGATAAAGGAAATAAATGGCAAGTCCATGAAAAGAATCCTTCCAGACCCAAAGGCAAGAATGAAGTCTGATGACCCCACTGGCTGTGAGCATGAGACCAGCAAGATCTCATACACAGTGGCTGGGAGGACAGCGTGGGGCGACCACGTCTGGGAAATACTTGGGCCTTGTCTTGTACAGTTGGATGTGAGCATACCGTACAGTATGTACCTCCACTCCTGGGCGAGCTCATCAGAGCCCCCAGATCCATCAGGAGGAGGATGGACAAGCAACTCCCAAGGGGATACCCACACATGGAACACTAGAGAGTGACGGAGAGGAAGGAGGCTGAGCTCCACTCAGCAGCGCGGACGGCAGCCTATAATGTAGTGGTGAGTGAATCCACATACAGCGCGATACCGCTTTTAATGATACCCTTTAATTAAAGTTTCAAAACAACTAGAACTTCGCAGTATGTTATTGATGCCTGCACCTGTACGTGATAAAACTGTAAACGCAAAGGGATGAAGACTATCAAATTTAGAGGATGCCTGTTGTGGGGAGGCAGCAGGTGGGAGGGGGAGGAGTTCGCAGGTAACGCAGTGGTGCTCTTTTAGTTCTGGCCAGTGGGTTCACGGGTGTTCATTATACTATTTAATTTTTTTTTCAAAAGGGATGAATAGGGCTTCCCTGGTGGCGCCGTGGTTGAGAATCTGCCTGCCAATGCAGGGGACACGGGTTCGCGCCCTGGTCTGGGAAGATCCCACATGCCGCGGAGCGACTGGGCCCGTGGGCCACAACTACTGAGCCTGCGCGTCTGGAGCCTGTGCTCCGCAACAAGAGAGGCCGCGAGAGTGAGAGGCCCGCGCACCGCGATGAAGAATGACCCCCACTTGCCGCAACTGGAGAAAGCCCTCACACAGAAAGGAAGACCCAACACAGCCATAAATAAATAAATAAATAAATAAAATATTAAAAAAAAAAAAAAGGGATGAATAAAAGACTGTTTGAAAGGACGCTGCATGGACCAGTGATCACAGTGCATCACGAAACAAGGGTGAAGCTTTATCCAACTTATTGTACCTACGGTCCAGATTAAAAACGAAAAAAACCCAAGACCCCCAAATCTGAAAACACCACTTGGAGGCCAACTCAGGGCCCCAGTCCCTCCCAGCTCCACCTGGGCATAGGCAGCTGTGCTCACCAGCCCCGCTGGCCTGCGATGACAGAGACTCCTCACTCTTGGTAGACCTCAGTGTGACAGTGTCAGGTCGGCTGCCTGCAGGGAGAGGAAGAAGGGTCACGGGGGGCACTATGCAGTGCCTCTCTGACCACCATGCCAGCTGCCCGGCCTCTGACCTGAAGGCGGCGGTCGGGCACGGGTGCCCCCTAGCCAGGGAAGAGGCTTCTTTCGGGGGATGCTGGGGCCCCGGCCCAGGGCAAAGAAGGTCTTCCAGCTGCTACCCCCAGGCTTCCGCTGTTTCTCGCCTCTCTCCCCTTTCCTCCTGGAGTTTGGGTGAGACACAGGAGGCAGGATGAGAGCTGGGGCCCCCCAGGCTGGCCCCTCCCCTTCCGGGCCTCTCACTCACCTTTCCACAGGTGAAGCTGGGGCCTTGGAAGTTGTGGGCTCGGCGGGCGTCCCCAGCCGGCCCTGGGTGCGAGCCTGGGCTTCCTCCAGCGTCAGCAGGCGAGTGGAGGGGCCGCTGCCCGCAAGGGACTTGGGCCTGGGGAGGAGGCAGCGGCCTGGGAAGTCGGGAAAGGGGGCAGCCGTCAGCCCTGGGACCATTCAAGGCCACAGGCAAAGCCAAGCGCTACAGCCCAAGCCCCGGCCCAGCAGCGTGCCCACCCGGGCTGGCAAGGCAGGGGGCCAGGGCGGATCAGGCGGGAACGGGTGGGCAGCAGGCAGGTGAGGAGGAGGCGTGAGGCAGAACGAGCTGATGAGGAGGCAGCTCCCAGCAGCCAGCGAGGACAGCGGCTCTGGCTTCAGTTACCTCGAGCCAGAGGGCCCTCCGACGTGCTGAATCCTGACTGGGCTGGGGTCCGGGGCAGGGCGGGGAGTCTGGGTGGGGCCGGGGCAGGGTCAAGTCTGGGGACCTCCCACCTCCTCCCAGGTGGACCCAAGGCCCCGAGCGCCCCCAGGAGCTACAAGGGGTGAAGGAAGAACGATGTCCGGGCCAAGAAGTGGGGATCCTGAGCGTAGGAGCTGAAATGAGAAGGGGGGGGAGGGGAGGGAGAGGCCGGGGCGGGGTCCTCAAGGAGCCAGAAGGGAGGTCCAGCTTCAGTGGGATAGGGATGGGGCTGGGAGCCCACCTGCCCTCCCGCTGCAGCCCGGACAATGAGGGGGCAGTAGTCAGGACATCGGGGGTGGATGGGCATACCTGCAGGGTCAAGGCCAGCAGAGGTGAAAGTGTCGCTGAACAGGACGTCCACGTGGGTGAGCAGGAATTCCACCACCACCGACTGCACCCGCACCTCCCGGAAGGCTGCTGCCCCCCCCAGCCCCACTGACTCCAGCTCCATGGACCTGGATGGGAGGACGGGGAGGGTGGCCGGGTGCCTCGAGCCCCAGCTGGTGGGTTCTGGCCAGGCAAGGTAGGGAGCCTTGGAAGCAATGACTATCATTCAATGTCTCTGACCCTGTCAAACTAAAACTGCATTCTCAACCCTTCCCCAAACCTGCTCCCTCCCTATCCCATCTCAGTCAGTGTACTTCTAGTGGCTCAGGCCAAACACCCTAGAATTGTCCTTGACCCCTCTTTCCCTCACACCCACATCCAATCTCAGCAGACCCTGTTGGCTCCACCCACAAAATCTACCCAGAATCTAAACTCTGCTCCTCTACTGCCCCCACCCTGGCCCAGCCTCCATGCTCTCCCTCCTGGACCATCACACAGCCTCTTCCCTGGTCTCCCTGCTCCCATCTGCCCCTACAGTCTGCTCCCCCCACACAGCCAGAGGGAGCCTGTGAACCCCTGAGTCAGATCAGGGCCCTCCTGGCTCAGAGCCCTCCTCTGGCTGCATCTCACTCCTGGTAAAAGCCAAAGTCCTCATTATGACCCACAACCCATAAGTCCCTTCCCTACTGGGTCCATCACTTCTCTGACCTTACCATCTCCTCCCCCTCAACCCCTCCCTCACTCACTCAGCTCCAGTCACACTGGCCCCTCTGCTGCTCCTCCAAAACACTAGGCCCTGACCCAGTCCCAGGACCTTTGCACTTGCTATTCCCTCTGCCTAGTTTGCTCCTCCTCAGATATCCACATGGGTCCTTCCCTCACCTTCTGCAGGTATCAACTCAAATGTTACCTTCTCAATGGAATCTTCCACACCCACTTCATTTAAAATTGTAAACCTCTATATTCCAGGTCTGTCTTTATTTTTTCCCCCGTAGTTCTTATACCTACCATGTACCGTCTATTTTATTTATTTACTTATCTGTTTCCCAAGAAGAACTGAACTCCTCCAGGACAGGGAACTTGCCTGTCTTGGTCACCATCAAATCCTCTGGGGCTTACCCTGCTGCTGGCCATGGAAGACTTCTTCCTGAAGCCTTCACTGCCACTCTAAACATTTCAAATGCCATGGCCCTGCAGATCTCCCTTCCCCACTTTGTAATCTTTCTCCTTGCCACTCATCACCATCAGACAGTGCTCTGTGTTTTTCTTGTAATGGTTCACTGTCATCTCCCGCATGAGAATGTGAGCCCAGAGCACAGGTTCCCGCTCACTACTGTGTCCCCGGTGCTGAGAACAGGGGCTGGCATACTGGCGTCCGACACTTAAGAAATATGTGAAATGAACAAGAGAGCAAAAGCTGGGTGGGTTCCTGGGGTGGGGTAGGGGTCGGGGGAGACTCAAGGCCCAGCCTGTGGGAGGGAGCTAGGGGGGCAGGCTGGTGAGCTGCCAGCTTACCGTAGCAGGTTGGGTGCCCAAACGATGGCCAGGTTGCGGGCATGCATGCTGGTGTTGGCACTGTGTCTCGCCATGCGGGCCAAGTGCCTCAGCAGGTACTCCAGGGTCCTGGGGGTGGAAGCGGAGGGGGACGCCTGAGCCTCAACTCCCTTGGGAGCCCAGCACAGCCCTTCCTTGCCCCTCCTGGTTTACCTGTAGTGCGGCGGGGGCAGCTGCTGGATGACGTCGTGGACCCGCACCAGGCGTTCCTCCTCCCCAGGCACTGACATGGCTTCCTGAGATTGTGCACGGGCATGAATGAGGGGGGCCGCACGCCTCCCAGCACCCTCCAACCTTGCCAGCGCCCTCACTCACGCTGAACTTCCCGTAGAGCTGGTATGTGAGCAAGGGGTTCGGCAGCTCTCGGAAGTAGAGCTTGCAGAGGGAGGACACGCTGTGGATGTCCTGCAGGAAGGCGGGGCCAGACAGTTCAGGGATCCTCTCACTGTCAAACTCATGCCTGAGGCCACCAGGTCAAGGAGGAGGAAGATTCGGGTCAGAGCTAGCCCGCCTGGCCGTGTCCTTCCCCTGCCCCCTAAAGTGTCCACAGGTGGATGCAATCCTCTTCCTGTGCTGGGCTCTTCAGAGGCTCTCAGAACCTTACCGAGCCCCCTTCCCCCCCAACAACCCTATGTGCCAAAGACAAGGGCACCCCACTTACAGAGGAGGACACTGAGGCTCGGGTGGGAGATGCCCTGCCTGTAGCTACCCAAGGCTATCTGCCCCCACAGTGTAACCGGGCTCTGTCCACAAAGTTGTGCCATTTTCCTGGCTCCAAGAGGTCACACTGGAAAATGCAGCTGAAATCCCAGCAGCCCCTGCTCACAACCTGGCGGTGTCCCACCCTCTCAGGTAAAAGCTCTATGCACGCGACCTAGGCCTCATCTCTCACTGCCCCAGGCTCCACGCTCTTGCTTCACGGCCTCCTGTCAGCTTGGAAGCCCGTGCCTCACTGCTTCCCACCTCTTAGACTGTTGTTATGCACGCTGCCCCTCCTGGGCTCAGAACCCATCCTGTGGTTCCCCTCTTACTCCCAGTAAAAGCCCAAATCCTAACAGTCATCAAAAAGGCCCCGCATGCTCTGCCCCTAATCATTTCGCAGACATCATCTCCTGCTGCTTTCCCCTCGCGCTGCCTGTTCCCTCCAACGTGGATAAGCACAGGGCTCGCTCCCTCACCTCCTCCACAGCGAGCTCTCCCCAAGGAGGCCTTCTCCGCCCACCCTACTGAAAACCGCAATACCCCTCCCTGATTTCTTATTATGATCTTCCTTACCCCTGTCTTTTTTTCTCCATACCACTTGTCACCTATTGTAAACTCTCTAATTTCCTTGTTTGGCTCCCCCTCTAGCACGTGGGCCCCATGAGGACGGAGTTTCTGGTTGTCTCATTCACCACTGTGTCCCCAGTGCCGAGTGCTTGGCATGTGGCAGGTGCTCAGTGAAGGCTGACTCCCCTGCTTTGAGTGCTTGTTCTGCTCTCACCTTTCAGACCTCAGCTGGGGTGTCACTTCCTCAAGGAAGCCTTCCCTGCGCCCACCCCGGTCCAACCCTGCCCTGTGCCCTCCCAATAACTCTGTGTCCCCAGCACATGGCACAGGGCCTGGAACAGAGATGATGCTCAATAAATGTTTGCAGAGGGAAGGGGTTGGCGGAGGGTCCTCACCGTAGCCTCTGGATGTTGGATGACACACCCGAGAGCCGATAGATTCCATCTACCACCCCATGGGCCTCGATAAACTCAGAGCAGCAGCGAAGCACCTGGGGCACTGGGAGAAACAGCGGGGTCGGGGCTGGGCAGGTTGCAGCCTGGGTGGGAGGATCGGGCAGGGCAGGTGGGCCCGGGCCTCACCATCCTGGCCCGAGTTGCTGAGGTGCTCTCCAAGGTCACAGCCGAACACCCTCTGCCGCAAGATGCCCCGCTGCCGCAGCCGCTGCCGGGAAGGGCGGGAGTGCATGAAGGTGCGGAGGAGGCCGGCCAGCTTCCCACGCGGCCGGGGCACAGCTGTGGGAGTAAAGGCGGGTCACACAGGGTCAGTGCAGCCCCCGGTCTGGTGGGGTGGGGGGCAGGGGCCTCGCCCCTCGTCTGCATTACCTGAGGTCAGAGAGGAGATACCCTGGGGAGCTGGGACACCACCCGGGGGACCGTCGGCATCTGTGGGGCGAACAAGGGGTGGAAAGGATGGATGGCAGGCAAAGGATGCAGGAGGGCCTCCCCACTTTGCCCAGGACACTCACCCCCCTTTAGTCCTGGACCCGGCCGCTCTGTGAACAGCTCCACACACTCGCTGGGGAAGAATCCGACCTGAGGAGGGTTTGGGGTCAGTGACGGGGCCATCTGAGCTGGCGCGGTGCCCCGACCCCACCTGTCCACCCCCAGCCAGGCTCACCTGGAAGCCCCGCTTGCCCCGCCACCAGCTCCGATCCTCCGTGGGCGGCATGTCGATCACTGAGACAATGTCTCCCACCTGGGAGTGGGCAGGTGTGAGGAGGGAGGGTCAGAAGGCGCAGGGGAAGTGGGGACCCGGCTGGAGTCTGCTCCTCCACAGCCTCACCTCAAAGGACAGCTCGTCGGGTGCCTGGGCTGTGTACCGCTTCACCACGTGGGCGGCGGCCACCGCGGGGATATTGAGCGAGGCCTCCTCACTGAGGAGCAGTCGCCGGCCGTGGTTGTCCAGCTGAGACGGAAGGGAGTGTGGCAGGGAGAGGCCAGAGGAAGGCGATAATAAAGACAGAGAAGGTTCCTCCATGCCCAATGGAGGCCACCACCTGTCCCCCACCCAAAAGCCCTTGTCACTCAGAGCTATTGGTCAAACACCTACATTCTTGCCTCTCCCAAAACAAAGCCCTTTCCATGTCCCAGGACTCCCCTGCCCGAAGTCTTTCTGATACACCCCTGCACCCTCGTCCTCCATAGCAGACACTGCACATCTGCTATCTAAAAACCTGCTGCTTGGGGCTTCCCTGGTGGCGCAGTGGTTAAGAATCCGCCTGCCAATGCAGGGCACACGGGTTTGAGCCCTGGTCCGGGAATATTCCACATGCCACGGAGCAACTAGGCCCGTGCGCTACAACTAGTGAGCCTGCGCTCTAGAGCCCGCGCGCCACAGCTACTGAAGCCTGTGTGCTACAACTACTGAAGCCCGCGCTCCTAGAGCCCGCCCGTGGTCTGCAACAAGAGAAGCCACCGCAATGAGAAGCCCGTGCATCACAACGAAGAGTAGCCCCCGCTCCCTGCAACTAGAGAAAGCCCACATGCAGCAAGGAAGATCCAACGCAGCCAAAAATAAAATAAATAAATAAATTAAAAAAAAACAAACAACCCGCTGCTTTAAGCCACTCTTAGCCCGGCATTCTGAGCTACAGCCAAACCTATTTCTAACCAATATACCTTGAAATTCTCACATCCCTACAGCCCAACACCTGCGCGCACACGCGCGCGCACACGTTTTTCCCTCATAGGCAAGCGCCCACACAGACACTGAAATACCAGCGTCTCCTCCACTCCGGCTCGTTTCTTTCCTGTGCCCACACACACCCTCCCAGGCTGGTTCTTGCTCCCCAGACGCCCCGCACTCACTCCCAGCTCCAAGCCCTCCTGCCCGGGCCCACCTCCATCCAGGTGAGCACGGGCCCGCAGTTGAGGTTACTATCCACCAGCCCTGACAGGGTCTCCAGGTACTGCAGCAGCAGCGGCACCAGCATCTGGGGGCAGGTTGGCAGAGTGGGCTATGTGAGAAGACCCCGCCCAAGACAGCCCACTGCCCTCCTATACTGCCCTAGCTCGCCTCTGGCAGAGCCGAAATTCAACTTGTACGCATGGGCGCTGCTCCGCTCGCTCTTAAGTACTGAAATGCTGTCATATCAATTGGTTAAACAGACTATGCCGAGTCCCCCACAATGGTGTGCCCCCATCGGTCTGGCCATTCTGACCCTTCCATGGAACCCCCGGGAACTCCCTATGATCCTACAACTAAAGGGAGCCTCCAGAGCCCTGCTGCAGTTCTAAGGCCTCTGACTGGCTGGGACTCGGGCCATACCAGTGCTTAAATATTTATCTATTCCCCTGCCTTGATGGTTTCACACATCTCTGATGAGGACACACCTTGGCTGAGGTAGGGGCTGGGACAACAAGTAGTTTACCTGGGCAGCCCTGGCACCCTCTGGGGGTGGGGGAAGCTCTGGGAGGCAGGAAAACCTCCGGTCAAATATGCATCGGTGGAGGTGGGCATCCAGGGAACGGAAGTCATCATAACTGCGGAGAACTGGCCAGGAACGGCCCTGTGGGAGCGGGAAGGACAGGAGAGAGCAATGGTTCCAGTACCCTGAGCTGAGGACCGTGGCAACCAGCCCGCCAGGCTCGATGAGAGGCAGGGGTGGGTGGCCTCACCTGACAGGTCACCTGCACCCCAAACACCAGTTCATTCTCTCCAGAGAAGCTGGGACCTTCACGCTCTGGAGACAGCAGGAGCTGTAGAGGGAAACAAAGGTCCAGGTGAGGGTCTCACTTTTTTCCAGCCCTGACCTCTCCAGATCGGCATTATCTAAGGATGGGTCTGCGTCCCCCTCCTGAGCCTCCCCAAAGGCAGGGCCTGGTGACGTCTCAGTCAGAGTACAGGGTCCTGGCACAAAGCATACACCTAACAAAAAGTTGTAGCTGAGTGAATAAAGGAACAAATGAATGAACAACTCTCCCCTTCTGCCCTGCAGCTCCTGCCACTGAGCAGCCAGTCCCAAGGGTAGGTTTCAGCGGTAAAGTGGCTGATACTGCTTCAGGGTTGGGTGGGATATTGCCTACCCACCTGGTGCAGCCCCCATACCTGAATGTGGCCAAAGTCAACGTTCTCGTAGTGGAAATGGGCACAGTCAGCCAGCCGGGGAAAGGGACCTCGAGGAGCCGAGAGCCTGGGGGACAGGTGACAGGTCACCAGTGGCTCCTGCGCTTGGCTCCCCTCCTAATTTGAGCCTCTCCCTCACCTCTCACCTCTTCCCAGGCTTGCCCTTCACACTGGGCCCCCCAGACGGGGGCAGGGGCTGCACTGAGCCTTCCCCTGGGCCATCCAGGCTGTCAGTGCTGCGAGCCTGTAGAGCAGAAAGAAGAATCAGAGGCCCCCAGAGATGGGAGCAGAGAGACAACGGGAGCATTGTTATCTGTCAGCCTGGGCCTGCGGGCCCGAATTGCTCCATACACTGCCCTGAGCAGGGAGAATAGGGGTAGGTCAGGGGGAGGTAAAGGCTGGGCTGAGGGTAGGTCTGCTTCTCCATGTGTGGTCTGGGGTCGGGTGCTGGAAGAGCAGGGCCCAAGGGTGAATTAGGGAAAGAGCACGTTGGTACCATCTCTCCCCATTTAAAACCCTCCTGTAGCCCCAGCAGAGTATAGTCATCTCCCGTATGTGCCTCTCACGCCTTTCATAGACATCTGGACAGTCACTGCTCCCATCTTATCAGTCTTCCTGCTTCCACCTCTCCCTTCCTGCCAGCTTCTTCACAGCAAGAGCCAGTATAACTTTCACAAAACACAAATCTGCCTCTGTCTCTCCACAGGTCATGAATCTTCAATGGCTCCCTGTTGTCTTTAAGATAAAGTCTAAATATTCTGGTCTGTTTACCTCTCCAGCCTCATCTCTTCCCATTGCCTCCGCTCTCAGAGCTCTCAGACTTCTAAGAGTCCAACAAAAGCACCATCTTCTCATTTCCTTCTAGGGCTTTGCAAAGGCTGTTCCTGCTGCATGGAACACTCTTCCCCATCCTTTCCCTGTCCTTTCACTTATCCCTCAGGTCTCAACTCTCATGTTCCCACATCTCGGAAGTTCTCCCTAACCCTTCAGGCTGTGTCAGGCCCCTCTGCTGGACTCCCGCATCCCCTGAGCCTCCCCCATCCCAGGCTTGATGATGTTGCCTAAGCTTCCCTCATTACAGCCTTGAGCACTCTGAGATGTCCCTGTCTGATGACAGTCCAATGGGGGAGTCCCTCTCCCCCATTGGACTGGGGCTGAGTCCCTAGTCCCCCAGCATTGCCCAGCACAGAGCTGGGAACAGAACTGATGCTCCTCACAGGCTGGGTTGTGCCCGATTCCTCTCTGGGTCCCAATGCCCAGTGCCAGCTCAGTCACGCAGCGGGGGCTGGGTAAAATCTGATGAATAAATTAACCACCTGCCAGGTGAGGATTCCTCAGACTGGGCTCTAGCCTCTCCCTCCTTCGTATCCCTACAACGCCGACTTCATCCTTTGGGTCTCACCCTTGGGTGGGTCCCTCTCCAGCCCTTGAAGCTCCCCAAGGCAGGAGGGGATCTGACTTTCTCTATGCCTGGAGCAAAGGGGCTACACAGAGGTCTCAGTGAATGCTAAGTGAGCGAATGAGGGAATGAATGGATGAATGGGCAGGAGCAGCACGGTGGCAGAGGGAGATGCTGGGGGAGGGTGGATGAGGACAAGAAGATGGAGAGGACCCAAGGATCACATCGGGGTACAATGCACGCTTGGGATTAGGGTGGGGTAAGGAGGAGGGTAGTAGCTGGAGAGGCTGAAGTAAAGGTTCAGGCTGATGGGGGATAACGGAGGGTTGGTTGAGAGGGACTGGGAAGGGGTGAGAAAGACGAGAAGGAGAAGAAAAGGGTCAGGCTGAGGATGGAGCCGGGTGGGGGTGGGGCTCAAGAATGAGAAACCGGCTGATGGCAGGAGGAGGAGGGGTCTAGGCCAGGGATGGGTGGAGGCTGCGATGAGGACGCTGAGGATGGCTCTGGGATAGGGGCTGGTGAAGGACCCAGAGAGCCTCAGCAGGCCCCTGCGGGGGCCACTTGGAGGATGCGGGGTCCTTCCCTGGACCAGCCCTTTTTCCTCCCAAGTCTGGGTCTTCGGCCACCGTCACCCCCATCCAGGGCGTGGAAGGGGGATGCGCGCTGAGGGGGCGGGGCTCGGGTAAGAGCTCGGGCCCAAGACCTGGCCGGGGTAGGAGAGGGACCGCGGTGAGGGGTGAGGGGCGGCGCAGGCCGCGGGCTCGGGCGGGGCCGGGGGCGGGGCGCGCGGGGCGTGGCCCCGCGCGGACAGACTGACTTCACCGACAGATTGACGGCCGCGTGGGCGCCTCACCACCATGGTCGTGTAGCCTCCTCAGGCGCCGGCCGCGCTGGACCCCTCGCTCGTCGTCCTCGTCGCCGATGCCGCCGCCATGGCGACACAAAGGGGAGGGCGCGAGCTGCGCGCGGGCGGCTGCAGGCCCCGCCCCTAACGGCTGCCCGTGGCTCCGGCACTAGCCTCACAGGGGCTGGGGCAATGGGGGACGCGGCGCAGCGTCTCATTGGCTCCACCCTTGGCCTTAGGACGACGCCCCGCCCACCTGGCGGATTTTCATTGGCTTGGGTCTCATTTCTGGCTCGGTCTCTCCGGTCCCGCCCCGCGAAGTTTGACAGCGCCACGCCTATGCCTGCTTTTCATTGGCCGTCATTCCCCTCCTGAGACACACCCTCAGGTTCTTTATGCTTTGCTTCTAACATTTCTAACACTAAGCAGTGGACCCTTCCCTTAGTCCACTGTCAGTGACCGCTCCTCTGCCACTCTCAATTGGCTTCTCCCATGGCCTCAAGCTTTTCTCCATCCCCTAAGCAGCTCTTCAAAGTCTCGATCCTCTGACCCCACTTTGTCAGTCCTTGACCCCTCCCCTGCCCACAGAATACTAACAACATTGGCCCCTGGATGTTTTTCACTGGTTCAGATGCCCTGCCTGGGACATAACCCTAGGCAATCTGCGACTTAGCCTCCCCCTACCCACTGGACATTATCCTTGCCTCCTCCTCTACTGCTTCTTACAGGCTGGCCTCCAGCCTTGACTCCTTTTTCCTAGGAATAAATTTAGCCTGCGTGCCTGAACATGACCACGCCTCCCATAAAGCCAGTCCCAGTTGTTCCCGCTGTTGACTGAGGCTCAGAAAACACTCTGTAGGGATATCCCTGGTGGCTCAGTGGTTAAAGATCCGCCTGCCAACGCAGGGGATACGGGTTAGAGCCCTGGTACGGGAAGATCCCACATGTTGCGGAGCAACTAAGCCCGTGTGCCACAACTACTGAGCCTGCATGCCACAACTACTGAAGCCTGCACACCTAGAGCCTGTGCTCTACGACAAGAGAAGCCACTGCAATGAGAAGCCCGCGCACCGCAACCAGGAGTAACCCCCGCTTGCCGCAACTAGAGAAAGCCTGCGCGCAGCAACAAAGACCCAACACAGCCAAAAATAAATAATAAATAAATTAATTAATTAAAAATAAATAAATAAATACAGCTCTCTGATCCCTGGACCAGATATGTACATTAAAAAAGAAAAGGAAAGAAAAAGAAAACTCTGTAACAACGCCCTTTGCAAGAGAATTTGCCATTGGTCATGCCCTCAACAAGGCCCTCGAAGGTACATCCTTGATCCACCCATTCATTCATTCAAAAACTCTGATCGCTTAATTTGTGGATATATCAGTAACCAAAACAGAGGAAAATATACCCTGCCCACATGGAGCTCAAAAGCTAGTGGGAAAAGACAGTTTACAAAATAAGTATTTTAAAATATAGAATATTAGAAGGCGATAATTTCTATGGATAAAATTTAAGCCGAGATTGGGGAAAGGGAGTGCTGACGGAGGGGTAAATTTACAGCTACTTATTTCAGTTTATTGAACTTGCTGACCTCACTTCCATAACAGGGATTTCCCATATGAATTTCCCTCTGCCTGGAGTATTCTCTGCGCCCCCGCCCCATTAAAACACGACTGCAAATTCTTTCGCAATCCTCTCATGAAAAGGTAGAGTTTATCTCCATCTGGGCAGGATTGTGACAACTTCAACCAATAGAGAATAGTAATGAATAGCAATTGACACTATGTGATTTCCAAGGCTATGTAGTAAAAGGCAAAGGCATTCTTTGTCCACTGGAATGACTAGCTCTGGAGCCTTGAGGCATCATGTGAGAAGTGCAACTCTGCTGAGGTAGTCGTGCTCTGAGGAAGCATAAGCCACATGGAGAGACCTTGTGTAGGCACTACAGTCCGTAGTTCCAGCTTAAAGTCATCTGAGCCCTGATGTCAGACTTGGGAGTGAAGAAGCTCCAGAGATTCCGCCCCCAGCTGTTAAGCCACCTTTGTCTTCCCAGCTGAAACCCTAGACATCATGGAGCAGAGACAAACTGTCCCCAACTGTGCCCTGTCCAAATTTCTGACTCACAGAATCCATGAGCATAATAAAATGATTGTTTTATGCCACTAAGTTTTAGGGTGGCTTGTAACCCAGAAATAGTAACTAGGATGGCCCTTTGTTAGTTATTAATTCCTACCTGTCTCAGCTCAAATGTAACTTCCTCAGGAAAATTTCTAGGTCCCACTCACCCCCCAAGATCAGATTCTGCTACTATAAACATCTTTTTTTCTCCTTATACCTAAGCAGCTATTTCCTTCTTTTGATTTTATTTAAATGTATGGTTTGTTCAAAAAGACTGAAAACAAATGTTTACCATGTCTGTGACATACAGAAGCTACTTTTTACAGAAATCTATCCTATCTTCTCTTTTTTTTGTAAATACAAATATCAAAATAATCCTGATCATATATTCTCCAACATTTTATTATAAAAATTTTCTAACATACAGCAAAGCTGAACAATTTTACACCCATATACCCACCACTTAGATCCTACCATTAGCATTTTACTATATTTGCTTTATGTCACATCTACCTATTACTCTATTCATCCATTAATCTAATTTTTGGATGCATTTCAAAATAAATTAAAGACATTGTATACTGTCTCCTAAATACTTCAGCATGCATATCCTTCATTGGAGTTCAATATTTATTTTTCTTTTGAGGTAAACCTTACATACCATGCAATTCATAAATTTCACTGTATTTTGACACCTTTGTAGTCAAAATCCTTATCCAGGATGGCAACTGGACTTTTTATATGGCATCCCAGGGCTCCAAAAGGAGGGGGACAGGGAGAGACGGAGAAAGAAGAGAGACTGGGAGAAAAACAGGTGGAAATTATATCATCTTTTCTAATCCAATTTAGGAAGTTAAAGTAGTATCACTTCCTCTGCATTTTATTTGTGGAGGCAGTCACAAAGTTCAACCCAGTTTCAAGAAGGGACATAGACTTTACTTTTTTGATGGGAAATGTGTCAAAGTATTCACAGATAAAACAATAGGTTTTTCAATAGTCCGGACAGGTGACGATAGCCTAGACTGGGGTGGGGCAGTGGAATGGGGAGAAAGGCGGGGTTAAATTCTGGAGAGATTTTAAAGGTAGAGATGATAGAACTTGCTGGTCAACTGACTGTGGGTGTGAGGGAACGAGAGGAGTCAGTGACAGCTGTGAGGCTTCTGACCTGAGCAGCCTCTGACCTGAGGCTTCTGACCTGAGAAGGACGGAGCTGAGGGCCAGGGAGGAGCAAGTTTAGGGGGAAGATTAAGATCTGTGGAGTTTGAGACATCTCTTAGACCTTTCTTTGTGGATGATGAGCAAGCAGCAGGGTACCTGAGGTTCTAGGCTGAAGATAGAAATTTGTGGACTATCAGAAAAGAGATGGGGTTTAGAGCCCACAAAGCCAGATGAGAGCACCTGGGATTGACTGTAGATAGAAAAGTCAAGGCCAGGGCCCTGGGACACACTAAAGTGACAGGTGTGAGGCACAATGAGGAGGCACAACCAGAGAGGTGAGGAGAGGGCTGGGGTTCTGGAAGCCAGGAAAAGAAGTGCTTCAAGGAGGGGGTGGGGATCAGAGCACCAAATGCTGCTGCTGGGTCAAGCAGGATGTGGACTGAGGCCTGACCATTGTCCAACACTCTGATGACTCTACAAGCTTCATACCCAGAGGACAGTTCCTTTGGTCTCATCTGAGACAGGAGGATCCACTCCTGAGTTGAAGGTCAGATAAGGTGAGTCCCAGTCTTGCCCGGAACCCCTCTCCTGCCCTCATAGAGGATGAAACCAGAAGACACTTTGCTTCAGTGGCCAGAAACTAGGGTGAGGTGGGGCAGGGCAGAGCTAGGGTGTGTGTGTGGGGGAGGCGGGGCATGGGAGCTATTTCCCTAAATTAGCATGACCCTTGGCCTTTCCAAAACAACTTCTTTCTCAGAGACAACCAGTAACCTGAAAAAAAAATTTATTAGGAAAAATAGAATCTGTACAATTCAAAGTCGTCTGGCCTCAAGAGAGGCTCCTTCCCTCCTCAGCCGCATCCTTGGGGACTCGGGAGGCGACCTGGCTGGAGGAGACCAAGACCCTGGGTCTTCAGTGTGGCCCAGCAGGCGGGATATCTGGGCATCCACTTTCCTGGAAAAAGGACAGGGGAGTAGAGGCTGAGGTTTTGCTCAGGATTGGGGTCTGCGGCTGTGTATGTTCTGGGAAAGGGGCTCAGGAGAGGTGGGTACCAAACGGCGGTCTCAGAGGATTCAGGGGCCGGGTGTCTTAAATCCTGGCATGGTCACCTTTTCTGCCGCCGCAGCTCCGCCCTTTGAACCCTTAGCACCTGCAGTATAGGGTCGTCCTGGAACTCGCTGCCGTCGGAGTCTGGGGGGAAAAGAGCGAGATTCAGCGGGCCGCACTCGTAGCGTGCTGGACTGCCATCCAGATCCGGGCAGCCACGAGCGTCGGTGCGCATCAGCTCACCTTCCGCAGCCTGCAGAAGTCTGGCAGCCTGGAAGAGGAGGTCCTCTGAGGGGGCGTGGCCATCAGCGGATGAGGGCGTGGCCACAACTTCAAGAGCCCCCTCCTTGAACGGACGGGACAGGGCCTTAACACAAGTGGCCGCCTCCTCAGCTGGAGGGGGCCGGACCTTGGGCGGCTTACACCCGACTTCAGCCAAGAAAGTGTCTTTGTCCTTCCTAGGCACCGATCCCACTAGGGGGAGCATGGCCTTGGCGTTCCGAGACTCGGCCTTAGACCGACCCTGCGGGGTCTCTGCCTGGGGACACCGTGATTCAAATGGAGGGGCCGTGACCTCTGAACGAGGGGACAGAGTCTCGGTTTGAGGGCGTGTGGCCTTGACTTTCTGAGATTCAGCCTCGGGTGGAGGCGGGCCCTCTTGGCGAGGGGGTGTGTCCTCCAGGCTGGCCGGAAAGAGCCGAGCCGCCACTACTTGGCCCAGCGCGCCTCTGAGCTGCGGGCCAGGGCCCTCGTCCGCTGCCGCTGCCGTGATTCGCCCAGCGGACTCCCGGCGTTGGGCTCTGCTTCTTCGAGGCTTGGAGCTCTGCCTCTCGAGCTCGGCTGGGCTGCATGGTGCAGGGGTGGGCGGGCCCTGGGGGGCGGCAGGGGGCGCGGGAGTGGAGGCAGAGGTCGCAGTGGTTGAGGCTGGAGGCGCAGGAGTGGAGGCTGGGGGCGCTGGGGTGGAGGCCGCGGCCGTGGGAGGGATGGCCCCAAGAGATACCCAGGGACCGGGCTGCGGGGCCCAGAAGAATCCATGGGGACTGGGGCCCCAAAAGATATGTGGAGAGAACCCTGGGGGAATAGGAGGCCTCTCCAAGCGGAAGGCTTCCCGGGGACCAGGTGGAGCCACACTGCCCCACAGTGGGATGCAGTTAGGCTGCGTTCCCAGGGAACCAAGGGTCTCCGCAGGGGCAGGAGAGGTCTGTAGACAGATGGGGATAGGGACCTGAGAGGGAGAGAAAGGGTAGAGGGTCCTCAGTCCCCCTCAGCCTCCCCCTTCCTTCAACTTCCCTTAGGATCCCCGCTCCAGCCCCCTCAGTCTCCTCCCTCCCCCCATCTCACCGTAGGGGTGAGGGCAGGGGTCTGGGGCAGCACCCAGGTTCCATCACCCTGGCTTCCTCGAGCCTGTTCAAGCTTGCGCCGCTGCCGCCACTGGTACAGAATGTCATCCTCTGGCCGCAGGGGTGCCCGGGAGGAGACTGGGGATGGAGTAGGGATGGGGGCAGGTGCTGGGGTTGCTGTGGAGTAAGTAGAGGGAAGAGGGGTAAGGCAGGGCCTGGGGGGATGAGCAAGGACAGCCGAGCACACACCCTTCGACTGTACCAGAAGGTTATTCAGACAGGCTCTCCAGATAATGTCCCAACTCCCCTGCAGATTGGGAAGTGGGAAAAGGGGCAGAATCAGAGAAGAGAGCCCTCATGGGCTTCTCAACCTGTCATCATTCAATTCTTCATTCATCAACAAATATTTATTGAGCTCTTACTATTTGCCAGGCACTGTTCTGGACATGGTGGTTACAGCAGTGACCAAGGCAGAGCCTCCAGAATCTGCCCACTTCTCCCCACTTTACTTCCCTCACCTGCCAACCCCAAAGCAACTTCCTCCCTGGTTTCCCTTCTTCCTATCCTCCCAAACTGTCCCCACCCGCAGCCAGAGGGAGCCTGTGAACACCTGAGTCAGATCAGGGCCCTCCTGGGTTAGAATCTTCCCCAGGCTGCACCTCTCTCCTGGTAAAAAGCAAAAGTCTTTGCATTTGCGGTTTCCTCTGCCTGGAAGGCTCTTCGTTCATGTAACCACAGGGTTCACTCCAAGTCTTTCCAATATTTGCCCAAGTATCACCTTCTTAGTGAAGCCTTCCCTGGCTACCCTATTCAAAACTGCAACAACCCCAGCCCTACCACTCTCCATCCTCTTTCCTGTTCCATTTTTCTCCTTAGCACTTATCACCTTCTAACTACTAAATATCATACTTCTTTGCTTATTTATTGTTCATCTCTCCCTCCACAATGCCAGCTACACAAGGGCAGCAATTTTTGTCTATCTGGCCATTATCATATCCTCAGTGTCAAGAACAGGACCTAGTGTCAGTATTTGTGGCATAAATGCAAAACGAACTGTTTATTGTGTTCCATCCCAGTGCCCAGCCCTGTGCTGGGAATACAGCAGTGACTAAAGGCAGGGCCACTGGCTGTCCTCAGTCCTGTGGGGCAAAGAGACACCATTCCCTATCACCCAGAGCATCATTTTGTCAGTTATGATTAGTATGGCTACCATTATCTCTCAGAAGCCCCACCTACTAATGCTGCACAGAGAAGGGGTGGGGGGTGCATCATGTGGGACCTCTTCTTCTCTCCCTTCTATATACTGTGATTCTACTTCCAAACCTGGCCACTTCCCTCTACTCTGCTCCTCAGGCTCTGGCCCAACCCAAACAACCAGAGTCTGTCTCTCACTAGATGTTGATAGCAGCCATAGGGAGCCAATAAAGATCCCGTGCCCTCCTTGCTCAGAACTCTCCAGTGGCTCCCCGGTAGATTATGACCAAATGCCTCACATGCCTACAGAGCCTATGGAATCTGACCCCTGCCAATCTCTTCCACCTTATCCCATACTACTCTTACTCCTGGCTCTTGCCTTTCCTAGTTCATTGTCTGCATCGTGTTCCCTCTGACCTCAGGTCCTTTGTGCAGGTTAGAGGGCTATTGTCCCCACCTGCATCATTCAGGTCTCCACTTAGATAGCACCTCTTCCAGGAAGGCCTCTGACATCCCAGCATCGCAATTATCTCATGCATGGCCCTCATTTCTGCTTATATTCCACATTTGTTTGTGGAGTTATGTAGCTATTCTCTGCTCCACACTCACTATCCTGTGAGGACCATGAAGGTGGGACCATGTATGGTTGGTTCACTAAGGAATCCCCAATCCTGCTCACAGGCTTCATACACAACAGATATTCAATGTTTGTTATGTGAAATAATGAATATATTTAACCTGCAAAACAACTCATAAAGTAGGTAGTAGTTTTATCCCCATTTTACAGATGAGGAAACTGAGGCTCAAGAAGGAGAAGTGAATAAAAAGAGAAGTTTAGAAGGAGCAAAGAATCAGACAGGGGAGTGCTTGGGCAGGATCACACAACATGCACAAACACCACTCTGTTCTCTCTGCTTGCCTGTCCCCACTCACGGGAGTCCTGTGAGACATGGAGAGCATCTGTCCTGTGCAACACTGCATCCCAGGACCTGGGCACAGAGTAACGGTAACAACGATGACCGTAACAGTAACCCAGGTCCTTAATCCAATCTCTGAAATCTTGGGGGCAGAAATTTGAGAGTTCAACAGTTTGCATGTTTTAGCAAAGTTACATGGTATGTACAGTGTTGACAGGGGTCTGGGTCAGTACACCAGACTCAAACACGTTGGTATTTAGTTGAACAATATGAAATTGCCATTATTCAACCATTTTTCACTTACAGACAAAAACTTCATATGGTTCAATGTTATATATCCATAGAAACAAGCATGAATATTTACTCCCTGACTTCAGACTATACTACAAAGCTACAGTAATCAAAACAGAACGGTACTGGCACAAAAACAGACAAGTAGATCAATGGAATAGAACAGAGAGCCCAGAAATAAACCCATACACTTATGGTCAATTAATCTACAACAAAGGAAGCAAGAATATACAATGGGGAAAAGACAGTTTCTTCAATAAGTGGTGCTGGGAAAACTGGACAGCTACATGTAAAAGAATGAGATTAGAATATATTCTCCCACTACATACAAAAAGAAACTCAAAATGGATTAAAGACCTAAATGTAAGACCTGAAGCCATAAAACTCCTACAAGAAAACACAGGCATAGAACACTATTTGACACAAATCATAGCAATATTTTTGTAGATCTGTCTCCTAACGCAAAGGAAACAAAAGCAAAAATAAATGAATGGGACCTAATTAAACTTAAAAGCTTTTGTACAGCAAAGGAAACCATCAACAAAACAAAAAGACAACCTACTGAATGGGAGAAAATATTTGCAAACAGTATGCCTGATAAGGGATTAATGGCCAAAATATATTAACAGCTTATACAACTCAACATCAAAAAACAAACAACCTGATTAAAAGATGGGCAGAAGACCTGAATAGACATTTTTCCAAAGAAGACATACAGAAGGCCAACAGGCACATTCAAAGATGCTCAACATTGCTACTCATCAGAGAAATGGAAATCAAAATCACAATGAGATATCACCTCATACCTGTCAGAATGGCTATCATCGAAAAGACCACAAATAACAAATGTTAGTGAAGATGTGGAGAAAAGGGAACCCCTGTACACTGTTTATGGGAATGTAAACTGGTGCAGCCACTGTGGAAAACAATACAACGGTTCCTCAAAAAACTAAAAATAGAACTACCATATGATCCAGCAATTCTACTCCTGGGTCTATATCTGAAGAAAATGAAAACAGTAATTCAAAAAGATACATGCACCCCAATGTTCATAGCAGCATTATTTACAATAGCCAACATATGGAAGCAACCTAAGTAAGTGTCCATCAACAGACAAATGGATAAAGAAGATGTGGTGTATATATTCAATGGAATCCTACTCATCCATTAAAAAGAATGAAATTCTACCATTTGCAACAACATGGATGGACCTGGAAGGTATTATGCTTAGTTAAATAAGTCAGACAGAGAAAGGTGAATACCGTATGTTATCACTTATATGTAGAATTGAAAGAATAAAATAAACGAATGAATATAACAAAACAGAAACTGACTCACAGATATAGGGAACAAACTAGTGGTTACCAGTGGGGAGAGGGAAGCAGAGGAGGGGCAGGATAGGGATAGGGGCTAAGAGGTACAAACCACTATGTATAAAATAAATAAGCGGGGCTTCCCTGGTGGCGCAGTGGTTGAGAATCTGCCTGCTAATGCAGGAGACACGGGTTCGAGCCCTGGTCTGGGAAGATCCCACATGCCGCGGAGCAACTAGGCCCGTGAGCCACAACTACTGAGCCTGCGCGTCTGGAGCCTGTGCTCTGCAACAAGAAAGGCCACGACAGTGAGAGGCCCGCGCACCGTGATGAAGAGTGGCCCCCACTTGCCACAACTAGAGAAAGCCCTCGCCCAGAAATGAAGACCCAACACAGCCATAAATAAATAAATTTAAAAATTAAAAAAAATTAAAAAAAAAAAAAAATAAATAAATAAATAAATAAATAAATAAATAAGCTACAAAGAAATATTGTGGACCACAGGGAACATAGCCAATATTTTATAATAACTTTAAATGGAGTATAATCTGTAAAAATTTTGAATTACTATGTTGTACACCTGAAACTAATATAATATGGTAAATCAACTATACCTCAATAAAAAAAGTATGAATATTCACCCTAAATAAGATAGATATATGAATATTCTTCATATCGTTTACATCAAATTTAGCTGGCAAATCAGCTGTGGTGCCAAATTTGCAAAAAGCCTTCTGATTTTGGGGCTTCGTGTTCAGAACTGCAGACAGGATGCAGGGAGAGAACCTGCATACTCCTGATAGCTACTGTTAACAGCGCCGTGGTAGGTGTTCCATGTATTCACCAACTCATTTAATCCTCACAACACCCATAGCAGAGGAGTACAATTATTTCCCCTCTTTTACAGCTGGGGAAACAAGGCCCAGAGAGGCCCAAGGTCACAGAGCTGGTAAGTCGAAAGGCTGGGATTTTGCATCCAGACTGCCCTCATCCTTGCCTCCCAGAACCTACCTTGTGCCTCGGGGTCAGAGCCCTTGCTGGAGTCAGGAGTGAAGGTCATGGAGAAGGGAGAGAGGCCATCAGAGCTGAGGGGGAATGAGGAGCTGCCGGCATCGCTGGGGCTGAGGGAGGAGGAGGAAGAGATGGAGGCCTTGCTGTAGGGAGAGGCAGAAGTGAGGCAACGGGGGTCTCAGAGGCAGTGGCCCGAGCCTGGAGGGGTGGGAGTGGGGAGGGTGATGGGGGCGGGGGAGGCACCTGCGTTTGAGCAGCCTGGCAGCTCTGCTTTGCAGGCTCAGTGTCTCCAAGTCCAGCAGGGATGAGTTCCACGTGTTGAGGCTCTGTGAGGTGAGAGGGGTCAGAGGCCAGTCCCCATCCCAAAGGCTACTGGGAAAGGGGCTCGGGACAGAGGGCCTGGATGCAGGTCTACATTGCACCTGGTGCCCTCACATGCTGGCTTAGAATCTGCTCTTCCTCCTCAGGAAAGAGAGACCAGGTTTTCCTCTGTGGATCCATATCCCTCAGTGCAGTCATTGTTATAGAAGGGTTGACCCTGCCTTCCTGATCAGGCCTGGCTAGTCATAATGTTCTGTCCTCTGGTTCACAGTGATTGGCTCAAAGATGAGCGAATGAGAGTAAGCCCTGGGGTTTAGGATGGAGCTATTGGAAAAGCCTTCTCTTTCCACTGGAGTGATCAAGTACATTAGAAGCCTAGAGTTAACGGGGCCGTCTTGGCTATTTTGAGGGGAAAGCCTACCTGAGATTGAGCCAAACAAAGAGGAACAGAGAGCCATGAGAGTCAAGTTCCTCCCAATATGGTTCAAACACCTGGATTCAGCTGTGCCTGAAAGCAGCTACCTTTGGATTTCTTGATTGCATTAGCCAGCAAGACCTCCCTTTTTTGTTTACACTGCCTTGAATTGGGGTTGACTCTAATTCTATCCCAGGGCTGGTGCTGCCAGTTCAGGCACGTACGGGAAGGAGTGGATGGGGATGTCACCTGCTTTATTTCCTGAAGGGGGGCCATAGTCTGTGATGCACTGGCCACCTTGGCACGAGTCGGGACTGCTGTGTTGGGTCTTCCTTCTGGTTCATTGGCTCCTGTTGAGAAGCTCCAATTGATTTAGGGGGGGCCAGGAGGAGTGGCTGCTGGGGGTATCGCTCAGGAGAGGTTATAGGCCAGGAGTAGTGAGACTGAAGCAGGTACCTGCTGCAAGTTGACTGCTGGGGTCTGGTGATTCAGGCCACAGCCACCAGAAGTCAGCTGGGGTTGGGCCTGCAGACTGGCGTTCCTCTCGGCTTGTGGGCTGAGCCTGTCGGAACCGGTTTATGTACCTGTGAGCATCAGAGAATTGCGAGGTGGGTGGGATGAGGAGAGCCTAATATTTAATAATAACAATAATAATCACAATAGCCAATGTTTACCTAGCTCCATAGCAGCACTTGGTAGTTGTCCCTCAACATCTGTTCTCCTTTCTTATAGAGTAATGCAATTTTGTTTTGTTTTGTTGTGGTTTTTTTTTGCCAGGCTGTGCGGCATGTGGGATCTTAGTTCCCCAACCAGGGATTGAACCTGTGCCCCCTGCATTGGGAGTGCGGAGTCTTAACCACTGGACCGCCAGGGAAGTCCCCCAGTAATGCAGTATTATATAAGAGGATATAATCCTGGGCACATAGCCATTCTATAAATACATTCTATAAATACATTTACCAGGTGCCCTTGTAGCTTTATGCCCATGTAACTCTGTTCTTGACCAACAGGTAGGAGGAGATGTGATTCTGGAAAGTGGATGTGGCTGGGAGCCATTATGGGCCATGAAGGAAAGGGTAACAGCCTAGGGAAGGGAGAGCGACAAGAAAGAAGGAGACAGTGTCTCTGACACCTCACTTAGGGGCTGCCATATCAGCCCTGGTTGCTTCTGTCTGGACTATTAGGTGATGAAGAAATAAGTACTCTCTTGTTTAAGCCACAATTAATTTGGGTCTCTGTGTTATAGCAGCTGAACTTGGATCCTACAAATCCAAGTGCTCACTATGTGACAGGCATTGTTATAGATGCTGTACAGACAGTAACTCATTGAAAACTTAAAACAGTCCTAGAGAATACATGCTATTAATATCCCCAATTTACAGATGAGGAAACTGAGGCCAGGATCATATACGGAGTTGGTGACAAAGCTTGGATTTGAACCTCGCTCCAGAGCGCTTGCTAACATGCATGAAGTGTGGTCCTAAAAGTGGAGATCTGGCTGTGATGATTATTATGGGATGTCTGCCCCCTCCCACTGATCCAAACCCTTCTTTTCCCCCAGGGCTACTGCTACTTACTTGGCCATCACAGAGTCCTCGCTGTCAGTCACGGTGGGTGGTGGAGAGGCTCCCATCTGTCCCTCAGTGGTGCTGGGTGGGGAAGGGGTCCCTGAGCTGGATGGCCAGGACTCCTCAAACAGCTCAGGGGATTTGGGACCTGTGGCCAGAGCCCTGGGAGCTTCTGGGAGCCTGGATCTCTGGGACCTGGATGAGCTCAGGGTCTAAGTTAGGGGAAGCGAGGAGAAGAAAAAGTGAGGCTGAGGGGTTATCCCCGTAGGGGAACGAAGACACATATGAAGTCTCAGTCCGGAGGGGAGGAAACACGTCCCACGATTGCAACAACTCAAAGTGATTGGGGCTGTGATGAAGGGATCTAGGTGGTAGAGGACAGGATAAGGGCAGGGCCATGGGGAAGAGAGGAGGGACTGTCTTTTGAACTCTCACCCCCATTTCTCATCATGTCTTCCTTCTCTCTAGTCGTCACTCCCTTGCTACTGGGCTGGAACACAGCACTTTCTGTGGGGTGTCCTCAACTTGGGGTGCCAGGTCTGGCTTCAGGATGGCCAGTAGTGGCTTCGACCCAGGGGGGCGTCCCCAAAAGTACTGTCTTGGGTGGAGAAAACTGGCAAGCTGCAAGGGGAGAGGGGGGTTGGCAGGCAGAGCATGGTCACTGCAGCCCTGCTGGGAGGCTGTATGTGGGTGGGGTGAATGGGAGAATGCTAAGAGGGCAGAACCACACTACGATTCCCATGGATTCCTGGAAGAGAGGGACTATAATTCCCATGAAGCACCACTGCACACTCAAGATAACGATACTGGAGGCACGATTCCCACCCGCCCTTGGAGCAGTCTCAAAAGAGAAGAACCCAGGAACTGTTGGTTGGTGGTTCTTAACCGTGGATCCAGTCTAGGAGGAATCTTTTAAAACTACAGATGCGTGATCCTCACCCCAGACCAAAAGAATCAGAATATCTGGAAGGGGGCTGGGCATCTACATACATCTTCTTCTCAGCGTCCCAGGTGATTTTGAAGTGGAGCTCACGTTAAGGGCCAAGGCTAAACCTTATCACTGTACATTTCCCATAAGTCCTTGGGACACTATCTGAGGAGAAAGGGGTAGATGGATTACAATCTCTATAGTCACTGGGCTCCGCCTAAGCAAGAAAGGTCAAGAATAACACCCATGGGAGTCTGGGGACAAATTCAAAATTAAGAATCTTAATTCCCAAGATGCTCCTGAACACCCTTAGAGGAAAAAAAAAAAGCCCTCGGGGCCACTTAGCGGAACGTAAGACGCTAGGGAACCCCCGGGATGGTGAAGTCCAAGGCGGGAGCCGCTTAAGGCTGTGGAGCATCTTGGGAGTTGTAGTTCCAGTGCGGTTGAGAACGAGAGACTCCGGACCCTAGAAAACCTGATCCTAGGCTGCTTTACTCTCACCCTTGGTCCTCCCCAGGCCTCTTGTGATCCCCGGAAGAGGGATCGGCCTCACCTGCGGTCCATCCCGTAGCTACCTCGCCGCTTCCGCCTGCTCTGCTTGGTCACCGGACTCACTCGGAGCTCATCTTTGTCGCTTAGCAATGCCCTATCAGCCCCGCCCCTCTCTGGGACTGCAGGCGCGGGAAGAGAGCGGCCTCCAAGGCGACCAATGATAGGAAAATAAAAGTAATTGGACGGTGGCCAAAGGGAGATGTCTCACAATTGGTTGGCTGTAACGTGAATGAGAGAGCACGTGTGATTGGAGAACCATAGCGAGCTGCAGCAATTGGCAAGTCCGTGGACCAATGGAAAGGAGCTGAGGCTGGGCTCGCGGTTAGGAGGGGTTCCAATGTACTCTCGCTTTCCTGTAGTCGTGTATTCTAGCCACTCCCCCTCTTGCTGCGTAAATCTCATCCAGATTTCAGTCTAACTGCGGCTTTTCCCGTTGCAGGGGCAATAAGGGCGTCTATGTCCTCTCTAACCGCCGTCCCTCCATCAGTCCAGCAGCCTACCAGTCCCACCCGGTCATCTAACCACTTCCGTCTTGCTCCAGGAGCAGCTGGTTGCGCCAAATGCCAGGCCTGGGCTCCTGGCCGAGGTGGCTGGATCAAAATGAGCTATTTTGGGCCCCGGCGCGCTGCCCCAGGGAGGCCAGCCTGGACTGTTCTTGCCCGCGCCCCCTGGCCGCTGCTCACCTGGCAGACCCCGCTGCCTTGTGCACCCGAGGCTGAGTCAGACGCACAGAATTAGGCCCGGCTTGCCGGGGGGCTGGGACCAGGGCCCTGCTGAGATGGGAATAGGGTCTGTTCTGTGTCCTCCTGACAGCCTGGCCCAGCTACCGCATTCCCTGTACCCAGGAATCTGCTCCTAAGACCGCCATCTGCGTCATCCTCAGAGCGCCTTCGGGGCGGGGGCGGATTAAAGGGACTGGGAATTCTTTGGTGGGTTTCTCAGGCCGTGGGTCCCAAACGCCACGCTTGCACCCCACTCTGGCAAGGCTCCGCCTCCTCAGCTTTAGTTTTCCTTTCGGAAAATTGGGGAATGATACCTCCCTGGCATTCAGCAGGCGCTTAATAAATGGCCAAGTCATTGTTGGGCTGTCTAAATAAGACTCTATTAATGGCCGGCTCTGGCCGCAGTCCCAACGTCCCCGGGCGGCCCGCCGAGGGGCGGACACAGAGCGTACTATAAAGCAGCGGCGGCGCCCGCTGGGGCACTGCGGAGCCTAGGGCGGCGGCGGAGCACGATGGAGATCCCGGTGCCTGTGCAGCCGTCTTGGCTGCGCCGCGCCTCGGCCCCGTTGCCCGGGCTTTCGGCACCCGGGCGCCTCTTCGACCAGCGCTTCGGCGAGGGGCTGCTGGAGGCCGAGCTGGCTGCGCTCTGCCCCGCCGCGCTGGCCCCCTACTACTTGCGCGCACCCAGCGTGGCGCTGCCTACCGCCCAGGTGCCAGGCCTGGGGGAGGGGCGGTAACCCGTCTCCTTCCAAGGCTGGGGTCCCCGGTCCCCTGAGGGGGGTGAAGGAATGTCCCTTGACTTTGAGCGGGCCACAGAGTCCGGCCCCTCAGAGGGGCTTCCGGAGTTCCCTGAGTATGGATTCTCGGAGGTCAGATTACTGAAAGGGGTGGGAGGTCCCCGTCAGTCTGAGGAGGGTCTCAGCTCCGAGAGGAGTGTAAGGGCTGGGTCACTAATTGGGTGGGGGCGGTCCCTCTGAGGGGAGTCTTGGTGATTCTGAAGGAGGCTGGGGACCCAGGGAATCTGGGAAAAAGGGGGAGCCCAGTCATTCTGAAGGGCGTGGGGCTCCCAGTGCCTCCCGAGGGGAGGGAATATTTTGTTATTCTTGAGGAAGAGAGTTTGGAGACTGTGGTGACTGTATGTCTCCTGGAGAGGTAGAGGGGAGGGAGGGTCCTGTGACTTGAGAAAGGGGGGTCTGGCCACTCAGAAGTGGGGGAGGAGTACTGGTAACTACTGAGGGCTCAAGCAATCCCGTGACTCGAGTGGGAGGGTAGAAAGGGGACTCTGGAGACTGGGGGAGGCGGCATCTTGGCGATTTCTGGCGGGGGTGGCGCAGTAAGGGCCCCTGGGGCTCTGAGGGGAAGGGGGCTGAGGAGTCAGTGTTCAGAAGGACACGCTGACTACGGCGTTGCTGACACTGGGGGAGAGGGCAGGCCTCACCCCGTGAGGACGGAGGTCCCTGACCTTGCAGGGTAAGGGGGCCTCATCACTCTGGATGAGAGGGGAATCCCAGTGGCTACAAGGGGAGGGATGATCCCAGTTATTCTGGGCGAAGAGGTCCTCGGTGGCTACGTGTAGGAAAGGGGACGCCCCAGTTCCAGAGGCCAGGAACAGCTGCAGCACCGGAACCAACGGAGAACCAAGGGGAGGGGCCTTCCTGGGTCCCCGGAGCCTCGCCCCGCCCGATGACTATCGGGCTGTGCGCAGGTATCGACCGACCCCGGGCATTTCTCGGTGCTGCTGGATGTGAAGCACTTCTCACCCGAGGAAATCGCCGTCAAGGTGGTTGGCGACCACGTGGAGGTGCACGCGCGCCACGAGGAGCGCCCGGTGAGCCCGCTGGCGGGGGCGGGGCCAGAACAAGTATGCAGGATCCGCAGGCCGGAGGGGCGGGGCATCTACAGGGAATGGGCAGAGCCCCTCAAGCCTCTTTCCCTCCAGGATGAGCACGGATACATCGCGCGCGAGTTTCACCGCCGCTACCGCTTGCCGCCTGGCGTGGACCCTGCGTCCGTGACGTCCGCGCTGTCCCCTGAGGGCGTCCTTTCCATCCAGGCCGCACCTGCTCCGGCCCAGGCTCCGCTGCCGTCGCCGCCGGCGGCTGCCGCCAAGTAGGAGCCAGGGCACGCCTGAACCCTGGGAGCCGCCTCAGGCCCTTCCACCGCACTTTTAAAGCCGACCTGACTCCGCCCAGCCAGATGTCCCGAGCGCGCCAAGACTACCCGCCCACCCAATCTGGGGTCTGCCTTGAACCTTCCAACCTAGACGCAGCCTTGATAACCTAGACCTTTCCACTGACATTCCCTCTCTCACACACGCTCCTGTTTTCAAACCTCCCGACACCTCTCTGGCTTCCAGACCCTACAAGCACAATCCCCCAGCCTACAGTCTCCCATCCCCACTGACCCCACTTGGCGTAGAACCCCACTCCAAACTCCCTATTTCCTTCTGACTTCTCTAGGAAAACATCTCCACACCCCGTTTCAATCCCCCCCACCCAAGATTATGGTGTAGACAGACCTGCCCCCACCCTAGGCCTACGCCAGTCAAGCATAAGCCCCCGCTTCCCCTCAAACTCTGCACAGACCTCCCAACCTGGACCTTCCTGGCCTGGTCCCCAAGACTCTGGGTCCTTCCCCTCATTCCAACCAGATACTCCACTTCTCCTCACTCTCTCCCCCCAACCCATCTTCTAACTTGAAACCTCAGCCAGCCACCCCCAGACTCTTGAACCCCTTTTCTGACCCCCACCCTTTTACACCTATTCTAGGCCAACCAGGACCCTCAACCTCACACTGTACAGATATCCACCCCATCTCCTCAGACTCTGCACGGATGTCCTAGGCCCCTAAGCCCAGCTCCAACCAGAACCCCCCAGTCACTGTCATGACCCCCAAGTCTCCAACCACATAGCCACCTTCCACACCCCTCCCCTTATTCTCCAAGACCCAACCAAGCAGCCACTTTCTTTGATTCCCCACAATCTTTCTCTTGCCTCAAATTCCCTGATGCCCCATCCCCTCACTCCCCCAATAAATGTGCTACCGCTGTGCCAACTGCTTTATGTCTGATCCGGGAAGGATGGGCTGGAGAAAGCGGAGGCCAGTGTGGACGAGGGGAATGTTTATTGGGGTGGGGGTGGGGACAGGGGAACATCACTGTCGCTCGTACATCTCCCGTAAGATCTTCATGCTTTCTGAGTAACGAAGCTGGTTCCGATGGGATGCCTCCTTCCACCTGCAGTTGGGGTGGGGGGAAGGCAGAGGGAGGACTCAGCAGTTGGCGCACAGGCCACAGGGAACAAGCAGTTGGGGGATGCTCACCTCTGGCGGATGCGTTTCCAGCGCTGCATGTTTCGGTAGATGAGTGCGGAGGGTGAGGGCTCAGGCTCAGAGGGCTGCATGGACAGAGAGGCCAGGCTGGGTGGCCACGCCCGAGCCCCACAACTCCTGCCCCATTGCCCCAGGGCGGCCTTGCACACCCACCTCATCATCAGGGGTACCCTGGGTCTCAGGCTGCAGTGGGGATGGAATTCGGGATCTACAGGCATCTCCGGGTGGTCCGGGAGCTGTGGGTGGAGGCAGCTTATACACATCACGACTCTTGCTGTTGGTGACCTCTGAACCCTGAGGATACAGGACCCCACACCAAGCCCAAGAGAGTCAGAGAAGAGGGCCAGGGGCACACATTTCACACCTCCTTCCTTTCCCAGTGACAAAAGACATGAGGGTCTCACCAGGGACCTGCACTTAGGAGTCATGTCTGTCTGCTCCAAGGATCCCTGTTTTCTCCTATCCAACCCAGGGATCCCCTCAATTACTCCTGCCCAGCACACAGACCTCCATCTGTGGAGACTTCCATTCCCAGCCCAAGGGGTCCCCATCTGCTCCCCTAGGCCAGGTGGCTACATCTGTTTGCACTAAGGACCCCTGCCCAGTCTCCCAGCTCTTGGCAACCCCTGATCTTGGAGGTCACATCTATTTGCCCAGAGGAACCCTGTCCCCTCTCCCTCCCAGAACAGATAGCCACGTCTGTCTGCTCTGGGGCACTCCAACCATTCCCCTGGCCTAAGGGTTCCTATCTGTGTGCCTCACCGGATCCAGGAGTTACCTGAGAGACACAGAGACCTGTGCTTGTCTATCCCATTAGCTAGGGGGGAAGGTACCTTGTGACTGTCTACCCACTGCCCTCCCTGGCTGCTGGGCGGGGGCCCACCACCCATCCCACCTCCTCATCCTCAGGCAGTGGGGGCAGCGGTGAACTGGGTGAGCGTTCACGCTCGCGCACTGTGGGGCTGTTGCGCATCCAGGCTCGGCAGATCGGGTAGAGCGGTGTGTTCTCACTGAACTGAGCCAAGTCCACGCTCCGGTCAAACAGCTTGATCACGTACGAGTCTAGGGTGGTGAGTGGGAGGGGTATGAATATCGTCACGTAGACCCCCATCACTGCCTGCCCTCCAGGGCCGCCGCCTACTCACTGGATCGCTGTGGCCCGCCCTCGGCCAGCCCCTCATCCATCTCCCTCCTCTTCTTCCTCCGCTGATGGGGGAATCGGGCAGATGGCCTGTGTGGGGAGGGAGAATTTCAGGACCGGGGTGGGGACTGAGGACCTCTCATCAGCTGGCTGGGGCCCCTGCCACCTTACCGTTTGCCGCTGGCCGTGATGGAGCAATCCCTGTGGGGAGAGACAGGGAGTCAGCAGGCTTACCCTTGAACAAATGCCTGCTCAAAACCCCCCAAAGGGCACCCTGGGGGTACTGTGATCAAGCTCATACAGACGCCACCAACTCCTTAGGCCTTGTGTTCCCCCCACACCGGGGCTTGAGGTGGCATCATCAGGGGACCTAAGCTTCTGCTGCCCCAGGGCCTTTGTACATGGAGAGTGGTTAGGAGTGTGGTGGAGAAAGCATGGGGCAGGGTGGTCAGGGCTTGGATGAGGAAAGAAGTTATCTACCACAAACCCTCAAACACAGATCCCATCAATAAAACTTACTTGTTGTGGGTGTCTGAGGGGGTCTTCCCAGCTTCCTCATCCAGACGCTCCCTGGTAGCAGAGGAGAACTGTAGGCTCAGGGTTCCAAGGGCCCAGGGTGGGAAGGCACCCAGTGGCCTCATCCATTGGGCCCCTTCCTCCCTAAGCCAGCCTCTGGGGTCCCACCCAGGGCCCCCGACTCCCTATGACCCCATGCTGGGCCAGGTCCCAACCTGTCCATGTGACTCTTCTCCAGCAGACACTGCAGAACAGCATCCAGTTGGTTCCGGGCCTTGGCCATCTCCAACTCTGGGGAAGAGGGTACCGAGCAGGAGTCACTTCCCAGGCCCACGGCAGGTGGGCAGCCACTGGGCCAGGGAAGGGCATGTGTATCCAATCCTTCGGTCAGGCCCAGGCATGCTGGGAGGGTACAGTGGGCAGAGACTACTGAAACGATGAGCAAGAGCTCTGGCTTCCAGGGCTGACCCGCATGCTCATGTGTGACCTAAGGTGAATCACCTTACCTCACTGAGCCTGTTTCCTCATCTCGAAAATGGGTCTCCGAATGATACCTACCTGCTAGGACTGTTTTGAGGTTTAAACAAACCTATGTTGTATATGAATCTCAGCAGGATGCAATAATAATGAGTAACATATATAGAGTGCTTATTATGTGCCAAGCACTGTTCCAAGCACATCACACATATTAACCCATTGAGTTTTCACAATAACCCTGGCAGGTAAATATGATGTTTATCCCCATTTTACAGATGATGAAACTGAGGCACAGAGATGTTAGGCTACTTGCCCAAAGTCACACAGCTAGGAAATCGCAAGGCTGAGGATTTGCACCCAGGTCATCTGGCTCCACAGGTGAAGTTATAAGGCACGGACTCAAACTGGGTGCAGAATCCAGCCGCCAGATGTGTTTTGTTTGGCTGAGGTAGTTGTGTCATTTGAAATCTGAGTTAAATCTGAATAAGATGGCTACATTTAATAATTGGGAGATTTCATCTCAAATACCCATTTTTGGCTTTTTTTCCCCCAGGAAATGAGATCTGGGCCCACCTTCCTGCATGCCACAGCCCCTGCCTGGCCCTGTCAGCCTGTGTGTTTGCCTCTCTTCATCATGGAACATAAGTAGATGATGACGTTATAAATATTCTCCTCTTACTCTTGTGGGGTGTTCGCTCTTCTCTTCCAACTAGTAGGAGCTCTGACCCAGCGCTCTACAGCCTGGAAGGACACTTGGGGACATGCTTTGCCAGCCCTGAGACTTCCTGAAGAGACCAGGAAACATGACTCAGAGGAGAGACAGGGTGGGGATGCAGGGCTGGGGGCAGCTGAGATTCTAGCAAAGAGCCTTGGTTAGGAGCCAAGGTATGGATCATGCCCACCTCTCTTTCCCTAGTCCTTGCTTCTCTCCTGAACCTCAGATCTTGGGATCCTATGGACTCCTGGACACTTTCCCCTTGACATCCCCTGGGCTCCTGCCACCTACTGGGTCCCACACTGGCCTCAGTGTCTCTCTAAACTTATCCCTTTTCCTGGACCCCCTTCTCAGGGGTATCCACACTGTCACCCCATCCCTCCCTGGGCCTCAACACGGTCACTTCTCTCCCTCCCCCACCCACCCCACGGCCTGTCCACTTGGTCCCCTGAGTGTCTCTCCCCCCTCCCTAGTCTGCCCAGCCAGGTCCTTTCCCTCCCTCCCCCTGGGCTCCCAGCCTCAGTCTCCCCTTCTAATGAACCCTCCGCAAGGTGGCCAGGGGAATCTTCCTAAACCCAAACCTGACCCTGATCCTTCCCTGCTTAGAACCGTCCACGACTCTGCAGTGCCCCCCTGGGGCAGAGTCTGAGTGTTTCAGCCTGGTGTTCACAGGCCTCCATGACCCTGACTACTCCTTCCTCACCACCATCATTTTGTTGTGGTCAGGCCCCCTTCACTTTTCCATCCACGATTTTGGGGGCATTTTTTGGCATCTGGGGGGCCATCTTGTAAAACTCCCTCCTTGGTTCAAAACCCTCCCTTGGCTCCCCATTTCCCTCAGAGCAAAAGCCAAAGACCTGCCCCCCGCCCCTTTGCTCTCATCTCCTCACACTTTCTACGTCACTCGCTCTGCTCCAGCCACACTGGCCTCCGTGCTGGCCCTTGAACACTCCGGACAAGGCTTTCACCTCTCCGCTGTTTCAAAGCTATTTTCTTTGTCAGATTTGCTGTTCCCTCACTTATCCTCATCGCTCTCTCCCTCACCTTGCCTCACTCCTGATCTCCCTACCTTCTCCTGTTTCGTTTTATTACCACTTATAGCATTTAACATCTCACGTCATTTTACTATTATTTTGTTGTCTGGATTCCATGCCTCTCCCACCACCCTTAACGTGCCAGTCCTGGGTTCCCATCAAGCTTGGCCCCAACCCAAAATGACTTCCGCTCTCTCAGATTCAGTTTCCCCATCGACCACATTTCCCAATTCCTAGGATTATTGGGATACAGTGACTACGAGGATTAAAAGCCTTCCTGTACTTCAGGTGCTCAGCAAATGCTGGACTCATGACCACTGCGAGAAATGGGGAAACGGAGAAAAGAGTACTTCTTTGAGTCACACGGCTCGGGATCCCCATATCTTACCGCACCACACCACTGCCTGAGCCACCACCTTTCAACCTCAAAGTTATCCTGAACACAGACCGGGAGGATATCAAGGTGGCAGGAATCGCTCGATGCCTAACAGCGATAGTAAGATGGGCTGCGGGGAGAAGTCGCGTAGTCCGCCTTATCGCGATAATGCTGTCTATAAGGACTCCCACACCCTGATCAGTCCGCTGCTCCCCTACAGGCCCCCGACCTCGGGGTCCTCACCTGATTTCTCCACTTTCACCTTCACCGGGAACATGGTTGGGGTCTGGGGTCTGGCTAGCTGGGTCAGAGAAGCCCAAAAGAGCCTAGGGTCACAAGTCAAGGCCGGAGGCAGACGGGGAGAAGTCAAAGGTAAGCTTCGTGTGTGGGCAGTCCTCCGCCCTGAGCAGTGTCCGGCCGCGACGGCCGCGGAGGCCGCCACCTCCTCCAGTTGCCCTTCTGTGGGCGGGCCCCTTCGGCAATCCCTTGTTTCCATTAGTCAATGCAACCGTCAGTCTCGTACCCTGGCCAATTCACAGCTGCCGCTGTCGGTTCCCAGCTCTAAGTCCCACCTTTCTGGGGCCAGGTTTCCGGAAACAAACCAACGATATCCCAGGGCGCTTCCTGGGAGGTGTAGTTCTAGCTCCCGAGACTCAGCAGAAGTAAGCGCGCCTGCGCCGCGCGAGGCACGGTGGGAGACCAAGGATCAGAGCGTCGCGAGGCTGCTTGGCAGTTACAGTATTAGAAGCTTTGAGTAACACCAATTTCGCTATTGAACAGGAGTTATTTAACCGTGGGAGTCTCTCTTGGTCCCTAAGAGGAAAACAAGTCTGGGGTTAGGCTGGGTTCCCTCTTAACTAAGCACTCACTAGGTGTCAGCTACCTGTTAAACTCTTTTCAGGTGCAGCCTCATTCACTTAGCAAATATTAAGTACCTGAGCCAGGTACTCTCCTAGGTACTGGGGACACCGCAGTGAACAAAATGGACAAAAATCTTTGCCCTAATGAGCTTATATTTTAGAGGATGGAAGATGAACAATAAACAAGTAGAACATTTTAAATGAAATGTAAGAGGAGAATGGATATAGCCTGAAAGACATAGGGAGTGTGGTGGCCCGAGCGCGGGTTGGAAAAGAATTTCCAGACACAAGGCAGAATGTAAGGAAGATAGAGTTTATTAAAGAGAAGGGTCGCTGCAAGAACAGCGGGCCAACTTCCTGGTAGCCAGGGAAAGTCAACCCCCTCTGTGGGCTAGCAGCCAACTTTTATAGCCTCAAGACAAAGAAAAATCCTGCGGGCAGGATGGCATTAGGTGATTGGTCAGGAAGCTACAAGGTTACTACATGGTGGATATTTTACCTAATATGGAGTCGGGGGGCTGACCGGTTCAGATTAGGAGAGCGCATGGCAACAGTTGCTATGGGGGCTCGGTTAATTCCAGAGTTTTTGTCCTGTGCCCTTGATGTAGGGTGTCCTTGATGTAGGGCTCCACAGGAGATGCCAAGGTGGGGATTGAAATTTTAAATAGGGTCAAGGAAACCTTCTCTAATAAATCTCTTGAATACATGTCTATTGCTGCAGACGATCTCCTTCAGAAAATGAGGAACTTCCATTTACCACATGTGCCTTGGCGTAGATAAATTCTAGGGGGTAGCATTGTGATCCACACTTCTGATAAGAATAATGAGGGCGAGTGGGGAAGTAATGTTTTCAAATTCACATACTACCTGTACAGGATAACAGTCCCTAGTAATGGAAGTATTATTGCTTTCTTGGTTCCAGATCTGTACAGTAGGGTTCCCAAGCAAGAAAGTTCCTATTTTTGATGGGTTATGATTAGTATACAGTGAACTAATGCACATGATGTATGAAGCACTAAGCCTAGCACAAAGTAAGCAATCAATAAATGTTTCGGAATATTAATAATCATTTTATGCTTCAACCTCCAAAAGATCCCAGGAAATCAATATTGAGAATTAGGGTCCTTTATTAGGGGATGTCAGCAGAGAACACAGGAGATAGGAACAAGTCTTAGGGGCTTGAGAGCAGGCTCGGAGTAGAGGAGCCCATCCTGGTCCTCAGGCCTGTGCAGAAGTTGTCAGGGGGTACCCAGGGGTATGGTGAAGGAGAGGTAGTCCCCAAGGGCGCCCCAACGTGGCCGGTAGATCTGGAAGATAGTGATCCAAGTGGTGAGTACAATCACCCAGAAGAGGAAGCCCACAGCTGAGCGCCAGACATCTGTAAGAGGGAACAGGAGGGGAAAGGTTGGCCTCCACCTGCTCTCTGGTCTCCCCGAGACCGGCCCTCTCTTCGTTTCCACAGAGTCCCAGAATTCTGGAACCTCCATTGTCCCTTCCCAGCAAGGCTCCCAGAGTCCCCCTCCCCACACCCGATGGCCTCCCTTCCTCTGTGCCCTGGACTCACAGCCTTTGATTTGGCTCTGTTCTGTGTATGCCGGGACAAGGAAGGCCTCTCGGAAGAACCAGAAGATGTTGACCAACCAGAGAAAAGGCAGGAAAGCAAACCCACCTAAAGAGAAGAAAATAAACTGGGACTTAAGGCAATGAGGATCCTCCCAACACCCACGTAGAAGACCAATTTGGAAGGTCCTCTCCCATACCCAAATTCAAATGGAGATCTCTGCTATCAGGGATTCAAGAATCCTGACTCCTCCCCGGAATCCAGAAATCTGAGTCCTCAACCATCTTTTTGGCAGGACCAAGAGCCCAGGCCCCCAACTCCTGTCCTCTCTTGGGACCCAGAAATTGAGGGCCCAGTCTCCTCCTTCCTCAGGACCCAGGCCCTTCCTCTCTTGGGACCCAGGAGTCGGCGTCCCCAGCCACTTCATCCTCTAGACCCAAGAATCCAGGCCCCTAGACCCTCTTCCCCCAGGCGCTCTAGTCCCGTCCCCTCTCTTCTCCGGGGACCCTAAGATATCAGCCCTTACCCAGGTAGTACTTCCGGCACAGGTTCAACTTCTCCTCGTTGGACACCCGCTCCAAGTTCATAGTTGCGCTGGGGCCGGGTCTTCCGAGGGTCTTCAGGGCAAGACCCAAGCCCTGACCCTAAGTGACAGATGCAAGGATCACAAACAACCACGCCCCTATTACGACAAAAGGGAGAGAAATTGAAGGGTGGGTTTTCTGAAAGAAGGGTAGTACCCCCGCCCCCACCAGCAAGCTGACTGGGTTGAGACGCTCTTTATGTTTACTGGGGTACGGAGACGACCCCTAACTCACCAGTGGAGTCTTACTTCCTCCGGTTTGGACCCCTTTGCCACTTTCAACTACGGACTTTTGCGCGAGATGCCGCAAGTATCTCTGGACCTTGTAGTCTTTTTGGTCAGGCAACGCTGCACGCATGCGCTTTCAGGCAACGCCAGTGGGTGAGTCCAGGCGGAGGGTGCGAGCCTCCATCGCGCAAGCGCACTAGAGAGTTTCTGAGTGTCCGGAGGCCGCGAAGAACTACATTTCCCAATGCCCTTAAGCAACGGAAGTGATGTAAATAGCAGACATAGTTGGAGGGTTCGGGTAAAAATGGCCGAATATTTAGCTTCGATATTCGGGACTGAGAAGGACAAGTGAGAACGGGCGCAGGGAGTGGCCCCTCGGGAGCCCGAGGACGAGGCACTTGGTTCCCTGGTAGCTGGGCGGCGTGGGGCGGTGTTTCTGGGGTGTCCGGCTCCCCGGCCCTCGGTTCACCTCTGTCTCTGCACCTCTTCCAGGGTTAACTGCTCTTTTTACTTTAAGATCGGGGCCTGCCGGCATGGGGACCGGTGCTCCCGGCTTCACAACAAACCGACTTTCAGCCAGGTGAGACCCGGCACGGAGCCTGGGGGGTTAACCTCCTGTCCATTCCCCTTCTGTTGTCCACCATCACGAGGTCCCACCTTTTCCGGATTTCTAGGGCCCACCCTACCGCCCGGCTTTTTTCTTGTCGGACCTCTGCAGGTTCCTCCCCCAACCTTCAGGCCCTTCTCCCAGGAACTTGGCCACGCCCCCGTACGTAAAGACCACACCCCTGGGCTGTCCCTCCCTGCTAGGTACCCCCTCTTCTGGTTTTCTGAGGGACAGGCGTTGCTGATGCACTCAAGATGCTTATGCTTTTTGTCTGGTGCAAGGTCTCACCCCCAACTTTCATACCCAATTCCTTTGCATATAGCCCCGCCCTCTGAGCTCAGACCCCGCCCCCTTTAAATTCTGTTCAGACCATAGTACTGCTCAACCTGTACCGGAATCCACAGAACACCGCCCAAACCGCAGACGGATCGCACTGTGAGTGAGGGACCTGTCTTGGGGGCAGGGCGGACAGCTGCCAGCAGGCCACGCCCTGATTCCACCCTGCCCCCCTCCTCCAGGTCACGTGAGCGACGTGGAGGTGCAAGAACACTATGATAACTTCTTCGAGGTGAGGGTTGGCAGGGGTGGGTTCAGTTTCCTGTGGGCCAGCAGCTCAGCTGAGTTCCTCCTGGTCTTCCACAGGAAGTGTTCACAGAACTGCAGGAGAAGTACGGGGAGATTGAAGAGATGAATGTGTGCGACAACCTGGGGGATCACCTCGTGGGCAATGTTTATGTCAAGGTGCCTGCTGTCTCTCCATTAGAGCCTAGAGGTGGAGGCATTTCAATGCCTAACGGCCACCGTTGAAGCCTCACAGCTTGAGGTCCATCACTGAATCCACTCCAGACCCTGAGCTGCTAGCTAATCCCCTGATTTCTGAGTTTGATTGCTGACCCTGACCGACTTTCCCTCAGTTTCGGCGCGAGGAGGATGCAGAGCGGGCAGTGGCTGAACTCAATAACCGCTGGTTCAACGGGCAGGCTGTGCATGCCGAGCTGTCTCCCGTCACTGACTTCCGGGAGTCGTGCTGTCGGCAGTATGAGATGGGGTATGGTAGTGCAGGGGTGGGATGGTCACCTGGAGTCCCAGACTTCTGTGTATGTGTTGAGGGGGCTGTCAGTGACAATGGCCTCATCCGTCCATCCATGCTTTACCCAGGGAATGTACCCGGGGTGGTTTCTGCAACTTCATGCACCTGCGACCTATCTCCCGCAACCTCCGGCGGCAGCTCTATGGGCGGGGACCCAGGCGCAGGTACCTCAGGACCAGCCTGCCAAGACTTCTCGTATCCCAAGGCCCCTGTATCCTGAGATGAATCTGATCCTGTGCCCCAATAAGTGTCTCAAGCCTTTTGTGCCCTAAGACTAGCCCTGAGCCCCATCTGAAGACCAGCACCTAAGTCCCAACCCCCAAACCAGCCTGAACCCCAAACCCAAGTCCATCCTGGATCTCCAATCCTGAGGTCGGCCCCTGTGCACCTATCCTGAGGCCACCCCCAGGAACTCTTCTTACTTCATCAACTGCCATGCCTATCCCAGAGCAGAGAGGCAGAACTGGGGGATCTGCACACCATTCCCATGGCTCTAACCCTCCTCTCTCCTGTCCCCAGGTCACCCCCAAGGTCCCATACTGGCCACCGTCCCCGAGAAAGAAATCGACGACGGTCCCCAGACCACCGGCATGGCCGTTTCTGAGATGCTGACCTCCTTGCCCTCCACCCCTGGCAGGCACATATGTTCCTGGCCAGGACCCCTCCTCAAAGCTCCCTTAACTCCCTAGTGCCATCTTTTCCAGGCTCCGGGTCTCCATGATGTAATACCTTCCACACAGGGACCTTCTATCGCCCCGCCCCTAATAAAGTTCTATATTGAGGGTTTAGAGCTTCGTTGTTAGCTTGAGCCTGGCTGTGGGCTGGTTTCCTTCCACCCCCACATCTGCTGATGAAAAGGGGAAGTAGGGCTGGGCTCTGGCCACAACCTCAGCCAAGGAACTAACAACAACAGGTGGGAAAGCAGCATGCCCAGGGTCCTAGAAACCCCCAAGTGGGACTGGTTGGGTGGGGCTGCCTTTGTGCTGAAACTTCAGCACGTCCATCAGAGGATTCTCAAGGGGGAGATGCTTGGTTGTGGCAGGTTGGAGGATTCCCAGTCTGGAGGAGATTGGGGTTAGGAGCTAAGGAAAGATTGCTGGGAGTTGGGTGGGAGTCCCCAGTGGATGATGGCTGGGTCCTCTATGCCCACTGCCCTGAGATGGGAATAGGTAGTACCTAATACTTAAGCTTACTCTATGCCAGGTGCCAGGTGTTCTAAATGCTTTACTTCCAGTAATGGTTTTACCTCTCCACAATAACCTTCTAAGACAGGTACTATTATTATCCCATTTTACAGATGGGAAAAGAGAGGGCAAGAAGATGGCAGAGATGGGATATAAATCCACGCAGTCCGGCTCCAGAGTCCTCGCTGTAGCCATCTTGAGGCCTTGTGGCCTCTCTGATAACGGGCCAGGAGCTGGTCTGGGGGCTGGAGAGTAGATTCCTGGCTTCCAAAGGGGACTGGGGATCCTATGCCCCCACATCCACTGCTTCCTTCTTCTGACCCGGTTTCCTGGCAAGTGCGGCAGAGGCGCTGTGGCAGGAAGTCCTGTGGTCATGGCCCCCCAGAAGGCAGGCTCCGCCAGGATGGGGCCCCTATGCCTCCTCCTGACTGCCGTGCTGCTCCTGGCCCAGGCGGCGCCGAGGAAGGCCTCTCAGCACTGCAGCCGCCTCGAGTACTGGAACCCTGACGACCTGTGCAGTGGCAGCTGCCTGCAGCGCTTCGGGCCGCCCCCTGCTCGGGTAAGGAGCGGGGACTGGGCGTTTGCATATGTTCAGGCGGAGTTAAGGGGTGATAGGGAAGGGGGAAGGGGCGAGGTCTGTGGGGTGTGGCCCGTGAGGCTTGCTTCGGGGTAGGGGCGGTGGGCCGTACGTAGACGAAGGGGGGATGGGGGGCTGAGCCTGCGAAGAAAGGGACAGTGTGAGTTAAGAGGGTCATGGTTAAGGGGTGTGGCCGGTTAGACAGGCGGGAACCGGGAGGCGAGGAAGAGGTGGGCGGGGGAATGAAAGGAGCGGGGCCTGTGTAGAGAAGGTTGGGAGACTGGCAGGGCTAGTGTGTGTGTGTGTGGGGGGGGGGGGGGAGGAATAGAGAGGTGGGCACGTCCGCTGATAGGTTGGGTGAGTACAGTGCAAGGGGCGGGGACTGCTGGGATAGGACAAAGGGGAAAGCACGTACTAGCGCAGAGGAGGCAGGTTTGGTGGCTGCACGTGAGACGCTGTGTCCCACCAGACTGAACTTTCGGAAAACTGCCGGCCGGATGATGCGGGCAATCACGTAACGCACCCCTTCAAAGAGTGTCCTCCTGGGCAGTGCAACCCCAACACCGAGGAGCTAGGTAGCCCTTGTGGCGGCGGAGCAACGGCTCCCACTTCCTTGGGGAGCCGCGGCGGGACCCGGAGGCGCGGCAGACAGGTGCTGGTTGGGCTCCGGAGGGCCTGGGCAAGGTGCAGCCTGCCGGAGTGGGGCGGGGGCTGGGGGCGTGGCTTGGGGTCGGATGGGCGGGGTCTGTATCAAGGGAAGGGAGGGTTTAACCTAACTGAAGAGGATAGGGATGGGGGCACAGTATTAATAGTATCAGGGGTTAAAGGAGTCGGGGTGGGAGGGCTGGATCAGGCGGGGATGTGGCCCCATTGAGGGATTTAAGGATGGGAAGTTTGTGCTGAGGAGGCAGGAGTAGGGCATGCTTCCCACTTTATTTCCAGAAGCCGGTCCCTAACAAGGAGCCCTGCCCCCTGACACGTGGAAAACTGAGCGTCCTTAGTTCCCAGGAGCCCAGCTCACCGGCGATCCCCAGTCTCCCGTGGACATCTGAGCACTAAGTCCCTCAGCAGGCCTGGCCGAGTTGGAGTTCTGACCTGTCCCTGGTGCTGGTTCTGCTCGTGACCTCAGCAGTAATTCTCCTGCTCGCCCTGCAAAGGCACCGCCGTCGCCACCACCAGGGGAAAGCCGTCCAACACCCCTATCCTGGCTTGGTTTGCAACGACCTGAACACCCACATCCTATTCTCCTTGCACTCGTCCCCTCCAGGCTCCCTGGAGGCTTCAGAGGCAGGGTACTCAGGGAAGGAGGTCCCTCTGCCTCCACTCCTAGGCAGGGGTTAGTTGAGGATACACCAAGGAGGTGGGGGGGAGGTGGGCTGGAAGCTTGCGCCTCCTCCCCTTCACCCCTCCCTTTGTCTCCTAGAGCTGCCAAGTCTGGAATCACAGCCACTGTCTCGCCTCTTGGATGAGCTGGAAGTGCTGGAGGAGCTGATCGTGCTGCTGGATCCTGAGCCTGGGCCAGGTTGGGGGAGAGCCTGTGGCAGCACTCGACACCTGGCTGCAAAATATGGACTTCCTGCTGCCTGGTCCACTTCCGCCTACTCCCTGCGGCCCAGTCGCTGGCCTCGGCGGGCCGTGATGGAGATGGTAGCGGCAAGGGAGCCCTCTGCCTCTCTGGGCCAGCTTGGCGCACACCTGCCCAGAGAGGGCGGGCAGATGCACTGTGGGTGCTGTCCAAGCTTGGCTGAGCTGGGGCCTGCCCGGCTTACTACCCGATAAAAATAAAGTTTCCATTGAAGTAAGTGCCTGCTGTCCCTGGGCCTCATCACGGGTCCTCTTAAAATAGTCTTAATTGGGCCAAAACCCAACAGACATCCTCTCACTCCCCTCCCCATTCAGGGAATGGGCCAATCCCACCACACACACGAGACCAGATGTGGGTTACCTCTGGGCAACCAGGGTCCCCTCTGAGAAATGGCCCTGCTACCCTTGGGAGGGTTCATCTATAGGGACCCATCTGAGTTCTAACTTGGAATAGGTGTTACATTTATGCTCTGAGCCTTAAGAGACCCCCACAGTTTACTTCTAATTCTGAACGATGCCCTCTCGCCTTCCCTGGCTCAGGATGAGTGTGGGGCGCAGAGGAACAGAAGCTCCTACCTGCCCCCAGCACCATACAAATGGAAGACCACCTCTCCAAACATTGACAGACTTTATTGTGGGGGGTTCCCACCTGGGATCCCACCCTCTTAAATAAAAAAGTGCATAGAAAAGGAGGGATTTAGAAACTTTTGTACAATATCTACATCCTGGGCCCCCAGGGAAAGAAGGGGGCGATTGCTGGGTGGGCTGGAGGGGTGGAGGCAGGGCCCTTGCCACCTGCATCCCACATCCACCCTGAACATGAGGGTGGGGTGAGATGCTCTGGGAGGGACGAGGGGCAAGATGGCAGCGGGGGGCGTGGCAGGCAGCCACAGCTTCAGTTAAGGAACCGACGGCAGCGCTTGGCGCCACAGTTGCAGGGCAGCTTGTTGCTGGCATCCTCAATGGGGAACTTGTAGTCATAGGTGAGCTCCTCGCCACGCAGGATGCGGCGCAGGGCGAAGATGACGATGTGCTTCTGGCCCTCCACGTGGATGACTCGAGAGAAGCAGTTGGGCTCACACGAGTGGTTGATGAAGCGGGCGGCATTGCCATGCATGGTGGCATCCACCACGTCAAAGTCATCCATGCGGAACATGTAGCACCCAATGCCCTACAGGGATAGGGTGGGGCAGTCAGGGGCTCTGTTCCCATGGACCACACCGTTTCACCCGTCTCATTCTCATCGCCTGGCAGAGCCTACCTTCCCATCATAGAACTTCTCCCGCTTGTCAGTCAGCACAGAGCGAATGACAATACCAGAGTACTCAATGACCATCTCGCCGGCATCGATGTTGCGTTTACAGAACAGGCCCCGCCCGTGGATGGCAGATCTGCAGGGTTGCATGGGCAAGGGGGAGGTCAGGGGGCAGGGGGACAGAACCAAGGCAGTCCCACACTAGGGCACCTATCCATCCACCCAAGGGGCATCCTCCCCCCGACCCCACTGACCTGTAGACACCCACAGCCTCTTTGGATGTCTTCTTGAGGTGGCGAAAGCGCATGGCCATGGGCAGCTCCAGACTGGTGGCGCGTCTGGTGGGGGATGGCAGCGTCACACAGGTTGGTACCCAGGAATGACGTCTCTTGCCCCGATCACCCTCTTTTGGACCTTTCCAGACCATCTCCAGTACCCTGGCCTGCCCTCCATACCTGGTTGACCTGAGCTGCACCTCATCCTCTTCCTCGTCACAGGTGGCTCCCTCAGGGAGCACCCGGTGCTGGGAGGCCAGGAAGTTGAACATGTCAAAGGTGCACTTCCTGCAGGTGGGAGGGAGGAAAGGAAGAAGGTTCACACCGATTCTTCCAAGAAGATGCTACCCATCTATTCTCTGGCCCGGGCCTGCTGCCGGTAGGGTAGGAGCAATACTGCTACTACTGAAGACACAGCAAAAGGGGAACAGATGAAGTTCATTCTTCTGATGTGAACTCTAGGAATAACTTCTGGAGTGGCCTAGTATCTTCTCCTCAGACCTCAGTTTCTAATCTGTAAAGACTTAATTCCCACCCTTGAGAACTCCTATAGGGCTACCTCGACTCAGGCACCACAGCCCAGACCTCTCACCGGAGATAGACCTCAGCGCGGGCTGCCCCATGGGGATTCAGGGGTGGCTCCTCCTGGCCCTCTCCCTGCTGGTGGTAGCGGAACTTATAGTGCTGGCAGCGCTGAGCTCCGGGCAGTTGCTCTGCCAGGAAGATGACAGCATCGTGGTGGATGCCCAGGAGCCTTGCCCCACTCATTCCTGGGGAGAGTCAAAAGTGAGGGCACGTAAGTCATGTCGGAGGCCCATCCTGCCAACAGGGAGTCATCCCGGCCCCCAGCATCCCTGTGAAACCCCTCAGTTACCACTAAAGGAGAGATGTCTGAGCCGGGCATGCCCTCGGGCCTCTTGCACCTTCTCAATCAGAATTCTCCATGCCCCTGGGGAGAGGGCAGGGCCAGAGCTGTCAGGATGGTGTTCTATGGGACACCTTCCCTCCCTGTCAATGCTACTCCCAAACTCACCCTCCAAGCTCTCGGCCTCCACGCTGAACCCATCCTCACTGCTGATCTCGAAACGCAGGTGTGGGCCAGCCCGTTTAGGGGCCTGGTTCTCTTTGTCCTCTGGGGATGGAGGCTCTTCCTCAGAGCTTGAAGCCTCACCTGGTCCCAAGGAGCAGATCAGAGTTGGTGAGGGTCACCCCTCCTGGCCTCAAAAGCCCCTGGTTCCCCTCTGCCCTTCCTTCCTCCCAGCGTATAGGCACAGTTGCTAGGTCTGAGGGCCTTCCTCCTGCAATATTTGCCTAGTGAACCCTAAAGAATGGACATTATTTTTTCTAGAGGGCCTACAGTCCCTTTACTGCAGGACATGCTTATGGCTCACTCAAACTCAGTCTACCGTAAATGCCGATCTACTCCTCATTTATCTGCATCTCACACAAGATTTAAAATACTGGAGAACTACTATATTTTGCACATTTATTTTTCTTATGTGCACCACATTTCTGTAAAGATTACCAGTATATTATTATAAAGGCCCATACTCACAGAATCAAGTATATGTACACTATGAGGGATTTCTCAGGGGCTAAAAATTTTAAAGCTAGAACAGATAGGACTAGCTGACACAGGTGAGGTGGATGTGAGAGAAAAGGGGGGTCAAGGACAATTCTTGAGGTGTGGAGCCTGAACAATTGGAAGGATAAAATGCTCACTGACTGAGATGGTTGGTGAAGGTGAGGGAGAAACGAGTTTGGGGTGAAGGTCGAGAACTGTTTGGAACATGTTGAGCCTGAGATTCCTCTTAGAAAACCTCCCCTTTCAACTTGCTTGTGGAGATGGCGAACAGGCAGCAGGATATAAGAGCCTGGCTAGTGATTTGGGGGCTATCAGAATTAGAGATGGGGTTTAGAGCCAGGAAGCTAGACAAGAGCACTTGGGAGTGAGTGGAGATTAGAGAAGTCAAGGCCAGGGCCCTGGGACACACCAAAGCTGACAGGCTGGGGCAGTGAGGAGGCACAGCCATAGGTGAGGAGACGGCTGGGGTGCTGGAAGGCAGGAAAGGAAGTGCTTCAAGGAGGGAGGGATCAGCACACCAAATGCTGCTACTGGCTCAAGCAGGATGTGGACTGAGGCCTGACCATTGTACCGGGGTTGAGTGGGGTGGGGGGCATACGTTTGAGTGGAGCATACTTTAGGAGGGGCAGGAGTCACACGGCCATACTTTCTCCCCACAGAACTGCTCTGGGCCAACCTACCTATATGCCCTTCCAGCCCTAAGCAAGACTCTAAACCTAACTCTTGCCGTGTCCCCCACATCATCTCCGGGCCTCGCAATGCCCTAGGGTCCACCTCTGACTTCTGCCACCTTTCCCCATCCTCACTTCCATTCTGTTCCCTGAGCACAACCACAGAGGCCTCGCCTGGGCACACTCTCACTTTCTTCTTTCTCATGGTGCTCATCCTAAGCTAGAATGCGCTTGTTAATTATGCATCTGTTTCCTCTAGCAAAATGTGGTCTGGTCCCTATGGGCAGGGACCTGTCTGTCATGGTCACTGCCATATCCTCATGCCATCTCCGACCCCTGTAAGTAGCCTTTCAGTTAAACAGTCTCAGTCTACTTCATTCCACTTCCATACTCAGCAGCTTAGCTCTACATAATGAGAAAATCCACACATCTGGACAGGACGTGGGGCCACAAGGAATTCCGAGCCTCAGGCTGCTCAATTATCAGCTTACTTGGCTGTAGCCTACTCCCTCTCCCACTGCCCTCCATGACCAACAGAGCACTGCCCTTCCAGCTTCACTGAGTCCATCAGCCAGAACTGCTCCACGTGCCCCCATCCTGCATACTGATGTCTCGTATCTCTGCAAGTACAGGCATAACTCGGAGATACTGCGGGTTCAATTCCAGACCACGGCAATAGAGCGAATATTGCAATAAAGTGAGTCACACAAATCTTTTAGTTTCCCAGTGCATATACAAGTTATGTTTATACTATACTGTAGTCTAGTAAGTGTGCAACAGCATTATGTCTAAAAAAACAATGTACATACCTTAATTAAAAAATACTTTATTGCTAAAAAAATGCTAAACATCATGTGAGCCTTCAGGGAGTTGTAATCTTTTTGCGAGAGTAACAGCAAAGATCACTGATCACAGATCACCGTAACAAATAATGAAACAGTTTGAAGTATTAAGAAAATTACCAAAGTGTGACACAGAGACACAAAGTGAGCAAATACTGTTGGAAACATGACGCTGATAGACTTGCTCCATGCAGGGTTTCCAAAAACCTTCAATTTGTAAAAAACGTGACAAAGAAAAAGGGCAATAAAACGAGGTATGCCTGTACGCCTTCCTCATGTCCTTCCCTCCATCTCAGGGGTCTCTTATGCAAACCTGACCGCTATGTCTCCTCCCACCTCCTTTTCCATCCACGAGTCCCCTCCACCCTCATTCTTGCTTTTGCTGTCACAGCCCTCACACCAAACCCCTCTGAGCTGCTCCCCCCAACCCCCAACCCCCACCCCAGACTCTTAACTGAGCTTTTTGGCAAGGTGCCTGACTGCTGTTCTGGCTTCCTCATCAAACACTGTTTTCAGTTCTGGACTCGGACACAACATCCTCCCTACCCTGTGCCACCTGCCCAGACAGTACACCAATCCTAGACCCCACATGCCTGGTGTTGTGTGTGGCAGTTGGCACTGCTGACCACTCCCTTCCCTGAGCCTCTGGGACACCACCTGCCTCTGATGTCCTTCCCACTGTTCTTGTCCTTCCTCTGGGTCCTAGGTGGGCTCCATCCTCTGTGGATGATCCCCAGAACTTCATCTCTGGCTTTACTAGGTACCTAACCTCTGACCCTGGTACACTAGCCCCTGAAGCCCTTCCTTGGGCTCTTGGGCACACTGAACAGGCATGTGTCTGTTTCTGACACAGGCCATAAGCTCCCAAGGGTGTCTCTGTAACTCTAACACCCAGCCTCAGGCTCGTACCCAGGTAGGTGTGCAATGTGCAACACCCAGTGCGTTGTTTTTTTTTTTTTTTTTTAAGTGGACCAATTCTGTATCTGTGAGTTACTCAGCTGAGGCAAGCACGGGGAAGGATGCAGTGAGAGGGAAAGGCTGGCCCCTACCTGAGTAGTGGTGCCACTGGGACTCAAGCAGCAGGTCAGGGGGACCATCGGGGGCCCGGGGAGGAGCACCTTCTGGAAGTGGCAGCAGAGGGGACCGGTCCTGGAGGGGCCTGTGAGGAGAGACCTGTCAGAAGGAGGAAGCGACAGAGGTTCCAGAGCCTCCAGGGAAAGGAGGCTGGCCACTCACCTCGGGCTTCCCCCCCAGGTGGGCTCCCCAGGACCATCCAGGTCGAGAACTCCACGCACAGTGGGCGTTTTCATCCTCACTCGGCTAAACCTGGTGCGGGGTGGACCGTGAGAAGGCTGAGGTGCCTTCTCCTGCCCACCTTTCTCCCACTCCGCAGCCTGGGCACGCTCACTCACCCGCTGCCACAAAGCCCTGGACCCTGGGAGGGGTCCTCCGAGGACTCTCCATCTTCCTCCAGCCGGGGAGTTTTGCTTGGGGGAGGTGCTGGTGGGGAACGGCCAGAGAAGGTGGACACCCTTTTGACGCGGATGGCCTGGCGGGGCGGGCTGGGGGGCCCACTGCTCAACACCAGCGTCAGTGGAGGGGGGGCTGGGGGAGGGGCAGGGCGGACCACCCCTACAACTGGCAACACACCCAGCAGGGGTCCTGGGGGCAGAGTCCAGGAAGCAGGGGCCGTGGGGGGGATGGGAGGGGGCAGAGGTGGTTGCTTCACTGGGGGTGAGACAGGTTCACCCTCCCCTGCCATCTTTACGAACACTTGCCCCAGCTTGTTGACAAGGATGATCTTGGATGTGGCAGGTTTGGGGGGCTCGGGGGCAGGGCCCAGGCTCAATACCCGGACCCCTGGGGCCCCAGGGAGCCAGGCAAACGTCCGGGTGGGGTCAGCTGGGCTAGGGGGCAGGCCCTGAGGGGGCTGGCTGCCATTGGCCAAGGGAGGTGCTGGGGGGAGTGGCTCCTCTCTAGGCCCAGCGCCCCCCTCCCCAGGCCCCCCTAGGTTCTTCAACACAAAATCCACGATTTCTGACGGCAAGTCCTCGGGAGGTCGAGCCCTGTCCCCCGCAGCCCCAATGACCCCAGCCCGGCCTGCTCCTGGCCCTGAAGGTGGAGTCCCCTGGCCCCGAGGCTGCTGGACTGCCTCGGCCTCGCTGTCGGTGCCATCATCCACTCCGTCCAGCTGTTCAATGCGGGGGGCTCCAGGGAGGGCTCCAGGGGCCAGGGCAGGGCCAGACACCACAGTCACAGGGAAGTGGACGTAGCGGGGGGTGGGGCTGGCCTCCTCCTCCGAGCTGTCCCCTGGGCCCCCGTGGCTGCTCCCCACTGCCCCTGCAGCCACAATCTCTTCCTGGAAGGGCTCGGTCCCCAGCAGGCTGGCCGCAAAGTCCAGGTCAGCAGCACTCAGTCCTGACACCACCTCCATGTCCTCAAAGTCTGGGCCCAGGTCTTCAGGGGGTGGTGGAGGAGATGGGGCCCGGCCAGGGGGAGCCAGCTCCCCTGAGGTAGGTGTGAGGGCTCTAACGACTGAGGTAGGAGGGGGCACCCTGAGCTGAGGAGAGGTTCTGAGAGGGGGAGAGGCCCGCCGCGATGGTGGCAGCCTGGAAGCCAGGGGGCTGGGACGACGGGAGCGTCTGGGGGGAGCTGGGAAGTCCGGGTCTCCCACCGTAGGGATGTGGTGGGTCAGAGAAGATGGACTTCCTGTAGGGGGAAGGGTCAGGGTCAGCCAGGAGCTCCTGCCTCACCCTGCCCTACCCCTCTCCCAGACACTCCCAGGTACTCACCAGGGGAGGGCAGGGGTCCAAAGGAGACACCCCCCAAGGGCCTCCGGGATGGTGAGTAGTTGGGCACTTTGATTCGAGCCCCCGAGAAGGAGCGGGGGGCTGGAGGAGGGGCGCTGCTTGGATCCGGCCGAAGTGGGGGGTCCTGGCTCTCAACGGGTGAGTGGTGCTCAGGAGCTCTAGGGATAAGGGCACCTGTATCTGGTGGGGGGTCCACATGATCTGGGGGCTCTAAAGAGGCAAGAGAATGGCATCATGGATGGCAGGGGCTCTTTGTGAAAGCCTCCCCTCACATACCCTTCGTTCTTTTGAACCAACCGTACCTTCTCTGCCTGGCCCCTGAGCTGGGGACAAGGCGCATGGGTTCCCAGTCATCACCCAGGTCCCAAACCCCTCTGCGGCTTCTGCAAAACCTCCACACACACCTGGGTCAGAGTTCCTTTGTGACCCTTCCTCACCCATCCTTTGCCATCTCCCCACTTGCTGGCTGCCTACTGCTGATTCAGGCCCCACACACGGCCAGTCCTACCTGCTCTGCACATCCCTGCCACATCAAATGCATCCACCCCGTCCTGGCGCTTGCGGCTCCCCATTACCTGGCTCCACCCAATCTGTGCAAGCTGATCTCTGCTGCCTCCTCCCAACACTTCCTTGTTTCCAGCCAGGATGGCTGTACCCTCCTCCCCTCTCTACCCTGTGTCATGCTCCAACCCAGAACAAACACCTTACCCACAAGCGCAATCCAAATCTCCTCCTCCTCCCATTTGGCCCACAAGGACCTCTCCCTCTACCTATCTCCAAGCCCATTCTTTGCTTCGTGCCATCCAGCGCTCAGCTACATCCCTCAGTGCTAGCACAGTTGGGAAGGTGCCAGTTTGGGAAATGAGCAGATTTAGGCTTGAATCCTGGCTCCACCACTAGGTCACTGTGGAGAGCTACTGCCCTCTTTGAGTTGTACAGAGGAGCTTATACCTTTCTCAAAGGGCTGTGGGGAGCATTACATGAGCACGCAGCCCCAAGTCAGGTGGCCATAAATGCTCCCTACGTTTGTGCACAAGCAGGTAGCATGGCACTCTCCCCGCAGCGTCCTGGGAGACGCTGAGCACAGCCCCCGCACACTATGCGCAGCCATTAAGTCATCTCAAGCTACTGCCATTACAACAAGTGGAACAATGGCAAGCATCCTGGGGTTTCCTTAGGGCACAAGGAGAATAAGGGTTGGTGGGTAACTGTTTGGGGAGGGCAGCACTCAGGGAAGAAAATGAAGGAGTTCCCAGGCTGTACCTGAGGAAGGGGCGGGGCTGTGCACAATGGTCTGGTTCTCCTCTGCCGCCTCCAGGTGAACCGGCTCTTCCCTCGGCCCCCATGGCCGATACTCCAGAATTCGACACCGATACCAGCAGCGCCGCCGAGCATCTACTGTGCTCCAGTATAGACGGGAGCACCTGAGGGGTGGGCGTGTGGGACAGGAGGGTCAGGACAACTTAGGCAACAAGATCCAGTCCTGGAGACCCCCCCGCCCCACCAATGTCCCTTGGGCTGCTCACTGGTAGCCAATGGGGAAGAGCCGTCCCTCGCAGTCTGAGAGGTCAGACAGAGTGCCCAAGGAGTCGATTCGGATGGAGCCTATGGTGCAGAGGAGAGGTCAGGAGGGTGGGCCCAGGCAGGGTCAGGAAGACCAGGGTAGAGAGCAAGCTGCTTACCAATGAGCACATTGATGGCATCAGGTTCAAGCCCCGTCAAGAACTTTCTCTTGAAGTTGATACCCTCAAAGTCCACATAGACTCGGCGGAGAACATCAAAACCGTCAGGGGTCACGATCTCCTGGGAGGGGGGGTGGCAAATGGGGTTGCTGGATTGGTGGGGGGTGAGGGGGATGCGAGGGAAGGCTCTGGAGGCAGAGACTGGTCAGTCAGGGGCTTGACTAAAGGACTGGGGGCAGGGGGTAAGGGAACAAGGAAGAGACACTGAGAGGCAGCTGGGGCCAGGCCTGAGGGGCTACGGAGCTCCCTGAGTGGAAGAGGAAGAGAGTGCAGTGGGGAGCTGTCTCCCCCAGGGTGCGGGCCAACCTTGCCATCCAGCAGGTCTGTGTGTTTCTGGCAGAAGACTTTCTTGTCATCCTGGAAGATGCAGTAGCTGGCCCGGGCACACATGAAGTGGAAGTTGCTGAGGCAGGAGGAAAGGCAGCAGCCCACCGTGGCTCCAGGCTTCAGGCAGAGCTCACAGCGCTGTGGGGGGAAGGGGATGCTAAAGGGGGAAGCCAGTGACCCGAGCCAGGGTCTCACACTCAGCATCATTGTCCTTGAGACTCTGCTTGGGCCCCTGACTAGCCCAGCACCTCACCAAGCAAAGGCACTCACCAAACATTACCTCTCCCCTAGCTGCATCCAGGGCCACGTACACATCAAAACCATTTCAGACTGTTTGAAACAGAATTGCAGTAGGAAAAAAAATAACAAGAGCTAAGGCTGAGCGTGGCATTTACCTTACCATCTTCCTCATGCTGTTCTAGCATGGAACCTGTATTATTTCATCTTCACATCTGCCCTCCGTGGTACATCTCTCTATCATCCTTCTTTCTGAGGGTGAGCTGGAGACGTTCTACAGTACCTGACTCAGGTTCGAAACTGGTAAGGGGGATTCTAACTCAGGCTACACCTCACCTCATAGGGATGTAATAAGAGCTAAGTGCCACACTGTATGGAAAGCATCCGGCACAGGTTTAATCAACAGGATTCAACAGACTAACTTTTAGTCTCCCAGGCTTCAGGCCCATATTACGACCAGAGAGCACAAATAGGAAAAGAGCTGCTGTCACTGCAGCACCACAGTGCTGGGACAACCAAGAAAGGTACCTAGGACCAGCAGTGGAAGGACAAGCTGTGGCAGAGACTAAACAAGAGCTGTCTCCGAGTGGAGGAGGGCCCTGAGGACTGCCCACCTCTCCAGGCCCATGCCCTCACCATCTGCCTCCCTCGAGCCACAGCAGCGTGCACGTTCTTGAGGGAGCCGTCGTTTTCTTCGAACACTTCGGCTGACCAGATGGCACAGTTGACGTGTGTCCACTCATTCTGCCCGATGTACAGAAGCCGCCCCGCCTCCTGGGGACAGAGGAGGGTGGCAGGAGGGGAGGCCCCAGAGACCAGACCCCACAGCCTGGGCTTCATGCAGTAGCCCTCACCTTAGAGTCTGCATCCCCGTATTTGAGGCACAGCGCACACTGACGGGGGTCCTCCAGGTGTGAGAAAGCAGCTGAATCCTTGCCCTGGAAAGCTGGAAGGGGTGTGGGAAGGAAGGTCGAAGAATGAGGACCTGGAGCCTGGCCCGCCAACCAAGGGATCTGGCTTCCAGCCCCGATTTCCCAGTACCTGTTGAGGGGTCCCCTGGAGGCTGCCCAGATTCTGGGGTCTCTGGTTCCTGCTGCCTCCATTGAGCGTAGACATGGTCCAGGGAAGGGGGCAACACGGCATTGGGGAGGACTCCGCTGTGGACAGGCAGGGTCAGCCTCTGACACGCCTTTTAACGGGGGGTGGGGGCTGCACTGGGGCCCACCCACAGTATCAGCCTGAACATGCCATGACACTCTCTGTCCTCTCTCTACGTGGAATTTCTCTCAGTCTCCCAAACAAGCCAGGCTCTCTCATGCCACCTTTGGCCCACGAAACACTGTTCCTCATGCCCGGAATACTTTTCCTCCACTTCTCAGCTGGGGATGTCACCTCTCCGGGAAGCCTCAGGCCCTAGGCTCCTAGGCAGGCGCCTCCTCTGGGCTCCCACAGCCCCTGGGTCTCCCCATCAGCGCCCTGACTGTCTGGGTCATCAGTGCCTGCCCACCCTCCCAAACATGGCTCGCCCACTGCTGTCCCCAACACCGCCTTGCATAAAGTAGAACCGAAGTGAGAGTTAACTACACAATCTGAGTCTCTGCTCGTCTAGAGCCACTAGGGACTCTCATGCTGGTTCCACCACCCTCCAGACCCTAACCCTGCTCCTCGTCTCAGTCCAGCTTGACCCTGGACTCCTAGGTGCCCTTGCCTTTGCCCTCACTCCCTGGTTCCCCTCCTGCTACCCAGCCTTGCTCACTTGGGCAGCCGGGTACTCCGTCGCCAGTACTTGGGGTCGTGGGCGTCGAACCAGCCGAACGCAGACTCTAGCAGCTGGGGAGCAGGTTAACAGGATGAGAAGAATTGGCTTCCCCAGGAGAGCTGGCAGGGGCAGGGTCTGAAGGACCCACTCTCTCCTCCCCACTACCACGCTAGCTACCCTCCAGGCATCCCCCAAAGAGCTCACCTTCAGTAGGAGCCCCTTCGTCTGGCCTCCAGCCCGGCGCTCCGGCGTCTCTCCTTCTTCCGAGTGCCTCATCAGGATGCCCACCACATCCTCCATGAAGCTGTGCTGTAAGGGGGTTTGTCAGGACTCGAGCCTCGACCCCAACCCTCTCCTCCTGGCACCCACCTGTTCCTCTCAGTGTCCCACTCACCACGGACTTGTAGTGGCCTTCCTCAAAGCGCTGGCTCACGGCATGCAGATCACAGGGCCCTGGGTGCAGCTGCTTTCCATCCTGCCCACACTGCAAAGAGGGGAAGTCAGCAGGGCTCGTGCTGGGCCTAGGCCCACCCCGTCCTGCCACCTGGGGCCCCAGACCTGGGTGCACAGCAGCAGTGGGCCTGCCACCTTGGAGCTCAGCAGGCCCTGGAGCACCTGGCGCAGGCCCCCCTGCAGGGCCCCACTCAGGGCCTCTCGCCAGCGGGGGTGCGTGGCCCCAGCACACGGCCCACAGGTATACAGCACCGAGTCTGGCAGCCCCGAAAGGATCTCATAGTCTTCATCTAGAACAGACAGGGTAGGAAAGGAAAAAACGGTTTAGGGAGATGTGAGGGCTCTCAGTAGCCCCCAGATCACCAAGAACATTTAGCCCTGTCCCCTGAGGGCCTGTGGTGGAAGGTAGAACAGGGATCCCCAAAGGACTGAGGCCAGCCCCCAGGTAATCCACCCACTCACCTGAGAGCCCCTCACACTTCGCGTGCACCCAGTGGTCACACTGGGCGCACTGCATCATCTTGCTCTCGTAGTCGTTGTCTTCATAGCAGCGTGTGCAGATCGGGCAGTAGTTTCCTGGAGCGAGAGGGAGGAAGAGACAAGTCAGAGGGGCTGGTGCCACTAGCTGCCGCTCAGAGTCCCTGCCCAGAGGCCAGCCATCCCGACTGCTGCATGAGCTGCCTCTGTCATGCCCCACTTGGGTTCCTACCGCTCCCCAAAAGCTGGCTGAGGATAAGGCTGCTTTTCTAACTCTGCAGCCCCAAGGCCTCACAAAGGAAAGAGCTTTGCTAAACATGCTGCCTGAGTAAATGAGGAAGCCCAGGTCTTCAAAGAGCTCAGTGGAGACTTGAGGTTCCAGGAGGTATCTCAGGGACCACCACAAGGGTGGGCTCCAGGCCCTCCACTCCCACTGCCCTCAGCGGGAGAGTACTCTGAGTGGAAGGAAAGGCTCCAAAGTTAGAAGAGAGTAGAAAGCCACTAGAGAAGAGTATCTGTTCCAACTGCTTGTCTAGGAACCTGGCCCACTCCCCGGTGGCCCCCGGGGCCCCGGTCCCCTGCCAGGTCCCCACCTTTCTCATAGAGCTGGGTGCACCTGGGGCAGAGGCTGTAATCTCCCGACCACTCGACGTCCCAGTTCTTGCCTGGAGTCGCCCCACAGCTCTTACAACGCACGCAGGCTGAGCAGATCTGGGAGGGCAGGGCGACATTAGGGGGAAAGCCAGACACCGGGCTGGAGCAGTGCGAAGGGGGGATGGGCAAAGACGAGGCAGGAGACAGATAAGGAAGGATGGGTAAGAGGAGAAAAGGTGTGCAGGAGAGGTGAAGAGGAGGAGGAAGAGAGAAGAAAAGAAGCAGGGCAGGAGAGAAATGAAGTGGGGAGATCGGTAGAGTGAGACAGAAGAGGTTAGGCTAGAGCAGGAGGGGGCTGTGAGCTGGGGGCCATGGAATACATGAGCCCGTAAAACCATTACATACAAATTCTGCACATAAATCTTGTCTACGTGAAATTGTTGAAGAGGACGTGTGATGTTTATCAAACTCTCAGAAGGACCTCCACCCTTCCCCTCCTCCTGAGAGCCCTGGCCTAGAGCAAGTCTGGGGGTGGTGTGCGGCATTAATCAGAACTCCAAAGTAAGGGGTGGGGGCCTCATCTCTCACCCAGTGGCGCCGTTTGCGTGTGGCCCGGGTTGGGTAGCTGGGCCCCAGGCAGGCTGGGTGGTAAGCATGGCGGCAGCGCTCACACTCCAGGAGGTGCTGTTGGATGTTGGAGAAAGACAGCAATGGCAGAACCTACTGGCACAGGGACACCCCTTCTCTTTCATGCCTCCACTGCCATGGCCCTCGTGCCCAAACCTTGGATCCCCGGCCTTTGCGCCCACAGACATGGCAGAACTTGCAGCGGCGGCAGCACCAAGTGTCATGATGTTGGGGCAGGGGCCGCTCAGCTTCCTCCAGGCAGAATGGGTGGAAAGGGTCACAGCAGACTTGGCAGAACACCAGCTGGGGTGGGGAGACGGAATGACGGGCAGAGTGTGAGGCCAGGAGGCCAGGGAATGTGACCCTGTGGAGAGGGCCCAAGAAACCAGACTTGGGGGGCTGTGAAAAAAGGCAGGGGTCCAACCTCATGCAGGCCTTTGCTGGCACACAGCAAGCACACCATCGGTGGTCCCCCTGGCACAGAGGTGAGTACGCTCAGGCCGCCCATCAGCCACACGTTCTCCAGATCACAATCCTCCTGAGGGAAAAGAAGACAAGGGATCAGAGAGCAGCCAGGAACACAAGCCAGATCCAACCTTAAAGCCCTGGTTTCTCACTCATAATCAACAAGTTTCTTCCCACCGTAGTCCCCGCCACCCTCCCCTGCTCCGTGCCATACCTTAAAATCCACACGAACCCGGTGCACGCCATCAGGGGACTTTTGTTTTCCAGTCCAGCCATTGGGAAAAGAGACAAAAGGGCCAGGGGCCAAAGCATCCTAGGGAGGATGGTGGTGCTCAGAGTGCTGCCAGCCCCACCCTTTACCAACTTTTCTCCTCACCGCCCTCTCCTCCAGCCTACCCAACCCTACCTTTTGCCCAGATCCTACTTGGCCTTCCAGAAGGACAGGCCTGCTTCACCCCCTCAGGACCTGTCCTCTGGCGTGGACACACCACGGTACTCAAGTGAGCCTGTTACCCTGACTTGCCAGGAAGCTCCTTGGGATGGAGCCATGCCTTCCACAGGACTCGGGGTTCTTGGTGTGGGGCTATTCTGACCTTGTCCAGGCGCCTTCGGGCCTTGAGCTGCAACACAGGCTGCAGGGTGGGTTTGCGGGGCCGACTCTGCTCCTCTGGTTCTGGTACTGGCAGCTCTAGGCAAGACACGTGAGCGGTGAGGTTTCCCCCTCTTCTCTGCCCCATTCCCCCTCCTCTACAACCCCCAATTGTTACCTGGATCCCTAGGGCCTTCTTTAACTAGACAAGGTCCACTAGGATGACTTGGGCCTTGTTCAGCAGGCTACTGAAAACCTCCTGCACCCTGCACCCGTCCTCCTTGTCCACTAAAACCACTCCCCTTCTCTACACTGAGACCGACAAAGCCCTGGGTCTGGGAGTCCTGACCCTTTCACACAAAAGACACAGAACTGACCGACAGAGGAAGCAACAAACAATTCGCACCATTCTCTCGGGGGGTCCGACGCCGAGGAGCAGGGGGACCCCCGGGCTCTGAGTCATCCGAGTCCTCGAAGATATCATAGGAGGGTCGCTGTTTGACGCAGCGCCGGGCTGACTTGCGCTGCAGTAGGAGGGAGTCCTGCTCCTCGGGCCCCGGGGGGGCCACCACCTCCTCCCGGGGCCCCCCAGCTCCCGCCCCCCGGCGTGGGCCTGGAGGACCAGGGGAGGCCTCAGGAGATTCATCGGAATCCCAGGGCAACAGCGTCTTCACTATCGTCCGGCCTGTGGGAACAGGGGACTTAGTAGGATCTGAGCTCAGCCAGGGACATGGGACACTGGGATGGAGAAAAGCCAGAAAAAAGTGGGGCAGAAGCAAACAAGCACACGATGGAAAAGAAAAGAAAGGTGGTGGACTGCAAAGATATGGGAAGGAGAGCAAAGAAGACATGGTTTCCTCCGTACCACGAATCTCAGTAAGATTGTGTAAAGAAGTGCTCCTCAAACCTCGTTACCTTTTTTGGCCAGCCGTTCCATCTTCCGAGCCTCTATCTTGTCACACTTCCGGTATCTGGGGAGGGGAGCAGCACGTCACCAGGGTAGGGGACTGGTGGTCTGGGGGAAGAGAGGAAGCTCTCCACAAGGATGCCAATCCCACTGCTCTGCTGGGGCAGGAGGCCTGGGTAACTGACAACCATGGGTGGGAATGCAGGCTGCACCCCAGCTACTCACACACAGCACTGCTTCTTGGTGTTGGGGCCCCCAAACTTGGGCTTGTCCAGGCAGTTGACACAGGACCCACAGTCCTGCACACGCAGGCAGCCCCGACAGTGTCCACACCGTGCCATCCGCATCTTCTTGCCATGATGGGAGGGCAGTGAGCGCCGGGGTGCATGTGCCAGGGTTCCTCCAGACCCCGCAGGCTCTGAGTCTCCCCCAGGTCCTGCTGGCTCCACTTTGCCCCGCCGGGACCGAGATGGGACGCTCTCAGTCTCAGATGCTGACGACGTATCTAGCGCAGCGGAGAGGCCGGGATGGAGCCACAAAGCCACCAGGAGTTCTACCTCATTTCCCTAACCTCCCCTAGATCCCATTCAACTGGCCTTCTGGTCCCCACTTTCCCACAGTGCTCCCATTCCAGGTGCTCCCAACACTAAGTGCTAAGACCTAGCACTCCAACCCACTCGCCACCTGGCCCCAAGCACCCGACTCAGCTGCCATTCCCCCAGGTTCTTGATGCCTTCACTTGCCCCCAAACTTGACACAGCTGTCAAATTTCCCAACAAGCCCACCCCTACCCTCCGTGGCGAGGTCCTGCCGATCCCGGAGAGGGAGAGCACTGAGGCGGGGGACATCTTCGGGTACCATGGCCCGGGCCTGACCCAGGGCCACAGCAGCATGACGGCAGACATGTTTGATGCGGGGGCCTTGCACAGGGGACTCGGGGCCCTGGGGGGAGGAGAAAGCAGGAACACATGTGGAGCGCTGCCCCTTGTGGCCCCGCAACCAGCCTTCTTCAGAGGGCCTTCTTCCCACTCCATACCGACGGTCTCTCTCTCTTAGTTTCCATCGATTCATCTTCAGACTTGACAGAACCTCTGTCTGGGATCTGCTTGACAGCCCCCACGACCTCCTCCATCTGCCCTCCAGGGCTTGACTGGTGGGGGAATAAACAGGGTCAGAGGCTAGAGTGTGAGAAAAAATGGGGCCAGGAGACTAGCACTGGGGAGGGATGGGGCCAGGGAAGGAACACAGGAAGCTGGGGGACAGGGGAAGGACTGGCTCTGAAGGTTCCCTGCAATGCTGGAGGGTGTCTAGGGGGGGAACGAGGTTCAGGGGTTGCAGAGAATTGAGGCTGGGTGCAGGGGCCTGGCCCAAGTACCACGCTCACCGGCATCAAAGATGCCACCTTCTGCTGCTGCTGCTGGTCGATCTTGATTAGCTGCACCTTGGCTCTCTTGAGGAGGCTGAACATTTTCTCCTCCACACCAGACAGTGGTAAGGAACCCAGGCCTGCAGTCCGGGCCTTTTCCAGTGGTGGCGGCTGCTGCGGTGGCGGCGGCTGCAGCTGTAACTGCGGCTGTAGTTGTGACTGCTGTGGTGGTAGTGCTGGAGGCAGCAGCTGGGTGTGCAAGGCCTGTACGGGCTGCTGCAGCTGAGCCTGAGGCTGCTGCTCACTGCTTGGAGCTGGAGCCCCAGGAGGCGGCACCTCGGCCTTAACAGGAGTGGCGACCACAGGGGCAAATCGAGGCAAGCTGAGGTGGTTCGTGCGGCCCACTGCCCGCGGCTCAGGCTCAGCTGGCGAGTCATCGGCAGGAGGCGGCTCTGGCTCAGGGGCTTCAGGGGCCCCAAGAGGAGGAGTAGTAAGCACCGATTCGTAGATCTTCAGGTGGGCTTCGCTTGGGGTAAACTGAGGGGCCCGAAGGAGCAGGGGCCTCCGGGACGGAGTGACGGGTGCAGGAAGCGGGGGTGGGGCCGGCGGAGGAGCAGGGGGAGGAGGGGGCAGTTCCCGGGTCAGTGAGGTCCAGCGAAATGTGGGTTCCCTTAGGATGGACCGTCTCTTCTCAGGGAGTGGGGCTGGGGTAGGTGGAGGAGTTGGGGCACGCGGTGGAGACGGGGCTGGTGCTGGTTCCTGGGGGGCGAGTGGGGAGGTGGCAACAGGAGGCCGTAGAGTAGGTGAGACCTCCACCTTTGTGGGTTTGGGCGGGTCTTCATCCATAAATCGCCGGGGCGTCTTGATGACACGGGAAGAGCGGGCACTCACTACAGGCATAATAAACTGCCGGATGTTCTTCAGAAAGGTGGTACTTTTGGGGGCCACAGTGGGGCTGTCTTCCAGAGGGCCTCCTGTGGTGGTGCTGGGGACTGGAGTGGGAGGAGAGGTGCCCTCTGGCCCTGCCCGAGCAGCTTCCCGCTCTGCCCGCTGGCTGGGAGTCAGGGGAGGCCGGCCCCTCTTCCTGGAGCATGTAGCTGGGACCACGGGAGGAGGGGATTCTTCCTGCTCCTCTGGGGCAGGAGGCAGTGGAGGGGATGGTGGGGGCGGAGGAGACACTGGGGGTGGTGGAGGGCAAAGTGGGGATGGAGGAGATGTTGAGCGGGGTGGGAGGGAAGGAGGAGGTGGAGGGGCTGGAGGAGTCAGCGGTGGTGACGGCAGCTTTGCCTCTTCCTTTTCCTCAGCTAGCACCATCTCTTCCTCGGCTGCAGCTCGCTCTTCCTTCTCTTCCTCCTCCTCCTTGTCTTTCTCTTCTTTCTCCTCCTCTCCGTCCTCCTCCAGCTTCTGCTCCTTCCTCCAGCAGGGGCCCTCTCCCTGTCCAGATCCAACTCTTCCTTGAGGGGCATCCTGCCAGCTTTCCTCATGTTGATCTTGACCCTGACCTGATTCAAGTCCCAAGGACAATTGTCCCATCTTCACTTTTTTGGCCTTTGAAACAAACTTGATCACGAGGGGGAGCCCGCCTCGGCCTCGGCCCCTGCCTCCACGGCCTCCTCGCCCAGACTGTCCTCCACGTTTGGGGGTCCCAGGTCCTGGGCCGGGCCCCTCCTTGCACTTCCAGCTGCCAGTTCGGTGTTTTACTGGAACAACAGGAGGTGGGGGCTCAGGTGTGGGGATTGTCACAGCTGCTTCTGCCACCACTACTGCTTGCTGCTTCTTCCTGCAAGGGCCTGCTGACCGTCCTGGGGGCCGCCCCCGAGACCGACGGGGGGTGGAGGACTCACATGCCCGGCTCCGGGGGGCTGGGGGTGCCTGGGCCCGCCGGAGAAGTTCAGTCAGTGCCTGCACCATCCGTTCTGTGCCCTCCTCACCCCGTTTCCGGGCAGGAGTCTTTGGGGGGGTAGGAGCCACATCTGCTAGGCGAGGAGGCGGAAGGGGGGTCGTCTTATGCTTGCGGCCCCGACCTCGGGGGGCTCGACCTAAAAGGAGAATAGGTGTGGGGAGATGGGTCAAGGTAGCCCTGCAGACTGAGGAAGACTCCAGGAGGGCAGGGACTAAGTCTTGTCTGTTTCCCCGACAGCCCAGCCTAGCTTGAGCTTTGAACACAGAACACACTTGGTAACTGATGAAGACTCTAGTTGAGCAGGGAAGAGCTGACATGAAAAGCAAGAATAACATTCCTGTAAAGCTATAGAGGTAGAGTTTCCCCATCACTCACCTCGCTGGGATCGGAGCGCAGAGCGCAGGGAACTGGGGGCCACATCTTCATCTGAATGAAAACCCTGAAACTCCTGATTTAGGGGACCAGGGGTGGAGGGGAGAAACAGCAGTCAGTGCCAAAGCCCTCGTTTCATGTGAGACTCAGGTTCCGAGGAATATCCCCAGCTTCCCCCTTAACATATCCCTATTTACAAAAGAACTAAAAAGACTGGAAAGTGAGGGGAAAAGAAAAGATGGTCTCCTCCTAGGGATGGAGGCAGAGGGTATTTTGAACCTGCACCCCCAGTTCCAGACCACACCAGCACAGCCATCAGTGGTTCACTGGTCCAAAGGGAACACAAGAGGGTCTCCTCAGATCAGGCAGTAGGCACTATCCTCAGACTCCCTCATCCTCCAACTGAGAAAAAAGTGGAACCTCTGCTTATTCCCTCTCAGACTGTAGTTTCTTCCTGAATGAAAATGGGAATTGGGGCACCCAAGCAGGGTGTGTGTTTGTGTGTGTGTGTGCGCGTGTGTGTGTGTGTGTGTATCAAGCGGTTTATCATATTATAATCTGCCCTGAGTCCTCAAGTGGCTACAAACTGTCCTAAGTAATAAAACGCACACCTTCCTGCCTTTTCTGAGAGACTGATTATAAATCCTGAATTGAACTCAGACCTGCTAGAGTGCCCAGTCTCATCCTGCATTCCATTTCTCTTCAACCTGTGCCCCCAAGAGGAAGCCCTCCACCATTTTACCCTCTCTCCACTTTAAGTCAGAAGAAGAATTGGGGCGCTGGTGAAATCAGGGATGTGTCGGAGATTATGCGGCCGGGCGGGGCAGCCTGCAGGTAAGAGCCCAGAGAGCCCTAGCCTGGGGTCCACTCGAGCCACGCTGCTGCTGTCAACCACCGGTTGGGCGTGCAGTCTCCACAGCCTCCTAGCCCAAACCTCTCCTGCCCTGGATTTACCAACTACCAAGAAAGATCAACCCAAGACACTTCAGCAGAACCAGCCTCGGGCCCAAGTGCCCAGCTACAGCCCGGGCTTCTCTATCCACTTTCAGAGGCCTCTTCCTCCGACAGCTCCGTGCAGCCTACCTCCTGCCATGCCTATTTCCAGGGCCCTTTCCCTCCTCAGGAGGCCTGAGGACCACGGTTCCCCACGCCACCCCTCGGGACCACCCAGACCCCTGGAAGCCCCCCGCCTCCGCCCCGCCCGGCGCTGGGGACGCCTCTGACTGCCTCACCTCATCGTCGGACTCCCCGTCACTGCTCTCCTCCTCCAGCAGGCAGTCCCGGCTCGGGCCCCAGCCCCAGCCCCGGCCCCGGCCCCGGCCCCGACCCCGCTGAATGCGCGGGCCGGCCCACAGGCGGCGGAGCCGGCGCAGGCCCCGGCGGAGCCCCAGCAAACGGAGCAGGGCCGTGTCCTCCCCGGGCTCGGCTCCGCCCGGCCCCGCCGCGCCGCCGCCGCGCCGCAGAGCTACCCGCACTCTTTCGGCCCCGCTGCCCCGTCCGCCGCGGCCCCCGCCCCCGCCAGAACCCCGCGGCCGGCCCGGGAAGCGGCCCCGCGCGGAGCCAGGCCCGGGGCAACTGCCGCCGCCCGCCGCCGCCGCCATCTTGGCACCGTGAGAGGGGCCGGGGAGGCGGGGGGAGGGGCGGCCCGTAAGCAGGGCCGGGGGGGAGGGGAGCAGAGGAGGGGCGGGGCGGCGGCGGCTCACGACAACAACCAGCGCCGCCGCCGGGTTGGCGGGAGCCGGGGGCTGGGCCGGCCGCGCGCGGGGCACCACGGGAGCGGGAGTCCGAGGCCGGCCGGCCGTCACCCTTAGACCGCATCTGAAGCGCATAGACCCCCGCGTCGCGGCGGGAGAGGATGAGGCGCATGGGGCCTCTGGGAAATGTAGTTCGAGCGCCTCGCTCCTTCCCAGCGAACTAGGGCCGCGAGAGCTGGGATTATGGGGTCCTGACCCGACCCAGAAAGCGATCTCCGGGGCCGCCGGGAGATGTGGTTCTTGTCCCAGACGCCTCCCATTGTTCTTGTCGAGGCCAGCGGCCCGTGTGAACTACCACTCCCAGAGTGCGGCGGGCCTCGGACCCTGGGAACACCTGAGACACTGGAAAATGAAGTTCGCTACTGCAGGAGGCGTGGGCTGGGTAAGGGGCGGCGGCAAAAGATTAGTCTCAGTTTGGAGCTCGACCCGGCAGCCGTTTCGTACAGCCTGGAGGGAAGATGCCGGAGAGGCTGCGGCCTTTCGGCTCTTGTGCTCTAGGAAAGAAGGAGGGTGGCCGAAAGCAGGGCGGAGCACGCGTTCCTCTCGAGCCCCCGGCTGGGGGCCCAGACTCAGACTCCGCGCGCAGTTGCTTGCTGTGGAAGGGACGGGTAACTTGGGTTCTGACAGCCTCCCCCCACAGGGCTTGCTGCTAAGTCGGCCTGGACGCCGAGTCCTCGCGGCCCGCTGCCTCCGGGGAAGGACAGGGAGCCCCGGGAGACGGAGGAGGTGGCCGCCGCGCTGAACCACCAGGGGCCGCTACAGGACTAGGGGCAAGGCTGTCCCCCGCGCGCAGGCTGAAGTCCGGACTCGGCTTTCTGGTCCGGAGAGGAGGGCACAGGAAACTCTTTATTTTGGTGATGAACCGCCAGTCCCCGCACAGTTAACCTTCACTCGTGCACACTTCACTGCCCTCACCCCACACGGGCTCGCTGGCCCAGGTTTCTGTGGCCCGCGGTCATCTGGGAGAGGGCTCTTGGCGCCCTTCCTGCGACGCTTCTTGGAGCAGAGTTTGCTAGGCTGCCGTAGCCGCGGTGCGAGGTCAGAAGCCTAGCCGGCCCGCCGGCCCATCTTTTATTCTGTACGGTGGCTGAAGCCAAAGAAGCTACTGACACCCTGTCAGGTGGTTGAGGAAGGGGGCCTACAGGGAGAGGTCGAGGCCCGAGATGGCCTCGAGGAGGAGGAGGAGGAGTAGAGGAAGGTGGAGCGAATGGTCCATCCCGGCGGGAGCTGGCTGGGCGAGTGGCCGCGCATGTGCGTCTGCATGGAGGCCAGGCTGGGGCAGCCGGCCTGGCACAGAGGGCAGCGGTAGGGTGCGGCCCCGTGCGTCCGCAGGTGCTTGGTCATGGCTGAGAAGTCCCGGGAGCGCTGGGGACAGAGGCTACAGGAGAAGGGCTTCTCTCCTAGGGCAGGTGGAGGGGAAGACCCATGAAGGAAAGAAGAAAGGAACGAAGGCTGGCCTAGGGGTAGATTGGGGCAACTGGGCAAGGTCGTTGCGGGGGAGCCAGACACTCGAGAGGGACTTAGGAGTGGGCCCACTGGAGTCTGGAAGGAGGTAGACAATTCACACAGGGCAGGGCGCCCATACCTGTGTGGACACGGTAGTGCGTCTCCATCTGATGTTTGAGTGAAAACCTCTTTCCACAGACAGAACAAGAATAGGGCCGAGACCGAGCAGGAGGGGGTGGGGGAGGGTGTTGTTGAGATGCGTGGCTTGCTGTGCCCACATGACCCACACAGGTTGCAAGTTCACCTATGGGGACAAAAGGCAAAGGAGGGCAGGGCTGGGAATCCCAGAGCCGGATCACTGGAACACTCAGGCAAGACATCAGGGGCTACAGTGGGGCTGAGGCAAAAGTGCCTTCACCCTACTCACCTGTGTGCCTCTGATCAGACTCTTCCATCTCCCCAGGGCTGAGCTGTGTGGGGCCCTGGGGGAGGGAACCTGAAGGGAGCAGAGTGAAGTAGGGGCTCTGCTCAGGCTGGACTCCTGGAGCCCCAGCCTCAGCCCCAGCTGAGAGAACATGTTACAGGGTGCATGCAGGGCAAGTGAGGGGCTTACCTGGGGTGGGGCTGCAGGAGGCCAACTGGTTCTGGTTCCAGAGGCCTTTGTGGAGGTTCAGGGAGAGTGGGATCCTGGGAGTGGGATGGGGAAGAGTTACAGCTTTGGCTACACCTGGGATCCCGGCCAATTCCTTTCTGGGGAGGGAGGTGTCATGAGTCCTCAGGGGCTGGGCTTTGGCTTTCCCTGTGGTGGGAGCTTCTTGTCCTTTCCCCAGCTCAGGAAATGTATAGTAGAGATAAGAGATGTGGTGCCCTTCCACCCTTCACTGCTGCCTCTCCTGAGCCACTCCCTCCCAACCGGAGGTCTTCCATAGGCTCTTCAACTCACCTCTGGTCCTGAGGCCAGACCTCCTGCCGGGCTGCAGTCATGGGGGTGCTATGGGAGAAGGGAGTGCCATATCTGGGCGGCAACAGCAGGATGCTCCACAGGGCAGGCTGGCCCTCCCCCAACCAAGGGGCCTCAGCCCACCAGGGCCTAGGGGTGATGCCGGTTTGGAGGGAACCTGGTGGGGGAAGGGGGCCAGGGAACTCCCGCAGACTTTCCTCAGAGCCCCCTGGACTCTCCCTCACCCACATGATCACTTCTTGCTTCCCATTTGCTCCTCTGCGGCCAACAGGGGATTGGTTGAGTTTCTCCTCTGGTCTCATCTGCTCCCCTTGATCCTCCAGAGTTGCCTCTGCCATCTCAGGGCTCTCTCTTGGTGGCCTGTGCCTGTGCAACGTCTCCTGTTCTTTCCCACCAGCTCTAACAAACTTCTGTGGTCTCTGCTTCTCTCCAAAGCCCCCCACTCCTCTCATAGAATCCCTTGTGGGTTTCTCTGGCTCCTCCTGTTGTTCCTTCAGCCCTGGACCCACCTCTTCTCTGGCTGTATCTCTTCGAGCCCTCATGCATGCCTCTTCCAGGGACTGCACCCCTAATGCTCTGGCTGCCTCCTCAAGGCGCCCCAGTTCCCCAGGTTGCAGCTCTAGGCTCTCCCCATAAACAAAGTGCAGAAGTTGGGCAAAGGTGGAAGGGCTGATGCCTTTCACCAGAGCCCAGTGACCCCTGCGACCCAGTTGCTGGCTCACACCTGCCAGCACCAGGCTGTGGGCAGGGAACTCCTGGCTCCCCACTGTGATCAGGGTATCACACAGTGCTGGCCGGAGCCTGGCTGCTAGCCGTACCAGCCGATCAGAGCCATAGGGACTAGGCAGTCTTGTTGGGGACATGGGCATTGTGCCTTGCCTGGGTACCAATCTCAGAGGTTCTGAGAGAAGGGCCACAGTGTGGGGTCCATGGTGAAAAGTGGAGGGAGGAACAGCATATTCTCAAGCCTGTGGAGGTGAGGGGAGAAAGAGTGAGTTGCTGGTTCTGAATCAGAGCTCTCTGTCCTGAATGGAGCAGATAAACTGACCCGAGAGAGGACCTGAGCTTATCCAGAATCATAGCAGGGGCCAGGGGTGGGGGTAGGGTGGTGGGAGAATGGAAATCAGACCAAATTCAGGACTTAAAGAGCAAGGACCAGACAGTTAAGAACTATCTCAAGTAGTGGATTTAAGACTAGTAGAGATGGGTCCTGCCAGTTGGCAATGTCTGACTTAAAGGATAGCAAACACTGATACTTCTGCTTCTCCAAGCTCGTCTGCAGGCAAAGACCTCTGAGTAGGTCAGGCTCTCCTCATTCCAGACAAGAAGATCACCACAAAACCCAGTCAGCCCTGGAAGTTAGGGATGGAGCAAGACACAGCTTCATGGGTGAGTTTAGAAAGCTAGTGTGTCCTCCCCCTGCAAGCCCATCATGTGGAGCTGAGGGTTCCGAGAGGAAGAAAGGGCAGCAAGACAGGAGTCGTAACTGCAGGAGGGCAGGCTCTAAGGCATCAATCAATCATCTCCCTGAGGACGAAACTTCTAGAACCCATCCTCAGAGAAGGAACTGGAAGAGACCAAAGACTTCCATGCAGTGAGATAAGAGAGCAGGTCAGAAGCCACAGGAGAGAAGGCTCCTCACCCGAAGATGGAGAGACTTTGGAGAAGGCTTTGACCCTTGAGGAAGCCGGAGAAAGGGAAATGGGAACTATAGAGGGAGAGGCTATTTCCTCTCAAGATGAGGATAAGGAGATGGTTCAATTTTGTTTTTCATAAGCCAAAAGTGAAGAACAGAAAGACAGAACCGAACAAGGCAGAAATTTATCACACATCAAAACCACCACATTGGCTTTTAAGAAGACTGGGAACCCAGATACAAAGAGACGCACCTAAGTGTCGCAGTGCCCAGCAGGCATATTCCTAGGTGTGGGCTCACCATAAGCATGGACCCCACAGGAGGGAGGATTACTAGTTGGACACTTCACGGAGAGGGCTACAGGCTGGCAGGAAGTGGACGGAAAGAGGGGTGTAGTGGGAGGAAAGTCTCAGCTGGGGAGAAGCAGCCACTCACCGGTTGTAGCTTCCTCCTGGACACCGCATGCTCTGAACTGCTGTTGGGGCTCCTGGGCGCCCCTACCCTGGAGCTAGCCCCGCCCCTGACCTCACAGTCGTCCATTGGGTGTCCCAAGTATCAGTCTGCCACAGTTCCCCAAGGGGTGTGGTTTTATACCCCTGGCTGTGCTTCACCCCTCCAGGAGAGACCACTCCTCCCCTCCAGAGCCCAGGTATTCTGCCTCCTAACCTCCTGTCTCCTTATTTCATTTGTGAACTCCTAGAGTCAAAGAAGTGTATCTAAAGCAATAAGAACTTTGGGATAATCAGACCTGCGTTTGAGTCTCATCTCTGCCATTTACTAGTTGAGTCACCTTGGGCAAGTCACCTCTCTGAGCCTCAGTTAACTCATCCATGAAATAGGGATAACCTCTGCTTACCTCATTTGGAGGTGGGGTGAAGATGAAATGACATGATGTATGTGAAAGTGGTTTCTCGGTACATAGCATCATTCAAATAGTGTTAGTTCTGTTTCTTAGAGGTGTCAGTAGATCTCTAGCAGCTGGAAGCTCTTTCTACTACCTCAAAAGTAAAAAGGACTGAAACGTCTGCATTCTAAGGAGAGAGTGAAGGAGGGCCAAAAGCATGCCTCCTCCTCCCTCTCTCTGACTTGGTACTAGGAAGCCTCAACTGCTCTGTGGGAATGACCCCTGTCATCTGGGCCATCAGTGGGGACTGGGTGTGTGAGTGACTCAGATCCTCCCATCAGGCTCTGATGGGGGCAACCCCAGGAAGGGCCTGCGGTGGTCTTCGAAGAGAAAAACTCCTTTTCCTGGGTTGATGACAAATGACATTTCTCTGAAATCAGGACTCCGAGGTTTCTTTGACTTCCTGCCCAGGGGGTGAAGGTCCTCAGAGATTTCCCCTCTTTTTACACTTTCGCACTCCTTAACCTGGGGAAAAGATGAGGTCTGAGAGACTCAAATTTCTTTCTCTGTTTCTTACTATTTCATTATTCCTCGTCCTGTGGCAGAATTTTCATTCACAGAACAAGTGCTGCTAAATCGCTTATGATATGTGCCTGATGAATAACTGGAAGGTTCACAAGTCAGGCACTGGTAGGCTGCTCTGGTGACAAGACACAGTCTGCTTCCCCCTAGGCTTCTCTCTTACATTCTGGTCCCCTCCTAGACTCAAATATTATGTCTCTAAAACTCCTGTTTCACCTTTTGGCTCCAGGACCCCCAGATGTTCAGACCATCCTTCTACTCTCTCTCCAGACCTAACATGCCTTCCCTCTACCTCTCATTCTAGCTTGGGTGCAAACGGATGTTAATCCCTCCTAGATCAGACAGGGTGTGCCAATGGGTGGGGCTAGTGGAGGGGCAATAATAGTGTGGGGAGAGGGGAAGATGAGTCAGAGTGAAAGGGAAAATGCAAATGGGCAAGCTGTATTCATTTGCTACTCTGGTCGTTAAATATTTTCCATTTCTGAGCTTTCTAACTCCTCACACCACCACACCCAGGGACTCATTAGATACCCATATAAAAGACACTTGACTTGGACACAGAAATGCACCAATCCCTGACATGTAGGTATACAGAGGGAAACATCCTTCCTCCAACACAGAAATACACACTCCCTGAGGATATGGAATAAGTGGGGAAAGCCATGAAGGAGAAACCCCAAGTGTAGGTATAGGGGTCTGGAAGATTACATCATCACCCAGTGGAGTAGGGTCCCCTCACCTCCCAGGCCTACATCATGTGCCCATGACTCGGCTCCCCCACTGGTGGTTGCCCACTGATGTTCAAAAGAGTTGGAGGCTGTGCTCAAAGGGCAGCATCCTCTTATGCAGTTGACAGGGAGTGCCAATGGGCTTTCAGGAAACCTAAAAGTGAGGGCAAGGGGCAAGGGGACTCCCCATTCAGTGAATAAAAGCCCCCAAGATTGGGAAACCCCATCTTTCCTCCCACTTGGTGTCTACCCCCATCTAAGGATATCCCTTTAGAGACTGCCTCCTTAGAGGTATCTCTAGGGTCCTCTACACCTCAGCCCTTCTTCCTTCCGACATTCTTGACTGCACAGTCCAAACCACCTTGCACTGAGCAGTGGTAGCAGAAGCAGAAGCAAATAGCACTTTGACTTGGAAGGGTAGGGACACTGCTGACTCTTTCTCTCTCTCTTTCTTTTTTTTTTTTTTTTTCTTGGCTGCACGGCATGCAGAACTTCCCTGACCAGGGATCGAACCCGTGCCCCCTGCACTGGAAGCCCGGAGTCCTAACCACTGGACCACCAGGGAAGTCTGTCTTTCTCTTCTTGAAAGGACTCTCCTCCCCAGCCTCAGAAACCTTGCCCACCTTCCACTTCCCAGGCTGACTCAGTAGGAATCTCCTGCAGTTGTCTCTCTGGGGTGGAGCCAGGAAACCACAGGTTATGAGGACACAAGCCTACATCCTGGGAGAGGGTACCGTAGGTGGGAGAGGTTAGGTAGGATATAATTGGAAGAAAAGAATGTGGGAAAAGGAGCTATGATTTTTGCCTCTCAGTCCTTTCTAATACTCATATTACTAAATAAAGTTTGAAATCTGATATCTTTTATTCTTACTGATAGACTTGACCATAAGCCCCTTCAGGCACAACCCAGCTTGCTGTAAAAATGTCAACACAGCAATACAAGTATAGAGTCTCTTCAAATATTATAATTAAAACTAAACCATCAGAATATGCTAATTAGAGGGATGATTATCTGTTTTATGAAAATATCCTCCCTTGGTCTCACGTATTGAGGTATTGAGTACCTCCAAAAGCCAGGTTAAACAAGATTCAATTCAGAAAAGTTCTATGAATTTTCCACTCTTCCCAGGAACACATCACTTTCGGCAAATTAAGGTGGTTAAACTCCCTACAGCATTTTATATAGATTAAAACCAATTATCCAAACCTTACATAAATCTTCAAAGGTTCACTCTTTTTAGTTAAGTACATCCAACACATACCAGAGGAGAGACACCACAGAATGAATGAGTTTCTTTCTTCCCTTAAATCTATGTTCTACATAGCCCAAGATCTGGATATAGTAATAGGCAGGTGAGCTGAATCTAGGTCATAGAGACCCTATCATAGCACACCTCTTATGGATTAAGTGGCAAAAGAACCAGATGAGAAGTAAAAACAACTTAGGTTCCACTGCATCCTCACAGTGGACTGCCTTTTTCTTCAGCTCTAACATGGGGCTAACTCTTCTGAGACCCTCAACTTCCTCGTAGGGACTATTTTCAAGACCAGTATTGAATATCCATATTGCCTCAAATCCAGACAGAGGGCCCCACTCTGACCTGTAGTTGTGTCCCTCCCCATGGGCTGAGGAGTCCAAGGGTATCTAGGAAGTACCCACCTGGAACCTGTGCCCCCCAATTCTAGACCATGCTCTGGGAACTCGGAACCCTGGACCTCCTGGCCCAAATAGCCCACTTCCCGGGTTTACATTGGCCTCAGCCCCAGGTCTATACTCTTCCGAGTGGGCTGTGTGATTGATGTAATTGTGTGGCCCTGATTGGGTGGGAGGGGCACGTAGACTGAACTTGGACATGCAGGCTAGTATGTGAGACACCTTGAAGTATGCGCCAACACCAGATGTGGGGATAAGAGGGGAAATCTCCATTTCTAGTCTTGCCTAAGCCCCATAAATAATATGGGAGCCTGCTTTATTTTAGTGGTTCTTAACCTCTCAGGGGGTCATTATGCTTTTTAAAATTGTAAGTCGTGGAATCAACTCTTTACATCAGAAAATTGTAGATTCTCATACCATTTTGCATATGAATAACAAGAGAGTCACAGACTGCTCTGAAACTCACCCTTGGACAGGCTTCACTCCTCATCCTTGTGGCTGCTTTTACCGCTCCCCCGCCAACACACATACAGTTTTTTGGATTATTTCCAGGAGCTCATAGACCCTGTAATCCACTCATAGACTCCCCCCTTGCACCTCCACCCTTGGTTTAAGAACTCTGGGTGTACATGAAAGTACCCTGAAAGCTTTAGTACCAGGTAGAGCTTGAACAGCTGAGTGAAATTAGATATCAACATCCTGCCTCATAAGTATAAAAAGATCTTCAGTAAAGACAACCTGGGTGATTTCCTAAAGAGCAGGATATCTCACACACCTCCTATGCTCCAGTACAACGTCCATCCTCCCCAAGCAGCTGCCCCATGCTTAGAGCCTGATGTCTTCTGGGAATGACCAGAGACAGTTTGCGGAAGAATGGGAACAGGGACTAAAAGGCCCCAGACACGACTCAGTCCTGGTTCTGTCTAGAGCCACCACAAAACAATAATACTTCATGGAGGGCAAACAACCTGCTGGGATTCAGAGACACCCTCCCCACCCCGGAACCTCCAGAAGACCACGGCCCTAACCTCCTGGCCACGTTGTCCAACCTGGACCCAGTACTGGAAAATCTTACACGAGCGCCCCAACCCGGAAGCCAGAGTCCCCCAAAAGTCTTGCAGCCACATGTTCCCATCACAGCCAGGATGCAGTGACTCTTGACAACTTCCCATTGGGCTTTCGACTTCATCAACAGGCTGGATCCAAAGACTCCAGAAAACCTTCTCAAGTTCTCACTAGTTTCATTTCTTGATCAAAGACTCCCAAGAACCTCTGGAGAGTCACAGACCTCTCCAGTCATCAGATCCAGTCTCAGTCCAGAGACCCCGGACAACCTCTCATAGTTCAGAGGCCATACCTCATGGCCAGTGACCCCACACTGAGCTCCAAGTGCCTCCACCTGCCCCACAACACACTTCCAAATCAGGCTGTCTTAGGGACTAGGGACATGCCGGCCTGGTCTCTACCCAGCCGGGACCAACGGTACCCAGGAGGCCCCATTTCCAGCCTCTCCAGGGAAGAGGGAGTCCCCAAAGCCTAACGCCCTCACCCCCACTTCCCGATCCTCATCCTCAGGGCGACCACTCAAGCCCCCATACCTCAGCTTTGCCTGGGCCAGGCCCAAGCCCGAAGAAAAGAAAGAAAATCCATGGCACTCACCGACTCAGGCCCTGTTCCTCTCCTCACTCCGCCTCACATACACTCAGGGCGGCACAAGCCCGAGTGGCCGTTAAAAAGTGGAGCGGCGCGAGGCTCGGAGCTCGAGGCCGGGCCGCGTGCACAGCTCGCTGGTCGCCCTGGATTCCGAGGCAGACGCTGATTGGCCACAGTGCTGGCCACACCCTCTTTCCTGTCTCCCGCCGGCTGAGGGATCTCAACAGCCTGGGAGGCACCTAGGACAGCTCCACTCCTCACCACCCCCGCCCCTCTCCCTCTCCGCCCCCGGGTCCCCAACTCTGCCTCGCGACCTCCGCTGATTGGCTGCGGAGCCGAGCTCGCGTCCACCTGGCTGGCGCTGTGGAGGGACAGGGCCTTAAATCTGATTGGTTCGCGGACTTAGGCTTCAGGCCTCTAAGGCTGAGATATCATCCACCAGCGGGTCCTCAATGCTTTCTGGCTGCGGAGATTGCTCTGTCCCACCCTGTTTATGAAGAGACTGGGGCCTGAACCTCCTTCACCTGCAGGAGGCTCCCTCCGCAAGTGCTCAGGGATACCACTGCTTTCTTGCTTCTTTCTTTCTACCCTGTGTAGTCCTCGTTGCAAACGAGGTTCACCTTTCTCTCAACCCCTTACAATCTGTGGAGAAGTGACTGGGATTGGATAGGAGGCCATCAGGCTTTGGGTGCCTGTGGGCAGCTCCCCTTTCCCGCCTCTTGCCTTGCACCACCATTAATTGGCTGCAGAACGCACCCTGCCTCACCCGGAAGTATGCGGGGACAGGGAAGACACAAGAGAGGGCAGTGCCTTGACCCCCCTCATTGGCCTAGATGCTGGCGCTTCAAATACACGATGACGCCTCAACTGTCTGCTGAGTCAGGATTAACTGCGTACTTCATGTACCAGCCACCCCCCCACACCGTAAAGAGAATGACGACCCATTACGCTGCCCCACCATTAACTGGCCCGGGGTTAGAACCCGGCCAGCGGGCTTTCTGACTAGGCAGGGCTTTGGTGCTGACACACAGTACCAATCTGTGGCTGACCGACTGCCTCCCTTCTTCCCCTGGCCCCGCTGCCATTGCACCGTCGATCAGCTGGCCCCACTCCTAAGTGGCTTAGCCTGGACACATCCAATCAGGCGCGAGGGCGCTTTAAGGAGGCGGGCATTGCTCCACCGCTTCCACTTCTGATTGGTCCCGAGGCTTGCTTCTTCGCCTTTGATTGATCAGGGGACCGGGAGGAGGGAGCCCAGCCCAACGGTTTCGGGCGGCGGTTAGAATTCTGTCCCTTGGCTTCTGCTCAGCTTCGGGGTTCTGGCGACTGTTGCCTGGCGTCTCCTTCCCCACGGCTAGTGGGGAAATGGGGATGGAGAGTGGGGTGGGGGGAGGAGCTGGAAGGGGCCCTGCTGAGGAGGGCGTGACTCGACTCAGAGGAGCTTAGGACAGTGGGAACCGAGACCGCCTAAGGCGAGTGTCTGGCACGCGGGAGATAACCCTTAAAATAGCAGGGGAAAGACGGGCGCTGTAGTAGTAGTAACAACAGACCTTTCCATGTACCACGCTTTGTGCATCATCTCACTGAATCCTTCTAAATAGCTCTGTGAGGGGGTCTATTACTAGCCGGGTTAAACGCTGAGGGTCAGAGGTGAAGTCACTTGTCTCAGGTTCCACAGTGAGTATGGGCATTGCTGGGACTCCGACATTGTTCTGGTGAAGAGTCCAACATCCGAGCTACACTACAATTAAGTAGGATTGATCTTATATAGATGTGGAATGGGGTCTGATGTGGTCACATGACCTTGGTTTACTTCATCATATAAATGAGTTTTTTTGCTTGTTTGTTTTTCTTTTTATAGACTTGAATCTCATCCTGAAGACTCAGCACTCAGCATATATTTTCAACTCCTCAAACTCTGGGGCAAATGCATTTGCATTCTAGAAAAGGATATTTTAAAAATCAGCATCATAATATCTTTGCCACTTTTTGGCCACTGACACCGAACCAGGCCAGTTTTAAGTGTTTTACATGCATCCTCTGACTGAATCCTCATAAGCTGTATCAGATGTTTACTGTTATTTTTCTCACTTCACAGATAAGTATATCGAGGCTGACAGAAGAACTTGATTTCCCTAAGATCTCACCAGGAGTAATTGTCAGAGCTGGAATTTGAATTAGGCCTGTTGCAGTTTGACTCCAGAGCCTAAGCTCCTAACCACTGGTATACAACACCTCTCATCCTAACAGCTACAGTGTCCAGAGCGTGGGCACACACAGTCCTGGGGAACCCTCGTAGCCACTCTAGGAAGAGGAATGATGACAACACCCATTAGAACAGACAACAGAGGCTCATGGAGGTGAAGACACTCAGCTCACATAGCTGGTCCATGGCTGAGCAAGGAGTAGAATGAATGATACCTAATATGCTGAATCCACACCCCACATTCTTAATCACTCCTCACACTGCTCCCTTCCCATTTGACAAATGAAGAAACTGAGACGCTGAGGAGAAATCCAAGCTGGAATTCAGACCCAGGTCTGTCAGACCCAAGAGATCACTCCCTGAACCACATTGCCTCCAGGAAGTACGTGTCTGGTAGATCCTGTGTTGGGTCAGGTGAGAAGTCCTCATACCCAGCCAGCCTTGTCTGCAAGCAATGAGGTCATCTGGTCTCAATTTTGGCCCTAAAGGTGGTTGGGAGAGTATTTCACAGCCTCAGAGCCTTTGGGGGCTTCTCATTGAGAAGCCTTAATCATAATTGCTACAATTTATTGTACACTTTTTATGAGCCAGGCTAGGTGGAAAACATTCTGCATGTATCATCTCACTGAATCCTTATAATAATTCTAGGATATAGGGATCGTTATTGTCCCCAATTTACAGGTGAGGAAACTGAGACTCAGGGCGGGATGTAACATTTCTGTGTTTACAGAGCTAGTGAATGGTGGAGCCTGGATTGGAACTCAGAGAGCCTTACTCGAGAGCCCTCAATTCCAGCTACTACCCAGTGTGTACAAGCATGAGAAGATGGAGTGAGGGACCCTGGGTTCTGGCAGGATGGAGTCAGAATGGTTGTTGGTTTCATTCTGGAGGTTGGACTGTAAGATTTGAAGAGTAAGCTGTCTGAGAGGAATAGAGAAATAACTATGGCTTATGGAACAACTACCCCATGCCAGGCCCTATGTTAACTACACTTTAATATATGTTGAGAAGCCTTGTGGTTAACAAGCCGGACACTGGATCCAGTCTGCCTGGATTCATGTCCTGGCCTTGCTACTTGCTAGTTGTGAGACCTTTGGCCAGTTACTTAACCTCTCTTGGCCTCAATTTCCTCATCTGTAATGTGGGGATAATGATAATAAATACCTCTCAGGACTGTCAAGAGGATTTTAAATGAACTAATAGAACAGTGGCATCTCTTCTCTTCTCCAGTGTTCTGAAACTGAGTTGTCTCCTTGCAATCAACATCACTTGCCTTGACTCTGCTGTAGATACTGAAAATTAAGGCTGGATATTTGCACTGGGAAAGTCTGGGGGAAGTGTGTTCTCAGAAGAGGTAGCAAGAGCAAAGGCCTTGAGACAGGAGTGAACTTAGTCTGTCTGAGGTACAGCAAGAAGTCCAGCTGGAGCCAGGCAGATGACTAAGACTCAGGAGCTCAGCCCAATTGCACATGTGCTCATAACAGGCATCAAAACGACGCTGTACTTTTCAGAGCATAATGGACTTTACCCAAGCTTTGATTTCTGGAGAAACCCAAAGCCATGATTACTTTTTTTTTAATTAATTAATTTATTTATTTCTATTTGGCTACGTTGGGTCTTCGTTGCTGCGCGCGGGCTTTCTCTAGTTGTGGCGAGCGGGGGCTACTCTTAGTTGCGGTGCTCGGGCTTCTCATTGCGGTGGCTTCTCTTGTTGTGGAGCATGGGCTCTAGGCGCGCAGGCTTCAGTAGTTGTGGCTCAGGGGCTCTAGAGAACAGGCTCAGTAGTTGTGGCGCACGGGCTTAGTTGCTCTGCGGCATGTGGGATCTTCCCAGACCAGGGATCAAACCCATGTCCCCTGCATTGGCAGGCGGATTCTTAACCACTGTGCCACCAGGGAAGTCCGCCATGATTACTTTTGAGGCTCAGTGTCCAAGCACAGGGATTTAGAGATGTCGCTTAGAACTCAGGTCGTCTTGAACCAGGGCTCATGTGTGGGGGTCAGAAGACTTGCATTCACTCAAATATTTATTAAACTCCGAGAGCATATGCCATCTGTGCCAAGCCCAGGGAAGACTTAGCCCCTTCAAAATCTTTAAATTAAAAGATTTAACCTTATAGAAAGGAATTAGACCTTAAAACATATCCTTCCAGAACCAAGTGGAAAGTGTAGCAACTAAAGCCCAGAAGGGGCACTTAAGCCAGGGCTCAGGGAGGGAGAAGGGTGAGGGAAGACTTTTCGGAGAAGGTGGTGACCCCTAAGTGTATATTTCTGGAGGACCTACTATGTGCTAGGCATGGTGCTTAGTCCAAAACATATAATGGCAAACAAGAAGAGACCGAATGTATTAGTCTGCTAGGGCTGCTGTAACAAAATACCAAAGGCTGGGTGGCTTAAACAATACAGACTTATTTCTCACAGTTCTGGAGGCTGGAAGTTCAAAATCAAGGTGCCAGCTGGGTTAGTTTCTCCTGAGGCCACTTTCCTTGGCTTGCAGGTAGCTGCCTTCTCACTGTGTCCTCATATGGCCTTTCTTCTGTGCATGCACACTACTGGTGTCTCTTCCTTTCCTGATAAGATGCCGTAAACTGAATGTTTGTGCCGCCCCCTCCCACACCCCCCACTACACCAGATTCATAGGTTGAAACCTCATCCTCAATGTGAGGATATTTGGAGATAGGGCCTTTGGGAGGTAATTAGGTCATAAGGGTGGAGCACTTATGAATGGGATTAATGCCCTTATAAAAGGCTTCAGGGAGAGCTCCCATGTGATTTTACAGTGAGAAGACAGCCATCTATAAACCAGAAAGCGGGCCCTCACCAGATACCAAATCTGCCAGTGCCTTGATCTCGGACTTCCCAGCTTCCAGAACTGTGAGAAATAAATTTCTGTTGTTTATAATCTACCCAGTCTTTGGTATTCTGTTACAGCAGCCCAAACAGACTAAGACAGAAGGACATCAGTCCTTAAACAATACAAACTTATTTATCAGTCCTATTGGATTAGGTTCGTGCTCTTAGGACCTCATTTAACTTAATTCCCTCCTTAAAGGCCCTGTTTTCAAATACAGTTACATTGAGGGTAAGTCTTCAACACATGAATCTGGGGAATTTGGACTTATTGGCAATTCAGTCTGTAACACTAAATATCTACCACTGAGGGATTAAACAGCCTGGTAGGGGAGATGCATATTATTAACAACATGTGGAGGGAGCAGAGCAGAATGGTTAAGATGTCCGCTCTGGAATCAGACTGACGGTTTGGGTCCTGCCTCTGTCATTTACCAACTGTGTGACCTTGAGCAAGTTTCTTCTACTTTTTGTGCCTTGAGAGAATCAAATGAGCAGATACCCTTGAAGTCCTTAGGACAGCCCCTGGCACTGAGTAAGTGCTCATTAACTGTTGGCTATTGTTATTAATTACAAGTAAAATTAAAATTGTGCTAAATGCTCCGAAGGAAAACCACAAGATAGATTAAGAAAGTAAAACTCTCATCTGACCAGTGTTTTCAAGAAAGACTTCCTGGAGGAAGTGATGCTTGTACTCAGGTCTGAAAAACGAGTACTCACTAACCGGACTAGGGAGCGAGGAGAGGCTTCCAGGCAGTAGGAAAGTAGGTTCCAGAGCTCTGGGGTGAGAGGAAACATGGCCCAGAATCCAATGTCTCAGAGCAGAGCAAGGAGGTACAGGGGAAGCAGGGGAGAGGGAGACCTGGTGTAGTTGGCAAGGCCTGGCCTTGCCAGGAGTGCTGGCATTCTCCTAAGAACCATGCAGAATCACAGAAGGAAGTGTCTATTTTTTTTTTTTTAACAGAGACTGGTTTGATGAACCTCTATGTACAATACTTATCACCCAGATGCAAGAGCTATCAACATTCTGCCTTTCTTATTTCATCAGTACTCCCTCAGTCGTTTTCTTTTAAATATTTTTCTCCTTGAACACATTCTACTTGACAATGAAAGCAATTGGGACAAAAATCTCTTGAGAAGGGGAAATATACAAACACACTTTATTAGGGAGAAAAGGTACACACATAGTTGGTTTTATCTAGTGATAATGCATGCTTTTTAAATGACACATTTTGTGAAATGCTTTGAAAATGCCTTAAAATTTTTTTTAGCACCAATCAGTAGCATTAACAGTACAGGAATACCTCGTTTTATTGTGGTTTGCTTTATTGTGCTTCGCAGATACTGCATGTTTTACAAATCAAAGGTTTATGGCAACCCTACGTTGAGCAAGTCTATCAGTGCCATTTTTCCAACAGCATTTGTTCACTTCATATTTCTGTGGCATATTTTGGTAATTCTTGCAATATTTCAAACTTTTTCATTGTTATATTTTATGGTGATTTGTGATCAGTGATATTTGATGTTACTGTTGTAATTGTTTTGGGGCGCCAAAAACTGTGCCCGTTTAAGACAGCAAACTTAATCAATAAATGTTGTGGGATTACTGGTGTAATTTCTCCACTAATCAGCCATTCCCCCTTCTCTCTCCCTTTCCTAGGGCCTCCCTATTTCTTGAAACACAACAATATTGAAAGTAGGCCAATTAATAACCCTACAATGGCCTCTACATGTTCAAGTGAAAAAAATCACATGGGAATTCCCTGGTGGTCCAGTGGTTAGGATTCTGCACTCTCACTGCCGAGGGCCTGGGTTCAATCCCTGATGGGGGAACTAAGATCCCACAGGCCATGCTGCGTGGCCAAAAAAAGAAAGAATTACATGTCTGTCATTTTAAATCAAAAGCTGGAAATCATTAAGCTTAATGAGAAAGGCTAGGCCTCTTGTGCCAAATAGCCATGTTGTCACAGCAAAGGAAAGGTTCTCGAAGGAAATTAAAAAGGCTACTCCAGTGAAAACATGAATGATGAGAAAGTGAAACAGCCTTATTGTTGATATGGAGAAAGTTTTAGTGGTCTGGACAGATCAAACCAGCCACAGCATTCCCTTCAGCCAAAGCCTAATCCAGAGCAAATCCCTAACTCTCTTCAATTCTGTGAAGGCTGAGAGAGGTGAGGAAGCTGCAGCAAAAAAGTTTAAAGCTAGCAGAGATTGGTTTGTGAAGTTTAAGGAAAGAAGCCATCTCCATAATATAAAAGTGCAAGGTGAAGCGGCAAGTGCTGATGTAGAAGCTGCAGCAAGTTATCCAGAAGATCTAGCTAAGAAAATTAATGAAGGTGGCTACACTAAACAACAGATTTTCAATGCAGATGAAACAGCCTTCTATTAGAAGAAGATGCCACATAGACTTTCATAGCTAGAGAGAAGAAGTCAATGTCCGGCTTCAAAGCTTCAGAGGACAGGCTGACTCTCTTATTAGGGGCAAATGCAGCTGGTGACTTTAAGTTGAAGTCAGTGCTCATTCACCATTCTGGTCCCTTAACAATTTTGTCAAATCTACTCAGCCTGTGCTCTATAAATGGATGCTGTAAACAGATGTGCTGGATGACAGCACATCTGTTTACATGGTTTACTGAGTATTTTAAGCCCACTGTTGAGACCTACTCTTTCAGAAAAAAACATTCTTTTCAAAATATTACTGCTCATTGATAATGCGCCTGGTCATCCAAGAGCTCTGATGGAGATGTACAGTGAGATTAATGTGGTTTTTATGCCTGTTAACACAACATCCATTCTGCAGCCCATGGACCAAGTAGCATTTCGATTTTCAAGTCTTATTATTTAAGAAATACATTTTGTAAGGCTATGCTTCCATAGATAGTGATTCTTCTGATAGATCCGGGCAAAGTAAATTGAAAACCTTCTGGAAAGGATTTGCTGTTCTAGATGCCATTAAGAACATTGTGATTCATGGGACGAGGTCAAAATATCAACATTAACAGGAGTTTGGAAGAAGTTGATTCCAACCCTCATGGATGACTGTGAGGGTTTCAAGACTTCAGTGGAGGAAGTAACTGCAGATGTGGTGGAAATAGCAAGAGATCTAGAATTAGAAGTGCAGCCTGAAGATGTGACTGAACTGCAGCAACCTCATGATAACCTTTTCACGGATGAGGAGTTGCTTCTTATGGACGAGCAAATAAAGTGTTTGTTGAGATGGAATCTGCTCCTGGTGAAGATGCTCTGAAGCTTGTTGAAATGACAAAGATTTAGAATATTACCTAAACTTAGTTGATAAAGCAGCAGCAAGGTTTGAGAGGATTGACTCCAATTTTGAAAGAAGTTTTACTGTAGGTAAAATGCTATTAAACAGCATTGCCTGCTACAGAGAAATTCTTCATGAAAGGAAGAGTCAACTGATGCAGCAAATTTCATTGTCTTATTTTAATAAACTGCCACAGTCACTCCAACCTTCAGCAACTACCACTCTGATCAGTCAGCAGCCATCAACATCAAGGCAACACCCTCCCATCAGCAAAAAGATTACAACTCGCGGGAGGCTCAAGTGATGGTTAGCGTTTTTTAGCAATAATGTATTTTTAAATTAAGGTATATATATTGTATTTTTATACATAATGCTATTGTACGCTTAATAGAGGACAGTATAGTGTAAATATAACTTTTATATATACTGGGAAACCAAAAAATTCTGGTGACATGCTTTATTGCAATATTCACTTTATTGTGGTGGTCTGGAACTGAACCTGCAGTATCTCTGAGACATGCCTGCATTTTAAGAGAATGTTTTTAGAAGATTAAAATTGACTGGGGTTTTATCATATACTCGGCTTGAGGATTAGTATGGTAAACATTCTGAATACAAGTATCTACGATCAAAATAGGGCTTTTACCCATAAAATATCTTGATCGTTAAGTAGAAAGCATATGATGTGGCTCACGGTGTCTGTTAACCTCATTCCTTCCTGATCAGAAAATTTGCCTTTGCTGAATAAAAGGTTTGGCACTTTGGCATGGAAATGTACAATAAACTCATCTATTTTGATTTGATTGATAATCTCTTTCTTGAGGAAGGTCAGGAAAGTCTAATAAGGAACAGCTCTTGTGCTCATGGTTGCAAATCTCCAAAAAATGTCAGTGACTGCACCTGTTATTTCTAGACCAATCCTCTGTAAGTCCTGGGGGTATCTCAGTTGCCATCAGGCAGGGATGTGATCAATAGATGTAATGCTTGCACTAGCAAGTTGATATTTTGTATATTAACTTTGTATCCTGCAACTTTGCTATAATTGCTTATTAGTTCCAGGAGGTTTTTTGGTCAGTTCTTTTAGATTTCTTACATAGACAATTATGTCATCTGCAAACAAAGACGGTTTTATTTCTTCCTTCTCAATCTGTGTACATTTTATTTCCTTTTCTTGTCTTATTACATTAGCTAGGACTTCCAGTATGATGTTGAAAAGGAGTGGTGAGATGAGACATCCTTGGCAATTTGATCTTAGGTACAGCAAGAGGAACTTGACTACTAGGGACCTTCTTCTTTTTTTAAAAAAAAATTTATTTATTTATTTATTTGTTTGTTTGTTTATGGCTACGTTGGGTCTTCATTGCTGCGTGTGGGCTTCTCTCTAGTTGCGGCGAGCGGGGGCTACTCTTCATTGCAGTGTGCCAGCTTCTCATTGCGGTGGCTTCTCTTGTTGCTGAGTGCAGGCTCTAGATGTGCAGGCTTCAGTAGTGGTGGCATGTGGGCTCTGTAATTGTGGCTCATGGGCTCTAGAGCACAGGCTCAGTAGTTGTGGCGCACTGGCTTAGTTGTTCCACGGCATGTGGGATCTTCCTGGACCAGGGATCGAACCCGTGTCCCCTCATTGGCAGGTGGATTCTCAACCACTGTGCCACTGGGAAGTCCCTAGGGACCTTCTTTTAATTATGTGTCCAACAGTACCTAAGTGGAACTCCAGAAAGACCACTTTCTTAGCTTTTTACTTTTTTTTGGCCACACTGCATGGCTTGTGGGATCTTAGTTCCCCAACCAGGGGTTGAACCCAGGCCCTTGGCAGTGAGAGTGCGGAGTCCTAACCACTGGACCACCAGGGAATTCACAGATTTTTACCTTTTATATTTTATTTATTTCCATTCCAGTGCCCATGGCATCTGAGGGGGCCATCTGAGAGATATCTAAGGGAAACTTAATGTCTTTAATAGATCTCTTGCTTGGGTTTTGAAACATGAATTAAGTCAAAACATTGTCTCAAACTTCTGTGATATCTGAAATTTGGGAAAAGGCACTTATTCACAGGACAACTCTTTGATTACTGGAGGAACGGCTCAAGGTCCAGGCTACTGTTGGCATTAACTATTTCCTATCTAGCTTCCTTCTGGGAACTCTAAGCTGTTTGAGGAGATCACAACTGTGGAATACTCTCAGATAAAGGCATTTGATACTTCTGCTGGGGACTGCTGGCACCTTTTTATCATCCTGGTTAGATTGTTAAAATAGCCTCCATAATTCTCCTCCCTTCTGCACACCTCCCATACTCAGTCTGGCCTTAACCATTGACTTGCTTCACCCAATGGGACAATAGCACATGTGGCAAAAGCAGAACATTGAAAATTGCTTACGCACCTTGGGACTTGTCTTTTCTTGCTGCTCTTGGGAACCCTGCAAGCACCACCATGTGAATATGCTTGGGCTGGCCTTCTTTAGACACATGGCCCAGTCAGAGCCCTCACCCCAGCTACCTACACCAACTTCCAGCCAGCCACACATGTGAGGGAGGCCACCCTAGACCAACAAGCCCCCAGCCACCCCATAGCTGACTGCAGCTGCATGGGTACGCCCAGGTGAGAAAAACCGAAGAGCTGCCTGGCTGACTGAGCTCAGCCCAAATGGTCCCACAGGATCAGGAGCTAAAAAATAATCATTATTTTAAGTAGCTGTGTTTTGGTGTGTTAACAAAATTAACCAGTATACCCTGGGCTAGAGTGGTTTCTAGGCAACAAATATACTTGCTTTGGCCCTGGGTATACATCTTGAAAGCTGAAAAATCCCTTCAGTTTCTAGACCTGTTCCCTCAATTTTCTGCATACATTTTTATGAGATGAATTTTAATGCCAGGGATCAAATGCCAGGATCTTTTGATCACTTTTTCCAGCAGCACTAGAAGTGGTTCTTCAAAAAGACCATTTTCTCTGTTTTTCATCTTTCTATTTCCATTTGAAGACCATCTGAAAAGACAGTGAGAAATCATGATTCTATTTCCTGTTTTCGATAGGCTTCTTACTTGGGTTAAGCGGTGCGTCCCTAGCTGGGTTAGTGAAGGTGGCTTAGGAAAGTGTGGAGAAGAACCCCAGCCACCTGCTGGTCACAGCTCCGTTGGAACAACAAGGAAGAACCGGAATCTGGAGAGAACCCCTAACTTCTGCCGTGTCCCTCCAGCGCCCTCTACTCACAAGGCCTAACCTTGTGCTAAATGATACATGGAATTTAGAGGCATAGCCATGATATGTTTTTCAAAACCAAGAAATTCACACTACTACAGGACTATTAACTAAACTCCAGATTTTATTTGGATTGCACTAGTTTTTCCACTAATGTCTTGTCTTTTCAGGATCCAATATAGGATATCACATTGCATTTAGCATACATTCAGTTTTTTCTTTTTTAAATTTTTAAATTTTATTTATTTTTTATACAGCAGGTTCTTATTAGTTATCTATTTTATACATATCAGTGTATATATGTCAATCCCAATCTCCCAATTCATCCCACCATACCCCCCGCCACTTTCCCCCCTTGGTGTCCATACGTTTGTTCTCTACATCTGTGTCTCTATTTCTGCCCTGCAAACCGGTTCAGCTGTACCGTTTTTCTAGGTTCCACGTATATGCGTTAATATATGATATTTGTTTTCCTCTTTCTGACTTACTTCACTCTAGCATACATTCAGTTTTGCACGTTGCATTTTTCTCAGTGAACAATCTATCTTGGAGATGATTTCATATCAGAAAATATAAGTGTAGCTCCTTTGAAACTTAGCTGCAGAGTATTCTATGGTGTGAAAAAATGAATCGGATAACTAGTTCTCTTCTGATGTGATTCAGGCTGTTTCTCAGTGATTGCTTTTCTGTTACCCTTGTACATGGGTCTTATCACACTCTCGGGAGTGTATATGCAGGATAGATTCCCAGAGGTGGAATCGGGTGGGTCAAAGGGGTGTGGATTTTACATTTCAGTGAAAAAGTCAACTTGCTCTCATGGAAGGAGTGTAAGCAACAGTGTATGTAGTCAGTGTATGTATGTGTGTGCCTGCTTGATTGCTATAATATACATTAGTTTACTCTTTCCATTCTATGATCTCCAGTGGTGAAAGAGAGGTTGGTTCAATAGGACAGGAGGGGGGAATTCCCTGGTGGTCCAGCAGTTAAGACTACGAACTTCCACTGCAGGGGGCACAGGTTTGATCCCTGGTTGGGGAACTAAGATCCCGCAGGCTGTGCGGCACGGCCAAAATTTTTAAAAATGAAAGGGGGGACAGGAGGGAGAGATAGGCTTGGGGAAGTAGCAAGGAGACAAGCCACGGGGCCCCTCAGTGCCAGGCCGAGCAGCTGGACTTTGTGCTGAGGGCCCTGGGGAGCCACGGAGGGTTAGAGGCCGGATGCAGCTCTGGACAGACATGGTCCTGTAGAGGCGCAGTAGGAACAGCCATCGAATGGCTGCCTCTCTCTTGGGTGGTCCTGGGAACCTCACTCACCTGGCCCTCATCTCTTTGCTCCTCTCTCACCCACAGGAGTGGGCCTCTGAGTGAAAAGGCCAGGGCAGACAAACCCGTCCTGCCAGCTGAGGCCTGCCTTGGCCAGGCCACACTGCTGCCATTCCAGCTGAGCAAATATGTGGCCAGATGAAGCCAGAGAAGGGAGTGGCAGATGTGGGACAGAGGTGGAGGCCCCCTACCTGCTGCCCAGAGGCCAGCTTGACTCCAAGACCCCAGCATCTGACGAGGCCTGACCTGTTTTAACGGCTCAGGTAAAGTCTGAAAATATTTAGCAAGGTAATTCTTTTCTCAGTACACATCTCATGTCCTACAGTGAAGTTTTTATTAATATTTATTTATTTTTCTTCTTTAAAAAGATTATCAGTCATTACCCGTTCATCCATCCATCTATCTATCCTTCATCTATTTTATTTATACAGTTACTACCAGAAGTGAAAAAACAAGAGCAGCTTGTTTGTAGTTGTCTGCAGTGGGCGCTGGAGATGGGGTGGGGCTGGTGTCAGGTTTTCCCAGCTCTGGTCTCTCTGAAATTGCTCAGTGGTGAGCTGCCTTTAAGTTTCCTTTGCCAGTCACTTATTTGGATCTTACTTGAAACAGAAAGGCCTACAGAGGGACACCCACTTCTTCTGCTTCAGGAACTGTCTATTGGAAATTGGATCACATCCCATTCAACCAGGCAAATTTGAGCTCCACTGTTAAATTGCAATAGCCAATGTGAGATTGATGACTAGAGAGGAGTATCTGTCTTCAGGAGGCTGTGGTTGTATGATCAGAACTAGCTCTGAGTAGGAGTGTTAAGAAAAATCAACCGAGTAAATCTGAAGATCTAATTGGTTTTATTCAACACGTCATGAATTAGGCAGCATCCCATCTAGTAAGTAGAAAGGAGCTCTCTTAATATTTATTTTTGTTGGAGGACAAAAGCAAGAGTCATCATAGAATATTTGGAAAATACCAAAATGCCCAAGGAATGAAATAAAAATCCCCCTCAAGTGTCTCCTCTTCCTTGATAACCAAGGTTAACCTTTGGGAGACTGTGTTTTACAACTTTAACACAAACACACACATACTTGAATTTTTATCAGAAAAGCAATCATACTTGGCATGCCTTTTTGTAATCTTCTTTTCTCACTTAACAACTTTTCAGGTATTCTCCCACGACATTAAATATTCTTTTGCAGTGTGACGTTTAAGGAAAAATTTGATTTTAGGCATATCAATCTCCACTAACTCCACAAACGTTCTTGAAGGACCCTCAGGCAAAAAGCGTTATATTAACGCTAACATATGCTGAGCCCATGGGTTGAACATCTCTCAGCGAAAGCACCAAGCATTTTCAAGTATGATTTGACTTTTTAAAGCACAGATATGTGAGTCACTTCGATGAATTAATTGGCTACTGTACATCGAGGGTGGTGGAGCCCCCAAACCTTTGAAACTGGGGCTCACCAGACACAGTAGCAGCCTTACCCGGCAGTTTATTTCTGCATTTGGTTCTCATTGCACAGAATTTAGAAAATTCCTGATTCATAGTAAAGAGGTCTATGGGTTCCGGAGCTCTTAGAATGTATCGGACCCTAAGCTATGCGGTAGGGACTGCTAGAACCCCATTTTACAGAGGGGCACATAGAGGCTCAGAGTGTGGTGGAGGCGTGGTGAGAACCCAGTACTGCCTCTCTGCCTTTCTCAGAGAATCGAAGTCACGGGCCAGGTCACTGTGAACTTGCTCCTGAGGACACACCTGAATTTAAAAGTAGATTGGGACGAAATCCCCCCTTCCCTTGACATGTTTACAACGTGGTCAAATATGTGCTCAGGGATGGGGGAGAAGTTTCATTCCAGGGCCTGCAGAAAAGCCTGTTAGGCCAGTTAACCTGGAGGGACTCTTGTGTGTTAAAATATGGTACGTGTAACAACTACACGGCATTTAAAAAAATTCTGGCTTGAAAAGCAAAGCTGTACATTGTTTAGTATCTTAGAAACCCCTTTACTAGTTTTTGTTTTTGAAAAGTAATAGATTATCTTTACGAACATCTTTTTCAAACGTTATAAAGATATATATGGTGTGAAAATTCCTCCTCCTCTGGGCCCTCCATCCCATACCCCTTCTCAACGGAATCCTTCATGAGAAATATGTATATAGAATTTTTATAAAAATGAAATCACTTATGCTTATCCTGCTCCTTGCCTTATTTACTTACAATAGAGCATGATGATCGATGACACAGCTATACCCTGGAATACACTGCAACAGTCAAAAAAAAAAAAAAAAGAGGTGAATTCATATATACTGACATGGAAAGATGACCAAAATGTACAGTTAAGTGAAGGAAACAAGTTGCAAAGCAATATTTAAAGCATTATTCTATTAAATGTGTGTGTATGTGTGTGCTCATACAAGTATATATAGATATGTCGATATAAACTTTTGAAAAGCCAAAAAGGACGTTTATCATGTATTAATAGCAGTTATCTACAGATTTGGGGGGGGAGTTTACTGGGGAGCGGAACATGGGACACTTCCATTTGTAAATTTTTATAATCTTTTAAGTGGAAGAGTTATAAATGATTTTTGATTTTAAAAAGTATTTTCCCTAATTCTTCTAAAAATTATTTTAAAAACCTTGACCCATTTATTTTAAAAGACAAAACCTACCCTACATATGTATCTACAGGGATAAAAGTACTGTATGTGGTTTGCCAAGTGTTTCTACTTGCATTTCTTGGAGATTTTTTTCATGTTAAAACATTATTTTTTACTACTGTGTGTGGTATTCTAGAGAATAGACATAGCATAGCTAATTTAACCAGTCCCCTACTGATGTTCATTTAGGTTACTGTAATGAACATCCTTATACCTGCTTTCTAATTATTTATACCATTATGACATCTTTTTATATCAGTTCACATAGATCTATCTTCTTTTTAACAGCCACAGAGAATTCCAGTCCAAGGATATAACACGAGTTGTACATCCCACCCCCTGCTGAAGGAGGTTAGGTTGTTTCCAATTTTCACCCTAATAGATTTGACCAATACAGATTTTTTTTTAAAGTATATTTTCAAAAGCTGACATCTGAATTCAGCATTTGCAGACCATCTGCAGACCAGTAGAGTAAATGAGGACCCTGAGAAACCTCATTTGATGGGGAAGGAAGACAAACTCTCCTCGCAGGGCCTAATTGCTGTAAAATGGCCAGAGCATGAGCCTGCTTCAGAGAGGACAAAAGAGCAGTGATGAGATTCTTAAACTGTTTGCTCTCATGCACCCCTTAGAGAACCTGCTGGAAGCTTTAGTCCCTAGTAGGAGGATGTCTGTCACCTGTACTGGCCCAGCATCCCTGCACTCTGATTTTCCTTTGGTAAACAACCCCCTTTCCTAACACCACCCCTGGATGCATCCTTAGCAGGAATGTTAATCCATAGTGCCTGCCCTTCCCCAACCAAAGAGTGGGTCTAGAACCTAAACCAAGTCAGTGAGATTTAATCCCTGACCTTGGCAAAAGTTATTGGGAAAGAGGCCCTTTCTCGCTGCTCTGTTGCTTAGCTATGAAGATGTAAGTCTCGTGTCGCCAGAGAAATCCTGCCTGAGAATGAAGCAGGTTTCCTGGAAATCTAGACTGAACCCCTGGATCCAGACATGCCTGAAGCCAGCCTTACTGACTCAGTTACACGAGCCAATACTTTCTATTTTGTGTTTGAGTCAGTGCCAGCTGGGTTTCTGCCACTTCCATTGGAAGAGTTCTGGTTATTCGCCTCGGCCTCCGAAGAAAACAAATTAACTCATTCAAGCAGTATTTATTGAATATCCATGCTCAGCCCTGTGCTGGGCAATACTGGGGATATTAAAGTACCCATAACAGAACTTGTCCCTCCCCTCATGGCAGTCCCAGTCTACCAGAGCTTAAATAGACAATCACAAACTATTCAGTGATGATGACGACATCCAGCATGAAGGAGGAACTCAGGGAGCTACAAGAGAGGCATCCGCGAATGGGGTGGTAAGATCAGGGAAGGGCCCACCCCCCCTCCCAGGACAGGATTTTAAGTTGACACTGAAAGATGGGCCAGGAATCAGCCAAGTGAGATGGGGTTAAGGTCTAAGGGTCCGTGCACACATGTCCAGGGGTTTCAGGGCACCCCGACTCCCAGCAGGGCTCAGAAACCTGGTAAGACATCTTTGGAGTGGAGAGAGGGAAGGGTGGAGGAGGTGGGAAAGGGAGAGGTGAGGCGGGCATCTCAGCGGGAGGGAGCAGGAGGAGGAGCCGGGTGTGCACGAGGACTTCCCTTCTTGTTCCTCACAACGTGGTGTAGAAATACATGGCCATCAGCATCACAGGAAGCTGGAGAGCAGGAGTCAGGTGAGGGGCGCCCCAGCCTCACAGCCGCATCCCACCCAGCCCATAGACTCCCGCCTCTCACCGTCCACATCAGGATGGCAAACCCAAACCATGAGATGCCCCACGTGTAGCTGTCGATGGCGTGGCCAATGTGTTCGAAGCAGCCCTGGGCAGAGGGAACACGGGGGTCTGAGAAAATGCCTGGGGAGGCTGGCTGCTGAAAGCAAGAGTCACTGGGCGCCCTTGGGAAAGTCACTTCCTGCCTCGAGCCTTGGTTTTCTTACCTGTGGGACCACGAGGAAGTGGGTGTCTCACCCTGGGGATCCCAGCAGTGTCTCCCTCCCAGGGTGGTTTCAGGGAGCCAGGGAGGTGATGTTAACCCAGGCCCTGCACGAGCAGGTGCTGCCCCGATGGTGCCTATGACAGTCTGAGGGTGATTTTGTTTTGGGCTGGCTTCCCATGCTGCCCCCAAGTTCCAAGGGTTTGAAATACGCCTTTAGGATCAGTCCAGTTCTGACACCTCCTCATTTGGAGGTAAGGCTGAGTGGGCCCAGAGCCCCACACCTGTCGCCTTCATGTAGACCCCCGCTTGGCGCAACTTGGAAGCAGCCAAGAGCAAAGATTCAGGGTGTGTGCCCTGGACTCAGGCAGGACGGAGCTGGGGGCCAGCTCTGCCGCTTGCTGGCTATGGGGCCTAGCTATGATTCTGAGCCTCTGAGCCTCAGTTTTGCTATCTGTGAAATGGCGATCTTTGACAGCACTGCCCTCCGAAAGCAGTCGTGGTGATCCTGTGAGATGACGCATGGAAGCACTCTGCAGAGAGCCAGGGCTCAAGGAAGGGCTGTCCGACTCTGGTGGCCGTGATGGTTTGCATGCAGGCTCCCCTCTGTGTGACACCTGATCTAAGGCATGACGGTGAAGGGCCCCCAGGCAGCCAAGGGGACCCGGTTCTCCTCCTCTGGTTTCTCTCTCTGCCTCTGCACTCCCTTTGCAGGAATTAAAGCACCTGGTTGGGGCCTGACTGCCTGAAATCACATCCCAACTCCATCCGCCACTAGTGAGGTTCATCATCTGTAAAATGAGATAATTATAACCTTTACCTCATAAGGCTGTGGTGAGAATTAAATAAGGCAAAAACTTAAAGCACCTACAAGGAGGCCTGGTACAAAGTAAAAGCTCAATAAATGTTGGTTGTTATTGGTGTTGTGCTGCTGGTACTATTACTGTTGCTCTTATCCCCAGACAAGCTGAGAAGTTTCAGGCGCCGCCAGGTCTGGATCAGATCAAACCGGAACCGGGGTTCATCCCGCTGACTTGCAGAGGGAGGGAGGGACAGATGGAGAGTTGAGAGAGTCAGAGGGAGGGGAGAGAAGGAGAAAGCCAGATGGGAGGGAGGAGCAGACAGACAGACAGTGGGAGGGAGAAAAAGATAGAAGAACCAGAGAGGGCCAGATAGACCGACAGACGCAGCAGCGGGGAGGAGACACACCTTGGTGAACAGGTAGTCCAAGTGGCCCAGGCGGCAGCCTTCTTCACTGAGGGGGATGAAGTTGCCAGTCCGTCGACAGCACAGCGGGGGCCAGGGGAACACCACCTCTGGGGTGGTGGCCCGGAAGGCTGATGTGAAGTTCACCCAGTCCGTGGGACCTGACGTGCCACAGCACTCTTGCTGGAGAGAGAGGCAGGGGTCAGGAGGACTCTGGCTCAGAGAGGACAGCCGCTCCCCTGAGGTCACACAGCGAGGAAGGATAAGGTTGGCCTGCACTTCCCACATCCTGGGCCTCCTCGAAGAGGGGCAGCAGTGTCTGTGCGTGAGCAAAGGAGCAGAAGATACTTGTCCCAGCACCCCGAGGCTGATGGGGGATTTGGCTCAAACCCACACTCATGATTTATTTTAAAATTGTTTTGAAAAACAAATTCATTGGAAAAAAAAAATTTGTTTTAATTAGCTGTCAACAAAACCTGAGGTAAGTGACACCAAAAGGCAGATTTCTGGCTTCACCTGACCCCCGTGGGTGTTTAATTTGTGACTCTCAAATGATGAAAACATAGGCTCCTTCAAACCTGGGTCCCAGTCCTGGCTAGCTGCATGACGAACCGAATGGGGACCTCAATTTCCCTTGGGTCCTCAATATTCTCCTCTTGTGCTGCCATATCATGTTGAGTTTAATTAAGAATGTGGCTTCTGGAACCTGACAGCCTGGGTTTGAGTCCTTTTGGTTCTGTGACCTACCAGCTGTGTGACCTCGTGCAAACCCTCAGCTTCCTGCCTTGGTTTCCTCACCGCTAAAGAGCTGATCTTCTTTATGGACTGGTTGTGAGGATTAAATAAGCTTGAAAGTGCTTTGAACGGCGCTAAACAAAACATAGTGCTCTTAAGTGTTTGTTGTTGTTATTTTTTTAATTGAACAATTCTTTTTTTTTTTTTGGCCTCTGCCTCGCCGCTATGCAGATCTTAGTTTCCCAGCTAGGGATCAAACCCGAGTCCCCTGTGGTGGAAGCACGGAGTCCTAACCACTGGACCACCATCTGTTATTATTATTACTATTGTTACTATTAAGACAGCAGGTGTGGACTTCCCTGGTGGCGCAGTGGTTAAGAATCCGCCTGCCAGTGCAGGGGACACGGGTTTGAGCCCTGGTCCGGGAAGATCCCACATGCCGCGGAGCAACTAAGCCCGTGCGCCACAACTACTGAGCCTGCGTGCCATAACTACTGAAGTCCGTGTGCCTAGAGCCCATGCTCCTCAACAAGAGAAGCCATGGCAATGAGAAGCCTGCACACCGCAACGAAGAGTAGCCCCTGCTCGCCGCAACTAGAGAAAGCCTGAGCGCAGCAGCGAAGACCCAATGCTGCAAAAAAAAAAAAAAAAAAAAAAAAAGACAGCATGTGCAATGGTTAAGAGCAGGGGCTCTGGATCTAGGTTTGGATCCCAGCTCTGCCCCTTACCAAGCATATGACCCTGGGCAAGTGACTTTCCCTCTTTTGGGCCTGTTTTCATCCCGAAAATCGCAAGGACCAGAGCCCCTCCCTCATAAGAACCACATGAGTGGATATCATCTACCAATGGGCATAATGGGAGCCCTAATGGGGGCCATAATGGGAGACCTGGTCAGAGCCTCAGCTCTTCCAGCCCTCCCCACCCATCCTGCCTACCCTTGCCCACCTCAATCATGATGCGATCCCAGAGGCGGGTGAGTTCCCGGCCCTGGTCCGAGTCTGCACTGTAGAAGGTCAGCATCTGCTTGGTGATCAGGGATGGGTTGGACACCATCTGCAGTGGGCCGGGAAGAACAAGGTCCAGCGGGGCTGGGTGGGGAGAGAGATCGACCTCCACTGCCGGCCCAAGACCCTCACCAAACTGTCCCTGGAAGTCATGCCCCTCCCCTGTCCTCCCCCCGACTCACGTAGTCTCGGTGGGTGTAGGACGTGATGCAGGAGGCGCACTCAAAGATGTAGACGGTGAGCATGAGCGCCAGGTACTGAGGAGAGACGGAGGGAGGGTCGCAGGGACAGCCCTGTCAGGGCCAAGCCTGTGAAGTCTCACCCCTCAAGGGATGGATCCATGAGAGAAATGCAATTTTTTTTTTTTTTTGGCCGTGCCCCGACCAGGGATGGAACCCAGTCCTGGTGGCGAAAGCACTGAGTCCTAACCACTGGACCGCCAGGGAATTCCCAGAAACACAATCTTTTAAAAAGTATAGGACATGGATAAAGAAGATGCGGCACATATATACAATGGAATATTACTCAGCCATAAAAAGGAACGAAATTGAGTTATTTGGAGTGAGGTAGATGGACCTAGAGACTGTCATACAGAGTGAAGTAAGTCAGAAAGAGAAAAACAAATACCATACGCTAACACATATATATGGAATCTAAAAAAAAAAAAAGGTCATGAAGAACCTAGGGGCAAGATGGGAATAAAGATGCAGACCTACTAGAGAATGGACTTGAGGATACGGGAAGGGGGAAGGGTAAGCTGGGACAAAGTGAGAGAGTGGCATGGACATATACACACTACCAAACGTAAAATAGCTAGCTAGTGGGAAGCAGCCGCATAGCACAGGGAGACCAGCTCAGTGCTTTGTGACCACCTAGAGGGGTGGGATAGGGAGGGTGGGAGGGAGACGAAAGAGGGAGGGGATATGGGGATATATGTATATGTATAGCTGATTCACTTTGTTATAAAGCAGAAACTAACACACCATTGTAAAGCAATTATACGCCAATAAAGATGTTAAAAAAAAAAAAAGTATAGGACAATGTGGATGGAAACATCTACGTGGGGGATATACAGGTGTTCACCTTGCAAGTCTTTACCTTTTCTGTATGTTTGAAATTTTTTAAAATAAAACGTTACAGGACAATGCAATCAACAAAAATATGTAAGGTATTCCCTTAACTGTTAACTGTTGGCTTGGATGCAGTAAAATGAATGCCTACTGTAGAAAAGAAAAAAATAAAGACATTCCCGAGACAACCAAGGACATCTGAACACAGATTGGGTATTGGAAGACAGATAGGAAGGGACTGGGGTGAATTTTGCACGATGTGCCCGCGGTATGGTGATTGGGGAAAACAAAAAAAACCAAAAAAACCCAAACCTGAAAAACCTCTTTAATTGGTGTTTGATGAAAATTATTTTTCTGATCCTCAGCTGTCCCCTCCCCTCACCCTTAAAGCAACAGGGCGTGGGGTGTGGATGTGCCAGCTCCACTGCCCAGACGAGATGATGTGGCCACACACGCCTGGCTGCTTTAAAACCACATCCTTATCACTCAGAGAATTGTGCACGCAAGTATTTACAGGGAAGTGACTTGGTGTCTGGAATGTGCTTCAAAATACCCCAGGAAAGAAAAATGTGGGCAGGCAGAGGGTAGGGGTAGAGGGGACGATGTGTGGGTGATATTGTGGAAACCAGGCGATAGGTACACAGGGTGCATCGTGCCGTTCACTCTAGTCTGTTTGAGATTTCCCATAATAATTTAAAAAAAAAAAATCCGTGTCTTAGTTAATGACAAACTAATAGGAGAGACAGACACAGACCTTTTTTCTTTTACTAGTTGGGTGAACTTTTAGGACTTTGGTTAAATTGTTCTGCCAGAGAACTAAATGCAGGAAAGAAAGAAAAAAAAAAGAAGAAAAGGAAAGGAAAAGAGCCTTTGCATGGCTCCACATTACTCATAGAGAAGCCAAAGTCTTTACCAAGGCCTGCAGGTCCACCTGATAGGCCCACCTCCGCTCTCGCCCCTCTCTCCCCTCAAGGCCAGCAAACCTCCCCCCGCTGCTGTTCTCCTCCCCTGTCCGCCCTCAGTTCCTCTCACTCACTCACTCACCCCCACTTGGCTCCAGCCACACTGGACTCCTGTCCCCTCTGGCTTCAGAGCCTTTGCTCTTGCTGTTCCCTCCACCTGGAATGCTCTTTCTGCAGATACTCAAGCGGCTCACTCCCTTACCAACCCCCAGGCCCCCCACCCCAGCCTCCGCCCCGGGGCTTCACTTTCGCTGCCTGCAAGATCTTCCCTTTCCCATCCCCAGCTCCAGCTCTCCCTTGCCTGGTCCCTGTCTCCCCCATGAGAGTATCCTCCCCCACGGCAAGGGCTTTTATGGTTTGCTCACAAAATAGCCTAGTGCCTAGCGCAGGGTTTGGCACATGGTTCTTGCTGTATAAACATTTGTGGATTGGATAAGTAGCTGCTCCTGGGAATCCAAAAAGCCCTCAGCTGGGGAAAACCCAGTGTTGGCTCTGTGTCAGTGGGGCCAGGATTGGAATCCCTGGCCTCCCTATCATCTGGGCTGTGGGCCTCTTTGAACCTCAGTTTCCTCATCTGGTAAATGGGTAGAGAAGCACTAACTTCAGACGGATTCTGGGAGGATTGAAGGAGCTCATTTTCTAAACTGCTTAGCCTAGTGTCAGAACGTGAGAGGTACTTGGGGAGTGTGGGTTATTGCTGTGGGCAGAGATTAGGAGCCTAGGCTCAAGCACTGAAGTGCTCAGGTTTAAATCCTGGCTCTGTCACTCACTTGCTGTGCCACCCTGGTTAAGTGGATTCACTTCTCTGAGCCTCAGTTTCAACTCTGTCAAATGGGCCATGAAGATGATGATGATGATGAAGATGATGATGGTACCTCACGGTGGGTTGTGAGGAACAAATGAACTAATCTATGTAAAGCATGTAGAATGTAGTGAGCGCTCATTAAATGGTTGCTGTGCTATTATTATTGTCATTGTTATCAACAGAGCTCCCGAGCACAGACCCTGGAGACCAACCAGCTGAGGTTCAAATGCCAGTCCTGCTACTTAAGAGCCATCCTCCCACGCAGAGCTTCCTTCCCTGCCTCCCCTGTGCCCCAGTTTTCTTTGCAAAATGGGAGTAACAGGTGAGCCTAGGTTATTAGGTTATGGGCAGATTAAATGACCTGATTGCCACGAGGCCCAAGTGTGGTGCCACGCGGAACACACACTAGTGGCTGCGGTGTGGTTGTTATTACGACTCTGTGAGGGTGACCTTTGTGCCCAGCCGTCCCCATCCCTTCCTCCTGGGGCCTCACCGTGAGCATCATGGACCGGCGGCGGCAGAGCGCTGCGCCCACACCAAAGCTGGCCACCACGAAGAAGGAGAAGCCGCAGAAGATGGCGATCCAGGCACCGGCGAAGACGTCATCCTTGCCCGAGACGCCCATCAGTGGGTACACGCGGTACTGGTCGGCGGTCACCCATACCGTTTCAGCAAACAGGGCCAGGCCTGACAGCTGGACAGGGCAGCCGGTTAGCAAGGCCTGCACAGGGGCAGCAGCCCCGGCTGCATGAGTCTCCATGAGAAGGGCCTTCCCCATTCTGAGCCTCTACTGCCCTCTTGGTGAAGTGGGCACGTAGTAAGAGTGGCAAAGATGTCACCTTCCATGAGCAGGGATGAAGGTGGGCAGGAGGCCACGAGGGAAGGGAGGACCCAGCCAGATCCCTGCCCCCACCCACACCCCAGCTGCCAGTGGCTTCAAGGATACAAAGAGATGCTACATGCAAAGCCTGGAGCTCATGACTGGCACTGAGGAGATGCTGGGTTAGCCCGCCGCCCCTGAAGAGTGTTGCTATTCCCTGAGGAGGGGAGTCTGGCCGTGGCCAGAACTATTACAAAAGCATCAAGCCTTTGATCCAGCAATTCCACTTGCAGGAATCAATACTCCAGATACACCTGCCCAGGCAGGAAAATCACACACCCACAAGGTTATTCCCCACAGCACCGTGGGTAAAGGAGCCAGGATGCCACACAACGGAGGGCTGGGCAGTTGTGGAAAAGGGCAGGGAGGCTGTCTGAGGACTCATGTGCACGGAGAATGTGTGCAGGAGGAAATGGGAGGCACGGAGCAGGGTGTGGAATGAGCTACGTTTGGGGCAAGAAAGGGGAGAAAATAGATATATAGGTTCCTATTTGCTTAAAGAAATATTGGAGAAAATAAAAATCTGGTTATCTGTTGGGATGGGGAACAAGGAGAGAGGAAGACTGTTCAGTGGATACCTTTGCCAACAATCAAACTAACTCTCATAGAGTATTTACTGTGTGCGTTGGTCCTTGAAACTGCTTTCTGGGTGATAATCATCGTTGTTACCAGCTCTCCTGCACTACTGCTGTTATGGCCAACACAGATAGCAACCACGTGTGCCAAATTCTGGCCTAAGCACAAATCCAATAATTCATTTTATCCTCTCAGCATTCCTATTTTATCTCCATCTTACAGATGAGAACACTGAGGCCCAGAGAGGTTACATCACTGGCCCCAAGTCCCACAGTAGAAAGTGACAGAGCTGGGATTTGAACCCAGGCTGTCTGGCTCCAGAGCCATGTACAGGTATCACGTAATTAAAAGACATTGTTATTATACATTACTATTGGTCTCCTGTGCACCAATCATGCACCTTATGTCCATAATCATGTTAATGATGATAGCTGGCACTGGTCAAGCACTTTTTTTGAGCTGAGGGCCATACATGGATTAATCCACACAACAATGCCCACGGTGAGGACGTAATTTATAGATGGGGAAACAGGCACAGGGAAGTAAAGTCACTTACTCACGGTCACACAGCTGGGGAGAGGCAGAGCTGGGATTCGAATCGGGGCTGTTCTGACTTGAGAGCCAGGCGACACTGGCCATTAGGTGAGTCCTGGGCCCTCAGCTGTCCCACTCCCAGGCTCAGGACCGCCCCCCTCCTCTTCACCCGCCCACTGGGCTCCCAGCACCAGGGAATGTCTCACCAGAATGATGATGTTTCCCACGACCAGCAGACCCACCACAACTGGAGACCCCTTCTCTGTTGTTGCTGCTGCCGCAGAAGCCATAGTCTTGCCTGGGACACACGAGCCGGGATGAGGCCAGGCAGGGGCCGGGAGAGGACCCACTGCCCCCATTCCACACCCCAGCTGCCAGGGGCTGCTGCCAGCTCTCTGATGGGCCCAAGCCAGTACCAAGTGTGCCCAGCCTCCCACAACCCCGGCAGTGGGCCATTTTACAGAGGAGGAGGGAGTTCCCTGGTGGTCCAGTGGTTAGGACTCCGTGCTCCCACTGCAGGGGACATGCGTTCAATCCCTGGTTGGGGAACCAAGATCCCGCAAGCTGAGTGGCTTGGCCAAATAAAAAAGAGGAAACGTAGCCTTGGGTGGGGCAGTCACTGGCCAGAGCTCAGGGCTGCCCCCCACCCCTAGCCTCAGACCTCCCCAGCTCCCCCGGCCCATCCAGACCCCCAGAGCCCCGTCCTTACCTTCTCTGCCTGAAGCCTCTCTGGCCAGGCCCTCCCACAGTGGCTCCCTATATATGCCCAGGCCCCTCCTTGGGCCAGTTTCCTGGAAGGGGGGAGGGTGTCTGGAGGAGGGGACAAGAGGTCAAGCCAGCAGATCAGAATGGGAGAACAGTTTTATGAGCCCCCTCCCCCAAGTGATTTACAGACCTGAAATTCCAGATTGTGCTAATATCTGGCCACATGAGCAGGGTGACCTGCAGTGGCCTCTGGTTCCCCATCTGTCATGGTGGTGGAAGTGGGCGGGGTGGAGAGGGCGAGTGCACAACCTGATGTCTCTCCTCAGGACTAGGGCCTTTCTGGGAGGAGGGAGAGATCCAGGTCAAACCCACAAGTAAGGGGACTTCCCTGGTGGTACAGTGGTTAAGAATCCACCTGCCAAGGCAGGGGACACGGGTTCGAGCCCTGGTCCGGGAAGATCCCACATGCCGCGGAGCAACTAAGCCCGTAAGCCACAACTACTGAGCCTGTGCTGTAGAGCCCGCAGCCACAACTACTGAGCCCACATGCTGCAACTACTGAAGCCCACACACCTAGAGCTGTGCTCTGCAACAAGAGAAACCACTGCAATGAGAAGCCCGTGCACCGCAAGGAAGAGTAGCCCCCCCGCCCCCGCCGCCCCGCTCGCCAGAACTAGAAGAAAGCCCGGGAGCAGGAACGAAGACCCAAAGCAGCCAAAAATAAATAAATAAATGAATGAACAATTAAAAAAAAACACACCAAACAAAAAACCCACACGTGTGTCCGCAAGCCCAGAACTGCATCCTCTACTGGTGGCTCCACCTCTCCAAGGCTGGGAGCCCAAGGGGAGGTCTAGGCAGGGACCCCAGCAGGCAAGGGCGGCTGGATGAGGCAGGGAGGTGGGAGGAGATGAGGCAAGGGGGAGGGATGCTCGGGATGCTGGTGCTCGGTTTCTGCGCTGAGGGGGAGGATGGAAGGAGATGGGTGTGTGACGGGATTTTGAGATGAGTGTTCAGCGAGCAAGCAGGGAGAGGAGTGTGCAAGCAAAAGGGAGGGGCACCCTGAATGGGCTTGGTGGGAGGCCCCCCCCATCACCACAAACGCGCGGACAAAGCAGGGTCACAGCGAGGTGGAGCCGTGGGTGGAAATGTCTTCAGTTTGCAGAATCGAAGAGACCTCGGTTCAAATCCCTGTTGCGCCTACTCCGTGCCGCGCGACCTGGCGTGTGCATCTGCCCATCTGCAGAATGGGTACCATCAGACCACTTTCCTGGGCGGCGATGGGAACTGAGGCCGGGGATATCTGCAAAGGGTGTCTTCGGGCCTGGTGTGCAGTGGGCTGCCGCGCCTCACCAGCAGCGCTCCGGAGCGGCCCACGGTCTCTCCGGTGGCGCCCCCTAGTGGCAAAAGGCTGATTCTGCAGGCGAAAAGGGTGACTTGGGCCCGTCCTTCCCCAGAACTTTTCAACCCGGAGAGCTAGGGCATTTGCTTGGTTTTCTCTCCGTGCTTTGGCTTTCCCCAGTGAGAAATGGGCAAACAAATGGAACTTAAAATTCAATCGTCAGGATACTGGCTTGGTAATAAGACTCATGAAATGTCTTCCGATTAAAATGGATAATTTGATTTTTAGTCAATCCACTATACATTTAAAATAGTTTTTCTCTGTTGATTTACATATATTAAGGACTAATGAGAACATTGAAATAATAATTTATATAACCTGTCAAATACACTTTATAAGTTTTAGCTAAAGTAACTTGCAAAATAATAGGACCATGCTAATAAATGAAATATTTTTATTTTCAAATAGTTGATAACTATAAGCAATTGAAAGTTATATAAAATGTCTAGTAAAAGCAAAAAGTTTTCATCAATGGAGGCATATGTCACCTGTCATAAAAGGGATTCATTTTGTTCTGAAACAAGAACCCAGTGTGTTTTGATGTCAAACTTGAATTTTCACTATTCTTTCTTACTGTTATATAAGCTAGTCTTCAAAACAATAAAATTTGAAGTGCTAATTACTTAGATGCTCAGAAGGCTGATGATAAAAATCACAACGCCGAGATCTCCTAAAGATAACATACGCCTATGCTGTGATCCGGCCATTTGTCCCTGGAAATTCCCCCACTTCCGTCTACCAAAGGCTGTGAGTGTATTCATAGCAGCCCCACATTGGAAACCACCCAAGTGTCCCTTAACAGGAGGATGGATAAGTCCATGATGGTACATGCATATAATGGATACTATTCAGCAACAAAAGGGAACGAACTATGGATACACGCAACCACAGGGATGAATCTCAAAAGCATTACGCTAAATGAAAAAAGCCACTCAAAAGACTACCACTGTATGATGCTAGATAGGAAGTTCTAGAACAGGCAATACCAATCTAGAAAGATAAAAGTCAGGGAGTAGTTACCCTTGGGAGCATGTGACTGGGAGGGGGGACAGGAAGGGGGCTTCTCTTTCTTGATTTGGATGCTGGTTACACAGGGGTATTCAGATTGTGAAAATTCATCAAGCAGTACCCTCACGATAAGTGCACTTTTCTGTATTTTTTTTATTCCAATGCCTTATTCTAAAGAGGGTAGATCCTTTCAAAAGAAACATATTCGATGTGTTAAAAGTGGTGTTTTCGAAAGAGGGCACATGAGGTAATTTTAGGCATTCCATGGACATGAAATGAAATGGCATGAAATGATACAAAATTCACATGATGAGAAGGTGAGCCATTTCTAACCAGTCCTTCAGACGGTGCCATGGAGGGAGGCTCAGTAATTTGATGCTACTGTGTCCTAAATACCTCTCCTTTCTTGCTTAGAGCAGGTTTCAACAGGCCTCAGTGTCTCACTAGAATTTAATAGTAACATATTTTCATTGTATTTATTTTTAAGATGTTTTGTTTTCCATGGGCAGTGGTGAAAGGAAAGTTTTCTCAAACTTTTTTATTATAAAATATTTCAACTATACAAGAAAACGTAGGGATAATGTAACCTACACCTACATCCTTACATCCCAGCTTTGTCAAATCTAAGTATTTTCTGTATTCACTGCAGATTGTTTTTTTAAGGTGCATACATTGCAGATGGCATATGAAGCCACGTGATCCCGCCCCAGAGACAACTTCACTACTAAATTTAGGACTCGGACTTCCCTGGCGGTGCAGTGGTTAAGAATCCTCCTGCCAATGCAGGGGACATGGGTTTGATCCCTGGTCTGGGAAGATCCCACATGCCACGGAGCAACTAAGCCCGTGCACCACAACTACTGAGCCTGAGCTCTAGAGCCCGTGAGCCACAACTACTGAAGCCCGCGTGCCCTAGAGCCTGTGCTCTGCAACAAGAGAAGCCACCACAACGAGAAGGCCGTGCATCGCAACAAAGAGTAGTCCCTGCTCGCTGCAACTAGAGAAAGCACGCGCACAGCAATGAAGACCCAACGCAGACAAAAATAAATAAATAAATAAATAAATAAATAAATAAATAAATAAATAAATCTGGGACTCCTCCTCCTCCACACCCTTCCCTTGTCTTCCTTTTCAGATCACAGGTGCCCTGGATTGCGTTAATCCCACACCCTCAGTTTATAGTTCATTATCCCCCACAAGATACTTCTTGATTTAAAAAATTTTTTTAAGTGAATGGTGTTTTTTTAAAAAATTAATTTATTTTATTTTTGGCTGCATTGGGTGTTTGTTGCTGTGCGCGGGCTTTTCTCTAGTTGCGGCGAGGGGGGCTACTCTTCATTGCGGTGCGCGGGCTTCTCATTGCAGCAGCTTCTCTTGTTGCGGAGCACGGGCTCTAGGCGCGCGGGCTTCAGTAGTTGTGGCGCGCGGGATTAGTTGCTCCCGCGGCACGTGGAGTCTACCCGGAGCAGGTCTCGAACCCGTGTCCCCTGCATTGGCAGGCGGATTCTTAACCACTGCGCCACCAGGGAAGCCCTCTTGATTTAAATTTAATGTATTTCCTCATATCTCCATATCCTAGTCTCTTTCGGTGCCCCCTCCCCCCACTGGCAAACATTCTAATATTCTCATATATATCTTTTTTTGTTGAGTGGGTTCTTGTAAAATGGATACCAGTGTTTCCTGCTCATGTCTTTTCTGATTGACATACCCGTGATTGTGTTAAATAGCTCATCCTATTCTTACTTTTCTTGCTGAGCACTACACGTTTATTAAGGTCCATCCATGTGACTCCGGGCACATTGAGCCCATGGCTTCTGACAGTTGCTGGGGGCCCCTCTGGTGTGCATCCTCCAGTTTACTGTCTCCTCCCCAGAGAGGGCAGTCAGGCTACTTCCAACTCCCTCACCACACCACTCCCACTGGTAATAATGCTGCAATGAACCCCCTCACGCTTGGCCCGGTAGAGACTTGTGTCTCTTTTTTAGGGAGCAGAATTGCTGGGTCCTGGGTATGTATGTGGCAGTTTGCTTTCCACAAAGGCCGTCCCCTTCCACACTCCAACCAACAGTTCATGAGGGTTCTTGTATCATTTCCTCAGCACCCACCCTTGATATTACTCAGCTTTCTAGTTTTTGACAAAGAGTAATTCAGTGTAAAGTGGTAACTGCCATTATTTCAATTCTCGCTTGTTTTATTACTGATGATTTTGAGCATCTTTTCATATGTTTGTTAGCATTTTGGGTTTCTACTCCTATGCACGCTTTCCTATTTTTAATATATATGCATATATTCATTGACAATGTATAGAATAGTTTTAGATTTTTTGGTAAACTTTACATAAATTGTATCTTATGGTACATGCAATTGAGTTTTTCCACCTCAACATTATGCTTTTGAGATTTATCCATCACATATGTGGCTCTACTTCATCCAGTTTTTTGCAGGAATACGTCATAGGTTGTTTCCTTTCCAAGTGAATTCATTTGATCAAAGAGGATATAGAAAAATGCCATCAATGGCAGCTCAGAGGTATGCAGACTTAGCAACGCTCTGAAACCTGAAGTTTGGGTGCCAAGGTAATAAAGAAAGGCTGAAATCTCAGGTGCTCCTTTGGGTCAGCTGAGCAAGGGAGGGCCTGAAATTCACGGGTAGGGGTGTGAGAGGTGGACATCACGCCCAAGAAAGGGAAGCCTCAGAGCTGGGTGGGGCCGGTGTGAAGTGTGGCTGGAGGAGAAGAGAGGAAGGGAGGGAGAGGGAGAGAGAGAAGTCAGGGGAGACTAGGACGTGGTGTGAGGTGGTGAAGCAAGGAGGAAAGCACTAGGGTGGGACAGTCAAAAAGCCTTCTTATTTCTGTCTCAGATTTATTGAGCACCAAGTATGTGATCAGGCCTGAACTAAGCATTAAGGGTCTGATGCACATACTGAATTTTTCTCATGCCCAGCCCTGTGGGGCACGATGCTGGGAACACAGTGGCGATCAGGCTGGCTCTGTCCCTGTCCTCACAAGCTCACGGAAGAATGGGGGGGGGGACAGACACTCACCAGAGAGTGACAACTCAGCATGGTCAGGGGGATGCTGAAGTGACCAAGGCATTGAGGGACGAAGCGCAGGCCGAAGGGTCAGGGCCACCATGGGGAAAACAAAGGGGAATGTGCGAGCCCAGAGGAAGTGCCTGAGCCAGCCCAGGGCGTAGAGGAAGGCTTCCTGGAGGAAGGGACGTTGGAGGAGGAGACTGAGGCTGGCAGGTAAATAAAAGGCAGGAAAGAACGTTCCTGACAGAGGGAGCATGACATATACATACAAGGGAATATTGTTCACCCTTAGAGAAGTAGACGACAACATGGATGAACCTGGAGGACATGGTGCTACGTGAAATAAGCCAGCCACAGAAGAACAAACAGTGCATAATTCCACTTATAAGAGGTAACAAAAATAGTCAAACTCATTAAAGCAGAGAGTAGAATGGTGGTTGCCAGGGGTTGGGAGGGGAGGAAAATGGGGGAATTACTAATCAATGGGTATAAAGTTTCACTTACGTAAGATCAATAAATTCTAAAGGTCTGCTGTACAACATTGTGCTTACAGTTAACCATACTATACTGTACACTTAAAAATCTGTTAAGGGGGGGCTTCCCTGGTGGCGCAGTAGTTAAGAATCTGCCTGCCAATGCAGGGGACACGGGTTCAAGTCCTGGTCCAGGAAGATCCCACATGCTGCAGAGCAACTAAGCCCGTGAGCCACAATGACTGAGCCTGCGCTCTAGAGCCTGCGAGCCACAACTACGGAGCCCGCGTGCCACAACTACTGAAGCTCGTGTGCCTAGAGCCCATGCTCCACAACAAGAGAAGCCACCGCAATGAGAAGCCCGCACACTGCAACGAAGAGTAGCCCCTGCTCGCCGCAACTAGAGAAAGCCCGCGCGCAGCAACAAAGACCTAATGCAGCCAAAATAAATAAATAAATAAATAAAATTTATTTAAAAAATAAATAAATAAAAAATCTGTTAAGGGAATTCTCTGGTGGTCCAGTGGTTAGGACTCTGCGCTTTCACTGCGGAGGGCCTGGGTTCAATCCCTGGTTGGGGCACTAAGATTCCGTAAGCCGTGTGGCGCAGCTAAAAAAAAAAAAAACTGTTAAGAGAGTAGATCTCATGTTAAGTGTCCTTAACACACACACACACACACACACACACACACACAAAGACAATGAGAAGGAAAAGTTCCTTGATGTGTCCACAGCCCAGAAAGGAGACCAATGTACCAGGAGCAAATCATATCTAGAGAGCATTTTCAACACACAGGGCACTGTTCTAAGCACTTCACATGTAGTATCAGGCACTGTTCTAGGCACTTTACACGTAGCATCCCATTTAATCTGCGCAACAGCCCAATGAGGAAAGTGTCATTAACTTCATTTTACAGATGGGGGAACCGTGACACAGAGGTCAAGTAATTTGCCCAAGGCCTCAGACCTAGTAAGTGGTAGAGCCTGAATTTGAACTGAGACAGCCTGGCTCTAGTGCCTACCCCCTTAACCACTACACTACACCATAAGGCCTCTCTGGGTGACACTGACTCTGCTGGAGTATTTTCCTTTTTTTTAAGCCAAGAAAACATATTCAGGGAATACCCCGGCAGTCCAGTGGTTAGGACTCCTTGCTTTCACTGCCAAGGGCCTGGGTTCGATCCCTGGTCGGGAAACTAAGATCCCACAAGCCACATGGTGTGGTCAAAAAAAAAAAAAAAAAAGAAAAAAAAAGAAAAGAAAAAGAAAAAAGAAGAAAACATATTCATGCATTACTTGTACAATTTGAAAAAGTTCAAGAATATCAGACTGAGGGCTTCCCTGGTGGCGCAGTGGTTGAGAATCTGCCTGCCAATGCAGGGGACACGGGTTCGAGCCCTGGTCTGGGAAGATCCCACATGCCGCGGAGCAACTAGGCCCGTGAGCCACAGCTACTGAGCCTGCGCGTCTGGAGCCTGTGCTCCGCAACAAGAGAGGCCACGACAGTGAAAGGCCCGCGCACCGCGATGAAGAGTGGCCCCTGCTTGCCGCAACTAGAGAAAGCCCTCACACAGAAACGAAGACCCAACACAGCCAAAGATAAATAAATAAATGTAAAAAAAGAATATCAGATTGACAAGGAATGATTTCCAAATACTATTATTAATGGAGAAAAGCAAGGTTCAGAACAACAGGAACAGCAGGCTACTATGGTGGGTAGGCAGATAGGAGGGAGGATCTGCTTGCAAATGTATAAACTATCTTTGGAAGGACACATAAGAAACCAGTGATGGCAGTCACCTCGTTGTGGCTAGAGAAGGTCGGGAAATGACTGATTTTTCCTGGATATTTTTGTACCTTTGTAAAAGTTGAGAGAGTGATGTTATCAGAATGGTGAAATAGGAGTTTTTCTACCATCGTCCCCCAAAAGTGATTTTGAAAATCACTCACAGATGAGAAGTCTGGGTATCCAGCAGAGAAGTTCCAGCACACTGCTGGAGGGGAAAAAAAATCCAAGATTCGATGCACTGAAGAGGAATACTGAGTTTTGCATAACTGGGGCGGGGGGGTGGAGCAGGGAGTGGCAGGGAGAATAGCATCCAGGGCTCTCAGAAATCATCAAAGGGACTCGGATCCTAGTAACCACATCACAGACAGTAGGAAGACTGCACATGAGCCACTGGGGATGCCTCGCCTGTGGTTCCCCCACAGCTGGCCCACAGCGCCTCCAGTGCTCTGCGTGCCTCATCCACACACATTCCCACCTCATGACCAGCTCCCTGTGCACACCCTTGAGGGCTGTGAGAGTGAGTCTCTGCAGATGGCTACTGAGCGCATGCAGAAAGTCAGCCAACTCTGGGGGATTAGGAGAAAGCACATAAACTTGGGCATTCAGCACAGCCCTAGGGAAAGCAAACAGGAGGTTGTCAGCATTCAGTCTGGCTTTGCAGGATTGATAGAAGGCATACAGTCTTAAGAATTCCCCCTCAAGAGGGAACAAGAAATGATGGAGCAGGTGTATCCATAGAAAAGTCCTGAGAAAGCCTCAGAATCCCCACCAGGGCTGATGGAAGGTATTTGTCCTCTGAAGCCAGTCAGTAAGACTGAAGGAGGTGATCAATTCTTCAAAAGCAAAGGAAGCAATGCAAGACTTCAAGGAATGTGAAAAATCAAGGAAACATGACATCACCAAAGGAACACAATAATTTTTCAGTAACCAACCCCAGTGAAATGGAGATCTGTGGCTTTCCTGATATGGAATTTTAAATAATTGTTTTAGGGAAGCTTTTCTTGAGCTACAAGAAAAGACAATGCACTGAAATCAAGAAAACAATACAGAAAATGAGAAGTTTAACAGAGACATAGAAATTATAAAAGAGAACCAAACAGAAGTTCTGGAGCTGAAGAATACAATGAATAAACTGAAAAATGGAGTAGAAAGCATCAACATAGCTTTGATCAAGTAGAAGAAAGAATCTGTGAAGCAGAAGAAAGTTCAATTGAAATTTCCAGACAGAAGAGAACGAAGAAAAAAGAATGAAAACGAGTGAAGAAAGCCTGTGTGAACTATCGGATACCATTGAGAAATAAATTATGCATTATTGGAGTCCCAGAAGGAGAAGGGACAGAGAAAGGGGGAGAAAGCTTATTAAAAGAAAAAATGGCTGAGAACTTCGCAAATCTGGAGAGCAATTTGGACATTCAAATTCATTAATCTCATAAGCTTCCCCCCAGTTTTTTAAAAATATTTTATTCCAGTATAGTTTATTTTTTTAATCTTTTTGGCTGCGTTGGGTCTTTGTTGCTGTGCTCGGCTTTCTCTAGTTGCGGCGAGCGGGGGCTACTCTTCATTGCGGTGTGCGGGCTTCGCATTGCGGTGTCTTCTCTTGTTGCAGAGCACAGGCTCTAGGCGCGCGGGCTTCAGTAGCTGTGGTGCACAGGCTTAGTTGCTCCGCGGCATGTGGGATTTTCCAGGACCAGGGATCAAACCCGTGTCCCCTGCATTGGCAGGCGGATTCTTAATCACTGCGCCACCAGGGACATCCCTCCCCCAAAATTTCAACTAAAAAAAACACACACACGCACAAAAAAAGTCTCCAAGACACATTACAATAAAACTGTCTAAAATGGAAAACAAAGGCAGGATGTTAAAAGCAGTAAGAAAAAATTATCCTTACCTACAAAGAAACTCTCATAAGGCTATCAGTGGATTTCTCAGCAGAAACCTTACAGGCCAGGGGAGAGTAAGATAATATATTCAAAGTGCTGAAAGATAAAACTGCCAACCAAGAATACTTACCTGGAAAAGTTGTCCTTTAGAAATGAAGGAGAGATAAAGACTTTTCAAACAAACAAAAGGTGAGGGAATTTATCATCACTAGAACTGCCTTACAAGAAATGCTGAAAGGAGTTCTACAAGCTGAAATGAAAGGATGCTAACTAGTAACATAAAAAGATGAAAATATAAAACACACTGGTAAAAGTAAGTATATAGTCAAATTCAAATACTCTAATATTATAATATAGTGGTATGCTAATCACTTAACTCTAGTATAAAGATTAAAGGACAAAAGTATCAAAATTAACAATGGCTAAAATAATTTGTTAATGGACACACAATATAAAGAGATGTTAATTGTGACATCAAAAATATAAAATGGGGGTGTACAAGGATAGTATTTGTGATTTGAAGTTAGCAACTTTACTGAATTTGTTTATCAGTTCTAACACTTTTTTGGTGGAGTCTTTAGGATTTTCTACATATAAGATCATATCACGTTCAAACAGAGACCATTTTACTTCTTCCTTTCTGATTTGAATGACTTTTATTTCTTTTTCTTGCATAATTGCTTTGGCTGGGACTTTCAGTACTATGTTAATAGGAGTGGTGAGAGTGAGCACCCTTGTCTTGTTTCTGATCTTAGAGGAAAAGCTTTCAACCTTTCATCATTCAGTATGACGGTAACTATGGGCTTGCCATATATGGCCTTTCTTATGTTGAGGTATGTTCTTTCTATGTGGGGTTATGCTGAGTTGAACACGATGAGGGTATACTATATCCAAATTCATATCATCACATGGATTTATTGTACTAGATTTCTCCTATTAAATCCCTTTCTACTTAATATGCCTTGAAAGGTTTCTGTTTTCTGCACTGAACCCTCTCCTATACATATACACTAAAGGGAAACACAGCCACATGGCCTGGCAGGGGAATAGAAGCCCCAGTTTCCTCACTTGTAAAATAGGGGTCATAATCATACATGGCTTATTGAGTTGCTGGAAGATCTGCGATAAGGCAGTTAAGGTGTCCAGTGGGGTAGCTTCAGAGTAGTTTTACAGCCTGCAGCTATACCCTAAGGAGTGAGGTGCAAAGTCCTGTACTCAACTGAAACACGGGAGCTGGGTGAGAAATGGTGTTGAAGCAGTCTCTGCAAGAGAAGGAGGCGGGTGAGAAAATGCCTCACGGCAGCTCTTTGCAAGACTGCTTATCTCCTTTTGTTTCAGGAGGAATCACCAGGAGTTCTGCTGTGGTTCGGGTCAGACCACAAGTAAGTACTGCTTACGTGGCTCATGTGGAGATGTGCAAAGTTGTTGTGGTGGAACCATTCCCCATAGTATCATCTCACAGGTCATCTGCCAGATCTTTCCAGAGGAGACAGCTAGTGGCCCCCACTAATGGGGCAACCTGGCATCAGGTACCTCCTGATGGGAAGCAATAAGGAAGATACACACAGGAAGGATTCTTGCAAAAAATAATCTGCATCTAATCAAGCCTTTAGAGCTAACTTCCAGTTTATAAGAACTACAGATGCTGGAAGAAGCTAAATGACACCATGAGGAAACAATCGGACAGATCCAGAATGGGGAACATTTTACAAGACAGCTGGCCCGGCCTCTTAAAAAATTCCACTCTTACAAGAGTGGGTGGGGCGGGGGTGGGGCTATTCTAGAACTGAAAAACTACTAGACCTAAAGATCAAATGCAGGTGAACCTTGATGGGATCCTGGTATAAAAAATAAACAACAGGACTTCCCTGGTGGCGCAGTGGTTAAGAATCCACCTGCCAATGCAGGGGACATGGGTTTGATCCCTGGTCCAGGAAAATCCCACATGCCACAGAGCAACTAAGCCCGTGCACCACAACTACTGAGCCTGCACTCTAGGGCCCGCGACCCATAACTACTGAAGCCCACGCGCCTAGAGCCCGTGCTCCGCAACAAGAGAAGCCATTGCAATGAGAAGCCCGCGCACCACAATGAAGAGTAGCGCCCGCTCACCGGAACTAGAGAAAGCCTGCGCACAGCAACGAAGACCCAACACAGCCAAAAATAAATAAATAAAAAATAAACTCAATTAAAAAAAAAACAACAGTAAAAAGATTTTGGGGTATGATTTGGGAAATATGAATATGAGATGTTAGGGAATTCATGTTAGTTTTTCTTAGGAGTGACAATCGTATTGAAGAAACATGGCCTTTTTCAAAGATACATGCTTAAGTACTTATGAGTGAAGTTGTCACCATGTTTGGAAAGCACTTTTAAATGATTCAGGAAAAAATTACATGTACACATATACAAAGTAGGTATGACATAATAGTTAACAACTGTCAAAACTAGGTGGTGGGTATAAGGGCAATTATTGTACTATTTGTCCACTTTTTCCGTATGCTTGAAAATTTTCATAATAAAATGATGAAAGAGGGAATATATATATATATATATATATATATATATTTTAAAAATCCCTGTCCTCACAGATATTACATTCTAGTGGTGGGGGGACAATTATCAAGGATGAATAAATAAAATACAGGAATATTAGTGTAAATACTTAAGAAACCAAAGGGATGAGGGCTGCAAAGTGTGTGTGTGGAGTCGAATTGGTAGGTCGAGTGGCCAGGGAAGGGCACACTGAGTTGTATCTGGGGAAGAGCTGAACGCAGGAGGGAGTGAGCTGTGTGGCTAAGCCTCACAGACAGAGCAAGCAGCAGCTGCACAGGCCTTGAGGCTGGAGCGAGCCTGGTGCGTTGACCTTCTCATTAGCTCACAGGGTTCCTGTCACAAATGAAGAGGTCAGTGTGGGAGGGACTGCATGAGCAGTGGGAGAGCAAAGAGGAAATGGGAGAGCCATATCAAATCCTTATCAAATCAAATAGACAAGATAAATGCTTCTAGATGTACAGGCTATCTCTGTAACTGCTAATGGTGGCAGCCTCTGGGCAGGACTGGGTGACTGGGGTCAAAGGAAGTCCTATATCTTGTCTTTTCACTGGACTTCCTGTTTCATTTGAAATTTTCACCATGTTTCTTTCCTATTCCTGACACATGCCAGAAGCTTCTACAGTCCCTCAAAGCCCCTATGCATGCACTAGGCTCCTGTTTACAGCGCCCCTCCTCATGGGCAGCCATTTCAGAAGAGCCCTCCCTAGGGCCATTTTCCCTCAATACAAGAATCATCTCTGCTCTTTTGAACATACTTCAGATAAGTTTGTTACACAACCATCTGAGTGGTCTTGTCCGAAACACCAATTTGGCCACAACATGGTACTCTAGCTGGTCACACTGTGTCAGGAGTTCCCTGTTGACAAGTTTGCGGTGGATGATATTTTGTACTGTTATTGTGTGGCAATTCCTTTGGGGACATCAAGAAAGAACATTTCTTAACTTGGCCTACTTAAGTGACTTCCAATTGTCACCATAATCAACATGATTAAGAGGAAGTCTAGAAAATAGGGAGAAATTACACATTGTACAGAAGACTGCTTATTAGATGATATTAAGAATGTATTACCTTTTAGATACAATTATATGATTATGTTTAAAATAAACCTGTATCTTGAAGAGATACATATACTTACTTATTTCTGGATAAAATATGATCTCCAGTATTTGCTTTAAAATTACCTAGAGGGGTAATTCCTTGGTGGTCTAGTGGTTAGGACTCAGCGCTTTCACTGCCGAGGGCTCAGGTTCAATCCCTGGTTGGGGAACTAAGATCCCACAAGCCACGTGGTGTGGCCAAATAAATAAATAAGTAAAAATAAAATAAAATAACCTAGAGGGAGAGGGGTGTTCACTTGTTGATAACTGTTGAAGCTAGGTGATGGGTACATAGGAGTTTTTATTATACTATTTTCATGTGGTTCAAAACATAAGTTTTTAAAAATTATACAGATAATAAAGGAGAACATACAGATAAATTTTAGCACATACAGGAACTCGAGGTCATTTTGTATAATCACTCACTCTATTGTCTGGTAAAGAAGAGGTGGTCAAAGTTTATTAAAAGAAAAATTAAAAAAAAAAGAAAAAAAAAATTTAAAAAGAGAAAAAAGAAAAAAAAAAAAAAAAACACCCTGAATTCAGTCTCTCTTACTGGTCAAAGTACTAATTCCGCCCCAGCTTCTGGCCCCATCATCCAGCTCTTTTACACATACACAGCCTTACACTCTTCCAACGAGTATTTATTATTAGTTAAGCCATGATTCAGGACCCCAGCGTGGGCATCACTATGTACCCAGGTCCCCCTTCACCACCCTGGGGAGAAGGACGGAGGACAGAGGTGGGGTGGAGCCAGTTCAGATCTTCCCAGGAAACGTGCCTTCTGCCCGGCGGTCGTCCCAGGCTGACACCTGTGGAAAGACAGCCAGTGTTACTCCCTTCCTCCGCAGGGAAGCCAGATGGGTGAACTTCTCTGTCTTCCCCACTTTGCCTACCTGTTCAGTCAACAAGTAACCCCAGGACCTGCTGCGTGCCAGTACTGGCAACTGTTCCAGGAGCCGGGGAACCAGCAGTGACCCAGAAGGACAAGAATCACTGTCCTGAATGAGCTGACATGAACTGACCCACTGAGGGGACAAGGGGTGGGGCGGGGGGTGGGGTGGCGGTGGAGGAATAATAACAGGCAGACTCACTGCAGAGCTGTCTGTGGGGAGATGTGTGTAAACACCTTCAAAAGTGTGACCAGGCCCTGCTTCAGGAACCCCAGAGTCAACCCTCAACGATGTCTGTCAGAACAGAAGAAAGAAGGAATACTGGGCAGCTGTGAAAAAAAAATGAGGCTGTCTATGCTCCAGCAGGAATGCATCTCTAACGATCAAATGCACAATCAAGTGCAAAAAGGTCCAAACCGGCTACAGAGTGTGATCCTACTATTGCTCACAGATGTATGCATACATATACAAAACGATGGACAGGCCCATATTGAACGGTCAACACTCCCCCGAGGTAACACTCTGCAACTTGTGGACCCTCCTACAGGCAGTCAGAGCACATTTATTTTTATATACACACACACATTCACATTTACATGCTATACATCAGAGGCAATGGATAAATGCATGGATAAGGAAGACAATCTGAATCCCTGCTCCATCGCTTCCTAGCTGTAATTTCCTCAGGCAAATTACTCAACCTTTCAGGGCCTCAGTTTCCAATTTTGTAAAATGAGGATACTGATAATAGTACCTATTTTTTTTTTTTTTTTTAGCATGTTTGCCCTTATATGATATAAAGCACTTACAAAGTAGCCGGCCCATAGCAAGTGCCTCTTTTATTTACACACATACACCACACATCACAAATACTCTTTACTTAAATTGGGCCATACTATACAGATTTTTTTCCCCCATACTATACAGACTGTCCTGCAACTTGCTTTTTCCATGAGTCTTAGAGCTCTTTCTGTATTCTATCACAGAGATCAAGATGAATATACCATCATATATAACTTGTTTCTGAATGTTCCCCAGTACAAACAACTCTGCAATAGATGTCCTTGTACACAAACATTTTTATAGGATGTGTAGATGTGAAACTGCCACATCTAGAGTATGATTTTTTTCATTTTGAAAGATCCTGTCTCAGGATTGACCTTAACAGTGATTGGACCTGGGCTTCCCTGGTGGCACAGTGGTTAAGAACCCGCCTGCCAATGCAGGGGATACGGGTTCGAGCCCTGGTCCGGGAAGATCCCACATGCCGCGGAGCAGCTAAGCCCGTGTGCCACAACTACTGAGCCTGTGCTCTGGAGTGCGCGAGCCACAACTACCGAAGCCTGCGCACCTAAAGCCCGTGCTCCACAACAAGAGAAGCCACTGCAATGAGAAGCCCGCGCACCGCAACGAAGAGTAGCCCCCGCTTGCCGCAACTAGAGAAAGCCCGCACACAGCAACAAAGACCCGATGCAACCAAAAATAAATAATAAATAAATAAATTAATTAAAAAAAAGTGATTGGACCAATCTATAGAACCACCAACACTTAGTACTATCTTCCACTCCCCATCCCTTTTAAATTAAAGGATCAGGCTGGCCTGATCCTTTGGCAAATTAGTCTTTGTCCAATAATCCCACTTCATGGAAAGGGAACTAAGGAAACCATTCAAATAGAAGGCAAAACATTTCCTGCAATGGAATTGTACACTGCAGTATCATTTAAAATAGTGAAAAAAGACTGAGTCCAGCTAAAGGGGAAGGGACTATTTTTTAACTATTAAAGACAATGGCTACCCAATAATTAAGCAGGTTGTACTGACATAAAAATAGGTAAACAATGCAAGTCAAAAAGCCAAGGATAAACAGTATCTACAGTATGATCCATATCTATATTTAAAAAGTATATAGGGACTTCCCTGGTGGCGCAGTGGTTAAGAATCCGCCTGCCAATGCAGGGGACACGGGTTCGAGCCCTGGTCCGGGAAGATCCCACATGCCGCAGAGCAACTAAGCCCATGCGCCACAACTACTGAGCCTGCGCTCTAGAGCCCGTAAGCCACAACTACTGAGCCTGCGTGCCTACAGCCCATGCTACGCAACAAGGGAAGCCACCGCAATGAGAAGCCCGTGCATCACAACAAAGAGTAGCCCCCGCTCGCTGCAACTAGAGAAAGCCCACGCGCAGCAACGAAGACCCAACGCAGCCAAAGAGAAATAAATAAAATAAAATAAATAAAATTTAAAAAAGTATATAAACATACACCAACACCTACTCACACATTAGCACACAGAAAAGGAAGTGGAAGATTTATACCAAATTTCTAAGGGAAGTTAACTTTGGACTCAGAAGTGGGTGACTTAGGAGTTTTTCACTTTTTACATTATAAAAGTCTCTCACTTTGAAGGTTTACTGTATTTTTTATGAAGAAACTAAAGATTTTTTAAAATGGGAAATAAAAGGGAGTTCCTTGGTGGCCTAGGGGTTAGGACTCTGGGCTTTCACTGCTGTGGCCCGGGTTCAATCCCTGGTCAGGGAACTGAGATCCTGAAAGCCTCGTGATGTGGGGGGGTGGTGGGGGGGAAGAAAGAAAAAGAAAAGAAAAGATGATTGGAAAAAATGTTTTAAATGCTCATATAGGAAAAGTACTGGACTCCCAGCCCCACTCCTCCCCAAATACACATACTGGGATTAGAGACTAATTTTTAAAAATACACAGGAAACACCTGGAAGATGTTACAGTATTATCAGCTAGGTCAGGAGGATGAGAAACAATTTTTTGCCCCTTCCTCTATTTCTTAAGTTTCTGTGAAGTGGTTATGTTGCTTATAAAAAAACAAAAACGAACAATAGCAATAATAAAACACTTATTTTTACTTCACCAAGTTTCTGGAATAAAGAAGCCAGGGCTGCTGGGTATAAAGGGTGTGTTCACATCCAGCCCTCAGAAGGCAGAGAGAGCAGGCACCTGAGGGGAGGAACCACAGCATCTAACGCTCCCCAGGTAAGGGCAGGCCCAGGTCCCAGAGGCTGGGGTGTGGGGCAGCACCGGGCCTGGAAGCATGTTTCCTAGCACCCTGTCCAGCACTCACCTAATGCAGGCCCTGAGGCTGGAGGGCAGATATTACGGGATCACGATGTCATGGTACCCAAGATCACGCAGGGACAAGGAGAAATCCTGGGAGGGGAGAGGGTACTCAGACACTTGAGAGAGTGTGGCCACAGAGCTGGGAGGCAAACCAAGCAAGCTGAGGAAGAGTGCATTAAGGCAATCTGTTCTCAAGAAACAAGCCCCAAAGATGTACATCAAAATTAGAACACAATCTCCATCAAAGGGGACCAGTTAAATGAAAGCATTTGTAAGTTAAGGACTTCCCTGGTGGTCCAGTGGTTGAGACTCCGCACTTCCACTGCAGGGGGCGCAGGTTTGATCCCTGGTAGGGGAACTAAGATCTCACATGCTGTGCAGCACAGCCAAAAAATTTTAAAAAAGAAAAGAAAAAAACAAAAACAAATGAGGTAGATCTATACGCACTGTCATAAAACAGAACAAATGAGGTAGATCTATACGCACACATTGATAAGTCACAGAACAGACGATATAGTATGACCCATGCATACACAGAAAGTTCCACAGGCTTATGTATGATAAATGTATACAGAGAAAAATGAATCAGTTAACAGTAGTTACCTCAGGGGAGGGGGACTGGGGAGCTAAAGTGGACGTCTACTTTTCATTTTACTGTACTGCTCAGTACTGTACTGTACTGTTTTATTTTTTAAAATAAGCACTATTAGTTTTGTAATAATATCATATTTTGATTTTAAGATATATGATTTTTTTCATTTTAACATCTGTGAAAATAGCATGCTTGTTACATCCGTTTCCAGCATTAAAAAAAAAAAAAAAGATTTAAACATCTCTCAGTGTTTCTTGTAGTCGATGGGGTCTTTGACTTGATGAAATAAAGTAATATTTTATTTAAAAAAAGAGGGTATGGCAGAATATTAAATAGTAACAACGGGTCTGGTCAGATCAGGCCTAAAAGGACTGCCTTATTGCATCCCTGTATTTTAGAGATGCATGCTGAAGTAGGTAGGGGTGAAATGACATGTCTGGGATTTGCTTCAGAATACTTCAGCAAAGGAAAGAGGAAAAAGAAAAGGAGGAAATGTGGAGAAATCTTGAAACTATTCAGTTTGGGTGATGGGTATATTTGGGGGGTCACTGAATTATTCTCTCTACTTTTATGTATATTTGGAAATGCTCATATGAAAAAAGGACAGGATTCCAAAAGATGGTGAGCTCCACAGGGACAGGGCATTTACTTGTAGAGTGTCTGGGTGAGATAGATCTGGTTGCCTTGGCTGAGAGCCTGGCTGGTTGAGAGTACTGGCGAAAGGAGGAAAGGGAGGTGATTCTATGAAGAAGAAAAGGCCACATCCACGGCCAGTGTGATGCCTTGTCCTCCCTTTGCCTCTCACAGATGAGCTCCCATGAAGTCACCACACGCCCCTCTGCTAGGACCCCACCCCCACGCCAGCACCCCAAGGGCCCCAGGAGGAGGCACATACCCAGGATATGGGGCAGAGGGACTTGTACACACGCCGGTACCATTCACACACGGAGACGTCACCCTCTTTAGCAGTCATTGCCTTCTCACAGCGGTGGAAATCTGTGAAGAACGGGGATCAGGGTCAGCCCAGACCAAGGGCTGGAACACATTTTTGATCGAAATTCACAGAAATCGTTTTTACTTCACAACCAGTTACACAAATCCCCCCTACCCCCAAGTTCACAAAGAAAGCATACCCTTACAAGTGTAGTACTCAAAAGGGCTAGACACACCTCACTAAGCTGATTTTGCAACCCCTAAAGAATGACTGTTCTACTTGAAAATTCTGGGGTCAGGAACGATAAGGCGACCTGAGAGGTGTGTGTGGGGATTATGGAAGTCCAGAACCAGGGCAGGGGAAGGGGACGAGGGTCTTGATGCTAAGATGCTGGCATCCTGGAGAGGAAGACAGGAGGGGGATAATCTGGTTTTTAATAGTAGGAAATTAATTCAAAAATTACTCCAAGTATTACACTCCTGGGCACACTCCCTAGAGAGAAAAGCATTCACATGGACATCAAATTACACTTATAAGCATGTTTATAGCAGCAGCATTCATAAGAGCCCCAAACTGGAAACCATGCAAGTGTCCATGAATAAAATGTGGAAAACTGTACAGCAATAAAAATGAGCAAAACACATGCCACAGCACGGATGAATCTTCAAAACTGTTGAATGAAGACATCCAAACCTAAGACAACACATACAGTATTTATAAAGATCACAAAGAGGCAAACCTCACAGCGGTGATAAAACCACAGTGTGACTGCCCTAAGTCTGTGGGGTTACATCTCTCCTGGGGAGAGTAGAGTGTTGTTTTCAAGACAGGGTGTGCAGTAGGCATGGGAGCCCAGAGGGCTGGCAGTATCTAGTTTTCTATCCAGATTATAGTTACATGGGGGATGCACTTTAGAATTATTCATTTAGCTGTACATTATGTTTTATGTACTTCCTGTATGTATGTTACATTCCATAAATACACACACACACATCTTGGGGGAAAAAAAAATCACTGTGGGAACCAAAGTTTGTGACCCTGGGCCAGATCTTAAGCACAGGTGGTGATGAGGGGCACAGGCCCTGCGAGGTCAGATGATCAGAATAAAAGAGAAGAGGCCTGGGATGCATAGGTCCCCTATGAGGAGCCAAGAGGCAAGCAAGCGACTTGAGGTGTGGGACCAGGGGAAAGTCAACACTGCAGCCCGCGCCCCCCACCCCCCCAAGTCCTGCTCACCCAGGTAGTTCTGCCAGCAGTTCCTCGTCTGGTTCTGGTTGGGGAAGCGGCTGTCAAAAGGAGCAGTCTGGTAGTTCTTGATTTTGGTCTTGATGTCCTCTGCCATAGTGCTGACTCCTGGAGGCAGAGAATGGGTGCTGGCAGGGGTTCTGGGGCTGGCAAGGGGCTGTCAGTCCACCCAGGCCCGGTGAGCAACAAGCCAACGCCCCTCCCTCTCAGTACACACAGAGGTGAAGGCAGGGCAAGAACACCTTAAGGGTGGAAGTCATAGCAGGGTGTCTGGGGGAGTCAACTCCTTGGTAAAATCAGGCTTTATTTGTCCCAACATAACACCAGCTGACATTCACTGAGTGCTTACTATAAGCAAGGAAGCTTTATTCCTACAGTCACTCTAAAAGGCAGAAACTATTACTATCACTGCTTCACAGACAAGAGACAGGGTGTTTAAGCGACTTCCCAAGGTCATTCAGCACACATGTGGTGGAGCTGCACTCTATCACTAACTTAACCTACACTGCAGAGGTTCTTAATGTCTACTGGTGCCATGAACTCCTCAGGGGTCTAATGAACCCTTTCTCAGAATATGTTTAAATGCATTTAAAGGGGACTTCCCTGGTGGTCCAGTGGTTAAGAATCCGCCTTCTGGGGCTTCCCTGGTGGCGCAGTGGTTGGGAATCTGCCTGCCAATGCAGGGGACACAGGTTCGAGCCCTGGTCTGGGAGGATCCCACATGCCGCGGAGCGGCTGGGCCGGTGAGCCACAACTACTGAGCCTGCGCATCTGGAGCCTGTGCTCCGCAACAAGAGAGGCCGCGATAGGGAGAGGCCCGCGCACCGCGATGAAGAGTGGCCCCCGCTTGCCACAACTAGAGAAAGCCCTTGCACAGAAACGAAGACCCAACACAGCCAAAAATAAATAAATAAATTAAAAAAAAAAAAAAAAGAATCGGCCTTCCAATGCAGGGGACGGGGGTTCGGTCCCTGGTCGGGGAACTAAGATCCCACCTGCCCCGGGAGCAACTAAGCCAGCACGCCACAACTAGAGAGAAACCTGCGCGCCTCAACAAAGATCCCGCCTGCCGCAACTAAGACCCGACGCAGCCAAAAAGAAAATAAACAAATAAAAATTTAAGAATGCATTTAAAAATTGCATAGGATCACAAAGAAAACCAGTTACTTGTAGCTGAGGTTTTATTAACTACCACAATTTCAAAATAGTCATGCCTGAAAATGGTATGTTGTGAAATCTGCAACCATAATGGTCTGTCAGATGACCTATGATTTTGATTGCTGACAAAGTAACAGATGATGCCAATACTACTAGGGCTATTGCCTCCATTCCTAACTGAAGGAAATGCTACATTTCAATTAGAAACTAGCAAAAGTACAGATGTAAATTTCCCCCCATTCAAGTACTAGCACCCCTTGAACTCTACAGATTCTGTGGACCCAGGGTTAAAAACCTGTGCTATAATCTCTCTTATGAGGTGACACACTGTTTTCATCAGGGAATCCGAGAGAAACTGCCTCTATTCCAGATTATTCGAGGAGTCGTGGGGTTACACAGAAGTAAGCAGACCAGTAATAAATTCAAGCGACCCAGGGTAGCGGTAAGGATCTGGGGCACCGGAGGAGAGTCTTTCCGGGAGCGGGGTGATGTGAACACCAGCCTCTGGGACACAGACGCGGTCGGAAGAGTTGTTTTGGAAGCGATCTCCACCCGCTTTCGGGAGTGAGGGTGGACTGCGGATGACGCTGCAGCCCCTCCAACGTCCAAGGGAGAGGAGGGGCCAGACACCAGGAAGCCAGGCTGCGGCCTAGGCAAGCTTTGGGGGTCGGGGGTCGTGGGGGGAGGGACGTCTGCGCCCTGGTGACTAAGAGCACTGCAGTCCTGGTCGCTGGCTAAACTGCATAATATCTGATCCTCAGTTGCCTGCCAGTCAAAAAGGGATAATCGCAGGCCCTATCTCATAGGGTTGGAGGGAGGATTACATGAAGCAATATAAATCGCTTGTAATGTTCCTGGCATCGAAGAACTAAATAATCGTCAGCTACGATTACTAACTGAACAGGACCCCAGGGCTCCTGGAGGTCGACCGCCGCCGGCCGGAAACCTTACCTCGTTCTCCGGGAAGCAAGGGTCGGGCTCCACAGTTCCCCAGGCTGGGGTTCCAGGGCCCCCGAGCCCCCTACACTCACCTAAAGACGCTCCTGAAGCCCCTGGAAGCTCAATGTGACCCTCAGCAATGACTCCAGTGTCGGACCGGAAGCGGAACGAAGACCGGCCGGAAGCGGGACGAGGCAGCGCACTGGAGAGTCTTCCGCACGGCTAGAGCGCCGTCCCTGGAGCGGTTCAGGCCACGCCCATGCGAGCGAACTCCAACCTTCCTATTGGGCTGAATGCCTGTTCATCCTCAATCCCAGCCCAATCGTAAGCTTGCGTGCCACTTGGAACCGCACGGAGCTATCGCTGTGCCAAGCTGTGGGTGCAGCACGGTCACCTCTCTGTCATTACCACGAGAAAGGAGTCTGGGTCTTGGGGCTGGCTGGAGAGTGGGCCTGGGAAAAATATCCTAGCGGAAATGCTCTTATTCGTGCAAGAATTATCTATTGAATGCTTACCCTGACAAAGTCCTTGCAAATGACCTACACGGTTTGGCCCCCTTTTATACTCTTACCTCCTTCTCTTAACTGCTGCGGTTCCAGCCACACTGGCCTCCTTAGCAGTTCCTTAAACGTGCAGGCTGGCTTCCCCCTAAGGGCCTTTGCACTTGCTGTCCCCTTGGCCTGGAATGCTCTTCTTGCAGTTCGCTCCCTCCATCGTGTCCTGCAAGTCTTTGTTAAAATGTCACCTTAACAATGAGTCCTTCTCAGTCCAAATATTTAAAATTGCTATCTTGTCAGTTTCTTCCCTACTTTATTTCTCCAAAGCACTTATCGTCTGACATACTGTATCCTTCCTTTTATTGTTTATCATTTTTTGTCTCCCTCAATATATGATAGAAGCATCATAAAGGAGCAAGTTTTGTCTCTTATTCACCATTGTATCTCTAGCACTTAAAACAGTTTCTGGCACATAGTATAGGTACTCTATAAATATTTGTGGAATGAGTGAATTTCTTGTGTGAATAAAGGGGGCTTCCAGGGACTGGAAGAGGAAGCTATGAAAGAGAACTGCTTTTGCCCCTCCCCTCAGCCTGGCCTCCAAAGCTTCTCACATACTGTGCTGGGTGCAGTGTCCAGGCCTAACTGGGTTGGGGGCCTCTTATGCATTGTGTTCATCAGCGTTGTAATTATTTGTGGAACTGCCTGTTTACATGCCTGCATTCACCCCCTTCAATGAGATCTTCCCAGAGCCCAAACCCCTTCCCTGCTTAATCCCCTCCCTGGCTCCCCTGTGCCCTCAGGACAAAGTCCAGGCCCCTTACCATGGCCCACATGGGCAGTTCCAACTGGAGCTTTGTGAACTGAGCCATGGTCCCCTCTCCAGCCACGTTGAGATTTTAGTTCATCGAACAGTGCTGTGAGATCTACCTCCAGGCCTTCGATTACTCTATTTCTTCTGACTGGGACATTCTTTGCCTACCTGACTTTTCAAATCAGCTATTCTCTTCTCCAGGAAATTTTCCCTGACCACCCCCCTGCCCGCACCTCAGACTAGGGCAGATCCTTCTTTTTGGTTCCCCTCTACCCCCTAGAGTTTCCCCAGCCCAGCCCTGACCACTCTGGGCTGTCCCTGGCTGGTGATGGGTCTGTCTTCCCACTGACTGTGAGCTTCCTATGGGCAAGGTCCAGGGTTGTCTTGGTCACTGCTGAGTTCCCAGCATGGCCCATAACGGGACCACTCAGTAGACTCTCTTTAGAGGCTCAGTAGTTCCTAGAACAGGATAGACTCTCCTTGGGGTCTGAGTTCTATGGCCCCCAGCTTGGAGTGGAGAAACAGAGTAGGTGGTTTTGGGGTGTAAGCACTAGGTCTAATTCCTTCATGGTTCCTAGCACTGGGAAGTCACACAGTAAGCCCTTTTTGGAGTGAGTCCTCTCTTCAAGGTGGGGACAGTAAATAAACTCGAAAGTTAGTGATTGGGTCTGATTCTTGTGCAAGTCCCAGTACAGGGCAGGCACACAGTAGGCAGGCCCAGCGGGGACTGTCTGATTCCTCTGCGTGTCCCATGACACAGTGAGCACACGGTAGGTCCCCCTGTGTGTTTTGGGATCACACGGGTCTGTGGAGGCGATGTGGGTGTGCTAGTGCACACTGGCCCCCTAGCAGACATAGTGTCAGTGGGAAGGATGCAAACAGCACGCACAACGATGCTTGACCGTGTATTTTTATTGAGTCGTTGCTCCCTGTCCGCTCTCCACGCAGTCGGGATAGACTAGGGCAGGCACGCGGCCCCCGAAGCGGTACGTGTACTTGCGCCCCCCGCTCTTGCGCACGATGTCGCGGCGGTAGTAGTAGCGCAGACCTCGGCTCAGCTTCTCGTAATTCATGCCGGGCTTCCTCTTGCGCTCGCCCCACAACCGCGCCACCTAGGGCGGAGGCCGGGCTTAGTCTGAGGGGGCGGGAGAGGTGGGGAGTGGGAGGGGCTTGACAATGGATGGGTGGGGCGGGGGCGGGGTTCTGGTCTGTCAGCATGGGGGTTAGGCCCGGCGGAGCGGGGCGGAGTTGAGGGCGAGGCTGGGGGCGGGGCCTAGCACTAGGCGAAGTGCTGGCGGGGCTAAACTGAACACAGGGAGACCCGGGCGGGACTAAGCGGGTCTGGGAGGCTGCCCCACCTCTTTGGGGTCGCAGAGTTGGAACTCGCGGCTATTGCCCGTCCAGCGGATGCAGCTGCTACGCGCCCCGTCGTGGAGTAGCTCCAGGAGGAACTGCCACAGCTGAATGGGACCTGCGGGGTGGAGGCAAGTGAACACTCAGGTTTCCTGGCCCCAGATCATGTCACTTCGATGACCCAGGAATCCGGATCCCCTCCTCCTCGGGGACCGAGTCCGGATTCCTCCATCTAAGGGACCTAAGAGTTGGCCTTGGGGACCCAGGCATCGGGGCCCCCATCTTGGAGATTTAGGAGTTTGGCTGCCCCATCTTGGAGACCCAGGTATCCATATCCTCATCTCTTTCCTCTTGCCTAACGCAGGAGCCTAGGTCCTGGTTCCTTGCTCCCGGGAAGACTACCCGTGTCTTAGTCTTCTCCTCCCTGGGGACCCAAGAGGAGGGCCACCTCCCCCTGCTCTCTCGAGCCCCGCCAGTTTCCCGGTCCCGCCCCCTTTGGCGCCTAGGCCCCGCCTCACTAGACTCCGGCTTCGCTCCCTTGGGACAAAGTGTCTCGGACCTCACCTCGGTGGTTAGCTTTGGGGTAACAAGCCAAGGTTACGCGGTCCGACTGCTGGCTCGGTTCGGAGGAAGTAGTGAGATCTGAAGTCTGGTACTCCTTCGAAGAGGTGGTGCAGTCCGTATGCAGCCCCGAGTCCCAGGAGATGGTATAGTCCGATCCCGCAGGCCCGCCCCACGAACTGGTAGAGTCGGCGGGCGGCTCCCCGCCGAGGCGCTTGCCCCAGTAGGTGGCGCCGTCCGGGCCAACAGAATAGTCCCAGCTGGTGGAGCTGGCGGCGACCCGGGCGCCCGACCACGAGTTGGCACTTCCCGCGGAGGTGGCGCAGTTCTGGGCGGCTGCCCCTTTAGAGCCAGCCCAGAGGGCGGGACCCAGGGCCTGGGAGACGCGGCTCCAAGGGACCGAGCCGGTGCACGGCAGGTCTGTCCAGTCTCCCGACCACGGAAGAGCCTGAGGGGCGGGTTCTGTGAGGACGAACGGACCCCAAGTTTGAGGAGCCCAGGTGTCCCGATCCCTGGCCCCCTCGGGGGTTCTAGGGGTCGAAGCTCTCAGCCCTCGCGCCTGGGGCCCCACGCTCCAGGATCTCGGTCATGCCACCTTAAGGACACAGGCGTCCCCCGTCCTATCCCCGTTCCCCCTCAAAGATCGGGGAGTCTAAACCTCTAGTCACAGTGGAGGACCCCAGTCCCCTCCTCCCCCCGACTCTCCGCACACACTCACCCGCCCCCCATGGAGCTTCTGGGTACGGTAATGCGGAGCCCCAGTCCGGCTGTGGGAGCCCTGCGAGGGATAGGACGTAGCAGAGTTTAGGGAATGGTGTGCACAATGGCTAGAGACTCCCCTCAGCCACTCAACCCAGTGGTCCTTATTTGTCAGGGACCGAGAGTTATTACCCCCGGCCCCTACTCACTCAGACCTGGGACTCAGGAGGCTCTCTGGGCCCCTCCTCCTCCTTCTCCTTCAGCCTCTGGAGTTCAAGCCCACACCCCTCTCCCGGCTCAACCCCAGGAGTCCAGGCACGCCCCCTTCCTCCCTTAGACTTAGAAGCCCAGCCTCTCACCTTCTTCCCCAGCGCTCAGGGGTCCCAGCCCACAGACACTTTTCCAACATGTCTCCGCTGTCAGCGTGTCCCCTTGGAGTGCCAGTTCGGGGAAATAGAAGTCGAGTTCAGCTCCTTCTGCAGGCAGGAAGGTTAGAGCCCCGTCAGGGTCAGTGGAAGCGCCCACCTGAGCACCCTCCCCACACACATTGTCTCAGCCCCAGCAGCCTACCCGGCCCTGACAGCCTGCTCCCCAGGGGCACTTCCTGTGGTGATGCTTCATCCCAGTTCCACAAATCCATGGCTGCTCGCGGTGAATGTTCTGGGTCAGAAAAAAAAAAAAGGGCACAGGGTGAGCTGGTGACACTTAGGGACCCTGGAGTCTGAGCCCCATCCCTTGCTTCACTCAGAGGAGTCCAGGCCTCTGCTCCCTCCTTCCCCAGGACCCTGGATTGTTGGCCTCCAGTGTCCTTTTCTCTCAGACCAGGAGTTAAGGGCCCCCAGACACCCAGACCCAGGAATCCAGGCCCCCAGACACCCAGACTTCCAGTCCCCAGTTCACAGCTCACCTCTGGCAGGTCCCTCTGCCCTCAGCCGGGGGTCTCAGCCCCATTTCATACCATGCACCCCCTCCCCCCGGGGGCCTGGGCAGGGGGGAATTTTCCAAGACGTCAGAGCTGGGGGTCGCAGCGGGGGTCGAGTTGCAGGGGCTGAGGCGGGGCCGAGCTGTGTCACCCCCGCCCCACTCCCCTCTGCCCCCAGAGATGGCCGTCCGCCTCCACGGTAGCTTTGGCTGTCCTCCCGCAGGGGTGGCTTGGACTTGAACAGGAGCTTGGGAAACAGCGGGCTGGGCGAGACCGGGGTGAGGAGGGGTGTTTCCGGGGTGACTGGGGCGGGGTGGGGGGCTTGGGGACTTGATCCTGTGACATGGGAGGTGGTGGGGGAGGAGAGCCTGGGGTCAGCTGGGCTGCACCAGGCTTATCTGCAACAGGAAGGGGGATTTCCGGCCAGACCCCCAGCGGGCAGACGTCACAATCCACAGGGGGCCTGTGGGGGTAGATTGACCTGGGATCCTCCACCAGGCCCACTTCTCCCCTTCTGAGGGCTTTGAGGGGAAGTGCTGGGGCTGCTTCCGAGGACAGTAAGAACACAGTATAAACAATAGCAACAGTGATAATAATAGCTAACATTTATTGGGGGCTCATTACATGCCACCGGCTGTGCCCTGGGCCTTTGTTTAATCCTCTTACCAGGTAGGTACTAGTCTTATCCCGATTTTATGAAAGGGGAAATTGAGGAGGAATTCCTCCCACTTTTCTTCATCTCCAGAACCCATGCCCTTCACTGCTGTAACACTTCAGGACAAATGGGGAAATTTGAATATGAACTGAATATGAGATATAGAATTAGTCATTTTCTTAGATGTGATAATGGTATTATGATATGAAAGCTATCTCTATAAGGAACACTGAGATATTTAGGGGTGAAGTATTGTGTCTGTAACTTGTTTCCAATGCTTCAGCAAAAAAACAAACCGTGTATACTTGCGACATGTACATACACATGTGCAATATTTGGGACACAGTTATGCCAAAAAATTATTTGTTGTCTTAAGTTCAAATTTAACTAGGTGCCCTGTATTTTTATTTCCTAAATCTGGCAACCCTAAACCCTGGTAGCTTGGCTTCAGAGCCTGCGCTTGTACCCATCCTGCAATATTGATAAGTAAATATTTACCATTAAAAATAACCTCTTTAATATGGGCCATTTCCAATATTCACCCAGTTCAATCACTAACCACTTGCCATTCTGGGGGTGGGAGGAGTGGGGGGTGTGGGCACTGCCCTTCTTTGTTACACGAGGGAAGGTGGGCCTCGACAGGAAGAGCAACTTACTAGGTCACACAGTGGGTGGTTGTGGGGCTCCTGGGATTGGACCCAGCGCTGGTTGAACCACAGAGCCCTCAGGCATCACCGGTCCTTCCATCCATCTAACCCAGGGGTCTGAAAGGAGTCTCCACCAGCTGTGCCCCACCAGGCCTGGAGCCTCCTCTCACTGAAGCTGGCCTCTTTCCTGTCTGTATGTATCTGTCTCCCCATGTCTCTCTGCCCTGGGTTGATGTCCCTGGCCCTGGGTCTCTGTTGTACCAGGCCTGACTGCAGTAACTTTTTTTTTTTTTTTTTTTTGGCCACACCTCACAGCTTGTGGGATCATAGTTCTCTGACCAGGGATTGAACCTGCGCCCTCAGCGGTGAAAGCGAGGAGTCCTAACCACTGGACCCCAGGGAATTCCCCCAAGTCTCTTCTGATGTCTCAGTCCCTCCCCATCTGTCTTTAAGTGTTCTTATCTCTCTCCCTATCTCCTTATCTGTTTCCATCTCTTTCCCTCCCTGGGTTTTTTCCCCATCTGCCTTCCCATTGTACTGCCTCAGACCCACAGTTCTCGTCTCTTCCTGTCTCCCTCCCCACCTCTCTGTCTCTGCTCACTACATCCCCTCCATTTTGGTCCCTCTGTCTCTCAACCCCATTGATCTTTTTCTCTCTCCCCTCAGGACTTAAATGCACACATTTAAAACCCGCCTTTCTGGAATCATTCCTCTTTCCATCTCCTCCTTTGCCTGCAGTGAATAGAAGAGGCTCAGGAGAAGGGAGGGCTAGTGATGTGGGGATGGGGTTTGAGGGTTCTGGAGCTGGGTGGTCCAGCCCAGGTGGCAGGGGGCTGAAGGGTACTTCCTGTCATTGATGGGAGGCCCTCACCCCTCTAACCAGACTGGAAAATGTGACGTCAGAGGGGGCAGTAAGGGAGGAAGACAGGAACTGAGGAAATTTGACACCTTTCCTTGGGTAACTGGCTTCCCTGAGAAGCCTTGGCATTGTTTCTCCCCTCCCTCCCAAGCCCTTTCCCAATCAGGGGTTCTGATGGCTGTGTCCCAGGGAGGCCCTCATCCCCTCCCCATGCCATCTCCCTCCTTTGCCTGGTCACTGCTCCAGCCTCCTTCCAGAACCCCAGATTCTTCTGAAGTGCAAATCTGTGATGCTAGTCCCCTGCTTGAACTTTGTCTCAACTTCTCAAGGCTGGCTGCTTTCAGGGTAAAGTCTAAGCTCCCAGTTAGGCATTCAAGTTCCTGCATGGACACTTCTTCAGACAGGCAGAGACAAGCGTGGAGCTGGGAAACAGGAGTTGGGGAGAGACTTACAGATGCAGAGAGAGAAGAGAGACTCAGAGAGATACACTTAGAGACAAGAAACAGAGGGGCACTCACAGAGAAACAGAGGAGACACAGAGAAACACTCAAAGAGATAGAGCAGAAGTTGGCTGGATTTTGGCAGAGTGAAGAAACTAGAAAACAGTCTCAGAGACCTAGAGGGTGACAACTGCAGAGACTAGGAGAGAGAACGACAGGAAGAGAATGAGACAGTCTCAGAAGTGGCCAGTGCCTTGAGGAAGCCCCTCCCTGACTCCCAGGATGGCTTCCATCCCAACCCTGATCACTCTGGGCTGTGACTGTCCGGCTACGGCCCTATCTTCTGCCACTGGACCATGAACTTGGAGGGAACAGGGCCTGTGGCTGTTTAAGTCACCATTGTGTCCCCAGCACTGTCCAGGCCCTTGATGAGAGTCTGCTGAATGGATGAAGGCCTGGAAGGCTGTGAGCTCCAGAAGGGCAGGGCCCAGAAGACCCCCTTATCTTGGTGCTGAGAACACAGGGTGGAGTCAGAAGACCACAGGTTTGAGCCTCTGCTTGGCTTCGGCCTTGCCCTAAGCCTCTACTTCCTCCTCTGTGGAACAGGCTGCACTGGACGTGCACTTAAGAGGTTTCAAGAAGATGTAAGGGGCATGCAGCAGGGACCGAAAAATGCCCATCTGCATGTTCGTCTGAGTAAACTTTCAAGGCTCCCCACTATTCCCAGAGTGGGGGATGCTAAGCCCTGTCCCCCAACGAGTGCTTCCAAGCCTAGCCAAGGATGGAAATGAATGTAAATTTATTGAAACTGGTTTTGGGGAGGATGGGTGGGTGGATAGTTGAGGATTTTCCAAAGAATTGTGGGGAGGAGCCAGCGCCCGGCCGGGTGGGAGCGGGTGCCCGGCCACAGACCCTATCTCAGGCCCAATTTCTTCTTCTCCTTTTGCTTCTTGCGCACCACGTCCAGGTTCCGGTCCTTCCACATGCTCTTGCGCAGCTTGATGGGGCGTGAGCCCACATACTTCCCTGTGGGAGGGAGGGTTCATGATCAGGCTTGGGGTCAGGCTCAGGCCAGATGCCTGCCATGCCCACTGACCCCAGGGAAGGCTGCACCCACCATTCATCTCACGCATGGCGCGCACATAGTCGCTGGGGTCCTTAAAGCTGACGAAGCCATAGCCCTTGGTTTTGCCCGTGCGCTTGTCGCGGATCACTTTAGCCTTAAGGAAGGATGGGAAGCGGCTGAAGGCTCGTGCCAAGATGTCATCATTCACCTCATTGCCCAGATCCCCACAGAAGATTCGGAAGTCATCTGGGGTTGGGAGAGAGGAGGTCAGAGGATACAGATGTCTGGCCCAGTCTTATTTAAATGACCCCACCTTCTCTGGAAACATCACCAAGCCCTCTTCCTCTGTATGCCCAGCAGTCTCTGCCTGGGGCCCTCTTGGTCATAACAGCCAATGCCTGTATAGCATTTACCCTGTGCTAGGCTCTCTGCCGAGCACCCATGAGGTTTTAACACAACTGGCACTCTCAACAACCCTTTACACCAAGGCACAGAGAGGTCAAGTCACCCGCCCCAAGTTAATCAGGAAGCGGCAGAGCTGGGACAAGAACTCAGGCATCTGGCTCCAGAGTCCTCACTTTTAACTAACTGCCCTGCCCTGCCCCAGCCCAGGGCCAGCTCACCCATTCCCACGATGAAGCCCCTACCTTCGTCATCCCAGCCCTGGCCTGTCCTCTAAGCCCACAGCATCCTTTGGTCTCCTGAACACCTCCCCATGGACATTCCCTGGGCGCCTGACACCCACTGGCTCCCATAATGGCACCCCGGTACCACAGACTTCATCGTTCCTCAGCTCTGCTTCCTCTGCAAAGCCCACTCTAATCCCTCTTGAGTCCCTGAAACCTGAACATACTGCCTGATTCTTCTCCAAGGCCAACTTCAGCTGCCATTCCTGGACATATCCCCTGGGCTGGGCCTGAGCCTCGACCAAATGTGCTCAAGCCCAAAGAATCCCTTCCCCCATGAGCATATACTATTACCATCCCCTTGTTGGAGATGAGGAAAATGAAACTTGAAGGGCTAAGTGACTTGCCCAAGGTCACAGAACCAGGGCCTACAGCCTGCACTGGCCACATCTGGGCCGGCGCTGCCATGGCTCTGGCCTGGGGTGGGTAGACGGTCCCAGGGAAAGAGGCAGAAGTCAAGGACTAGGATGGGAGGTAGGCCCCTCTCCTTGGCTACCACTGTGGTTGCCCCATAGCTCTGGTGGTGACTGAGGACATTCTTTGAGAACAAGTTAGTTTACCCCAGGCAGAAATAATCTGACAAACTTAGAGGGTGGGACCTTCTACAAACCAACCAGTCTGAACACTTCAAAAAACTATTATACATAAGACAAAGCAGTGGGAAGGAGACAATTCTCATTAAAAAATAATCTAGTGACACAAAACTGCATGTATCCTCGTTCAGGGGAAAAACAGCTATAATATACTTTGGGGACAACTGGGAAAATATGAATATAAACAGAATATGAGATGCCACAGAATTATTGTTAATTTTCTTTAATGTGTTAATCGTGTAATGATATGAAAGAAAATATCACTTTTCTTAGGAGATGAATACTGAAGTATTTAGGAGTGAAGTGATAACTTCATTTATAATTTACTTCAAATGACTGAGCAAAAACCAAAAAGATACAAACACATGGAGGGTTAAAGTGAATACAGCAAAGTGTTAATCGCTGAATCTAGGTGGTAGATATATAGTTGTTAACTGTGCAGTTCAGTATTTAAAATTTTTCATAAAAAGTTAGGAGACAAAAGAATGCTCTTTCACTTTTAGCAAGCCAGGCCCCTCATGAATGACACAGAGGCCAGAAGGTCCTAGGCGCCAATCGCCTCCACCAAGTTCTGTTCAGTGGCCGGGCGAGGGCCTGCGCCCGCTGTCCTGGTGTGGCTCGCCCCGAGGTGGGCTAACAACAGTGCCGTTACCTGGGTCGCCTCCGCTGGGTGGAGCAGCACAGACCCCGCACTCGAGCCCGCTTACCTGCATCCCACTCCAGCAGGCTGGGGTCCTCCCAGCTGCTCCCAGCTGCTGTGCGAATGCAGCGTTTCAATTTCTCTGGCTTTCCTTTCTTCTTGTCCTCACCTAGAGGCTCTGGGACCTGCAGAGGAAAGGGATGCGGTGCAAAGGGCTTGATGCTGGAGTCTGCTGGACCCGTCTGCCCCCTTCATGTTCTCCCACTTTCCTCTGCCCGCCCGGTCCTCCCGCCTCCATAGCTGGGGCACTGGATGTACCGCTGGGTGTCAGGTGTGTGTGTCTGCCTCCCTCTTCCCCACGTCCTCCCAACCCCTCCAATTTCCTGGGTCCCTCCTACCTCCACAGATAGAAGATGACATGTGTTTCTGCGTGAAGAAGCCCCTGGGCTCCTGTCTGCCCAACCAGCCCTTTCTGTGCCCCCACTGCTCTGCTCCCTGCCTACCTCAAGAGCCATGAGGCCAGGGGGTGGCTCAGGCCGAGGGGGCCGGGGTCTCGGACGCAGGGACAGGAGCTCAGGAATGCGCAGCGGGGGCAGTAGGCCTCGCACAACTTCCAGCGGCAGGGGCAGGGGCTCAGGCTCGGGCAGAGGCATGGCCAGGGCCAGTGGCAGGCTGGGCCCAATGACTGCAGGGCCAGCTGGGGTGCCCCCTGCCCCCACGGCCACCGCTGCGCCAGCCTCCTCCAGCCCGGCCGCTGCTGCCACCACAGCCTCCTCCTTCTCTTTCAGGCCCAACCCCAGGCCGAGGCCCAGCTCTCGGGGTGCTGCTGGCTCTTCCTGTAGGCAAAAGGAGGGCGTGAGGGGGGCCAGATCACAGGCTCAGACCTCACTCCCACCTACATCCTATACAACAGAGCAAGGGCCTGGGCGCCAGAGAGCAGGCAAGAGACACCTAGACAGGGAAAGGAGTCTCTAGTTAGAGACAAACACAGGGATAGAGAAACACAGGCAGAGAGACAGACAGACACAGGGACAAAAAAAGACACGAAGACAGAAAAACAGAGACAATCAAAGGAAAAATAGAGATACAGAGAGAGAAGTACACCTGTAACTTGTGTTTTCTCTCTATACTTTCCTTACAAAAAGAAGAAAAACAGAAAGATACGGCCACAGAAGGAAAGAGGGAAAGACAGAGACAAAGTCAGAGAGTGAGAAGGCAGAGACATGAAAAGCCACGGGAAAGGCAGACTTGGTAGACACAGCCCACCGGCCAGGATGAGGATCTCTCTGCCCACTGCACCTCTGACCCTCAGTTCCCTGTCCACACTCACCAGAGGAGGCCTCAGAGCAGCCATGGAGCCCAGAGGGGGCCCTGGGGCCCGAGCCATCGGTGGCAGCATCATAGGTGGTCCAGGGGGGCCAGGCAGAGGGGGGCCCACGAGGGCCTGGTGAGGGGGACGCAGAGCCATAGGACGAGGACCACCTGCTGTAGAAGAAAGAGCAGAATCTGTCAGGGTGTTAGTGGGGAAATCGGAGGGCTTGGGGAGGAGTTACGTGGCAGGATGGTGACCCTGGCCCCCTCACCTGCTCTCTGCAGCACGTGAGGGATGAAGGCTGGATGCAGAATAGGGGCCCTCTGGGGGGCCGCAGCTGTGGGAGAGATGGGGGTGTGTGTCAAGGGGGACTGGGGCACTTGGGGCAAGGTGTGTGCTTGTGGGTACTCTCAGAACCAAGAAATCTGGAGAAGAGCCTGGGGAGCCTTCTGGGAGATGTAGGGCTCTTTTCATTTGTTCATTCACCAAAAGCTTACCACTGATGATTTCCTCTGGGCCTGGCCCTGTCCTGTGCAATGCTAGGGACACACCAAAGACCAAGGGCTCTAAGGGAGCTCCTGGTCCAGAGTAGGAGAGAGCAGACCTATCACCAGAGTGACAGCCAGAGCGATCAGGGCTGGGATGGGGGAAAGCCCAGGCAGGGTGATGGAGGCTGGGAGTGGGGAGCCCAGGAAGCAGTGGGAGCTCAGAAGACCTACGCCAGGGGGACTAGAGAAGGCTTCCTGGAGAAAGGGACCTGTGAGCTGAGACCCAAAGGATAATGAAGAGTTGGTCAGGCAAAGGGTGAGTTTGGAAATATTACTAGCAAGGAGAACATTTATAAACAAAAATTTTTCCCTTTTCAGTTCAGTGTAATCGTAATAGAGGAAGTTAGAGTTGGAGAGCGTCATAGGAGAATGGTCAAGAGGTCAGCAGGCATCTAAGCAGTCTTGTTGGCTGAACCGTGTACGTCCTCTGGAGGGCACTGGGGAGCCACAGCAGGGCTGGAAGCTGGGCAGGGGACTAGGTCAGATATGCACTTTGATCAAAACCATACTAAAGCGTAGGAGGTGTTAAACCTTCTCAGGTATCAGATAAAAAAGTGTAACGGGATTTAAGTAGCACAATTAACAAGTACGATCTAACAGAGATCATACCAGAACTTTACAGAACACATATCCTTTTCATACACGTAAGGAAATACTAACGTCACAAAAATTGTGTGTATAAAGGTCATCTCAACAACACAAAGTAAGGGTGAGTGACCTGTGGAGAGGACAGATTTTAGTTGACTTTCGTTAGCTTGACTTGGGTTTAGTTGATAGGTTTTGGAAGATTAAAGTTGGGTGACAATGAGCAGGGGAGAGAAGGGACCTCAACAAGAGCCTTGCTGGTATATCCCAGCAATGTTTGGGGCTCCTGAGGAGGAAATGGGGATCTCTCTCTGCAAGGGGCTGGGTGATGTAGGGTCTTGACTGCCAGGTGAGGAGCACAGGTGCTTGTTTGATGGTTTGTCCATCCCATCAACAGAGCATGTAATACTTACTAGCTGGCATGGACCTTATATTTTAGAGAAAGCAAAAGATGATAACCATAATAAATAAATTGTACAACTGTTCTAAAGCATGAAGTGCTATGAAGAAACACAGCAAAGGGTAAGGATTAGGAGTGACAGTAAGGGGGTTGGTTTGCAGTGATCAAGTGAAGCCTTACTAATGCCAAACTGACAAAGTACACGATCAGGTTTATGCTTTAGAAAGACGATGACATCAGGGGGATGAAATGGAGAGGGTGAAGTAGTTGAAACAAGAGTGCTTGGTGAAATGTGGGATTTCCTGGCCCCAGACCTACCTGCTCGCCGCAGGAACATGGCTTCTCGAGCCTCTGGACTGTCCAGGTGACTCCGATCACCAGGACCAAAGCCAACTGTTGGGAGGGGAGAGATGAGGATGGTTGGAGGAGAGTCCCAGGCATCCCTTTTTCACCACACTGCCGCCCTCACTCCACCACTCCTTACTTACCTGGGCCCACAAAAGGTGGGCCACCCACCATGGGAGGAACCACTGTGGCTGCAGCAGCTGCTCGGGCTTCCAGAGTTTGTTGGACCTGTTGGAGAGGAGGCTGAGGTGAGGGGCCTGATTCAGTGCCCCCAAGCTGCCCTGGCAGGCTCACCTGGGAGGCCAAGGGTTTCATTCTTTGCACTCTGTGGCTATCTATCAAACTTTAGGTCTCAGCTAAAACATCACTTTTCAGAGAGGCTTTTGGGATCACACTAGCCGAAGGTGTCCTTAGCCCCTCCCAGTTGCAACTTCTCTCATCATCCTGCTTCATCTTCGCCAAAGCACTTAGCACTACCTGAAATTATGTCTAGCGTGTCCTCCTTCTCTCCCGTGCCACCACCCTGGTCCAAGCCACCATTATCTCTTGCCTGGAGTATTATGGTAGCCTCTTCCTCAGACTCCTTGATTCTGCCCTGGCCCCCTACAGTCTGTCCTCCAAACACAGCCAGAGTGACCCTGGTGACATCTAAGTTGGATCACATCACATCACCCCACTGCTCAAAACCCTTCAACTGCTTCCCATCTCAGAGTAAAAACCAAGGTCCTTATGATGACCAACAAGGTCCTACTAGATCTGTCTCTATCACCTCTCTGTGCTGATCTCCTCCCACCCTCTCCCTTGCTCACTGCATTCCAGCCACACTATTCTCCCTGCTGGTCCTTGAACATGTCAGGTATGCACCTACCTCATGGCCTTTGCATTGGCAGTTCTCTCTGCTGGGAATACTCTTCCCCCGGATATCTGCCTGGTTCCCTCCATCATGCCCTTTACATCTTTCCGTAAATGTCACCTCCTCAGAAAGGCCTTCCCAGATCGCGCTGATAAACCTCTGCCCTTTTTACTCTACTTGGACCTGTCTCTCAGTAGTAAAATGTAAACTCCAAAAAGGTAGTGATTGTTTTTCTGTTTTGTTCTCTGCTATATGCCTAGTGTCTAGAATAGTGCCTAGCGCAGAAAAGGCACTGGAAAATTATCTGTTGAGAGAATGAACAAGTTTCATTTACTTGTTCTCTTTTTAGTAGTCTCTCTCTTCACTACTCATATATACTTAGCTATGGAGCACTTGAATGTGACTAATGAGACTGAGGAACTATTTAACTTTAATATGAATTTTAAATAAATACAAAACATTTCCATTATTGCAGAAAGTTCTACTGGCCAACATGATCTAGAATAAAAGCTCCCAAAGGGCAGAAATATTGTTTGTCTTAGTCACTACTGTGTTCTCAGTGCCCGGCACCTGAAATATTTGTCACACTAATTAATCAACAAGCCAACATGTTAATAGCTCTCTATATACAAACACTGTGTTCAGAGGCAACGTGCTCTATTATATGCGTTAGTTCAGCCGTACCTGCTGGTATGTGTTGGTGGCGATAATTGGGCGGATCACAGGAGCTGCTGGGACTTGCATTGCTTCTACCGTGGGGACGGTGGGCACCGCAGGCACAGCAGTTGGGATTCCTGTAACCGGAGCCCCCAGAACTTCCTGCTCAAACCTGGGGGGGGGGGCAGGACAGACACCACAGCTCAGGACATTGCACCAATTCTGGAACGCTGGGTATATCGCGACAGCGCCTTCACCCCTGCCAAGCTCTCCTTCTTACTCCCGCCCCCACAATCCCGAAAGTCCCATTTCCCCAAGATAGAGCCATATGTCGGGCCTATCGTGGCCTGGAGGGTCCAGGGCTCTGGCTATGGGACGGCTCTTATCGCGCCCTGTCGCGGGCCTTACAGGGCCATCTCCGCCTCCATCTCCTTCAAGCGTTCCTCGCCGCTCTTGCCCGGGATGCCAGCACCAGGGCCCGGGACCACAGGTCCTCCTGCACCCGGGAGTCCCGGGGCTGGCCCCGCCCCGGCCATCGCTGCTGCCGTCGCTGTCGCCGCTACTACCGCCTTAGCTCAGTCGCCTCCGCCGGTTCCGCTGTGTACTCTCTGACTTCGTCAGGGTGGGCGCCAGCGGATGACGTCTCAGCGAAATTGACGAGCGCCGGTACATGACATAATGCGCCAACGGGGCTCGCCAACGGGGATCGAGGGCCAATGAGAACCCGCCACACCCGAAGGGCCCGCCCCAAGGAGGAATATAGGCCAATCAGAGTGCCGGAAAAACGAGTTTTACGGAAGAATCTGAGTCTATGAGAGTGCAGCCGAGCGAGACAGCCACGCCTTCATGGAGGAACACGGGCTAATGAGAGTGCTGTGAAGTCAGTTGTCCCCGTTCCTGAAGTGGAAACTTGATCTTTAAGAACTCAGGAAAGTTCGGAGGTCCCGCCCTTGCCACCGCGAGGCCCGTTCCGGAAGATTTAAAACACACTGAAATCCGAATCATCCCAGGGCTGGACGAGGCTGGATATAGCTGGGGGCCGTGGTCGCCCACTCTGGGGTAGACGGACACGCTACCAGACAGTGAGTCCCAGAAAAACCAGGGACATGATGTGGGAAGCTCAGATGAGGTGCCTGACTCAGGCTTCCTGGAGGAGGTGACGTCTGAAAACTTATGCTAGATGAAAATGAGAGAGATTCTGGGTAGGAGGAATACAGTTCATGCAAAGGCCGAGAGACAGTAGTCAAATGCGTCACCTCAGAAGGTCACGTGTATAGTTTCGGTGTCTGTGCTTTCTAGGGACACAGCTGACCCCTCCTTTTTTTTTAGTCCTCAAAATGTTTTATGAATATTTTCAAAAATACACAACAGTAGGGAGAATAATATAATGAACATCCACGTACCTCTCAACAATTACTAATATTCTACCCTTCTTGTTTCGTCTATACTTATTTTATTTTTTTGCTTTACATTATAGCAAATTCCAGACGTCTATCAGTTCACCCATAATTGCTTCATGATGTCTTTCTAACATAAGGAGTATTTAAAAGGAAACAAAACAAAAACAGCAGTTTCACACCCAAGAAAATGGGTATCTTAGTATCATCTAACACCCAGACTGAGTTCAATTTTCCCTGCCTCAAAATGTCTTTATACAGGGGACTTTCCTGGTGGCGCAGTGGTTAAGAATCCGCCTGCCAATGCAGGGGACACAGGTTTGAGCCCTGGTCTGGGAAGATCCCACATGCCATGGAGCAACAAAGCCCGTGAGCCACAACTACTGAGCTTGCGCTCTAGAGCCCGCGAGCCACAACTACTGAAGACTGTGCACCACAACTACTGAAGCCCGCTCGCCTAGAGCCTGTGCTCTGCAACAAGAGAAGCCACTGCAATGAGAAGTCCGCGCACCGCAACAAGGAGTAGCCCCCGCTTTCCGCAACTAGAGAAAGCCCTAGAGAAAGCCCGCATGTAGCGACGAAGACCCAACGCAGCCAAAAATAAATAAATAAATAAAAACAAAACCAAAACGTAATGTTACCGCTTGCCTTGGTTTCTTGAAGCTCCAGTTTGAATCAGCATAAATGAATGCTTTGTTAAAATACTTTGTTTGCTTCTGTGCTAGAGATGTTATAAGAAAAGAATAGGATGCCTTAAAAAAATGATTATTAACTAGAGTCCATACTTTATTCAGTTTTCCTAGTGTTTACCTAATCTCTTTCCTGTTTAAGCATCCCATCCAGGATAACACATAACATTTAGTTGTCATGTTTCGTTAGGCTCTTCTTGCCAGTGACAATTTCCTACTCTTACTTTTTCATGACTTTCATAGTTTTGAGGAGTACTGGTCACGTAATTTGTAGAATGTTCCTCATTTGGGATCTGTCTGATGTTTTTCTCATTATTAGGCTGGGGTTATGCTTTTTTTTGGGGGGGGGAGACCACAGAGGTAAAGTGCAATTTTCATCATATCATACCAAGGGTACATACTATCAACATGAATTATTATTGTTAACTTTGATCTCCTGAAGTAGCACTTGTCAGATTTCTTTACTATAAAATTACTTTTTAAAAACTCCCTGGGCTTCCCTGGTGGCGCAGTTGTTAAGAATCTGCCTGCCAGCTCATGCAGCTCAATATAAAAAAAACAACCCAATCCAAAAATGGCCAGAAGACCTAAATAGACATTTATCCGAAGAAGAAATACAGACTGCCAACAAACACATGAAAAGAGGCTCAACATCACTAATCATTAGAGAAATGCAAATCAAAACTACAATGAGGTATCACCTCACACCAGTCAGAATGGCCGTCATCAAAAAATCTACAAACAGTAAATGCTGGAGAGGGTGTGGAGAAAAGGGAACCCTCTTGCACTATTGGTGGGCATGTAAATTGATACAGCCACTATGGAGAACAGTATGGAGGTTCCTGAAAAAACTAAAAATAGGGCTTCCCTGGTGGCGCAGTGGTTGAGAGTCTGCCTGCCAATGCAGGGGACACGGGTTCGAGCCCTGGTCTGGGAAGATCCCACATGCCGCGGAGCAACTAGGCCTGTGAGCCACAATTACTGAGCCTGCGCGTCTGGAGCCTGTGCTCCGCAACAAGAGAGCCCGCGCACCGCGATGAAGAGTGGCCCCCACTTGCCGCAACTAGAGAAAGCCCTCGCACAGAAACGAAGACCCAACACAGCCATAAATAAATAAACAAATAAATAAAAATTAAAAAAAAAAACTAAAAATAGAACTACCATATGACCCAGCAATCGGCTACTGGGCATATACCCTGAGAAAACCATAATTCAAGAGTCATGTACCACAATGTTCATTGCAGCACTATTTACAATAGCCAGGACGTGGAAACAACCTAAGTGTCCATCGACAGATGAATGGATAAAGAAGATGTGGCACACACATACAATGGAATATTATTCAGCCATAAAAAGAAACAAAATTGAGTTATTTGTAGTGAGGTGGATGGACCTAGAGTCTGTCATACAGAGTGAAGTAAGTCAGAAAGAGAAAAAAAAATACCGTATGCTAACACATATATATGGAATCTAAAAAAAAAAAAGGTTCTGATGAACCTAGGGGCAGGACAGGAATAAAGACACAAATGTAGAGAATGGACTTGAGGGACACAGGGAAGGGGAAGGTTAAGCTGGGATGAAGTGAGAGAGTGGCATGGACATATATGCACTACCAAATGTAAAATAGATAGCTAGTGGGAAGCAGCTGCATAGCACAGGGAGATCAGCTCGGTGCTTTGTGACCATCTAGAGGGGTGGGATAGGGAGGGTGGGAGGGAGATGTAAGAGGGAGGGAATATAGGGATATATATATGCATATAGCTGATTCACTTTGTTATACAGCAGAAACTAACACAACATTGTAAAGCAATTATACTTCAATAAAGATGTTAAAATAAAATAAAAAAAAGAATCCGCCTGCCAGTGCAGGGGACACGGGTTTGAGCCCTGGTCGAGGAAGATCCCACATGCTGCGGAGCAACTAAGCCCGTGCGCCACAACTACTGAGCCTGCGCTCTAGAACCCGCAAGCCACAACTACTGATCCCGCGTGCCTAGAGCCCGTGCTCCTCAACAAGAGAAGCCACTGCAATGAGAAGCCCGCGCTCCGCAACGAAGAGTAGCCCCGCTCGCCGCAACTAGAGGAAAGCCCGCGCACAGCAACGAAGACCCAACCCAGCCAAAAACAAACAAACAAACAAATAAATAAATTTATATAAAAAAATTAAAAACTCTCTTTTCATGCTCTTTGGAAGGAAGTTACTATGCACAGCCCATACTTAAGGGGTGGAGTAGTTAAGCTCCACCTCCGTGAGAGTGAGATATCTACATAAATTATTTGGAATTCTTTTGCACAGGGGATGTCTATTCTACCCCCTTTATTTCGTTATTAAATCACTTGTATCAGTATGGACTCATGGATATTCTGTACTTTCGGTTATTATACAATACCACTTTAGTTATTTTGTTGCTCAAATTGTTCCAGCTTTTAAAATCCTATTAAAGTCTTTTTTTAACCTGAAAATTTCCCTTCTCCTGCCTTTTTCTTCCTCCCTCCCTCTTTTCTTTCTCTTTCTCCCCCCGCCCTCTTTTTTTGTCTTCTATTTGTTGCAGAAACTGATCAATTGTCCTATAGGACGTCTCACATTTTGGATTTAACTAATTATGTTGTTTCACTTGTTCCTCACTGCCTCCTCTCCCTTTCTTATTTATTGCAGTGACAGAAGCTTGATTAGATTTAGGTTTAATTTGGTAGAAGAATACTTAAGAGGTAATCCTACTGTATCCCATCAGGAGCACATGGTATCTGGTTGTCCTCCTTTGGTGATGCCAAGATTGATCAGCAGTGTGATCCTGTTCCATCCATTTTAAAAAGCTCAACCAACCTTTCCATTAATAGTTTTAGCAGCACTTGATCATCATTACCTGTATCTATTACTTATTAACATATGGAAGATAGTGGTTTTCGAATTTTATCATTCTCTCTGAAATTATTAGTGACTTTTATAAACATCCTCATCAGGAATTGGGTTACTTGTTCACATACAGGAAAGAAGACAGAAAATGCTTGATTCTTTCCCTATTTTATGTTGGCGGGGGGAAAGAAATGAGTTGGTTACTAACACCCTTCAAAGGTGACCAGTGAGGAATGTGTGTGTGAATATCAATATGAACTGACATTTTCAAACATATTTATGTGCTTCAAGTCATTGCAGTCATTCTTTTTTTTTAAGATTTATTTATTTATTATTTATTTATTTATATTTAATTTATTTTTTTGGCTGCATCGTGTCTTAGTTGCGGCATGTGGGATCTTCACTGAGGCATGTGGGATCTTTTGTTGTGGCGCGCTGGCTCTTCCTTGTGGTGTGTGGGCTTCCCTCTAGTTGTGGCATGCGGGTTTTCTCTCTCTAGTTGGGGCACACAGGCTCCAGGGCATGTGGGCTCTGTAGTTGTGGCGCATGGGTTCCAGAGCGCGTGGGCTCTGTAGTTTGTGGCACGCGGGCTCTAGTTGAGGCGCGTGGGCTCTATAGTTGTGGCACGCGGGCTTAGTTGCCCTGCGGCATGTGGGATCTTTGTTCAAACCCGCGTCCCCTGCATTGCAAGGCGGATTCTTTACCACTGGACCACCAGGGAAGTCCCCATTGCAGTTATTCTAATTGCTGCTCAAAATGTCACATCTTTAGCCAGTGGCAACGCCTTCATACTGACTCCTGAGTCCTTTTGACTCAATCCCAGTAGTTTTGGAGGACGTCCTTGCTCTCTGGTACAAAATGCTTCATACTCATTTTGCACATTTCCTGCCCCAGACCTAGAATCAGCTACTTCCCCAAGGATCCCTGGTTCCTTTGAGTCAGAAATGGTATTTAGAGGCCACAACCTGGGCACTAGGGTTGCTCATTGTTACTGCGTTGTCATATGTAGAGCTTTTCCGTGGACTTAGCTAGGGAAATATATATATATATATATATACATATATATATATATATATATATAAAAAATACATATTTATATATATTTATTATACATATTATATATATAGTTTAGAAAGAGAAAACCCCATGAGTTCATTCTAATATTTCCAATTCTAATGAAAGATTACAGGGTATTACTTCTTTGATTTTATATTTGTATCTCTTTTCTTCTTCTTTTTAAAAATATTTATTTATTTATTTGGCTGTGCCGGGTCTTAGTTGTGGCAGGTGGGGTCCTCACCGCCACGTGCGGGATCCTCAGTTGTGGCATGCGGGATCTTTTAGCTGCAGCATGCGGGATTTTTAGTTGCGGCATGCGAACTCTCAGCTGCCGCATGTGGGATCTAGTTCCCCGACCAGGGAGCGAACCTGGGCTCCCTGTACTAGGAGCCCAGAGTTCTAGCCACTGGACCACCAGGGAAGTCTCGTGTATCTCTTTTCATTTGCATTAAAAACTTAGTCCCCAGTAACATTAGCATAGCTACATATTTGTTTTAGTCTAATATATAATTTCAAAATATATGATGTTGGGTCTCAAAATTTTAAACTATGTATTTTACCAAAATAAAAAAAATCAGTATTATTATGAACAATAAGACTATTTGAAAGTAGGTTGCAGACATCATCCTTAATACTTCAACACATATTCTCTAAGAACATTCTTCCACTTAACCACGATACCATTATCACATCAAAAAAATTTTATACAGATACAGTATTATCCCATATACCAATCTCTCATTTCTCATATTCAAATTTCCCCAGTTGACTCAAAAATGTACTTTCGCGGGACTTCCCTGGTGGTGCAGTCGTTAAGAATGCGCCTGCCAATGCAGGGGACACGGGTTCGAGCCCTGGTTTGGGAAGATCCCACATGCTGTGGAGCAACTAAGCCCGTGCGCCACAGCTACTGAGCCTGCACTCTGGAGCCCCCCAAGCCACAACTACTGAAGCCCACACGCCTAGAGCCCGTGCTCCGCAACAAGAGAAGCCACTGCAGTGAAGAGTAGCCCCTGCTCGCTGCAACCAGAGAAAGCCCGCCTGCAGCAATGAAGACCCAACGCACCCAAAAATAAATTAAAAAAAAAATTTTTTTAATGTACTTTCGGGACTTCCCAGGTGGTCCAGTGGCTGACTCTCACTCCCAATGCGGGGGGACCCAGGTTTCATCCCTGGTCAGGGAACTAGATCCCACATGCCACAACTAAGACCTGGTGCAGCCAAATAAATATTAAAAAAAAAACCCAAACCCCACAAAAAACAATCCTCCAAACCAAAAAAATCCCCCAAAATGTACTTTCAAACTCAAATGCTTAAAAAAAAAAAAAACTTAAAACACCCCACCCTGATTCAATCAAGATTTTGCATTGCATTTGGTTGTCATGTCTCTTTTAATCTAAAACAATACCCACTGTACCCCCACTGACTTTCGGAAGAATGTGATCTAGTTGTTTTGTACAAGGTCTCACAACTTTTATTTCACCCAGTATGTCTTTGGGAGAGATTCCTATAAGTAGCATTGTCTGGGCAAAGAGTAAATGCTTATATCGTTTTTTTTTTAATTAAAAAAACCTTTTATTATTATTTTTTGGGTTTTATTAATTTTAGCTGTGTTGGGTCTTCGTTGCTGCGCGCGGGCTTTCTCTAGTTGCGGCGAGCGGGGACTACTCTTTGTTGCGGTGCGCGGGCTTCTCATTGCGGTGGCTTCTCTTGTTGCGGAGAATGGGCTCTAAGCGCGCGGGCTTCAGTAGTTGCAGCACACGGGCTCAGTAGTTGTGGCTCACGGGCTCTAGAGAGCAGGCTCAGTACTTGTGGCGCACGGGCTTAGTTGCTCCGTGGCATGTGGGATCTTCCTGGACAAGGACTCGAACCCATGTCCCCTGCATTGGCAGGCGGATTCTTAACCACTGCGCCGCCAGGGAAGTCCAATAAATGGTTATAGAGTTTTGCTGGAGATTATCCCACAGATATTCCATATTGCACATCCACTGATGTATCAAGAGTGCTGTTTCCCATAGCCTTACCAACAGAGGGAGCTGCCAAAATTATAGGTTTCCTTTTTCCAAGTCTGGTAGGTGAGAAATGTATCAAAGTGGGGTTTTAATTTGCTTTTCTCTTACAGAGTTTGAGCATATTTTCTGAGAACTGTCCATTCATATATTTTGCCCATTTTTCCACGGACTTGGAATTTTTCTTTTCCACTTTGACACTACACACACACACACACACACACACAACCTTTTACATTATAAACTGCGAACATTTCCCCCCAATTTGTCATTTCTTCTTACTTAGCTTTTTTTTTTTAACCATGTAAAAGTTTCTTTTATTTTTTTTGTCAGTACTTCCCCTTATTGCATCTGGATTTCAAATCATATTTAGGAAAGTTTGTCCAACTTCTAGTTTATAGAGGAGTTCACCTTCATGGAGCTCACATTTTGTTTGAGGACAATAAAAGATAAAGTAAAACAGTGTATGTTAGAAGATGTGCTATGGAGAAATATTGAGCAAGGACGGGGGTAAGGACCCTCATGTTCAGTAGGGGGGTGGCTCGGAGCTGAGATGAAGAGGAGGGGGGACACTAAGGTGGCACATAGGAAGGCAAACGTGTAAAGACTGGGAAAGAGTAGCCAGGGATAGGAGGAGAACTGGGAGAGTGAGGGTGCTCTGGAGGCCAAGAGAGGAATATGGGAAGGGAGGTGGAAAATCAGGTTTAAAATCTCAAAGATGTCAAATATCCCTAATTTGTAAACTAACTGCAACCCCAATAAAACCCCCATCTATGTTTGTATTTCTTCTGGAACCAGGCAAATTGGGTATAAAGTTCACTTCATTTGAGAGAAAAACATAGCAAGAGACAGGGACACATTGAAAAATAAGAGCGAGATGGCAATCAGCCATTTCAGGTACTAAGACGTATTACACAGCCTTTATAATTAAAACACTGTGGGGATGGCACACAAGAGTCAGACAGACAATGGACTTGGAGAGAACACAGGTGCAGCCCAATTAACCATGGAAATCTAGTGTATGAAAAGGTGGCATCTCAAATCACCTAAAACTACCTTATGAAGTTTAGGTAGGTAAAGTTTTACTTTATAAGTTGAAGATAATGCACAGTGAAATGCATAGATCTAATCAGTATGGCTAGAATAGTTCTGAAAAATCTATACACCTGTGTAAGCCCACCACCGTCAACATACAACATATTCCCAACTCGAGAAAGTTTGTCTCCTCCTTGGTTGACCCCTGCCACCCAGTCCTCCTTCAGAGGCAATCACTGCTCTGAATGAAAATTATAATAAGTGTTAGTGAGACATATTTAAAATAAGACAAAATTGAATCCATTTGGATAAATTCCAAATGGCTCAGAGATTTAAATTTTACATTTACAAAAGAAACTGTATAATAAACTAGAAGGCAATGTCATCTCTTAAACCTTCCCCTCTTCCAGCAGCTGCACTGCCTCCTCAGCCCTCACACCAACACATCTGAACTCAGGGCCTTTGCATGTGCTGTAGTCTTCCCCTCTGCAAGCCTTCCTCAGATGCCCGTGTGCTTCCTTCTCTCTCTACCTTTACAGAGTGTCACCTTTGCTGTGTAGCCCTCTATTTAAAAATCACACCACTACAACCGCTTTTTCTCCACAGCAGTTCTTCCACATACTAAATATTTTGCTTACTTATTTTGTCAGTGGTCTGTTCTCCTGTCCTAGAATGACAACTCCCTGAAGGCTGGGACTTCTGTCCATTTTTTTCAGTGCTGGATCCTCAGTACTTAGAGCAGGTGCTTGATTACTTTTTGCTGAGGGTAAAAGTGACGAGGAGAGTTTCAGGTAGGGTGGGGCCCACAGTACCCCATTCTCTTGGCTTTAGTGGGATGATAGGACAGTGGCAAGGCAACTGAGAGGAAGAACAGAACAGCCTGTGAAGGGGGATGGCAGGTGTGGGTAGAGACAATGGGCTGATGCATCCAGGCAATGCTTTCTTCCAAAAGTCTTATTAAGGGAAGTGAAGTGTTGGGGTGAACAAATGCGAAGCTCTGGACTTCTTTTTGAGCCACCTCTTCATCTGCACAGCTGCTGCAGGGCGCCTTGGGCCTGGATCCAGCGCAGCTGCCACTGGGGCAGGGACAGGCCTTGGCAGAGCTCCCCGGAGAGGGCGGCTTGCCCCGGCTGCTCCCACCTGGAGAAGGGGATGGCATAAGAGGGGAGGCCTGGACCTCCAGACCTTCACTGCCCTCCGCTCAGCACCATGCTCTGCTTGTCATCAGCACCCCCCCCGCCCAGTCTAAGTTCTGCCTGTTCCGCCAGTCAGCCCCCACCTCATCGTGTCCCCCTCTCACCAGTCCCCCACAACTCCCTGCAGCTCGGGGATTCGCTTCAGTGCTCGTTTCAGCAGGCTCTCCAGGCGCTTCAGAGCCCGCCCCAGGTTCTCTTTCTGCTCCTTTTCCTGGGATGCCCGGATCTGCAGCAGCTCTGCAGGTTAGAAACCCGGCGGGCAGCAATGAATCCTCTGGCTCCCTGGTGCCTTGCAGCCAATGGGTCACCAAGTCTCCAATCATCTAGTCTTCACCTGAGCATCTCTCCTAATCCTCTCTCTCCTCCCAGGTCCTCTTACCACGTGCAAGCCCACCATACCTCAGGCGTTATTCTGAATGCCTTCCTCCCTCCCCCTGGTGGCCCCTCCATCTCCATGGCCCAACCCTCAGCGTCCTCCCTGCTTCCCTACTTGTCCCCCAGCCTCCCTCCTAGGGCCCAAACCTCAGCCTCTCACTGGTCCATCCTTCACATGGCAGCCAGAGTGATCTCACAGCCTAAACCTGATCCTTTCCCTCTCCTGCTTGGAACGCTGCAAGGCTCCCCAGAGCCCCAAGACAGAGCCCAGGCTCTCAGCCTAGTACTTGAGGGGTGCATCCTGTGGCCTCTGCTTACTACTCCAGAGTAAAACCTCACCTGTCCCCCGGGGCCCACTGGAGACACCATCTTTCCTCCTGGACAGCTCTCACCTCTTTCCCCATTGAGCTCTCAGGGCCAGCACATGGCACATACGCAGCGAGTGCTTGCTGAGTGAATCCAGGAATAAATGACTTTTCTGAGTTTCAGCTTCCTCTCTGTAAACTGGGGTCTTATACTCCCTTCCCTCATGGTAAGGACTGTTAGACACTGTGCATGTGCAGATAACGGTGACTGGAATCACACCAGAGACGCAGAGTGCTTACTGCAGCCAGGCATGGCTCAATACCCTGTTTGGGTCACCTGACTGAATCTTTCCAGCAACTCTGTAAGGTATTATGATTATGCTTATTCCACTGAGGAGGAAACTGAGGCACAGGGAGATCACGCAGCAAGGAAGAGGTGGGGCTGAGAAGAGAATCCAGGTAGTTGAACTACACAGCCCAGTTTTTAACTACTCAAGTATACTATTGTTTGGTGATGGATGAGTATTTGGCAATTCAATGAGCAGTGCTGCCTAATGGTTAGGAGCAAAGACCCACGTTAGACGGCCTGGATTCAAATCCCAGCTTGGCTGTCTGGGCAGCTACCAAGCCTTCTGCTTCTCAGTTCCCTCCTCTGTAAAATGGAGAGAACCCCTGGGCTGCTGTGCAGATGAAACTAGTGAGCATGCTCAAAGCACTCAGCACACTGTGTAAGCAGTGGGTGTTTGTGATTTCTTCTGGACGCTGATGGTCCTGGGAAGGGGCTGGGATGCTGGATAAGGAAGCAGGGCAGGCCTACCCTGGGTGGATGGTCCTGGCGGCAGGCTGGTCTTCATGTGGAGCAGATACCAGCATCGGAGACTTCGCTGGTCCTGGAGGAACAGAAGGTCCTGGCGAAGAGAGGCAGCCTTCGGGAGGAGCAGCTCCGGAGCCTGGAGGAAGGGGGAAGGACAGTCACCTGGGGTGGGGGTAGGGGTGGGAAGAGGGGTCCTAAGGGACAGGCACTCACCTTCCCTGCGGGCAGCCCCAGTGTGTGGCTCAACACTATGAGGCTGGAGCCTCTTGGGGATGCAGGATGCAGCTGGTGGATGGATGGCAGGACCGTAGGGAGGGGCTGCAACCTGTGGGGGAAAATCCAGGTTGGGTGGGGCACTGAGAGGGAGGCTTGGGTTCCAGAGGCTCTGGGGGCTGGGAGCTGGGCTCAGGAGGCCCAGGAACTTGGAGGTGGGTCTGAGGACTAGGATTCCAGAATGGGGCTGAGGACCTGAAGGTGAGGTCTGGCAGCCCGGGAACACTGGGAGGACTGGAATTGTTTTTTTCGAGTGGGACCAGGGAGTGACAGTCATCCACGGCAGGGGACATGGTGACGGCCCAGTCTCACCCTTCAGGGCTGTGCCGCAGCAGGGTGCCCAGCAGAAGATGGGGCAGATGCTGGGCTTCCTCCTCTAGACACCGAAGCAGCTCCTGGCTCTGTGGTGCTACCATCTCAGATGTGGGGACCACTTTTTGCTGAACCAAAGCTAGCACCTGTGGGGAAGGAAAGGGATGGGAAGGGCAGTGTGAGGCTGCTTAGCCCCCTCCCTGGGAGACCCAGCCCTACCCAGAATTTGCCCCAGCTCCCATCTCACCTCCCCAGGGCTCCGGCACAGGCTCGTCTTGCTGGCTGAGTTGCCCTTGATGAGCAGGCGGACCTGTTCCTGCGTCTCCTCCTAGGTAACAGAGAGGCCACGGAGATGCGCTGCTTTTCCTTGTCACCTTCCAGCCTCTGCCCCTGCTCACCCCTTTGCACAGGTCCTGATTCCTCTTGGGAATCTCACCCTGACCTCCTCCCCTCACCAGGAGGCCCAGTTCTGGATCTTAAGGGTCCCAGCCTCACTCTGGCCCTCCACCAGGCCCTGCCACTTCTCCCGGAGTCCCGCCTCTCACCACCAGTTGGCGCCAGTGCAGGATCCGCTGCTGTTTGGCCTGTAGCTCCTGGAGCAGAAGCTGCCGCTGCCCAGAAGCCTCCTCTAGCTCCTGGCTCATGGCACGCAGGGCCTTGAGTTCTGCCCACAGGGCAGCGCTCCGGATCCCCAGCACCAATGCCTGCCTGGGGCACGAGTAGAAAAAAGCAAAGGAGAAGGAAGGTGACTAAGACTCACGGTGGAGGAGGGAGATCAGATCTGCAAGGATGCACAAGGAGCCATAGCACAGGGAGACAAACCAGGAGAGCAAGCAGGGATGCAGAAACAGGAGCCACAGGTGCGGAAAAAGTCCAATAACCCGAAACCTCTGGGAGAGAGATGGCCTAGAGGCCTCTGCCCATGGAGACCCCTCACCTCTCGCTGGATCCCACGGTACATCTCTCCATGTCCTCCATCAGGCCCTGGAGATGCCGGGTCAGGATTTGATGGTCCTTCAGGAGGGGGCCCCGCTGGGTGACCAGTGCAGCCACAGACTGCCAGCCCTCCTGGAGCGAGGCACAGAGTCAGGGTGGGCATGGTCCCTGGGGTTGGGGGCTGGGGGAGGGGATCGAGTGGGTGGGGAAGGGGATGGAGTCCTGGGAAGGATCCTGGGGGTCACCTGGATGAGATGCACCATGGACGGCAGGGCCTGGCTGGAGTTGGGCTGGTCTGGGGCCTGGGAGCTGAGAATAGGGGCCGAGCTGCAGAGAGAGGAGACCTGTCCCCTTGCCTGGGCCCTTGGGGGTAACCAATGTCAGCCCACCTGCCGGATTGGTTACTAGGTTTCAGTTCCACCCCCATCAGCAGGTCACCCTGCCTGGTCCTGACCTGTCCCAATTTACCCAGCCCCCAGCCCTGCTCCGACTGTGGGAGCGTCCACGCCACACCTGGCTATCTCCGTATCTTGGAGCTCATCCACACTGCACAGGGACTGGATCTCTGCCTCCCGCTCTGCAGCCAGGTGCTCCAAGGCAGCCAGGACATGGCCCGGAGGGTGGTTTGTCAGCAGTGTCTGGTGAGGAGAGGAGTGAAGTCAGGGCAGGATGGAGGAGGGCTGCGAGCTGGGACTCCATGGAGAAGGGGAAGGGATCAAGAGTTAGGTCCTGGCACCCTGAGGTTTAATCATGGGGCAGAGGGTGTGGCCTTTTTGAGAGCCCCCTCACCTCCACTGAGCTAAGCCACTGCTGGTAGGAAGTTCCAAAGAGATCATCTCGAGGGGTTCTGTGGAGTTGGGGAAGGGGACAGAGAAGGTTACAGAACACATCAATTCACCCTCTAATGATCACCACCACCCTATAAGGTAGGGGGTGTCATTGTCCCCATTTTAAGGATTGGAAACCAGGTTCTTTCTCTACGCCTGTCAGACTTGAGTTCCCCACTTAATATCAACTCGCTGGTCTTGGGCCCCTTCATGTGTGCTGTTTACCTGGAACACCCTCTCAACCTTTTACCCTCCTCACCAGAGAACCCATCCTGTCTCCTTAGCTGGGTAAGGCATTTCATTTGGGTTCCTGCACCTCTCAGGCCTCCCCACCCTCTGACAGCCCTAACTACCTGGGTTGTCACTGTCTATGATGGTCTGTTTCCCTCTTTTCCCAGCCTGGGAGCCCTGTCAGGGCAGGGCCTGGGCCAACAGAGCCCGGAGGCCCAATGTCTGTTAACAAGTGACTACCCCCAAAGCCCAGGTTCTTTGCAGGGTCTTGGGGGTTGAGGGATACTCACGGAATGCTGCCTCCCTTGGCCCGAGGCATCAGGAGCTTCTGCAGGAACTGGGTCCGGAGGCTGCAGGCTGTTCGGACATCGCCCTGCGAAGAAGAGAGTGTAGCATGAGGAGGGCCCAGAGGTCCACTGAACCCCAGGCTCCCCACCTTTTCCCCCATGGCCCAGGACTCTTACCAGGACCACAGGCTCCAGGCTCAGGGCTGCTGATGTCAAGGGTCCAAAGTTTATATCCACTTTGGCCTTCCTGGGGAGAGGAGTGCAGTTGGGGCTGAGGTTCCTGGGAGGAGGGAGCTGGCAGCACAGACGTCTGTGTCCCCTCTTGCTGCCAGCAAAGCTAGCCTGGATCTCAGAGGCCAACCCCCAAATTAGACCACTGTCATCTCCTGGCTAGATGACTGCATCAACCTCCTCATTGGTCTCCCTGCTCTTGCCCCCTGCAGTCTGCTCTCTACCCAGTAGTCAACGATCCTATTAAAACCTCAGACAGATCATGTCACTGTTTTGCTCAAAACCCTTGAAAACAATGTGATGTGTCCCCATTACACTCAGAAAAACAACAATGGGTATTAGAACTCTTCTAAGCACTCCGCATGATTTAACTCACTTAATTATCATACCTACCCTATAGAGTAGGTATTAATATTATCCCCATTCTATAGAACTTAGAAACTGAGGCACAAAGAAGTTAAATACTTTGCCCAAAGTCACACAGCTGTAAGTGGCTGAGCCAGGGCATGAACCCAGCCTGAGCATAAAATTCCAATGCCTCCATAGCGCTCTGTCCTCCTCTCCAACCTACCTCCTCACGCTCTCCCTCTTGCCTACGAAACTTAAGCTGAACTGGCCTCTTGGCTGTTCTTCCCACATGCCAAGCTCAGGGCTCTGCTCTTGCTGTTCCTCTCCATGGAAATTCCTCCCCCAACTCAAATGTTACCTCCTCAGAGAGGCCTTCTCCGACCATCGTACCTAGGGTAGGATCTCCGTCTCCCTTTCTATCACATCACCTTTTCTTCATAGCGCTCATCTCTACCTATGATTACAGGGTTTGTCTGTTTCCTAGTTTACCACCTGTCTCCTCTGCATCACAGTGTGAGGTCCATGAGGGCAGGACTGTCCCGTTTACTGTTTTTTCCCCGGCACTGGTGTTCTAGATATATAGCTGGCACTATTCTAGGCACTGGAAATACAGGTGGCTGAGATGACAAAACTTCCTGGCCTCATGGACATTAAATCTTAAGGAGTGGAGCTCAGAATTCTGGAACTCAAGAAGCGCTCAGGGCAGAGCACTGGGTCTTTAAGAATGTGTCTACCCAGCCTGGTGGGGGCTGCTCCCTGGACACCTGAGGCTTACCTCTCTATGTCCTGCAAATGCCTGAGCTGATTCTGCAGCTGCTGCATGGGACCTTGGAGCCCACGCTGCTGTCTTCGCATGGCCCCAGCTTGGGCCCGGAGGAGGAGAGCACGACGCTGGGTGTCTTGCATGCTCTGTAGGGCCTGCTCCATGGCCATGTCTGTGAGAGGAACAGGGGCGGCCATCAGTACTTTCCTTAACCTCGATCTGCTGCCCATCTATCCAGCCCCATGGGTCACCCTGAGCCTCAGTCTCTCGCTCCAGCAGCTCCAGGCTCTGGTCTAACTCCAGGATCTCTGCCCGCAGGTGGGCAACAGCGGCTTCCAGCTTCAGCTTCCGACGGGCCTGGTGGAATCAGGTACAGGGTCAGATGCGTGGCCTGGCTGGGGCTCGGCCTGGCCTGACTGCCCTGTGTGGAGCAGCAGTCTTTTACCTGCCCACTTAGGTGGCAGAGGGTTTTCCCTAGGCAGTTTCGGTGCCTGAACCTCTAGGACCAGAAGAGCACTATGGTACTATCCTGTCCCCCTCCTTCCTCCTGGGATTGCCTCATCTATCCTCCCACCCTGTTTCCTGTCTCTGTCCCAGTCCTCATCTCCCCACTGAGCCCCACACCTGGGAGTCCTGAGGTCTCCTGGAAGCCTCCTCCGCCCCAGATGTCACCTGGGCACCATGCACACATTGGGTCCCATATTGGCCTCAGTATCTCTCCCAAACCAGTCTCTTCTCCCACCAACCTCACCAGCTTTGATGCCCCATATCCATGTCCCCCCAACCACAGCGCATGCCTTCTCCCCCTGGACTGTAAGCCCTGTGAGTGCAGGGATCAGGGCTGTTTTGTGACACAGTGACCCTAGCATCACCCAGCACAAGGCTGGGGCTAGAGCAGAAGGTCTACAAGTCCTCTTTTTGGATGAAAGAAAATCTTGCAGCACATGCTTCTCACCTCCGGACTGTCCTGGTGGCCATACCTGAGGAAGTGAGGCCAGAGTTAGAGGATGACAGGGACTTCCAGGGGGAGATGGGAGGTTGAGGCTGTGGGCGGGGACATGGCTGGAGGGGGCTGGGGAAGACAGGAGGGGACAGCTTTGAGGACTAGTTACCAGAGCAGGTTTCCCCGGATCGTCTTGACATTCCTATAGTGGAGAGGTAGGAGGAAGGGGAGTTACTGTGGGACTCGCCTAGGTCCTCTCCCCTGCCACAGCTTCCCTCATGCGGCCAGGCTCACCTCTGGCTGTGCACATGCCGCAAGACGTAGGCCCAGATATCGGCCCCCTGGCCCAGACACAGCCTGTGGGAACAGCATGTAAGGGGATGCCTGGGACGTCACACAGGGTGGAGGATCTTCATTCGCAGGGTGGTGGGGGGTAAGGTCTTTACTAGGGAGTTCTCACCTCTTGGGGGAGGGAGGGTCCATACTTTTGGGGGTAAGGTATTCCCTCCTGGGGAGTTCTCAGTCACTGAGAGGGTGGGCTTCTCACGGGGTGTAGGGGTATTCTCATTCCATGGTGGAGTGCTCCCTTTCTCCTGGGAGAGGGTTATCTCCAGTCACTTCCAGAGGTGGGGGTGAGGGCTATACTGCCTGGAAGGGCTCTCTCGTTATCAGCTGTGGGTCATCACTCCTATATATTCAGTCTTCAATGGGGTGGTCTTTGCTGACTCCAGAGGGTCCTCACTGGCTGGGCTGGGGTGTGTGGTGGGTGGTGAAGTGTTGCAGCGACAGCCTTACTCTGGAGATCCAGTTTCCCCACCGGGAGGGGGCCTTCATTACTAACTCATGGAGGATCCCCACTGGTGCAAGGGACCTCACTCTGGGCGGCCTCACAGGATGGGCGCGGGAGTGTTGGAGTCACCGCCAGGACGTCCTCACACAGTTCAGGATCCTCTGCCTGGATTTACTACTCGGGGGGCGGGGCGCCCTCAAGGGTTATTCTCACTGGGGCAGAGGGGGATGGGGAGGGCGGCGCGTCTTAGATGAAGATGTGGTCCTCACTCCCCGGGACTCTATCTCCAGGGTGGGGAGTCCTCACTCCTAGAGCGGCCCTCACCTGCGCAGCGTCGACTCCGGGGCCCGGGCGGCCACGGGCGCCTCCATCTCTTCCGCCGCCCAGCTGCCCAGTTCCCGCGCTTGCTGCGATAACTCCATGACAGCGCCTCAGCCGTCGCCTCCCGCCCCTCCTTCAAGTGTGGCTTCCGCCTCTGATGTCACGAGTGCGCCGGAAGTGACGCCATCGATCGCCAGGAAGGGAGGGGCTTTCCGGCTCTGCAAGGTCTCAGAGCCGGTCTACGTCTCTCATGCCTGAGGGTCCGGTCCCTTTGAGTGGAGATGAAAGCGGCGTGGAGAAACGGTGGGACCCGGTAGCCTTCTGCGTCCTCCTTCCTACTACCATCTGTTCCCTAAGAGACAAAAGGTCCCCAATGCCTCCCTTCATTTTCTTGACAAAATGGGACTTTCATCCTAGGAGGATGAGAATCAGGCGAGGAGATGCCAAATTTACTGCTCTTTGATTTCAGAAACAGGGTGTCAGGTCTGAATGAGGGATAGAGGGCAGATGGCATGACCCTAATATCTCTCTGGCATGCTTTCTTCTAGGTATTCGTTCGTCCTTACTATTCTGTAACATTCGTGAGCTGACCCTGTGCTGGGAACACGCCGGTGGCTGAGACAGCCCCAGTCTCTGTGCTACTGGAGCTCACAGTTCAGTGAGGGACACAGACGCATCACCAGGTAGGGATGGTAGAACATAAGCAGCAGGGGTGGGTCAATTTGGGACACAAGGAATGTGAGAGGTCTATGGAGTGCCCCAGAAAGCACTGGATACTAGGGCTGGAGTCCTGCAGAGCCCACTCAGTCTCAGACATGGCCCTGAGAAATGGCAACATTTAGGAACTTTTCATTCAATGTGATTGCCTCGTTCATCACTGTCCTCAGTGTCCAGTACAGAGCCTGACTCTCTAAATAGTTGTTGAATAAACAAATGGCAGGAAAGTTGGTGGGGGTGAGACTAAAGCTGGGAACCCTGGGAGGATGATGGAGCAGGATGAGGGAGGAGGGGGTTGAGGACAGTGCTGGACCACTGTAGGGCTGTGGAGAAGAGAGGAAACTGAGTGGGTGGGTCATGTGAGGTTTATTGGCTGTTGAGGGTTGAGATCCAGGGCTCTAGGCTGGGGATTAGGTGGAACAGACCTTGAAATGGGGAGGTGAGAGAAGGGGCAGCTTTGGGGGAGATGCTGATAGCAATGTGAGACTCTGTGGGTGTGAGGAGTCAAGGGGACATCCAAGGGTCAGCCGAGTCTCTAGTCCACGGACAAGGGGACCATGAGGTCACCACTAAGTAGCAGATTTCGGGGAGAAGCTGAGTTCAGCTTCAAATGCTTCATAAGGGCTGAGATGCAGAAGAGGGTGCCAGGGGCTGATGTAATCCAGGTGGGCTTCCTGGAAGAAAGACTAGCAGCTGCTACTCCACCATCCTGATTTCTCAAGTTTCTATTTCTCTCAAACATCTCCACCCTTCCAACCTTTGTGGGTTGTTTTGCTGTTTAAAAAAAAAAAATCAGTTAGACAGCATGTTTGCCAAGGGCCTCTGAGCCTTTCAAGGGGCGTTAGAAAGTATTGGCTGTTAAAGGAATGAAAAGACAAGTTACAGACTGCGAGAAAATATTTGCAAAACACATATCTGATTATTGACGAGTATCCAAAATATGCAAAGAACTCTTAAAACTCAACCATAGGAAAATAAATAATCCAATTTAAAAATGGACAAAAATTATGAGCCGATGTCTCACCAAAGATGATATACAGATAAATGCAAATAAGCATATGAAAAGTTGTTCAACATCATAGGTCATCAGTGAGCTGCACATTAAAACAATAATGGGATACCTCTACATACCTATTAGAATGTCTAAAATCCAAGACAGTGACAACATCAAATGCTGCTGAGGATGTGGAGCAATAGGAGCTCTCATTCATTGCTGGTGGGAATGCAAAATGATAAAGCCGCTTTGGAAGACAATCTGAAAAGGCCATATGCTGTATGATTGCAACTATGTGGCATTGTGGAAAAGGCAAAACTATAGAGATCAGTAAAAAATGGTAGTGGCCAGGGGGTGGGGGGTAAGGATGAAAAGGTGAAACACAAAGGGTGATTTTTTTTAGGAGGGTGAAACTATTTTGTATGATACTGTAATGATGGATATGTCATATTATGCATTTGTAAAAAGCCATAGAACTGTACAACACAGAGTGAGCCCTAACGTAAGGTATGGATTCTGGTTAGGAATAGTGTTTCACTCTTGATCATCAATAGTAACAAAGGTACCATCCTCCTGCAAGATGGTAATAATAGGGGAAAATGTGTGTGGAGGGAGGGGACGTAGATGGGAACTTTATTTTTTGTGTGGTTTTTCTCTAAGCATAAGACTGCTCACAAAAAAATAAAGTCTGTTAAACAAAAGAATTGGCCGAAAGCTGGAATATTGTTTAATGAATATCTATAACCATAAACTAATGGCAGTTAATCAGATGCACCTTGACTCAAGCTATATAATTATATATAAATATAAAAGGATTCTGTATCTGTTTTGGATAAAAAATTAAAGCCAAATAAGAAATAATTGCCAGCAGTTTCGCCTCCAACGCTAAAAAAAGCCAGTAGGGATTATTAGGCACATCCTCTCAAGATACCTAAGAGAGAGCAGAGATGGTCATGTGACCATCTCCCCAGCAACCACTAACCATCTTCTCCCCACTCTCCTCCAGTCTCTGTATGGTGGCTTTGTAATGTGTCCACTTGACTAGGTTGAATGAACTACTTCCTAGAATCACCTTCTGTGTCCAATTATGATGGGCCGGAAGAGATCTTGGGCAAGATTTGGAGGGGAGAAGCGAAGCAGCTGCCGTTTTGTAGATCACACAGGTTGTCACTGGCTGGCTGCTGGCTCATCATGTTTGCATAGGGCAGCAGCCAGGCCAGCAATTGCTTCACCTTCTCCTGGCTCTTCCTTCAACTCCTCCAACTCCTGGGCCATATGTGTGTTGAGCTACAGCTTCTCCTGTGGCTGCTCATACCAACAAGGTCAGAGGCAAGCTTGTTCCAGCTTGTCCTAGCTTCCCCCCATTTTACATCTGTCTTCCCTTCCTAACAACAGCCTGCCCTGTGCACTTCGAGTGCCAGCATCAGACACTAAGACAACAATATTAAGGACTGCTTAATGACTCCACCAATTGTATAAAATCAAATCCCTGTTTATCTATGTATTGATCTATCTGTCTGATATATCTCCCCTAGTGGTTCAGCCTCTCTGATTGAACCCTGATACAAGGAGGATACCGAGGCCAGGGCATGGAACCAGGGCAGGGGATGATAGGACTGAAGCACTGCAGGGGGCTGGTGGAGGTAATGATCGGGCTGAATGGAGGGAACTTATCCCTAGGTTAAGACCATTCCAGAGAGGAAAGCAGTGTTCTCATTGGGACAGTACCTGTCAAGACTCCCTCCCTCTCACATCTGAGCTTTTATTCCTGTTGTGCCCCCCTAACTCAATTACCCTTCTTTCTTATCTTCAAAGGCTACCTCCTCCTCATCCTTTAGATCTTCCCCCTTTATTTATTTATTTATTTAAAATTTGAATTATAGGGAATTCCCTGGCGGTCCCATGGTTAGGACTCCATGCTCTCACTGCCAAGGGCCCGGGTTCAATCCCTGGTTGGGGAACTAAAATCCCACAAGCTGCAAAGCGTGGCAAGTAAAAAAAACAAATTGAATTATAATTAACATACACTATTATATTAGTTTCAGGTATACAATATAATGATTTGATATTTTTATACATTATGAAATGATCGTCACAAGTCCAGTTACTATCTTTCACCATACAAAGTTGTTACCATATTATTGGCTAGATTCCATATGCTGTGCATTACACCCCCATGACTTATTTATTTTATAGCAGGAAGTTTATATCTCTTAATCTCTTCCACTTATTTCATCTGTTCCCCCACCAGGTCCCACTGGGGACCACCATTTTGTTCTCTGTATCTAAGAATCTGTTTTTGTTTTGTTTTGTTTGTTCATTTGTTTTGTTTTTAAAAATTCCACATAAAAGTGAAATCATAGTGTTTGTTTTTCTCTGTCGGATTTATTTCACTTAGCATAATACCCTGCAGGTTAATGCATGTTGCTGCAAATGGCAGGAATTCATTTTTTTTAAAATTTATTTTTGGCTGCGTTGGGTCTTCGTTGCTGCGCGTGGGCTATCTCTAGTTGCGGTGAGCGGGGGCTACTCTTCATTGCGGTGCCCGTGCTTCTCATTGTGGTGGCTTCTCTTGTTGTGGAGCACAGGCTCTAGGTGCGCGGGCTTCAGTAGTTGTGGCTCACGGGCTCAGTAGTTGTGGCTCGCAGGCTCCAGAGCACAGGGTCAGTAGTTGTGGCGTGCGGACTTAGTTGCTCCGCCGCATGTGGGATCTTCCCAGACCAGGGCTCGAACCCATGTCCCCTGCATTGGCAGGCAGATTCTTAACCACTTCCAAGGGAAGTCCCAGGAATTCATTTTTTACAGCCGAGTAATATTCTAATTTGTGTGTGTGTGCGTGTGTGCACGCACGTGTGTATCACATTTCCTTTATCTTCTTTATCTGTTAATCTATGGATGGATACCTGGGTTGCTTCTGTATCTTGTCTATTGTAAGTACTGTTTCAGTGAAAATAGGGATACATATATCTTTTCAAATTAGTGTTTTCATCTTCTTCAGATAAATACCCAGAATTGGAATTGCTGGATCATATGGTAGTTGTACTTTTAAATTTGTGGGGAACCTCCATACTGTTTTCCATAGTGGCTTTACCAATTTACATTCGCATCAACAATGCATGAGAGTTCTCTTTTTTCTACATCCTCTCCAGCATATGTTTTTTGTCTTTTTGATAACAGCCATTCTGACAGGTGTGAGGTGATATCTTATTTCAGTTTTGATTTGCATTTCCCTGATGTTGAGCATATTTTCATGTGCCTGTTAGCCATCTGTATGTCTTCTTTGGAAAAATTTCTATTCAGATCTTTGACCCACTTTTTATAAATTTATTTATTTATTTTTATTTATTTATTTATTTTTGGGTACGTTGGGTCTTAGTTGCTGCGCGCGGCCTTTCTCTAGTAATGGCAAGCGGGGGCTACTCTTTGTTGCGGTGCATGGGCTTCTCATTGCAGTGGCTTCTCTTGTTGTGGAGCACAAGCTCTAGGTGCACGGGCTTCAGTAGTTGTGGCACGTGGGCTCAGTAGTTGTGGCTCGCGGGCTCTAGAGCAGAGGCTCAGTAGTTGTGGCACGTGGACTTCGTTGCCTTGCGGCATGTGGGATCTTCCCAGACCAGGGCTTGAACCCATGTCCCCTGCACTGGCAGGCAGATTCTTAACCACTATGCCACCAGGGGAGTCCCTGACCCACTTTTTAAATTGGGTTGTTTGTTATTTTGATATTGAATTGTATGAGTTATTTGTATATTTTGTATATCAACCCCATGTTGGATATATTGTTTTGCAAATATCTTCTTTCATTCAGTAGTTTGCCTTTTTGTGCTTTTGGTGGAATCCTTTGTTGTGCAAAGCTTTTTAGTTTGATGTAGTCCCACTTGTTTATTTTTGCTTTTGTTTCCCTTGCCTGAGGAGACACCAAAAAAAATATTGCTGACTGATGTCAAGAGTGTACTGTCTATGTTTTCTTCTAGGTGTTTTATGATTTCAGGTCTTACATTTAAGTCTTTAATCCATTTTGAGTTTATTTTTATATATGGTATAAGAAAGTGGTCATTTTCATTCCTTTGCATGTAGCTGTACAATTTTTCCAACACCATTTATCGAAGAGACTGTGTTTTCCCCATTGTATTTTCTTGCCTCCTTTGTTGTAGATTAATTGACCATATGAGGGTGGGTTTATTTCTGTGCTCTCTATTTTGTTCCATTGATATGTGTCTGTTTTTCTACCAGCACCATAGCTGTTTTGATTAATAGCTTTGTAGTATAGTTTCAAGTCTAGGAGCATGATGCCTTCAGCTTTGTTCTTCTTTATCAAGACTGGCTATTTGGGGTCTTTGGTGGTTTTATACAAATTTTAGGATTATTTTTTCTAGTTATGTGAAAAATGCCATTGGCATTTGATAGAGATTGCATTGAACATGTAGATTGCTTTGGGTAGTAAGGACATTTTAATGATGTTGATTCTTCCAATCCATGAGCATGGTATATCTTTCCTTTTATTTGTGTCATCTTCAGTTTTTTTCCTCAGTGTCTTACAGTTTTTAGAGTACAGTTTTTTTTTTACCTCCTTGGTTAAATTTATTCCTAGGTATTTTATACTTTTTGATACCTTTGTAAATAGGATTTTTTTCTTCATTTCTCTTTTTGATAGTTCATTATTAGTATACAGAAATGCAACAGATTTCTGGATCATATGGTAGTTTTATTTTTAGTTTTTTAAGGAACCTCCATGCTGTTCTCCATAGTGGCTGCACTAATTTACATTTCCACCAACAGTGTGTGAGGGTTCCCTTTTCTCCATATCCTCTCCAGCATTTGTTATTTGTAGACTTTCTGATGATAGCCTTTCATACAGATGTGAGGTGATCCCTCACTATGGTTTTGATTTGCATTTCTCTAATAATTAGTGATGCTGAGCATCTTTTCATGTGCCTGTTAGCCATCTGTATGTCTTCTTTGGAAAAATGTCTATTTAGGTCTTCTACCTACTCTTTGGTTGGATTGTTTGGGTTTTGTGCCTTTTTGTTTGTTTGTTTTTTGATATTGAGTTGTATGAGCTGTTTGTATATTTTGGATATTAACACCTTGTCAGTTCATCATTTCCAAATATTTCCTCCCATTCCATAGCTTGTATTTTTGTTTTCTTGATGGTTTCCTTTGCTGTGCAAAAGTTTTTAGGTTTAATTAGGTTCATTTGTTTATTTTTGCTTTTATTTCTTTTGCATTAGGAGACTGATCCAAGAAAATATTGTTATGATTTATGTCAAAGAGTGTTCCACCTATGTTCTCTTCTAGGAGTTTTATGGTTTCAGGTCTTACATTTAGTTCTTTAAACCATTTTGAGTTTATTTTTGTATATGTTATGAGGGAATGTTCTAATCTCATTGTTTTACATGTGGCTATCCAGCTTTCCCAGGACTGCTAGTTGAAGAGACTGTCTTTTTTCCATTGTATATTGTATTAATTGACCATAGGTGTGTGGGTTTATTTCTGGGCTCTCTATTCTGTTCCATTGATCTATGTGTCTATTTTTTTTAATGCCAATACTTTGCTGTTTTGATTACTGTAGCTTTGTAATATAGTCTGAAGTCTGGGAGGGTTACACTGCCAGCTCTGTTCTTTTTTCTTGGGATTGCTTTGGCAACTTGGGGTCTTTTGTGGTTGCATGTAAAGTTTAAGATTATTTGTTTTATTTCTGTGAAAAACATCATAGGTTTTTTGATACAGATTGCATTAAATCTGTAGATTGCTTTGGGTAGTATGGCTATTTTAATATTAATTCTTCCAATCCAAGAGCATGGAATATCTTTCTATTTCTTTGAATCATCTTCAGTTTCATCAGTGTTTTATAGTTTTCAGAGTATGGGTCTTTCACCTCCTTGGTTAAGTTTATTCTTAGGTATTTTATTCTATTTTTTGAGGTGATTTTAACTGGGATTTTTTTTTTTTTTTACTTTGAGTCTCTCTTTGTCTTTAACTTTTGCCATTTTAATTATAATATGTCTTGATGTGGATCTCTTTGGGTTCATCTTGTTTGGGACTATGATTCCTGGACTTGGATGTCTGTTTCCTTCTGCAGGTTAAGATCAATTTTGGCTCTTATTTCTTAAAATTAGTTTTCCATCCCTTTCTCTCTCTCTCATCCTTCTGGGACCCCCATAATGTGAATGTTAATAAGTTTGATATTGTCCCAGAGGTCTCGTAAAACCTCCTCATTAAAAAAATTTTTTTTTCTTTTTGCTGATATGATTGGGTGATTTCCACTATTTTGTCTTCCAGATCACTTATCTGTTCTGTATCATCTGATCTGCTACTGATTCCCTCTAGTGTATTTTTTATTTCAATTATTGTATCTTTCAGCTCTGATTGGTTCTTTCTTACATTTTCTAACTCTTTGTTGAAGTTCACACTGAGTTCATCCATTCTTCTCCTGAGTTCAGTAAGCATTGTTATGACCATTGCTTTTAAGTCTTTATTGGATAAATTAGTTATCTCCATTTAATTAGGGTTTTTTCCCCTGGGGTTTTATCTTGTTCTTTTTTGGAGAACATATCCCTCTGTCTCCTCATTTTGTTTGACTTTCTATGTTTGTTTCTATGAATTAGATGAACCAGCTACCTCTCTCAGTCTGGAAGGAACAGCCTTGTGAAGGAGCATCCCCCATGTTGACTGCCTGTGCCAGGTGGCTTTGGCAGGCTTGCTGGAGGAGAAGTGGGCATGGGCTGGGGTTAGTCTCAGGGCACTCTGTGCTGGCGTCCTTGGCAGTTAGCTGGAGGCTAGCGTGGGCCAGAGGAAACACTGGAGCATGTTGTGCCAGGGCCTCCTTGGTGGACAGCTGCAGCTGGAGCACGTGTGGGCTGGGCAGTCTTGGGGTGTGCCATGCTGTAGGAGCCTTGGCAGGACAGCTGGAGCTGGAGCAGGCACAGGCTGGGGGATCAAACAGTGGCACTTGCTGGCACCTTCAATCCTGGAGAGAGTTCCAGCAGCTCCCCACCCATTTGGCAGGTACTCTAAGGTTAGTAGTTGGATTTCTTCCTGCATAGTCCAAGTGCCCTTTAAACTGCTGTTGTTTTTTTTTTTTTTTCCCTGTGTCCCAGGATGGGTGAGTCTGCACTCAGGCCCTTCAGTCATATCCCTCTCTACTGCAGGTTACCATGTCAGGGGTGGGGTTCCTATGGGTTCCCAGAGAACCCATGGGGTTCTCTGTCTTTCCTATACATTTCTATGTGGTCCCTCTATGTGCAGAAGCTATTCAATCAGCCCTCAGATCTTCTTTAGGAGGAATTTCTCAATATGTAGGTGTAGATTCGGTGTGTCCAAGGGAGGAGGTGGGTTCAGAGTCTTCCTATGCTGCCATCTTGGACCCCTCCCCTTCGTCCTTAGGTTTTAACTTAGATGTGCCCTCCCAGGCTAGAATTCTCTAAGCTCAGCCTCCTGGCTGGTTGGATAACCTCCTCCGGACTGTCACATGTAAGCCTCTTTTTGATGACAAATATCTGAAAACTCAAAGTAGTAGTGCCCCCAAACAAGAAATATTGTGGTTCACATGATTTTAAAGTGTGTATTGGTTCATACTGATTTAGGTGAGGTGTGATCCAGTAGCTCAGACACTGGAAGGCAGTTATTATAAGCAAAGGCTCTGCAGTGTGACTGACTGGGTTTGAATCCTGACTCCGCCACCTACAGACTGGGTGAACTTGGGCAAGTCTCTCAATCTTCCTGGCCTCAGTTTCCTCATTTATGAATTGGGTACAATAATAATACCTACTTTTCTGTGTTGTCATGGGGTTTAAATAAGATAATATGCATAACCTCCTTGAACCGTGATTGACACAGTTGACTGCTCAGTGGATATGATGATGATGATGATCCTGATGAGGAGGACCCAGTTTCCTGCTCCACTTCCTAGTACTTGCTTCTTCCTTGGCTCCTCCTTCATCCTGGCAGCCCCAGGCTCTTTCATGTGGTTGTAGAATGGTTTCCCCTGCCCTTGTGAGGTGAGAGAGAAAGATGTGGTTTTAGAGACTAACATGGAAGAGATAGGCTGCTTCCATAAGCTCTGTAAACCATTTATTTAAGTCTTATTGGCTCACATGCCCACTGCTGAACCAATCTCTGAGCCAGAATATGATTCCTCAAACTTATAATGGCTGCTACACTATACCTCCCAGGCTTGTTTCTCACCTCCTTCTCCAGCTCAGACAAGGGCAGCTCTGTCCTTCCAGCTCCTGAGGCCAAAAATCCCTCTTTTCCTCTTACGCTCATATTATGCTTCAGTAATTCCTGTTACTGTACCTTTAAAATTCATCAAGACTTTTCCTTTTCCACTTCCCCTACTCTGGCCTGATATTCCATCACCTTCCATCTGGACTTCCACAGTAGTCTCCCTGCTGTAACTTTTCTCCTACAGTCTGCTCCCCTCCGGAGTCATAGAGAGCCAGTAACACCTGAGTCAGCTCATGTCACTCATCTGTTCAAAGTCTGTTCATGTCACTCGGAGTAAAGTAAGCTCTCTTCTGTCTTACTTTCCATTATCTCCCTGATTTCATCTCCAACCAGTCCCTGCCTTGCTCACTGCACTTTGGCTACAGTGTCCTCCTTACTATATCTCAGAAATATCAGACATGCTCCTCCCTCCAGGCCTTTGAACTAGCAGTTCCGTCTGCCTGGGACACTCTTCACCTAGATATCTGTGCCTAGTTTCCTCACTTAAGTCCTACAAGACTTAGATCAAAAGTCAGCATTACCTGCCTCCCTATTTAAAACTACAGCCCCTCACTCATCTTCAGTACTTCCAGTCATCCTTACTCTGCTTTACTTCTTCCCACAGGACTCTCAATATTTTACTACTTACTATGTTTATTACCTTTCACACCCCACCAACATGTGAGATCCATGAGGTTGGATTTTTTGGTTTGTTTTGTTCAGTAATATGTCCCCTGTGCCTGGCACAACAATAGATGCACAATAAAAACTTGCTGAATGAAAGAATAAATGAAAGAACAACTCACAGGCCTGTCTGGTGGTGAGTTGGCCTTTCCCACTGGACTGTGGATTTCCTGAGGGCAGGGATGGGGTCTGTCTTGGTCACTGCTGTGTGTCCAGCATCACCCAACACAGAGCCAGGCATGGAGGGGGTTGGGAGGTCCTACAGGTGGGCAGCTGTATGTCTGTAAAATATTCCTGTGAGCAGATCTGTGAGAACCAGTGTTGAGTTTCCTCTTCAGGAGAGGTAGAAATGGGGGACATCTTTGAGACCTTCATAAGCACCTATGAGGATTCTTACCAGGAGAAAGAGAGAACCCCACCTATTTTGGAGAGTGGGAGATGTGTGACATTACTTACTGTCACATTGGCCTCCTTTTTGTTCCTTGAATTGCCAAGCTCATTCCAGCTTATGGACCTTTCCACTTGCTATTCCCACTCTGTGGGAACTCTGTTCTCACAGTTCTTGGAACAGCTCTCACACTTTGGCTTCAGCTCAAGGAAGATCTTAGAAAGATGTCCATTGGCTGCCCAGTCCAGGACTACATTTCCCAGAGGCCCCTGTGTTCATTTGAGGCCATGAGATTAGTTCTGTCCAGTGGACTGAGAGCAAACGTGATAGTTGGTAGTTTAGGGCCAAAACTTGATTTAAAAAAATTTTTTTTTTTTACCCTGCTTTATTGAGGTACAATTGACAAAAAATTGTAATGTATTTTAAAGTGTACAACATGGTGATTTGATATATGTATCATTGTGAAGTTATTACCACAATCAAGTTAAATAACATCACCTCACCTTTGTTTTTGTCTTTGTTTTTGGTGAGAATGCTTAAGATCTACTCTCTTAGCAAATTTTAAGTGTACTATACAGTATCGTTAATCATAGTCACCATGTTATACACTAGATCCTCAGACCTTATTCATCTTATAACTGAAAGTTTTTACCCTTTTACCAGCCTGTCCCTATTTCCCCCACCCCCAGTCCCTGGCAACCACCATTCTACTTTCTGTTCTTATGAGTTTGGCTGTTTTAGATTCCACATATAAGTGATATCATACAGTATTTGTTTTTCTCAGCCTTATTTCACTTAGTATAATGCCATCAAGTTTCATTCATATTGTTGCAAATGGCAGGATTTCATATTTCTCATGGCTTAATATTCCTTTGTACATAGATACCAAATCCTCTGTATCCCTTAGTCTGTTGATGGACACTTAGGACGTTTCCATATCTTGGCTGTTATGAATAATGCTGCATTGAATGTGGGAGTCCAGATATCTCTTTTAGACAGTAGTTTTATTTCCTTTGGATATACACCCAGAAGTGAGATTGCTGATTCCTATGGTAGTTCTATTTTTATTTAAATTTTTGAGGAGCTTCCATCCTGTTTTCCATAGTGGCTCTACAAATTTACATTCCACCAACAGTGCACAAGCGTTCACTTTCTTTTTTTATTTTTTGGGCTGCATTGGGTCTTAGTTGTGGCTCAGGTCATAGTTGCGGCACGCGGGGCCTTCGTTGAGGTGCGCAGGCTTCTCTCTAGTTGTGGTGCACGGGCTCCAGGGCGCATGGGCTCTATAGTTGTGGCACGTGGGGTCTAGGGCACGTAGGCTCTGTAGTTTGTGGCACACGGGCTCCCTCACTGAGGCACGCAAGCTCAGTAGTTGAGGGCTTAGTTGCCCTGAGGCATGTGGGATATTAGTTCCCCAGCCAGGGATCGAACCTGCGTCCCTTGCACTGGAAGGCAGATTCTTTACCACTGGACCACCAGAGAAGTCCCAAGGGTTCACTTTCAAGTCAAGGCTTTTAAGAAACATGTGAGGGTTTTCCATTCTCATCTTCTGCCTGGACTCAAAGAATTCTGAGTCCTTAAGAGATGGTGGAATCACCACGTGGAAGGAGCCTGGATCCCTTGCCCACATTGGCAGGTTCTGTGAGTGAGAAATAAACTTCTATTTTGTGAACTACTAAATGGTAGGGTTTATTTGTTACAGCCGCTAGCATGACCCTAAACAATATACCTTCTAGACTTTTGCTCTCTAGCCCAGTGCATCTCAAACTATTTGTGGTTGTGTAGTAGGACCTGTTTTTTGGTATCTCCCAATCTGTCATGGACTGATCCTTTTGGTCTATACCCTGTTCAACAGGATAAGTCTGTTTCAAATACTTGAATGTCATAACAATGTCAAATTGCTATAAGTTTTAAAGCACCTACTGGCAATTTCTGCCCTTATCTTGTTGCAGACTATTATTAGTGGTAGACCAGTACTGGCCCTGCTGTAGCTTATTACCCTGTTTTATTTTTCTTCATAACATTCACCATTCCCTGTAATTATTTATTTAGAGGTCTATTTGTTTATGGTTTTCTTCCCCACTAGAGTGTGGGGAAGCTTACTAGATGTAAGCTCTATGAGAAAGGGATCTTATTTATGTTGCTCTGTTGCGATTCTAGTTCCTAGTACACTGCCTGGTACATCATAAGTGCTCAGAAAGTATTTGTTGAATGATGAATAAATCTCGAACTTGGTGGGTAGAGGGGAGAGGAGGCAAGCCATACCTATTACAGAAGCTCTCTACAATCAAAATTCCAAATTCCAACTAGTTCACTGACGGTTGCTGACTCCCTAGTTTTCTGGTAGACCATAATACCCCAGATTGGGTCTGGCCTCTTACAACCTACCTCCCTAGGTTTCCCCCATTAGAGATCGGACCACTCTATTCTGTCATCGCCTGGTGATATGTCTGTCTTTCACCCTGGTTTATAAGTTCGCAGGGGGTAGGAGTGGTACTTAAGTGGTGACTGCTATGTCCCCTGAGTCAGGCAGCACATTCAAGGCCCTGGTCAACATAAATAGATTTATGGCATGAATACGTGAATGTAGGCAGAGGGGAGACTGCCCTGGGGAATCATTGCCCTACCCTGTCTCCCATGGTCCACATCTTGACAGGGTCCCAGGGTTGGTCTTGAGCTCTGGTCCATGGCTTTCCTGAGCTACCACTTCCTTCCCCCATCAACCACCTCAAGGTGCTGGCTCGGGCTGGCAACACTTGGCACACCAGACATTGAGGGACAGGTGTCTTATTTGGCCCAAATGGATACTTAGAACCAAGGTAAGTAACAGTTTTGGATATATTTGCTGTTTTTCATGAGCTGGAGAGGAGGTTACCGAGAAAGTAAGTCCGTCATGCAGAAAAGCAACAAGATGAGTATGATGATACTTCCCATAACAATCCCCAGGACTGCAATGTAGAAGACTTGGTGGGAGGTCTCGGCTGCCATGGCTCGGTCATTCCATTTGTTGCTGTGCCTTGTCTGATTTGAGGGGAGAGGCAGAACAGGAATAGATGGGCTTAAAAAGGTTATTGTACAGAGTGGGGTGGTGGTGAGCCATAGGACTGTACGAACACAGGGTGGAGACCTAAACCCATAGGCGGGAAACAAGGAAGAATTTGAGTCAGCATTAGGGGCAGGATGGAGAGTGAGGGTAGGTAAGGATTGGCATGACTCAGACTCCTACCTGGATAGAGAAGATCAGTGCTACAATGCCTATGGGAAAACACAGGATGAAGGCCAAAATGGACAGGCACATATGGTCTTTGGGGGGCTTGGCACGTGAAATTTCAAACTCCTGGGAGTAGGAAGTGGGTTATGGCTCAGTATGGCTTCTGGATTCTAACATCCCCTCTGACCTCTTCCCTTTCACCTTCCTTGGCTCCTGTAAAATCTTCACTGACACCTTTAAAACGCTCACAGACTCCCACCACATTCCCTCTAACCTCTCCCTGTTCCCTTTAATACCTCTCTGTCCTCTAGAACTCCTGGCCCCCACTCTGCCCCTATGCCCTATAATCCCTCTCAGTTCTTTGCAACCCTTTCCCCGTCTCCTGTAAACTCCTCCCCGTCTTCTATAACTGCCTTTCAGATCCCTAAGCACGTCTCACTTGGCCCCTTCCACTGTTCCCACAGAATCGTTTACTGACTCTGATGACTCTCACTTGGCCTCCCTGAAAACTCAGCTGATTCACTATAGCACTTTGTTCCTATAAAACCCTCATCATCCCCCGAGCAACCTTCTCTTTGTCCCTATTAACCACCCTACTAAGAAGTCCCTCACTCAACACTTTAACACTCTAACTTTTCATGTGTAAAACCTTCATTGTGCCTGTGTAAAATTCTCAACTTATAAAAATTTCTAATGACCTTAGTGGCTCTCTTCTTGTCCCATTTATAATATTCCTCACTTTGTCCCTATGAATCTTTCATGGTTCTGCTATGACCCTTATTGTTCACCCATAAACTCCTCCCCACCCCCATAATCTCTCACTTGTCTCCTCTAAGACCTTCTTTGAACAACTATGAACTCCAAGTCCTCTCCTTGTCCACTGATAGCCTCTTCTCTGTCCCCTAATAAAGACCCGCCCTGTTCCTCCTAACACCTTCTCTCTACCCCTGAAATCAGCTTCATGACCCTGCGAACTCCCTGTACACTTATGACAGCAACCTTCCTGTTCTCCTAGACCCGTGCTCCCTTTAAATACTTAACACCCTGTCATCCCCTTATGAAACACTCTTTGTCCCCTCATTCCCCTCAACCCATGCTAGCTCTCTTCCTCCCACCCTGTCCCCCCGTAAATTCCCTCGCTGCCCCCTCAAACACCCCCATTAGGGCATCTGGATCTGGCTACATGGAGCCTCTCCCTCGCTCCAACCCGCCAGGGATTGCCATGGTGACCACGCAGGCCCCGCCTCTTATCCTGTATCTTCTCCTATTGGCTGATTGGAAGTTGCATGTTGGGGTGGGGAAGCCAATACGAACTGATTGGTCTAATGCAGTGAGGGTCTTTCCTAATCTCTCAGGTGATTGATCAATTCTGGGAGTTATTTTTACTGCAGTTTAGTTTTGAGGGTTATTTATGTGTACCCGATACAAGCCCTTAGTCAGATATGTGATCTGCAATTACTATGTTTGGGTCTTTAATTTATCTTTTTATTTTCTGTCATTGGCAGAGCAAAAGTTTTTAATATTGGTAGAGTATAATTTTTTTTTTCTTTTAGGGACGTGCTTTTGGTATTATGTTTAAGAACTCTTTGCCTAACCCGGTGTCAGAAATATTTTCTCCTGTTTTCTTCTGAATGTTTAATAGATTTACATTATATATTTGATTGTTAATCTGAGACATGTCTTATTTTCTAATATAAGCATCTGAGGTGGTATGTTTCCTTCTAAGCAGTGCTTTAGCTGCATCCATATATTTTGATATGTTCTATACTTCATTTTTGATCAGTTAAAAACATTTTCTAATTTCCCTTGTTTCATGAATTATCTTGACTTGCATGATTTATTTCCCAAATGTTTGGAGATTTTCCTGTTATCTTTTTGTTATTTATTTCTAAATTACTTTTATTATGGTCAGCACATTAGTTTTCTATTCCTGTGTGACAAATAAACATACACTTAGTGGCTTAAAACAACAGCCATATATTGGTTCACAGTTCCGAGGGTGAGAAATCCAGGAACGGTGTGCCCGAGTTCCCTGCTCAGGTTCTCACAAGGCTGAAATCAGTGTGTTTGCTGAAATGTGTTCTCATCTGGAGCTCTGGATACTCTTACAAGCTCATGTGGCAGAATTCAATTCCATGTGGTTTGGGGACTGAGACCATTCTCTTTTCCTTGCTGGCTAGCTGCCAGGATCTATTCTCAGTTTCTAGAGTACACCTGCATTCCTTGCCCTGTGGTCCTGTGCATCTTCAAAGCCGTGGACAGAGAATCTCCCTCAAAATCACTCTCATACTTTGTGTCTGACTTCTTCTGTCTCTGACCTCTAGACCTATGTTTACTTTTTAAAAATATTTATTTATTTATTTTTGGCTGCACCGGGTCTTAGTTGCAGTACACAGGATCTTTTTTGCAGCATGTGGGATCTTTTAGTTACGGCATGTGAAGTCTTAGTTGTGGCATGCATGTGGGATCTAGTTCCCCAACCAGGGATCAAACCCGGGCCCCTGCATTGGGAGCGCAGAGCCTTACCCACTGGACCACCAGGGAAGTCCCTAGACCCACGTTTAAATGCCTCATCATGTGTTTAGGTTAAGCCCACCCAGATAATCTTCCTTTCTTAAGGTCAACTGTACCATATAATCACAGGAGTGATATCCCATCATATTCATAATCTCAGAGATTATATAGGATTGTACACCAGGGGCAGGATTTTTTTGTGGTTGGGTGGTGGGCACATTAGAGTTCTGCCTACCAGAGTCAGATAATATGATTTTGTATGATTTGCTTTATATGATTTAAATTCTTTGAATTTGTTAAAGTTAGTTTTATGATCAAGGATATGGTCTGTCTTTCTAAAAATTTAAAATAGATTTTAAAACAATTTTAAAGGTTACTTTCCATTTACAGTTATTACAAAATATTGGGTATATTCCCTGTGTTGTACAATACATCCTTGAGCCCATCTTACACCCAATAGTTTGTACCTGCCCTCATGACCTAAGCACTTCCCAGAGGCTCTACATCTAAGTACCATTACATCGGGGATTATGCTTCAAACATGTGAATTTTGGAAAGACACAAACATTCAATCCATAGCAAACTGTCTCAAATTAATGATGTCAGCTTCCACCTTGAGTATCTGGAAAAAGAAGAGCAAAGTACAATAAAACTGAGAAGAGTCTTTTCAACAAATGGTGCTGGGAAAACTGGATATCCACATGCAGAAGAATAAAGTTGGATTCTTACCTTACACCATACACCAAAATTAACTCAAACTGGATCAAAGGCCTAAAAATGAGATCTAAAACCATAAAATTCATAGAGGGAAGCATTGGGAACAGCTTCATGGCATTGGATTTGGCAATGATTTTTTGGATGTGACAACAAAAGCATAGGCAACAAAAGTAAAAATACATAAAATGGACTACATCAAAATTAAAAACTTCTATGCATTTAATTTTGACTACATCAAAATTAAAAACTTCTGTGAAAAGGCAACCTATGATGGAATGGGAGAAAATGGTTGCCAATCATATATCTGATAAGGGGCTAATATCCAGAATATATAAAAACTCTACTACTCATAAAAACAAAATAATCTGATTAAAAAATGGGCAAAGGACTAGATATTTCTTTCAAGAAGATATGCAAAAGGCCAATAAACATATGAAAATGTGCTCAACATCATCATATCATTCCCTAATGCAAAATCAAAACCACAATGAAATATCACCTCACACCCATCAGGATGACTACTATCTAAAGCCCCCAGAAAATAACAAGTGAAGACAAGGTAGTGCAGAAATTGGAACCCCTGCGCACTGTTGGTAGGGAATGCAAAATGGCGCAGTTGCTCTGGAAAACAAGTATGGCAGTTCCTCAAAAATAAAAAATTGAAAATTGAATTACCATATGATCCAACAATTTCACTTCTGGTTATATATCCAAAAGAATTGAAAACACCCATGGTTTTTTTTTTTTGACTCTCTTCTCATTTTTTATTTTTTAAAAAAGACAGATTTAGGATTTTGTAAGAAATTACTAAGTTAGATTTTTAAAAAAAATCTGCCAAGTACTACAGTAATGGAATAAATAAATAAGATTTTAAAAATTAATTAATTTTATTTTATTTATTTTTGGCTGCATTGGGTCTTTGTTGTTGCACGCAGGCTTTTCTCTAGTTGCGGTGAGTGGGGGTTACTCTTAGTTGTGGTGCGCGGGCTTATTGCTGTGGCTTCTCTTGTTGCGTAGCACGGGCTCTAGGCACATGGGCGTCAGTAGTTGTGGCACGCAGGCTCAGTAGTTGTGGCTTGCGGGCTCTAGAGTGCAGGCTTAGTAGTTGTGGCGCAGGGGCTTAGTTTCTCCGCGGCATGTGGGATCTTCCCGGACCAGGGCTCGAACCCGTGTCTCCTGCATTGGTAGGCGGATTCTTAACCACTGCGCCACCAGGGCAGCCCTAGATAAGATTTTTTTTTTTTTTTCTAAATAAGATTTTTTAAAGTTCAATGTTTATAGACATATTTATAAAAAGATGACTGAATTAGAAGACATTAAATAATGTTGATACACACCAGGAAGTGGCTAGGCAAGGAAAGGCACATCATTTCACTACAAGACTTAAAGACCATAGTTGGAAGTTAATGACCAGCCAAAGCTTTAGGTCTTGTGGTAGTTTTCCTAACTCCAGAGGGTCATTATGGTGGATACTTCTCTATGGTACTTAGCTGAAATAAACAGATGGCAGTTGGAGAATTTTACTCTGTGACCCCAATGTAGTGTTAAAAAGAAAGCACTCTTTTAATAAACCTGGTGTATGAGGAGGGAAGGAACAAAAATCCCAAATGGTTTGGTGATACTGAAAATCCTACTGACACATTAAGGAGAGTTAAAAAAAAATAAGTAAAATAAGGTTCATCCTCTTGTCTGGCTGAACTGGAATTCTTGCAGCTACAAAGTTAAAATTCCACATAAACACTTCCTTTCTTGTAAACAGACACAGTATAGATAAACAACTGTGATATGTCACCTCAGATGAAGCTATATGCCAATATTTAGGGGAAAAGAGCTTAGATGATTTCCTTTTTTAAAAAAATTTATTTATTTAGGTTGTGCTGAGTCTTACTTGTGGTATGTGGGATCTTTAATTGTGGCATGTGGACTTCTTAGTTGTGGTATGCAGACTCTTACTAGTTGTGGCATGCATTCAGGATCTAGTTCCCCAACCAGGGATTGAACCTGGTCCCCCTGCATTGGGAGCACAGAGTCTTACCCACTGGACCACCAGGGAAGCCCTGATAATTTCCTTATTTTATTATAAATAGCCTAAGTCCTTGAAAATAGCACTAATACCTCTGGCTGACTGGCTATCTGCAACAGCAAGTGAATATAAGTTTTGACAATGATAAGAGGTTTCCCAAAGAAACTAGAGTTTCCCATTAAACTGATACAGTTACTTTACTGAAAAGTCTAACAGACATCAGCAGAACTTGCTTTGGGTCAACCTCCTACTACCAATTTTCTTTCACAAATTTGTGCCAAGAGTCTACCCGTTTTTTTTCTGTCTGGACTCTGAACCTAGATTAGTTTGTCTGAAAGATAGACTCACTCAGGTTCCATATAAATTTTAGTGGTATTAAGAAAAAACCATCTGCGTGAATAAATAAAATGGATTTTCAGGATAAAATGGTAAATTCACCCAAAAAAGGTTAAAAACAATTGGGGGGGGAGATAAGGGAAAATATTAATATGAAAAAAATCATAAAAATGGCAATTGTAAAGCAGGCAGCTTCCACTCATGCCACATGATATACCTTCATGAAGGTGTACTCTTTCCGGTCGGTATGAGCGGCCCAGATGAAGAGAGCAGAAGCCATGAACTGTAAGGGAGCTGAGACGCAAGCCAGGCAGAAGGACCATCTGAATTCGCCAGACACATCTCAGGCAGCTCTGATTCTGGTGGAGTAGTTCAATTCCAGCAACGTAACAACTCACTGAGCCCAGTGTACACAAACCTGCAAGGAGATGGAGCATGCCTGTGGCAATGGTGGGATACAGGCTTTGGCAGATACAAGCACAAAGTCCAATCAAAGCCCCAAAGCACATCAAACCTAGACTAACAAAAGGTAAAAGGAACTGGCAACGCCAAAGACAGGTCCGAAGCAGATCAATCCCACTATTGTGCTTTCCAGGATCAACAAATTTCTACAGGAACTGCTCATTTAGCGTGAAACTCATGCATTTTGTGACCATATCAAATGACTCTGTCCTTTCTGGTGGGCTATACCAGTATGTGTTTTGGGGTATAGTGATGCACCATCTCCACAATCCCACTGTGCCATTATATCAGAAAATTGCATCATTATGTCTTTTCATCTGCCTCATCACTAGCAAAGTCGTTCCAGATGCTTTTGTTCAAATCGCTGGAATTTTCTTGAACTGAACTTTGATACTCATACCAGAAGTCTGTGCCAATTGAGACTGCCATGTAGACGGTAGATATGAGCACACAAGCAATTACAAATGCTGTAGCAAAATGGTTATCCATACTGGCATTCAGACTGCTCGCCCATCCTCCTGCTCTGCCAGCTTCACCCTCAAGCTCAAACCACAGCACCCTACTCTCCCTGCAACCCCTCTGATGCAGTTCCCAGCAGAGCCCACCTCCTCCATCGAAAACACCTATGTTTTCAAAAGAATTTGCATACCCATGTTCATAACAGCATTATTCACAATACCAAAAGATGATAGTAACCCAAGTGTCTATTAATGGATGAATGGCTAAAAAAAGTGATATATATATATATATATTATTCAGCTTTAAAAGGGTAGGGAATTCTGATAAATGCTACAGCATGGATAGACCCTAAGGACATTATGCTAAGTGAAGTAAGCTAGTTACGAAAAGACAAACACTGTATGATTTACACTTATTTACACTTAAGGAATCTAGAGTAGTCAAATTCATAGAGACCGAAAGTAAAATGGTGGTTGCCAGGGGCTGGTGGCAAGGAGAGAATGGGAGTTGTGTTTAATAGGTATAGAGTTTCACTTTCACAAGATGAAAACTGTTCTGGAGATTGGTTGAACATCAATGTGAAATGTACTTAACACCACTGAACTGTACATTTAAAATTTGTAAGGTGGTAAATTTTGTGTTATGTGTATTTTACCACAATTTTTAAAATGCCATTTACAATAGTGTCAAAAATATTAAATAATTTGAGCTAAATATGACAAAGTTATGCAATATCTGTACATTGAAAACTACAAAACATTGCTGAGAGATTTAAAAGAAGACCTATGTAAATGGGGAGATATACCCTGCTCACTGATAAGAAGACATAAAATATTGCTAAGATGTCAGTTCTCTTCAAATTTATCTATAGAATCAATGCAATTCCAATGAAAATATCCACAGGCCTTTAAAAAATTTTTTTAAAAGAAATTTACAAGATTATTCACAAATTCAGATGTAAATAAAAAAGAACTAGAATAGCCAAAACGACTTTGAAAAAGAGGAACAGAGTGGGAGAACTCCACTTTTTGACTTCAATTCCTGTTATAAGGCACAGAAATCAAGGAAGTGTGGTATTAATCTCAAGATAGAGAAATACATTAATGGAAGGGTGCAACCTATTTTTAGTCCAGAAATAGATCTTAACATATATGAGCATTTGAATTTTTAAAAATGTGCAGAGGCAATTCAGTGGAGAAGGCCTGTGTTTTCAATAAATGTCCCAGGAATAAGTGGATATCTGTATGCAGAAGAATAAACTTAGATGCATACTTTGCATTCAATAAAAATGAACTCAACATGGATCCTCGACCTAAATGTAAACTACAACTATAAAAGAGAGGTTGTAAGAGAAACCATGGGTTAGGCAAGGATTTCTTAGATTCGACAATAAAAACATGATCTGTTAAAAAAAAAAAAAAAGAAAAGAAAATGGCCATCATCAAAGTTAAAACTTCTGGTCTTCAAAAGACACTGTTAAGAGAATTAAAAGACAAGAGACAGGCTGGAAAATCTGGTAAAGGACTTGATTCCAGAATATATCATGAACTCGCAAAACTCAATAATAGAAAAGAAACAATCTAATAAAAATGGGCAAAAGATTTGAACAACCACTTCACCAAATAGATGTATTGATGGTAAATAAGTACTCGGAAAGATACTCAATATTTGTCAGTAGGAAAATGCATATTAAAATCACAGGGAGACACCATTACACACCTAGTAGAATGGCTAAAATAAAAAAGACTAACCATATCATGGGAAAGATATGGGGCAGTTGGAACTCTCTTACATGGCTTATAGGAATGTAAAATAGTATAATCACTTTGGAAAAACACTTTGTCAGTTTCTTAAAAGCTAAACATGCATCTACCATATGATCTAGCCATCCCACTGCGAGGTATTTATCTATAAGGAATGAAAGCATATACCCATACAAAGACTTGTATTTGAATGCTCATAGCAGCTTTATTTGTAATAGGCAAAAATTGGAAAGCATCCAATTGTCCATGAACAGGTTAACGGATAAACAGACTGTGGCATATTCATATAATGGAGTAGTCAGCAATAAAAGGTGAACTGTTGATAATGGAACAGCATTGATGAATCTCAAAATAATTATGCTGACTGAAAGAAACCAGAGAAAAGGAGGGCACATACTCTATGATTCCAGTTACATAAAATTCTAAAAAATGCAGACTAATCTATAGTGACAAAAAACAGATCAGTGGTTACCTGGGGAGAGGTGGGAGGGAGGAATGACAAAGTGGCAGGAGAAATAATTTGGAGGTGACAGATATGTTCATTGTCTTGATTGTGGTAATGGTTTCATGGGTGTATACATATGTCAAAACTCATCACATTGTATTTTAAATATCATGTTGTCAATTATACCTTGTAAAGCTCTGAAAGATTAAGTTAGTAAAAGAGCAACAGTAAACTCTGGAAGTAAAAAGATATTAAAGTTAAGACTAAACTTTTTTCTTTAGGGTTTAAAAAACCTAAATGGCATATGCACACTACTATATGTAAAATAGATCATCAGCAGGGATCTACTGTATAGCACAGGGAACCATACTCAACACTCTGTAATAACCTATGTGGGAAAAGAATCTGAAAAAGAATAGATATATGAACATGTATAACTAAATCACTTTGCTGTATCCCTGAAACTAACACAACATTGTGAATCAACTATACCCCAATACAAAATAAAAAATTTTAAAAATTAAAAAATAAATGCCTGGAAATTACACTTTGTGTTTACAGATCTGAATTTCCATGACCCCAGATTGTAAGTGATCCATCCTGTATTTAATAAAAAACAGAGACTGACTCAATATTCCAGATACAGTTTAAAATATTTTAAAAATTTTTATTACATTTTGGCTGTGCCACGTGGCATGTGGGATCTTAGTTTCCTGACCAGGGATTAAACCTGCGCGCCCTGTAGTGGAAGTGTGAAGCCTTAACCACTGGACTGCCAGGTAAGTCCCAATTCCAGATACATTGTAAGAACAGTGCAGCTGACTTTAAACCTGAGTAACTCTCAAGCGACACAGATAAGAGCAATTCCAGTTGTAATTAGACACATTGAGAAGCGCATGGACATTGTAAATGTGCCAGAGGGGAGAGAACAATTTTGTCCATCTCAGCTTTTTTGTTTGTTTAGTATATAGAGAGAAATCTTCTCTAACATAACATCAAGTCATGGAACGCAGTTCTACACACAGCACCTGAGGCCAGAAAAAATTGGGCCAGTGCAAGGTTTTGTACTCAACATGGTAATCACGTGCACTTCTGTCTTGGCTTTTAATTGATGGATTGAAAGTTGGTCAGATTCATAGCAAAGCACATTCTTCAACTGCCATTTTAATTATTTTTCTTTTACTTTTCATTCCTTATGTTCAGTCTTCCTAACAAAAACTATCACAGGTATATTTGTTCCTCCAGACTAGAATTAAGGTGGCACACATAGTTGGTCCCCAATCCTGAAATTCTCATTTTATCCAGGTACTTGGCCACCTGGAGTAAAGACTGCATTTTCCAGGTTCCCTGGGAGCCAGCCAGAGGAGTCCATGTGATTAAACTCTGGACAATGTGATGGGAGCAGAATAGGTGTGTGAGTGTGTGTGTGTGTGTAGAACTTCCTGGAAGTGTCCTAAAAGGGAGCAAGCATTTCATTTTTTCCCCCTCTTCCTCTATCCCACTCACGGCCTGAGATGAAGATGAGTCTGCTCGTCATGGTCCTGGCCCATGACCACAAACACAATGGAAAACTATCAAGAACAAGGTGATGAAAGTGCAGAGGGTAGAACAGGTATTGAAGCAGAGGGTGGTGGGAGGGCTGACCTGGGCTCAGATCACGTCTCCCTGGCGGTTGGCTCTCTGGGTCTGTGCGTTGGGGGGTGGGTTGGGGAGGAAGAAGCACACAGACAGTGACAGTGGTTGGGCAGGGCTGCCACCTATAGCTGTTCAGGTTTTGCACTCATTGCCCAGGACCTGACCTGGCAGGGGAGTGGGTGGGAGCTGCTTCATTTGCCCAGGGGAATGGGTACCTCTTCTGACTCACACAAGGCCTCCTCAGAAGCTAGTGTTGGCCCTGAGGCTGGGCCACAGTGGGTGGGGTGTGCTGGGCATTTGGAGAGAGGTGAGGCAAGCCAGGATGCCAGGGGGGAAAGATGACTGAGGTGGCAGAGGGGGCTGGGTAATCCTCAGCCAGAGGCTGCCCCTGTATTTTCAACCTCGGTGGGGCCTGTGGCTCCTTGTCTGCCGCTGGCTTCTCTGCCACCATCTCGGCATCCTGCAGTTGGGCTCCGTCTCAGGGTCTGGGGAGGTTCTATGGATCTATGGTAGCTTCATCTGTGGGCTAGGCAAGAGAGGCTAAGGCTCAGGAGGCTGCTTTCCCACTCGGCTGAGGCTGTAGTTTTAGTCCCTTTGGTTCCTCTCTCCATGAATTTCTTTGCCTCATACTATATCTAAATCTTCAATATCCTATCCTCTAGCCTCTCCACTCACAAACTGCCCCTTAGTATCCTGCAGCCGCAGATACATTCCTTCTCTAAACAGACACATACAGATCCATGCAGAAACCACGTCTGCCTCCACTTTCTAAATCCAGAAGCGTGTCCCCAGGCTTAAGAGAGGTGTTATGGGCAGAATCGTTTCCCCTTCAGAATCATATGTTGGAGCTCTAACCCCCAGTACCTCTGATTGTGACTGTATTTGGATATATGTATGGCCTTTAAAGAGATACTTAAGTTAAAATGGAGTTATTAGGGTGGGCCCTAATGCAATATGACTGGTGTCCTTAAAAGAAGAGATTAGGGTACAAACAACACAGACAGAGGGACAACCATGTGAGGACACAGCTAGAAGGTGGCCATCTGCAAGCCATAGAGCCAGGCTTCAGAAGAAACCAAGCCTGCTGGCACCTTGATCTTGGACTTTTAGCTTCCAAAATTGTGAGAAAATGAATATCCATTGTTTGAACCTCTTGGTCTGTGGCATTTTGTCCTGGCAGCCCTAGCAAACTAATACAAGAGGTGTACCTATCCCTGGACAATTTCTGGACACCTTCTAGCTGCTACAAGAACTTCAGGGTAAAATTAGGCAGAAATATCCAGGCACCTAACAGGAAAACAAGACAACTCCGAAGACAGTGACAAAAACCCCTCCAAACGTCTTAGCCAGAGAAGCCTACAAGATGCATCTTACATATTAAAGTTGGGGAATTCCTTAATGATTTCATATATGAAGCTCTTCTTCAGCTCCTAGAAAGTCCCAGCTGACTCACTAACAGCCTCACAGAGAGCCATCGTACTCCCCATTGACCTTCGATGACACCTGGAGCTGTTTCCCTGTCACCCACAACAACCTCCTGTAAGGCTCTCCCTTTGCTGTAGTACGCCCACCAAGACCACACAGCCTGCCTTGATCCCTTCTCACACTCTTCACACTAACATCCCTGACTTGCTAAACAAAATGTGATAGCCTCCTAACCCTCATGTACAGCGAGAAACAACTTCACCAACCCCATGTGAGAGCCTTCACTGTTGTCCTGTGAGGACAAGTGGGCCGCTGTAACACATCCCCAGACCCTCCCTAACATTGTCAGTAACCTCTTCATTTCACACACCAACCATTTATAACATCTCTTTGGCACCTACAAGTCTTCGCTACCTGCAGTTACCTCTGGACTGATACCCTCTATGAATGCTCTCCACAGATCATCCAGAGCACCCCCAGTGACCAAGCCAAAAACCCCAGGCTGACTCCCATCTAGTTTGCACTTTCTCTTACAAAAGCCCACTTACCTCTCATGACAGCCCTCAGTGAGCCAGTTTAACAGCCCACTTGCCCTGATATAGCCAGTCTTTCCTGACGTGGTCCCTCTGTCCCGATATGACCCCTTTGTACTATTATGATAACTTCACTGTCCTCCATAACCCCAAATGTTCTGATTTCCCCCCAGTGTCCTTCCAAGCCTTCCTCACTGTCATGAAACAGACTCCTTTGCATGCTGCTAGATCCCCTGTCTGCTCTGATAACATGTTTTTTCCTGTCCCCTTCCATCCACGGTTGTCCCAATACTCCCTTCTCAACAGAGCCCGTTATCTGTACCACCTGCATCATGCCCTGTCTCTCCGAAGGGTCCCCCCATCACTGCACCTGTCTTTCTGTCCCCAAATAACAGCCTCACTGCCTAGCGATTGTGCACAAGTTTAAAATCACCTCAGAGGGAAGCTTCTGCCCACCCCACCTCTGGGCCAGTCTGCCCAGCATCCTGATTGGCTCCACACCTCTTGAGGGTGTGGCTTTTTAGTTCCAGGCCTCACCTTGTTCTTGGACTTGCCCCAGAATATCCAGCAACCAGGTCTATCTCTGCATTCCTGGGGCTCCAGGTTCTGAATTTCAGAGTGCAGGGCTGAGTCAAGGATGTTGGTGGATGTCTGAAGCAGAGTGAACTTAGGGGTGGCCTTATGATTTGAGGGTGTCCAGGTCTGGAGGTACCCAAGTTCCCAAGCCGACTCCTGTTTTATGAAGGTGGCCAGGTCCAGAGGTCCCTGAGCTCTGGGTTCGTCAGTTATCAGGGTTCAGAGTTGCCTGAATTAGTCCATTTTTGTGGGTGTCTGTTGGGTCGCAACCTCAGGAGTTTCCCATGTGAAATCTGAACCTGGCCCCCCATACATGGAGGATAGACCGATAAAAGAGGCAGGCCACTCCAGATTGGTAGGTGTAAGTTTTGATAAGCAAGGAAACTTACATACCAGGCTGGTCTTGGGCAGCTGTAGGATGAGCAGATCTCTGCGCCTGCCTGCCAGCATCTTAAAAGTTTAAATAGAGACCTTAACTGGGTTCAGTCTTGTATTCAGCCCAGATGGTCTCAACGACACCTTACTCTCTAAAGGCTACGTTCCTTGGAAAGGTTCCCACTGTGGCAGCGGTGGGCAGAGTGTACATTCCCAGGACAGGGGAGGGGTAAGGAGCTTCTGATTGCCCGAGTCTAGCTTGTGGGTAAACCGGTGGTCACATCCTCTTGATGACTTCCTCCAGCAGTGGCCTGGTCTGGAGGTGTCTGAGTTCTGTGGCCCTCTTGTTATGAGGTGTCTGGGTCCAGTGGTATTTACGTTCTGGGTTGTCCTCTACTCCTGAAGGTGACCAGGTACAGAGGATGAGGGCAAACCTGCAAAAGAGACTGTGAAAGAGCTGCCAGCAGTTAGGAGGAGAATGGAGAACTTTTCCTCAGAAGCCACGTGAAGAATATATTTGCAGATGGAGGGAGAGATCAAGTGGACCAACTGAGGGACCCAGAAGATGAGTCCCGGAAGGTGAAGAGCTGGAAACATTTGTCAGAGGAAACTAAGGACTACTACGCACCCAGACAACAACTCTGCACCATCAAGTGTACCTGCACATATGGAGTGAAGTGCAAAATACACACAGGATTGATTTACAGCAACATGAGTTCAGTGGTTTCTTCCAGAGATGGAGGGAGGGAAGAACGGAATAGAGAAGAAGGGGACAGGGGCTTCATTTGTACTGACAACATTTTATTTCTAAAAAGAAAAGATCTGATGCAAATATAGGAAAATGCTTGCATCTGTTAAATCTGGATGGTACATGGGGGTCTGTTAGACTCTTTTTCTATACAGTTTTTAGATTTGAAACCTTTATCTAAATAAATTAAGAAATTAAAATTTTTTAAAAAGTGAAGAAGAACATTCTGGTTGTTCTGTGGAGGTTGGGTCAGAGGAGGAGGCTGAGACCAGGGCATGGACCAGGGCAGATGATGGCAGGGCTGAAGCATAGCAGGGGGCTAGTGGGAGAGATAGTTTTGTTCAGTAATATGTCCCCTGTGCCTGGCACAACGACAGATGCACAATAAAAGTTTGCTAAATGAAAGAACAACTCACAGCCCTGTCTTGTGGTGAGTCTGCCTTCCCCTCTGGACTGTGGATTTCCTGAGGGCAGAGGTGGGGTCTGTCTTGGTCACTGATGTGTTCCCAGTATCATCCAGCACAGAGACAGGGATGGAGGGGGTTGGGAGGTTCTACAGGACGGTGGCTGTATGAGCAAAATATTCCTGTGAGCAGATCTTTGTCAGATGGAAGGTGAAGAACGAGTGTTGGGTTTCCTCATCAGGAGAGGTGGAAATAGGGAACATCTTTGAGATTTTTTCATAAGCACCTACAAGGATTCTTACCGGGAGGAGGAGAGAACCCTACCTATTTTGGAGAGTGGGAGATATGTGACATTACTTACTGCCACATTGGCCTCCTTTTTTTCCCTTGAATTGCCAAGCTCATTCCAGCTTATGGACCTTTCCACTTGTTATTCCCACTCTGTGGGAACTCTGTTCTCACAGTTCTTGGAACAGCTCTCACACTTTGGCTTCAGTGTCTCAGCTCAGGGAAGATCTTAGAAAGATGTCCATTGGCTGCCTAGTCTGGGACTACATTTCCCGGAGGTTCCTGCATTCAGATGAGGCCATGAGACTAGTTCTGTCCCATGGACTGAAAGCAAAATGATAGTTGGTACTTTAGGTTTAAGGCTTTATTAAAAAAATTTTACCCTGCTATTTGAGTTATAATTGACAAAATTGTAATATATTTAAACTGTACAGCATGGTGATTTAATATGCATATACACTGTGGAGATATTACTACAAAAAGTTAATTAATACATCTATTACCTCTATAGTTACCTTTGGTGAGACTGCTTAAGATCTACTCTCAGCAAATTTTAATATATAATATGGTATTGTTAACCATAGTCACCTTGTTATATAGTACACCCTCAGACCTTTTTCATCTTAGAACTGAAAATTTGTATGCTTTTACCAACCTGTCTCCATTTTCTCCACCACCCAGCTCCTGGAAAACACTATTCTACTTTCTGTTTCTATGAGTTTGACTTTTTAAGATTCCACATAAGTGATATCACACATTGTCTTTCTCTGTCTGACTTATTTCACTTAGCATAATGCCTTCAAGTTGCATTCATGTTGTTACAAATGGCAGTATTCATATTTTTCATTAATTTCTCAAATTGATAATTTTTATTTGTATATTGCCCACTAGCTCAATTGTGGAGTATGATCTGTTTTTGATATCTTCAATCTGTCATGGACTGATCCTTTTGGTCTATACCCTGTTCAACAAGACAAGGCTCTTGATCATAAACTTGGATGTCATAACAATGTCAGATTGCTGTGTTTCTAAGCACTTACTAGCAATTTCTGTACTTATCTTGTTGCAGACCATTAACAGTTGGTGGACCAGTACTGTCAATGCTTTAGCTTATTACCCTGTTTTATTTTCTCCATAGCATTTTCCATTCCCTGTAATTATCTTGTTTATTTAATGGTCTATTTGTTTATGGTTTTCTTCCCACTAGAATGTAAGCTCCATCAGAAAGTAGTCTTATTTACCTTGCTCTTGCAAGTTCCCTAGTAGTACAGTGTCTGGTACATCATAGGTGCTCAAAAAGTATTGCTGAATAATGATTAAATCACAAGCATGGGTGTTGGTGGGGAGAGGAGGCAACCATAGCTGTTATAGAAGTTCTTTACAATTTGACCCGAATTTTAACCAGTTCACTGATAGATATTTGACTACCTGGTTTTCTGGTAGACCCCAATTACCCCAGGTTAGGTGTGGCCTTTTACAACCCATTTCCCTATGTTTCCCCCATTAGAGATGAAACCACTCTGGACTGTCACTGTCTGGTTTAAAGGTTCTGAGGGGGTGTGGTTGAATCTGTAGTGATGACTGCTATGTCCCCCGAGTCATGAAGCACAGTCAAGTCCCTTGTTGGGCATAAACAGATTTATGGCATGAATGCATGCCTGTGGGCAGGAGGGGAGGCTGCCCTGGGGAAAGAGTGCCCTCCCTTGTCTCCCATGGCCCAATCTTGGCAGGGTCCAGAGTTGGTCTTGTGCTCTAGTCCAGTGGGCTGCCTGAACTACCACTTCCTTTCCCCGTCAACCACCTCAAGGTGCTGGGTCAGGCTGGCAACACTTTTTACTCCCAACCATGAGGAGATGGTGTCCCATTTGGTCAAATGAATACTTAGAGCCACGGTAAGTCACACATATATATTTGGTGTTGTTTTCATGAGCTGGAGAGGAGGTTACTGAGAAATTACAAATGCTAGGATTGCAACCGAGATGAAGACAAGGAAGATGCAGAGTATGCCAATACATCCCATAACAATTGCTGAGACTGCAAATGTGAAGGCTTTCTGGGAGGTCTCGGCGGCCAACGCAGTTTCATTGTTACTGATGTGGTTCCTCGTCTGAGTTGGACGGGAGAGGTGGAGGAGGAGTAGTTGGACTTAAAAGGGTTATTGAATAGGGGTGAGCCATGGGTCTGTAGGGGCACAGGGTAGGATCTGAACACACAGGAGGGAGAACATGGATACTGTTCAGGGTCAGGGCCAGGATGGAGAGGGAGGGGAGGGAGAGGATTGGCATGATTCAGATTCCCACCTGTAAAGAGTAGTACATGGCTGCAGTGCCTAAGGGACAACACATCATGTAGGCCAAGATCGCCAGCAGGTGGTGGTCTTTGGGGGGCTCCTCAGACATAATTTCAGATGACTAGGGGCAGGGAGTGGGTTATAGCTTAATATGGCTTCTGGACTCTAATGTCCCCTCTGACCTCCTCTCAACATACTTCTCCTTGGCTCGTATAAGATCTTCACTGACCCCCTTGAAAACTCTCACCAGCTCACTCTAACTCCCACCATCTCTCCTCTTAGCATCTCCCTATCCTCTTTAATACCTCCTTGTCCCCAGAACTCCCAGCCCATGGCCCCCCCTTCATGCCCTATAACTCCTCTCTGTTCTCTGTAACATTTTCCCTGTCTCCTCTAAGCTCCTCCCTGTCTTCTATAACCGCCTTGCTGATCTCTACAGTACGTCTCTCTTGGCTCCTTCCATTGTCCCTACAAAATCCCTTACTGACTCTGATGACTCTCACTTGGCCTCCTTGTACCTCAACTGACCCACTGGCACACTTTGTTCCTATTAACACCCTCATGTTCCCCAAGCAACCTTCTCTTTGTTCCTATAAACCACCCTACTAAGAAGACCCTCACTCAACACTTTATCTTTTCATGTGTAAAACCTTCATTGTCCCTGTAAACACTTTCACCCTATAAAACTTCTAATGTCTTTAATAGCTCTCTGTTTGACCCTATGAATCTGTCATGGTCCTGTTATGACCCTTATTGTTCACCCATAAACTCCTCCCTTCTCCCCTCCCCCATAACGTCTCATTTGCCTCCTCTAAGACCTTCTTTGAGCCACTCTCCTTGTCCACTCATAGCCTCCTCTCTGTCCCCTTATAAAGACCCACCCTGTTCCTCCTAACACCTTCTCTCTACCTCTGAAATGAGCTTGGTGATCCTTTGAATTCCTTCTCCCTCCACTAATTACAACCTCCCAGTTCTCCAAAATCCATTCTCCCTAAATATTTCTCCTTGCCTCTTGATTCCCCTACCCCCTCTAACTCTCTTTCTCCCTCCCGTCACCTCATAAATTCTCTCCCTGCTCCTTCAGATATCCCTCCCTCACCTCCATTAGGGCATCTGGATCTGGCATTACCAAGGTTACATACAGCCTGTCCCTCACTCCAACCTGCCAGGGTTTACCATGGAGATAAGACAGGCCCCGCCTCCTATTCTATCATTCTACTCCTATTGACTGATTGGAGGTTGTGTGCTAGGGTGGGGGAAGCCAATACTCACTTGGCTGCTGATTGGTCTGAGGAAGTTCAGGCTCCTCCTATTCTCTCTGATGATTGATCAATCCCAGCAAGGGAAAGACACCAGTTGGTGCAAGAGTGATGTGAGCCTAGGAGTCTTAGGTTGCTTCAGGCACCTTGAGAGGGGTCATTTAACAAGTTGGAGTCAGGTTCTTCAGCAGTGCAGGGTGATCTTTGTGAGAATTTATATGCTTATTTGCCACCTGTATATCCCCTTTGATGAAGTATCAGTTTGTCTTTCTTCCATAAAGAAAAAATTGGTTTGTTTTTATTACAGTTAAGTTTGAGGGTCATCTATATATTTTGGATACAAGTCCTTTGTCAGATATGTGATTTGCAAATATTTTCTCTGGGTCTGTAGCTTATCTTTTCATTTTCTAACAATGTTCATTGCAGAGCAAAAGGATTTAATTTTGATAGAGTTTAAATTACGTTTTTCTTTTCTGGAGGTGTTCTGGCATCATGTCTAAGAACTCTGCTTAACCCAGGGTCAGGAGGATTTTCTCCTATGTTTTCTTCTAAAAGTTTGATAGATTTACATTTAGATCTATGATACATATTGAGTTTATACTTGTATAAGATGTGAGGTTTTAGTTGAGATTATGTTTTGCATAATGGTGGTCCAATTAAACACCATAAAAAAACCTATTCTTGCTTTGATAAATTGCCTTTGGACTCCTTTCTAAACAAATAAATTGGACAAATATGGCCAATAAATATACTGTGGGTCTCTTTCTACACTCCTTTTTCTGTTCTGTTGACCTGTGTTCACCCATTTGCCAATACCACACTGCCTTATTAATGTAGATTTATAGCGATTCTTAAAATTGGGTAATGTGAATACTCTAACTTTATTCTTCTTTTTCAGAATTGTTTTGACAATGCTTGGCTACATCTACAAATCTTGCTAGTTTTTTTTTTAACAGGAGTTGCATTAGAGTTTCCTAACAATTGGGGAGAGATGTTGAGCCTTCCAATTCACGACTGTGGAAAGGCTCTCCATTTATTTAGAACTTCTTCTTTGATTTCTTTTTTTTTTTTCTTTTTTTGGCCGTGTCACACGGCTTGTGGGATCTTAGTTCTCTGACCAGGGGTCGAACCAGCATCCTCAGCAATGAAAGCGCAGAGTCTTAACCACTGGACTGCCAGGGAATTCCCAAGACCTCTTTGATTTCTTTCAGCAGCACTTGTAGTAACACACACAGCTTGTATAAATAACATTTTAGATTTACACCCAACTAATTGCTTATTTGGGGGCTATAGAAAATGTATTGCAAACCGAACCTTGCTAAACTCATTTTACCAATTCTAGGTTTTTTGTTTGTTTGTTTTTGTTTTTTTTTTATGTTTTTTATTTGTGTGTGTCTGTGTGTGTATTCCTTGGGACTTTCTGCTTAGAAATTATGTCATCTGCAAATAAGGGTAGTTGTTATTTCTTCCTTTATTATTTGTATGCCCTTTCTTTTTTCTTTTTCTGACGTATTGTGCTGATTAGGACTTCCAGTCTGATGTGGAATAGTGGTGGTGAGAGTAGACATCCTTGCCTTGTTGCATATATTAGGGGAGAAATTCTTCCCTCTTTCACCACCACATATGATGTTAGCTATAGGTTTTCTGTAGATGTCCTTTATCAGGATGAGGAAGTTCCCTGTTAGTTCTGGTTTGCTGTTTTTATTGTAAATGGATATTAACTTATCTCAGATGCCTTTTCTGTATCAATTGATCATGTGGTTTTCCTTTTTTAGACAGTTAATATAGTGGATTACATTGATTTTCTAATATTGAACCACGTTTGCATTGTTGGGAGAAACCCCAATTGGTGATATGGTATATTCTATTTATATACTTCTGTTTTTGGTTTTCTATTATTTCTTTGAGAAATTTTCTATCTATATTCATAAGAGATATTGGTCTGTAGTGTTTTATACACAGTCTATGTCTGGTTTTAGTATCAAGACAATGCTGGCCTCAAAAAATGAGTTGGGAAATACTCTCTCCTCTTCTATTTTCTGGAAAAGATTGTGTGGAAATGATGTTATTTGTTTGGTAATAATTTACCAGTGAAACCATCTGGGTCTGGAGATTTTTATTTCAGAAGTTTTTTATTTACAAAATCAATTTCTTTAATAGATACAAAGTTACTCAAATAATCTCTTTGTCCTTGATCTGTTCTGAGTTTTTGTTTTTGAAGAATGGGTCAGTTTACTCCAAAGGTGTAGAATTTATGTGTGAAGAGTTGTTTCTATCAGCAGTAGTCCCTTATTTTCCCGTTAATGTCTCAGGGGTCTGTAGTGATATTTTCTCCTTCATTTCTTTTTTTTTTAATAAAAAAAATTTTTTTTAATATAACAAAGTGAATCAGCTATACATATACATATATTCCCATATCTCCTCCCTCTTGCGTCTCCCTCCCAACCTCACTATCCCACCACTCTAGGTGGTCACAAAGCACCGAGCTGATCTCCCTGTGCTATGCAGCTGCTTCCCACTAGCTATCTATTTTACATTTGTTAGTATTTATAAGTCCACGCCACTCTCTCATTTCGTCCCAGCTTACCCTTCCCCCTCCCCGTGTCCTCAAGTCCATTCTCCACGTCTGCATCTTTATTCCTGTCCCGCCCCTAGGTTCTTCAGAACCATATTTATATATATATATATATATTTTTTTTTTTATTTTTTAGATTCCATATATATGTATTAGCATATAGTATTTGTTTTTCTCTTTCTGACTTACTTCACTCTGTATGACAACTCTAGGTCCATCCACCTCACTACAAATAACACAATTTCATTTCTTTTTATGGCTGAGTAATATTCCATTGTATATACGTGCCACATCTTCTTTATCCATTCATCTGTCGATGGACACTTAGGTTGCTTCCATGTCCTGGCTATTGTAAATAGAGCTGCAATGACCATTGTGGTACATGACTCTTTTTGAATTATGGTTTTCTCAGGGTATATGCCCAGTACTGGGATTGCTGGGTCTTATGGTAGTTCTATTTTTAGGTTTTTAAGGAACCTCCATACTGTTCTCCATAGTGGCTGTATCAATTTACATTCCCACTGACAGTGCAAGAGGCTTCCCTTTTCTCCACACTTGACTACTGAAAGGACTAGAAACAATGACCAACTGTAGCTTTCAGATTTTAATTTTGGCATTCTCACAGGCAAGGGAATAAAACACAAAGTTCAGGAAGTGCCAAAGCTGGGGACTCTGACAAAACATCCCCCATTGTTCGCTGATACTCCAAAGAGCCACAACCTCAGCTTAAAGGTCAACATAAAGAAACCAACTAAAACATGGACTTGTAGCTTGGCTTCATCCATCATCTGATGGATGGCTTCGCCCATCAGCCTCAGGTGTTCACTTAGATATAGACCCCAGACTAATAGACGTCCCATGCTTGGAAGAAACAAATGGAAATCCACTATGGAGGAAAATAAGATCATTCTAGGCCTCAAATTATTCTTAGAAATATCTTCAAACACAGTGCCAAACTCATAAAGATAACCAGGCCCATATGAAAATAAGGACCCATGAGAAAGAAAGAACAGAAACAAAAGAAAATAGACACAGAAGCATAAACACTTCAAATAGTGGCATTATTAGCTACAAGCATGCAAACCATGTGCAGAGAAATAAACACAAGTTTGAAAATTTTAGGGAAGAAATTGGAAACTGTTTGAAGTGACAGAGATTTGAGAGAAAACCAAACAAATTCTCGAGCTGAGAAATATCAGGAATTGATAGGAAGAATCCCATGGATGAGATTAACAGGAGATTAGACACAGATGAAGAGAGAAATTGTAACCAGAAGACAGGTCAGAAAAAAACTAAAGAGACCGCAGTATGGAGGGAAAAAAGGAAGAGGTTCTGTCGTACATGTGACTAGAATCCCAGAAAGAAGAGAAGAGAATGGCACAGAGGAAGCATTTGAAGAAATAATGACAAGGAATTTTCCAGAACTAATGACTGACATCAGACCGTGGACTAGTTCAAGAAGTCCAGTGAACCCCAAACAGGATAATTACAATTCACATCTAATTATAGTAATACTTTAGCAACACTGCAGAAAACCATAGGCAGAGAGGAAATATTAAAATCAGTTCCTTCAGTGGAATGACAGACCGATGGCTGACTTCTAAACAGCAAGAAAATGAAGCTCAGAAGATGGTAGAATGATTATCTTCAACATCTGAAATAAACTAACTGCCAACCAAAACTTACATGCACAGCAAAAATATTCTTCAAGAATGAAGAAACTGTGTGCCTGTGGTGAGGGCCTACAGCCACAGGAATGCACATGGATAGCCAGGGCTCCCACAGCTGCTTGTCAGCCCAGTTCCCGGGGCCCTGTCTCCTCTCACTGGCCTGCACTGCTGGGACCACCTGCAGCTAGCCCCTCCAGCCGTGCCCCTGCATGCTGCTGGCCGAACTCCCGGCACCGGCCTCCGCTGCCATGCACCTGGGGCAAGACCTTGCAGCCACAAGCGTGCTGCCAAGAGCCAGGAGCCCGGCAGCTGAGAGCGTGCCCCTAACTGGGCCTGGCCCTTCCTGATGGCTGGCCCCTGCCACCACGTGTGTGTCTGAAACTGATGCCTGCCCCTACACAGGCACCCGCAGCCAGCCTGCCACAGCCAAGTGGGTGCACCCCACTGGCTCCGGCCACCACAGATGCCTGCCCTGGTCCCTAACCGCTGGACATACAGGTGTTGCTGAGAACCCCAGCAGGACTTGCAGACACAGAAGACCCCTCTCCCACCACGGCACTCACCAAGGACCATGCAGTCGTTGATGTTGTGGGCACAGTGGCCCTGCCCCCATACCACCCCATTGCCCCAGTATGTCACCTCACTGTCTTCTATAATTCAATTAGAGTTGCCCGATTTCTCTCCCTTCTTGACTGCCCCTTCTTATCCCCCACAGCCCTCCCTGACACCCAGTGACCCTTTCCCTGTCCTCCGTAAGACTGTTTCTGCCCCCTCATGCATTTTCTCTGTCCTACTTTAATCTATCCCTGTCCTCCCAGAATTGTTTCTTGTTCCTTGATCACCTCTAGACTTTTGCAGCTATAATGGCACCTGTTTCCTTGTAACACCCCATCCCTCACTACTCTCTCTCTATCCCCGTACATTACCTCCCCCTTTAAGTTGCAGTGTGTTCCCCTATCAACTCTCCTAGTCCTCCTCTAATCCTCTCCCATTCCCCCTCTAATCCTCTCCCATTCCCCCGTCCCAGTCCTCCCTTACCTTGAGCCTGGTCCCCTGCCAGTCTCTTTTCTATATCCCCTAACCAGCTCTCTTTCCTCCTAACCCCTTCTCTGTCCAGACATGATCCTACTGCCTCGATCCCTTAACTTAACCAACTCTTTCTAGATGGCACTCCACTTACCTCATTAAGGCCCCAGGGCCATGCCTTCAATTCCTCAGGCCTGGAGAGGGCGGTGGGGTGTGACGTCATCGGGCGCGATCTGTTTACCAACATGGACTTCGCCTTTAATTTCCGCAATGGGATTGGTTATTGAAATATAAACGGCAGAGTCCCAAATGTTTCGTTCAGATTTCTGCTCCATTTGAGGACTCTAGGCCTCTGTCACCTAGGAAACGTCTTCTGAATGAGTGAATTGGGTGGGGTTTCAGTAATTTGCATCTATCCTCCAGTTTGAACTCCTGATTGGTTCAACATGTAGAATATGTGGGTCTAAGGCACAAGTATACTATATTCCTGACTGAACCTCTGATTGGTTCCAGGCATGCAGAAGGCAGGATTTATTAATTCACTGAACATATTTGAATTTAGCAACTTACTGTGTGCCAGGCCCTGTGTTCAGCCCCCAGGGAACAAGTGGTGACCAAGGCAGACAAGGCTGTGGCTCTCCTGGAGCTCACAATTCACAGGGGACATGGAGGGTCAACAGCCAAATAAACTAGGTGACTTCAGAGTGGACCAATGACTAAGAAGGGAATAACTAGAAGGAAGGGGGGGCACCTAGGAGAAGTGGAAAAAGAGAAAGCTCTCTGCAGAGGGGCCACTGGAGCTGAGATGTGCAGGATGAGTTAGCCAAGAGGAGATCTGGGGGAAACGAAAGAGTTCCAGGCAGGGGAGCAGCAAGTGCAGAGGTCCTGAGTTGGGAGAGAGGTGTGTGTGTTCCAGGAGCGGGAGCGAGAGCACTGTGGCTGGAGTCGGGGAGGCATGAGAGAGGGTGTGAGGGGGGCAGAAGCAGACGAGGCAGGGCTTGGACATCTGAGTGAGAGATCTGGATTTCATCCTAAGAGCCACGGGAACCTGTTGGAAGATGTCGATCTGAAAGAGATGTGATGTGATTTAGATTGTGGAGCAGCTCTGGCTGCCCAGAGCAGGATGGAGAGTGGGAGGCAGCAGGCCCTTGATTTGCCAGGAACCTCAAACCCCCCAAAGCAGAAGCTGGGCACGAGGGTGAGCAGAGCAGGTGTCAGCAAGGGGCCCCACTTCCGACCTTCGCAGTAGTATTCTCTGAGACGAGGCCTGACTGGCTCTGGTCTGTCCGCTTTCTGGCTGTGTCAGGGCTAAGCTGGGGACCTCTCCTGCTCCCTGCCAGCCAGCTGGGGTATAGGTTCCGAGCCCTCCCCAGGAAAAGCCAACAGTCCCTTGGCCAGATGATCAAGGTTAACATTACTAGTGACAAATCATGTTGACCTGATGTACTCCCTGATGAGAAGTGATGAAACGTGCACTTCACCTCTGGATGTTCTTCCCCCAAACCTGTAATCTCCATCTAAGATTGAGAAAAACATTACACCCACCCTAAATTGAAGGACATTATCCAAATACCTGACTCCAAATAGGTTTTTAAATTTTAGCCATTCTAGTGAGTGTGTGATGACATCGTCATTTTTATTGCATTTTCAATCTAACATGCAGTAAAATTGACCTTTATTAGTGTACAGTTCAATGACGTTGATACACAGAGAGATAGATTTGTGTAACCACCATCAAAATCAGGATATGGAAGGGCTTCATTACCCCAGAATATCTCCCTTGGGCTATCCCTTCACAGTCACACCCCCACTCCTCTATCCCTGGCCACCACTGATCTGTCAGCATAGTTTTGTCTTTGTGAGAGTGCCACCCGAAAAGGAATCACACAGTGTTTAACTTTTGAGACTGGCTTTTTTTCACTTGGCATAATGCCTTGGAGATTCATCCAAGTTGATGCATGTATGAAGTTCATTCCTTTGATTGCTAAGTAGTGTTTCACTGCATGAATGTACAACAATTTGTTTATCCATTCACTGTATAGAGCTGCCATAACTATTCACGTACAGGTTTTTGTGTGAACTTAAATTTTTATTTCTCTAGGGTAAATACCCAGGAATGGAACTGGAGGGTCTTAGGGCAATTGTACATTGAACTTCATAAAGTGTCAAACTATTTTCCAGAGTGGCTGTGCCTTTTTGTATTCCATCCAGCAATGTGTGAGAGTTCAGGTTACTCTGCATTCCAACTAACACTTGAGATTGTCAGGGTTTTTTGATTTTTGTTTTTTTTCAGCCATTTTATTTAGCCACACTTACTAATGTAAGTAATGTAGTGGGACCTCACAGTGGTTTTAACTTGCATTTCCCTAATGTCCAATGAGGTTGAATATCGTTTCCCGCGTTCATATGCCTTCCTCATATCCTCTTTGGTGAAGTGTGTTTTCAAGTTTTTCTGCCCATTTTCCCCCAGCTTTATTGAGATATAATTGACATATAACACTGTGTAAGTGTAAAGTGTACAACCTGTTGATTTGATCACTTATATATTGCAAAATGATTACCACTGGAGCATCAGCAAACACCTCCATCATGCTGCATGATTACCATTTCTTTTTTGTGCTGAGAACATTTAGATCTAATTTCAGAGCAATTGTCAGGTATATATATATATATATATATATATAATATATTATAATAAAATAATAGCATGTAATATAAATACAATATATAATCTCCAGAGCTCATTCACCTTATACCTGGAAGTTTGTACCCTCTGAAGGCTCAGCTCGTCAGTAAATCTGCTGACGGAGGAGGGAGGAGGTGTGAAGCCTGGTGGTGCTAGCTGCCTCATTAAGTTTCACTGCTGTGGTTGGGGGTGGCAGCACAACTTGCTGCTGGACCCAGTTGACCCTCCTCTGGTTGGAGCACCTCCTGCTTCCACCAGACAGGGATGAATGCTCAGCTCCCTGCTCAGCCCTGCCAACATGGCCCTGGTGGGAGGAGAATCAGAGCATTGCCTGGTTCTCCTGGCTTGGGGGTACAATAGCATCTCCCTGCTTGGTCCCACTGATGCGACCCTCCTGGGGAAAAAGATGTGTGTCCTAGTCAGCTCGGGCCACCGTAAATAAATACTGTAGACTGGGTGGCTTAAATGACAGAACTTTATTTTCTCACAGATCTGGAGACGGGAAGTCTGCCATCATACTGCCAGCATAGTTGGGTTCTGGTGGGAGCTTTCTTCTTGGCTTGCAGACAGCCGCCTTCTCACTCTGTCCTCATGTGGTAGAGAGAAAGGGAGCAAGCTCTCACTGTCTCTTCTTATAAGAGCACTAATTCCACCAGGATTACCCCACCCTCATGACCTCATCTAATCCTAATTACCTCCTAAAAGTCCTGTCTCCAAATATAATCATACTAAGGGTTAGGGTTTCAACATATCAATTGTGTGGGGACACAATTGAGTCCATAGCAATGCTCAAACTCCCTACTCGTCAGACAAATACAAATTAAAGCAATAAGGAGCTACTGTATAATTTCTCACCCGTCAAATTGGCAAAAATTCATAGGATTGATGATATTGCATGCTGACAAGAAGACAAAGAATGATCCTTTCAAACCCTGGGACTGGAAGTGTGACTTGGTGAGGCCTTTGCGGAAGCATCACGGTATGACGACCACAAAGTCCTAATACTTCAACCCTGCAATCTTACTTCTTGGACTCTATTCTAGAGTAGTACTTGCTTACTTGCACAGAGAAGCACGTTCATGGATGTTCTTGGCAGGATTGTTTGCGGCAGCCAAAAGATAGAAATCATCTTAATATCCAACTGGAGGGTCCTAGTAGTAAATTTTGTAATCCCTGACATGACCCATGAGGCAGTTATTAAAAAGAGGGAGTGAAAATCAGGGTATAGGTTATCTTTTGTGGAGAAGTAACTGGAAGAGGACACGGGGGTCTTCTGGTCTGGGCCTTGTTTCAGGTGCAGGTTACAGGAATATGCTGTTTGTGAAAGTCCATTGGTCTACACATATGATTGGGGCACTCTTATGCACTTCCATAAAAATATTTTTAAAATAGGAGACTCAGTGTTCTCTTGGTTTAAATGAGACTCAGATTCTCAAACTCTTCATTTAAATAAGAAATCTAGGTCTATCATGGGTCCTTAGTGGGTATTTCTTGGGTGGGAGGAGTATTGGTTTTCTCTTTTTAATTCACACATCTGTGAGAAAAGAGGAGCCATGCTTACAGTTTCCTTCTGACTCAAAGAAAATTCAAAAGCAGATCTCTTGTCCAGGAAATAAGGATGTCAGTTCAAGTATTGCTAAGTCACCTGAAATAAGTATTATTAAGATACTTGAAATAAGTTCGATGTCTTATCAAAACTGTAGACTGTATGAAGTTAAAAATCACAATCACAGGACATGGTGATAATGTTGCAGTCTGAGTGTCTTAAAGCTTGTTAAGTTTTCTGGGGTTAGATGTAAAACTTGCAAGACCAATTCATGGTGTGGAACAGAATCTGCTTTTCTGCAGCTGCTTATTCTTTTGAGATTGTCCCTCTTATCCTTCTACGAGTTCTTTTCACCCGAGGGAAGAAGGGCCCACAAGTTCATGCCAGTCTGGAATCACACCCTCTTTTCCTCTAAAACCACAAGCCAAGGGTAGTATCAGCTAAAACCCAGTGGTATTAGCATTCATTGATGGTAATTACCTGAGCCAGTAATTACTATGGTTTTGAATGGTTGTTAGTTTTCTAATGATGCATAACAAATTCCCACAAATTTAGTTATTAACTCTGAGTTCTGTAGGTCAGAATGGCGGGCTCTCTGCTCACGATCTCATAAGGTTAAAATCAAGGTGTTGGCCTGCATTCTCATTTGGAGCTAGGACCCTCTTCCAAATGAATATGGTTATGGCAGGATTCAGATCCTTACTGTTGTAGAAGTAAAGTCCCCATTTCCCTGCTGGCTGTCAGTTGGGAGCCTCTCTCAGCTAGAGGCTGCTTGCATTCCTTGCTCTGTGGCCCTCTCCTACTTAGAGCCAGCCATGGAGAATCTCCCTTGCCTCTAATCTGCCTCATGCCTGGAATCCTTTTTTGCCAGTAAAATCCAGTTCCTTTTAGGAACTCACCTGATCAGGTTAGACCCTCTGAAGATATTCTCCCTATTTTAACATTAACTGACTGTGGACCTTAACTACATCTGCAAAATCCCTTCACAGCAGCCCACAGATTAGTACTTGAATGAGTAACTGGGAGCAGGTGTATGTATACCAGTGAGCAGGAATCTTGGGGCCATCTTAGATTCTGCCTACCACAATGGGGATTTCTCATTTCCATCATTCCATCGATATTTATTAGATGGCATTCTACTCTAAGAAAGACCTTCCCCCTTTTCACCTTGTTTCTCTCTTATTTTTCTTTTTTTCTGTCAGTATGGACTAGAATTCTTTTTTAATTTAATATTTTATAATCTGTTACTATTTTTCATTTCCTTTCCCTTTTGTTTGTAAGCCCCCTAGTTTTCTTACTAGGCTTGTCTACCTCCTTGTTCCCATATTTCTTGGGAGGGGTCCCCGGTACTCGCTCCTGCCCTGTCTGCAGATAGGGGTCTGCAGGAAGGAGGAGGAGCCAGAATCCAACCTCATGGCTTGCAACCAATTCCTATCAGGGTGGGCAGAGTCAATGTCCTGATAGAGGGTGGAGCACCCTCTGAGTCCTGGAGGAGCAGAGTACAGTGGGACCACGCCCCCTCACACCGGCAACCAATCAGGACTTGCGCTGGTGTCTCCACTGTGAAGTACTGGACTTCGACGGTTTGGGTCTTGGGATTCCGGATAGAACAAGGGGAGGTGTAGTGGGTTTGGCTCTCTGTTTTCAAGATACTTGGAGTCTTTTGGAGTGGAAAAGTTATGCCCCCGAAACCCGCCACAGGCGCCCCACCCGCTCCAGGCGCCCCACCCGCTCCAGGGGCCCCACCCGCTCCAGGCGCCCCACCCGCTCCAGGGGCCCCACCCGCTCCAGGCGCCCCACCCGCTCCAGGGGCCCCACCCGCTCCAGTGGCCCCACCCGCTCCAGGCGCCCCACCTGACGAAGCTAAGCCACAAGGGCCTGTACAGACACCAGAAGAACTGGCATTTTATGCCCCGGATTACTTGTGTATGACCGTCATAGGCATACTTCTTTTCCCTCCCCTGGGACTACCAGCAGCCTTCTTCTGTCACAAGGTAAACTAGTGCCTAAACCTTGGCCCATCCTGTCCTCTACCTGCCCCCTTGCATCTGCTCCTGTCCTGGGATGTGGGTAGAGATTTTCCCTCAGTAACCTAAGGTCTCCAGCCATTACCCAAGGGTGTCACAAGGCTGGACTCAGAAACCCAAATCTAAAGCTCCCATTCCTACAGACCAAGGAGGCCAACAAGAACAGCGATTGGGAAGAGGCTTATATCAACTCAGGCCGAACTGGTTGGCTGGATGTATTCGCTATACTCATCGGTTTAGGCATCATTTATTACTATGCCCTATTTGTGTGAAGACCAGGCCCAGTAGCCAGTGGGTTCACCCATCCCAACAGAACCCACCCACCAAGACACTAACCAGCCAAATCAGCCACCATGGAAGAAACCAACAGCTGAGACATCCCCTAGCCAGGAAACCTACCAGCCAAGGAACTCAACATCCAAGCAACCCACTAGCCCAGGAACACCATGTTACTTCATCCTCTTGGCCTCCAAATCTGTCATCATCCACCTTGAGGATTCTCACTTTCATGCTCTAGATGCCCTAAGCTCCTTGATACTGGGCTGCTCTTTCAGAAAAGTATTTATTTAAACCAATAAAATTGAAGGGAATGTTCCAGCTTCTCCTGTGTGTGCGTGTGTGTGTTTCTGAGTCAGTGTCTGTGTTTCTCTAGGGCTATGTGTTTCCCAGATCATGTGAAAATCCGAATGACCTAATGGTAAAGCACAGAGACATAGAAATCAGACAGATGTGGGTTTACATCCCACCTCTGACACTTAAAAAATGTATATCCTTGAACAAGATAATTTTCTTGAACCTGCTTCCTTTGTAAAATGGACATAATAATTGCCAATGTGGAATGATATTTAGAAATTTGAATTAATGTTCTCTAGGTTCATTCAAGCTGGAATTCCAGGCTTCTAGTGTCTCGGAGCAGGGATAGGAAAACAGAAACCTCCTCCAGCTTTTGAGATTAAAAGTCAAACTCTTAAAGAAAGAAGGAAAAACCTCAAGAAATGAATAGTAGATTTGGCAGAAGAGCTGATCAAGACCACCTCTCCCCCAGTCCTGAAAGGGAAATGGCCCCCTATTCATGGAATAGGGGAAGTAGAGGAAGACTAGATGCCAGTATATCCATCAGAAGGCCCCTAATAGCCTGCATCTCAGGAAGGGGCAGGGTGTCAAAGACCCCAGATAACACCTGTATTCCTACTTCACATATAAACCCTAGAGAGGCTTTAAGATCTCAAAGAAAATATGCTGTATGGTGTGGAGGTTTAGGGAGAAATGGCCTGACAGCCAAGTAGGATATCTCATGTCCCAGCTTGGTGAGAAGGAGGCGAAGGCTATAGGAATGCCAAGTGCCAGAGTGGCAATGACTATCAGAGGGGAACCAGAGATAACACAGGAGCCATCCAGAATGAATGAAAACAGAGACATAGGCTGATCCCATAGACAACACTCAGGGGTTCCTTCTGGGGCCCTAGCTTCACGGACAACCCCAAATTCAGCCCCAGAAACCTTAGACGTAGCAGGATTAAGTTTCCACAATCAAGAGGAATGGAAATTATCAGTAGAAATTAAGTTGAATAGCTGTGGGAAAGACTGCTGACTCTTTCCCAATGTTCGTCTCCTTTTCTTCCTGGGAGCACTACTCAGCCACATTTCCTAGGTTCCCCTGCGTGGCCATGAGACTGTCTTTGGCTTCACGGAATGTGATCACAAGCGATGTGCGCCACGAACAACCCTGGCCTTAACCCACCTCCCACAGGCGCTCCCCCATTTTCCTCCTACCCTAGCTGATTGGGCAAGTGATACCCATGGTGATTTGAAAGTCACATGTTGTAGAATGGAAGAGCTCCCATCAGCCTCGGCCCCTGAATCATTCTTAGGAACAGTCACCCTTTCCCCCACTGCCTCCCATGATTGAGTGGAAAATAAACTATTATGTTGTGCCACGTCATGTATGGCCTGCCTATTTCTACAACTTAATCCACCCTAGCCAGTGCAGATGCAGGAAAATAGAGTTACATTTCTTAGACATCTGGGGTTACAGCTTTAAATTCATACCCAACAAGAGACCCATCTTGGAAGGTTTACAGAAAATAATGAGTGAAAGGAAAGAACGAAAGTGCTAGTCTATGGTTAACCTTAACCTTAGCTGTTACAATGCTGTTTCTATTACCTCCATGGCCCTGGGTATCTGCAGAGATTACACTTGTTCATGGGATAATGCTCCATGTTATGGGTGTGCCTGGAAAGGGGATTATATCTGCTTGTCTGCTGTGTTAGTGGGTCTGGCGGGTCAGCCATCCCTGTTCCTCCCCAGACCAGCCCAAGCTGGGCCTGTCACATTCAGCTGCAAAGCCACGTCAAGTCAGGATGGCACACATCAGCATGAACAGCCAAATCCAAAAAAGTCACATTGTGCTATAAGATTTAGAAAGCCAACCAGTCTTCTCTGCTTTAGCTCCCTGACTTCCCCCAACCTGTATTCCACTCTCAGGCATTCATCTGGTATTCACCACCATGTAAATATAAAACAAACCCAAAACTTATATTCTTATATCTTGAGAGGCCATCAGTTGAATTACTATAATGAAACATGCAGATTTAACACCTACCCTTTCTTCTCTCTCTCCCCTACTTCCCACAGAATAAGACTACAATTTTAAATTCAGTTTATAGGGCTTGCATTTCATTATGCCCATGTAAGTATGCTCCATTACTGGGCCTGGTGGTTTATGCTGATTACATACTCTGAACTAATTTTTGAGCTCAACAGCCGAGCAACACATCTCCCTGTAGTCCTTCAGATTTTTTTCTTCCTTTTTTTCTTCCTCCTCCTTCTCCTCCAGTTTTTGCCCCTCCTCTCCCTCCTCCTCCTGCTTCTCCTCATCTTCCTCCTCCTCCGTCCTCTGTTCTATTTGCTCAGTTATCTATGTGCCCCTTCACGAATTGTTCCCAAACTTTCTCCAGAAGAACTCTGTAACTGCTCTCAACAGAATTCACCATGATCAAATAGGCCAGGTAATGTTTTATTCTCTTTTTACCTTGGATTATTAAACCTGTTTATTTCCTTGTGGTTTTTTTGTTTTTGTTTTTGTTTTTGTTTTTTGGCTGTGTCACGCGGCAGTGCCTTGACATGCGGGATCTTAGTTCCCTGACCAGGGATGTAACCCGCACCCTCCGCCCCTGCATTGGGAGCGCGGAGTCTTAACCTCTGGCCTGCCAGGGAAGTACCATGGGATTTTTTTTAATTTGCACAACTTTCACACAAATATATTCTCACAAAAAATCAAGTAATAAAAAGAGTCTGAAGGAGAAGAGAAGTTCACTTTTATGGCTGGTCCTGGTATCAATTTCCCCCTCTCAAAGGTAATTGCTGACAATATTTTATTGTAACTCTTTCCAGTTACCTTTATAAGCATTTCCATGTGCATACATATACAAACACATTGGTACCGCACATCTTTTCTGCTTACCTCTAGGTCTTGAAAATACTTTCGTGTCAAAACTGAAGATTTTCAACACCAAATGCCCTGTATTCTACTTGTCAGTAATCCTCTTCTGTCCTCTTCTGGTCCATAGAATAAAAGGCCAGGTTCTCAGAGCTGCCTTTTCTCCCTCAAGGATAGCTCATGGGATTCCAGCACTGGCATGAACCTGTGGGCCCTTCTTCCTTCTGGTGAAAGAACTCTTAGCAGGATAAGAGGGACAATCTCAAAAGAATAAGCAGCTGCAGAAAAGCAGATTCTGTTCCACACCATGAATTGGTCTTGCAAGTTTTACATCTAACCCCAGAAAACTTAACAAGCTTTAAGACACTCAGACTGCAACATTATCACCATGTCCTGTGATTGTGATTTTTAACTTCTTACAGTCTACAGTTTTGATGAGACATCGAACTTATTTCAAGTATCTTAATAATACTTATTTCAGGTGACTTAGCAATACTTGAACTGACATCCTTATTTCCTGGACAAGAGATCTGCTTTTGAATTTTCTTTGAGTCAGAAGGAAACTGTAGGCATGGCTCCTCTTTTCTCACAGATGTGTGAATTAAAAAGAGAAAACCAATACTCCTCCCACCCAAGAAATACCCACTAAGGACCCATGATAGACCTAGATTTCTTATTTAAATGAAGAGTTTGAGAATCTGAATCTCATTTAAACCAAGAGAACACTGAGTCTCCTATTTTAAAAATATTTTTATGGAAGTGCATAAGAGTGCCCCAATCATATGTGTAGACCAATGGACTTTCACAAACAGCATATTCCTGTAACCTGCACCTGAAACAAGGCCCAGACCAGAAGACCCCCATGTCCTCTTCCAGTTACTTCTCCACAAAAGATAACCTATACCCTGATTTTCACTCCCTCTTTTTAATAACTGCCTCGTGGGTCATGTCAGGGATTACAAAATTTACTACTAGGACCCTCCAGTTGGATATTAAGATGATTTCTATCTTTTGGCTGCCGCAAACAATCCTGCCAAGAACATCCATGAACGTGCTTCTCTGTGCAAGTAAGCAAGTACTACTCTAGAATAGAGTCCAAGAAGTAAGATTGCAGGGTTGAAGTATTAGGACTTTGTGGTCGTCATACCGTGATGCTTCCGCAAAGGCCTCACCAAGTCACACTTCCAGTCCCAGGGTTTGAAAGGATCATTCTTTGTCTTCTTGTCAGCATGCAATATCATCAATCCTATGAATTTTTGCCAATTTGACGGGTGAGAAATTATACAGTAGCTCCTTATTGCTTTAATTTGCATTTGTCTGACGAGTAGGGAGTTTGAGCATTGCTATGGACTCAATTGTGTCCCCACACAATTGATATGTTGAAACCCTAACCCTTAGTATGATTATATTTGGAGACAGGACTTTTAGGAGGTAATTAGGATTAGATGAGGTCATGAGGGTGGGGTAATCCTGGTGGAATTAGTGCTCTTATAAGAAGAGACAGTGAGAGCTTGCTCCCTTTCTCTCTACCACATGAGGACAGAGTGAGAAGGCGGCTGTCTGCAAGCCAAGAAGAAAGCTCCCACCAGAACCCAACTATGCTGGCAGTATGATGGCAGACTTCCCGTCTCCAGATCTGTGAGAAAATAAAGTTCTGTCATTTAAGCCACCCAGTCTACAGTATTTATTTACGGTGGCCCGAGCTGACTAGGACACACATCTTTTTCCCCAGGAGGGTCGCATCAGTGGGACCAAGCAGGGAGATGCTATTGTACCCCCAAGCCAGGAGAACCAGGCAATGCTCTGATTCTCCTCCCACCAGGGCCATGTTGGCAGGGCTGAGCAGGGAGCTGAGCATTCATCCCTGTCTGGTGGAAGCAGGAGGTGCTCCAACCAGAGGAGGGTCAACTGGGTCCAGCAGCAAGTTGTGCTGCCACCCCCAACCACAGCAGTGAAACTTAATGAGGCAGCTAGCACCACCAGGCTTCACACCTCCTCCCTCCTCCGTCAGCAGATTTACTGACGAGCTGAGCCTTCAGAGGGTACAAACTTCCAGGTATAAGGTGAATGAGCTCTGGAGATTATATATTGTATTTATATTACATGCTATTATTTTATTATAATATATTATATATATATATATATATATATATATACCTGACAATTGCTCTGAAATTAGATCTAAATGTTCTCAGCACAAAAAAGAAATGGTAATCATGCAGCATGATGGAGGTGTTTGCTGATGCTCCAGTGGTAATCATTTTGCAATATATAAGTGATCAAATCAACAGGTTGTACACTTTACACTTACACAGTGTTATATGTCAATTATATCTCAATAAAGCTGGGGGAAAATGGGCAGAAAAACTTGAAAACACACTTCACCAAAGAGGATATGAGGAAGGCATATGAACGCGGGAAACGATATTCAACCTCATTGGACATTAGGGAAATGCAAGTTAAAACCACTGTGAGGTCCCACTACATTACTTACATTAGTAAGTGTGGCTAAATAAAATGGCTGAAAAAAAACAAAAATCAAAAAACCCTGACAATCTCAAGTGTTAGTTGGAATGCAGAGTAACCTGAACTCTCACACATTGCTGGATGGAATACAAAAAGGCACAGCCACTCTGGAAAATAGTTTGACACTTTATGAAGTTCAATGTACAATTGCCCTAAGACCCTCCAGTTCCATTCCTGGGTATTTACCCTAGAGAAATAAAAATTTAAGTTCACACAAAAACCTGTACGTGAATAGTTATGGCAGCTCTATACAGTGAATGGATAAACAAATTGTTGTACATTCACGCAGTGAAACACTACTTAGCAATCAAAGGAATGAACTTCATACATGCATCAACTTGGATGAATCTCCAAGGCATTATGCCAAGTGAAAAAAAGCCAGTCTCAAAAGTTAAACACTGTGTGATTCCTTTTCGGGTGGCACTCTCACAAAGACAAAACTATGCTGACAGATCAGTGGTGGCCAGGGATAGAGGAGTGGGGGGTGTGACTGTGAAGGGATAGCCCAAGGGAGATATTCTGGGGTAATGAAGCCCTTCCATATCCTGATTTTGATGGTGGTTACACAAATCTATCTCTCTGTGTATCAACGTCATTGAACTGTACACTAATAAAGGTCAATTTTACTGCATGTTAGATTGAAAATGCAATAAAAATGACGATGTCATCACACACTCACTAGAATGGCTAAAATTTAAAAACCTATTTGGAGTCAGGTATTTGGATAATGTCCTTCAATTTAGGGTGGGTGTAATGTTTTTCTCAAACTTAGACGGAGAGTACAGGTTTGGGGGAAGAACATCCAGAGGTGAAGTGCACGTTTCATCACATCTTATCAGGGAGTACATCAGGTCAACATGATTTGTCACTAGTAATGTTAACCTTGATCACCTGGCCAAGGGACTGTTGGCTTTTCCTGGGGAGGGCTCGGAACCTATACCCCAGTTGGCTGGCAGGGAGCAGGAGAGGTCCCCAGCTTAGCCCTGACACAACCAGAAAGCGGACAGACCAGAGCCAGTCAGGCCTCGTCTCAGAGAATACTCCTGCGAAGGTCGGAAGTGGGGCCCCTTGCTGACACCTGCTCTGCACACCCCCGCGCCCAGCTTCTGCTTTGGGGGGTTTGAGGTTCCTGGCAAATCAAGGGCCTGCTGCCTCCCACTCTCCATCCTGCTCTGGGCAGCCAGAGCTGCTCCACAATCTAAATCACATCACATCTCTTTCAGATCGACATCTTCCAACAGGTTCCCGTGGCTCTTAGGATGAAATCCAGATCTCTCACTCAGATGTCCAAGCCCTGCCTCGTCTGCTTCTGCCCCCCTCACACCCTCCCTCATGCCTCCCCGACTCCAGCCACAGTGCTCTCGCTCCCGCTCCTGGAACACACACACCTCTCTCCCAACTCAGGACCTCTGCACTTGCTGCTCCCCTGCCTGGAACTCCTTCGTTTCCCCCAGATCTCCTCTTGGCTAACTCATCCTGCACATCTCAGCTCCAGTGGCCCCTCTGCAGAGAGCTTTCTCTTTTTCCACTTCTCCTAGGTGCCCCCCCTTCCTTCTAGTTATTCCCTTCTTAGTCATTGGTCCACTCTGAAGTCACCTAGTTTATTTGGCTGTTGACCCTCCATGTCCCCTGTGAATTGTGAGCTCCAGGAGAGCCACAGCCTTGTCTGCCTTGGTCACCACTTGTTCCCTGGGGGCTGAACACAGGGCCTGGCACACAGTAAGTTGCTAAATTCAAATATGTTCAGTGAATTAATAAATCCTGCCTTCTGCATGCCTGGAACCAATCAGAGGTTCAGTCAGGAATATAGTATACTTGTGCCTTAGACCCACATATTCTACATGTTGAACCAATCAGGAGTTCAAACTGGAGGATAGATGCAAATAACTGAAACCCCACCCAATTCACTCATTCAGAAGACGTTTCCTAGGTGACAGAGGCCTAGAGTCCTCAAATGGAGCAGAAATCTGAACGAAACATTTGGGACTCTGCCGTTTATATTTCAATAATCAATCCCATTGCGGAAATTAAAGGCGAAGTCAACGTTGGTGAACAGATCGCGCCCCGATGACGTCACACCCCACCGCCCTCTCCAGGCCTGAGGAATTGAAGGCATGGCCCTGGGGCCTTAATGAGGTAAGTGGAGTGCCATCTAGAAAGAGTTGGTTAAGTTAAGGGATCGAGGTAGTAGGATCATGTCTGGACAGAGAAGGGGCTAGGAAGAAAGAGAGCTGGTTAGGGGATATAGAAAAGAGACTGGCAGGGGACCAGGCTCAAGGTAAGGGAGGACTGGGACGGGGGAATGGGAGAGGATTAGAGGGGGAATGGGAGAGGATTAGAGGAGGACTAGGAGAGTTGATAGGGGAACACACTGCAGCTTAAAGGGGGAGGTAATGTACGGGGATAGAGAGAGAGTAGTGAGGGATGGGGTGTTACAAGGAGACAGGTGCCATTATAGCTGCAAAAGTCTAGAGGTGATCAAGGAACAAGAAACAATTCTGGGAGGACAGGGATAGATTAAAGTAGGACAGAGAAAATGCATGAGGGGGCAGAAACGGTGTTACGGAGGACAGGGAAAGGGTCACTGGGTGTCAGGGAGGGCTGTGGGGGATAAGAAGGGGCAGTCAAGAAGGGAGAGAAATCGGGCAACTCTAATTGAATTATAGAAGACAGTGAGGTGACATACTGGGGCAATGGGGTGGTATGGGGGCCGGGCCACTGTGCCCACAACATCAACGACTGCATGGTCCTTGGTGAGTGCCGTGGTGGGAGAGGGGTCTTCCGTGTCTGCAAGTCCTGCTGGGGTTCTCAGCAACACCTGTATGTCCAGCGGTTAGGGACCAGGGCAGGCATCTGTGGTGGCCGGAGCCAGTGGGGTGCACCCACTTGGCTGTGGCAGGCTGGCTGCGGGTGCCTGTGTAGGGGCAGGCATCAGTTTCAGACACACACGTGGTGGCAGGGGCCAGCCATCAGGAAGGGCCAGGCCCAGTTAGGGGCACGCTCTCAGCTGCCGGGCTCCTGGCTCTTGGCAGCACGCTTGTGGCTGCAAGGTCTTGCCCCAGGTGCATGGCAGCGGAGGCCGGTGCCGGGAGTTCGGCCAGCAGCATGCAGGGGCACGGCTGGAGGGGCTAGCTGCAGGTGGTCCCAGCAGTGCAGGCCAGTGAGAGGAGACAGGGCCCCGGGAACTGGGCTGACAAGCAGCTGTGGGAGCCCTGGCTATCCATGTGCATTCCTGTGGCTGTAGGCCCTCACCACAGGCACACAGTTTCTTCATTCTTGAAGATTATTTTTGCTGTGCATGTAAGTTTTGGTTGGTAGTTTATTTCAGATGTTGAAGATGGTCATTCTACCAACTTCTGAGCTTCATTTTCTTGCTGTTTAGAAGTCAGCCATCAGTCTGTCATTCCACTGAAGGAACTGATTTTAATATTTCCTCTCTGCCTATGGTTTTCTGCAGTGTTGCTAAAGTATTACTATAATTAGATGTGAATTGTAATTATCCTGTTTGGGGTTCACTGGACTTCTTGAACTAGTCCACGGTCTGATATCAGTCATTAGTTCTGGAAAATTCCTTGTCATTATTTCTTCAAATGTTTCCTCTGCACCATTCTCTTCTCTTCTTTCTGGGATTCTAGTCACATGTACGACAGAACTTCTTCCTTTTTTTCCCTCCATACTGCGGTCTCTTTAGTTTTTTTCTGACCTGTCTTCTGGTTACAATTTCTCTCTTCATCTGTGTCTAATCTCCTGTTAATCTCATCCATGGGATTCTTCCTATCAATTCCTGATATTTCTCAGCTCGAGAATTTGTTTGGTTTTCTCTCAAATCTCTGTCACTTCAAACAGTTTCCAATTTCTTCCCTAAAATTTTCAAACTTATGTTTATTTCTCCGCACATGGTTTGCATGCTTGTAGCTAATAATGCCACTATTTGAAGTGTTTATGCTTCTGTGTCTATTTTCTTTTGTTTCTGTTCTTTCTTTCTCATGGGTCCTTATTTTCATATGGGGCTGGTTATCTTTATGAGTTTGGCACTGTGTTTGAAGATACTTCTAAGAACAATTTGAGGCCTAGAATGATCTTATTTTCCTCCATATTGGATTTCCATTTGTTTCCTCCAAGCGTGGGAGGTCTATCAGTCTGGGGTCTATATCTAAGTGGAACACCTGAGGCTGATGGGCGAAGCCGTCCATTAGATGATGGATGAAGCCAAGCTACAATCCATGTTTTAGTTGGTTTCTTTATGTTGACCTTTAAGCTGAGGTTGTGGCTCTTTGGAGTATCAGCGAACAATGGGGGATATTTTGTCAGAGTCCCCAGCTTTGGCACTTCCTGAACTTTGTGTTTTATTCCCTTGCCTGTGAGAATGCCAAAATTAAAATCTGAAAGCTACCGTTGGTCATTGTTCCTAAGTCTTTACAGTAGTCAGAACCAGAAAACATTAAAAAAAAAACTTTTTTAATTTGAAGGATAGTTGATATACAATATTTTATTAGTTACAGGTGTACAACATCGTGATTCAGTATTTTTATAGATTATACTCTATTTAAAGTTGTTATAAAATAATGGCTATATTTCCCTTTGCTGTCCAGTACATCCTTGTAGCTTAACTCTTTTACACATAGTAGTTTGTATCTCTTAATCCCCTACCCTTATCTTGCCTCTCCCCTCTTCCCTCTCCTCACTGGTAACTACTAGTTTCTTCTCTATAGCTGTGAGTCTGTTTCTGTTTAAACAGAAAGCATTTTAAAGATAAACTGTAACAGGAATCCATACCAATATTTCCAATTCAAAATCAAGACGACAGAGTGTTTACCTAACCTTTCTCATCTTACATGTATCTCTTTTCTCATGCCAAAAATCCAAGTTCACGGTGACACCAGGAATGATAAAAGTAAGAATATCATCTAATAGTTTGTTTATATTGTCCAATTTATCTCAGCAATCTCAGATAAACAATACCAATACTACCACCAAAATTATGATCACTGAAAACAGTTAAGGATTCTTTTCTTGGTTCATTTTTTTCTTAGAGCATATCCACTAGGGATGTAAAGTCAAATCACTGTGTTTAAAGTTACTTGGAATAATTCCTGTCTGATTATGCTGTTAGCTAGATACTCATTTACACTCATTTGTTGAATTTTCTTTTCATTTTAGGGATTAGTTTTTAATTGTTGGTTTAAAAAAAACTGTACAAAATATTTATATGGTTCCAAAGTCAAACCAACAAAATTAAATAAAATCAACAAAACTTGACAATACATCCTAGCTCCAGGTTTTAATTTTTCTACTCTATTGGCACATTTTGGAGAATTCTCCTTATGTTTTGTTAAAGGACTTGTCTTCCTTTTCCATTAGTCCTACCATAACGGCAGCTATTTATTCTGAAACTATGGAGCACTGGCAAGTCATCAGGCATTGGAAGGCACAATAATTTTTCTCCTCTGGGTTTGTGGTATGCACAGTGGTTCAAACGTTTCCTCCTCTTCTGGATGCAGTGCTCAGTCTGGGAACTGTCCAAGGCCTAGGAAATATTTTAGCTCTGCAAACAATTTATCATCTACAAAGCACTACAAAATCAGAACCAATAAAAATTTAGTTCCTCCAAACATAAAATGTCAACTTTTAAAATGATTAAATTTGGTCCTGGTAAACGTTTTAAAACACTTGGTAGGGAGTTCTTCGTGTTACATGAATTCTTTAAGTGCTGCTCAGTAGATTTAATGTTAATCAAAGAGAACTGTTCAGAGTTATAAAAAATTACTTGAAATTCTTGGCAGCAAAACCAAAACAGAATGAACAAACAAATGTATTGAAGGTTGGAATGTGGGTGTATTTCATACAGTTGCTGTGCTGGTAGGGGTATAGACACCCTCCCAGTTCCTGGTTCTCTTTGGGTCCATGGTCCATCTTCTCTAGGGGATGGCTTAAGGCCCTGCTCTTTTATCCCTTCCTTAGCCAACTTGTTGAAGGAGGCATCTATTCTCTAACTCCCTTCACTCATCTTCACTGTCCCCTAGGCTCCCAGAGTCTGGTGTTGTCGAAGCACTCTCCTGTGTCTGTTCAGAACAGGGCCACAGAGAGGCTCCTAACAGCTCCATGAAAGGGCACTTTCCATTCCAGCAGGTACTGTTGATCAGTCCCTTTTCCCTGCAAATATCCTCTGACTCTCCAGGTTTCTGGGTCCCACTGCTGGCCACTCACTTTTTCAGTGCTGTTTACTTCATTCTGAACTGCCCCCTTTTCACACCCCTGTGGCATCACCTGACCTGGAGTCCACCCTGCACAGCTGGGGTGCTTCAGGAAGGGCACTGTGAAAGGCCCACCCCCTAGGGAAACACAGCCAATCACCCGTCGATAATGTGGACAGACAGCCCAAGGAGACTATAATATGCCAATTAGAAGTTAAAATTCAAGGGAAGGGGCAGGAGCCCTCGAAACTGGAGGGCTGTTGACCAGGAATCCAGGGCCAAGCAGGAATCCATGAGGGCAGGGCTCTGATATTCCAAGATCATGCTGCCTCACTCCTTTCTGGGTTGACCTTCCCTGAGACCGTCTCTATGCCAGACACCCCTGCCCCTGCTCCTGCCCCATGCCTGGACTCTGTCATTTCTTCTTTGAAGCCACAGGAAAAGTAGGAACCTACTACCTCTCCATCGCCTGCCCACTGTCCATTCACCATGCCTCAGCTCAGAGCATCTCTAAAGCCTAAATCAAAAATCACAGCACACACCAGGCTTGACCTTTCAAAACACTCCCACAACTCTTAGAATAAAACCCAAAGTCCTTGCCTAGGTGTGCAGGTTTCTGCCCTCCTCTTCTTCCTCCCTTCCTGCCCCTTGCCCCTCCCTTACCACACTCCAGCCATACTGCCACTGTTTCTGTCTCTCAGTCTCATCAACCTCCTTCCCATGTCAGGGCCTTTGCACTTGTGTGCCCCCATCTAGAACTCTTTCCACCAAATCTTTTCAGGGCTGGCTCCTTCCTAGCCTTCAGGTCTCCACTCAGATACCTCCAACTCAGAGAATCCTGCCTTGACCTCCCTCTCCCCTTCCTCCTGGTCAGGCTGCCTTCCTAGATCCCTCTCTAACACATCCTTCTATCTCTTTCCTTTGAGAATACTTGGTACCACCTGAAAAAATTATCTCGTTTATTTATTCATATGAATAGTTATCTTCTGTCTTGGACTGTGAATTCCATGAGAGCCCTGGATTTATCTGTCTTGGTCACCTATTGGTTCCCAGGGCCCAGCACAAGCCCAGGCACAAGTAGGTAGCAAATAAGTTCATATGGAATGAATTGGTAAATTCCACTCTTCACACTCAAGGAACCCACCTGCAGGTCAGACTGGGAAATAGCAGCCAGTTACAAAGGCCCACCCATTTTATATTTTGTGAACAATCTGTGGTCCAATTTGCTAAAAGAAAAGCAAGTATCTGAATTCTTCAAGCCAATCAGGAGATGGGGAAACACCCAGGAAATAGCCTCTATATTCATTGAGCTAGTCAGAAACCCAGGCTAAAAGAAAAACCTTGAAACTCCTCCCCCCCATATGCTGAAGGGAATCACAATCACAATGCTGAAAGGAAAGCAGACTCAGAGGCAGACTGGATGATGGGAGAGGCCATGCCTTGGTGACATCATTCCCCCCTGGGTGGTTGGACCTGAAATGAGTTGGTTGGCTGACCAGGGACTGTGGGGATGTTAAAGGGGATGAAAGAGGATTCCAGCAGGATAGGATGAGGCTTATGAGGGCACAAAAACAGGCACTTAGGACCAGGGAGAATTACGGGGCATGAGGAGACAGGTGGGGGGATGGCCAGGGGGTTGTGGGGTGACTGGGGTCTTGTTATGTAGCCTAGATGGGGTTAAGGGGATGGGAGAAAGTTACCAGGAAAGGGAGGGGGTATGGGAACAGGGAGTTAAGGGCCACAGGGAATGCTAGGATGAGATGGGGAGGAGGTTATGGTGGACGGGGAGGGGATTTGTGGGTCAGAGAGAGGGTGATGTGTGGACAGGGAGAGGGTTATGAGGTGGGGATTTGGGGGCCACACGGAGAGGATTATGGGATATGGAAGGGGGTATGTAGTACACAAAGATTATTGGCAGCTGCAAGGGGCCTAGAGGAAGGCAGGAGGACATTATAGATGATTAGGGAGAGAGTTAAACGGTACAGGAGGGAGGTGATGGGACAGCAAGTGTTTTATGGATCCTGTGGTGCATCATCGCTGGGGCCCATGTGCCCCTTGCTGGTGAGCCAGGGTCAGCTTCCAGCTCCCTCCTGACTGGTGGGGTCAGGTCAGCCCTCCCCATTCCTCAGGGTCTCGGCTGTCCCCCCTTGCTGTCTGCAGACCTTATGTGTGCTGGTCTCTCCCCTACTGGCCTGAAGTGTAAGCTGCAGCTCCTTGAGCTCTGTAGGCCTCATTAGGCCGTCTGGTGATGTCTGTGGACCATCCTGTGGAGACCTCCTGCCTGCGTCCATCGTGTCCCTCCTCTGCTGTGTCCCTTTCGGGATTCCAGCCCTCATTTTCTCTGTCAGAGTGAGGCAAAACCCCTTATCTCCCAACCCAGGAGTACCCCTCTCTCTCCTAACCCATTTCTCCCCCTTCCCCCTGTTCTCCCCAGAGCCCTACCTTCTCCCCATCCCTCTCCAGCCTCTCAGAGGGACAGCTCCCCATTTGCTCCCCCTTTTCTCCAGGAGCCTACCCTGCCCCTCTCACATTCCACCACTCTGCTTCTTCCCAGAACGCTGTTTTTATTTCACTGTGTCCTTTGTCTCCTTTCCCTCTTCCTGTTCCCCCTTCTCCTTGGGTCCTGTCCTGACTCTCCTCCCTACCCTGGCTCTGGTTTCCTCCTAAGGAAGCCCCCTCTGGCGTCCCTTCAGCCCCACCCCAACCAAGAACCCCTCTCTTCCCTGGATCAACTCCTCCTACTGCACCCAACTTCTGAGGCCACTCATCAACCAGCCTCCCCCTTCCCCACAGAGCCAGGATGTCAACAGCTAGGGAGACAGAGTTAGGGCAGAGAGGAATTCTATCATGGCCTTGGCCACGGGCATCATGATTGTCATCCTGGGATGACTGTTCATGTTCTTCACTTTCTCTACTCACTTTGTCTGGTGACAGATGTCTCCACAATCCAGGAGACCCTGAGGATGCCCTGGTCCCCTCTCCCTCAGTGTGCCAGGGACAGAGGGCCCTCCTTGCTCCTTGCAGACCCTTTGGACTCAGATGTCCATGTCCTAACTTTGTCCCCTGGACAAAGTCTCCCCCCGACACTGGCACTTTCGAGGATAATAAATCATATGAGTTGTCCTTCTTTTTCTGTGTGTGTGAGTTCCCTCAGGGTTCATTCAATCATTCAGTAAACATCTACCAAGTACCTACTGTGTGACAGGTACTCTTTTGGGCCCAGGAATACTGCATTGAACAAGATAGGAAAGATTCCTGCCTCACAGAATTGACATTATCCTGCAGAATACAAGGAAATAAACAAGACATAAGTAAATGAGATCATTTCCGGTATTGGTAAGCACTACAAAGGAAACAGAGTGATGTAACAGTAATCAGTGGTACTACTTAAGATTGGGATATGTTAAGATTTGTAGGATGGAAAGAAGCCTCCACATTGAAGATCTAGAGAAAGGAGTCCCAGCCAATGGAACAGCAAGTACAAAGGCTCTGAGGAATTTAGCAGTAAGAGAGTGTCAGGAGGTGAGTTTGCAGAGAGGGCAGTAGCCAGATGTTGCAGCATCTTGTAGACCATAGGAAGGTGTTTGAATTTTAAGTGTGAAGGAAAGGCATTGGAGGATTTAAACAAGGGAGTGACATCATGTGGTCTGTATTTTTTAAAAGTCCACTCTAGCTGCTGAGTGGAGGGTGGATTGGGGCAGGGGTGGGGAGAGCGCAGAGTTGAAGCAAAGAGACAGCTGGGTAGCTGTCACAATTGTTCAGGGCTGGCTCAAGCCTGGAGTGGCTGTTAGAAGCAGGGAAAGGTTTGGAATAGGTCTTAAGGTTGGAAGTTTAGTAACGACCTCTAGTTCAACATTGCAGATTAAAAGCGTGCTAACTTTTCCTACCTCCACTATATCCCCCGGAAATGGAAGCAAATTTAGGTCGATCCTCCATATGACTTGGTTATTGGGGGTTTTTTTTACTGCCTTTTAATCTCCCTCTTTTTTCTCTTTTAATCTGCTGGGAGGGTTCCTCTATCTGACTTTCCGACTCAGCTGTATCCATTCTGCTTTTTATCCCATCTACTTTGTTCTATATTCCAATTCTATTTTCATAGTTGTGTATTAACACTTGGTTTTCTAAGGATTTCTTATTTTTGATTCATGTTGCTAAGATATTCTTTTATCCTCTTAAGTGAACTGACCAAGATTATTTCAAATTCCTGGTCCACCTTGTTCCAATAATTTGTCTTCGGGGATATATGTGTTAAGTTCTAAACTTTGGGAGTATTAGCTGGGTTTTCTAGTTGTGCCAGTAGAGGTGAATTTTAGGAGCCAGGAGATGGCTGAGCCCCAAGTGAGAGCCCTAGGCATGTTGACTCTTAGTTGCTGTCCCTCCACACAGCAGGCAGTCTCTCTAAATTGTAATTACAGCAATTGTAATTACAGTAATTACAGCAATTGTAATTACAGTAATTACAGCAATTGTAATTACAGTAATTACAGCAATTGTAGTTACAGTCCCCTACATACGAACCTTCAAGTTGCGAAATTTGAAAGATGTGAACGTGCCCAGAGAAAGGACGAAGAGAGACAAGAGGAAGAAGAAGTAACTGAAGAACCGAAGAGATTCACGACACAGGAAATGGCAAGGGGATTTTCTTTATTTGAGGAGGCACTGTTTGTTAGTTTTTGAGGCACAGGACCCAAACGTAGAACAGTACACGAAGGTTGCAGCAGTCGTTCAGAATGCAATCCAGTGCTACCGTGTGTCATTTATGATGAGAAAAAAAGAGCTACTATCCAGACATCACTGGACCATCTTTTCAAGAGGGTAGATAGAATTGAATCCAGCAGAGAACCAGAACCTTTGCCATCAAAGTCAGGCATGAGTGAAATTGCAGCTTGCCCTCCGTCTCCGACTGCTGATGATCCTTCAGCTCTACCATCTCCCACCTCCTCTCCCTCCTCCAGTCAGTAACTCTTCTTGCCTGTTCACTCAATGCCAGCCCCTGTATGCCAGCTGTTGTACTGTACTACTGTACTTTTCAAGGTGCTGTACTGTAAGATTAAAAATGTTTTCCTTATTTTTTATGTATTATTTGTGTGAAAAGTATTATAAACCTATTACAGTACAGTACTATATAGCTGATTGTGTTAGTTGGGTACCTAGGCTAACTTTGTTGGACTTACGAACAAATTGGACTTATGAATGCGCTCTCAGAACAGAACTCGTTTGTATGTGGGGGACTTACTGTACTCAGTTCTGGAAGTTTGAAGGCAGTAGAATGGAGGATTGGGTGAATGTCCAAAGGCAACTGCTTACTCCCTAACTCTTTCTTGGACACCAGCATCCTGGGATTGTTCCTGCTGATTTCTGTGGTGAAGGGACAGCCAATGATTTTCTCAAGGCAACTATAGAAAAGTCAAGAGCAGGATGTGAAAAGCATTCCTCCAATAACCCAGCCGTTCCATCCATAGATCCCTACCCACAGAAATGCATACATACATTCACCAAAAGATGTGCTAGAATATTCACAGCAGCTTTATTCATAAGAGCCCCAAACTGGCATCTACCTAAATGCCCATCAATGGTAGAATGCCAAAATAAATCGGGTGTACTCTCCAGCAATGAGGATGATTGCTCCACAACTACACACAACAATGTGGATGAATTTCACAGACTTAAAGTTGAGCAAAAGAAGCATCCTACAGACTCATGCTGTAGAAAGTACAAAAGCAGGCTAAATTTGTGTCTAATGGTTACCCCTGGGGAGCAGTGAATGGAAGTAGGCCCCAGGGGTAGGAGGTTGAATGCTGGTTACACATATGTGTTCAAGTTTGAGAAGATTTGAGCTGTACCTTTCTGACATGTATACTTATCAGTATGCATATTATACTTCAATAAATTCTTTTTAAAAGTCAAATATTACCTTCAGGAAACAAGAATCACACACACACACACACACACACACCCCACCAGGCACATGTGCTCACCTTTCCTTCAATTTATCAAGTCTTGGCCACTCCAGTCACCTTCTGCCCCGCACCACCTGTAGCCACCTGTGCACCTTATACAGACCCCACGCCAGCTCAAGGCAGCCTTCAGTCTCCCCAGGGCGTCACACTCTTTCTCGTCATTGTTAATTCCTAGAATCCATGTTTTTTCTCTCCCTTTTTGTCTTGAGGGAGAAGCAACAGAGAATACACCTCTCTGATTAAAAAAATATTAGTACATCTCACAAATCTCTAGTCCCACTATCAACATGAACCCATTTGGCTTTGAATATCTATACACACAAACACACCTTGCTTGCCACTGTTCTCTCTCCCTTCTGTCTTCTATTTTCAGATGTCTCAATTTTTTGTTGGGTTAGAATAATTCCAGTACTTTCTATGGATACAATACATGAGTGGTAAACTTCTTAAGTCATGGATGAAATGAAAAGATTTTGTAATCAGAACACATGAACGATCTTACCAGGGATAATATTTTTGTGTCACTCTTTCTCTCAATGGTATGTAGCCATTTTCCCATGTCCAGGTTCAGTGATGGCAATGAGAAGTCTGGTGGCAGCCTAATTGTCTCTCCTTT